>NW_028274816.1:72274091-73558258 GCF_037043125.1 Eumetopias jubatus | reverse complement strand
GTAAATTCTATGTAGTGTGTATTTTACTGCAATTAAGGAAAAAAACCCACCTAAACCAAACCTAGTTCAAAAAATCTGTAGTGCTGCTTCTAACGATCTCCCACGGAAGAGGTGGCCAACCTTCTCACCTGTCCGTTCTCCTCTGCTTAATTTGCAACAGCAAATGACTCGGAGTCAACAGATGGATGAGCTCCTAGATGTCCTCATTGAAAGTGGAGGTAAGACTGCCCTGGGGATACTCTGCAACTGCTTGTGCTCTGGGGACTGAACCCTTAGGACCAAGGTCAGGTGCTCACGGGAGGTCAGACCCAAAAGCCATGAGGGGGTCAAGTGTCACTTCTTGTGAGCTCGCTGTCCCCGCTGGAGCAGATGTAAGAAGGCCCAGTGGGTGATTCCTCCCTGACTCTGTCCCTCTGTCCCTAGCAGCTTTCTCACCAATCATTTTTTTTTCCACGCAGAACGTGCCCTCTTTAATACCCATCACCAGGCTGACCCATCCCCCTACCCTCCTCCCCTCTAGAGCCCTCAGTGTGTTTTTCAGAGTCCATCGTCTCTCATGGTTCGTCTCCCCCTCTGACTTACTCCCCTTCATTCTTCCCCTCCTGTTATCTTCTTCTTTTTCTTTTTTCTTAAAATATGTTGCGTTATTTGTTTCAGAAGTACAGATCTGTGATTCAACAGTCTTGCACAATTCACAGCGCTCACCATAGCACATACTCTCCCCAAAGTCTATCACCCAGCCACCCCATCCCTCCCACCCCCCACCACTCCAGCAACCCTCAGTTTGTTTCCTGAGATTAAGAATTCCTCATATCAGTGAGGTCATATGATACATGTCTTTCTCTGATTGACTTATTTCACTCAGCATAACACCCTCCAGTTCCATCCACGTCGTTGCAAATGGCAAGATCTCATTCCTTTTGATGGCTGCATAATATTCCATTGTGTATATATACCACTTCTTCTTTATCCATTCATCTGTCGATGGACATCTTGGCTCTTTCCACAGTTTGGCTATTGTGGACACTGCTGCTATAAACATTGGGGTGCACGTACCCCTTCGGGTCCCTACATTTGTATCTTTGTTCTCACCAATCATTTTATCAGTTGGTGTCCTCAACTCGGTCCCTGTTTCCCTAAGTGTTTTCCCTTCAAATCCGTTCCTCTTTGCCTTTCTAATCCCAATGTCCCTATCCTCTTAAATAATAATAAGAAGAGAGCAGACAAAGCAAGTTTTGTGCTACCTACTCAAAATGAAATTCAATTACTGATCTGCCGCTGGATGGTCCATTCATGCTTAGATGTCATTCCAGCTTGCAACCAAAAAAAAAAAAAAAAGACCAACATGTTCTTTTCACCTCCTTTTTAGTCATTCGTTTATTTTTTTCAAAATTACATAGTATGTGCCCAGAATCTGAAACGACACAGATGAATAAGATCATGTAAAGAGAACATGTAGATAGAAAAAAACAAAAAAAACCAAAACCCTCAGGTCTGAGCCTTTCGATAACAACCTTGAAAGTTCAGAGAAGGAGTGGCCAGGCATTGTACTGGGCTCAGTGCTGCACCTGACAAAGTCCCGACCTTTGTGGAGCTTAGAGTCTGGTAAGGCAGAATGGACAACAGGCTTTAAAGATTTTGTTTATTTTGGGGAGAGAGAGAGAGTAGGGAGAGGTGCAGAGGGAGAGGGTGAGGGACAAGCAGACTCCCCGCCGAGGGCAGAGCCCGACCCGGGGCCCCATCTCACGACCCTGAGATCAGGGCCTGAGCTGAAACCAAGAGTCGGACTCCCAACCGACTGAGCCACCCAGGCGCCCCAACACACCCTGATATTTTTAACGAATTATATGGCCAGGTCAGCAAAGGTAAGGGTTCAGAAGGGGAGCACAGGAGATTTGAGGACAGAAGAATCATTTGAGGGCAGTTCTAAATCAATCACGAATGAATTTTCCAGAGAAACACAGTAGGAGGCTAGGCTGTATTAAGTGCCATCGGTAGGTCTGTTACCATAAATCTAAAGTGAGACCAGTCAGCTCCATTGTATCATTTTTTCTCTTGCAACCACGATTCACCCAGGTGTGGGTTTTTTGTTTTTTTTTTTTTTTAAGATTTTATTTATTTGAGAGAGAAGGAGCGGGAGGGAGCATGAGTGAGGAGAGAGGCGGATGGAGAGGGAGAAGCAGGCTCCTCACTGAGCAGGGAGCCTGACTCGGGGCTTGATCCCAGGACCCTGGGAACGTGACCTGAGCTGAAGGCAGACGCTTAACCGACTGAGCCACCCGGGTGCCCCTGGGTGTGGGGTTTTGCCAAGGGAGTGCGGTGCAAGGAGAACAGAGCAAGGGGATTGAGGATATTTATAAGACAGTAACTCTAACCGTGGAGCAGAGACTATCAGCCTGACAGAGAAAGAAGTGAGAGCCCAGGGGGCTGATGGAGGGAGAAAGTAGTAGAGTCCATAGGTTGGAGTGACAATCAGAAAGTGACAATGGCGTGGCACCCCATGACTCCTCTTCCGGCTCCCACGTAAATGAGCCCCCACTGCGGGCGTGAGGAGGATGCAGTGTCCTCGGGGGACAGCCAGGTGTCAGTGAAGGAGCAGGTAAAGGAACCTGCTTTGCGAGGTTGCTGATCGGAGTGGAAGTTCCAGAAAGAAAGGGCTTGGGGGGAGACCAGGGAGAAGAATTGGACACAGACAGGGCACTTTAGGGACGAGACTGGGTAATAACCGGAGAGACGCATCCATCTTGTGTGTAAGCGTGACTCCTTCATCCCAAAGATCCCTATTGCAGAACCAGAAGTGGTTTGACAATCCCCACTCTGTTTTGCCAACAGAAATGCCAGCTAACGCGAGAGAGGATCATTCGTGTCTTCAAAAAGTCCCCAAGATACCCGGGTCTTCCCGAAGCCCCCCAGCTGCCCTGCCCAAACCCTCATCTTCGGGGGGCCAGCTCTCCTTTGATCACTACGGCACCGAGAGTGATGAGCACCTTGAAGTCTTATTAAATTCCCAGAGCCCCTTAGGGAAGGTGAGCGATGTCGCCCTGCTAAAAATTGGGAGCGAAGAGCCTCCTTTCGATGGGATAATGGATGGATTCTCCGGGAAGGCAGCAGAAGACCTGTTCAGCGCCCACGAGATCTTGGCAGGCCCCCTCTCCCCGATGCAGACTCATTTCTCCCCCTCCTCTGTGGACAGCAGTGGGCTGCCGCTAAGCTTCACCGAATCTCCTTGGGAAACCATGGAGTGGCTGGACCTCACCCCGCCAAGCTCCACGCCAAGCTTTAGCTCCCTCGGCACCGGTGGCCCCAGCATCTTTAACATTGATTTCCTGGATGTCACGGATCTCAATCTGAATTCCCCCATGGACCTTCACTTACAGCAGTGGTAGAATGCATGGGCAGAGGCACCAAGGGGGACCAGTGGAAATTCCATGGGGGAAAAGCAGACAACCAAAATCACTCCTATCGTCCAAAAAGAGGAGGAGGAGGAGAGAATTTCAAAGAAACAGTGGAGACTTCTGTGACCATCAGTGAGAGCAAAAAGGAGTCTTTATATATATATATACGTATATATATATATATATATGATGTAATATTTACCGACATTCAGTAACTGTCAATGATTTCAGCAATGCATTCAGAAATGTGCTTTCTCAGATCAGGAATGCCAAAAAAAAAAAAAAATTCTTTCACTGCCTTTTCAAACACCAATATTTTTGCAACCCCTGATTTTTCTCAGGCATTGTTCGGGCATGTTCTCACATCGTAAGCCTCTCTCGCAGATTTATTCGATGTGGTGCGGAAAGGAGATGGAGCTCTTTTGGAGTACAGGGAATGTAATAGCATAACCATCGATGTTTCTGGAAGACAGACCGTGGTGGAGGCTGCTTGCCATCCCTCCCCTCTCTGTCGTTCAAAATAGAAGTCAGGTCCCACTTCCGTTAGGTTCTTGAGGTAGGCTAGAGGGACAGAACCAATCCATTCCCAGGGAAAGGAAATCAGCTGGGCCACAAAGCTGCCCCCTTTTGGTGATTCCAGCCGGGACCCAGGACTCTGTGTGGTCACGGATAACAATGACCCTACATTTGATCCACAGAACCCCACTGAGAGTTTCCCTCCTTGTCAACCAGTCGCCAGATCATTCCCACTGTCTCTATGAAGCAGGAAACAGCCAAGAACCTTAAAGCAAACTAAACCCAAAACCTCCTGCCATGGAAAGTTCCCCAACACAACCCCCTTTAGTTTCCAAGACTGGAGGTGACCCCATAAGCAGATGGCAAGCCATACCAGGGATCATTCAGACAGCGCTAGAAAACCTTGTTTCATGTGTCACGAGAATAAATACCATGGGTTCCTACAACGGGATGGCGATTTATGGAGGTCCAACTTTTTTTGGCAGGGGAGGGATTTGGGGTCCACCTCTGTTTATCTTTCTCCAACTTTTCTTTCAAGAAACCAATCTTTTCTTGCTTGTCTTTTGAAACTCTTTCTTTTTTCTGCCCCAACATCAGGAGGACTCCTCAGATCTAACAAGCTGCCATACTCCTAATAAAGCCATATTTTAAAAAGCTAAAACTCCGTGTTCTCCCGGAGAACTCATTCTCCATATGCATCATTTGCTGCAAAAAAAAAAAAAAAAAGTCAAAAGAATGTCCTTGGGGAAAAAAAAGCAGTGACTTGGCCCATCAGTCCCAAAGTTCATTCTGCTGTCATTTGACTTATAGCAATCAGTGATTTGGGTGGTGTTGGGGAAATTGGAAATCATTACTTTGTAAAGATAGAGCTGAAATGATATTTGCAAGGGGAGAGGATTGCAGGTCTGGGTCGGTGAAAGGAAACACAGTTGCACATGGAAAACAAGGAAAGGAAGAAAAGACAGTGGTCTCGCGTGCATTCCTCAGTACCTCCTGCTTTTGCTGGGACTCCAAACACTCAAACGACATAGTGTTGCATGCTGTAGAAAGTAGCTGTTGCTGGTTGGCTGGTTGGTTTGTTGTTGTTGTTGTTGTTGTTGTTGTTGTTTTTAATTTAAACCACTAAGGCACTGTGTTCTTCTTTTGTAAAAAAAAAAAATTCACTGTGCACTTATGCAGAAGGTAACCAAAAATGTTGTGATTTTAGAAGTTTTCTTTTTGATAAACCAAAGATTTAGAAGTCATTCCATTGTTAACTTGTAAACATGTGTGAACACAGAGTGTTTTGGGGGGACTGCTACTCAGAAAGTTGGCAGATCTAATGGGGTAGGTATGCATATGCGTGTAGATATATGCATGTATATATACATGCATGTAGATATATGTCTACACGTATGTGTATTTGTGTGTCTTTTGAAAAGCAGTGTTACAGAGCATTCTATACCAAAAGCCCTTAAGCCCCCAATTTGCTGTGAAATGATACTTGGCCTTTCTCACTATGAGTTCCTGATTCATCAACAGACTACACGTTGCCTCTCTGTGTATGACTAACGGCTCCAGCCCGATGACTCACACAGCCACTTGCTCACCATGAATGCACTCATCTTGACAAGGAATATGGATGTGAAAAGACAGAACAGCTTCACCCTTAGTTGCTGGAAATGGTAAATACCGTCTCTCGTAGAAAAGCATCAAAGGAACACGAAAACCATTTTTACATTCCTTGACCTGCATTGTGCTTTGAGAGATCCACATGGTACATTTTTTTCGTTTTGCTTTGATGTCCGTCATCAGAACCAGAAATCGAGGGAAGCATACCAGTCTCTTCTGGGAAGGTGAAGCTCCGGGGAAGAAAAATCTTATTAACACATTCCTCATGTTTGTTTGTCCCTCAGATGTTGACGTTTTATTTGGATCTTGACAAAGCTTGCTGGTCAGTACATTTTTCATGTGCCACATTGTGCGATCTGTATATTATTTTCTCCCCCCTTACTGCCTTTGGAAAACAAACTTGCAGGGTCTCTACTCGGGGTATTTGGAGCAGAAGGACTAGACTTGGTCAGGAAGCCACTGTACTTTGTTAGGACTGTACGTTTGCCTAGAGGCCTTTGTAGGACATTACCAGCACTGATACACACGCATCACAGAGCAGACCCCTGGATTCTTAACCTCAGCCCCCTCCCACAGGCTCCGTATTCACACACTGTCCATCGATCAGATGTGACATTTACGGTATAAAACTAGGGATACCTGGGAGAAACTTGGAGAAGTTGGCTGCACCCAGTGGATCAGACAGACCATGTTAATTCATCTGTCTCCTAGTGGGAGTTTTTATTTTAAGTACTTTTAAACTCTTAAGTATGTCCTCTTCTCTGGAGATCAATGGGACATGACTAGGAGATGTATAGAGACTTCTGAAGACAGCCACATTTGAGCTTCTTAATGCTCTTAGAGCCTGGAAGTAGCCACATGTGGTTTTCTCCAGATTCCTGGGACTCCCGTGGTGAAGCAGGCCGAACAGACACAGTTTGCCGCTAATCCCAGTGTTGCTGCAGCCGCGTGGGTTCAAACTTGCTCAACAGAGTCAGAAAACGCATCTGTGCAAATGCTTTTGTTAAGATAGTGCTCATTAGTAGTACTCCTGCTTCTAACAATATTATCCAGACAGCACACATTCTGTTATAAGGAGGAGAGGGAGGGAGGGGGGGAGGAAGAAAGGAAGGAAGGAAGGAAGGAAGAAGGAAGGAAGAAGGAAGGAAGGAAGGAAGGAAAAGAGAGAAGGAAGGAAGGAAGGAAGAAGGAAGGAAGGAAAGAAGGAAAAGAAGGAAGGGAGGAAGGAAGAAAAGGAAGGAAAGGGAGGGAGGGAAGTCAAAAGAATTTCCACCTGAATAGTGAAGGGTCTGTGCCCTGGTGGCCTTTGCCATTCAAAGACATTTATGTCTGATCTGGAAATAAAAAAAAAAAACAAGAAACAAACAAACAAAAAAACCCTATCCCAAGTATTCAAGACAATCCTTTTCAAAATATATTTAAACTCCATCAGCTCTTCCAGAAACAAACGTGGACCTGGCCGAAAGCTCCTGCATCAAGTTGACTCCTGCAATGGACAGTTCCCTGACGTCTGATCTGTGCCAAGCGCACCAATCCCCAGACATCCACTACTAACCAGACAAAGTACCCATGGTTCAGATTCCGTGACTGGGGAGCTGCGGTTCCTACGAGCAAGAACACTGGGAATCTCCCAGTCCTCAAACCAGAAACACTTTAGCTCTGAGAAAAAAAAAGGGGGGGGGGGAGGGGAGTGGTCTTCATTTTTCCAGAAGGGAGAGCAGAGGGCCCCTTTTCTGCCAAATGTTATCACCCACACTATCAGTTTTTTCTTGTCTCTGGGATCCAACAGCAGCAGTATGGTACTTGGGTAATCTCTCCGTATCCCCCATCACTTAAAACATCTGTGAGAGTTTGGGGTTTTTTTTTTATTACCGGATACAGAGCCCCTTGAAAATCAGGGAAGGGTGAAGGAAACTTTTATTATAATTATTATTATTTTCTCTAGTCCCTGTCTTTGACTCTTATAACAAGCTCTCTATGCAAAAGGGACACTTGGGGTGGGGGAGGGGTGCCCATGGTAAGCCATCGCCCCTTAGGAGAAAAGCACTCGGCCTTCCCCTCCAGGCCTTCATTCCTTACAGTGGGAAGCCCACTAGGGCGGGCACAGGGTTTGCTTTCAGGGATGAGCCAACTCAGAGTAAAAAGAGTCTGGGGTCTTCATTTTCCTATAAATCCCAAAGTATAGCCAGCAGGGTGGTTCAGATGCCGAGACTGCTCGTTCTTTCTCAGATGATATTACTAGACACGCGGAACCCACGTCCTGGAACGAGATGGTCCTATAGTTCCGGAGCTGCTCAGGTTGTGCTAAGGAGCTGGCTTTGGTTCTAGAATCGACATTTTCAGAGGACCGCTGGCTAGGTTGAGATTATTCCCAAGAAGACGATTTCAAGACAGGGAAAGATCTGGGAAGAATTTCTCTATCCTCTATCTACCAGGGAAATTGTAATAGGACTCACTAGGGTCAACAACATAGCAGTAATGATTCTGATTCTAGGATTTGGTGATTTTCCCAATGGATTAGGACCAACAAACTCCTGAACATCTCATGCTTCTTTAATCGCCAGCTCCCATCATGGACGCTGGTCACCTGAGTTGCCTCTCTAAATGGTTTAACAGCTCCTGAGTGTTTATGGAAAGGGGGAGTATCATGGTGGGGATCCTGGATGTTATTCTAGTGTTTTCCAAAGGAAGGGAACCCACCCTGCTCCCTAGAGCTCCCCTCCAGTGGGCCTGCAGTGAGGAATGAGGGGGCTTGAAGCCCTCCCTTGGAGAAACCCAAAGAGGTGCTTTGCAAAGAAATAAAAAAAGCCAGCATGCATTTTTCTGTGGGGATCTGTGTGTTGTGTTCACATTGATCTCCCTTGCTCAACTATACATTACCAGAAAGAAATGTGGATTACCAGGAAAAGAAGCAATGGCTAAAGTACCAAAGTTGGCATGTGTTCTTTTAAAAATATATATATATAAATATATTTTTAAATAAAATGTTTATTTTGAAAAAGACGTGAGCTTTTTTTCTCGACTAGATGATACAACAACAGGCACTGGGCCACGCCCTTCACTGGGTGCCATTTCGTGTGTTCTCGCAATGGCGCAAAGCTACTGTTATTCCCATTTTACATACGAAGAAACTGAGGCTCAGAGAGGCTCAGTCAATTGTTTAAGATTCTACACCTGAAATATATAGAGCCAGCTGCCAGACGTTTTTATCTCCAAAGCCCCTGATCTCGACCAGTACACGTCTCACCCGTATTTACCACTGATTAACACTAACACGATGAAGACTTTTGTGGAAAGGAACAGACCCTCCCATCACGTACATGCTTTAAAAGTACATGCACATGCACACATCTTAGCCAACCCGTTGTTTTCATCAGGTTAGCAACTGAGCAAACTGAATAGTAATGCGGAATGCATTGGGCATCAAAGATAACTCATAGACTCCCTAAGTAAGACTCAGTTTTTTATTTTTCTCTCCTAAATTTATTCCTGTCATTTTTCCCATCAGTGAGCATGTAAGCCACGTGCAGGAACTGAGATATCTTGCGAGGAGCCCTTGAAAGGGGGTCCCAAGCCCTCATTTAGACTAGATTTGATCTTGCTTTATGCTATGGCTCTGCCTTCCCCTCTCCGCCCTTAAATTTCTGGTGGGCTCTCCCCATGTAGAAGCAAGAAGAGCACAGGTTGTCAGAAGCCCCAGGTGTCCATCCTTCAGATTAGCAATTCCAGCAAAAAGAGAGTTTTGCATTCCTAAGAGTCACAGCAGAAACCTCACCACTCTCTCTCTCAGTGGGCCCAACCTGGAACCCACCTCTGTGGCCATGAGCATGAGGTATACATTCACTTACAAGGTCTGGATCCTCCGTTCATCCCTGAGCTGTGGAGTGGGATCATTTGAATCTCATGGACTGACAGCAGAGAAAGTGAGATTTTTTTTTCTATGGGAAAATTGAGTTGCTATTAGCAAAAGGGGGAACAGGTGTTGAAGAGGCACAAACTGTAGATTGCTCACACACAACCCCTGTTTTCAAGACTTTTATCATCTGGAGAAGAAGCCAGGTAAAGAAGGAAGGACAACATAGTCTGATAAATGTTTACGAGGGAGTAAGTGCATACGACTCCCATGTAGTAGGTGTTGTAGGAAGAGCATTTCATAAAATCTTAGGTAGGGAGCATGGTCAAGGACTCTTCAGAGGAGACCACTAATGACATAGCAGTTGGCCAGGCAAAAGGGTTACATGCATTCCAGCAGAGGGGACAGCCTATACAAAAGCTTGAACATAAATGAGAATTTACCATATTCACGGGATATGAGAAGCCGAAGTTGGCCCGAGAACCAGGAGCTCCGGTGGAGGATTGCAGGAGAAGATGTATGGCCCCGCTCAAGAAGAGAGAGAGAATCTGCCCTTCCTTCCTCTACTTCTTGTTCTGTTTGGGCCCTCCACAAATTGGATGACGCCCAACCACATTGGTGAGTATGGCTCTTCTTTGCTCAGTCTTCTGATTCAAAGGCAATCTTTTCCAGAAATACCCTCACAGACACACCCAGAAATAAGGTCTCACCAACTACGTGGGCATCCCTGCGTCCAGTTAAAATGACACATAAGATCAACCATCACAAATACTACTGCTGCCGAGAGGGAAGTCCAGGGACTTTCCATTTATTACCACTATCAGCCTAAGGGGCTCCTCAGAAAGTATGATCTTACTTCCTTGGTATCATGCTCAGCCAAGGGACCTCCAGGCCAAAGTCAGCTTGGACTTCTCCGGGCTGGAGAACTGGTGTTCTTTGAGTAATGTGGCCCAATACAGATTGGCATACTGAATCCTGTGTTCTTGCTATTCTTCCAAGCCCAGGGCAGGATCTGAGCCCCCTGTTTCTGTTGCACACCAAATAGATAAGGGTTCACACAGACACTTCCCAAGGGGAACAGGTCTGGGGAAGACAGGGTCCAGCAGGGGTGACCATGTAATTTATCATCTAGATCAGAACACTTTTGTTCAGGAAAAATGCTCTATCCAATAGAAGGCCAAGACAACAGGCATATCGAAGACTGTCCCACGCAAACCAGGTCACCTTAAATATAAGCCACCCTGTGATCTAGGACCCCTGTCCACTTTCACTTATCTTCAGTTGTTCAGCTGACAGGATGCAGGGGCTAGGCCACCAGTCTCACCTCCTTCTAGCATATCTTTCTCCCCCCCACAGAGATACCAACTATCCTGACTTCTATTATCATCAATTTGTTTTTGTCTGTTTTTGAACTTTAATAAATGGAATCAAATAAAAAGTACACTTCTGAAGCTGCCTTTTCCTGCTCAGGTCTTTTTTCGTGAGGTTCATCTGTGTTTTTACCTGCTGTTGGGTGACATTTTCCTTGTCATATAGTATTCCACTATATGAATGGAATTTGCTTTATCCTTTCATTTATCTGCTCTACTGGCTTGTTCTGTGTTGTTTTTTATTTAATTTTTTAAAGATTTTATTTACTTATTAGAGAGAGAGCACATGAGCAGTGGGGGAGGGACAGAGGGAGAAGCAGACACCCCACTGAGCAGGTAGCCCAAAGCAGTGCTTTGGGCTCATGACCTGAGCCAAAGGCAGATGCTTAATTGACTGAGCCACCCAGGCACCCCTTTTGTTTTGTTTTTTAAAGTTTATTTATTTGAGTAATTGCTGTACCCAATGTGGGGCTCAAACTCACCACCCTGAGATCAAGAGCTGTAGGCTCTATGGACTGAGCCAGCCGGGTGCCCCTATCTGCTCTACTGTTGA
Organism: Eumetopias jubatus; assembly: GCF_037043125.1. Lineage (NCBI taxonomy): Eukaryota > Metazoa > Chordata > Mammalia > Carnivora > Otariidae > Eumetopias > Eumetopias jubatus. The sequence continues at coordinate 73,546,960 of NW_028274816.1, read as the reverse complement.
TGGACATTTCAATTGTTCCCAATTTTTGACTATCAGAAATTTTGCTGATACAGACATTCGAGCGCATGATTTTGTTGCAAATATGTACACATTTCTGTAGAATGTTGAAATTATTGGGTTATGGGGTATGCCTACTGCTAAGCCTTAGCGGATAATGCAAAACAGTTTCTGAAGTGCTTGTACTGAGTTCCCTCTGCCCAAAATATATGAGTTCCAGTTGCTCTGCACCCTCAACCACACTCGGTTCTAACAGTCTTTTTCAATTTTAGCTATTCTGTGGGTATGTTGTGGTGTTTCACTGTAAAATCGACTGGCGTATACTAGATAACTAATGACGTTGAGCAACTTTTCATATATTCTTCAACCATTTGGGATTTGTCTTTGCAGTTAAGTGGCTATTCAAATCTCGTCCATTTTTCTTTTAGGTTTTCTGCCTTTTTCCTATTGGATTGTAGGATCCTTTATATATTCTGAAGTTGAGTCCTTTGACTGTTTTGTATATTGTAAACAACTTCTTGCACTCTGAGCATCGATCGTTTATTTCTTTCTCCTAATGGTATCACCTGATAAACCCAAGTCCTTCAATGTGAAGTAGTCCCATTTACCAATATTTCAAGGTGAGAGTTTTTAGTGTCATGTTCAAGAAATCATTGTCTCCCCCCAAGGTCATGCAGAAATCATTATGTCTTGCTCTTTATTTTGATTTTTTACTTCTTTTCGAGGGAATGTTTTTTTAGTAATATAGTTTAGAGAATGGGTGGCCAATAAACCTTTCCCGTCATTACATGTTTAAAAATAACTTCCTTTTGCCATCGTTTGTGAATGTTGGACCAGATAGAAACTTTTTTTTTTTTAAAGATTTTATTCATTTATCTGAGAGAGAGAATGAGCACATGAGAGGGGGGAGGGTCAGAGGGAGAAGCAGAGTCCCTGCTGAGCAGGGAGCCCGATGTGGGACTCGATCCCGGGACTCCAGGATCATGACCTGAGCCGAAGGCAGTCGCTTAACCAACTGAGCCACCCAGGCGCCCCTAGATAAAAACTTTTTGAGTTGCACTTGAGCCACAACCTATTTCTGTTGGAACTCTGGAAATGTGGTTCCAAATTTTATTGGCATTGAGTGTTACAGGTACAAGAGAATCAGCTTTTTTCTTCACAAACTTCTCTCTGAGTAGTACCTATATATGCTTGTAACTTGTTTGTTGCTGTTTTTGGTTTTAAAAATTGACATGTAATTGACATGACATTATATTAGTTTCAGGTGTGCAATATAATGAGTTGCTGTAAGTATATATTGCAAAATGATCACTACAGGAAGTCTCATTATACTTATTCCATACATAGTTATAATTTTTTTTTCTTGTGATGAGAACTCTTAAGCTTTACCCTTAGCAACTTTCAAATATAGAGTACAGCATGTTATCTTTGAAATTCAGAAGTTTTACCAAGATATGTATGGGGTTCGCCCTTCCCTCCTCACAGTAATATTTTCTGGCACTTGGTGAATTATTTTAATTTTCTCTTGAGCCTTTCTTCAGCTCTGCAAAATGTTGGGTTTTTTTTTTTTTTTTTTTTTTTTTTTTTTTACATTTTTATGCTTCTTTCTTCATCATCTGCTCTGGAAATTCTATTATCTATTTTTTGAATGTTTGAAAAAGATTCCATGTCTCTTTTCCTTTTACCCTTCATTTCATTGAATTACTTTTTCCTCTGAATCTTGGGAGCATTCTTCCAGCCCATCTTCTAAAGTACCCCTTCCATTTTGGGCAGTACCAATTCTGCCATTTCCTGCCTCTACTGCATTTCATTAATTTGGAAGTCATGTGTTCCTTGATCCAAGAACTGTTTCTTATTTAATGTGGCTCTCTTTCATGGTAGCCAGCCCCTGCCGTATCAAAGCAATGTTCTCTCAATTCTCACCAAGCATGCAAATTAGACTTCAAAACTATATTTCCCTTACTTCCCACTTAACTTTTTCCCTGGGGGACATTTCTCTGAATTCTCAGATTAGCCTCCCTGTTTCATAGGTAAAATAAAAGCACAGGCATTTGAACTAGACAAACCTGGGTTTGGATCCCAGTTGTACCCTTGAATGGTTATTCACCTAAACCCTCTGAGCTGTGACTTGTATGATGGGTATCCTAAAGCCCTCATCCCAGAGTTCTTTTAAGGATTAAATGAGATCATGGATGTTGAACAACATGGGTTTGAACTGTGCAGGAACACTTATACGTGACTCTTTTTCAGCAAATGTGTTGGAAAAGTTTTTGGAGATTCATGACAATTTGAGATTGTAGCCTAGAAATACCAAAAAGAAAAGAACAATTAGGTTATTATGAGAATACGGTGTACAATACATATAACATACAAAATATATGCTAATTTACTATGTTATCAGTAAAGCTTCTGGTCAACAGTAGGCTACTGGAAGTTAAGTTCTGGGAGAGTCAAAAGTCACACCTGGATTTTTGACTTCGTGGGTGGTTGGTACCCTAACCCTTAAGCTGTTAAAGGGTTAAGTGTACTCAGAGTAGTACTTAAGGGTGTGGTTTATTACCATCATCATCATCATCATCTTTACTCCTATATTCAACTACTGAGTCTTTTTTTCTCTTCGTTCATTCTCACAGAGAGAGGTCAGTTTTGTCCAGATTTTGGTGGCTGAGATGGGGGATAGGTCGTCTATCAGAGATGGCATAGATCTTCATTTAATTTCCCCCCAAAGAATAATAAATTCTGCCTGGACAGTGCTCCCCTCACCCAAAAATCACCCGTCTCTCTGCCAAGATTGTGAGTGGAATCTTTCTCTAATTTCTATGAGTGACATAGAATTGATTCTCTTTGATGAGTTATTTCAAAATGACATTAGAGGAAGAAATGAGTCAAAAGCTATAGGCTTACTCTGGAAAAGAGTATGGAGGTTCCTCAAAAAGTTGAAAATAGAGCTACCCTACGATCCAGCAATTGGATCAAAAAGTTGAAAATAGAGCTACCCTACGATCCAGCAATTGCACTACTGGGTATTTACCACAAAGATACAAACGTAGGGATCTGAAGGGGTACGTGCACCCCGATGTTTATAGCAGCAATGTCCACAATAGCCAAACTATGGAAAGAGCCAAGATGTCCATCGACAGATGAATGGATAAAGAAGATGTGGTATATATATATATATAATGGAATATTATGCAGTCATCAAAAGGAATGAGATCTTGCCATTTGCAACGACGTGGATGGAACCGGAGGGTGTTATGCTGAGTGAAATAAGTCAATCAGAGAAAGACATGTATCATATGACCTCACTGATATGAGGAATTCTTAATCTCAGGAAACAAACTGAGGGTTGCTGGGGTGGTGGGGGGTGGGAGGGAGGGGGTGGCTGGGTGACAGACATCAGGGAGGGTATGTGCTATGGTGAGCGCTGTGAATTGTGCAAGACTGTTGAATCACAGATCTGTACTTCTGAAACAAATAATGCAACATATGTTAAGAAAAAAAAAAGAAGAAGATAGCAGGAGGGGAAGAATGAAGGGGAATAAATCGGAGGGGGAGATGAACCATGAGAGACGATGGACTCCGAAAAACAAACAGGGTTCTAGAGGGGAGGGAGGTGGGGGAATGGGTGAGCCTGGTGATGGGTATTAAAGAGGGCACGTTCGGCATGGAGCACTGGGTGTTATGCACAAACAATGAATCATGGAACACTACATCAAAAACTAATGATGTAATGTATGGTGATTAACATAGCAATAAAAATTTAAAGAAAATAAAATCTATAGGCTTTAGTTAACATTTTGGTCCTGAATATCAATTTTAAAATTTAGTATAAATAAATAGAATTAACACATAAAAGGTTTTGGTGAAAATACAGTTGAATATTTGTATCATTTGGGGATAGGGCAGGCTTTCTAAGCATCAAACCAAAGGCATAATACATAAAGGAAGAGATTGATGGATTTGACCACAGTAAAAATATAAAATTCCTGGAAGACAAAAATCAACATTAGAAACCTTAAAAGGAAGAGGCCAAACTAGAGAATGCCCTTGCCATCAGACGCAACAGTATGAATATAATTAATATAACTAACGAGCTTTTAAAAATCACTGAGAATATATGGAAGACCATCACAGAAAAATGGGCTGAGGAGATGGAGAAATCAGCAATTCATTGAAAAAGAAAACCTGACTAGTCATGAAACATGTGGGCAAAATGTTTTAATGTGATTTTTAAAAAAAAATGCAAATTAAAATAGCACTATAATGCTATTTCTCATCTAGTCATCTGGCAAGATTATCAAAAGTATGATAGTGTAGGTCAGGGTGTGGGGAAAATAGAAAATTTACGCACAAGAAGTGGGCCTGCAAAATGTTTTTATTTATCTAGAGGAATAATTTGGCAATACAAAAGAAGCTTAAAAAACATAGTGCAGAAATTCTAATTCTTTAATTTTGATCTTAAGGAAATAAGTATGTGTGCAGTTTTAGCCACCAGTGTGTTAATCATAGAGATAGTTAGAATAACAGAAGACAGGAAAGAACATATTGACCTAACAAGTGTGATTCCATTTTTGAAATATATTTATAAATTCATAATGTTATCTTGGTTAGTGAGAATATGCATGATTTTCATTTTTTAATTTATCTGAATTATTTATTCTTTAATAAATACCATTAAAATGTATATGCATTTATACATAAGCACATAAGCTGTTAGAATTTATTCATTAACATTTTATTAGTGAATTTGTTTTATTCACAATTTTTATTGTGTAAGTGATATTGGCAAGTTGTTTTTGTGTTTGTGCGATCCCCAATAGGTTTGGTAACAGGGTTAAGCCAATTTCATAAAATGAATTGAGGCTTGAGGGCGCTTGGGTGGCTCAGATGGTTAAGCGTCTGCCTTCGGCTCAGGTCATGATCCCAGAGTCTCGGGATCGAGTCCCGCATCGGGCTCCCTGCTCAGCGGGGAGCCTGCTTCTCCCTCTGCTTCTCTCTCTCTCTCTCTCTCATGAATAAATAAATAAAATCTTTAAAAAAATAAAAAAAATGAATTGGGTTGCTTTCATTCTATTTCTGTGTTCTAGAACACTTTAAATAGCAGAGGAATTAATCTGTTCCTTGAATCTTTTAAATAGCTCCCCATAAAACTATCTGGGCCTGATTACTTTGGAGAGTGTTATTCTGTGACAATGTTTCCAATTTCTTTAGGGTTCTTGGTCTACTCATTCTTGCCACCCACTTTTGAAACATCTGTAGCAATTTATATTTCCCCGAGTGAAAACAGAGCTTATTTTAAAATAAATAAACATAAAATTGCACATTCTCTCATAATTTTTTTGCACCTATGATTAAATCCTTTTTCTTGTTCGTAAGGTGATGTGTCTCTGTCTTGCTTCTTTTTCCCTTTCTTTAGATCTATTAGCTTTATTTATCTTTGAAAAATAACCTGTCCTAAAGTGAATTCATCAATTACTTCTTCCATTTCAGCAGTGGTCTGCTCCACAAGTGTTTGTTAAATAGCCGGCGGTGAGAGACAATGGGCACCTAGGTGAAGTGCTTCTTAATGTTGGTGGAAAAGGTGAAGAGTACAAAGGGAAAATGTACAAAGCCTCATAATGCACAGGCTGGAGTTGACATATGTCACTTCCACCCATGTGCCATTGGCCAAATCAGTCACACAGTCAGGTCCAAAGTTACTAGGTAGGGAAATATGGTCTGCCCGTGATAAGGCTCTGGCAAAGGTACAGATCCAAGAAAGCTGAAACATTGGAATTAATACTGCCCAAAGGTGGCAATATCTATCACCTTGTTTAAAAGAATCTTTAGACACCAGATACGGCTCAATGGTGTAGATTTTATACCTGTAGGTATAAAGGTGATTGGAATCTAAAAAGGATAAGTAATACCCTTTATTTATAGCTATAGCACTGAATATTATTTGGGATGTATTAAAGGCTGGAAGGCTTAGGCATACCCAGGTCAAAAGCAGTTTATTGAGCAAATCGTTTGGTCAATTCATTGATCCCCCCAAATTTATGGCTTAGAGATTCTATACTACAACCTTCCATGTAGTAGGTGAGGAGAGTAGCCTGGAGAGATCAAAAAACAAAACAAAACAAAACAAAAAAAACAGGCCATAATTACACTGAGTTTTGTCACCTGCTGCTCAGTTTTCTCTGTTCTGCTGGATCCTGTATTTTGAATTCTGTTCTATAGACTAGCGCTGTCCAAAAGAGTTTACCGTGACGATGGGGAAAGTTCTATTTGACACTGTCTGATATGGTAGCCACTAGCCACACAGGGTCTTTGGGTATTTGAGAAGTGGCTAGTGTGGTTAAGGAACTGAATCTCTAATTTTATTTAACTTTATTTAAAATTATGTTTAAATAACCACATGTCTCTGCTGATGCCCACGTTGGACCGAATGTTTGGACTCAGAATGAAGATGCTAAAACCACCCTAATTCAGAGCCTCCTAAGTGGCATATCGGATTTCAAAGGGAACACATCTCAGATAAATAGTACTACCACATTGTTGAGGGAAGTAAGAAGCCCGTATTTGGTCGGGCAAAACAAGTCATGTGGCTGAACTTAAGGGCAATACGGAGTCGGACGTGAAATCCTTCCATAGATCAAAGTCGAGTATATAAGAAATAGAATCTTCCATCTTCCTCTTCCTCCCCTTCCCTTCCTTCAAATGCACTTAATTTGAAGCCTCTTCTTATTTAATTCCTGGTAATTCGGGGCTTCTGTATTCCACGTCTTGGCCATGGCTTGCTTTCTTGTCATCTTCGATCCCAGCAACAGGAACACCCAGCTCGTTCTGGTACTTTTGTGCACCCTCATGGTATACAAACCCTTGCACATGGCTTGGTGCAGGGAACTCTGGAGCCCCCCAAGGACTGGGGTTTAGGCACTTTGGGCACCCCACAGGATATCCTTACTGCCCCTGTGCCTTCAAAGGCGCAGGGTCTCTGTGAGCTTTGCCACTGCTAGCCTTCCCACGGAAGAAGTGATGCAAAGATCCTGTACTAAAGCTTCGTGATAGAGTTACCTCCAGCCTCCCTGAACCCAACTGAAGTTTTTGTTTGTTTGTTTGTTTGTTTGTTTTTGACCATGGGAAGGAGCCAGGAGCAAGTGATCTTCCTTAGAGGTATGCTCTGGAGTAGTCAGCTCAGACTTGATTATGCTGCTGTAACAAATAATCCCCAGACCTCTGACTTACAACCACAAAGGTATTCTTTTTCACCCCCGCTGGATGGTTGTGACTCTGATCCCCAGCAGCCCTTAACGGGGTCATTGCGGGTCGGAAGGCAGACTGGAAAAAGGAGGGGGTAGGATCACACAATGACTCCTACCAATCTGCTCAGGAGTGGCACCAATCACCCTGTGCATATTCTATGTCCAAAGAGAATCGTATGATCGATCTTGACCTCATCGGGAAGGTGAAGTATAATCCCTTTCCATAGGCACAGGCAGCGAAATTTTGAACCATAATCAAATCCGTACAGGTATCCTCTCCTCTTCTTCTCCCTCTCTCCCCTTCCACTCCCCTATCATCATCTTCAACACCTCACAGCCTGGGAATTCTTTATCTAGAAAAGGCAGGACGGTGTGTTCTTCAGACTCAACCATTTTTGGTAGAGACTATTAAAGTTCCAAAGCCTATATTCCTGAAACTCAAAGACGCTTTTCTTTAAAAAGCCTATTCTCACACGTGTTTCTGAAGCCTGCTTTGAAAGATCAGATGAGCAGACCTGACACCCCTTTCTCTTCTTTCTGCACTGTCATCCCGTGCCTGGGTGGGAAGGAAAAAAACATGAGCTGCTTCTCGAGTGGAGGAAAAGCTCATAGGAGAACAGGAAATATGTAAAGAAGCCATCCTTTAATTAAAAAAAAAAAAAAACTCTAGCAGGGTAGGCTGTGTTTGTGGATAAATAGAAAGTTCTCTTTTAGAACTGAAATATCCCCGGATTGAAGACAGAGACTGACACAATTTTAGAATTGTCTTACAGAGCTCCCTAGTACTCGTGTTGTCCAATAGAGCTTTCTTTTTTTTTTTTTAAAGATTTTATTTATTTATTTGAGAGAGAGACAGAGAGAGCACAAGGGAACAGGAGCAGGGAGGAGCTGGAGAAGCCCCAGGCTCCCCACTGAGCAGGGAGCCCATTGCGGGACTTGATCCCAGGACCCTGGGATCATGATCTGAGCGAAAGGCAGATGCTTAACCGACTGAACCACTCAGGCTCCACTCCCCACTCCCTGGTAAAACTTTCTGAGAGGATAGGAATATTCTATATTAGACTGTCCAATACAGCCCGTGTGGCTATTAGGCACTTATGATGTGGCTAGGATGACGGAGGAATTAAAATTTTAATTTCATTTAATTTTAATTAATTTAAATTTCAATAGCTGCATGCGATTGGTGGCTACTGTATGGGACAGTGCAGTTCTAGATGTTAGAGATAGTGTTGCTAAAAGTCATACAGTGACTTTTAATATCTCTTTTATTTATACATTTAAATACCATGCTGTGTCTTGGTTGTTAAAAATATCTCAAAGTGGACGTAATGTCAGTTTGTATAAAAATGATATTGACATTATAAGCATAGCACAGTTGGTTAAGAGCAAATCATGCCTTCACTTATTAATTGGCTGGAGCTGCCTGACCTAATAAGGAGAGGCTAAATTCACAATTAATTAAAGATCTCATGTTCATTCAGCCAAGACTTGCCTCAAACCATCTTTTGTTCAGCAGGCCAGCAAGATACTTTGAACCATATTTAGGACATCTTGCAACTATAATCAACATATGCAAAATATACCATTGCAAAATAGTTCTTTCATTTATCAGATTAGTAATTCTGTTGTAGGAATGGCATTCTGCTCTATTATGCTAACTATAATCATATTTATAGTAAACGAATATGACATAATGTACTACATAGAAATGTATGTTAATTAGTGGTAATTTAGCAAATAGTTCTCTATCTTTGCTATCTACTGGGCAATATTATTTCTCTATTAGAGATGGGAAAACCAAGGCTTACAGAGATTATGTAATTTTTTCCAAAGGTTATATAATTAGTGTTTAGAAGTCCAATATACGAACTCTTACCTGAACCAAAGCCCCTACCACGTAACTACTTGACGGGGGGGATGATAAAACCTAATTGCAACCACCTATCTTTTTCCTAAGGTCAGGACCCCTTTTCAAGGAGCCAACTGATGCCAATGGGAAACTGCTGTGTAGACTGTTCCAGGCCTGCCACAGCTGATGCCCCTTGGTCCCCTGGAGGTGCAAGGGAAATGGGAACAGCTATGAGACTGGAATCTAAGTCATACAAGAAAGTTGTCCCCGTCAGTCTGGTTCCATAGGCACGGTAGTTAACGCTATTCTTACACCCTTCTATTTTGGCTCTGGTTACCTCTTGTGTTTGGTAAAAATTAAGGACGAAACTTCTGGGATGCATGCTATGCTCGGTCAGGACCTGGGCCCGAAGCTTAACCGGGCACCTCAACAAGTATCAGGTGGCCTTATGCAATTTTATGAACCACGTACCCGCCTGCATAAATCTCCTTCCTGTGAATTCAAAACAGCAATGCCTCACATTCCCTTAAAATACAATGGAAGACAGAGGCTCACTTTCCTTCTTTGCTGTTTTTTAAAGCATGGAAACCTTTCCCTTCCTGGAGTGCTACAGTGCAAAACATCCCTCCCCCCCCGCCCTCCCGCCGCGCACCTCGGTCCTTGCAAACTTTGCACGCGGAAAGGTGGGCAGCGGGGCGCAGGACTACAAGTCCCAGAATGCACGGCGCCCGCCGCACAGGCGCAGCGGGGACCACCCGGCCAGCCGGCCAGCAGCCTGCGGAGACTCCCGGGTCCCCGCGCCGGAGAGGGGCTGGGGGCAGGCGGCCGGGCGGTCCTGGCCGGCGCCGAGGGCGGCCGCGGGCGTCACCATGCAGGCGCGGCGGCGCGCGTGAGGAGGATGCGGCAGCGGGCGCCGCGGCGGGCGGAGGAGTAGGCGGCGGTGCCCTGGGGAGGGAGCCGCGCGCGCGGGCCAGACGGCTCCCGGAGGCTCCGCAGTGCCGCCGCCGCCGCCCGGGAGGCTCCGCGCGGGAGCCATGTAACCTGCGGCGGGCTCCGGGCTGCTCCGTCCTTGCCCAGCTCCCGGGCCAGCGCGGCAGCGGGGCCACGATGAAGAAGCAGTTCAATCGCATGCGCCAGCTGGCCAACCAGACGGTGGGCAGGTAGGTCCCCCGGTGCGCGCCGGCGAGGCTGCAGCCGCCGGGGCGCGCAGGTGATGGAGCCCGCCCGGCCTCCTGGCCTCCCCTCCCTCCTCCTTCCCTCCCTCCCCGCCGTGCCTGCCCCTGCGCCGTCCCCTCCGAGACTGCTCGCGGGCGCGACCCCTCCTCTCGGAACTTCCCAGCCCCGGGAGCCCTTCCCTGGCTCTGCCCGCTGCGCCCGGGCTCCGGTTGCCAAGCGCAAAGTGTGACGCATCCTTTACCTGCGTCCCCGGCTGCCCCTTCACTCCGTACTCCCTGCCTTTCCCCGGGACTCCCCTCTTGCCTCCCCCCCACCCCGCCCCCGGCCGCCTGGCTTCCTGGAAACAGGTGTTTGCTCTGATTGTGCTGGAGGCAGCCGACCCGCAGTCGCTCTCCGAAGATTCCCTCCCCTGCGCCGAGTTCAGGCTTCCCGGGGGGTCCGGGGGGAAGTGTTGGGCCTGGTCGGCTTGGCAGAGCTGAGCCTGCGCCTCCTGCCGTGTTTGTTTTCTGGGACTATGACTGTACGAGATTCTGGATCTCTTTATTGGCCGGGTTTCTTAAGGCCATAGGTGTTGGAGAGGGGATCTGAAGGGGGGAGGGGGAGAGGGGGCAGGGAAGGTGCTGGTGGAATGGCGCTGCTGTCCGCTTGGTTCTAAGACCGATTTCAGTAGAGGGAGGGAGGCTGCAGAAAGGGAGGTCCAACTCCTCTGGAAGATGAGATAAGCAGAGGATCACAGCCAGGTAGGGGAGGGGAACAGAGAGGCCCTACAGTCAGGAAGAGCCGGGCCCTAGGAAGCTGCAGGACCCAGCCTGCTGTCATTGCCTCGAAAATGGGCTACATCTGGGTTAGTGTCTCCAGGAGCCGCTCTGCAGGGTGCCAACATCTATTAACGTTACATAAGGATTCTGGTGGGTCTCTTCCAAAGCTAGACATGCTGTGAACACAGGGGTGTTGGGTAGAGGGGATTTTTCATGGAACTTCTGCTCCTGGAGAGGGATTTCCCTTGCTGCTGTGTGGCCAAGGAATTCAGGTGTTCAGTTTTCTAAAGCAAAGTGGAAAGCTGAGAACCCAGCCTTGGGTGCAGCTCAAGTGCAGGCTCCACACATGGAGGGCTCTCCACTAGGTTTACGCGGAAACCAAATACCTTTCTGGGGTGGGTAGTGGAGCCTGGCTGGCATCTGGCAGGGTGGGGGTGGGGACATCCCTGGGGAATAGGGCCCGAGAAACTCCCAGGTAAGCATACTGCCCTAATTCTGGTGGGCATCCGAGGGCAGGGGATGCGGTGATTTCTTCTGCTTCCAGGGACTCCAGATGGTTTCCAAGTAACAATGTCTAAAATTGACTTGGATTCATTTCCCTTTCCCAAACACATGGGCTTTCACATGAGGGAGAATTTATGAATAGCAGAGTCAGATTAGCCCAGATTTCTGGCATGGTATGGCCACAGATAGAGCCTCACGTGGGCTGCTTTTTTGATATGTTGGACACTGAAATAGTGTTTTCCCGTCCTGGTCGTTTAGCAGATGACCGTCGAGCTGACCTGTCTTGAATATCTTGATCTCTGCATTACTCCGTGGGCCGGCAGCCAGCATCCCATCAGGCCAACTAAAGCGATCAGGAGCCCGCCCCCCCTTCCCCCCCAAACTGGGATTGCCGATCCCGCTTGGTCTTGGAGTTTCAGTTCAGTGCTCGAATGGAAATGTGAGCAAGGTGTTCAGGCTTTTGCCCTGGCGCACCGGACACCAACCAACTCCTTTCTCTTTCCAGGACGTGTTTCAAAGTGGTGGGATTTATGAGCCTTAGGCATAGAACCTTTTTTTTTTTTTTTTTTTAACCCTCCTCCACGGAGGAAATGACCCAGGAAGAGGGGACGCTGGGTTTCAGAATAAGTGAGCTTATTTGAAAGCACGTTCTTGGAAGTCCAAGAAACTGGTCACCAGGAGAGCGGTACTTTCCACTTGTTTGTCGGGACTCTGGTGGATGCTGGTGGGTGAATGCTGTCTTTATCAGATAGTATCTCTTGTGTTATGCGCCAGGGAAAGTGAGGGCCAGTCCACCACTGTGTCTCACTAATACGTATCCGTTTTGGTGACCTTTAGAGTGAACTTTTTTAAAGCAAAAATCAGTTCATGTTTCTTTGCTGCTTGAGAGCTTCCAGTGGCATCTCCTTGCACTTAGCATCCCAGATCTTTCCGGAGGCCTATCAGACCTTACTGACTTGACGACTCCTTGTCTTTCCATATGCATTTTGTCCCACCTGCTCTTCATTCACTGTGCCCGAGCCACAGTGGCTTTCCTTGCCCCAAACACCCCAAGCTCATTTCCGTCTGGGGGCTTTGTTCTTGCCGTTTTCCCCCTTGCGCTGCCCATATGCCTGTTCCTCATCATTCAGGTCTTAGCTCAGAGGCCTTCCGAGAGGTCACCCTCCACCATTCACTGTCTAACCCCTCATCCTGTTCAAGGTTGTCACCATGCCCCTCGCTCTGAAATGCTCCTAGCTTACATCTTTTGGCTTCTTGTCTGCCTCCAATAGAATGTATTGACCGCCATTGTACGGCGTCTATAGCCCAATGCCTTGTAGACAGTTGATACTCAATTCATGCTTATTGAAAAGATTAAAACCGTTCACTGTAGCGTCCACAGTAAATAAAAGGGTAAATTAAAGGGACAGCCTTTACTTTGACTTCCCTGACTACAGTGAGGCAGGAGGTTAGCATTGCTTTTTAATTTCTTGAATCCGTAGAAGCCGTCGGATTGAATGTTTAGATTGCTTTATGGAGTTGCTTTGGTAAGCCACTGGATTCTTGTCCTTGGGTGTCTGGAAAGTGATGGCTTTCCTGTCTTCGAGGGAAGACAAGCAATAGGCGTGGGGGTCGCTCCTCCCCATAGCTCTTTACCGACTTGCCTTCCGAAAGTTGTAGGTTCTGGAGTTCTGAGTATAGAACTGCTCGGGACTAGCTCCAGTCACTTGAACGATGTAAGAGTATCTGTGCTTCAGTGTCCACTATGGAGTTACTAGTATTTTCTCCCGAAGTGCTCACATCTGAGTAGAGAGGGCATTCAGTGGCTGTGAAGAGAGTTTATAAAACCTATTGCCTTTAACTGGGAAGAGCTTCATCTCCTCCTCGGTGTCCTTCTCCATTCTCTGCACAGGTTCCTTCTGCTTTGAATTTTCCACTTTCAGTGTCTTCATTTCACTCCGTCCTTCGGGAAGCATTCCCTGGCTGGGCCTCCATGTGCCTCGTACTGTGTTCCGCACTAGGAAATGCTGAATCAGGACCAGCTGTAGGCATCTTTGGACAAATGCTATCATCCCTACAGGGTTACATGCACTATGGCGTGCATGCGCTCATACGTTCATCCATTTCTTCATTCAGTAAATATTTATCAAATGCTCTGTGCCAGGCACTGCTGGAGTTCAAGAAACATTACAGCGCGGAGTAGACAAAATCCCCATTCTCTTGGAATCTGTATTCTAAAGGCATGTTGTTTTTAAGTTGTATCACAATTTTTATCTTGTTTATTTTGCCCTCTGGACTTCAGGTTCATTGTAGGCAGGGACAGCTAACTGCCCTAATGCCTGGCATACGGTAGGTTCTCTGAAATTCTTTGACAACCGAATGAATGAGGGAGCCAAAGGTCCAGGTGTTGTGGATTGGAAAGTCGTGCAAAGCGGTTCAGAGGCGGGAGAAACTCCTGGGATTAGTTCGTGCCTGATTTATATGCCATTTTGTACCTTCAAGGGCATCTGTCGGTTGCTGGGGTGAGAAGCACCCTGAAAGGCATTCCGTTTTTCTTGGAGGTGGCACTGGTTTGTGTTGGGTGGAATGAAGCCCTGAGCGGAAATTTAGAGACCCGCTCACTGTAAGAGACGAGAGAAGTTAAACTGGCACCTTGATCTGGTGAAGAGGCTGTTTCTCCCATCTCCCCCACCCGAGTCAGCACAATGGGGGTCCCAGTAGCCCCCACTTTAGAGGACCGTTATGAGGTCGAAGGGAGGCTGGCTCACATCAAGTGCTGAGCAAATGGTTGATGAAGTTCATTGTCATTTTTCTCTTGTTGCCCACTCAGTCCTCCTGGCCTCTTAAGCATAAAGGGCTTCTTAGATTGTGATGGCCATTGTCCCGTGGTTGTTCTGAATGGGCACTGTGCCCCTCTGTGACAATGGGTGATGTTCGTGGTGTCTGGGAGTAGGCAAGGAGCAATGGAAGTGCGGGAGGGGGGGCATGGACGTGCAAGAGCAGGGTGGTCAGGTTGGATTATTTGATTTTGGAGGCTCCCAGTTGGGAGTGGAAGACCGAGTTCTGTCTAGAGCCCCACTTCCATTCCTAGACTGCTCAGCATGCAGCCCCGAGCGGGCTTGGTTTTTGGTGCACAGCTTGGCTGAGCGTCTTTGCCACTATGCAGCTCTTGGGATGGAGCTGCAGCAGGCCAGGCGGACCGAGCTGGACGCTGAGGATGCAGAGGCTCTAGGTTCAGCCAAGCCGAGGAGCATCTGTTCCTTGAAGGTTTCTCTGCGACACAGCCTTGCCCCATCAGCACGCCTCCTAAGAGCCGTGACCCAGTCCATAGGACATCGGGGGCAAAGCCAAAACCAATTCTAAATTAGTCATCGGACGGCTTCGTTCCCCACCTATTATGGATGTCCCGTGAGCCGGACCTGTGTCAGATCAACGCAGGCCCTGTACGTCCTCCTGTTAGCCAGTCCCACAGGGCTGGGCAGACCCACACTGGTCCCCGCAAGGAGCACCGTGCACGTTTATGAGGTCTCAGCGTGAAGTTTTTCATTCGAGTTTTGTGGAAGCTCATGTCTTGCCACCCGCTCTGGTGTGTATATGTGAAATAACAGAATGTACTCACCAATTGATGAGCAGGCTAGCAAATCTGGAGAGAATATTCTTTGCCTGCATCTTCTGAGCTCCTTACTGTGCAGACCTGCCGGCTCTCAGCCTTCTACTGGGCGGCTCTCAGCAATCCGTGTGAGGCTGGCTGGGCTTCCTGCAGAATGCTGTTACCCCAGACCTGCAAGTCATTGCAAGAGACCCGTTCTCTTCACCAGCAATTAATGACTTCCCCTCCCGCTTCACCTCCACCAAGGAAATGTATCAATATTCATTAGTATTTTTCAGGGTGGGTGATAAGGACCACTTTTTTTTTTTTTCTTTTGCCTCCAGAGAAAGTGAATCAGCAGCCCTGTGAGTAAAACAGTAATTTAGGGTTGGCCCTTTTCGAGGGGATTAGTAGGCATCCCTTTTATTAATAACAAACAGTGGATTTCAAATGCTATATTGGTAACGACAGCAAATAATAAAATCGTGCTTCAGCTCTGCGTCGAGTCGGGTAGGTCAGAGAGAAGGTTGTGGGGAGAGGAGAGCAAGGGGCTCTCCCACTGGGTGCTGGGCATCTCAGTATGCTGGAACCTGGGACCCCACCGCCCCCAGGAAGCGCGTGGCCATCTAGCAATTTAAAACTATCCTTTCTGTCCAGGAAGCAGATGTTTTTGCTTTCATTTTCCAACTTTAGAGTTTATTTTTAGAGTAAATGTTTATTTTCCCACAGAATTCAATTTACTTTTTTTAACTTTCTTTTTGGTTACATAAACAATATTTGTTTATGGTAGGAAAGTTAGAAACTTATAGATGGGCGAGAAGGAAAAACATGACCGGTAATCTCACTACCTGGGGACCACATTTATTATTTTGAATATCATTTTCTCAGTTTTTAATAGGCATGTATTCTTAAAAAAGAGATAGAGACCATATTCTGTCTATTTTTTTTGCAATCTGCTTTATCCCCGTGTTAAATCTTGAATATCACCTCGTTTCAACAACTATATGTCAACGACTATATATCCATAGTATAATTTTTCAAGGGTGCGTAATATTCCACTATAGTCAACCAATTTCCTTTTGGCTAATCACGTAGCAAATACTTTTTGTTGGTTTGCTTTCCTAGCATGAAGTCTTAGAAGTGGAATTTCTGGGTCAAAGAGCGTGTGAGTTTTTAAGACCACCTGAATGTATATTTTATACATCCAAGCATACACACGTGTTATATTTACATCCTCAGCAGAATTGCCAATTTCTTCCCCTTAACCCTCTTAGGAAGTAATATCACAACTTTGTTAATGCACAGACGAAAAACCTCTTTGCTTCTCTTTCAATTTCCAGTGACATAGGGCATTTTTTAAGTTGACTGGACGTTTCTTCCCTTTTCTGAACTGCTTGCATATGTCTTGCCCATTTTTCTAAAGTCATGTCATAACTGTTTTCCTATTGATTTTTAGGTAATTTTTAATATATTAAGCATATTTGTGCTTTGTCATATGCCCACCCATCTCCCTGCAGTTTTTTACCTTTTATATTTTATGTCTTTTATAATATTTTGTGATCTGAAGTCTGTCAATTTATGGTTTGTGCTTAAATACTATGCTTAATGTTTTCCCCAGCCTGAGATTACATAAAAATTCATACGTTTTCATTACCATTTATGTAATTTAATTTTACCATCAGACTTTAAATTCATCAGTCATTAATTTTGGTGTATGACATGATTAGGGTGTCACATCTAGTTTTCCTTTAAAAAAAAAAAAGTAGGGAGCACCTGGGTGGCTCAGTCGATTGAGCGTCCAACTTGATTTCGGCTCGGGTCAGGATCTCAGGGTCATGGGATCGAGCCCTGCATAGGGCTCTGTGCTCAGTGGGGAGTCTGCTTGGGATTCTTTCTCCCTCTACCCTTCCCTCCTGTTCGTGTATGCACTCTCTCAAATGAATAAATAAAATCTTTTAGAAACCCCAAGTAGTTACCCTACTATCAAATTGAATAATGTGATTCAGTCCCACTGTATTGAAGTGTCATCATGTACTAAGAGGTTTCACCTACTTGGATCTGTTTCTAGGATTTCCAATTTGTTCCCTTGACCTGTCAGTTGGCAGGAATGTGAGGTAGGCCCACCTGCCCAGGTGAGCAGCAGTGGGTTGATGTCCCATGCTTTGGGTGGGAGGAGCTGTGGAGTTGTTCTGGTTCCCAAATCTCAGCTTCTCCAGGGCAACTCCTTGGCTTGGCAATTAGAACTCAGCAGCTTTGCTTGAGGATCTTGTTGGCCTTTACCACAGCTAATCTACACATTATTCCCTTATAAATTAGAATTGCTTATGTTTCCTTAGCTTTGCTTACCTGTTTATTTTTTTCCCTTGGCATTTTTATAAGTGAATGTATTAAGATGGAGGAGATTGACAATTTTATGCTAGTGAGTATGCTGAGAATTCTTCCCATGTGGGAATAGGGTATGCTTATTCAAGTCTGTTTATGATCCTATAAAATCGGGTTTGTCTGTTTAAGTCTTGCACAATTTTGCTTTTGTTTTTAGGTAATTTGTCATTGTCACTACTCTTGCCTTAATGATTGGAAACTTCTGTTATTTATTTTTTTTTACTCTTTATTGGTGGAATATAAGAAAGCTATTGATTTTTGTGTGATTGTCTTAACAACCACTGTCATAAACAATCTCATTAGTTTTAAATGCTTTTTACAAAAATTGAGGCTATCAACTTTTCCAGGTAGACATTAATATTTTCTGCAAATAATCATTTTGCTTCTTCCTCACCAGTATTTATACTTATTTTCTCGTCTAATTGCATTGTCTAGGACTTATAGAACAGTGTTATTGGGGCAATAAGTAAGCCTCCATGTCTTTTTACTATCCTTCATGGAAATGCATGATAATTGGCTCAAGAGATTTTGTTTTTTAATCACGTTACCTATTACATAATTTTATTATTTTACTTTGGGTTTTTCTTTGGCACCAAAGTTAAATTTGATTAAATGTATTCTCATGGTCTTTAAAGATCATCATATCTTTTCCCTTCAACTAATATATTCACTCAGCAATTTACGCTATAAATTCGCTATTGAGCACTTACTATGTTCCAGACATTGTTTTCACTGGGGATACACCAGCAATAGAGTTCCTACCCATGAAGAACTTGTGTTTTATGAGTTTGACTCATAATGAGTCAGATTTTCTAATATTGAGCTCCCCTTGTCTCCCTGCAATCAATCTTATTTGACTGTGATTTAATTTTTAAAAATGCTGCTCGATTTAATTTGTTGTTTTATTTAGGATTTTGGCATTCAGTATTCATAAATAAGAACATTTGGATTTTTTTTTCTTTTGCTACACCTGCCAAATATTTATAACCTTGTGAAATGAATTGCCCACTTCCTTCTGTTTCTGGGCAGTGAGTTAAGGAACTAACATGTTCGTTGAAGGTTGGAAACAACTTTCCAGGATATTTTTTGGAGGCAGACCTTTGACAGGTTTCCCAATTTCTTCATCGGACTATTTATGCTTTCTGTCTTTTCCTGAGTCGTTTTGAGTAACATAGTTTATAGGAAGGCATTCATTTCATTATGATTTTCAAATTTAATAGAATCTTCTCTGAGTGTAGAGTCATAGTTCCTCATTTGCCCTTCTCTCTCTTTCTTCCTGCTAACCAGCTTTGCCAGGGGCTTTACTTTCCTCCACATCCTGTAGAATCAGCTCTTAGGTTTAATCTTTTCTTTAAAAAAAAAAAAAAAAAAATCTCATTAGCTCCTGATCCATGTTTTCTTCTTCTGTGTGTCATAAATTTTGCTTTTTTAAAAAATATTTTTCCCTCGTGATTTCCTTGGGCTGATTTTGTTCTTTAGTCTTTAGTCTTCTGTGTTGTATTTGGGTAGGTTAGGCTCTGCTATGGTAATGTGTGAGCTCTGGAACCTCAGTGGCTGAACTTTGCCGAAGTTTATTTTAAGCTCACATGAAATGTGCTGTGAGTGTGGGGACTTCCCAGGACGGCTTTCCTCCATGTGTGATTTAGGGATCCAGTCTGCATCCATCCTCTCTCCCCCATACCTGCACCTCCCTCATCTCCGTACGTGGCTTTCAGTCACTGCTAAAGATGAAGAGAGAACGTAGAGATGCCATACTGGCTTAAATGCCTGGGTCTGGAATTTACAGATGTCACCTGTGCTCATGTTTCATTGGCTAGAACTAGTCACAAAGCCTCCCTGTGTATGACGGGAGATGGGGGCCTCTACCACGGCTGTATAACGAGGAGTATAATCGCTCTTCTCTCCCACTGCCCATCTTTGAACTCCTCCTTGTTCCCCTGCTCCCTCCACAGTTGTGCCTACCAGAAGGTCATTCTTTCTCAACCCTGGATGATTGGAGTTGTTGATTTTCATTGTCCTTTGTAGGAAACTGAGATCCTTCAGAGGAGCGTCTGAAACTGTGAGATCCTTCAGAGGACCATCTTTAGGATAACAAACTTACTGATGTCCACTATTTCTCATGTCAAGATTAATTTTTGATTTTTTTTTTTTTTTAAAGCCCTTCTTACCGTGAGGAGAAGAATAATGAGAACAGAAATTCTCTCTCATCTTGCCACACTGGAATGTCACCTACTTTATGGGATTATTGCCAGGGTTAAATAAGATAATAAATATAATATCCTTGGCATAACCCCTGAGAAATAATAAGCACTCAATAAATCGTAGGTTTTACCACCATCCCTTGCTGTACTGAAAGTCTCTTTGACATGAGGCATTCGTTTTGATTTTTATTTAGAGGCCTGAGTACCTGGGAATTACAGCTTGAAATTCATACCCATTTGTCTTATTTTCCCAAATCAAACCCAGTTGTTCTGTGTTTAGTCACAAACTTGAAATAATCTAGAGGTATCCATAATGCTCATGGCCTCATACATTTAATACCCACTATTAGTTGTTGTATTACCTGGGGTAGTCTAGGTTATGCCACTATGACAGAAACCCTCCACGTCACTGCACCTTACAACCCCGGCTGGTGGGGACTGGGAGTAGTCCCCCAAGCACCCAGGCTGCCATAGCTCTGTTCCACACCTGCCTGTATCATGGCAGAGGCAGTAAAGGAGGTTGTGGTCAATCACACCCTGGTTCCTGGTGTCATCTTCTGGAAGTGCCATGTCACTTCTATTCACATTTCATTGGCCAAACTAAATCACTTGGCCACACCACACCTGACATGGGGCCGGCAAAGGCAATCCTTCATGGACCCAGAAAGAACAGAACCACAAAAGCCATAGCGATGTCACCTGTAGCCGAGACCTGGGCTGTGTGCTTCATAAGCATTATTTTTATGGACTTTTGCAACATCCGTATGAATTGGGTGCTGTTTATAGCCTTACTTTACAGGTGGGGAGTGGAGGCTAGAAGTGATGGACGAAGAAAGGGACAGAGCCAGATTCGGGCTGGATCCTAAGTAGGTCGGGCACAGGCAAATGCATCCTCTGGTCTTGCTCTCCCTGACAGTGGATCTCTGTAGCCTCGGGGTCCCTCCAGTTACTTCAGTTTAGGTGGTTTTGCAAATGCTAATTAACTGCTCTTGACTTGAATAGAAATAATGTCACATTCACTCCAGGTAATGGGTATCTTGTATGTCGCCTTAACCACAGAGAGTATATGATGAAATTTCTGCCAATAGAAAATTCTTCACTTTGTTTCCTTACTGCAGTTCCAGAGAAAGGTTAAGAGAAATGCCCTTTGAAAGTAATTTCTTTCTTTCTTTCTTTTTTTTTTTTTTTTATCTCTGTGCTCGCTGTGGAAAGAAAGCGTTGTGGGTACCCACCAAAGCCCTTACAGACTCCTGCATAACATAGTAAGCAAAGAGACCTTAAAAAATAAGGAATATGCGAAGCAGACAGAGCTTTCAGCTCTGTCTCCTGGTGCATGTCACTGATTGCAGGTGTACGTGTATACCCACTCGTGGTCATAACTACTCTTTACTCCCAGAGTAGGTTGTGAAGTTTCCCTGCTTTCTACAGAGCCTCAGAGCAGGTGCATTGTTGCTGCTGGCTACACTGTTGGGAGTTGAGATTTGCTCCCAGACCCCCTGGCTTGGAGGTGGATGTTGTTTATCATTGTACTCTACCAACTGCAGTAGGGGAGAAAGTAGAAAAATGTAAATGTCCAATATTAGTGGAGTGATTAATTGTGGCACATCTATACAATTGTAACAACCTCAGTGTTTTCATAACACTCCAAAAATTTGAGGGCTTGAGAGAAATGCTTGAGATAAGAAAACAGGATACAGAAGTGCATACAAAGTTGAGACTGCACAGTGTTTTAAAAAAAATCGCATAGAAAAGACTGGAAGGAAATCAGGAAAGACTGGAAGGCTTAGCATGCATTATTTATCTCTGGGCCGGCTTATGAGTGGTTTGATTTCTTGCTGCTTGTACTTTTTAAAAAAATTCCAAATTCTTTAAACATGCATTTTATATGTTTATAAAAAAAAAATCCTCCCAGGATTCAAAAGGGGCAAAGGTAAAATGTAGCTGGAATTTCTCATAATGATGTTTTAAGTTTGGGGCCCTGAAAGGTCTAGATAAATATGCTTGAAGTTCTCTTGAGCCTTGGTTTCAAACATGGGAAACTTCTTATCTTTATGCTCTGGAGAGGACATGATGTCAGATCTCATTTTATAGAATAAACCAGTCTGTCATTAGGAGTGATATGCTAATAGCCTTTTCAGGTTGCTAATTCTGAAGACACAGAACATTTTGAAACTTCGTCTGCATGACTCGAGGCTGAGGACAAGTGGTTCCCTGTGGCAGGTTAGGGTTCTCTGGTTGCAGCCCCAGAAATGGACTCGGGCTCATCTAAGTAGAAGAGGAGATTGGGAAGAATGGGGGTAGTCACGGAATTGGAATGACCAGGGAGTGTTCCTAGAGCAGAGGTCCTTCATTTGTGTTCTTGCCTTGAATCTCTCTCTCTGACTTCCTGCAACACCGGCCAGACTATATTTTTTTTAAGATTATTTATTTATTTATTTAATTTGAGAGAGAGAATGAGATAGAGAGCATGAGAGGGCATAGGGTCAGAGGGAGAAGCAGACTCCCCGCCGAGCAGGGAGCCTGATGCAGGACTCGATCCCGGGACTCCAGGATCATGACCTGAGCTGAAGGCAGTCGCTTAACCAACTGAGCCACCCAGGCGCCCCAGACTATATTTTTCAATCCATGGACAGAAGAATGTCCTTTTCCTTTTTTAACAGGTTTTGTTCTGTGGAAGTGGGGTGCGACTGCCAGGACTGTGGGAAATGTGACACACCGTCGGTTCATCTTAGAAATGTACAAGTCCCACATCGGGCTCCCTGCTCGGCGGGGAGTCTGCTTCTCCCTCTGACCCTCTTCCCTCTTGTGCTCTCTCTCTCTCTTATTCTCTCTCTCTCAAATAAATAAGTAAAAATCATAAAAAAAATGTACAATCCGCATTTGTATTTAAGGCTCTGAGAAGTTCTGCAGTAAGGAAAACTGTTGATCATTTGTATCACTTAGAATGCCTTGAATTATAGTAGCGGGTGTCAGTTCAGAGCAGCTTAAAGCATAAGGTAACTATTTCAGATGACAGGGCATCCAAAGGTAGGGAGAGTCCAGATGCCTTGTGATCAGGGCACCTGCTGTCTTCCATTGCTTTGCCTTCATCTTTGCATTGGTCTCTTCCTCAGATTGGCTTTTTTTTTTTTTCTTTCTGCTCAGAATACAGCTGTTAGTGGTAGCTGAAGTAATCTGCTTTCGTGCCTATAAACCAAACGGGAGGCAAGACAGGTGCCATGGTCTGCATCTTTGTGGAGGGTGAGGGTGGAGCATCGTAAATAGGATTCATGCCCTGATCAGTGGCTCTGGAAAGCTCCTTTGTCCCTTCCACCATGGGAACACCAAGGCACCGAGATGATCCAGAAAACAGCCCTCCACCACATCAGCTGGCATCTGGATCTCGGACTTCCAGCCTCCAGAACTGTGAGAAATCAATTCCTGTTGTTTCTAAGCCACCCCAGTCAGCGGGGTTCTGTTGGCACAGCAAAAAGGGACTGGGACAAGGGGAGCAACCCACAGGGTTCCAGTCATGGGAGAAGATAAGAGTCCTTTCCTCCAGTCTAAGCCAATTCATTCACATGTGTGCCATTGACCATTAACACAGGTCGGAGGGAAGGGATGCTGATGGGCCTCCAGCCTGGGTCTTTGAATTAGTCACTGGCTGGGGAGGTAGGATTATGAAGACTGGCTTGGAGCCATTTATGAACCTTTCTGGAGTTGGGTGGGGGGAAACGTCTTCTGAGTCAGGAGAGCTTCACAGGGGAGCAACTGATACCTGGACAAAAATCAGACTTCTGTTCGGAAGGGAGAAGGAGCGAAGCATTCTGGGTAGGTGGCAGTGTCCACCGGAGCTTGTTCAACCCAGCATTTTGAGTAGGAAAACCATTTTCCGTGAACATCCATTCCTTCAACTAGAGTTTGTAGCACGTTATCGCGGGGAATGTTAGTCAAGAAAGTTTGAATCTTACTTTGGCAGTATCTTCCTCACTGTTGATCAAGCCTCTCCTTTCTGTTTGTCAGAACTGTTTTCTTATATTCCAGAGTGCTGGTTCATAGCGATGTATAAAACTTGGCACACTGTAGTATAGTTACAGTGTTGCATACGTCTCTCTGTTGTAATCTTGTAGTCGGCCTGCAGATGCCCAGCACAGTGTCTAAAATACAGAAGGGACTCAAGAGCCCTTTGTCAAATTCATGCACATAGCTCAGTGGAGATGTCAGCCTGTCCTGCCTCCTTCCACTCTTGCTTCTTCCTTTGTGCATCCACGGCGCTGGGCTTGTCCTCATTTATCCCCTTTTTCACCCTGCTTTGATTCTAGTCGCTGTTGGTTCTGTTTGCCCTACTGGACTGGGAGCTGTATTGGCAGGGGCTGGGGCTTACTCTTCTGTGTCCTGTCTGTGTTGTCCAAGGTGCTTTGCAAACAGCAGGAGCCGGTCCTTATCAGGGTGCTGGAAATGAGGCTGCTCAAACAGGTGTCACAATCTTTAAAAAAAAAAAAAAAGATTTAGAGAGAGAGCGAGCGTGCATGAGCAGGTGAAGGGGCAGAGGGAGGAGAAGCAGACTCCCCGCTGAGCAGAGAGCCCCACATGGGCCTCAGTCCCAAGACCCTGGGATCATGACATGAGCCAAAGGCAGACGCTTAACCGACTGAGCCACCCAGGTGCCCCCAGAATGGATTTTTTTTTTTATCACGTAATTGACGTTTCCCATGCTAAATGTTTAGCTGTAGGCTTATAATCATGCCTTGGTGATCTCCCAAGATTGTATGATATTAGCAAAAATAGGACATGGCTTTAGGATTAGTCCTTGATAAAAGTTGCCTTCAATTCAGAAGTATGATTCTCTAATCATAGGTGTGAGTAGATGAGTAGCGAAGACCAGTGGACTTATACCTATGTCACTGCATAGTCACATATGCTGGGAGGAATGTGTAAGGCATGACAACCTAGTGAGTAAAGAAGCCATTCATCTGGGCGCCTGGGTGGCTCAGTCGATTAAGTGTCTGCCTTCGGCTCAGGTCATGATCGCCGAGTCCCAGGATTGAGCCCCACGTTGAGCTCCCTGCTTAGCAGGGAGTCTGCTTCTCCCTCTCTCTTTCCCTCTGCCCCTGCTCCTCCTCTCTCGCTCTCGCTCTCTCAAGTAATAAATAAATAAATAAATAAAATCGTAAAAAAAAAAAAGTGGCATTCATCAAACATATCTGTTGACCACCTACTGTTACCAGTGGGGTCCTTGGGAAGCAGATACTGAAAACAA
Source organism: Eumetopias jubatus (assembly GCF_037043125.1). Taxonomy (NCBI): domain Eukaryota; kingdom Metazoa; phylum Chordata; class Mammalia; order Carnivora; family Otariidae; genus Eumetopias; species Eumetopias jubatus. The sequence goes on along the minus strand of NW_028274816.1, from coordinate 73,522,042 downwards.
CATGCACAATGTTGGTTTGGAAGTGCTGTTAGCGTCTGTACCTGTGGAAGAGACGAGAGGAAGTGGGACGGGGGAGAGGAAGTTAGGCTGTGATGTGGACCCAACAAAGGCCGCCATTGGTTCCATGTGGGCTGCTGGAGCTTGGGTGTCCCTTCGCCGTTCTCCTGAGTCGGGGAGAAAGGACTGAGCTCCTACATCTCTGCATTGATTGGTCTCTGGAGTTTGCCTTTCCCTGGAAAGCAATGTCAAGGGGTAGACAGCCGAGGCTGGTCATCTGGCTGCCTTCCCAGCAGCTGGGGAATAAGATCTTCATTCCTGAAGGGGAAGAGTGTCCGCTGTGCCCACCATGTGCCGTATCTTGTGCTAGAAGCATGAGAGTGGGAAAAACAAGTAAATGAGCCATTACCAGAAGGTGGGGCTTGGTCGAGGGGGGAGTTGTTTGTGGTACCAGCAGAACATCACTGGGTTTGGCTGGAGTGGGGTTTGGGAGGAAGTCCTGCAAGCTGACACCTGAAGGGAGAGGCACTGTTAGGAAAAGGCAAGTGGAAATGATGTGTATGAATGCCAAGGGATGTAGCGGGTGGCTCCTTCAAGGAAGTAAAGTAAGAGCTCTGTGTTTGGAATGTCACTGGGAGTAGGGACGAGGCTTATAAATCAGATGACTCTCTTGCCCAGACAGGGACACCTCTGAGAGTGACTACAGAATTGATAGGGCCAGGGCAGCAGGTAAAAACCCGAGCAAACTTTATAATTACCCTACTTCTAAGACATGATTCAGTAGATTGGGATTTTGCCTAAGGACCAGGGGTAAATTACTGAGTGATGGTTTGACCTTTCCCCATAGTCTTTGGGTTATGAGCCTGGGTCCTGAGGTTTATATCATGCCTCCATCATGTACAAGTTGCAAAACTATAGGCCAGTCACTGAGGTTTTATAAGCCTCAGTTGTGTTATTTGCAAAGTGGAGTATTAATAATTCCTGGCTTATGATATTGTTTGAAATGAATTAATACAATAAAGTACTTAAAGTAGTTTCTGGGATGGAGCAAACCCTCAGTGAGTGTAAAGATGCTGTTGTTGTTACTTTAAACAGAGGAGTAGCAAGGTCAGATTTGGGTTTTGGAACGACGAGTCTGGATGCAGAGTGGAGAACCAAATGGAGGGGAGCAAACCTGGTGCGGAGACACTAGTTAGGAGATGATAACTGTTGATTAGGAGACTAGCTGGTCATCCCAGTGAGATGTTGGGCATCTGGAGCAGATCTGTGGCCATGAGGAGGCAGGATCTGCAGAGGTTCTGGAGAGATCGAAGACGTTGAGTCAGGGGACCTTGGTAGGACTTGGGGGAGCGGCAGGAGATAAGCTGCTGCTGAGGTTTGGGTTTGGGCCAGTTGGATGTGGATGCCAGTCACCGAGAGGGAGTCCAAGAGAAGGGCATGGGGGAGTCAGTGGGCAGCTGGGATGAGGGGCTGGAGCTTGGGAGAGAGGTCTGGGAGGTGGAGCCGGGAATCCTCAGCAGGTGGGTAGAAATGAAGGTTGGGAATGGGGGGGAGTGCTGAGAAGAGCCCGAGGCTGAAGAACGGCCTGGGGGGGGGGGGTGGCAGGAAATACTAGATGGGCCGGAAGCAAGGGGAATACACTGGTAGCTCCGATTTTAAGATAGAGTGTTACCCAGAAAGGAAAGCCTTGCTTCACCCACTGTGTTACTTTCCTGCAGTTCTGTGACAGATTAGCACAAATGAGTGGCTTAAAACAACCCCAAACGATTCTCTCACTGTTCTAGAGGCCAGAAGGCCAAAATCAAGGTGTGGGCAGGGCCAGGCTCCCTCTGAAGGCTCTCCTGGAGAATCTGTTCCTTGCTGTGGTATAATAAACAGTATCTCCTCTTTGTCCTTAGTTCTGGGCACAGAGATTTAAAAAAAAAATCCTTGGAATTTCTGGAGTGATCGTTGTGCTTTCTCATGCTAATGAGGTGACTTCATGCCAGGGCCCCTACATAGCTTTGGGATGGGTTCTAGTCACCAGAAAGACCAACCACATAATTAAAGCTTTGGAACTTGGGGCCGGGCCAGCCTCCAGGGAAGTGAGGGGAGCCAGAGTTCAGTGCTGTGGCCAGTGACTTCCTCCTTCATACCCATGTAATGAAACCCTACAGAAAAGCTCTGGGGATTGAAGCTCCGTAGAGCTTCCTAGCTGGGGAGCACACTGATGTGCTGGAAAGGCACCTAGATTCCATGAGGAGAGGTCATGGAAGCTTGACCTAGCTCCCCGGCCCATCCCAGACCTTGCCCTGTGCATGTCTTCCGTTGGGTTGTTCCTGAGCTGTGACCTTTATCCATGCACATAAAATTATACTCCTAAGTATAGTGCTTTTGGTGAGTTCCGTGAGTCGTTCTAATGGGTTATGGGACCTGACTGGGTTGCGGGAAGCCCTGAATTTGTAGCCAGCTAGGCAGATTTATGGATGGTTTGGGGACACCCAAAACTTGTGGCTGGCCTCTGAGGTAGGGGCAGTCCTGGGAAGTACTTTGGCCTTAACTTGTGGGGTCTGTGCTAACCCTGGGTGGTTAGTGTCAGAATGGAATTGAATTGTAGGACATCTGGTTGGTATCAGGGAAAAAGTGTCAGGACTCTCTCTTAGCTTCTGGTGTTGCCAACAGTCCTTGAGTGTCCTTGGGCTTATAGACACATCCCTCCAGTCTCTGCCTCTGTTACCACGTCTTTCTCTCAGTATGTCCCGTCTCTACTTATAAGGACCCCAGTCATATTGGATTAAGGTCCACCTACTTGAGTACAATGTCATCGTACCTCTATCTCTAAGAACCCTGTTTCCAGCTAAGGTCACATTCTGAGGTTCCTGTGGTTAAGACTTCATCCTGTCTTCTCAGGGGATGACATACTTCAACCCACAACACCCACGAAGCACGCATTTCTCATTCCACAAGCACTACTTTTTTTCTCTCTGCTTTGTGCCAAGCACGGTGGTGTGAGGATCTTGAGGCCAAGAGAGAGAAGTCAGTCAGATAATCTTGCCCTCAAGGGCCTTATACTCCAGTAGGGAAAATAAGACAGAACATATTGTGACTATTTGAGGCTGGTTTTTATGAATACCCTAAGATGGTATGAAATGTCAGAATGATTGGGATGATGGGAGAGTCACTTATGGCTTCAGTCGTAAATCAGGATTCAAGAAGCAAAAAGTGATGTAAGTTGGACCCTGGAAGGAAGCATGGGGTTCTGACAGAAGGAGATGAGGGAATGATGGAAATGAAGATTAAGGTAGCGAAGTGCACACACAAATCTAAGATATTAATCTGGATGCATATAGAATGTATGCTTCACAACATTATTAACTCATTAATTAGGTCAAGAGACATGTACAGACGAAACACTGTGTGAATCAAATCTAAATGCACCAATATGCAGCCATCTCCATGATTCACTGACAAAGGCAAAGAACAAGATGCAGAATACCTCCTGTGGTATTCGACCTAATTTTTTAGTGTATGGTAGGTGATTAGGCTCCCAAGTACTCACACCATGCTTGTAAATGCATACAACATCTCTGGAAGACTATTAAAAATTTGCCAACAGTACCTCTTGGTAATTTGGGAACAGAAGACAGAGGGAGACTGCATTTCTCCCTGCGCGTGTGAGCCAGTCTTAACTCGTTTTCAAAAAACAAGTTACTATTCTAACGGACCTTGCTTTTGCATTTTGAAATACCTTATGTCTCTTAACAAAAGCCACAGACGGGGAGAAGAGTCACAGCCATAACTGTGTTCTAGAACATTCTCTGTGTATCTGGAGTATTGGTTTTCTTGATCCAGTTGTTACACAGAGGCAGTTTTCATGCAAACAGACCTGGGCCGGTGGGCTCAATGGACCGTTAGGCTTCCTTACCTGTCACTGTTGACCAAGGCTGTGGTCACATTTCTGTGCTGCTGTGCACCTTTCTGCTCGCTCTCTCTTGTGATGGGAATTTGCTTTGCACGCCGTAAGGATCTGCAGAAACCATCATGCACAGTTCAGCATGTACAAAAGCATGGTTACGGGAAGGTGGGCCTTCCTCCATCAAGACCCTCCTGTGGACAAGTTTGTCCCAGAATGCCACAGAGAAGCTGACGTTTCTCCTGGTCCAGGTGACTGAGGGTGTCAGTATGGAATGGGGCTCGCTCACTCAAATCACTCCTGTCCGTGGCTCACAAGCATCTGGACCTCAGGTCTTTGGTGTCAGGTTTTGGGATTTCTCCTCAACATTCAGAAGGGCAGTTGCTTCCTTCTCTATCAGAGTTACTGACTACATTTTATGCCCACTGTGGAGCCCAACATGGGGCTTGAACTCATGACCCTGAGATCAAGACCTGAGCTGAGATCAAGAGGCGGATGTTCAACTGACTGAACCACACAGGCGTCCCTGCATTTTGTATTTTTATTGCTGGCTGAAAGTTTAATTATCTAGACAGTGTTTGTTAGGCTTTTAATGCCCTTTTTGATAAACCTAATATTTGTATAGTGCACAACCTCACTGGGGTCTTTCAGATTCTGATACACCCTCTCTTGAATGGGGGGTGGGGCATGCCAAGTCACACACCCAATCCTGTCATTGTGCATAAACCTACCAAGATTGTTTTTTAACTTTTCTGTACCTTGAGCAGCTACAGAGGCTGGAGTGAAAGACGAGGAAGTTCATATGTAAATATGAATATGTGCACATACATGTGCATATTAATTCTTCATTTCCATGTGGTATGCTCCTCCAGCTTGGTACCCTTTCTGCTTTCTGTATTCCTTTATTATGTCCCGCTCTTTCCTTATTTTTACTTTTGATTTCTTCTTTCTCTTTACCCTTTTTTTTTAAGACCTCCTTTACTTTCCACAAATCTTTTTTTTAAAGATTTATTTATTTTATTTTTAATTTATTTTTTAATTTTTTTATTGTTACGTTAATCACAATACATTACATCATTAGTTTTTGATGTAGTGTTCCATGATTCATTGTTTGTGCATAACACCCAGTGCTCCACGCAAAATGTGCCCTCTTTAATACCCGTCACCAGGCTAACCCATCCCCCCACCCCCTTCCCCTCTAGAACCCTCAGTTTGTTTTTCAGAGGCCATTGTCTCTCATGGTTCGTCTCCCTCTCCAACTTACTCCCCTTCATTCTTCCCCTCCTGCTAACTTCTTCTTCTTTTTTCTTAACATATCTTGCATTATTTGTTTCAGAGGTACAGATCTGTGATTCAACAGTCTTGCACAATTCACTGCGCTCACCATAGCACATACCCTCCCCAATGTCTATCACCCAGCCACCCCCTCCCTCCCAACCCCCACCACTCCAGCAAACCTCAGTTTGTTTCCTGACATTAAGAATTCCTCATATCAGTGAGGTCATATGATACGTGTCTTTCTCTGATTGACTTATTTCACTCAGCATAACACCCTCCGGTTCCATCCATGTCGTTGCAAATGGTAAGATCTCATTCCTTTTGATGGCTGCATAATATTCCATTGTGTATATATACCACATCTTCTTTACCATTCATCTGCCGATGGACATCTTGGCTCTTTCCACAGTTTGGCTATTGTGGGCATTGCTGCTATAAACATTGGGGTGCACGTACCCCTTCGGATCCCTACATTTGTATCTTTGGGGTAAATACCCAGTAGTGCAATTGCTGGATCGTATGGAAGCTCTATTTTCAACTATTTGAGGAACCTCCAAACTGTTTTCCAGAGTGGCTGCACCAGCTTGCATTCCCACCAACAGTGTAGGAGGGTTCCCCTTTCTCCGCATCCCCGCCAACATCTGTCGTTTCCTGACTTGTTAATTTTAGCCATTCTGACGGGTGTGAGGTGGTATCTCATTGAGGTTTTGATTTGGATTTCCCTGATGCCCAGCGATGTTGAGCACTTTTTCATGTGTCTGTTGGCCGTTTGGATGTCTTCTTTGGAAAAATGTCTGTTCATGTCTTCTGCCCATTTCTTGATTGGATTATTTGTTCTTTGGGTGTTGAGTTTGATAAGTTCTTTATAGATTTTGGATACTAGCTCTTTATCTGATAGGTCATTTGCAAATATTTTCTCCCACTCTGTCGGTCGTCTTTTGGTTTTGTGGACTGTTTTTTTGCTGTGCAAAAGCTTTTTATCTTGATGAAATCCCAATAGTTCATTTTTGCCCTGGCTTCCCGTGCCTTTGGCAATGTTTCTAGGAAGAAGTCGGCTAGGTCGAAAAGGTTGCTACCTGTGTTCTCCTTTAGGATTTGGATGGACTCCTGTCTCACGTTTAGGTCTTTCAACCATTTGGAGTCTATTTTTGTGTATGGTGTAAGGAAATGGTCCAGTTTCATTCTTCTGCATGTGGCTGTCCAATATTCCCAACACCATTTGTTGAAGAGACTGTCTTTTTGCCATTGGACATTCTTTCCTGCTTTGTCAAAGATGAGTTGACCATAGAGTTGAGGGTCCATTTCTGGGCTCTCGATTCTGTTCCATTGATCTATGTGTCTGTTTTTGTGCCAGTACCATACTGTCTTGATGATGACAGCTTTGTAATAGAGCTGGAAGTCCGGAATTCTGATGCCACCGGCTTTGCTTTTCTTTTTCAACATTCCTCTGGCTATTCGGGGTCTCTTCTGGTTCCATACAAATTTTAGGATTATTTGTTCCATTTCTTTGAAAAAAGTGGATGGTATTTTGATGGAGATTGCATTGAATGTGTAGATTGCTCTAGGTAGCATTGACATCTTCACAATGTTGGTTCCCCCAGTCCATGAGCATGGAACGTTTTTCCATTTCTTTGTGTCTTCTTCAATTTCTTTCCTGAGTATTTTATAGTTTTCGGAGTACAGATCCTTTGCCTCCTTAGTTAAATTTATTCCTAGGTATCTTACGGTTTTGGGTGCAATTGTAAATGGGATCGACTCCTTCATTTGTCTCTCTTCTGTCTTGTTGGTGTATAGGAATGCCACTGATTTCTGTGCATTGATTTTATATCCTGCTACTTTACTGAATTCCTGTATGAGTTCTAGCAGTTTTGGGGTGGAGTCTTTTGGGTTTTCCACATACAGTATTATATCATCTGCAAAGAGTGACAGTTTGACTTCCTCTTTGCCGATTTGGATGCCTTTGATTTCTTTTTGTTGTCTGATTGCTGTGGCTAGGACTTCTAATACTATGTTGAATAGCAGTGGTGAGAGTGGACATCCCTGCCGCGTTCCTGACCTTAGGGGAAAAGCTCTCAGCTTTTCCCCATTGAGAATGACATTCGCTGTAGCTTTTTCATAGATGGCTTTTATGATATTGAGGTATGTACCCTCTATCCCTATACTCTGAAGAGTTTTGATCAAGAAAGGATGCTGTGCTTTGTCAAATGCTCTTTCTGCATCTATTGAGAGGATCATATAATTCTTGTTCTTTCTTTTATTAATGTATTGTATCACGTTGATTGATTTGCGAATGTTGAACCAGCCTTGCAGCCCAGGGATAAATCCCACTTGGTCGTGGTGAATAATCCTTTTAATGTACTGTTGGATCCTATTGGCTAGCATTTTGGTGAGAATTTTTGCATCCATGTTCATCAAGGATATTGGTCTGTAATTCTCCTTTTTGATGGGGTCTCTGTCTGGTTTTGGGATCAAGGTAATGGTGGCCTCATAAAATGAGTTTGGAAGTTTTCCTTCCATTTCTATTTTTTGGAACAGTTTCAGGAGAATAGGTATTAATTCTTCTTGAAATGTTTGGTAGAATTCCCCTGGGAGGCCAGCTGGCCCTGTGCTTTTGTTTGTTGGGAGATTTTTGATGACTGCTTCAATTTCCTTAGTGGTTATAGGTCTGTTCAGGTTTTCTATTTCTTCCTGGTTCAATTTTGGTAGTTGATACATCTCTAGGAATGCATCCATTTCTTCCAGGTTATCTAATTTGCTGGCATAGAGTTGCTCAGAATATGTTCTTATAATTGTTTGTATTTCTTTGGTGTTGGTTGTGATCTCTCCTCTTTCATTCATGATTTTGTTGATTTGGGTCATTTCTCTTTTCTTTTTGAGCAGTCTGGCCAGGGGTTGATCAATCTTGTTAATTCTTTCAAAGTACCAGCTCCTAGTTTCGTTGATCTGTTCTACTGTTCTTTCGGTTTCTAGTTCATTGATTTCTGCTCTGATCTTTATGATTTCTCTTCTCCTGCTGGGTTTAGGCTTTATTTGCTGTTCTTTCTCTAGCTCCTTTAGGTGTAGGTTTAGGTTGTGTATTTGAGACCTTTCTTGTTTCTTCAGAAAGGCTTGTATTACTGTATACTTTCCTCTTAGGACTGCTGTTGCTGTATCCCAAAGATTTTGAACACTTGTGTTTTCATTTTCATTGGTTTCCATGAATTTTTAAAATTCTTCTTTAATTTCCTGGTTGACCCATTCTTTCTTTAGTAGGATGCTCTTTAGCCTCTATGTATTTGAGTTCTTTCCGACTTTCCTCTTGTGATTGAGTTCTAGTTTCAAAGCATTGTGGTCTGAAAATATGCAGGGAATAATCCCAATCTTTTGGTACCGGTTGAGACCTGATTTGTGACCTAGGATGTGATCAATTCTGGAGAATGTTCCATGGGCACTCGAGAAGAATGTGTGTTCCATTGCTTTGGGATGGAATGTTCTGAATATGTCTGTGAAGTCCATTTGGTCCAGTGTTTCATTTGATGTGTTTATTTCCTTGTTGATCTTTTGCTTTGATGATGTGTCCATTTCAGTCAGGGGGGTGTTAAAGTGCCTATTATTGTATTGTTGTCAATGTGTTTCTTTGATTTTGTTACTAATTTCCTTATAAAATTGGCTGCTCCCATGTTAGGGGCATAGATATTTACAATTGTTAGATCTTCTTGTTGGATAGACCCTTTAAGTAGGATATAGTGTCTTTCCTCATCTCTTATTACAGTGTTTGTTTTAAAATCTAATTTGTCTGATATAAGGATTGCCGCCCCAGCTTTCTTTTGGTGTCCATTAGCATCGTAAATGGTTTTCCACCCCCTCACTTTCATTGTCGGGGTGTCTTTGGGTCTAAAATGAGTCTCTTGCAGACAGCAAATTGATGGGTCTTGTTTTTTAATCCAATCTGATAGCCTATGTCTTTTGATTCGGGCATTTAGCCCATTTACATTCAGGGTAACTATTGAAAGATATGAATTTAGTGCCATTGTATTGCCTGTAAGGTGACTGTGACTCTATATTGTCTGTGTTCCTTTCTGATCTGTGCTGCTTTTAGGCTCTCTCTTTGCTTAGAGGACCCCTTTCACTATTTCTTGGAGGGCTGGTTTCGTGTTTGCAAATTCCTTTAGTTTTTGTTTGTCCTGGAAGCTTTTTATCTCTCCTTCAATTTTCAGCGACAGCCTAGCTGGATATAGTATTCTTGGCTGCATATTTTTCTCCTTTAGTGCTCTGAAGATATCATGCCAGTCCTTTCTGGCCTGCCAGGTCTCTGTGGATAGGTCTGTTGCCAATCTAATGTTTCTACCATTGTAGGTTACATATCTCTTCTCCTGAGCTGCTTTTAGGATTTTCTCTTTGTCTCTGAGATTTGTAAGTTTTACTATTAGATGTCGGGGTGTTGACCTATTTTTATTGATTTTGAGAGGGGTCCTCTGTGCCTCCTGGATTTTGATGCCTGTTTCCTTCCCCACATTAGGGAAGTTCTCTGCTATTATTTGCTCCAGTATACCTTCTGCCCCTCTCTCTCTTTCTTCTTCTTCTGGGATCCCAATTATTCTAATGTTGTTTCGTCTTATAGTATCGCTTATCTCTCGAATTCTGCCCTCGTGATCCTTTAGTTGTTTCTCTCTCTTTTTCTCAGCCTCTTTATTTTCCATCATTTGGTCTTCTATATCGCTGATTCTCTCTTCTGCCTCATTTATCTTAGCAGTTAGTGCCCCCATTTTTGATTGCATCTCATTAATAGCCTTTTTGATTTCGACTTGGTTAAATTTTAGTTCTTTTATTTCTCCAGAAAAGGTTTCTCTAATAACTTCCACGCTTTTTTCAAGCCCAGCTAGTATCTTTAAAGTCATGATTCTGAACTCTAGGTCCGACATTGTACTAATATCCGTATTGAGTAGGTCCCTGGCAGACGGTACTACCTGTTGTTCTTTTTGCTGAGGTGATTTTTTTCGTCTTGTCATTTTGTCCAGAGGAGAATAAAGGAATGAGAGAAAAAATGCTAACAGGTTAACAACGTCCCCAGCAAATATACTCTATACAAATCAGAAAAGACCTGAAACCAGGGGAAAAGAAAGGCAAAGAAAGGAAAAAGAAAGAGGAGAAAAAAAAAAGAAAAAGATAAAAACAAACAAAAACAGAACAAAACAATAAAAAACGGAATATGATCAAATATGATCAGGCTAGTGCATAGATCAGTGCCACACACTGGATTTTGGGTGTATTTTGGTCTGTTAGAAGAAAGTGCCTGCTAAAATTTTAAAGGAAGAAAGACTTATATATGTACAAAATAAGGGTTGATACTATGAAGGGATGGAAGGTGACTGTAAAGATGAAAATTATAAAAGATTTTATAAAAGGAATTGATAAGATAAGTTGTTTGAAAAAAGAAAGAAGGTTTAAAAAACAAAAAAGGGAGAGAATGTGATTAGGCAGGCGACTAGAACAAAGCCATACACCAGTGATTTAGGGTATATTTTGATCTGTTAGAAGAAACTGTATCTCAAAATTTTAGAGAGAACAACTTATATATATATGCCAAAAATAAGGGTAACTACTATGAAGGGATAAAATATGACTCTAAAAAAGAAAAATAAAAAAAAAATTTTTTTAAAAAGGGATTGATAAGATGTGGTTGAAAAAGGGAAAAAGAAAAATTAAAAAACCAATTAAAAAAATTAACTTTGAAAAACTAATGAATCATGGTAAAAAAGCCATGAATTCTATGTGCAGTATTCCCCTAGCGCTGGAGTTCTCCCGTTCTCCTTGGTCGGTAAACGTGGTCTTGGCTTGCTGGCTGTTCGTGCTGATCTTCTGGGGGAGGGGCCTGTTGCCGTGGTTCCCAAATGTCTTTGCCGGAGGCGGAATTGCCCTGCCCTTGTCGGTCCGGGCTAAGCAAGCTGCTCGGGTTTGCTCTCAGGAGCTTTTGTTCCCTGCAAGCTCTCGGTACAGCCTTGGAGGACCAGGGTGAACATGGCGGCCTCCCAATCTCCACCCGGAGGAGCTGAGAACTCGGGGCCCCGCTCCTCAGTGCGCCCCCAGAGAAAAGCAGTCACTCCCGTGTCCCCGGTCTCCGGCCGCACTCCGTGCTCACCCGGCCTGTGACCGAGTGTTTCTATCTCTGGCACCCGACCCTGTGTGGAGTCCCCAAACCCAGCAGATCCCCGCGGTGCGCTCCCGCACCGCTCCTCCCGGGGGAGGAAGGGGAGTCTCCCCGGCTCTGCCGCTTGTTGGGTCCCTGCTGGAGGAGCAGTGGCCCGACTGGGCCGCGGATCACAGTTCATGGCCACCCCGAGCTGAGAGCCTGCGCCTCGGCTCCGTCTCTGCAGCCGGCTTCCCCGCTCCGATCCCTGGGAGCTCTGGCGCACTCAGGCTCCCCCGGTCTTTCTGTGACCCCGAGGGTCCTGAGACCACACTGTCCCGCGGGGGTTCCACCCCCCGCTTAGCCACTGGAGCCACGTCCCTCCGCGGAGCCGACTTCCAAAAGGTCCGATTTTGTGCTCCGCGGCTCTAGCACTTGCCAGAAGCGGCCGACGGAGGCCCCCTCCCCCGCCATCTATCCTCCCGAATATCGCCTCGGGTTCACTTCTCCGCACGTCCTACCTTCCAGAAAGTGGTCGCTTTTCTGTTCAGAGAGTTGTCACTGTTCTTATCTTCGTTCTCCTGTTGAGTTCGTAGGTGTTCAGAATGGTTTGATCCCTATTCAGCTGAATTCCTGAGACCAGGCGAAATCCAGGTCTCCTACTCCTCTGCCGTCTTGCTCCGCCCCTACTTTCCACAAATCTTAAAGTGGTAAATATCCTGAATCACAGTTAACCATCAGGATCAGATTGTTGTTAGAAAGCCATTCAACTTCCTTCCCCACCCCACCCACCCCCACTGCATTGGAAACCCTGGTTGTATTTCCAACAAAACCCCTCCCATCTGGCCTTACTCCGCATCTCCTGGTTTTACAGAAAAGTGAGGATAAAGGACTCTGCTGCAGGTTGTTCTTTGATTTTTAAGAAGATTGTTGTCCTGGCTGTCTTGATTGTCCCCAGTCTCCTTGGATTCTGTGGAGTATAACAGAGGAGGGAGGAGAAGCCGTGCTCCCTTAGTGGTTATCCTTGAGGCATTTAGAATGTGCCTGTTTTGTTTCCTTGCAGACATACCCCTCTTATATCTATTCTGTGAGAGAAATAAGCAGTTTCCCCTCCTATTCAATAAATGTTTATTGTTGTGTTCAATATTGAGAAAAATGCAGAAATAGTCCTGATGGGGTAGATTCATCTAGAAGGGTTAGCAAGAGAATGTAGCGTGCAATCAAGAGGTGCTGAGTCAAAGGTCAGAAAGATTTGGAGTGGGAGAGTGGAATGATCATGAGGACAATGATAGATGTGTAAACTCAGTGCAGTGGGAGCCCCCTCGACTCCATTTTATAGGAGCACAGATCAGTCAAGAGAAGGTAAGAGATTTGCCCAAGTTTGGCACAGTAGAACCCATTTGAATCCAGGCACTGCCCAGTCCCGAACTGGCCATGGCCAGATACAAAGAACTCCAGAATGCTCTGAAATTCTCTTTCCTTTCCTTTTGTTGCTTGAGAAGTGTCGTGGAGGAGGTGCAACTTGAAAGGGAGCCTTTGAGAGTAGTTCAGAGTTAAATAGGAAGAAGAGCAGACAGTCTGTAGGAAGGAGACCAAGCATGCACAGGTGGGAGTGGATGTTGTTTGCACAGTGAGTGGGAATAGGGGCACTTTGTAGAAGGGAGTGTGTGTTGTGGAGTTTGGTGGAAAGTCAGGTGCTGGGGGAGACTGGCAGACTGGCGTTAGGGAGCCATGGAAACGTAGCCCAGGCATTGAGAATGTGGTCTGACAGGCAATGAGGAGTTACTGCAGGCCCTTGAAAAGCAGAAGTGGGGTTTCTAGGTACAGTTGCCTTTGGAACAGCATGTTAGCCGCTGTGTATGGGTAGATTGAAAAGGGGCAGCCTAGAATGTAGGCGGCCTGCAAAGAGAGTAGAAGGCAAATCTGGCTGAGCCTCTGGATTTTTAGGCAGATTTGGGCAGCTAGGTAATGGTTTTCTTTGTCACTGTACCTCTTTGATTCATCCTAAGCTGTGCATTTGAGCAAGGAACACAGCCTTCTCCAACTGAAAAGGTATAAAAGTAACCATACAGCCCTTAGCGAAAACTGCTGCATACGCATTTAGGCTAAAAAAGGAGTAAGTTGTAATGAGTAGAATGTGATGAGGGATTATATTAGGGTAGCAATGGTACATATCTATCCTTGCCATTCTAAGAATAAATAAGTCATAAAAAGTTCCTAAATATGATGAAAAGCTAGGAAAATTGGAAAGAAACTTTATAATTATTTTCAGGTATGACTCTGTGGAAACCCCCAAAACCCTGAAAAATAAATAATAATAGTTTATCAGGGTTACCCCATTCAGAAGAAAGGAGTGAATATATTAGATGCAGTAGATTTCAGATCAAGGAAAATTTCGGGGATACAAAAAGACAATACATAATGATAAAAAAGTTCCATTCATCAAAGAAGACCTAATAAACCTAAGTGTGTATGCACCCTGAGAATAGAGGTTCAAAATACATGCAGAAAGAAGTGATAGAGCTGAAAGGAGTTCCACCGTTCTACATGGGAACTTCAATACACCACTCTCAGTTGTTGATAAAATTAGTAGACAGCAAATTAACAAGAATATAGAAGAACCAAATAACACTATAAAGGAACTGGATCTGATTGACATTTGTAGAACACTCCACCCAGTAACAAGAGAATGTATTTTCTTTAAGTAAACTCCAAGCCCAGCATAGAACCCAATGCAGGGCTTAAACTTACGACCCTGAGATCATGACCTGAGCTGAGATCAAGAGTCGGACACTCAACCAACTGAGCCACCCAGGTGCCCCAAGAATGCATATTCTTTTCAAGTGCCCCTGAGACACTCAAGTTTGACCATACCTGGGTCGTAAAATAAATCTTAAAACATTTGAAATCATATAAAGTACGATTGAATTCAAGTAGAAACCAGTAACAGATAACTAAAAAATCCCGATGTTAAATGATACATTTCATTTCTAAATAATCCAGAAACCAAAGAGGAGATTTCATGGAAAATTTAAAAATACTTTGAATGAATATGAAAACACAACACATCAAAATTTGTGGGATTCCCCTAAACTTAGAGGGACATTAATAGCCTTAAATGCTTATATTACAAGAACAGTCGCTTTCTGGTGGTGACGACTTCCCCCACGGAAACATGCCCCTCATGAAGGACCTCCTGTACCCATCCCTGGAAGAGAAGAGAAAGCACAAGAAGAAGTGCCTGATGTAGAGCCCCAACTCCTACTTCATGGATGTGAAGTGCCTGGGATGATACAAAGTCACCACCATCTTTAGCCACACACAAATGATAGTTTTGTGTTTGCTGCTCCACTGTCCTCTGCCAGCCCACAGGAGGAAAAGCAAGGCTTACAGAAGGATGCTCCTTCAGATGAAAGCAGCACTAAAAGCACCATGAATCAACATGAGTGGGAAACTATCCCAATAAACAGATTTTGGATACCAAAAAAAAAAAAAAAAGAAAAGAAGAACAGTCTCTAATCAATAATCTAAGCTTTTACCTTAAGAAAATAGAAAAAATATAAAATAAAACCAAATTAAACAGAAAGACGTGATAAAGAATAAAGAGATGATTGGTAATCAATGAAATAGCAAAGTAATAGAGAGGATAAATGAAGCTGAAAGATGATGTTCTGAAAAGATCAATACAGTTGATCTAACAAAACCAAGTAGGGAAAAAAATAAGACAGAGATGACCACTATCAGGAATAAAAGAGGATATCACTACAGACTCGACAAGTCATTAAAAGGATTAAAAAATACTACAGACAACTCTGCACGTAACTTGCACAACTTAAACTGTACTTATTCTTTGAAAGCCACAGACTACCAAAATTCACCAAAGAGACAGATAACTGGAATAGTCTTACATCTATAAAGAAATTGAATTCTTTCCAAAAACAAAACTGCAGGTCCAGATGGTTTCACTGGTGAATTCTACAAAACATTTAAAGAAATAACATCAGTTCTACACAATTTTGTTCAGAAAATAGAAGAGAACCCTCCCTGCCTAGTTTGTGAAGGACACAGCATTACCCTGATAACAAAACCAGGCATAGACATTACAAGAAAACCACAGACCACAGGCCTCATGAATGTAAATGCAAAAGTCCTCAAAATATCAGCAAATCAAATGCAGCAATATATAAAAAGAATAATACACTATGACCAAGTAGGGTTTATCTCAGGAATATGTGATTGGTCCAAATTCACAAATCAATGTAACCTCCCACATTAAATGACAGAAGAAAAAACAAATACTCATATCAACTGGTACAGCAAAAGCATATGACCAAAAAAAAAAAAAAAAGACGAAAGTAAAATCTATTCATGATTAAATATCTTCTCAAACTAGAAATATTAGGAACTCGAATTGTATATAAAATAAAATACTGAGGAATCTATGACAAAGCTCCTAGAACTCGTAAGTGAAATTATCAAAGTCTCAAGTTGCAAAATGAACTTAAAAAAAGTCAGTTGTATTTTTATATACTTGCAGTGAACAATTGGAAGTAAGATTTAGAAAACAAACTTTAGATAAATCTAGTAAAACATATGCAGGATCCGTATACTGAAAACTATAAAACAGTGATGAAAGAAATTAAAGATCTAAATAAATAGGGAGACAGATTGTATTCAAGATTGCAAGGCTCAATTTAGTTATGTCAGTTCTCCCTTGTATTGATCTGTAGGTTTAATGCAATTTCAATAAAAATTTCAGCAAGATATTTTTGTAGATACAGATAATCTAACTAAAATTTTCATGGAAGGGCAAAGGAACTAGAGTATTGAAAACAATTTTGAAAAAGAAGAATATCATTGGAGGGATCACACTACCCAATTTTAATAATTACTGTGAAGCTACTATAATCATCATCTAAGGTATTGATGAAGACATATACACTTAGATCAGTTGAACAGAAGAGAGAATCCAGAAAAAGACTCACACAAATTTGGTCAGTTGATTTTGGGCAAAGACGCAGAGGTAGTTGGATGGAGAAATTATTGTCTTTTCAACAAATGGTGTTGGAACAATTAGACCTCACATAAATCATGTAGCATGTCGTGTTTTGTGTCTGGCTTCTCTCAATGTATTACTTTTGATATTCATCCATGTTGTTGTATGTGTCTTCCTCTTTAGTATTCCCCTTGCTCAACTATCACCATAATTTATTATTCACCTACTGCTGGACATTTGGATTATTTCCAGTTTTAGGCTTTTCTCAAAAAATATGCTCTGAACATTCTTATATATTTTTGTGAACATATGCTTTTGTTTCTTTGGATACATACCCACGAGTATGAATGTTGGTCAATTTTTAAAAAACTGTCAAACATTTTTCCAAAGTGTTTGTATCACTTTACACCCACCAGTTATGTATGAGTCCACTTACTCTCTTACCTGTATCAATACTTGGTATTGCCAGTCCTTTGGATTTTTATCACTTACTGGGTGTGTAGTGGTATCTCATTTGGGTTTATTTTGCATTTCACTAACAAGAAAAGATGTCAAAACCTTTTCCTGAGCTTATTGGGCATTCAGATACCTGAACCAAGAGTTGGATGCTTAACTGACTGAGCCACCCAGGCACCCCCTGACTATTTAGATATAAAACTGAAGACATGATCCATGAAAGAAATAACTGATAAGCTGGACTTTATGAAAATTAAATTTTCTGCTCTGCAGAAGTTCTCTTGACAGTGTGAAATGTCTGTATAATCTTTTGTGCATACTTAGATTCTGTGACTCTTCATTATTGATTTGTAGGGGTTATTTATATATTCTGGAAGAAGTCCTTTTTTACATTATTAAGAATGCATTCTGCTAGTTGTTTGCTTTTTCCACTTTCTTAATGTCTTTTGATGGACAGAAGCTTTTAATTTTGACAAAATGAAAGTTACCATTTTTATTATCTTAACAATGTCAAGAGAACAAGAAGAAGAACCACAGACTGGGAGAAAATATTTGCAAAAGACGCATTTGATAAAGGACTGTTATCCAAGATATATAAAGAACTGTTAAAACTCAACAATAGAGAAAACAACCCCGTGAAATAATGGGACCAAAGATCTTAACAGACACCTCACCAAAGTAGATATATAGATGGCAAATGAGCATATGAAAAGATTCTTCATGTCACAGGTTATTAGGGAAATGTGAATTAAACAATAGTGAGATACCACTACATACCTGTTAGAATAGTCAAAAAGAGAAAGAAGCCAATCTGGAAAGGCTACATATTATGGTTCCAACTATCTGATATTCTGGAAAAGGCAAAACTATGGAGGTAGTAAAAAGATCAGTGGTTGCTAGGTATTTGGAGGAGGAGGAGGAGGGATGAATAGGCAGAGCACAGAGTGGTTTTTTTTTTTTTTAGTTTTTTTTAATACTTTTTTATTATGTTAATCACCATACATTACATCAATTAGTTTTTGATGTCGTGTTCCATGATTCATTGTTTGTGCATAACACCCAGTGCTCCACGCAGAACGTGCCCTCTTTGATATCCATCACCAGGCTAACCCATCCCCCCACCCCCCTCCCCTCTAGAACCCTCAGTTTGTTTTTCAGAGTCCATCGTCTCTCATGGTTCGTCTCCCCCTCCGACTTACTCCCCTTCATTCTTCCCCTCCTAAGGCAGTGAAAGAACGCTGTATGTTACTATGATGATGGATACATGTCATCATCGAGTTGGGCCTTTGTCCAAACTCAGAATATACAATACCAAGAATGAATCTTAATGTAAACTATGGACTTTGGATGCTAATGATGCATCAGTGTAGGTTCATCAGCTGCAACAAATGTACCACTCTTTATTCCTAACAACATCTGCTGCACTACACGGATAGATTTTGCTTTCTGTTTTCTTTCATCCACTTAACTCAGAATCTGCCTTGGTAAAATCTACAACTTAGTGTGATTCTCTAACATAGAGTACTGCTCTGTCTGGCAATCGCTCTTGACAATGGATAATCACCAACAGGTTGTTTCTTGGGAGGGCGTGATTGTCTTTGTGATAAAATGAATCTTCAGAGTCCCAGATTCCCTTAATACTTTTAATCAACTTGACCATCAAACGCTCTTGAAGTACTTCCTATGACTTTTGTGCCTGCACCTAAGGAGATAAACCCTGCTGGAGGAAGTGTTTCCACAAGGCAGGTTGGTTCTGTGAGTTTACCACCCAACTCCAGTGGGCCCCCATTGGTGCCTCTGAATCCTACCATTTACCAGATCAATTCGTTCATTCTCCAAAACAATGGTATTCCTTTCTTTTTCCACTTCCCTCAAACTTCCGCCTTCCAACACTTTCTCTCACGGCCACCCTCACCTATTTTCTAGAGGAAATTGAAGCTCCATTAGATGGATGGGACAACCTCATTTTCCATTGGGAAGTCAAAGATCATCTAAATCTCTAAAGATTTCTCTCTGCCTAATGGAGGAGGTGTCCTCTTTTCTGTTTTTTTCCTATCCTTCAGTCTCTGCTCTGGGTCATATCTCCTCCTGAACCTTTTCAGGCAAGCAAGTATCCCTTCTCTCTCCTGTATATTCAATTCCTCTTTCAACTAGTTGGTTCCACCAACATTTGAACATGTTTGGTCCCTTCTGTCTCAGCAACAAAACTTCCCTTGACCCTCTCCAACCCCCACTTACCTCTCCTGTCCAGATTTTTTGGAAAGACTTGTTTGTATTCAATGTCTCCATTACTTTGCCTCACATTCACTCTGTATCCCACCTTATCTGGCTTCTGGCCTTGTTCCTTACCCACACCATTCTGCCTGAACTCAGTAAGGTACCAAAGAGGCAGCAGATTCCATATTGCTAAATTTCACGGGCATCTTTGAGTCTTTATTATTTTTTCAGCAGCAGTTGGTATTGTTGATCACTTTTTCTCGAAAGGCTTTTTTATCCTCCTTGGCTTCAGTGATACCATATTCTGCTGGGGCTCTTCCTGTTTTTCTGGCCATTCCTTATCTGTCTCCATTGCAGGAAATAATGGATTTCCTCATGGATCGTTCTATAATCTCTCCCTATGCAATTTCCTTCATGCCCTTGGCTTCGGTGATCATTCTGCGCAGATGACTCACACTTCTCATAGTCCTCTTTGAGCTGCAAATAGCAGATCCACAGGACTTTCTATGCCATGGAGAAGAGTTTGAATTTTGAGCAAAGAAGTAGTAGGATTTTACTGTCTTTTTAAAAAGATCAGTCGTCTTCTTGCTGTGTGCAGAATAAATAGAGGCAAGAGTGGAAGCAGGGAAACCTCTTACGAGGTTAATATCCAGAAAAGAAGTCATGGGGACATCTCCAGTGGAATCTTCAAAGGTGTACCTCATACTCAACGTTTCCAAGGCTTATTTCATAATCTTCTACCTGGGCTTCCCTACTGTAGTGTGTGCAATCACCATCTGTCCAGTTGGACTGGTCAGATACCTTGACCCCACCTGTCTTAGTAGTTGGGGCTACTGTAATAAAATACCATAGACTGGGTGGCTTATAAACAACAGAAATTTATTTCTTACAGTTCTGGAGGCTGCAAACCCAAGACCGAGATACTAGCCTGGTCAGGTTCTGGTGAGCACCCTCTTCCTGGGTCACAGGTGGCACCATTTTGCTATGTCCACACATGGTGGGGCTAAGGATCTCTTTGGAACCTCTTTTTATAAGAACATTAATCTCATTCATGAAGACTCCACCCTCATGACCCAAGCACCTCCCAGAGGCTCCACCTCCTAATACTATCACCTTTGAGACTTAGGATTTCAACATAGGAATTTTGCAGGGACACAGGCATTCAAACCATCATACCACCTCTTCCTTCCAATTCGCCGTCATGTACTCTGGTCTCTTCTCACTGTTTCTTACACAGTAGCTTTTTTTTTTTTTTAAGATTTTATTTTATTTATTTGACAGAGATAGTGAGAGAGGAAACACAGCAGGAGGAGTGGAAGAGGGAGAAGCAGGCTTCCCGCTGAGCAGGGAGCCCGACGCGGGACTCGATCCCAGGACCCCGGGATCATGACCTGAGCCGAAGGCAGACGCTTAACGACTGAGCCACCCAGGCACCCCTCTTATACAGTAGCTTTAATAGTCTTCAAAATGCAGATCTGATGTCATCCCCAGGCTATTATTACTATTATTTTTTTAGTGCTGTTTACATCACTCCGAAGGTAATGACTAAAAGCTTTACAATGTCCATATAAGGTTCTTCACAGTCTGGTCTTGATGTACCTCTGAAACCTCCTTTCCTTCCTTCCTCCTTTTGCTTCTGCACTTTTCTGCCTTCTGCTTGCCCTGCTCTCTGCCCCCCGATCCCTGTTGCCAACGCATCTGCTATTGTTCTAGAATCTTGGCTAAAATATCATTTTTGGTGAAGATTTCCCATGGTGTTTGACCCTAGTTTTTTTAGGCTTCTCTTAGTTCCCAAATATATACTCATTTATAGAGTAATTTGATTACTATCTTTTTATGACATTAAGGTTTTCATCAGAGTTCTCCGGAGAAACAGAACCAATAGGATGTATGCATGTAGACAAGAGAGAGATTTATTTTAAGGAATTGGCACATGTGATGGTGGGATCTGGCAAGTCTGAAATCTGTAGGGCAGGCTGGCAGGCTGGAGACACAAGGGATAGTTGATATTGCAGTCTTGAGTCTGAAGGCAGTCTGGAGGCAGAATTCATTCTTCCTCAGGGAACCTCAGTCTTTTCTCTAAAGACCTTCGACTGATTGGAGGAGGCTCACCCACATTATGGAGGGTGCTGTAGGCTGAATGTTTGTGTTCTCCCAAAATTCATGTGTTAAGACCTATTCCCCCGTGTGTTGGTATTTGGAGGTGGAACCATTGGGAGGTGACAGGAGATGAGGGTGGAGCGATCATAATGGGATTATTGCTCTTATAAAAGAGACCCCAGAGAGATTCCTGTCCTCTTCTAGAACATGAGGACAACCAGGAAGTGGGTCCTCACCAGACATGGAATCTGCTGACACCTTGATCATGGACTTCTAGCCTCCAGAACTGTGAGAAATAAATTTCTCTTGTTTGTAGGGCCATCTAGTCTATGGTATTATGTTATAGCAGCCCACATGGACCAAGACAGAGCATAATCTGCTTTACTTAAAGTCTACTAATTTAAATGTTATTCACATCTAAAAAGTACCTTCAACACCTCAACTGATGTTTGACCCAAAACTGGATACCATTGCCTAGCCAAGTTGACACATAAAATTAACCATCACAGGGACCATGTCTGTCTTAGCCCAACATTGTATGATCAGTAGAAGGCTCTCAGTAAATATTGATTGAATGGGTTTGGGAGTGTTGGAGTTCTAGATTTTTCTACCTGTAGCCAACACCAGTGGGGGTAATGCATTTCATAGCTGCATGCACTATTCTTCAGAGTCATTCTTTGCATTCATTCTAAAATACTTTTCTGCTAAACACTTTTTTGATACAAGAAATATCTCTAATTTTTGACAAATTTGCTTCTTTGTAATTCATGTAGTCCCTCTTAGCTTGTTACTTTTTTTAAAAAGGATTTATTTATTTGAGAGAGAGCAGGCATAAGCATGCAAGGGGAGAGGCAAAGGGAGAGGGAGAGAATCCTCAAGCAGACTCCCCGCTGAGTGCAGAGCCTGATGTCGGACTCAATCCCATGACCCTAAGTTCATGACCTGAGCTGAAATCAAGAGTCAGATGCTTAACGGACTGAGTCACCCAGGCACCCTTCTTAGCTTGTTTCTTTACAGATTTTCTTAAGGAGTCTCATAAGGAAGCTTTATCAGCCATTTGACTTAACCATTTGATTTACTCTTCTCTGGTCTTCCTCTTTGTGTCTTTTTCCTGTTTTCTTGGGTGTAGTAACCAGAGCCAACTTTGCCCCTATGTAACTGGACCATGACTTTATTTGAGGAGATAATTGCATTTTTGTTTCCCAATGCACTTCGATTTTATTGGCCATTTTGGCTACAGAAGCACATTGTGCTGAATTTTCTGTTTCTAAAACCTAACTTATTCTGGCCCTGTCTCCAGAGTTTTCTATTTCTGTCATTGGTGCCAGACAGTGAGACAAGAATGCTTGGAGTCATCCTTGACTTTTCCACCCCCACCGTTCCCATTCAATTACAAGATTTTCTTGGTTCTTTCTTGAAAATTTGGTCCCTCAAAATTGATCCTTTTATTTTTCCATTTCTTCCAACAAGCCTTCATGAGCTCATGCATAATAATAGATCTATTATTGGTTGTTTCTACCACTATATTCTCCCATCCCAACTTCAGCCTGCTGTAGCCAGCAATGCCAGGTGAATCTTCTTAAGTATTAGCTTGAGTAGACTTTCTTCTCCCAACTCCTGACACTCAGTCACACACTTTATTTCCTTGCTTTATTGGGCCTTTAATGCAGAGGGTTATGTTCATCTAACTTTTTAGATCATGGCATATATCATTATTTAATCCCCTTTTGGCGCTTTCTCCATAGAGTTTGAATGTATTGTCTTTAGTCTCTGTATATTCTCATAAGCTGTGTCTTGTCATTTAGGGTATTTACATGAATTGTACTCTAGGTCTCATTTCGTTTTATATATATCACCACTTTTCAGATCTGTCCATGGTACAGCGTGGACATACTCTCCAGTGCTTATGATTGCTGCTTTTCTTTTATTCGCATCACTCCTTGTACTTATTAGAGTTTAGTACTTTTCTATGTAGAGACCTAATATATTGGTTAATTTCTATATATTTCATGGTTTATATCATTCTTGTGATTGACATATTATTAGGGTATATTTTATAGTTGGGTTTTGCTGCAGTAAT
The DNA here is from genome assembly GCF_037043125.1 of Eumetopias jubatus. Lineage (NCBI taxonomy): Eukaryota > Metazoa > Chordata > Mammalia > Carnivora > Otariidae > Eumetopias > Eumetopias jubatus. The sequence continues at coordinate 73,498,920 of NW_028274816.1, read as the reverse complement.
GAGATGGATGTTTTATAGATTATCCTATGTCAGCAACCTTGATGGAGTCTCTTATCTCATAGTTGGCTGTGTACGAACTTAATATTACACCGAACTGTATGGTGTTACTGATATTTGACCATTTTTGCCTACAGCATTACAAAAACTAATTTCAAATGGTTCAACCTAAAAATGATTATATTTTTTATTTTTAAATTTAAATTTTTCAAAAATGATTATATTATTTGCAGATGATAGTTTTTTCCTCTCGTTTTATACCTTGTATTTCTTTTCTCTCTCTAGATGTTTTAGAAGTTTTAGACCATGTTAAATAGCGCTGCTAGTGAGTACTGTAGAGCTTTCCTGTTTAACTATATTTGTCCTAGGCTTTTGGTTCATGTGTAGATACTCTATCTAAAGTTTAAGAAGTTCCTTCTTTTCCTAGTTTGCAATGAAATATTTTCATTAAAAAAAAAAAACAAATCTCAAATAGATACTGAATTATGTGGTCTTTATCCATTGAGATAGTCCTATAATTTTTCTCCTTATATATACGTGTAGTTCATGAAATTGACAGATGATTTTTAGGTTGAATCATCTTGGCGTTACTGGGATAAAGACTATTTAATTATATATTTTCAAAATATGCCATTGCATTTGTCTAGTTAATATTTTATTTTGGGTTTTTATCTTACATTCATAAGGAAACTGGTCTCTAACTCTATTTTCTTATAATCCTTTTGTGGCTTAGAAATCAAGTTTGCAAGGGGTGCCTGGGTGGCTCGGTCGTGAAGTGTCTGCCTTTGGCTCAGGTCACGATCACAGCGCGGTAGCAAGGAGCCTGCTTCTCCCTCTGCCTGCCGCTCCGCCTGCTTGTGTTCCCTTTCTTGCTGTCAAATAAATAAATAAAATCTTAAAAAAAGAAATCAAGTTTGCAAAGTAGTCTCATTAAATAAGTTTGGCAACTTTCATATCTATTTTCTGGAACAGTGTGAATAAAGTAGGTATTAATTGTTCCATCAAGGGGCGAGCTCACCTAAAATCTTTTGGGCCTTGGAGTCTGTCAGCCATAAAAATAAATAGTTTAGGGGCGCCTGGGTGGCTCAGTCGGTTAAGTATCTGCCTTCGGCTCAGGTCATGATCCCAGGGTCCTGGGATCGAGCCCCACATCGGGCTCCCTGCTCCACGGGAAGCCTGCTTCTCCCTCTCCCACTCCCCCTGCTTGTGTCCCCTCTCTCGCTGTGTCTCTCTCTGTCAAATAAATAAATCTTTTAAAAAATAAATAAATAGTTTATTTGGGGATAGCAGAGGAATTACAACTGGGGACATGCAGATACTATGGCAAATCACCCTGGAGTGTAGACAACAAAGGAGGAGCCTTCTTTTAGCGAGGAAAGAAGGTTAGGGGAGAGACTGTTGGAATAAGTCCACTGGGGTAAAGGGAGAGTTGAGGGCTCTGGCGACTTCTCATTGGCTGGGTCGCGGTGGTTCTCATTGGCTGGATTGTGGTGATTCTCTTTGGCTGGGTCCCCCTGATTCTTATTGGCTGGGTCATGGTGATTCTCATTGGCTGGGTCCTGGTGGTTCTCATTGGCTGGGTCCTGATGGTTCTCATTGGCTGGATCCTGGTGGTTCTCATTGGCTGGGTTGTTGCTGGGCAAGGAGGAACTCTTCCTTCCCCCTCCAGGGTAGTAAGGTGAGCTTCTTCCTGTGTGGGAAAGGATTCCTCCTTCTGGGGTCTGTGAACAGTAGCACGTGGTAGTGGTGAGGAGAGCTTTCCCTTCAGGGCTTTCTGACTCCATTTTAGATGAGGTCTCCTTTTTTCATTTTCACAGGTCCAAACTACCTGTTCAACCTAACCTTGACTGTGTTCTTCTATCTAATCAAGGTGGCGCATTGTTCCTGTTTCTTTCTCAGCACGTTTCCTCTTGCTGTCCTTGACCTAGTGACTCCGTTTCCCTCTATCTCACCCTCATCCTCCAAGGACCAGAGTACCTCTTAAATCATTCTTGAGCATCACCCTCCAGCAGTCCTCCTGTTTTTAGTTTCCTATAGCATTTACTGTCTGTTTCATTCTTTGACCCTTAGCATTAGCTCCTTGCATAATTATGTATCCCCATGTATTTAAGTGTCTAGGAGCCCTCCATGGCCCTCTCCTATAAGCCTGAATTTTAAGCCTCAAACAGAGTGCTGGGAGTTTGTGATAAGCTCTCATTGTTAATGGTGATCATTTGATTATATCACACTCACCTTTGGTCACACTGGCCTTTTCTTTGTTACAATCATGGCAGACATATTTTCACCTTAAGGCTTTTGCACTGTATTTTTTTTTTCTCCTTGGAATATTCTTCTGCATCCTACCTGCAAGCATTTTTGTTACCTTTAGTAAATCTTTGTTCAAATGTTACTTTCTTGGTATAGCCCATCTTGAGCACCCTATTTGAAACTGCAATCTTCTGTCTCAGCACTTGTAGTCCTCCCTACATATCCTACTTTATTTCCCCCCCTTTATTTTCCCCCACTTTTTTCTCCCACTCTATTTTTCCTACTCACTGTACATATAAACTTTTTTTTCTGCCCCCTACTATAATGTAAGGTCCTCAGAGACAGAAATTTTGGTGTTTTGTCCAGTGATATATTTTGTGTTGAAAAGAATAACGTAGGGGCGCCTGGGTGGCTCAGTCAGTTAAGCGTCTGTCTTTGGCTCAGGTCATGAACCTGGGGTCCTGGGATCCAATCCGGTGTTGGGCTCCCTACTCGGGGGAGTCTGCTTCTCCCTCTTTCTCTGTCCCTCCCCCTTCTCATGCTTGCTCTCTCTTTCTCAAATAAAAATCTTTAAAAAAATTTAAAAGAGTAATATAGTTGGCACTCAGTAAATAATAGAATGCACGAATAAAATACACCAGCTTTCGATTAAGAACTTGCCCTGCAATTTAGGCTTCCTACCACTGTGTGGCAGCAAAGAGCTACTGCCTACAGAAGCCCTGGGGGCTTGGGATTGCAAGGAGAGTGGTCTTTTCTTAAATACTTAATCCAATGCTTTCCTTCTTTGCCTAAAAAATCTATGGGTCTTTTTGCTCTGATTGCTTAAAGTCTCTTAGGCGGAGGAACTGATTTCTTGTCTTTAGATGTTTTGCTGGTAGGATCATCCTATATGCTCTCTGATGCTAGTGACAGGAGGGGCGCTTCCCTGTTCAACCCTGGTTCTCTGCTATTCTGGCCTCAGCCTCTCAGCTGTGTCCCTTTTAGATTCATTGGGGAGGGGTGGGGGGAGCGGGGGAGGACTGATTTTCTCAGACTGTCAAATCTTCGCTTTTCAGGTTGCTTGAAATCTAATGCCTCATGCTTCTTGTTATCAGGGATTTTTTTCCCCGCCCCCCAGTCTGTGTTGTCTTCCTTTATGCTGTTACTGGGAGGCATTAGGAAGATGTGATCAGATTGGCTTGTAGGTCCACTCTCGCCACTCCTTACCTTGGCACACCTTGGGCAAGTCATTGAATCTCTGGAGGTTTTAGACTTCCCTTCTGTAAAATGTGGGAGTCAGATTCGGGTGCCCTGTAAATTCTTTAACTTCAGCTTAAACAAACACAAATCTAGGAGATAATGTTAACTTTTTTTGTTTTGTTATGTTTTGAGAGGGAGCTATTCCAGACAGCTCTCATCTGGTGTTTTTGCTTAATTTACACACAGTGATTAGCCTGGATCCCTCAGCATCACTTAGCAACTGCCCACTTTCAGAATGTGGTTTGGTGAGGTGGTTTAAAGGAACATTATCCCATATATCTTAGCAGAGAGGTGAAGATAAAGCTGATTTCGTCTGGGGACACATGTTTCTTTAAATGTGTCACATTCCCCTGTCTTTAGTTTCTCGTTCACCTGCACCCTTTCAGTGAACCCTCCTGGAGGTTGATACCTGTTGGTTTTCTTAAGAATTATTTATTGAGCGTTTACTGTATTCCAGACGTGACCCTGAATTCATGCCATCTCTTACTTCCTTTCATTCGCCAGCACCTCTTGTGAGGAATGGGGTGGCGTCTCCTTTTTCGGATTCTGGATAATATCTCAAAGTGGCACGGCTTCTGGACTAGTCCAGCAGCCAGAGCCTGGCTCCCTGCTTGCCTCCTGCTATTCCTTCTTCCTTTATGTACAAGTTACTTTATTTCTAAAATTTACTTTTACCAAAGTAAAGTGGTATGGACAGATTGTAATCAGTGACCTGAAAAACTAAACATATTTTTCCTCTTCCCAGATCATCTTGTATAAGACAGAGATTCAGTGTGACCCCAAGGAAAGAGAACATTCCAAAGAAACCCTTGTGGCTTCAGGGTCTAGTCCTTTGACAAGTTTAATTTAGAAAGGACCTATCAATTCAGGGGAAAACATTTTCAACTAGTATGTAAATGAGCAATGGTATTAATCAGTATGAGTTTTCGTTGAAAACCTAAAGCCCAATTGAGTACAGATTTACTCAAGCCCTTAAGATCAAGAAAGGCATATGTGCGTGTGTAGGATCTTTTTGGCTGTGTTCAAACAAGATGAAGAATAAGAAGTATCCGCTTCTGAGCTTCATGAGAAAGAGTAGAAAAGATAAGCCAACTCCTTGGGATTGTTGCTCTAGTTGGAGAAAACTAGACTTCTCTATTGCTCTTTGCGACTATCTCCTGAAAAGAGTGATCTTCTGACTTAAAGGGGTAAAATGAACTTTAGTATTTGGAGTGAAAGCCTCAGATTTTGTAAGAGAAGTTTACCTCGTTTTTGCCATTGTCACCTGGCCTGGTCCAGTTGCCAAACAATGGCTGATAAATTTTTCTTTAGATAATTAAAAAAATTTTAAACCGTAAAACCCGTAATTCACCATCTTCTTTTTTTTTTTTTCTTTTTACAGTAGGCTCCACACCCAACATGGGGCTTGAACTCATGACCCTGAGATCATGAGTTGCATGCTCTACCGACTGAGCCAGCGAGGGGCCCCCACTTTAACCATTTTTAAGTCTATAGTTCAAGAGTGTTAAGTATACTGACGTGATTCTGCAAGAGATCTGCAGAATATTTTCATCCTGCAGAACTGGAACTCTTCCCATTAAACAGCTTTTCATTTCCCTCTCCTGCCCACCCTTGGTAACCGCCATTTACTTTCTGTCTGTGTGGATCTGATTAGCGGCACTTGTCTTACTGTGTTGGGCCTAGCGTTTCACTTAGCATAATGCCCTCAAAGTGCATCCATGTTGGAGCATGTGACAGAATTTCCCATTTTTTTTAAAGCCTGAATAATTGTTCATTTTCTGTATATGCCACGTTTTGTTTATCTGTTCATCCACTGATGGACATTTGGGTTGTTCCCACCTCTTGGCTGCCATGCACGATGCTGCTGTGAACACAGGTGGGCAAAAGTCTCATCAGGATCCTGGTTTCAAATTTTGGAAGGATACCCAGAAGCAGGAATGACTGGTAACTTTTAAGAACTTGCAGTTAAGGACAGGGATGCGGGAAGAAGCAGATTTGAACCAAGTCATGCTAGTCTTTTTTTTTTTTTTTTCCTTCTAAAGAAAAAGGATAGATTTTTTAATGTTTAGTCGATGGGCATGCCTGACTCAAATCCCAAGCAAGATGCTCAGACAAATGAATGAGTGGACTTGTAGAAATTTAGAAAAGGAAGCAGTGGTCATTAAGAGCTAGCCTGAGAAGAGTAAGCATATGTTAGGAGAGGCTGATCTCATTTTTAAAAATACTCCAGCCACTAGGCCTATAGATGCAGGCAGATGGTAGAGCGGATGCATGTAGATGGTTTTGGCAAGAGGGGACAGTGACTCTGTTGATGATACGAGGAGATGCATGGGATGGTGGTCTCATTAGAATGGGTGGTAACTAGAAAAATACCTTATTGTATATAGTAAGGTGTGGGGGATGTGGCTTATGGTATGGTGCTGTGAGGACCCTGCCCTTTTGAAGGATGGCTTGAGTAAATAATCAGGTTTATAATTTCATATCTGAAGATGATTAATATGCTCCATTCAGAACTCATCCTTTGACTTTTCCAGAATCCTCCTACTTACAGACTTTCCCACTTTTCTGTCAACTTAACGGCCACCTGCTTTTGGCACTTTTTTGTCATCTCTCTTTGTTCATTTTCTCATCATCATATCTGAATAGTATTTTCTAAGAAAATTAACATTTTATTAGAAAAATAAGAAAACCATCCTTTTGCAAGAGTAATGCCCAGAGTTCTCTCAAGACATGGTGAGGTGTGTTTCTCTGGACAATATTAAGTCAGAGAAAAAGTAGGAAACACATTTATGTTTGTGTGGATAGGTTCATAGTCGTCTTAAAAATCCCTATGTGTTAGGTATCAAAAGGCTGAAAGAAAATACCTCCAAAAGTTAAGAAAAGCTGTGACTTTTTCAGATGCTGGTTTTTTCTTTGGCAATTCCCTGTGTTTTCCAAGTGGTCGACTTTCTGTTGCATAGATTCGTCTTTGACTATCATGTGCTTCCTGCACCAGGAATCGTTGGTCTCCAACTTTAGAAAGTACCCTAGATGTCCCTATTTTAGGGTGAATTAGCCAGGTGGAAACAGCAGATGTTGGTGAGGATGCAGGGAAAGGGGAACCCTCTTACACTATTGGTGGGGATGCAAGCTGGTGCAGCCACTTTGGAAAACAGTATGGCGGTTCCTGAAGAAGTTGAAAATAGAGCTGCCCTACGACCCAGCAATTGCACTACTAAGGATTTACCCCAAAGGTACAGATGTAGTGATCTGAAGGAGCATGTGCACCCCAATGTTTATAGCAGCAATGTCCACAATAGCCAAACTGTGGAAAGAGCCCAGATGTCCATCGACAGATGAATGGATAAAGAAGATGTGGTGTATGTATACAATGGAATATTACTCAGCCATCAAAAAGAATGAAATCTTGCCATTTGCAATGACCTGGTTGGAACTAGAGGGTATTATGCTAAACGAAATAAGTCAATCAGAGAAAGACAGTTATCATGTGACCTCACTCATATGTGGAATTTAAGAAACAAAACAGAGGATCATAGGGGAAGGTAGGGAAAAATAAAGATGAAATCAGAAAAAAAAAAAAGTGAATGAGTCCTCTGTATGGGGGTGGGGGTGTAGGAATTGGAAGTGAGGTAGCCTCACGAGGAAAATTCCTTCTGAATTGGAGGTTTTGGTGTAGGAGGACTTGGGAAACTTAGACCCCCAACCCTGCCCTTCCCATTCCGTTCCAGCTCCAACCTTTAAAACTAGTGTTTACATGTACCAGGCTCCTTACCTTATGTCATTTCCACCAAGCCCTCTTTGATTGTATTCTAGAAAATTCTACAGGTGGAGTGACAGCAAAAAGATCCACTACTTGGCTGTCTATGCAGTGGTTGACCAGCAGGATCATTAGTTAAAGATTGGCCATTTGTCACGGTCTGGCCCAGAGCATCTTATTTCTTCCCAGGGACTCACCTTTATGAAGGTGGTCATCTTCCTGTCTCAAAATTGAGGACTCCTGGCATGCATCTGTGCAGCACATGCTTCTTGAATGGTTCCTGGCCCTTGCCAGCAGTGCATCTTTGAGCCGGCCTGGTTTTCTCTTCAGTCACCTTCTTCTGGGTCCTTCCATACCACATCTTATGAGCTTTATTAGTAGCAGTGAAGTCCAGTTTGCTCAACAAAATGGCGTGCAGTGGTGTAGTCCATTCTTTGACTTTAACTGATGAGACTTGGTCCCACCCGCCTTTTGTTGCCATGCCTGACCTTGCCGAGAATTATTTATAGATTCTTGGCTGGATTATATTCCACTTCTGAGTCTTTCAAACCAGGTGAGCAGAAACCTGCAAAGATTTAGTAGAGGTATTTCACCAGTGACCCTAGGCTTAAAATAGTTTTTGGTTGTCGTTGTTAAAGAATGAAGAATTTAGTATTTTACATGAAAAGGGTATTATTTTTTGCTTTCTTTCTGGCTCTTCTTGGGTTTCCAGATTAGACCTCATCTTCACACAGCTCATTGTGTATTTCCAAATACAGTTAAGATGTTAACCCAGAAATAAAACAGGTCAAGTCCTCACACGTATAGGTAAATAATACACTTGTTTGATTTATCCTGTGACCTAGCTCAAAACTCACCTAAAAAGGGCAAGACATAACCACCATTTACACTCAAATGTTTATGTTCTTGCAAAAATTTTATTTTTCCCAAACAAAGAAATTTGAGGTCTTCCCTACTCCGGCTCTTCGTTGTGCTTTAGCAAAACACGTTCATTGTTTTTTACTGAAAGGCCAGCATAAATTTTGCCTTGTCATTTGCTGTGGGTGTAGTCATTAAAATGTGATCTCCTAATCACTTGTTTATGATTTAGATTTTCAATATCCAGATTGGTGTTTTTGCGTGTGTGTCATCAGAAAGTTTAATAATAAAATATTTTATTCTATGTCTCAGTCTGATCTGTTTTAATGACCTGTCTTTTTGTGCAACCCCGTGCTGGTGCCCCTCACTATTTCAGTCTAGAAGTGTGCCTGTGGGGAGGCTGTGCAAGCAGTTTATTGTGGCCCAAAGGCCCCAGGATTGTGTTCTCACCTTTGTCATATGGGCCCTGCCATGTCCTAGTTTGTACCTCATCTTCGATTTAAAAGGAGTGGCAAATTCGTTGCACAACAAATGACCCACAGACCTTTTGAAGGGCCTCTTGATGCTGGCCTAGGGAGCCAAGGTCAGAGAAGGCACTTCTGTCCGTCACTAGTTGATGACTCACCTCAACAATCCTTTGGTTGCTTTCTTTGATTCCCAGTTTCTTGTGGTATCCACTTGTGTCCCACACCACCTCTTCCTCTTCTGTGAGATAGGAACAAGCAGTGGGTGGCCTGGGAGAGCCAAGTAGGGTGAGCAAGAAGTGGTTCTGGGTTGGCTCGTGTGGGTCTTGGTGTGGGGGGGGGTCGATTAGGGATTCTGTTCAGGGCCCCCCTGCAAAGGGGACTCCGGGTTTCATGTGCCCCAGGTGCTACCCGTCAGGGAATAGGGTTCACATCAGAGACGTAAATTAACCCCGGAAGGCACAGATAGTAAATCCTGGTTTCTTAGTGGAGTCATGGAGCTGCAGGAGAAGCCCCATCCTCATAAACCCACTGTTGCCCACAGTATACCCTGACCTTTATGCGGAAAGGGGTACCCTGACTTGACTGGACCCCTAAGCACTTCTTATTCTCATGGACTCTGACCCTGGCATCGTCCCCTCAATGTGGGGTGTGTGCGTGCACGTGCACGCGCTGGGTGTCCTGAGCTCTCTTCAGCAGCTGAGGTCCCTGTGAGCTGGCCGAGAGGCATGGTCACATCTGTGTGTTCATCCAGGGCCTGCTGCCCACCAGAGTTCTGGAAGCCCCCTCCAGGCAGAATTCTTCACACTGTGTAATCTTAAAATAGCTTACTTGAGGAAGGGGTGTCATTTCCACTTTGCATGGAGGCAAATCCTGAGCCACTGCTGTCTTGCTTGTATATAGGAAAGTGTGGCTTGGTGTAAGCATATTACGGAGGAAATTGACCTGGAGAGGGAGGGCCCAGAACTAGGCAATGGGATTGCCAGTGACTTTTAGATTCTTCTTCAGAATGCGGTCTTTGCAAGGACACATTTGGGCTCTTTTCATGTCTACTACCTAGCTCGTGATGCTGGGCATACTGCTTAACCTCTCGGAGCTACAGCTTTGCATTTTTAAAGTGGGGACCACTGAGGCAGACTCACTTTTTTTAAAGGCATGAAGCTTATGTGATTTGGGGTGGGGGGAGCTTTCTTAACACAAGGTTTAAAAATTAGTTCTTTCGCCAAATAGCCAAATACAACTATGTAAACGCGTTGGAGAAAGAGCATCCCAGGTAAAGGGAATAGTGGGAACAAGGAAGTTTGAAACTACATAACCACTTCAGGGGAAAAGAAGTGAATCTGCATGGTCTCTGGAGTGAGAATACAGAGGGTGGTGCGGTGCAGCTGTGGCACTCAGCTTTGGCAGAACATGAGAGGCACATAGGGAGCTGCTGGTACCGATGCCCAGATCCCACCCCATAAAAACTTTGTTTTTTAAGAAGCCCGCCCCCCCCCAAATCACATAAGCTTCATGCCTTTAAAAAAAATGAATCTGGGGCGCCTGGGTGGCTCAGTCGTTAAGCGTCTGCCTTCGGCTCAGGTCATGATCCCAGCGTCCTGGGATGGAGCCGCACATCAGGCTCCCTGCTCCTTGGGAAGCCTGCTTCTCCCTTTCCCACTTCCCCTGCTTCTATTCCCTCTCTCGCTGTCTCTCTCTTTCTCTCTCTCTCTCAAAAATAAATAAAATCTTAAAAACAAAAAAAAAGGTGAATGTGCCTTAGGTCTCCGTTTGAAAAATGAAAAGCTGAAGCTCAGAGAGATTAAGCAGTATGCCCAGGATCATATGAGCTTGGAGGTGCAGCCTGGCTCCTGGAGTTCTTAAAATTTCCCCAGGTGATTTGAATATGCTGCCAAGGTTGAGAACATGGACTGGTTCTGTGTTCATTGGTTCTCCAACCTCTGTGTCCAGAGTTTCTCATCAGTCGGTCTGGAGGAGGGGACCCAAAAAATTGCCTTCCTAACAAGTGTCCAGGTGCTGTTGACACTGCAGGGCTGGCATCACAGTTGGAGAACCACTGGCCTAGTTGATGTGTGTTGCACGTGATGCCAGCCAAACCTTGAATGTCCATCCCTGAGAACAGAAACACAGCAAGGCCATAGAACAAGTTTAGAAAAATAAGTAACTTATTAACAGCTGCTATTACAGATACTTAGGCTCCCTGCTCCCACCAACACACATACAGTTTAACTCAGTAGTTCATGGAAGCTCTCCTTTCAATGCAACAAATGTTAATGGAGTATGTATTCTGTGTAAAGTATTGAGCTGATCCCTATACATCCCTATGTATTGGGGAAAAAAATCCCCAGGTTCCCTATATATCGGGGAAAAAAATCCCCTAAGTTTCAGAGTGTCATAGAAACAGATCAAAGACAGGTTTCCTAGATTAAAAAAAAAAAATCTATTTACAAAAATATATTTAAAAACAGATCAGTGAAAACTTTTGACCTTTCTAAACTCATTTTTTTTCACCCTGTTTTTAGGAATATGATCTAGGAAGAAGAGTGTTTTCTAGGGAAAATGTTTAACTGGCAAATGGATCAATTTAAGGACACTGGAGAATGCAGACTTAGATCCACTTAGCTCGAAATTAAAATCTTTGCTTTTTAATTAGCTTTTTAAGTTGGGAAACAAATACATAAACATGGTGACTTCTTTGTAATAGCGCAAATTAAAAATGTAGCATTTCCCCAACTCTTTAACTCCCGGGTCCCCCTTCCTGGAGGCAACTACCCTTGACAGTACTTAGGATACTCAGTTTGCTATGCATGCATCTGTGTGTGAGTGTGTGTGTGTGTGTGTGTGTGTGTGTGTGTGTGTGTGTACCCTCCTCCCTTTTGAAAAACACATGGATACATGCTGTACACATTTGTGCTTCATACATACTTACATATATTAACCCATATGGATATGTTGTGCTTCTTTATGGTTGTGTAGTAGTTCATTAGGCAGATATGTAACCGTGCATTTATCCAGTCCCCTATGGAAGAACACTTTTGAAACAAAATGATCTGAGACTGGAATCTGTCAAAGAAGTAGTAATGAAAATTATTTTTGCAGTGTTTCTGGTTACCTTGACAACCCGAGACATCTTCAAATGCCATGGCATCTCTCATAATGCCACTTTTGGAGCTGAGTAAATGAGTAAAAGAGACAGGATTGGAATTAATGAAAAGACTAGGTCATAGAGTACTTGAAGTGATTTCAGCTGGGGAACAGTTTTATTACTTGTTTCCTTAGTACCTTTAACAAGGCAATTGAAATTAATTTTGACTGCATGTCAATCATAGTGTTGACTCATGCTACAAAGTAGTTTTCAGTGATCGCTCATTCAGGGGAAAACCTTTATGGTCCTGGAGTGGAGCTGAGTTTCCCATGACATTTTTAGGTTGTTTCAGGTTAACCCACCGGGCAACACAGTGCTGACAAAGTCCTCAGAAGTGGAACATGGTTAACTGTGCCTCAGGCCTTTCTGAATTATGTCTTTTAAAATCTGTCTTTAGCTTGGCATAATGCAGCACAGTTTGATTGACCTAATTTGATACCTTAAGTTCTTGATGTATATATCTCTGTATTTTTATGTAAAATAACACTTAGGGATAATAGTACAAACTGATTTGCTACCAAGTCTGTTTGGACACTCTAAAAAAAATGCTAATAGATCGCAAGTGATTGGTAAATGGAGGAAAGCTGTCTCTCCAAAGTGGGAGTGGCATTGTTTCAAAGATAGTTTCCCCAGTATGTTAATATTTTCTTATACCAAGTAACTGGAGCTGAATACAAAAGAAACTAACACAGCTGAACACACCTAGGTAAAGAGGAATAAGCTACCGGTCATGATGCCCATTCATTGCCTCTGGTTGGGCTGGGGCAAGTGATTTGTCTTGGTGGAAGGGCTTGGGGGGGGGAGTATTGTAGGGGAGAGGGTGTCCTCCTTGATCTTTGTGCATTTTGTTCTTTTCTCCATAACAGTGAGCTAAATCCTTCCCTACCCCTTCCTTCACCTTGTTTTTTGTTATATTTTTTAAGATTTTATTATTTTAGAGAGAGAGAGAGAGCATGGTGGGAGGTGGGTGATGGGGAGGAGCAGAGGGAGAGGGAGAGAGAATCTCAAGCAGACTCCCCGTTGAGCACAGAGCCCAACACGGGGCTTGATCTCATGACCTTGAGATCATGACCTGAGCCGAAATCAAGAGTTGAACACTTAACTGACCAAGCTACCCAGGCGCCCCTCACCTTGTTTTTTTTTTGTTTGTTTGTTTGTTTTTTTTGTTTTTTTTTAAGGTAAAGACCTAATTGAGCTGAATTTTTCAAAAAGAATAATTTGAGGTTTAGTAATGCTTTGCAACCCTGCTAGTGTCTTTTTTAGGGTTGCTGTTGCTTATGTTAATGCTCTGGTTGCAACATAATATATAGGCTTGCTCCAACCCCATTTTTCCTAGAACCATATTTTTCCTTTCAGTGTGCCTTGTTGCCTACTGATGAGTTTGCAGGGGAACACATATCACACTGCAGTCGGAGTATCTGTATCCTATAGCTATGAATAACGTTGAGGTGATCAAACGACCACACAGGTATCACTTAGAATGTGATCTCAAATAACAACAATTATCTGTCTGTTTCTTGTTATCTGCTACTTACAGGCCAGGATGAAATGGGGTATGTGGAATATAAGAATAGAGTGGAGAATGTGAAGACTCATTGCATGTTCTTTTGTGAAGTGTAGCCTGGATATCTTTCTGTTGAATATGATATTATTAATAACTGAATCAAAGGGTAGAAGTACCACTCTTCAAATTTCCATCTCTCCTGGACTTCCTTTCTTGCCATATTTGGTGTAGATTTCCAGCCTTTGAAATGATTTGTTATTTCTGCATGGAAACTCTGTGTGCTGCCTCAGTCACGTTGTCAGCATCAGCCCACTCATTTCTCACTTTTTATTAAATTTGTTGATTGGGTATGAAACATGAGTACCCTTCAAGTATTCCAGCTAATACATTTTGCCTGTAATTGATGCCAAAGCCAGCATTTTTTCTTCCCCTGTCAGAAGAACCTTCTGGAAATTGGTTACCAAGTTCTCTGTAAATGCTCATTAAACCTATGCCAGGGCACTCCTCTGCCTCTGAAATCCCTGGTTTGCTTCACCATCTGTAGCAGATTCTAAGGTCCTTGAGGGCAGAGACCATTTCTTTTGGGCAGTATCATATGTTCTTAGAAGGAACACAAAACTCGTTTCTTTATCAAATTTAATGTCGACTAGATTTTAGCATACAGATTCTAGCCCATAAAAGAGTCTTTGCAATCTAGATGCAGAGATCATTAAAAATGCATCTTTTATGTAAGACTGAGAATCCTTTCAAGGGTCCACATGTCAGAGATCTTTTCCTGAGGTGGGTGGGTGTGTGTGTGTGTGTGTGTGTGTGTGTGTGTGTGTGTGTCTGGACTTGTCATATTCTGTATAATGCACTTTTTAGAGTCTTTTTTTTTTTTTAAAGATTTTATTTCTTTATTTGAGAGAGAGAGAACAGAGAGAGCACACATGAGTGGGGGGAAGGGGCAGAGGGAGAGGGAAAGGCAGACTCCCTGCTGAGCAGGGAGCCCAAAGCGGGGCTCGATCCCAGGACCCCGAGATCATGATCTGAGCCAAAGGCAGATGCTTAACTGACTGAGCCACCCAGGTGCCCCTCAGAGTCTGTTTGGAAGCATTTGGGTGAACAGGGCTGTATAACCCAGTGTCGAATCTACCCCTCTTTTTTCTTCATTCTGTTCATCACCTGCCTTTCCAGCCTGACCCCATACCAATATGTGAGTCTATGCACGGTGCTTACAGTGCTTGACACTCTCTATACCTGAGTGTGATCTTGGCTTGGCTTGTTAGCCTGAATCCCGTGTTCTGTTTCTGGTTTGAATCATGGTTGCTCCCTGGAACCCGATCTCTTCTGACGTTGTCAAGTAACCTAGTCTTTCCTTCTGATTTTTGTTCTTTTGTTGTTGGTAGGCTCTAGTGTTTTTGCCTTGGATGTGTCTGACCCCAATGAATCCTGCTTTTGCTAATCAGTAAGAATTGCCCAAACCTAGATTCTAAAGTCTAAACTTTACATAAAGTTAAACAGTTTTGGCTAGTTAATGGCTTTCTCAAATATTAATCCCTGCCAGGTCCAAAATTATGATGGTGTTTATTATAAAAGAGATGCAGCATTTTTTTCACTTAGAACTTTCCTTGCCTTTTTTCAGACACTATTTGTTGGTGCATGACTGCACATGACATGGCTATCCAGGAAGTGTTGGTTTGACTGGATGATTCTGTGATGATTCAGTTTGTCTGTCATTGAAATGTTCATTTTGTCCAAGACCGAAAAAAAAATTGCCCATAAAAGAGCATTCAGATTTTCCTTATGCTTCAGTTCAAGGCACCAGATTCACTTTTGCCTGCGAGGATAGAAATTGGTAAGCATTGCCAAAGTTGAATGTCACGTATAAAGACTCATCAAGGGATAAATCAAATATAAATCTAAAAGGATCAAATTTTAGAGTCCAGAAAACTCAGAAGAGCCTGTTCCAGCCAGCTCCATTTTACAGATGAGGACATGAAGTCCAAGGTGGATGAAGTAAATTGCCCAAGACCCAACCCAGAGCTGGTTGATGAGGAGCCTGGACTGAGTCACGCTGTCATAGTGACAAAATTGTGTGCGGGCAATTGCTTTTCACAGTATGTGTTACATATTAATGGGATCCCATTTTAAAATAAGGGACATGGAGCAGAGCAAAATTGTTTTTAGAAATTACAATTGCCTTGCTCTGTTTCATTGACCCGTAAGGGATCCTTTGCCTTCTTGTATGTAGTGGGTAAGATAGCCTTTCTCTGAGCCCATGCATCCATGGACAGGGGTCAGGAGAACATGAGGGGCTTTCTCCTGCTCTGGGGATCACGCCTCTGCTGGCTTCCATGTCACCATGGGAAGATGCAGCGCGCGAGAGAGCCCAAGGGCTCCATACTGTCTCACCTTCCTTCACCTGCCCCCCAATCTCACCAGCATACCCAGCCTTGCCAACCCCTGGTGCCTGCCTGGAAATATCAGCACTGATCTTCATCTAACTGGGTCACCACAAAGTGCCAGGACTCTAAAGAGCTCGCTCTATTGTGTCCCTGGGGCCTGCATCAGTTTCTGCTACATGGCAGGTGCTCAGTAAGTGGTAAATGAATGGCCATTTGGAAAAAGATAGAAGCATTTTGTAACCAGTGAGAATCATGCATATAACTGACAGTCTGGAACCTAGGTGAAAATCAGAAGCACTGGATTTTGTTCCCCACCTTGTCCTTGAACAACTGTAATATTTTGATTTGTAATAAGAAATCTATGTTTGGTTTTTGTCTCCATTTTTGGCCTAGAGCTCTGAAAACTCTCGGAATTTGCCAAGTGACAAAAGCAATAAAGGGTGTCTTGATATTCATAACAAATCCCTATCAATCGCACCTGACTTTATGTTAATGAGGTGACTTTCAGAAACCCCCAAAAGATGGGGGCTGGTTGCCAGGGGACCCAATCATAGGACTGGAGGGTTGGAACTTTCAGTCTCACCCCCCTTGACCTCTGGGAAGGCGAGGGGGCTGGAGGTTGGGTCAGTTACCAATGGCCCGTGATTTAATCAGCCAAGGTTATGTATTGAAGCCTCCATAAAAACCCAAAAGGATTGGGTTCACAGAGCTTCTGGAGGTACTGAGAAGGTGGTACACCCAGACTGTGGAAGCTCTTGAGTTTTTTTCCCCAGACCTTGCCCTGTGCATCTTTTCTATGGGGCTGTTCCTGAGTTCTAGCCTTGAAACCAGTATTGTAGTAAATAAAACATTTCTGATTTCTGTGAGCCCCTCTAGCAAATTCATGGAACCTGGGGAGGGCGTCATGGGGAACCTTAGATCTATAGCAGGTTGATTGGAAGCACAGGTGACAACCTGGACTTGCAGTTGGCCTCTGAAGTTAGGGGTGGGGCCGCAGTCTTAGAAGACTGAGCCCTTAATCTGTGGGATCTGATGCTCTCTCCAGGGAATGTCAGAATCCAGTTGAATTGTAAGACCCCCAGCTGGTGCAGGGACAATTGCTTCATGATATGGGAAAAACCACACGCACACACGCACACTGGAATTGGAATCAGAATTATATAAATGTATCAACTTGGGGAGTCATTTCGCTCTGCTCATCAGTCACATGAGAGAGGGTTGGATGAGATGACCTGCAGGGTCCCTCTCTGCTCTCTTGCTTCTGTGCTCAAGCATCCAAGTAATGTGACTCTGAGCCCCTTTGTCAGCACCACGAGTAGCCAAGCCTGGATTCCTCAGGTCCTGCCTGGCAGGGCTCTCCTTTGCACGTGCGCGACGCTGGTAGCTTCGCTGTTGCCTCCCTCTGGGTCTCTCCTGCTCAGTCGGCCCAAACTCCAGCCATTGGAATTGGCTTGCATTGCTTATAACGGAAATATCCTAGATGGTAGAGCTTTAAACAAAATGGAAGCCTTGACAAAGGCAGAAGGTGGTTGTTCATGTTTGGAGAAATCCAGCTGGTAGGAAGGCTGCACCTGCTGTTGAGGACCTAAAATTTCATCACAGACATCTCCTCCCTGTTCCCCCACCCATGCTATCATCCTTACGTTCTAACTAGAAGAAGGGAATGCCTTTCTAAATAGATGACGTCTATTGGAGAAAACTCTCCAGAAATCAAGGTGTACATGCATTTGTCTGCATCTCCTCGGCCCAAAGTAGGGACCATGGCCACATTGAAGTCACAATGAGGTTGGGGACTATAATCTTTTAGCGCAGTGGCAGTGGTTCTAGAAATGACCATGTCCTCTCCATTTCCTGTGCTGTCCTTTATGTGATTCTGGTTTCAAGGGCATAGAAATGAATTGCCCCCCCCCCCCCGAGTAGTTTGAGTAGGTAAGATCGAAATTACCTGTTCCTTAACCAGGTGTTTGCTTGCCTTCGAGACCCTCTGAAGCTCTTTTGTTGTTTTGCTTTGTGTTATGGAGCTGTGATAACGTCGGGGATGGATTTTAAATTCTGATTAAATTTACTTCACTTTTAGGTCTTCACTTTTTAAGATTTTCTTTTGTCTGTTTGAGTCAGTTATATGGTTCTAGAAATTTTTTTTAAAAAAACTCCTTTTTTCACTCCTATTCATCATTTGTGCCTGTGCTGAATTTTTCATAGTTTTTCCAGGGACTTGTCAAATTTTTTTTTTTAAGATTTTATTTACTTATTTGACAGAGAGAAACACAGCAAGAGAGAGAACACAAGCAGGGGCAGTGGGAGAGGGAGAAGCAGGCTTCCCGCGGAGCAGGGAGCCCGATGCGGGGCTTGATCCCAGGACCCTGGGATCATGACCTGAGCCGAAGGCAGACGCTTAATGACTGAGCCACCCAGGTGCCCCAGACTTGTCGATTTTATTTTATTTTATTTTTTTATTTTTTTTTAAAGAACCCATATTACCTTTGGTGAATCCCTTCTTTCTTATGGTCTCTTTTTTTTATGTTTATATAAATATAAATATTTATAAGTGTTATATGTGTTTATATATACATTCATAAGTAATATATTTCTATTTGTTTCTATATTCTGTTTGATTTTGTCCTGCTGTTTTTGTTTTTTTTTTTTTTTTTAAGAGAGACATGGGTGCAGGATTGCCTGGTCAGGTAGGTTTTTGTTTTGTTTTGTTTTTTGTTTTTCTGTTCTTTTTAAAGGAAAAGGAGCATTTGTGGCTGCGGATTAAGCACCAAAGGGTCTAACTAAAACGAACAATGGATTGCCCAGGGCCCGGCTCCTGTCGGATCTACAAGTGGGCAGGAGGGTATAAAACAGAGGCTGGAGGAGAGGAAGCAGACTGAGTGTTGAGAACATAGAGGCGAGCCATCGGTGAGAACAGCTTGGCAGAAACAGGACCGAAGTACAAACGTGAGGAAGGGCTGGGGGGAACCGGGAGCTAGAAGCAGCAGAGCAAACGAAGGATGCCACATTGGAAATAGTTTTATGTTTGACCTTCAATCCCTTGCGTGAGTCAGGTGTTAATTACTCAAATTCACCGTGCCTAGACTCCTCCGTGGTGAGCCAGCAAAGCCTTTCCTCCGAGTCCTCTGTTACCTGTCCCCTGTGTTCAGCACCTTTGCTCGCTCTGGATTTCCTGGTTCCTGAAATCGGCATTCTGCCCCTTGCCTTCCTCCCTCCTCTCCTCGGAGGAGGCTTTGTCCTCTGTCTCTGCCTGGTGAGAACAGCCCCCCTCTGATCCCACTTCCCTGTGCGTGCTGACCCTGCTCATGCCATCCCCCAACCCTGACTTTTCCTTGTACCGCCGATGCCCTCTGGTCTCTACTAATCGTGCCTCAGTTTCCCCAGGCCACGCTGCCCTTCACTGCTTCACAGGCTTCCTGAGGCCTGGCGCATCAAGGGGTGGGGCGGGGAGGAGGCAGGGCCCTGTTCCCTCTGGGTGCGGCAAGGGCGAGAGGCTAGATTTAGAAGCAAATGCGCTGTGCCACGGTGCTGGTGGGCAGGCAGGCAGGAGCCTTTCCCAGATGGCCTCAGTCCAGATGGGGAGTGGCAGAGGAGGAAGGAGGCAGAGGTTTTAAACAGCTTCTGCAGTGTCAGCAAGCGAGGAGACTGAGCAGGGATCAGGGGTAAAGTCAAAGTGTGTTTACAGAGGTCTGACCTGAAGCATTCTCTTTCCCCTCTGCGTGTGGCATCCCTGAATGGGAATTTAGGGAGCTAATTTCGGGGGAGGGGGAACTGGCGGGGAGCCAACAACCTGGAAGTTGGGGAGGCAGGCTTTGCGCGCAGAGGAATTTGAAGGTAATGGAACCCATCCCAGGATGGTACAGAGAGGGATGTTCAGTAAGCCTTGCATCTCAGAACTCCCAGGTCCTTTTTACCTCGTCCAAGGGAAGCCCCACCTGCCTGCAGAAGTCTCAAGTGGGGCTTCCCAGCCTTTCATTCTCTGGCCACATTACACTCTAGCAAAACGACCTTTGCAAAAACCGTCACTGACAGGCCACATCACCTGAATCTGTCATTCAGATGTGAGGCACAGGTGTTTTACCATGCCATGACCGCCATCTTGCTTCATTGACCACAGGTCAAATGATGACTGGGCATCCTCATCCATTGTCATTGCCACTGTCCTAGGCTGAGAGCATGCTCAGTCGCCTGCAAAGCCTGGAAGAGAGCAACAAGGCTAGACATTTCTAGAGGAGGGGGGGTGAGGGTGGGGAAGTTAGGAGTTTGGAGGTGGAGCCGTGTTGGAAGGCAGCTCTGATTAAAGAAATAAATGAACCTCAGATGTGAACAGTCAGTTGTCCATTTAATTATGTCCACATGATTAATATAGTAGTTTTAAGGCCTCCACAGTCTTACCCAATAGGGCTACTTCCTGGTAATCTCATTGTCCTTTGGGGTGAGGGACAGTGATTCCTAGGGGACCAGTTTCAAGAATGCTTATGATGGGTGCGCTTGGGTGGCTCAGTCTGTTAAGCGTCTGCCTTCAGCTTAGGTCATGATCCCATAGTCCCAGGATCAGGTCCCGTACCCGGCTCCCTGCTCAGCGGGGAGTCTGCTTCTCCTTCTGACCCTCCCCCGGCTTGTGCTTTCTCTCTCTCTCTCTCCCCCCCCACCTCTCAAATAAATCTTTAAAAAAAAAAAAAAAAGAATGCTTATGGTGCCTTCTTCGGGTATTGCAAGCTAACTCTTGGACCTCCCTTCTGGTCCTTCAGGGACCCTCAGCTTTGACCACTGACTTTGCCTGAAGACTGCAGCCTTGTCACCCCTCCTTGAGAGAGCAGCCATGCTTCCTACCTTTGGTAACAGGTGCGCTAAATACCAGATGATCTGTCACAGCTCTTTGGTTCTCAAATCTTACGAGATACATAAACATACGAAAGAATCTGTTCTTACCCAGAGGCTGTTCTTTCAGTAACATCCACCCTCTGGAACACAGCTGAGAACCCAGAAGTTAAGTGGGAATGGCGCCTGGGTGGCTCAGTCGGTTAAGCGTCTGACTTCAGCTCAGGTCGTGATCTCAGGGTCCTGGGGTCCATGATCTCAGGTCCTCATGACCTGAGCAGAGTGCTCTGCGCTCAGCGTTGAGTTTGCTTGTCCCTCTGCCTCTGCCCCTCCCCCTGCGCGTGCACTCTCTGTCTCAAATAAATAAACCTGAAAAAAAAAAGGTGTTATCACATATAGTTTTGTAACCTTTTCTGCATTTGATAGTACTATGATATATGTGCACAGAGGTGAAGGGACAGGCTGTTGATGGGCACGTCACTTATAATAGGAAACACTGGAAGCAATTTTAATAATAATACATAGAAAAAGGACAGGAAGGGCAGATTTCAGGAGTTCCTTCAGGGCAGAGGTCCAGGTAAATGGGGAGAAAGGTCTTTCACATTTCACCCCGTGCTTTATAAATGCTGTGGCAACCTTTGCAAAGCAGAATCAGTCCTTTATCACATATATGGCGACTATTTTCTTCAAGTCTGTCATTTTTCATTTATTGTCAGGTCTTTTCTCCTTTAGCAGCTTAAGAAATTTATGTCTTGAAACCTTCCTACAGTATGATTTCTGAAGTTGGAATCGTGCCAGGGAAGGCCTTTCTCACTTTGATTATACATTGTCTTCGGTTTCTTCCACCCTTGATTCCGTCATTTTATTTTATTTTTTTATAACTAATTATGTAACCCAATTGATATTTATTTTTCCATGTGATCTAAGTAATGGAATGCTTCCAAATGAATAACGTTGTTCCAACACCCTTTATTAAACAATTGACCAATCCGATTTTGTATATAAATTCCCATACGTGCTTGGACTGCTTACAAAAATTTGTTTACAGTTGGGGGGTCAGTGTGTCTACAGAAGCCCAATTAAGGGGCCTATTGTTGCTGAAGACTGGAGAGATACTTATGTGATAAATTATCTAGTGTAGCTTGGGCCTTAAATGAAAGGGGCAGCTATAACCCAGAGCCATAAATAAAAATAACGAAGTGTGGCTATAAGGCTTTGAAATACATGGGGTAGGAGGTGTGGGTAAGAAAGGCCTACTTGTATGAGCACTCTGGGCAAAGCTCTGGATTGCAAAATGCAAAACAAAACAAGACAAAAAGACCATCCAGGCTGCCTTGGGAGAGGGAGGAGTTCATTGTAAGTTCCCAGCATCAGGCACACTCAGTGATGCTGACCCCTAGGGATTAGCTAGGTGTCATGGTAGCAAGAGCTGAGCTGCCATTGGGAGCCAAGAGGCCACATCTGCCATGTTATCCTGTCTTTTCCTGCCCTCCCCACTTCTCTTCCTGAAGTTTCTCTACAGATGGGCCATCGAAGCCCCTGGCCCTGAGGAGTCCATCCCCAGCTAGCTGTCCTCTCCTGTTTAAAATCCCAAGGGAATCTACTTAGTCCTAACATCTTCACCACCACCCCCTTCCTCCCCACCCCCCCACCCCCACCTCCATCAATTCTAGCTGCAAGGATGGGAGTTGTCTGTGGGGTGGCTGCTTCCAGAAATTTTAGGGCAGATGAGACCAGAAGACTATTGAGCATGGCAGATAAAGGTCCTTCCTCTCTGCTTCCCTGTAGGTTCCCTGAGAGCTAGGATTTTCTGCTGTTTTTTAAAAGCAGCCAGACTATATATAGAAACATACCAAGAGCTAGCCCTAAGCAACTGTGAAGTAGGTGAGGTTTATTTTCACATTTCCACCCTCACTGTCTTCCACAGTAGAAGTTTCTTTGGAAGGCACTTTGGGGATTGCCAGCATTTCTAAACTTCTTAAAAAGCTGTGATAATGTGGAGGCTCTGCCCGTGAGCTTTGAGCTCAGAGTGGGGTCATCATCTGCTTCTCTAAGCTTTGTGACCTTGGATGGGTTATGTAAACTCCCTAAACCTCCATTTCCCCATCAATAAAATGATGTTATTAATAGTCCCAACCTCAGGGGTTTTGTGAAAGTTAAATGAAGGTCAAGTTTTAACACACCACAGGGTATTTGTGGGGGCTCATAAATGTTTCTTTTGGGGGTTTTTAATGAGTAAGGACGCTGCCTGTGATTATCCATTCTCTCTGCATTTTCTGTGCATCCCTGTGCTTTCCCCAGATTTTGACATTTGCTTTCTGTAATTGTATTCTGAATATAACATATCATTAGAAGTAGAATAATGAATATACCTTTTGCAAGAAAAATCTCCTTTCCCCACCTCTTGCCAGATTTTCTATAAAAGAAGGTTGCCTTGCTTTTCTGAACCACGATGCCACGCTGCTAATTAGCAGCAAAGCCATTTCTGAATCTGAGAGCTGGCCTCTTTTTCCCAAGCCCCTAATAATCCACTTCCTGTCCCTTCCCATGGAAGCTTGTTCTTACAAGGACCTGGTTAAAAATCCTTCCTGCCAAGCCCTGAGTGGCTGATGACGTCTAAGAGGATAACATCTGAAGCCCCCGAAGGATTGACTGTTTCATTGTGGTATTTTAGGCATTGCTTCCCAGCATTTTGCAGGGGCTGGGAATTAACTACCTTGAAATACCAAAAGTCATCTCGCGTGGGACTCAGGCGCTTAATGAAATGGGAATCCAGCTCCTATCCGAAAAGGAAAGTTTATCGGTTTGCCGGTTCCTGCATTGGCCAGATCCCTACATGGTCCACCTGGGTTCATGAAATGGTGACTTGGAGAAAGATTTGGAGAACCAGCAATTCAGGACAGATTAGATGTTTATTATTAATGTCCAGCTTAGAGAGTTAGAAAGTACTATTTTGTCAAAAAGCCGATACATGCCATGGAGTGAATGCCCCAGCACACAGTGTTCCTTCCAGCCGCTGTTTCCTGCCCACTATGATTTCAGCCTAAGTGCAGCCAATGCCTGATCCACAGTTCTGTGAGGACCCTGGGGACCAGTAGGTATGGGAATTGGCCAAAGGCCAGATAAAATACATAGGTGTCCCCTCTCTCCTTACACAGATGGCACCATGCTGTGCATTAAATGTTTACGTCCCCTTCCAAATTCATGTGTTCAATCCTAACCCCCAGTGTGGTGGTATTTGGAGGTGGAGTCTTTGGAAGGTGCTTAGGGCATAAGGGCAAAGCCCTCATAAATGGGATTAGTGCCCTTATAAAAGATCCCACAGAGCTCCCACGCCCCTCCCGCCATGTGGGGATCCAGCCCAAAGATGGTGGTCTGGGAACCAGCAAGCGGGTCCTCACCAGACACCAGATCCATTGGTACCTTGATCTTGGACTTCCCAGCCTCCAGAACTGTGGGAAATGAATTCTGTTGTTTATAAACCACCCCGCCTCTGGTATTCTGTTATGGCGGCCCGCATGGTCTAAGACAGATGGGGGACAGATACCTGCCCATTGAGTGTCCACTGTCTGAGTGGTTTTTCTATTAGTGGTTTCAATTCCCGTGGAGGAAAAATATGACTTTCTAATGCAGCTGTCCGTAATGGTGGAAGAGCTTGGAGCTAGCTGTCTTTTCTCAGAAATGACTCGTGCCCCTTTTCTTCTATAACAGGATGCCCTATCTGCTAAACTTTACTTGCATCGGTTGTTCATGTTACTTGTTTATGTCCCGCCCCACGCCAAAAGGGACTTGTAAATCGATGCAGCAGATATCATCCGATGTTGCTAAAGACTGTGTCCAGTTTTGGACAGATCTGCTTCTGGGGCTGGGGTCGCTGCTAAGCACGGTGCGCTCAGCCACTGTTAGTGGGTTTGGGCTTTGCTGCTACTTACCCTGTCTGTCCTGGTATCACTGTTATTATGTTTATTATGTGTGCTCGGGACCCCATAGGTTCTCCCTTCCATGTATTTTGAGACGACAGCGCTTACTCCAGCTTGGAAGGAGGAACGGGAGTAAGGCTTATGCCAAGTCTGTAGTAAGCCTTTGGCTCTGTATTAGCCCACAGTGTGTGGGCACAGGAATCTTCTGAATGGAAACTTCCAACCAAGTCTGCTAGTCTAAAAACACCCGTGTCAACCGAATAGAGGAAATGTGTGTATGGCAGCCATGTCTCATTCCCTTCCTTTACCTGCCCTCCTCTGTTAGTTGTGATGGGACTCCAAAATCCCCCAAGCCCAAGCAGAGCTTCCCACTCACCAACTCTTCAGGGGCCCAGGAGGGAAGACTCGGAGAGCCAGTGGGGTTCCTGGCCAAGTGTGTAATGACGTCAGCTGGGACCCTACAGGTGTGCGAGGACTCTAGCATCAGATCAGACTAAAACAATCCTCCCAGGGCCCCTGCCTGGCCTTTTGGGTTTTACTTTGGAAGAATCAAAGAGGGGGACATTGTGGGGAACTAAAACAAACAAACAAAAATAAATAAAAAAAAAACCCCAAAACCCACACCAAGACAGGGAGCTCCTAGGGGTTGAGTCATGTGCCCACGCAGAAGATGTTGAAGTTCTAACCCCCAGTACCTGGAAATGTGAGCCTTACTTAGAAATAGTCTTTGCACATGATCCAGCTGAAATGAGGCCATTCGGCAGGGCCCTAATCCAGTGTGCCTTGTGTAAGTGTCCTCATAAAGGGGGGACATTTGGACACAGGGGCAAACATGCATGCATAGAGGGAAAAAAGTGTGCAGACACAGGGAGAATGCCATCTACCAGCCATGAAACACCCTTGGTGACCAGAAGCTAGGAGAGAGTCTCCCTCACAGCCCTCAGAAGGAGCCAACCCTGCCAACCCCTTGATTTCAGATTTCTGGACTCCAGACCTGGGTGGCCATACCTTGCTGTTCTTGGGGCACCCCCGTTTGTGATACTTTGTTGGGAAAGTCCCAGGAAAATGATGTAGGAGCTTGTCCTAAGTCCCAGTAAGACTATCCGCCTCTCCTCCTGGCATGAACCTATTGCCTCATCAGGTTGGGTCAGATGCAGACGACTATCTTCCCATCATCACTTACAACTTCCAGATTGCTCTCCTGCCCACATTTTGGGTTAGCACCCAGGACCCAAACACTGTCTCTTGACTCCTATTGTTCCCTCTTAATGCTTCCCAAGGGTCCCATTTACTCTTTTGAGTTCTGTCTGCCACTGCCATCACTTGTTCTGAGCAGGTAGAGTAAGGCATTTTTTTGTTATACTCAGAGCTCCCTAGAGACAGCACTCATGGCACACCATCCACATGGAGAAGAACCAAAGCAAGGTGAGCAGGCAAAGAGAAAGAGGGGAGCTGTGGGCAGGGGCCTTTATTTCAGTTTAAGTGGGGAAAAAAATGGGTAAAGCAAAGTAAGCAAGTAGTACAAACATGACTGGATAGTTTGGTGGGCTCTGGCTTATAGGGGCGGTCCTGTCCCTGGGGTGATTAGGGCTGAGGAATAGTTTCTCTGACTGCAGAAGTCTAATAAAAAGAGGAGGCGGGTAGTATGGACTCAGAATTAGTTGGTTTGCCTATCAAAGGCATGCTGGTAGGTGACTCGTTTGTTATCTCTAGGAATCAGCCAGCCCTGGGAATGATGGTTCTGGTCTGCAAGACCCCGAATATCAGAGCATCAAGAATACAGAAAAGAAGAAAACATAGTTAATATATTGCATTATCCAGTTGTACAGTTTTGTTTGTTTGGCTATTTCCACCCCTCCAATTTACACTTTAAAGAATCCCTGATAAGTTAACAAAGCCTCCTGACAAATGTATTCTCTCTAGCATTTGCAAGATAGACTCTCTTGTCAAAAGACTGTCCAAAAACTCCATTTTGTTATTTAACACCAGACATCCATGGACCCTGTTGTTTAATTTATATTTCTTCTTTCTTTGAAAGCTATGACCTTCAGAGGAAAGCAAAGTTGAAATGTCACCAGGAGCCTCAGTTTTCTTTCCAGAACTTCCAGCATTCAGAGATATATTCAGGGTTTCTTCTGGCTGTCCCATTTGTCTTCTTGTAGACTGATCCCTGCCCTCCCCACCCCCCCCCACCCCCCCCCCGGTTATTTTCCATCTCTGTCCTTCTGGTACTAAGCTGTGATTTTCTTCAGGAAACCACTCCTCCCCTACTCTGGGTCCATGTGTTATCAGTGGGGTTGGTCTCACCCTCAGATTTAAGGGTGGAACGTGAATGGGATCCAGCTGAAATCATTGGTTTAGGTAAAGCAGGGGAACCAGATTGGACCAGTCCATTGGCATTTTAGTTTCTTCTTGTTGCTGTAACAAATGACCACAAATGTGGTCACAAATTTATCATCTTACGGTTCTGGAGGTCAGAGGTCTGGAGAGCGTGCAAGTCAGCAGGAGGGAGGGGCAGAGAGAATCTCAAGCAGACTCCATGCTGAGCACAGAGCCCCCACGCGGTTCTCGATCTCGCAATCCTGAGATCATGACCTGAGCTGAAACCAAGAATCGGATGCTCAACCAACTGCGCCACCCAGGCACCCCTGAAGCAGGTCTTCCTGGGCTAAAATCAAGATGCCACCAGGACAGTCAGTGTTCCTTTCTGGAGGCTCTGGGGTTGGGGAGGAGTTAATTTCCTTGACTGTTCAGGCTTCTAGAGTGCATTCATGTTCCTTGGCGGGTGGCTCCTTCCTCCACCTTCAAAGCCAACAGCAGTTCTTAGGCTTCTCACATTGCATCTCTGACCCTCTGATAGTCCCATCTCTCTCTGAACCTCTCTTTTGCCTCCTCTACCACTTTTAAGGACCTTTGGAGCCTCCTGGATTATCTCGGATAATCTCCCCATTTCAAGGTCCTTCTGACGTCTCTGAGGTTCTGTTTCCAATGTAAGGGAATATGTTCACGTGCTGGGCAGAGCAGACCTGAATGTTAGGAGGAGCCAGGGCAAGTCCTGATGCTGTCCTTAGGGCCACTGAAGCCCACTTAGAATTTTTAGTCATTGATTCGGTCCATCATGATGTGTCTCCTCCTTGCGAGATGAGGAGCAAAGATCACACAAATGGGCCATGAGCGAGTCCCTCTTTTATTGCTCTTTTGGTCACAGGGTGCAGCTATATATTGGGAACATCTGGATTGATACCCCACAAGCAGAATTTCATGGTAGCATGTTGTTCCAGGGGTGAGAATTCTCTTTCTTCCTATCCCCCTGGATCCTCATCTCTCACTTGGCTGTTAACGTCTCAGGTTTTCCTTAGTTCTTGCATTTGTGAAATGATGAGGTTGAGTGGACAGTATGTTCTTGGTATCTACGACATTATGGATGTTCATTAAATTTCTGCAGAATGGCCGAGCCGGTAGGATCCTTTGAAAGGTCGTTGAGTCCAATTTCCTCACTTAACTGCTGAGGGAACTGAGACCCAGAGAAACTAAGATGCTTCTCTGGGGAATGAACAGCTTTCAAACAACCCCAAGAGAATAAGGACTTCTGATCGCTAATCCCATTATACCACGTTTCTATAATTCCTTGACCTAGTTAAGTGCATTCCCCTAAATTTGTAAAATCTAATGTCATTCACTAAGATAACTCCAGATACTTGAGTCTCAACCTGAAAACTGACATAACATTTAGCATGTCTTCTTTTGCTAAGTGTATTTTTATAAAATAAAACTATTGTATTCTAGTTTCCTCCCATTTTATCTCTCACTGACAGTCATTGTAGTGCCAAAGGAGTGGAGGTTCTAGAATCTTCTTAAAGCCATCCCTGAGACCAAGCAGAGATCTGGGGACAATACCAAATCCTCAAGAACTGTGAAAATTCTGCATCAAAGTATGAATTCTGGGGAGGAGTTGGTCCAAGTGCATGTCCTTGATGTTTTGTCTGGAATAGCTTGGTTAACAACAACAACAAAAAAATGATGGCTATTCTGGTTATCTAATGTGATGTAACAAATCACCCCCAAACTCGTTGCTTAAAGTAACAATGACAGGTTAAGCTACTGGTATTGAGTTAGGACAAAATGTATGTAGACTTTTGGGACAAAAAGGTTGCGATGAGAAATCCTGTATCAAACCCAATTACCACTCATTTGCAAGGTTAGCACATTAAAGTCTTGGAGTTTATACTCATGTAACTTATCTGTTTATTACTTATGTAACTTATTACTTATTAAGGGCATGACGACCTCAGAGTTTATTATCCATGTCATTTAGCTGGGGGTAGACAGGTGGCAAAACAGCCCATCTGGTAGAAATCTCCAGAAACTGGAGGATAAGAGAGCAGAGAAGAGTGGTGTGCAGTGGATCTTGTGATGAATGTATAGTTTAGCCTAAACAGATGAGATCATTTTTTTACCAGGAATCTGTAGTGTAGGTTAAGTCATTATTCTTGCAACAAAACAAACTGTAAGGGAAAAAGTAACAATATCCTGAAGTCACATCTCAACCAAACTCAGGAACAAGGGGGTGGGATTCGGGGGGGTAAGGGAGGGCAATTGGAAAAATAAATGTGTTCTAAATGTTTCCTTTCATGGATCACAGGAGGAGTGAGTATGTAAAACAGCTTGGTAGAGGGAACATAATTATCTTCTGATATGTTAATAGAGGTACATGGGTTCAATTATGATTTTAGGGGTAGGAAGTTCGTTTATGAATTGAATTGGGGTTCTCTCCTCCCTGGGTACTTGCCCTACATCAGGGAGAAAGCTTGCATATCTCCATCTCATTGTCTATCTTGCTATGTTTGACCCCAAACAAACTTAGGTTTGGATTACTTTGCCTGGAAATGTTTTCTCTGTGAACTCTAACCTGAGAACATCCTCTGTACCCTTGCTCTGCACCCCACAGCATCAGCCTAGACCCCAGTCTGCCTAATTTCATGTATGACTGCACATCTACCTAGGAGCCTTCGCAGTGTGGCTTGGAGATTGAGTCCCACTTAAGAAAGAATGTGGGATTATGGGACATGGGAGAAATGATCTCGAATGCGCACCTCCTATCCCCTAGGCAACAGGCCACCTAACAGTCACAAGAAGGAAGTAACAGAGCAGTCCCCAAGCCTGGGTAAAACTTCCAAGTCACACAGGAACTGTGCGCAGGATATTTGGCCATTTTCAGTGTCACAGACTTGGACGCTGGAAACCTAGACTTGCAAGCCACTTTCCATTGGACTGGATCATTGGTTTATTTTTAAAACTGTGCCCAGAACCATAGACCAGAAAAAGACCTTGGCAATAACTTCAGGGAGAATCATACTTAAACTCCACCCCAGATGACCTTTCTGCAATGACAGGTATCCAGAAAAATGCTCGAAAGGAATCCATTTGTCCTCAGGAAGCCCTTCTATTTACATGCCACGCCCTGCTCTGTCAGTCACTGGACCAGAAAAGCACTGTGGTCTCTGACAGAGGGGTAAAGTGATTAGTGTATGCCATGCTTTTTTTTTTTACCCTATTCTGTATGATCTCCAAGATCATGTTAGAATCTACCCTTAAGACCACAAAGGTCCCCAAACCCTTGGAATTCACAATGACAAAGAGAGGGTTCAGGTGGACGATGCGTTGTCCGCTGGGGCTGCCAGAACAAAGCACCGCAGGTGCTTAACTACTAGACATTCCTTTCCTCATGACTCTTGAGACTAGAAGTCTAAGATCCAGGTGTGGGCAGGGCTAATTTTTTCTAAGGCCTCGCTCCTTGGCCTCCCTGTGTCTTCACAGGGTCTTCCCTCTGTGTGAGCCTGTGTCCTGCACTCTTATGAGCACCCCAATCATGTTGGATAAGGGCCACTAATGACCTTGAGTAATGACCTCTGTAAAGGCCCTATCCCCAAATCCAGCCACATTCTGAGGTACTGGGGTTTAGGACTTCAATATACGAATTTGGGGGGGCATATTTTAGCCCATAACAAATTCAGAGATCAGATAGTACCAAGACCACATCCCAAAACCACTTTTGGAATCACGAGGGAACCCATTCCGTACCACACTGGTCCATGTATGATGAATTGTGAGAAATTGGAAAATCAAAAAAGACATTTAAAATAAGACATTTAGGGGTGCCTGGGGGGTGCAGTTGGTTGAGTGTCTGACTCTTGGTTTCGGCTCGGGTCATGATCTCAGGGTTGTAAAATGGAGCCCTACATCAGGCTCCATGCTCAGTGCGGAGTCTGATTGAGACTTTCTTTTCCATCTCCCTCGTCCCTCCCGCTCACGCTCTCTCTCTAAAATAAATCTTTAAAAACTCCACATTTATGTGCATAAAAATGTAAGTATTTATAAATATTATATATTGTTAAAATTAATATTAATTATTAATATAACATATAAATACTATAATTATATACATATTCTTTTTTTAAGATTTTGTTTATTTATTTGACAGAGAGAGACACAGCGAGAGAGGGAACACAAGCAGGGGGAGTGGGAGAGGGAGAAGCAGGCTTCCCGCTGAGCAGGGAGGCCGATGCGGGGCTCAATCCCAGGACCCTGGGGTCATGACCTGAGCCGAAGGCAGACGCTTAACGACTGAGCCACCGAGGTGCCCCTAATTATATACACATTCTTACCCTAATGGAGCATGAAATTGTGGGACATAAAGAAATTCATATTTAAAGACTTGCTATAATGGATATTAAGACATTCAAGGTTTAAATGTCTTGTTTTGAGAGTGGTAATCTTGGGGCTCAGAAATGCCCTTGGGAAGCACTGATATTCTTGGAAGGACTGAAAGGAAGTAATGAAGAATTGGTAGGGCTTGGATTAAAGATTAAAAATTAATGCCTGGATATTTTGGGAGCAGCAGGAAAATTCTCTTTTTGGGACTTAGGGGAAAAGCATCATTTGGAGAAAAAGTAAAATATATGCAGTACTTCTAAAATGCCTCTTACAAATGTATTCATTTGGTTAAACTTAGCAATATTAGGATATGTTTTTTATAACATGATTTGTTCATAAATTTATCATATATGGCATGTAATCCAGTGTACATTATTTTGTAATACACTTATGTTAATTTTTAAAGACTTTTTTTTTCTTTTAAAGGGCAGTTTTAGATATACAACAAAGCTGAAAGGCACAGAATTTCCTATATGCCCCCTACCCCCACACATGCATAGCCTAACCCATTCTCAACATCATTCTACCAGAATGGCACATTTTTTACCAGGGATAAACCTACACTATAATCACCCAAAGTCCACAGTTTACCTTAGATCCCACTCTTTTTTTTTTTTTTTTAAGATTTTATGTATTTATTTAGGGGAGAGAGCAAGAGAGAGAGAGCACAAGCGGAGGGAGAGGGAGAAGCAGGGAGACCAACATGGGACTCGATCCCAGGACCCCGGGATCATGACCTCAGCTGAAAGCAGATGCTTAACCGACTGAGCCACCCAGGTGCCCCAGTTAGAGCCCACTCTTGGTGTTGTAGAGTCCATGGGTTTGGACAAATGTGTAATGATACACATCCATCAATATAATACCGTGCAACATTGTAATATCCTGTATTTTCATGGCCTTAAAATATTTTTTTATTTTTTAAATTGTGGTAAATTACACGCATGAAATTTACCATCTTAACCATTTTTAAATATGTAACTCAGCAGCATTAAGTCAGTTTGCATTGGAGGCTGCCCTCACCACCGTCCATCCATCCATCATGCAAACACTGAAACTGTCCCCATGAAATAGTAACTTACCCGCCTTCCCTGCCCCTGGCAACTACCTTTGCAATACATTTTATAATACTTACTCTGTGCATTGTAGAGGAATTAGAAAATTTAAAATAGTCAGAGCAAAACAGAGGACTGGCTAGTAACATTTTGATATATCCCTTAACATGTATTCTTCTCCTTTGTGTATCCATACATGTAACTTTTTATAGTGCCTATTGGCTTGTAGCCTGCTTTCTCCCTTAGTATATCTTCAGTAACTTGACATGACAATATATGTTCTCATTTTTAATATTCACGTGGAAGTCCATTTATTTAAACAATCCCCTTTGGGCTTTGGGGGGGAAATCGTTGGATTTTTTTTTTCCCAATATGTCCATATGGCGAAGAGCCGGGGACAGAAGATTAAGTAGAAGTGTAGACCTCTATGAACAATGCTCTGGTGATCTTTCTTATAGTGAACCCTCTGTCTACACTTTCAATTGTTTCTCCAGGATGAGTTCCTCCATTTCAGTTACTTTGAGGAAGGTTTTCTACATATTTAAGCTTTATTTTCTACATTTAGGTTTTATTTAGGCATATTGCCAAATTGCCCATTTGATGATTCCAACGGCTGTGGATGAGCATGCCTGTTTTCCATCTCCAGTAGTCATGGGTATTGTTCCTTAAACAAATAATGATAGATGGATGTGGTTCTAAAAAATCAAGTTGTAAGAGAAGGACTTGGAGTGAAAAGGTATCAGCCCTCCCACCCTGATGTCATTCCCAGCCCTGTTCTCTGGAGGCAGTTGTGTTTAATGGCTTCTGTTTTTAGGTCCTCTGGGGGTTTGCCTCCCACACCCCTAAAAAACAAAGGCTTATATTGTTAGTTCTCACTCATACCCCCACATACACACGTTACACACCATTGACTTCCTGTTGGGGAGAGGAGGCTTCAATTCTAGCACCACATTCCCCTCTGTACCCAATTTTGAAGTCAGTGTAATGCCATTTTACTTGTTACATTCAAGCCTCTCTGCTGTGGATGGTGCAGTTTCTCTTGGCTGGCTTTAGGGAGCGTTAATTCACCTCTCCCTCTCCAATCCTGGCTTCTCTCAACTCTTTTCTTTTCCTCTTCTCCTTTTTTTTTTTTTTTTTAAGATTATTTAAGGGGGGGGCGAGAGAGCAGGGCAGGGGGAGGGGCAAAGGGAGCCCAATGCGGGGCTCAATCCCAAGACCCTGAGATCATGACCTGAGCTGAAGTCGAGTCGGACGCTTACCTGACTGAACCTCCCAAGCACCCCTCTTTCCTTTCTTTTCTTTACCTCCATCCCTTCCTCTTTTTTCTCATTTACATTCTTTCTCTCCTGGGATCATCATCATTAGGTCTTCCATGCTTTGTCCTAGGTTGACTGTAAAAGTTCAAAAGTTAATTAAGTGCTTGTATGGCTTACTTAAATGTTGTGGATTGCAGAGCCCGATACTATGTCAATGACTTTTCCCATTCTGGAGACCTGATCACACAGAGCGGAATAGTGCCAAGGCCACACAGAATCCCTTTTCTTAACATTCTACCAATTCTCCAGTCATGCATCAGTTTACTTTGATTCATATTCGAATCCTATCTTTTTTGGGCATTTTTTCCCCTGGAATTGTATGGATTACCCTTTTTTCTTTGTTCCTAGTGGGAGAATCCTATGCTTTCATACCTTCCAACTTACTCATTCCATCTATTATTTTGATTGTGCTCTTCACTTTAAAGGCTACTGAATTTTGATGTGGATTTGCTACTTTCTAAGTCTCTTGCGGGGCTGGCATTCTGGGCATCCTCCTGTTGCTCTCAGGCTTAGTTCTATCATTTCTTACTTGGTTCAAGTATTACCCTGATTTTTCTGGAGTGCGTCCTCAAAGAGTTTTCTCAGAAAAGGAGGTTCTCTCCTTTTCTGTTTCTACAAATGATTTTGTTTTGCTTCTAGACTTGGCTGACAAGTTACCACAGTACAATTTTTTTTTTTTTTTTTTTTTTAGATTGAAATGGATTCTCAGTAAGAACTTTGGAATTGTTCTGTTTTATTCTAGCATCAGTTCTTATAATTTCTTCGTCTGGTCTGATCACTGCAGCTTGATGGCATCCTCCTCTCCAGCTTTTTAGGATCTCTTCTTCATTTCTAGGCTGCATCTGACAGCTCAGATCCTTGCAGTTTGAAGATTTGAGTGCGTCTTCAGTTCTAGGAAGATTTCTGTCTGTCTCTCTCTTTTTAAAATTATTTCCCATTCTGGGGCACCTGGCTGGCTTGGTCACCAGAGCGTGTGACTCTTGATCTTGGGATTGTGGGTTCAAGCCCCATGTTGGGTATAGAGATTATTGAAAAATAAAATCTTAAAAAAAATAATTTCCCATTTTTTTCCTATCTCCACCCACCCAGGGACTTGTATTATAATTTACTTTCAGAAGTTTTTCCTGTGTTCTAACTGTTCTTTTTCATAGCATTCATTTTTTGTTTGTTCGTTTGTTTATTGGTATCTTTTTCTTCCTGAAGGTCTCATAAGAAACTAGTTAATAACACTTTTTTGGTTCTTACTGTAAGCATTTTCTGTGCCTCAAAAGAGTGCAGCTATCATGTTGGTTTAAAAATACAGATTTGTCCCAACTTTAGAATAACTTTGCTATCTGTTGCTCCTCATTTCTCTCTTTGCCCTTAATTCCCAAGAGGGAATTCTCCTCTCCTTAACCGAATCCTCTATTTTATAGCCTTTTTTTTGTGCCAAGAGAGTGTCTGTGGTGATTGCTCCACCATTTTGGACCTACTCCCATGTCTCTGCCTGGCAGATCCTACCAAGCCCTCAATGCCTACCAGTGGCCCCCCCCCCCCCCAGGAACCCTTTCTCCACGACTGCAGCCCCCTTCCCTCTAATGCACATCCTGGTACAGCTTGGTGTTCCGTGAGGGCCTTTAGGGAAAAGTTAATAATTGCTCTGATGATTTTAAGACTGGAGAACCATGGGCAATTTCAGGAATAACAAATAATCATGCTTTTACTCAGGATAAAATTAGTTGTAGGACAAGATCCCCTACTGCCAGTATATTAAGCTAGGATTGTATAGAGCTGTTGTAACAGAGAATCCACTTAGGATGGCTTTGGACAGAGTTTATTACTCTCAGAAATAAGTCCATGTGTAAGTGGTGGTTGGGTCAGTGGTTGGATCAGTGACTCAGTGATGTCAGGTCAGGTCCATCATCTCTTCATTTCTCTCGCTCTCCTTTTTTAAAGATTTTATTTATTAGAGAGCGTGAGCGGGGCGGGGTGGGCAGAGGGACAAGCAGACTCCCTGCCAAGCAGGGAGGCCCATGTGGGGCTCTGAGATCACGATCTGAGCCCGAAGACAGACGCTTAACCGACTGAGCCAGCCAGGGTCCCTCTTCATGGTTCTTTGCCATTCCTTCATGGTTACAGGATGGCTACCACCATTCTTGCCATTGAATCTGCATTCAAAACAGGAAGAAGTGACAAGGCTCCACAGCTGTGTCTTGTTCATTTTTAGCAGGAAAGCAGAGCTTGGCCGGATGACCCTATGGCACACTTCTGCTTTTGTCTCATGGCTTGGGACCAGGTCCCATGGGTACTCTGAATTTCAGGGGACCCTGGGACTGTACTGGGCTTCTGTCTTCTATAGCAAAGAAGGCAGTGGTGGATAGTGGCCTTGGGAGAGCCAGGTAACGGAGTCTACCGTAACAAGCAAGACAGGGCAAGACAGTGAGCAAAAGCAGTTGTGCCCAGTTCTATCAAGGTTGTACTCCATCTTAATAGGCATTTACAGAGTGCAGGCATCCCCCGCCATTTGAAAGTTCTCAATTGTGCCACTTTGCTTTTACAAAAGACCCACATTAGTACCTGTTTTTGCTAACTGAAAGGAAATCCAAAGCTTATTTTTGCATTTATGAAAAAAGGTGAAAAAAGAAAATAGCGTTCAGTGTTGGTCTTGCAGCAAGCCGTTGGAGAGGCAGCACACACCCCAGGCATCGCGAGTGACCCCGCCAGCCTCCTTCCCAGGAACACTCAGCACCTCAGCGTCCAGCTGCCATAGCCTTGAACCCTGTCTGTGGGCATCTGTGCTTTCCCTCAATTTGTTTTGTGCGTCTGTCGGCAAGATGTGTCCTCAGATATCAGAAATGTTTAAGGGAGGTTATTTATTTATTTATTTATTTATTTATTTATTTATTTATTTGGATCTGGGAACGGCTCAGACATCGTTCCGTATAAATTCATGCTTCTTCCCTTTACCTCATTTTAGCTTAGGAAAGGCTTCTCAGGACTGCTGTACTTTTGGATAGCAAGGGAAGGAAACCTGCCCTTGCTTCGCCTCAGTACTGTGCTAGTGTGGGGCGTGCTGAGTCCCAGTGGGAACAAGGGAAAGAAAGAGTTTATCAGGCAGGGCAGGGTAGGAGAGGGACAGAATGAAGGGCAGGGGATGGCTGGGAGTAGAAGAATGGGGTAGTTTAGGGGAACTTGAAGAGCTAAATCTGTTGACTCAGAGTGGGATTTTCCAGAGCAGGGATTTTAGAATTTATTCCATGCACCAGGGTTTCTTAGCATGCTTCAGAATCATCTGGAGGGCTACTTGAAACACATGGTGCTGGCCCTCCCTCCCAGAGTTTCCGCCTCCGTAGGTCTGAGCTGGTGCTGGAGAATGTGCATTTCTAAGAAGTTTCTAAATGACGCTGATGCTGTAAGTCTAGGGAAGGCTGTGACGACGTATAAAAAAATGGGTATAATAACATCTTCTAGGTTTTTAAAGGAATGAGTGACTGAATGAACTATATTTTCTGTATCCTTGATGCTCTGGCATCTGCAACCTCACTGACCTGGCAGATGCCGCCCCTCCCAGGGCCAGCTAATTTCTAGAAATAGCAAACAACTAGCCTGCAAGCACATCTTTGAAATGCAGACCAACCAATCCTAAGTCTGTACCTCCACCCCACCTTGTATTAGGCTCTTGCAGTCTGGACACTGTCCTCTGCCTAAAGTCACCCAGGGCGAGGTACTGGACATCTAGGGACAGCCCTGATAGCCCAGAGCCCACCAAAATTATTCAAAACTATCCAGTCCTAAACCTCAGTTGGTTCGCCTTAACTCCCTTATTCCTTTCAATGAAAACTACAGTGAAGGCTCTTACCCACACTTTGCCTTTACTGTCTTTGCCCCCTGCATGGTGCACGGCGCCTCCCCCCCCCCCCCCCCATTGTAGGAATCCCGGAGCATACATTTCTTCAGGGCTGTCAATTTCATGTCTTACCATATCTGATTGAAACAAACCCTGGATACATTTTAAAACAATGTACAATATACATTTTATTTTATTGTATATTTTACAATATACATTGTAAAACAATGACAAAATGCTTGTAAAGCACTTACCAGAAGACCTCCTAGGCTTTAGGCAAAAGGGAGTCGGGAGGCATTTGGGGAAGAATGTCTGAGGACAGCGTGAAGGGTGCATGGGAGGGTGAGGATGGTGGAGATCCAAACCTCAATTTGGAGGATCCGGTGGTAGTTCAGGGCTGAGCCCTGCGGGGCTAGCCTGGGACTGTCCAAACAGAAAGGGAGAAACAGGGGGCTGCAAAATATTAGTGGTGTGAAAAGAAGAGGATTTGGCAATTTTTTCGGTGTGGCCAGGTGGTGACCTTGTATCTGAAATGGTTTGTAAGGAGACTCTCTCTACCTGAAAAGCAGCCTATGTCGCTCAAGGACTTCTGTGATGGCAGCTGGGGAGTCCTGATTGCTTTAACCCTCCGTCCAACTAAATGTCTTTCTGTGATGAGGCCAGAACTCCCAGGGGAGATTTCCAGAATCAAGATGTAGTGTGGTGACTGTTTCCTTCTGCCTCACATTTCCTAAAGCATATTTGGCGCTTGGTGGCATGTGAAATATAGTTTCATATTTGCATACAGTTGGGAAATAATGGGCTAGCTCACATTAAAGCATTTTATTTACTGCAGGACTTCTCAGAACCTTTAAAAATTTTAATGAGCCTCCATTAATGAACATAGTATTCGGTGTTTCCTTAACTTAGTTGTCCACAGGATCTTTTTCTTCAGTGCTTTAGGAGTCTTTTTTTTTTCATGAAACACGTTTTGGGAAATGCCACTGTGACCGTACAAACTCAGGACAATGCTGATGACAATCAAGATTTTTTTTGTAGGTGGTGTGGATTGTTCTCCTGAAGCCTGTAACTAGAACAATGCACAATTTTTAGACCAGTTTGCCAAGGCTCTGTTTTGCTTTAGTCTGTTGATGTAAAAAATAAAATAAAAAAGACATGACTTGTACCCAGATGTCACCTACACAGTGTTTGTCATCCTGTGGAATGACTCATTCCTTGAAAATGGTAGTGTTCATTGTCTTGATAATGGATGATGCTCTGTCTTTCATTTACAAGGATGAGGCCAGAAATACCAGGCTTCCTAAAAATAGCATCACCTGCTAGCCCACCTCCTTTCCCCAAAGATTACCTTCCATTGGTCAGTCTGTAATGCTCTGTTGAAATGCCTCGGGAGTGATGGAAGGAAGTCTCTCAGAGGAGTGGAAAATTGGGCTCACTTCCTTGTTCCTTCCAACTCAGTATTGATGAGTCTTTCCCTCAGTATAATGTGTTCTAGAATGTTCTTAAATCCTTTGGATCTTCAAATAAGTTTATGACCCCAAATTTTTAAGAATAGACTTGAGCAGAATTTGTCTCCAGCACAAGATGCTTCCCTTCAGAGGAGCAGAGCTTGTTGCTTTCTTATCAGCTGTGTAGCTAGGGTGCTTTTATTGGTTATTTTAGTTTACATGTAGTTGATGTGTGAGTAATTGCCCTAGCTAACTGTCTGGATGTCCTGAAACTCAGCTGTTTCTTTTAAGCAAAAAGTAGTAAAAACTTTAAAGAAGGTGTTTATATATAAAATTAATGTGTACTTAAAAACTTATATATGTAATTAATGACATATGTTTATATATACATTGTGCATATATATGGTATACGATATGTGTGGGGTGTGTGGGTATTACTATTTTTTTAACCAGAATATAGAAAATCTGATGGGCATAATTTTTTAAATTTATTTATTTTTTTATTTTTTCTCTTTTTCTTTCTTTCTTTCTTTCTTTCTTTCTTTTTTTTATTTGACAGAGAGAGACACAGCGAGAGGGGGAACACAAGCAGGGGGAGTGGGAGAGGGAAAAGCAGGCCTCCCGCGGAGCAGGGAGCCCAATGCAGGGCTCTATCCCAGGACCCCAGGATCATGACCTGAGCCGAAGGCAGATGCTTAACTGATTAAGCCACCCAGGCTTGATGGGCATAATTTTTTGGTTTGTTTTTAGACTTGTGGGATTGTTGTAATCATTTATAAAAGTTTATGCTTGATACTTAATGCTTGGTTTTTGTTATTTTTGTTATATTACCTATCATTTAATACATAGATTAGCTGTATTCTTATATGTTTTGAAACATTAGGAGAGCCATGAACCTACTACACAAATTTAGAAACAACTCACTACCAGTTACATTGAAGCCACCTGTGTATTCCTCCAAATCCAATCTATATTCTTTTTTTGGAGATAACCACTTTGAAATTTTGCGAGTAAAATCTTTTCATTTTACTACACCTATTTTATCCCTTAACAGTATGTTGTTCAGTGGTGTTTGGTTTTGAACTTTATGAAAATGGTATAATTTAAGTAGTCTTTCTGTTATTTGTTTTCCCTATTCGGCGTTGAACTTCCAAGAATCACCATCAGGCTTCCCACTCAGCAGGGAGTCTGCTTCTCCCTCTCCCCCTCCCCCCTGCTCATGCTCTTTCTCTTGCTTCCTCGCTCTCTCTCAAAATCTTTAAAAAAAAAAAAGAAGTCTGTTTCTTGACTTGTCCTTTTGCTCATTTGTTTTGTTTTGTAAATTCCACATATGAGTGAAATCATATGGTATTTGTCTTTCTCTGACTGACTTATTTCACTTAGCATTATGCCCTCTGGCTCCATCTTTGTCATTGCAGATGGCCAGATTTCATTCTTCTTTTTATGGCTGAGTAATATTCTGTATATAGACCACATCTTCATTATCCATCATTCAATGGACACTTGGGCTGATTCCATATCATGGCTATTGTAAATACTGCTGCTATAAACATGGGGTACATGTATCCCTTTGAATTAGTATTCTTGTATTCTTTGGGTAAATACCCAATCCTGTGATTTACTGAATCATGACATAATTTTTTTTTTTTTTAACTTTCTGAGGAACCTCCATACTGTTTCCACAGTGGCTACACCAGTTTGCGTTCCCACCAACAGCACACATCCTCGCCAACACCTGTTGTTTCTTGTGTTGTTGATTTTAGCCATTCTGACAGGTGTGAGGTGGTATCCCATTGTGGTTTTGATTTGCATTTCCCTGATGATGAGTGATGTTGAGCATCTTTTCATGTGTCTGTTGGCCCCCTCTGTATATCTTTGGAGAAATGTCTGTTCATGTCTTCTGCCCATTTTTTAATTGGATTGTTTGGTTTCTGGGTGTTGAGTTTTATAAGTTCTTTATATATTTTGGATACTAACTCATTATCAGATATGTCATTTGCAAACATCTCCCATTCCATTAGTTGCCTTTTAGTTTGTTGTTTTCCTTCGCTTTGCAGAAGCTTTTTATTTTTGGTGAAGTCCCAGTATATTTTTGCTTTTGTTTCCCTTGCCTCAGGAGTCATATCTAGAAAGAAATCGCCACAGCCAGTGTCAAGTTACTGCCTCGCCTGTCCTCTCTTCTAGGATTTTTGCGGTCTCACACACATTGAGGTCTTTAATCCATTTTTAGTTTATTTTTGTGTGTGGTGTAGGAAAGTGATCCAGGTACCTTCTTTTGTTTGTAGTTGTCCAGTTTTCCAACAGGCATTGTTCGAGAGACTTTTTCCCATTGGATATTCCTTCCTGCTTTGTCAAAAATTAATCGGCCATATAATTGTGGGTTTATTTCTGGATTCTGTTCTGTTCCATTGATCTATATGTCTGTATGTGCCAGTATCATACTGTTTTGATGATTAAGATTTGAAATATAATTTGAAATCTGGAATTGTGATGCTGCCAGCTCTCTTTTCCTTTTTCAGGATTGCTTTGGCTATTCAGGGTCTTTTGTGGTTCCACACAAATTTTAGAATTGTTTGTTCTAGTTCTGTGAAAAGTGCTGTTGGTATTTTGATAGGGATTGCATTATATGTGTAGCTTGCTTTGGGTAGTATAGACATTTTAACAATATTCTTCCAATCCATGAGCATGGAATATCTTTCCATTTCTTTGTCATCTTCAGTTTCTTTCATCAGTGTTTACAATTTTCAGAGTACAGGTCTTTGACCTCTTTGTTAGGCTTATTCCTAGGTATCTTATTATTTTTGGTGCATCTTTATTCTCTATTTGATGGACTTTTTTCCCCTACTTTTTTTTTATTTTACAAAAAACCCACAAAAACAAAAAACTGCTAGGAATTTTTTATAAATGTCTCCTGGTAAATGTGTGGGGGTTCCTCTAGGATAGTGTTTCTTGAGTACAGGTTCCAACCTATTAGAGATAATAGAATCAATTTAGTGAGCATAGTAGAAAATATTAGAGCACTTCAGACATAATATGAGTAAATATTCTGTATTGTGCTCTTAAAAGATGTTTCGTTTGGGTACTGAGTTTCAGTGTCAGATGTACCAGATAATGACACACTATTTTTCTACAATGCTTTTTAACAGTTTATACTTAGAGTCGTGCTTTGTAGAGATTTCCCTTACTCCCTGTCTTCACTGTTTGGAATTGTCAGATATTTTTGTCAGGCTGGTAGATAGAGAACTGTATTTCTGTATAGTTTAATTTGTATATTCCTGCTTACTAATGAGGTTGGCCATATTTTTATATATTTGTTAATCATTAGAAGTTTCTCACCTAAGAAGTGCTAGTCTTCAGCCTATTTTTCTATAGAGTTGATTTTTTTTCATTGACTTTTGGAACTTTCTGATAGAATATGAATGTTAATCCTTTGGCAGTTATATTTGTTTTTTTTACATATATCTTCCTCCATTTTCTGACTCTCTTTTCATTGTTTTTTTTTCTCAACTACTGTAACAGAAGTTAATTTTTATGTAAACAAATTTATTATTCTTCTCTTTTATGGTTCATCTTTTTTTCCTCCGAAGTCTCATTCCATGGTCAGAAATATAAGACATTGTAGATGTATTTTCCCAGAAGTTTTAATATCTTGTGTTTAAATTTAAGTCTTTAATTCATTGGGACTTGGTTTTTATGCATGGTTTTGGGTAGAACTCTCATTTTCTTTTCTTTTTGTGTTTTTTTTGGGGAAGGGGTATGCAATTGACTTAGCACTACATATTGAATAACACATCTTTTCTGCAATCCGGGATCACACCTCTATCATCTTTTTCGTGTGTGGGTCTCTTCCTAGACACTCTCTTCTGTTCTCATGTTCAGTGTGAACACTGATATAATACTGTCTTAATTGCTTTGACTTTAGTCAGTTTCAATATCTGGTAGTGAAACTCTCCCAGCCTATTCTTCCTAAGGATGACCGTGGTTTTCTCTTATGTCTTTGCATTTTCATATAAGTTTTAGATTCGCCTCATTAAATTAGTTTTCTTTTAAGATTTTATTTGTTTGTTTATTTGAGAGAGAGCGAGAGAGACCACAGAGGGAGAGGAAGAAGCCGACTCCGCGCTGGGCAGAGAGTCTGACGCGGGCCTCTATCCCAGGACCCCAAGTTCGTGACCCGAGCCAAAGGCAGACTTAACCAACTGAGCCACCCAGGTGCCCCTAAATTAGTTTCTAAAAGTCCTTATTTGGAATTTTTATTGAAGTTCCATTGGTATAAAGAGAACTGATATCTTTACAAAGTTAATTCTTTCTATCCATAAATACAGTGTAGCTCTCAGTTTGTCTTGTTAATGTCTTCTGCTAATTTTTTCTCCATAAGATATTGCCCATCTTTTATTAAATTTATTTTTTTTCTGTGTTGTGATTTTAAAAATTAGATTTTCTAAGTATTGGCTGGTTATATTGTTATATTGCTCTTATATCAAGCTGTCATTCTAAACTTTCATTATGTTTAATAACTTCTATGGATTATGTCAGTCTAGGTTCTTTCTCTTCAGTTTTTAAATCTATTTCAGTTACTGAGCCAGCGAGAAAGTGATAGTAGGCATTGTTGTCTTATTCTTGACTTTATTATTTTTAAAGATTTTATTTATTTATTTGACAGAGGGAGACACAGCGAGAGAGGGAACACAAGCAGGTGGAGTGGGAGAGGGAGAAGCAGGCTCCCCACTGAGCAGGGAGCCCGATGCAGGGCTGGATCCCAGGACCCTGGGATCATGACCTGAGCCGAAGGCAGATGCTTAATGACTGAGCCACCCAGGCGCCCCTTATTCTTGACTTTAAAGGGAATATTTTCAACATGTTCCCAGTAAGAATAATGTTTTATAGGTACACTTTAAAAAACAAAGGTAAGGATTTCCTTTTTCCTATTTATTATGAATAAGCATTGAGTTTTATTAAATATTTTGTCTGCATTGTTTGAGGTAGTCATGGTTTATCCTTTAATCTGTCAATGTGATGAATTACACTTGCAGATATCTGAAGTTAAACCATTCTTGGGGTGCCTGGCTGGCTCAGTTGGTGGCACATGTGACTCTTGATCTCAGGGTTTTGAGTTCGAGCCCCACGTCGGGTGTAGAGACTACTTAAAAATAAAATCTTTAAAAAAAGAAAAAACACTCCTGCATTCCAGCGATTAATCTAATTTGTTCATAATGTGCTAATTTATTTTTTTTGAGGATATTTGTATGATTGTTAATGTATAGGACCAGTCTGTAATTTTCTTTGTGCATCCTTCTCTAGTTTTGATAACAA
The DNA here is from genome assembly GCF_037043125.1 of Eumetopias jubatus. Taxonomy (NCBI): domain Eukaryota; kingdom Metazoa; phylum Chordata; class Mammalia; order Carnivora; family Otariidae; genus Eumetopias; species Eumetopias jubatus. The sequence continues at coordinate 73,454,915 of NW_028274816.1, read as the reverse complement.
GTTATACTTATCTCTTGGCATGAGCTGTGTGTGTTGCTTTTTTTTATTCTTTTGAAGAGTTTGTACACATTTGGAAAGAAACATTTGTTGAAAAGTTTCCTGTTAAATATCTTGGTCTTCTTTCTTCCTCGTGGACAGATATTTAATTACCACTTCACTGTTTTTTAAAGGTTTATAGGACTATTCAGACTTCCTGTTTGTTCTTGAGTCAGTTTGGGCTTGCTTTATTTTTCTAGCTCTTTGGCCATTTTGTCTGTTTTCAAATAAAGCTGTTCATAACTTTCATTATCTTTTTAATCTCTGCAGTATCCCCAGTTATATTCCATTTTTATTTCCTATTGTTTCCTTCTCTCTCTCTCTCTCTCTCTCTCTCTCTCGGTAAATCCTGTAGAGATCGGCTATTTTGTTAGTCTTTTCAAAGAATTAACTTTTGACTTTGTTGATTTTATTACATGTATTTTTCTATTTTACTAATTTCTTCCCCTTTGTTATTTTCTTCCTTCTCATTTCTTGAATTTTATTCTGCTTATACTTCTCAAGTATTTTCAGCCTCTCTTCTAAAATAAGCATTTGAGTTTCTATTTTTTTAAATTATCACTTTGGTGACAAGTTTGATATTTTAATTGTTCAATTCTAAATATTTTAAATTTCTAGCCATTTCTTTTTGGCCTATAAGCTATTCAAAATTGTTTTAAAGTTTCTAAATCTTGTATATGTGTTTTTTAAAATTTTAACTTTTTAGGAATGCCTGGGTGGCTCAGTCAGTTAAGCGTCTGCCTTCAGATCAGGTCATGATCCCAGGGTCCTGGGATTGAGTCCCATATCAGGCTCCCTGCTCAGCGGGGCGCCTGCTTCTCCCTCTGCTTTCCCTGCCCCTCCCCCTGGTTGTGCATGCATGTGCTCTCTCTCTCTCTTTCTCTCTCTCTGACATATAAATAAATAAAATCTTTAAAAAATTTTTAATTTTTTAGCTAATTATTTCAATTTAAATTGCATTGGGGTAAGAGAACATTGTGTGGCATCTGTCCTTTGGTGTTTGTTGAGATGTGCTTTATAGGCTACTAAGTGGTTAATTTTTGGAAATGAATACTTATATGCATGAGAAGAATTTATATTCTATGATGATTAGATTCAGGGTTCCATGTGTGTCTGTCAAATAAATCTGCTAACTTATGTTTTTCAAATCCTCTGTATCTTTACTAACTTTTTATGTGTGTGTGTGCTTTACCTCTCATTAATTAAAAGAGAAATGATGACACTTCTATTGTACATTTTTTAGGGCTTTCCTAAAGTGCTCTTATCAGTTTTGATTTATATATTTTGTGATTCTAATCAGGTACATCCAAGTTCAGAATTCTTACAGGCTCTTGATGAGGTAAACTTTTTCATTATATTGGGTTCCTCTCTCCCTTATAATGCCTTTTTTTTTGGTTTTTCGTGTGGTTTTGTTTTTTCCTCAGAGTCTTTTTTGGCCAGCAATAATATAATATTAATTAAAAATAAAAATAATATAATATTAATTAAAAATTAAAAATATTAATTAAAAATACGTGTTTTTTTTTTTCTTTTTCTCTTCAATCTTCCCGATTCTTTATATTTCAGATACAGTTCTTGGAATTAGCATAGACCTAGACTTTTTTTATTTTATTATTTCTGAGCTGAACATCTTTAGCTTTTAACTGACATATTTAGCCCATTTTTACTAATAATATATTTGAACCGATGTCTCCCATTTTACTTTGTGCTATTTTTTTTCTTTTTTTCCCATAAGCCTTCACCTACTACTGTCTTTTCCCCTCATTTTGATTCATCGAGTTTTTACTGTGGGTTGTTAGGCTGTTTTTGTATTTTTGCCTCTATTAGTATGGAAGATACATAGTCTATTTCTACTCTTAGTGCTGCCCTTCCAATGTTTATCATGTTTTAGCCTAACAAAATCTAATGATCACTTTACCTCCCAACAACCAGTACTGGGAGCTTAGAATACTTGATTCCAGTTACCTTCCCTACTTGACTTAAACTATTGTCTATTATCCCAGTTTTCTTTAAAAAAATTATTTTTGGGGCGCCTGGGTGGCTCAGTCGTTAAGCATCTGCCTTCGGCTCAGGTCATGATCCCAGGGTCCTGGGATCGAGCCCCGCATCGGGCTCCCTGCTTCGCGGGAAGCCTGCTTCTCCCTCTCCCACTCCCCCTGCTTGTGTTCCCTCTCTCGCTGTCTCTCTCTGTCAAATAAATAAATAAAATCTTAAAAAATAATAATAAATAAAAATTATTTTTTTTAGAGGTGTTTGGGTGGCTCAGTCAGTTAAGTGTCTGCCTTCCACTCAGGTCATGATCTCCACGTCCTGGGATCCAGCCCCCAGTAGGGCTCCCTGCTCAAAGGAGAGTCTGCTTTCTCCTCTCCCTCTGACCCTCCCCCCTGCTCATGCACACGTACTCTCTATCTCAAATAAAATCTTTGAAAAAAATTATTGTTTTACTTCAGAAATTTGCACAAGGAGAGTCTGCTTTCTCCTCTCCCTCTGACCCTCCCCCCTGCTCATGCACACGTACTCTCTATCTCAAATAAAATCTTTGAAAAAAATTATTGTTTTACTTCAAAAATTTGCACAAAGTACACCTCAATTTTTCAGTACAGTTCTTTGAGTTTTAACACACATGGATTTGTGTAACCACCACCCACAAACAGGTAGGGAGCTGTCTATCACCTTCACCTGAAATTGGCTATTTTCACTGAGCGTAATGTTTCTGAGATCTATCCAGTTGTGGCATGCATTAGTGCTCCCATCCTGTTTATTGCTGAGTAGTAGTCTGTTGTTAATCCACTCACTTGTTGATGGTTGGGTTGCTTCCAGCTTTTTGTCATTGCAAATAAAGCTGTTGTGAACATTCATGAGATGTTATAGCAATGTGTGTGTGGACGTAAATTTTATTTTCTCTAAGGTAGCCTTGCTAGGTCGTATGGCAAGTGTATGTTCAAGTTTGTAAGAAACTGCCCAGCTGTCTTCCATAGGGGAAAACATTTTGCATTGCCCTCAGCTCCCAGCAATGTGGAAGAGTTACAATTGCTTTACATCCTCTCCAGAACTTAATATGGTGAGGTTTGATATTTGTTGTTGGTGGTCATGGTATTTTTGCCACATTAATAGCATTACCTCATTTGGGTATTAATTTGCATTTTCCTAATGGATAATGTTGAGAAGTGTTTCCTGTGCTTATTTGCCATCAATATATCTTCCTCGATAAAGCTTCTGTTCAGATTTTTTGCCCATTTTTTAATAGGATTTTTTTTCTTATTGTTGAGTTTTAAAGTTCTCTATATATTCTGGCTGTGATTCTTTTGTCATGTATCTGATCTGCAACTATTTTCTCTTTCTGTGGGTTGTCTTTCCAGTTTTTAACACTGCCTTTCATAGAGCAAAAGCTTTTAGTTTTGATGAAGTTTAATGCATCAATTCTTTTTCTTTCCTGGATCATGCTTTTGGGTTTTTTTGGGTTTTTTTAATCAGTTATTTTATTTTTAAATTTCATTTTATTATGTTAGTCACCATACCATACATCCTTAGTTTTTGATGTAGTGTTCCATGATTCATTGTTTGTGTATAACACCCAGTGCTCCATGCAGTACGTGCCCTCTGGAATACCCATCACCAGGCTAACCCATCCCTCCACCCCCCTCCCCTCTAGAACCCTCAGTTTGTTTCTCAGGGTCCATCGTCTCTCATGGTTCGTCTCCCCCTCCAACTTACTCCCCTTCATTCTTCCCCTCCTGCTATCTTCTTCTTTTTCTTTTTCCTTAACATATCTTGCATTATTTGTTTCAGAAGTACAGATCCGTGATTCATCAGTCTTGCACAATTCACAGTGCTCACCATAACACATACCCTCCCCAATGTCTGTCACCCAGCCACCCCATCCCTCCCACCCCCCACCACTCCAGCAACCCTCCATTTGTTTCCTGAGATTAAGAATTCCTCATATCAGTGACGTCATATGATACATGTCTTTCTCTGATTGACTTATTTCACTCAGCATAACACCCTCCAGTTCCATCCACGTCGTTACAAATGGCAAGATCTCGTTCCCTTTGATGGCTCCATAACATTCCATTGTGTATATATACCACAACTTCTTTATCCATTCATCTGTCGATGGACATCTTGGCTCTTTCCACAGTTTGGCTATTGTGGACATTGCTGCTATAAACATTGGGGTACACGTACCCCTTCGGATCCCTACATTTGTATCTTTGTGGTAAATACCCAGTAGTGCAATTGCTGGATCGTAGGGTAGCTCTATTTTCAACTGTTTGAGGAACCTCCATACTGTTTTCCAGAGTGGCTGCACCAGCTTGCATTCCCACCAACAGTGTAGGAGGGTTCCCCTTTCTCCGCATCCCTGCCAACATCTGTCATTTCCTGACTTGTTAATTCTAGCCATTCTGACGGGTGTGAGGTGATATCTCATTGAGGTTTTGATTTGGATTTCCCTGATGCCGAGCGATGTGGAGCACTTTTTCATGTGTCCGTTGGCCATTTGGATGTCTTCTTTGGAAAAATGTCTGTTCATGTCTTCTGCCCATTTCTTGATTGGATTATTTGTTCTTTGGGTGTTGAGTTTGATAAGTTCTTTATAGATTTTGGATACTAGCCCTTTGTCTGATAGGTCATTTGCAAATATTTTCTCCCATTCTGTCGGTCGTCTTTTGGTTTTGTGGACTGTTTCTTTGGCTGTGCAAAAGCTTTTTATCTTGATGAAATCCCAATAGTTCATTTTTGCCCTGGCTTGCCTTGCCTTTGGCGATCTTTCTAGGAAGAAGTTGCTGCGGCTGAGGTCGAAGAGGTTGCTGCCTGTGTTCTCCTTTAGGATTTTGATGGACTCCTGTCTCACGTTTAGGTCTTTCAACCACTTGGAAACTATTTTTGTCTGTGGTGTAAGGAAATGGTCCAGTTTCATTCTTCTGCATGTGGCTGTCCGATTTTCCCAACACCATTTGGTGAAGAGACTGTCTTTTTGCCATTGGACATTCTTTCCTGCTTTGTCGAAGATGAGTTGACTATACAGTTGAGGGTCCATTTCTGGGCTCTCTGTTCTGTTCCATTGATCTATGTGTCTGTTTTTGTGCCAGTACCATACTGTCTTGATGATGACAGCTTTGTAATAGAGCTGGAAGTCCGGAATTGTGATGCCGCCGGCTTTGCTTTTCTTTTTCAATATTCCTCTGGCTATTCGGGGTCTCTTATGGTTCCATACAAATTTTAGGATTATTTGTTCCATTTCTTTGAAAAAAGTGGATGGTATTTTGATGGGGATTGCATTGAATGTGTAGATTGCTCTAGGTAGCACTGACATCTTCACAATGTTGGTTCTTCCAATGCATGAGCATGGAACGTTTTTCCATTTCTTTGTGTCTTCTTCAATTTCTTTCCTGAGTATTTTCTAGTTTTCTGAGTACAGATCCTTTGCCTCTTTGGTTAAATTTATTCCTAGGTATCTTATGGTTTTGGGTGCAATTGTAAATGGGATCGACTCCTTGATTTGTCTCTCTTCTGTCTTGTGGTTGGTGTATAGGAATGCCACTGATTTCTGTGCATTGATTTTATATCCTGCTACTTGACTGAATTCCTGTATGAGTTCTAGCAGTTTTGGGGTGGAGTCTTTTGGGTTTTCCACATACAGTATCCTATCTGCAAAGAGTGAGAGTTTGACTTCTTCTTTGCTGATTTCGATGCCTTTGATTTCTTTTTGTTGTCTGATTGCTGTGGCTAGGACTTCTAATACTATGTTGAATAGCAGTGGTGATAGTGGACATCCCTGTTGCGTCCCTGACCTTAGGGGAAAAGCTCTCAGCTTTTCCCCATTGAGAATGATATTCGCTGTAGGTTTTTCATAGATGGCTTTTATGATATTGAGGTAGGTACTCTCTATCCCTATACTCTGAAGAGTTTTGATCAAGAAAGGATGCTGTACTTTGTCAAATGCTTTTTCTGCATCTATTGAGAGGATCATATGATTCTTGTTCTTTCTTTTGTTAATGTATTGTATCACGTTGATTGATTTGTGGATGTTGAACCAGCCTTGCAGCCCAGGGATAAATCCCACTTGGTCGTGGTGAATAATCCTTTTAATGTACTGTTGGATCCTATTGGCTAGTATTTTGGTGAGAATTTTTGCATCCATGTTCATCAAGGATTTTGGTCTGTAATTCTCCTTTTTGATGGGGTCTTTGGTTTTGGGATCAAGGTAATGGTGGCCTCATAAAATGAGTTTGGAGGTTTTCCTTCCATTTCTATTTTTTGGAACAGTTTCAGGAGAATAGCTATTAATTCATCTTGAAATGTCTGATAGAATTCCCCTGGGAAGCCATCTGGCCCTGGAGTTTTGTTTGTTGGGAGATATTTGATGACTGCTTCAATTTCCTTCGTGGTTATAGGTCTCTTCAGGTTTTCTATTTCTTCCTGGTTCAATTTTGGTAGTTGATGCATCTCTAGGAATGCACCCATTTCTTCCAGGTTATCTAATTTGCTGGCACAGAGTTGCTCATAATATGTTCTTATAATTGTTTGTATTTCTTTGCTGTTGGTTGTGATCTCTCCTCTTTCATTCATGATTTTGTTGATTTGGGTCATTTCTCTTTTCTTTTTGATAAGTCTGGCCAGGGGTTGATCAATCTTGTTAATTCTTTCAAAGAACCAGCTCCTAGTTTCGTTGATCTGTTCTACTGTTCTTTTGGTTTCTATTTCATTGATTTCTGCTCTGATCTTTATTCTTTCTCTTCTGCTGCTGGGTTTAGGCTTTATTTGCTGTTCTTTCTCCAGCTCTTTTAGGTATAGGGTTAGATTGTGTATTTGAGACCTTTCTTGTTTCTTGAGAAAGGCTTGTATTGCTATATACTTTCCTCTCAGGACTGCCTTTGCTGTATCCCAAAGATTTTGAACACTTGTGTTTTCATTTTCATTGGTTTCCATGAATTTTTTAAATTCTTCTTTAATTTCCTGGTTGACCCATTCATTCTTTAGTAGGATGCTCTTTAGCCTCCATGCATTTGAGTTCTTTCCGACTTTCCTCTTGTGATTGAGTTCTAGTTTGAAAGCATTGTCTGAAAATATGCAGGGAATGATCCCAATCTTTTGGTACTGGTTGAGACCTGATTTGTGACCTAGGATGTGATCAATTCTGGAGAATGTTCCATGGGCACTAGAGAAGAATGTGTATTCGTTGCTTTGGGATGGAATGTTCTGAATATGTCTGTTAAGTCCATTTTGTCCAGTGTGTCATTTAAAGTCTTTATTTCCTTGTTGATCTTTTGCTTAGATGATCTGTCCATTTCAGTCAGGGGGGTGTTAAAGTCCCCCACTATTATTGTATTGCTGTCAATATGTTTCTTCACTTTTGTTAATAATTGTCTTATATAATTGGGTGCTCCTGTGTTCGGGCATAGATATTTACAATTGTTAGATCTTCTTGTTGGATAGACCCTTTAAGTAGGATATATAGTGTCCTTCTTCATCTCTTATATTTGTTTTAAAATCTAATTTGTCTGATACAAGAATTGCCACCCCAGCTTTCTTTTGGTGTCCATTAGCATGGTAATTGGTTTTCCACCCCCTCACTTTCAATCTGGGGGTGTCTTTGGATCTAAAATGAGTCTTTTGCAGACAGCATATCGATGGGTATTGTTTTTTAATCCAATATGATAGCCTGTGTCTTTTGATTGGGGCATTTAGCCCATTTACATTCAGGGTAACTATTGAAAGGTATGAATTTAGTGGCATTGTATTGCCTGTAAGGTGACTCTTACTGTATATTGTCTGTGTTCCTTTCTGATCTGTGCTGCTTTTAGGCTCTCTCTTTGCTTAGAGGACCCCTTTCAATATTTCTTGGAGGGCTGGTTTCGTGTTTGCAAATTCCTTTAGTTTTTGTTTGTCCTGGAAGCTTTTTATCTCTCCTTCTATTTTCAATGACAGCCTAGCTGGATATAGTATTCTTGGCTGCATATTTTTCTCGTTTAGTGCTCTGAAGATATCATGCCAGTCGTTTCTGGCCTGCCAGGTATCTGTGGATACGTCTGTTGCCAATCTAATGTTTCTACCATTGTAGGTTACAGATCTCTTCTCCCGAGCTGCTTTCAGGATTTTCTCTTTGTCTCTGAGACTCCTAAGTTTTACTCTTAGATGTCAGGGTGTTGACCTATTATTATTGATTTTGAGAGGGGTTCTCTGTGCCTCCTGGATTTTGATACCTGTTTCCTTCCCCACATTAGGGAAGTTCTCTGCTATTATTTGCTCCAATATACTTTCTTCCCCTCTCTCTCTTTCTTCTTCTTCTGGGATCCCAATTATTCTAATGTTTTGTCTTATCGTATCGCTTATCTCTCGAATTCTGCCCTCGTGATCCTTTAGTTGTTTCTCTCTCTCTTTCTCAGCCTCTTTATTTTCCATCATTTGGTCTTCTATATCGCTGATTCTCTCTTCCTCATTTATCCTAGCAGTTAGTGCCCCCATTTTTGATTGCACCTCGTTAATAGCCTTTTTGATTTCGACTTGGTTAGATTTTAGTTTTTATTTCTCCAGAAAGGGTTTCTCTAATAACTTCCACGCTTTTTTCAAGCCCAGCTAATATCTTTAAAGTCATGATTCTGAACTCTAGGTCCGACATCGTACTAATGTCCGTATTGAGTAGGTCCCTGGCAGACGGTACTACGTGTTGTTCTTTTTGCTGAGATGATTTTTTTTCGTCTTGTCATTTTGTCCAGAGGAGAATAGATGAATGAGAGAACAAAATGCTAACAGGTTAACAACATCCCCAGGAAATATACTCTACACAAATCAGAAAAGACCTGAAACCAGGGGAAAAGAAAGGGAAAGAAAGAAAAAAGAAAGAAAAGAAAGAACGAAAAAGAAAATCAAAAAGATGAAAAACAAAAACAGAACAGTACAGAAAAAACCGAATATGATCAAATATGATCAGGCTAGTGCATATATCAGTGCCACAGACTAGATTTGGGGCGTATTTTGGTCTGTTAGAAAAAAGTGCCTCCTAAAATTTTAAAGGAAGAGAGACTTATATATGTACAAAATAAGGGTTGATGCAATGAAGGGATGGAAGATGACTGTAAAGATGAAAATTATAAAAGATTATATAAAAGGAATTGATACGATAAGTTGTTTGAAAAAAGAAAGAAGAAGATTTAGAAAAAAAAGGGAGAGAATGTGATCAGGCAGGAGACTAGAACAAAGCCATACATTAGTGATTTAGGGTATATTTTGATCTGTTAGAAGAAACCGTATCTGAAAATTTTAAAGAGAGAACAACTTATATATATATATGCCAAAAATAAGGGTAACTACTATGACGGGATAAAATATGACTCTAAAAAATAAAAATAAAAAATGTTTTTTTAAAAAAAAGGATTGATAAGATGTTGGTTGAAAAAGGGAAAAAGAGAAATTAAAAAAAAACAGTTAAAAAAATTAACTTTGAAAAACTAATGAATCATGGTAAAAAAAAAGCCATGAATTCTATGTGCAGTATTCCCCTAGCGCTGGAGTTCTCCCGTTCTCCTTGATCGGTGAACTTGGTCTTGGCTTGCTGGCTGTTCGTGCTGATCTCCTGGGGGAGGGACCTGTTGCTGTGGTTCCCAAATGCCTTTGCCGGAGGCGGAATTGCCCCGCCCTTGCCGGTCCGGGCTAAGGAAGCTGCTCGGGTTTGCTCTCAGGAGCTTTTGTTCCCTGCAAGCTTCCCCTACGGCTTTGGAGGACGACAGTGAAAATGGTGGCCTCCCAATCTCCGCCCCAGAGGAGGCAAGAACTCAGGGCCCCGCTCCTCAGTGCGTCCCCAGAGAAAAGCAGTCACTCCCGTGTCCCCGGTCTCCGGCCGCACTCCGTGCTCACCCGGCCTGTGACCGAGCATTTCTATCTCTGGCACTTGACCCCGTGTGGAGTCTCCAAACCCAGCAGATCCCTGCGGTGCGCTCCCGCGCCGCTCCTCCCAGGGGAGGAAGGGGAGTCTCCCCGGATCTGCCGCTTGTTGGGTCCCTGCTGGAGGAGCAGTGGCCTGACTGGGCCGAGGATCACAGTTTATGGCCACCCCGAGCTGAGAGCCCGCGCCTCGGCTCTGTCTCTGCAGCCGGCTTCCCCGCTCCGATCCCTGGGAGCTCTGCTGCACTCAGGCACCCCCGGTCTTTCTGTGACCCTGAGGGTCCTGAGACCACACTGTCCCGTGAGGGTTCCACCCCCCACTTAGCCACTGCAGCGACGTCCCTCCGCGGAGCCGGCTTCTAAAAGTTCTGATTTTGTGCTCCGTGGCTCTAGCACTTGCCAGAAGCGGTCGACGGAGGGCCCCTCCCCCGCCGTCTATCCTCCCGAATATCGCCTCGGATTCACTTCTCCGCACGTCCTACCTTCCAGAAAGTGGTCGCTTCTCTGTTCAGAGAGTTGTTGCTACTCTCCTCTTCGATCTCCTGTTGAGTTCGTAGGTGTTCAGAATGGTTTGATCCCTATTCAGCTGAATTCCTGAGACCAGAGGAAATCCAGGTCTCCTACTCCTCCGCCATCTTGCCCCGCCCCCTTAGTTAGTTTTTATACGTGATGCGAAGTATGAGTCAAGGTTTATATTTTTTGTATATGAATATTCAGTTTTATCAGAACCATTTGTTGGAAAGTCTATTTTCTTCCTTTGAATGGCCTTTGCACTGTTGTCATAAATCAGTTATATTGTCTAGATCTTTCTTATTTATTTTGTCTATTGCTCTTTCTGTCTTTTACCACCATACTCTTTTGATGACTTAAAGAAGTCTCAACATTAGATAGTCCTACAAATTTATTTTTTCTAAAAATTATTTTAGATCTTCTTTCTTTTCAGTTTTATATTGATTTTATATTCAGTTTGGCTGTATCTACACAAAATCCTCTTGAAGTTTTTATTGGGACTGCATTTAATCTATTACTAATTTTTGAATATTGATAACTTTATTATGTTGCATTTTCCAATCCACACAGTATGTGTCTCCATTTATTTAGAACTTCTTTGATTTGTCATAAGCATTTTGTAGTTTCCAGCATATACCTTCTGTACCTATTTTGATTTGTAGGTAAATATTTTATTTTTTTTGTAGCAGTTGTCAATGGCATTTAATTTTTAATCTCAGGATTCATGTGTTCATTACCAGTATATAGATGTAAATTTTATTTTTATATGTTTACCTCATGTCATGCAACCTTGTTGAACTCATTTGTTAGTTTTAGGTATTTTTTTCCCTGTAGATTTTTTGTCATTTTCTCCATAGTCAATAATGTCATCTGTAAATAGGGATATTTAAATTTGTTCCTTTCAGATCTATTTCCTTTTTGTTTACTTGTGTTAATTGCACTGACTCAGACTTGTGGCACCATGTTGGATGAGTGTCAAGGTCAGACATACTTGCCTTGATCTCCATCTTAGGTAGCAAAAGATCTAATCTTTCACCATTAAGTATAATGTTAACTGTAGGATTTTTTTGTTGATTTTGTGTCTTGTTTTGTTTTGCAGATGTTATTTAAGTTGAGGAAGTCCCCTACTATTTCCAGCTTTCTGAAAGTTTTCACCAAGAATGGGTTTTGAATTGAATTGCATTGTCAAATGCTTTTTTCTATGTCAGTTGATATGATCAGGTTTTTCTTCTTCAGTCTGTATGATGGATTACACTGATTGATTTTCAGATACCTGGAATACTATCCCTGGAACAAACCCAACTTAGTAATGGTGAATAATTATTTTTATATATTACTGAATTCTATTTGGTAATGTTTTGTTAAGGATCCGTACACCTATTTTCATGAGGAATATTAGTCTATAGTTATCTTTTTTTTTTTTTTTAAGTGTTCTTTGGTTTTGGTATCAAAAGAATACTCCCATCATAAAATGAATTGGGAAGTGCTCCTTCCTCTTCTGTATTCTGGAACAGATTGGGTCGTAGTGGTGTTAATTCTTTTTTAAACATTTGGTAGAATTCTTTTGTGAAGACTTCTGGACCTGAAGATTTTTTGTGGGGGGGTTATTTAATAGTACAAATTCAGCTTCCTACTATTATAGGATTATTTAAATTGTCTATTCCTGAGGTGCCTGGGTGACTCAGTTGGTTAAGCGTCTGCGTTTGGCTCAGGTCGTGATCTCAGGGACCTGGGATCGAGCCCCATGTTGTGCTACCTGCTCAGTAGGGAGCCTGTTTCTCCCTCTCCCTCTGCCGCTCCCCCTGCTTATGCTCTCTCTCTCTGTCAAATAAATAAATCTTTTAAAAAATTGTCTACTCCTTTTTTTTTAAATTTATTTGACAGAGGCTCCCCTTCTCTGTATTGAAATCTATTTTATACGTTCATATAGCCACTCCTGCTTGCTTCTGACTAATGTTTATGTGGTATATTTTTCTACAATTTTACTTTCAGTCTACTTACATAATTATATTTGAAGTGAGGTTTTTGTTGAGAACATATTTTTTCAAAGGTTTTATTTATTTGAGAGAGAAAAAAGCATGAGTGGGGGGAGGGGCAGAGGGAGAAGGAGAAGCAGACTCCCTGCCTAGCAGGGAGCCCAATGCAGGGCTCGATTCTAGGACCCTGGGATCATGACCTGAGCCAAAGGCAGATGCTTAACCAACTGAGCCACTCAGGTGGCCCTAGACAACATATTTTTTAACCCACTCTGCCAATCTCTGTCTTTTAATTAGCATATCTAGGCCATTTACATATAACATAAGTCCAGCTATCTTAAGGCTTAAGTTCATTTCATTTTTGGTTTTATGTCTGTTTTTTTCTGTTTTTCATTGTTTTGTTTTCTTTTTCCTTCTGGGTGAGATTACATTTTTATTTCTCTGTAGCATTTTTGAGTGTATATCCTTGTGTAGCTATTTTAGTGGTGGGTCTAGGTATTACATATACATAGCTTATCACAGTCTACTGGTACCATTATTTTACCAGTTTGAATGAAATCTAGAAACTTTACTTCTTTTTGTGTCCCTTTATACTCTCCCAATTATAATTGTATTAAGTATTTCCTCTACATACATTTAGAGCCACATAGACAGTGTTATAAATTTTGCTTCAACCATCGATTTAGAAGGCTTAAGAGAAGAAAGAAGACAATTTTACTTACTATTTTTGATCACCAGGATTTTTTTTCTTTCCTGATAATTCAAGGTTGTTTCTTTTACCATTTCTTTTTGATTGTTTATTTGTTGTTGTTTTTTTTTGTTTAGAACTTCTTTAGCAATTCTTTAAGGCAAGCCTGCTGATGCCACATTTTGTTTGTTTTCCTTTATCTGATAATATCTTGATTTTTTTTCATTCCTGTAGGATATTTTCATTGAATAGATTGTAGGTTAGCAGTTATTTTCTTTCAGTATTTGAAAAATGGTGTGCCACTTCCTTCTGTCCTCTGTAATTTCTCATCAGAAATCTGTAATTTGAATTGTTTCCCCTCTGTTAATAAGGTATCATTTTTGTCTCTCTGCCATCAAGTCTTTGTCTTTAGTTTCAGAAATTTGAGTCTTGGTGAGGACTTCTTTGTGTTTATCCTGTTTGGGTTTGCTCAGCTTCTTGAATATTAAGTCTTTTACCAAGTTTGGGAAGTTTTCAGCCATTATTCCTTTGAGTATTTTTTCATCCCTCCCTTCTTTTCCCTCTTCTGGGAGTCTGATGACATAAATATTTAATCCTCTGTTATAATTCCACGGGTCCCTTGTTTTTGTTTGTTCATTTGGTCTATTTTTGCTTTTTTTTTTTTAGACTGGGAAATTTCTATTGTGCTTTCTTCCAGTTTGCTGATTTTTCTTCTTCCTTCATTCTAGAGTTGAACCTGTCGACCGGGATTTTTCAGTTTAGATTATTGCATTTTTCAACTTCAAAATTTTCATTTTGTTCTTTTTTTTTAAGATTTTTATTTATTCAACAGAGAGAGATGAGGGAGAGAGAGAGAGCACACACAAGCAGGGGGAGTGGCGGGCAGAGTGAAAGGGAGAAGCAGGCTCCCTGCTGAGCAGGACTCTGGGATCATGACCTGAGCCAAAAGCAGACACTTAACCAACTGAGCCACCCAGGCACCCCCATTTTGTTCTTTTTTAATCTTCTGTTCTGAGACTTTGTTTTTTGTTTTTGTTCTTGTTTTGTTTTGCTTTAAGCATGTTCATAAATGTTCATCAAAGCATTTCACAGTGAATGCTTTAAAGTCTTTGTCAGATAATTCAAACATCTCTGTTATTCTGCTGTTGTCATTTATTGTCTTCATTCAATTTGAGATCTTTCTGATTCTTGATATGATAAGTAGTTTTTAATTGAAACTTGAGTATTGTATTATATTATGAAATTCTGGGTTTTATTTAAACTTTCTCTTTTAGCTGATTTTCTCTGATATCATTCCAGCAGGGGAAGGGAGAATTCTGCTTTGTTACTGCCAGGTGGAAACAGAAGTCCGGGTTTGCCTCTTGGCCTTCACTGGCTCCCCGAAGGGGGTGGTGCTGCTCATGACTGCTGGGTGGGAGTGGGAATTCTGACTCCCCACTGGGCCTTCACAGATACCTCCCTGACTGGGAAGGGTGGGAGTGGTTTGTTATGGCTATCTACTTGGCTTGCATTGATGCCGTGACAGAGGATGGTTTGTTATTACTGGATGGTGGTGAGAGTCCTGACTCCCCACGGTGCCTCCTGTTACACCACCTCTGTAGGGAGGGAGAGGGATGTTTTGTCACCACCAGGTGAGGGTAGATGTGTGGACGGCTCGTACGGTTTCCACTGTTATGGCCCAGCAGTGACAAATGTCCCAGCTCCATACTCGGACGTCTCTGATGCTATACTGGCCAGGAGGAGGTAGGGAATGTTGAGTGCCTTGTTATATAGCCTGGCAAGTGTAGAAGGCTAGGCTCCCTTCCCAGCGTTTGCTGGTATGGGTGGGGTAGGACAACAGTTTTTTGTTTTGTTTTGTTTTTGTTTGTTTTTCCTGTAGCATTTGGCTCGAGTGAGCAATTATTGTCTATAAACATTTCCTATCTTGCCAGGTTGCTTCTTTCTGATCCTTTGGTTACAGAGACCTGGCTTTTGTTGGGCTTGTTTTGGCTGTCCTCACTGGTATTTCAGTTCACAGCTTCTGAAGCTCCACGTGTGGAATATATGAAGCAGAAATCCCCACCATGCCATGCCATTCATTGGGTATGGTGGTACCTAGCCACGCTGCCTTCTGTCCACCTTGCAGAGTTTTCTTCTTTATTTTTTTTAAATTTTTTTTCTTAAAGATTTTCTTTATTTGACAGAGAGAGAGGGAGAGAGCGAGCACAAGCAGGGGGAACAGCAAGCAGAGGGAGATGGAGAAGCAGGCTCCCTGCGGAGCAGAAAGCCCGATATGGGGCTCGATCCCAGGACCCTGAGATCATGACCTGAGCTGAAGGCAGATGCTTAACTGACTGAGACACCCAGATGCCGTTCTTGTTTGTTTTATACATAAGGTGCCAGCGTTTTGTTTTTACTTAGTGAGGGGGAATAGGTGAAATGTGTTCACTCCATCCTCCCAGAAGCAGAAGTCCTCTCACACTCTTACTTCAATGTATCATTTGTTCTTCAATATTTCATACATATGTCACAGTTTTTGATAACTCTGGTCATTGAAGTTCTCCAGGCTCTCCGTATGTTGTTTCTTCTTTCTCAGTACCTTTAGTGTTGACAGTTTGTTTTCAGGGGAATTTGCACTTTGGATGTGGGAGCGTGAGAAGGAGAGACTCCTAGAGACACAGAGAACACACCTATGCGAGAGAAATCATTGACTGAACCTTATCTCTGAGATTCTCCAGACAAGAAATTGAGAATGCTTTGCTCCAAAGAAGATTCTCATTCTCCCCGGATGTGATGCAGGGGTTGCTAATTGGTTGGGGCCCCTCCAGCCCGTGTCCAAGTTCTTTCTTGGAATGTGTTCATCTCAGGTTCAAGCCCCCCACTTTCTGGTGGGGGCGCCTAACACTTGGTTGCCATATCTCCGTGGTGGCATTTGCATTTGTCACCAGAACTCAGTGTTTTTTCTTCTTTGCTGTTTATTGATGCCTGCTCGGATTTCTGTTTCTTTTACTTGCTTATTTGGGGGAGGCCATGGGGTACGGGTTGGGGAACATACTTAATTCTGTCATGTAAAAAAAGAATGTCTGGAAAGAAAGAAACGTGTTTGCTGTCCTTCATCCAGGTTCCAGTCTGTAGGAGAAGAGTCTGCAGAGGATCTTGTTTGCCAGAGGATTTACAGTTCCCAGTCAATCCCAGGATTATTTTCTCTTATTAGACATCTCTGCTGCTCATGTCTGTTTTTCTAGTCTCGCCATGAACAGAGAGAGTGGGGAATAAGAATGAGACTCTGTTCCTAATTTTTTTTTCTTTTTTTTACTGACATGTTTCTCAATTTTCTCTTTAGGGCAGAAAAGACTGAAGTTCTGAGTGAAGACCTTCTTCAGGTAAGGTCGTCACCAGCCCCTATATACGGACACCAAACATGTCTTCCCTTTACAACTTGAGCTGTTTCAACTGCAGAGACCGCTCTTGGTGCAATCTCTGTAGATGCAACCTTTTCTCCTTTACGGTCTCTTAATACCAGTTTGCATAAGAGTTTTCAGGAGACATGGCAGTCATTTGACGGTGGGGTTCACAGAGAGCCCCTGACTCTGCCATTGCCCGCCCCCCTCCAGTTCTCCAGCATTGGGTGTTGTCTCCCGAGCAATGCTTGTCTCTGCAGAGCATGGACCAGACTCCCCTCCCACGATCATCCCGATCAATGGCCCACTTCTCCTGACCTTGCCCTTGCGCAGTGACACGACCCCCCCACTGCTCTATCTGCAGGTAGAGAAGCGCCTAGAACTGGTGAAGCAAGTTTCCCACAGCACGCACAAGAAGCTCACTGCATGTCTCCAGGGCCAGCAAGGGGCCGAGGCTGACAAGCGTTCTGTAAGTGCCTTCCTACCCCCTGCCCCGCCAGCAGCTTCATCCCTGGAGGACAGGGCACCCACCTTGGAGCCTCGTTTGGTGTGGCTGTGTCGTCTCTCTGGCCATTTCTATGTCTGCGAGTTGTCAGGTGGTGTTTCTGTGGTGCGACAACCCCTTCGCATCTCTTCCCACCCTTTAACCTGCCTGAAGCACGCCCCACCCTGAGCAGGCAGGACACGGTCCCTCTCTCTGTTTTTCCTGCATTGGGGCAACCAGGGTGTGCTTGGGAGTCCACTGTTAGGAAGCTTAAACCTGGGTCTTGTCTGCTTTAGCTCGCTCATAGATTCCATTCCGTGTGCTTCCGTGGTACCATAAGATCTCCCGGAAAAAATTACACTGTGGTTTTGGAAGTGACAGGTGACCTATAAAGACCCTGGGAAAAGGATTTCCCCTATAACGAAACAGTTAAAGAGAGCCAAATGAAGGTATCCTAACGTCTTTGTGTGTAACCTATATCAGTACTCACGGGCGGTGCGTATTGTGATTCTGTTGAGCAGTTCTTGCTGTAAACAATCATCATCACTGGCTCACTTTCCCTCCTGACCTCCTGCCCCGCCCCCAACTCCACCAAAGCTTAAAATATTTACTTAGATGTTCCTTTGGCTTTATGACAAGGGATCTGCAATCTGGGACGTTTTAATCCTCCTTGAGTTTAGAGTCGACGTGTTTGGTGTCTGATTGTCTCTCACCTGGAGTTACTGTTGACTTCTGCTTCCCAGTGGTCTCTCTGAGCCTGCCTCCCACCCCCCAGCTCCCGTGGCCTCCTTTCTAATGACGGTCACATGATGTGTCCTGACACTTCATCCCAGTCCCACGCTGCAGTACAAGATGCCGTGCTGCCTGCCCTGTCCATCGTTCTGTCTTCTTCCCAGCCCTGGGTGTCTTCCTCTTCTTTTTTTGAGTATCCATTTTGACTTTTTTATTTATTTTCATTATGTTATGTTAGTCACCATACAGTACATTCTTTAGTTTTTGATGCAGTCATTCACGATTCATTGTTGGCGCACAATGCCCAGTGCTCATTGCAGTACGTGCCCTCCTTAATACCCATCACTGGGCTCACCCATTCCCCCACCCCCTTCCCCTCTGAAACACTGTTTCTCAGAGTCCATAGTCTCTCATGGTTCCTCTCCCCCTCCGATTTCCACCCCCCTTCATTTTTCCCTTCCTTCTCCTAATGTCCTCCATGTTATTCCTTATGTTCCACAAATAAGTGAAACCATATGATAATTGACTTTCTCTGCTTGACTTCTTTCACTTAGCATAATCCCCTCCAGTTTCATCCATGTCGGTGCAAATGGTGGGTATCCATCCTTTCTGATGGCTGAGTAATATTCCATTGTATCTATGGACCACATCTTCTTTATCCATTCGTCTGTTGAAGGAGCCAAGATGCCCTTCAACAGACGAATGGTGTCTTCTTTCTTAATATTGCCAGCAGGAATCTCTTAATGTGTGGTAGAAATGAAACGTTCATGGGTTTGGAAAATGTCTATGGAAGTAATTCTGTGTATATCGGGACTTTCAGCAAGGGGAACCTGAACAGTCTAAAGGGAGAGTCTGGAAAATTGCTTTGGACATGAGACCCATTCATTAAACAAACATCTAAGGTGGGACTCCAGGACATAGATGTTTTGAGTAGGGGCCTGCTGCCAGGCCTGGCCATGACCCACTTCCTTTCATCTGTTCTAAGAAGTACTGTTTTTAAAATAACTGGTCTACCATACAGAATAGGATCAGGAGTAGCAACTGAATATTATCTCTAGAGGGTTGAAACTGGCCTTTGGTGTTGGCAGGTTGATTACTACTAGTGTTATTTTTTCTGGGATGAGGTAAAATTGCCTAGATGTGTCGGATTTGAATTGAATTGAGGATCTTGCAAACTATATCAGTTAGGCATTTGGCTCCCTATGTGTTCTGAAAGATAGGATATTAATAGAAAATGTAAGATCTGGCAAGGCCAACAGGTCAGGGGATCACTGGCATTGAAAATGTAAATTTGATGGGGGGTGCACCCTGTGTCATGCAGGGCCATGCGGGGAAGCACCAGAGTTACTCAGGATAGGAGGAAAATGTGGGCGAGAGACATGATTGTGCTTTCCCCTGGGAGGAATGGATGAGGCAGGATAAGCAGGCTTAGTTAGGATTGGCTTGTTTGAGAAACTTCAGCAGGCTCTCATCCCTAGTTGTCTGGTACCTGGCCCTGAGGGGATTAAGGCAGGTGGATGGTGGCCTGGAGAATGAGAGCCCCATAAAAGAGGTAGTTGGGGTGTAGGCTAGGCTGTGGATTGGTTGGTTTTCATTTGACAGGCATGCTCATGCGTGAATTGTTGACTGTCTCTAAGTATTGGCTAACCCCGGCAGAGGCAGTTCCCCCAGGTTCAGCAAGACACCGGATGTCAAAGCCTCAGAATACAACCAAATAGAAGACATAGTTAACACACTAATTAATTGCGACTTCAGCAGAAAGGCACTTACTATGTATCACTTCACAAGATGTCTGGAGTAGCGGGTTCCAAGGTGTATTCAACAGCTTTGGGTCAGCAGTTCTGCAATGTTCTGGCTCCTCCCAGTTGTAATGAGGCTGCTGCAGCCCTGGACATCACGTCTTCACGTAACCACATCATAGGCAGAAAGTGTGAGGGTGGGTGGTAAGAGGATGAACTATCTTTGCGTGCTTTTTTTTTTTGTTTTTATCAGGGAGAAAAAAGTCTTTCCTGGGAGAATTTCTTTTATGTCTTCCTGCAAGAGAGGCTGAGGAAGTGAGCATGTGTTGGAGAGAATTGGGTTTGCCTTGACTGGCCGTGAGGCACCTGCTGGGACACACGTGATTGGGCTTCTGTGGGCAGGGAGGGCATGCAGTGGTATGGTCAGGCCCTGAGGGTTGCAGCCACATTGATACAGTGATCACCATGCAAGCTGGATACCCATGGGGTTGACCTGGAGGAAGTATGTGCTGGAAGTGGGTGCTCAAGTATGTATAGGTCAGTGATTTCCCCACACAGGCTTCGCATGTTTGATTGGGTCATTGATTTCTTGAGCTGATCAGTCTTTTCGTGTCTTCATAGGACTGAATATAGGATCCGGCTGAAAAGAAAGTCGGAGAGCTGTTTTAAATATTTAACAGCCACAGACCGGCAGGAGAAAAATGTCCAAGGCCACGACTCAAATACATTTTTCCAGTTTTTTCTAAAGTAACGCATCAAAGGATTTAATAGGACACATGACACTTATTAATGGCCTCGGGTACTGAAATATGTACTCGGTTCTTTGAGATTATTAGGAAAGGAGATGTGTCAAGATCTAAGGAACAGCGAAAAGAAAAAGAGATTAAAAGTAAGAAACCCAAAAAAAAAAAAAATTGAAGGGGGAAAAGTGGGAGTGAGGGAAGCAACGAACAAACACTAAATGGGGAGGTTGGGGGTGAAGAGAGGGTTGAGAGGTTAATACAGAGAAGAAACTGATGGCGGCCAGAGAGGAGGGCGGTGGGGGGGGGGGGGACGGGTGACATGGGTGGGAGAGCAGTGGGAGGTACTAGCTTTCAGTTACGGATTGTACAAGTCAACAGGGATAAAGGCACAGCATAGGGAACATAACGTATTGTAATGGTGCCATATGGTGACAGATGGCAGCTATGCTTATGGTGAGCATAGTGTGCGTGTGTATACAGTTGTTCAATCACTGTGTTGTATACCTGAAACTAATGTGACATTGTGTGTCATCTCTACTACAGTAAAAAGGGGGGGGCGGTCAGGAGATGGTTGTTCTCTGAGGGAATGAGGCCATCTGAAGTGAGCAAGTGGGGCCCTAGCGTCTCAGAATGGGAAGGGACTACAAGAGTGTCCAGGTAGAGGGGCGCCTGGGTGGCTTGGTGGTAAGCGACTGCCTTCAACTCAGGTCATGATCCTGGAGTCCTGGGATCGAGCCCCGCGTTGGGCTTCCTGCCTGGTGGGGAGTCTGCTTCTCCTTCTGCTCCTCCCCCATCTCATGCACACTCTCTCTCTCTTTCAAGTAAATAAATAAAATCTTAAAAAAAAAAGAGTATCCAGGCAGTGTTGGGCATTTTATTAGAGCATGTGACACGTTGCTATTTGTCACTTTTTAAACAAGCTCATTAGCCCTTTAGCAGTTGAGTGCAGTTTCCAACACCAAAGCTTTTATCATATGCCTCTAAAGGTTTGGCTCTAAAAAATGGAGCTGGCTGTCACATGGGAGTAGACAGAGATGTGGAGTTTTGTGGCTGCAACCTGAGTGACCAGAGCAGGGTTATTCGGTGAGCACGGAGTTAAACTGGATTCCTTATATGGGATGGAGAATAGAAAGGATACTAATTAGGTTTCCATTTTGCTTCCTTCAGTCCAAGCTGATCGCCGGTTATTTCATCGGTTTTTAAGACCGTCAGCATAAGGAAAATGTTTGGTTTTTCCCTGTCCTTGCATTTCTTGTGGGGAAGTAACATTCAGCAAATACACCATTAGCGGGAGTCCTTCTCCACCTTCCTCACTAAATACTTGGAAAGCGCCACGTCCACCACGCAAGGTGGTGCATCTGCCAAGTGCTGAGCAAACCCAGCAGGATCCCCATCCTCTGGAAGCTCATGGTCTTCCAGGGAAGCAGCTGGTACACGGAGTCATTAGTTCCTCAGCTGAGGTTTCAGGGTGAAGAAGAGCTCACTAGGAATTAAATAGTCGAAGGTGTCTGTGAGGAAGTGGCCTTTAAGGGCAGCAGAAGGGAATGGCAGCCAAAGGGATGAAGCTGCTTCTAGGACGGGGCAACAGCTGCAGAGTTTTCAGAGACAGGAAGGAGTTGGGGGCATCTTTGAGAGACACGAAGGTGGCCAGTGACTAGAGTACGGACAGCGACAGGGAGAGGGGCCGGAGATGGGACTGCGAGGACCCCATCGCACCTTAGAGGCCATGGTAAGGATTCGGGGGGGCCAGTGCTTTAATCAGAAGGGGCATGGTTTATTTATTTATTTATTAGCAATCGTGCCAAAAATGGATACATGGGGGCAGAAGCTATGGTGGAAGTAAGAGACCGACAAAGATGGGAGCCATCTAGGCGAGATGCATTGGGGTCGGGGAAGATGGAGAGAAATCGGCAGATGTGGTAGATACACGAAGTAGAGCATGAGGACTTGAGTCGACGTGGGGTCGTTAGGAGTGGAGAGGGCTTTCAGGGTCTCTGGTTTGAGTGACTCTTGACTTCGTAAGATTTGATGAGATCACCTAAGGAGACAAATGGCCCTTGAATCAAGAGCCCCAGTACCTGTAGCATTTTAAGCCCTGGCGGGAGCTGGATCTAGCAAAGAAGGCAGAACAGTCAAGAATAGTATGGGAAATCCACTGCCTACTCACTTCTAACTCCCAGAGGTCACCCGATATTTTTCTCTTTCCACACCCAGACTTTCAGAAGGTCCCACCTGCTCTTCCTCCAATTTCTATTGCCTTCAGTATTTGCCACCCTCATCCATGCACGCATCCTCTCTGGCCTCAACATGGCCAAGCCTGGCAGGTCTCCTGCTCCTCCTCAACCTGGTCCTCTTCATGATGCATTGTCTACACCGGAGATCAGACGGAGCCACCATCCTGCTGAAATCCCACCAAAGGATTCCCATTGTAGAATCAAATTTCACCTCCTTACCCTGGCCCTCAAACCCTCATGATGAGCCTTCGCCTGCATCTCTGAGCTCGGCTCTTGCTCCCACCCCTGTTAACACTGCACCCACGGCACTGACCTGTCACAGAACACAGACATGCCCACAACTTTTTTCTTTTCTAATTCTCAGCCCTGGGGTTCTCAGGATGGCTCCCCTTCCCACCTGATGTTTGCTCCCTTCCTCCCCCAATCACACTGCCACATTTTATTTTCTTCAGGGTGCATATTATTATCTGAAATCATGGTGATCGTTCCCCGTCACTGATGAGTTGAGCTCCATGGGAGCAGGGATCTTGTCTCTCCATCATGGCTATATATTTTAATTTTTTTATTGTTATGTTAATCACCATACATTACATCATTAGTTTTTGATATAGGGTTCCATGATTCATTGTGCGTAACACCCAGTGCTCTATGCAGAGCGTGCCTTCTTTAATACCCATCACGAAGCTAACCCATCCCGTCACCACCCTCCCCTCTAGAACCCTCAGTTTGTTTTTCAGAGTCCATCGTCTCTCATGGTTCGTCTCCCCCTCCGGTTTACCCCCCTTCATTCTTCCCCTCCTGCTTTTTTTTTTTTCTTAACATAGATTGCATTATTTGTTTCAGAGGTACAGATCTGTGATTCAACAGTCTTGCACAATTCACAGCGCTCACCATAGCACATACCCTCTCCAATGTTTGTCACCCAGCCACCCCATCCCTCCCACCCCCCACCACTCCAGCAACCCTCCATTTGTTTCCTGAGATTAAGAATTCCTCATATATATACAGATCCTTTGCCTCTTTGGTTAAATGTATTCCTAGGTATCTTACGGTTTGGGGTGAAATTGTAAATGGGATCGACTCCTTGATTTGTCTCTCTTCTGTCTTGTTGTTGGTGTATAGGAATGCCACTGATTTCTGTGCATTGATTTTATATCCTGCCACTTGACTGAATTCCTGTATGAGTTCTAGCAGTTTTGGGGTGGAGTCTTTTGGGTTCTCCACATACAGTATGCTATCATCTGCAAAGAGTGAGAGTTTGACTTCCTCTTTGCCGATTTGGATGCCTTTGATTTCTTTTTGTTGTCTGATTGCTGTGGCTAGGACTTCTAATACTATGTTGAATGGCAGTGGTGAGAGTGGACATCCCTGCCGCATTCCTGACCTTGGGGGGAAAACTCTCAGCTTTTCCCCATTGAGAATGATATTCACTGTAGATTTTTCATAGATGGTTTTTATGATATTGACATATGTACCCTCTATCCCTATACTCTGAAGAGTTTTGATCAAGAAAGGACGCTGTACTTTGTCAAGTGCTTTTTCTGCATCTATTGAGAGGATCATATGATTCTTGTTCTTTCTTTTGTTAATGTATTGTATCATGTTGACTGATTTGTGGATGTTGAACCAACCTTGCAGCAGGTTGGTTAAATCCCACTTGGGATAAATCCCACTTGGTCATGGTGAATATTCCTTTTAATGTACTGTTGGATCCTATTGGCTAGTATTTTGGTGAGACTTTTTGCATCCATATTCCTCAAGGATATTGGTCTGTAATTCCGCATTTGGATGGGGTCTTTGGTTTTGGGATCAAGGTAATGGTGGCCTCATAAAATGAGTTTGGAAGTTTTCCTTCCATTTCTATTTTTTGGAACAGTTTCAGGAGAATAGGTATTAATTCTTTAAATGTCTGATAGAATTCCCCTGGGAAGCCATCTGGCCCTGGGCTTTTGTTTGTTGGGAGATTTTGGATGACTGCTTCAATTTCCTTAGTGGTTATAGGTCTGTTCAGGTTTTCTATTTCTTCCTGCTTCTATTTTGGTAGTTGATACATCTCTAGGAATGCATCCATTTCTTCCAGGTTATCTAATTTGCTGGCATAGAGTTGCTTATAATATGTTTTATAATTGTTTGTATTTCTTTGGTGTTGGTTGTGATCTCTCCTCTTTCATTCATGATCTTGTTGATTTGGGTCATTTCTCTTTTCTTTTTGATTGGTCTGGCCAGGGGTTGATCAATCTTGTGAATTCTTTCAAAGAACCAGCTCCTAGTTTCGTTTATCTCTTCTGCTGTTCTTTTGGTTTCTATTTCATTGATTTCTGCTCTGATCTTTATTCTTTCTCTTCTCCTGCTGGGTTTAGGCTTTTTTTGCTGTTTTTTCTCTAGCTCCTTTAGGTGTAGGGTTAGGTTTTGTATTTGAGACCTTTCCTGTTTCTTGAGAAAGGCTTGTATTGCTATATACTTTCCTCTCAGGACTGCCTTTGCTGCATCCCAAAGATTTTGAACAGTTGTGTTTTCATTTTCATTGGTTTCCATGAACTTTTTAAATTCTTCTTTAATTTCCTGGTTGACCCATTCATTCTTTAGTAGGATGCTCTTTAGCCTCCATGTATTTGAGTTCTTTCCGATTTTCCTCTTATGATTGAGTTCTAGTTTCAAAGCATTGTGGTCTGAAAATATGCAGGGAATAATCCCAATCTTTTGGTACCGATTGAGATCTGATTTGTGACCTAGGATGTGATCTATCCTGGAGAATGTTCCATGGGCACTAAAGAAGAATGTGTATTCGTTGCTTTGGGATGGAAGGTTCTGAATATGTCTGTGAAGTCCATTTGGTCCAGTGTGTCATTTAAAGTCTTCATTTCCTTGTTGATCTTTTGCTTAGATGATCTGTCCATTTCAGTCAGGGGGGTGTTAAAGTCCCCCACTATTATTGTATTGTTGTCAATGTGTTTCTTTATTTTGTTATTAATTGCCTTATATAACTGGCTACTCCCATGTTAGGGGCATAGATATTTACAATTGTTAGGTCTTCTTGTTGGATAGACCCTTTAGGTAGGATATAGTGTCCTTCCTCATCTCTTATTACGGTCTTTGGTTTAAAATCTAGTTTGTCTGATATAAGGATTGCCACCCCAGCTTTCTTTTGGTGTCCATTAGCATGGTAAATGGTTTTCCACCCCCTCACTTTCAATCTGGGGGTGTCTTTGGGTCTAAAATGAGTCTCTTGCAGACAGCGTATCGATGGGTCTTGTTTTTTAATCCAATCTGTTAGCCTGTGTCTTTTGATTGGGGCATTTAGTCCATTTACATTCAGGGTAACTATGAAAGATATGAATTTAGTGGCATTGTAAGGTGACTGTTACTGTATATTGTCTGTGTTCCTTTTTGGTCTATGCTGCTTTTAGGCTCTCTCTTTGCTTAGAGGACCCCTTTCAATATTTCTTGGAGGGCTGGTTTCGTGTTTGCAAATTCCTTTAGTTTTTGTTTGTCCTGGAAGCTTTTTATCTCTCCTTCTATTTTCAATGACAGCCTAGCTGGATATAGTATTCTTGGCTGCATATTTTTCTCGTTTAGTGCTCTGAAGATATCATGCCAGTCTTTTCTGGCCTGCCAGGTCTCTGTGGATAGGTCTGTTGCCAGTCTAATGTTTCTACCATTATAGGTTACATATCTCTTCTCCTGAGCTGCTTTCAAGATTTTCTCTTTGTCTCTGAGACTCGTAAGTTTTACTATTAGATGTCGGGGTGTTGACCCATTTTTATTGATTTTGAGAGGGGTTCTCTGTGCCTCCTGGATTTTGATGCATCATGGCTATATATTTAATGCCTAAAACAGGGCCTGTCACAGGGTAGGCAAGGCTAAAAATACATTTGTGTCATGAATGGATGGCCCATGACTATTTTAGGCGCAGAACCTGCAGAATATGTCAGCACGCCACTTTGAATCTTTCCTGTTCTCTACAGAAGTAATTTAGCATGATGATTCTGCATATAAACTCTGGCAGCTTGACTGCCTAAGATTGAAGCCCATTTCCCCTGCTTCCTGGACAAGTCTGTTAGCTCTGGAGGCCCTGGTTTCCTCATTTGGGAAATGGTTATAACAGTAATAAATTTTTACCCACTAAGGTTGTTTGAGAGCTTGGTGAGGTTAGTCCGTGTAAACGCCTAGCACGATGCTTTAACATAAGAAAATATTAAAGAAGTATAACTTGCTGAAAGAGGACACTATATCCTACTTAAAGGGTCTATCCAACAAGAAGATCTAACAATTGTAAATATCTATGCCCCTAACATGGGAGCAGCCAATTATATAAGGCAATTAATAACAAAAGCAAAGAAACACATTGACAACAATACAATAATAGTGGGGGACTTTAACACCCCCCTGACTGAAATGGACAGATCATCTAAGCAAAAGATCAACAAGGAAATAAAGACTTTAAATGACACACTGGACCAAATGGACTTCACAGACATATTCAGAACATTCCATCCCAAAGCAGTGGAATACACATTCTTCTCCAGTGCCCATGGAACATTCTCCAGGATATCACAGACTAGGTCACAAATCAGGTCTCAACCGGTACCAAAAGATTGGGATTATTCCCTGCATATTTTCAGACCACAATGCTTTTTTTTCTTTTTATTTTTTTATTGTTATGTTAATCACCATATATTACATCATTAGTTTTTGGTGCAGTGTTCCATGATTCATTGTTTGTTCATAACACCCAGTGCTCCATGGAGAACGTGCCCTCCTCAATACCCATCACCAGGCTAACCCATCCCCCTACCCCCGTCCCCTCTAGAACCCTCAGTTTGTTTTTCAGAGTCCATCATCTCTCATGGTTCGTCTCCCCCTCTGACATACTCCCCTTTTCTTCCTCTCCTGTTATCTTCTTCTTTTTCTTTTTTCTTAAAATATGTTGCGTTATTTGTTTCGGAAGTACAGAACTGTGATTCAACAGTCTTGCAAAATTCACAGCGCTCACCGTAGCACATACCCTCCCCAATGTCTATCACCCAGCCACCACATCCCTCCCACCCCCAACCACTCCAGTAACACTCAGTTTCTTTCCTGAGATTAGGAATTCCTCATATCAGTGAGGTCATGTGATACATGTCAGACCACAATGCTTTGAAACTAGAACTCAATCACAAGAGGAAAGTCGGAAAGAACTCAAATACATGGAGGCTAAAGAGCATCTGACTAAAGAGTGAATGGGTCAACCAGGAAATTAAAGAAGAATTTAAAAAATTTAAGGAAACCAATGAAAATGAAAACACAACTGCTCAAAATCTTTGGGATGCAGCAAAGGCAGTCCTGAGAGGAAAGTATATAGCAATATAAGCCTTTCTGAAGAAACAAGAAAGGTCTCAAATGTACAACCTAACCCTATACCTAAAGGAGCTGGAGAAAGAATAGCAAATAAACCCTAAACCCAGCAGGAGAAGAGAAGGAATAAAGTTCAGAGCAGAAATCAATGAAATAGAAACCAAAAGAACAGCAGAAGAGATCAATGAAACTAGGAGCTGGTTCTTTGAAAGAATTAACAAGATTGATCAACCCCTGGCCAGACTTATCAAAAAGAAAAGAGAAATGACCCAAATCAACAAAATCATGAATGAAAGAGGAGAGATCACAACCAACACCAAAGAAATACAATCAATTATAAGAACATATTATGAGCATTATGAGCAACTCTATGCCAGCAAATTAGATAATCTGGAAGAAATGGGTGCATTCCTAGAGATGTATCAACTACCAAAATTGAACCAGGAAGAAATAGAAAACCTGAACAGACCTATAACCACTAAGGAAATTGAAGCAGTCATCCAAAATCTCCCAACAAACAAAAGCCCAGGGCCAGATGGCTTCCCAGGGGAATTCTATCAGACATTTAAAGAATTAATACCTATTCTCCTGAAACTGTTCCATAAAATAGAAATGGAAGGAAAACTTCCAAACTCATTTTATGAGGCCAGCATTACCTTGATCCTAAAAGCAGACAAAGACCCCATCAAAAAAGAGAATTACAGACCAATATCCTTGATGAACATGGATGCAAAAATTCTCACCAAAATGCTAGCCAATAGGATCCAACAGTACATTAAAAGGATTATTCACCATGACCAAGTGGGATTTATCCCTGGGCTGCAAGGATGGTTCAACATCCACAAATCAATCAACGTGATACAATACATTAACAAAAGAAAGAACAAGAAGCATATGATCCTCTCAATAGATGCAGAAAAAGCATTTGACAAAGTACAGCAAGTATAGGGATAGAGGGTACATACCTCAATATCATAAAAGCCATCTATAAAAAACCTACAGCAAATATCATTCTCAATGGGGAAAAGCTGAGAGCTTTTCCCCTAAGGTCAGGAACGTGGCAGGGATGTCCACTCTCACCACTGCTATTCAACATAGTATTAGAGGTCTGAGCCTCAGCAATGAGACAACAAAAAGAAATTAAAGGCATCCAAATCGGCAAAGAGGAAGTCAAACTCTCACTCTTTGCAGATGATAGCATACTGTATGTGGAGAACCCAAAAGACTCCACCCCAAAACTGCTAGAACTCATACAGGAATTCAGTCAAGTGGCAGGATATAAAATCAATGCACAGAAATCAGTGGCATTCCTATACACCAACAACAAGACAGAAGAGAGACAAATCAAGGAGTCGATCCCATTTACAACTGCACCCAAAACCATAAGATACCTAGGAATAAATTTAAGCAAAGAGGCAAAGGATCTGTACTCAGAAAACTATAAAATACTCATGAAAGAAATTGAAGAAGACACAAAGAAATGGAAAAACGTTTCATGCTCATGGATTGGAAGAACCAACTTCTTGGTTCTTGGAAGATGTCCATGCTACCTAGAGCAATCTACACATTGAGGGCAATCCCCATCAATATACCATCCAGTTTTTTCAAAGAAATGGAACAAATAATCCTAAAATTTATATGGAACCAGAAGAAATCCCAAATAGCCAGAGGAATATTGAAAAAGAAAAGCAAAGCCGGCGGCATCACAATTCCGGACTTCCAGCTCTCTTACAAAGCTGTCATCATCAAGACAGTATGGTACTGGCACAAAAACAGACACATGGTCAATGGAACAGAATCGAGAGCCCAGAAATGGACCCTCAACTCTATGGTCAACTCATCTTTGACAAAGCAGGAAAGAATCTCCAATGGTAAAAAGACAGTCTCTTCAACAAATGGTGTTGGGAAAATTGGACAGCCACATGCAGAAGAATGAAACTGGACCATTTCCTTACACCACACACAAAAATAGACTCCAAATGGTTGAAAGATCTAAATGTGAGACAGGAGTCCATCAAAATCCTAAAGGAGAACACAGATAGCACCCTCTTCGACCTCAGCCGCAGCAACTTCTTCCTAGAAACATCGTCAAAGGCAAGGGAAGCAAGGGCAAAAATGAACTATTGGGATTTCATCAAGATAAAAAGCTTTTGCACAGGAAAAGAATCAGTCCACAAAACCAAAAGACACCAACAGAATGGGAGAAAATAGTTGCAAATGACCTATCAGATAAAGGGCTAGTATCCAAAATCTATAAAGAACTTATCAAACTCAACACCCAAAGAACAAATAATCCAATCAAGGAATGGGCAGAAGACATGAACAGACATTTTTCCAAAGAAGACATCCAAACGGCCAACAGACACATGAAAATGTGTTCAACATCGCTCGGCATCAGGGAAATCCAAATCAAAACCTCAATGAGATACCGCCTCACACCCGTCAGAATGGCTAAAATTAACAAGTCAGGAAACGACAGATGTTGGCGGGGATGCGGAGAAAGGGGAACCCTCCTACACTGTTGGTGGGAATGCAAGCTGGTGCAGCCACTCTGGAAAACAGTATGGAGGTTCCTCAAACAGTTGAAAATAGAGCTACCCTACGATCCAGCAATTGCACTACTGGGTATTTACCCCAAAGATACAAATGTAGGGATCCGAAGGGGTATGTGCACCGCAATGTTTATAGCAGCAATGTCCACAATAGCCAAACTGTGGAAAGAGCCAAGATGTCCATCGATAGATGAATGGATAAAGAAGATGTGGTATATATGCAGCTATCAAAAGGAATGATATCTTGCCATTTGCGTCGACGTGGACGGAACTGGAGGGTTTTATGCTGAGTGAAATAAATCAATCAGAGAAAGACATGTATCATATGATCTCACTGATATGAGAAATTCTTTTTTTTTTTTTTGTATTTTATTTTTTAATGACATGCAACATACAGTGGAGCACATGAATCTTATCTATATAGCTCCATCAATGTTAACAAAGTGAATACACCTGTATAACCACCACATATAGCAAGATATAGAACATAATGTCCCAGAAATCTCATTCCTGCTTCATTTCACTCACTATACCCTGCATCAAAGGTAAGGACTATTCTGACTAAAATCATCAAAGATACGTTTTCCTTTTTTCAGATTTATGGGATCAGACCTCAGAAACGCATGCATCTCTTCTTTCTTTCAATCAAAATTATCTATGACCTGTCCTTTTTACATTGTTCTATAGTGTTTCACTGCATAAATAGCTCATAATTTATAAGTTTTACTCCTAATAGAAAACTGAGTTGTTTCTGTTTTAAACAATTACTAATGATGCTATGAACATTCTTACGCATGTCATTTGGTGCACATGTATATGTTAAGTATGCCTCAGAATGTAATTCCTGGATCCATAGTATGTTCATATTCAGCATGATAGGTCATACTAAGGAGTTTTGTAAAGAACTTGGATCAATTTTACACAACCATCATCATTTTACAAGAATTAGGGGTCCTCCATATGTTTGCCTATACTTAGTATTGTTACTTTGTAAAATTCCAATTTTATGTGCATGGAAACATACCTCATTATGGTTTTTTTTCTCATGTGTATGGAAACATACCTCATTATGGTTTTTTCCCCTGATAATTAAAATTGAAGATCATTATATAGGCTTACTGGCTATTTAGCCCTTCTCTCTTATGCAATATATGCATTCTGGTTGCAAGTTCTTCTTTAGATAGACGTATTGCAAATATCTTCTACCAGTCTGTGGAATGCCTATTCACTCTCTTAATGGCATCTTTAATGATCAGAAGCTTATAGATTTAGTGAGGTTCAATTTACCAATTTTTAAAATTTAATCGTTAAGTCTCTATCTACCCCAGATCATGACGGTATTTTCTTTTGGCATCTTCTAAAAATGATTGTTTGGGCTCTGATTGGAGCCAGCACGTGGTCATCTCTATGCCTCCAGGTCAGCAGCAGAAGGCACCAGAGCCAAGTGAGACTCAATCCGCAGGGTATACGACTTCTTTGAGTCTGCAAGTGGACCACGTTTGGCACATCTGCCATTAAGATGTGGTCCTGCCTTCTCCCAGCAGCTCTCCTCAGTATTAGGCTTCGCCGAAATTTCACAAACTCCCACCTGGATCCCCAAGCTCCTAAAAAGTTATTTTTGTCTGAGGATGGCCGCATCATTGTTTATTGATGAGGACAGGAGCTGGGGACTTCCTATTCTACCGCCTTGCTCACCCTACGAGTCTTTTTTTTTTTAAATTTTTTATTGTTATGTTAATCACCATATATTACATCATTTGTTCTGGTGTAGTGTTCCATGATTCATTGTTCGTTCATAACACCCAGTGCTCCATGCAGAATGTGCCCTCTTTAATACCCATCACCAGGCTAACCCATCCCCCTACCCTCCTCCCCTCTAGAACCCTCAGTTTGTTTTTCAGAGTCCATCCTCTCTCCTGGTTCGTCTCCCCCTCTGACTTACTCCTCTTCATTCTTCCTCTCCTGCTATCTTCTTCTTTTTCTTTTTTCTTAAAATATGTTGCGTTATTTGTTTCAGAAGTACAGATCTGTGATTCAACAGTCTTACACAATTCACAGCGCTCACCATAGCACATACCCTCCCCAATGTCTATCACCCAGCCACCCCATCCCTCCCACCCCCGACCACTCCAGCAACCCTCAGTTTGTTCCTGAGATTAAGAATTCCTCATATCAGTGAGGTC
Organism: Eumetopias jubatus; assembly: GCF_037043125.1. Taxonomy (NCBI): domain Eukaryota; kingdom Metazoa; phylum Chordata; class Mammalia; order Carnivora; family Otariidae; genus Eumetopias; species Eumetopias jubatus. The sequence continues at coordinate 73,422,436 of NW_028274816.1, read as the reverse complement.
ATAGGATACATGTCTTTCTCTGATTGACTTATTTCACTCAGCATAACACCCTCCAGTTCCATCCACGTCATTGCAAATGGCAAGATCTCATTCCTTTTGATGGCTGCATAATATTCCATTGTGTATATATACCACATCTTCTTTATCCATTCATCTGTCGATGGACATCTTGGCTCTTTCCACAGTTTGGCTATTGTGGACATTGCTGCTATAAACATTGGGGTGCACGTACCCCTTCAGGTCCCTACATTTGTATCTTTGGGGTAAATACCCAGTAGTGCAATTGCTGGATTAAATGGTAGCTCTAATTTCAACTGTTTGAGGAACCTCCATACTGTTTTCCAGAGGGGTTCACCAGCTTGCATTCCCACCAACAGTGTAGGAGGGTTCCCCTTTCTGATATGAGAAATTCTTAATCTCAGGGAAAAAACTGAGTGTTGATGAGTGGTGGGGGTGGGAGGGATGGGGTGGCTGGGTGATAGACATTGGGGAGGTTATGTGATATGGTGAGTGCTGTGAATTGTGCAAGACTGTTGAATCACAGATCTGTACTTTTGAAACAAATAATGCAACATATGTTAAGAAAAAAGAAAAAGAAGAAGATAGCAGGCAGGGAAAAATGAAGGGGAGTAATTCGGAGGGGGAGACAAACCATGAGAGAAGATGGACTCTGAAAAACAAACTGAGGGTTCTAGAGGGGAGGAGGGTGGGGGTTGGGTTAGCCTGGTGATGGGTATTAAAGAGGGCACATTCTGCGTGGAGCACTGGGTGTTATGCACAAACAATGAATCATGGAACACGACATCAAAAACTAATGATGTAATGTATGGTGATTAACATAACAATAAAAAAATTAAAAAAAAAAGAAGTAGAACTTGCTGCCATTATCATGGCCCTGCTGTTCTGCTGAAATGATCATCGGGAACTCCTGACCCTGAGCAGTACATCTGGGCTGTGTCTTTTGGGGAGTGAACCCCAGGAGAGCTCCTTGCCTGGTCTTGGAATTAGAGGAGAGTGGATAGCAGTTTTCAGAATTAGAGGGTGGGTGGGGGTGTCTGCGTGTTTGGGAAAAGAGTGGCTATTAGGATTAGACTTTTTGTCTCTGAGTCAACCTACAAACTCTGTTGCTTGTGCCCGAGTTATTTTAGAGAGAAGAGTCATCTCAGAAAAGTTAGATTGTCAACTTCCAAACCCTGGAACATTCTGTCTTTCCTAACCTTAATTCTTCAGGTTCTTTTGGTACTCTAGAATCAGGGGAAAGATTATTTTAATACCTTCTTTTTGATCTGAAAGATCGCTGGCTGGGATGAAGGTTGGTAAGTAAGGTCTTTTTACCCAGGCATTCATATCTCCCTGAGCATCGCGTGGCCTCAGCCTAGATCCTTGTTCATAGAGGGAGACCAATTTCAGCTGCTTCTGTAAATCACTGGGCAGTTTAATCCTTCCTTATATCCTTTACATGAAGAGACTCAGTGTCCTTATCCATGAAGGTGGGGGTGAGCAGACTGGGGGTGGGCGGGAGGAGAAAGCAGATATTACCTCAGTTATAGGCAGTCATGAGGTTCAGTAATGTGCCATCCACCGAACCCTCAAGTTTTCCTTCATCTCAGAGAATCTCTTTAGAAATAGAACTAATTTGTAGTCTGTTGTAGATTACAGTTCATTAACTTCTCTTTTGCCATCTTTGATTATACACTGTCACTGTCCCCTTTTTGACATGAAGGTATACAGCCTTGATTCATTTCTTCCTTCCTCTTTTTGCTTAGTGGCTTCCTTCTCACTCATTGATCTCAAAAGCATCTATACAAATAAAAACAAATCATTAATTTCCACCAAGGTTTTGCCCAATTAACACCCTTCACCCCTGCCCTTGGAAGTCCACACACAAATTCCCCCTCAGCCTCCCTCCTAGAGGGGATTCTTCCTCCTGAGAGTCACCTGTGCCATGAGCACAGGCCCTGGGTTGTGACAGTTACACCATCCAGTGGAGGACTTCTTAAAATAAATTTTCTCCTCTTCATTCTGTGATCTATGTAGCCGTTAAAAAAAAAGAAGAGGAAGAATGGAACAGCTCAGTGTGTCATGATGGGAAATGACCGAAGAGGTATTTGTACACAAAAAGGAAAGGAAGGCTCAGAGTGGTGGGTATAGTATGCTAACATTTGCAGGGGAAAAGCATCCACTAAAAATAGACACACACATAACGTATAATTGGATCCACTTAGTGTTTATGGAAGGATGTACAAAAGACTTATCACTGTCATGGTGTCTGGTGAAGGGCGCTAGGTGTCCAAGAGTCAAGGATGGGAGGGACACTTGCTGCTGTAAACTTTCTAGTGACTTTTGAGTTTTGTGCCATGCGCATGTATTTACTGGTTAAAAATTAATCTGTTAGAGTGTTGGCTCGCAAACTGGCTCTTGGACACAGAGGGCAAAGAGAGACCACAGAAAGAGACTGCTCCAGGTTTGGTAGGTGGCAGGTTTAAGCAGCAAGGGAGCTTATACATGAAGTTCGTCTTGGGTGGTCACAACACTAATTGATTCCCACACCCACCTGCCAAATCTTAAAAGTTCATAAAGAGACCGTAACTGGGTTCGGTCACATATATGTCCCGATGGTCTCAACAGCACCTTACTTTCCCAGGACTGTGTCCTTAGGGCAGCTTCTAGCTTGGGCAAGACAGGGTAGGAGTGGGGCAAGGAACCTCTGATTGCCTGGGTCCAGCTCACGGGTCAGTCAGCAGTCACATGCTCTCAGAGACCTCCTCCAACACGTAGCTAGCTAGCTAGATAGAACAAAGAGCAAGAGAGAGAAAGGTTATTCTCCATGTTAAAATATTATGGGTTAAAAGACCATCGAAACAGGAATAACTCTCACTTTGTGATAATGTGTCACTGGATGCTACTGTCTTTGCCACCTGAAAGCCTCTCAGAGTCATTAGTGAGGGTGTTAAGTGATGAAATGAGTGGAAGATAATAATAATAATAAGTGGAAAATAATAAAGTCCTGCACTTCAGGCTGCTTTTTCTAGTGTGGATTGTGCAGAACAGACGCTTGGCTGTGCCCACCATCCTTCTCCAACACTGGCTAGCCTCGCGGTCCTCAGCGGCTGTTTTTGTTCCCTTGATCATGGCCCTCCTGCCTTTAGCCACCCACAGGCCCAGTTTCCTGCTTGCTCCCCTGGTAGGACTAATTGAGCTCATCTTTGTCCATATTAGAGAAACTCAAGTCATCAACCAGTAGATACATTTCCCCAAAGGATGTCAATTTTGAGGCTATTGGAGGTCCCCTTCAGTCTGTTCTAGGCATGGTCTTTCTTACTTTGTTTCATTGTCAAATTTTAAAGAAGGATTCTGGATAGCTGAGGTCCTGCCCCAAAGGCAGGAGTCATGGGACTCGGGATGCTCAGCACAAACCAAAGTGGTCTTTCTGTGTGAGCTAACCCGTACCGGGATTGTTCTACCTGACAGTCAAGGCAGAGCATCTTCTCTGGTTTGTTATTGGAATATTTTAGGAATTTACATATTGAAGACCTTTCTCCGTAAACCGTGTCTCAGCCTCAGCACTCTTGATATTTTGGTCTAGGTAGTTCTTTATTTTGGGGAGACTGTCCTCTGCATAGTAGGATGTTTAGCAGCATCCCTGGCTTCTCTCCATTAGATGCCAGTGGTGTTTCCCATGTTGTGAGAAGTGAAAATATCTCCATACATTGCCAAAGTTCCCAAGAAGGCAGAATCACTCCTGATTAAGAACTAATACCTTAAGTCATGGTGCCTCTGTGAGCATATATTCATACCTGCCTAACTCTTTTCATTTTTAACCACTTTAGACACTTTTTAAAAAATGTGCTTTAAATAACTTTCTTTAAAAGGTGATGTGGGAGTACCCACTCTCATAACACTGTTTACTGCACCTTTAATTAAGTCTCCAGAACTGTGTACATAATACCTTTGTAGGACAACTAGAAAGTGACGTTTAAATTTGGATACATTAATACTGAGTTGCGTGGTCTAGTTTTTACCAAGGAGAATGTCCCATTTTATTTGAAGTGATGAGTAATGAGTTTATCCCTTCAGTGAAAGGCATCTGACTTCACTGGAGGGGACATGTCTAAGCACAGGGAGGGGTATATATTTTAGACCCACTGAAGGACCTTATCCACACAGGTGTCTTGGGCTCTCTACCAGGATTTACCTCAGGAACGGCATGAATTTCCACGTCACTCTGGGGGGCTGACCTACCTGCCCGTGTCTTCCCTGGAGATACCTTAGAGCATGTGGATCTCCTGGGGGTGTTCAAAGCAGGGACCTCAAGCCAGCCATGTTAGTTCTACCTCAGGGCCTTTGCACTTGCAGTTCCCTCTACCTGGACTGTTCTTTCTCAAATCTTTTTGAGGCATGGCTGACTCTCTCCCACTTGAGTTGCATCTTAAATGCCACCCCCTCTGAGAGGTCTTCCCGTGTCGGGGCTCCATGCCCCGCCACAGCCCACTCCCCGTTGTCCTGATTTCTGTTGTCCATACCACTTCCAACTATTTGAAATGATCCCCGTTACAGTTTGCATGTTTATTTTTTGTTTCCCTGCATGTAGAATATAAGTTTCACGAGAGTAGCTGAAGATCTCTGTGTAATAACAGAGGAGGCTCTGGACTGCGTGCAGTCCAGTTGCTTTCCAGTTGAAGAGCTTATCCATGTAGCATTGTGGTTTCAGCTCAGTGAGGAGAGGGCTTGGTGCTTAGCAAGGAGGGAATGGGCCATGCTACAGTAGTGTGGATTTGCCTCTTTTGGATATTTCCTGTAAATCGAATCATCTGATCAATGCCTTGTGTGTCTGGCTTATTGAGCATGATGTTTTCAAGGTTCATTCATGTCCTAGTATGTGTCAGCCATTCGTTACTTTTTACGGCCGAATAATATTCCACCATACGCATATACCACTCGTAATCCATCCATTCGTCAGTTGACGGACACTGGAGCTCTTTGCACCTTTGGGCTGTTGTGAATGGTGCTGCTGTTCACCTGCATGCATGGGTTTTTGTTTGACAGTCTGTCTTCAGTTCTTTTGCATGGCATTGAGTAGCCTTGCCAGGCCACTTGGTAATTTTGTTTAATTTACTGAAATACTGCCAAACTTCAGCACAGTGCTGCCCCGTTTTATGTTTACACCTGTACGGCACGAAGGTTCCACACAGGCTCACCAACACTCCTCAGGCTCACCAATACTTATTTTCTGATTATTATTATTACTCCTCTTGCCATCCTCGTGGGTGTGAGGTGGTAACTCACGGTGGCTTTGATTTGGATTTTCTTCGGACTTTCTTCGTGACTCATGATGTTTAGTGTCTTTTCTAGTGCTCGTCAGCCATTTTCTGTCTTCCTTAGAGCGTGCCTTTATTTTTATGCTTATTTTCTTTGCATTGTTATTGTATGTGAACACTTCTCTCTCTTTCTGGACCATGAGCTGCCTCATTTATTGATTTTTTTTTACGATTTTATTTATTAAAGAGGGCACGTTCTGCGTGGAGCCCTGGGTGTTATGCACAAACAATGAATCATGGAACACGACATCAAAAACTAATGATGTAATGTATGGTGATTAACATAAAAAAAAATGCAGCCTGTAAACCTTGGGCTAATTTTCCAGATTGGCACATTTAATTCGGTTTTTATTTTCTGAATTTTGACCTCTGAATCTAATCTGTCCTGTATGCCATGAATGTTTAGGTTTTAAACATACTTTAAAGTCCGTTTTTGTCTTAGCTAATACAGTACCTAGGCAGTATTTGACTTTTTGCTGTTTCAGAGTAGGCAGTGGCTGTTGAAGTAATTTTCATTACAACAGGTTTTTTTGTTTTTTGTTTTTTTTCCTTTTCAGAAAAAGTTGCCTTTGACAACACTGGCTCAGTGTTTGATGGAGGGGTCAGCTATCCTGGGAGATGACACACTTCTCGGGTAGGTGACACCATGTGTGGGATTGCATCGAGTCTAGGTAAGCTCCCATCCCTGAGAAGTGGGCCAGAAATTCTCAGGGATGCACTGAGGACCCTTGAAGACTAGTTGGGACTGGGGTGGGAAGAAGAAAAGGTTTGCTGGTGAGAAAAATCAAAACCCCAGGCTCCAAAGTCATATTGGCTGTGCGGGGAGGCAACTCCCCCGGGGGGGAGAAATTAGCATAATAAACACAATAAATGGTTGAAGGACAAATGAAATCCCCAGGGCTCCAGCCGAAATAAATGGGAAACCTCTCCATGTCAGATGTCAAAAATTATAGGATTCCCAGAACAACCCAGGCTGAGTTTGAGCTCACAATAAAAACAAACTAAAAATAGAATCGTCCTGAGGGAGGATCAGCAAGGCGCGATCAGCAGGAGAAGCGGAGAGAACTAAAAATAATGCGGTAATATGAAAGAAAATAGGAAGTAATAGATATCGATATGTATGAAAGAGTTATGCTTAAAATGAAGCTTAAAAATTAAGTAAGGACAATGCGCGCTTTAGCAGCACATATGCTAAAATTGGAACAGTAGACATTAGTATGGCCCCTGAGCATGGGTGACAGGCCAATGTGTGAAACACTCCATATTTTAAGGAAAAAAAAAATTCCTGTTGTAACTATCTATGGTGACACGTTAACTAGACGTACCGTGATGCTCATTTCACAGTATATGCAAATGTTGAATCCTTCCATTGTACACCTAAAACAAATGTTATATGTCCATTATAGACTTCAATTTAAAAGACAAAATCGTCCTTGACCAAAGAACCAAATGATATGGAAGGAAAAAAAGAATAGACTGAATTAAAGAAAAACCAAATAGATCTTTTTAAAATTCAAATCATACTTATTATAATTTAAAGCCATGAGACAAGCTCTTGGCGAGGATTCAGAGAAAAAGGAACCCTCGTGCCCTGTTGGTGGGAATGCAGACTGATGCAGCCACTGTGGGAAACAGTATGGGGGTTCCTCAGAAAGTTAAAAATAGGCTTAACCATATGATCCAGCAATTGCATTACTGGGTATTTACTCAAAGAAGACAAAAACACTAATTCAAAAGCGTATATGCACTCCTGTGTTTATATTGCAGCATTATTTATTATAGCAAAGATACAGAAGTAGCCCCGGTGTCCATTTATTGATAAAATGAATGGACAAAGAAGATGTGGGGTGCATGAGTGTGTCTGTGTATAAGAGTATTTATATATAATGGAATAGTACTCAGCCATAAAAAAGAATGAGATCTTGCCACTTGTGACCGTAAAGATGGACCCAGCAGGTATTATGCTAAGTGAAATGAGACAGAGAAAGACGAATACCATATGATTTCACTTATACCTGGACTCAGAAAAACAAATGAACAAACAAACAAAAACAGAAACAGACCTATGAATACAGAGAACAAACTGATGGTGGCCAGAGGGGAGGGGCATGGGGGGGTGGGCAAAATGGGGGGAGCGGAGTGGGAAGTTCAGGATTCCAGCTATGAAACAAGTCAAGGGGATGGAAGGTGCAGCATAGGGAATTAAAAAAAAAACAAAACACTTGAGATAAACTGAAATTGCACACCAATAAAGAATTGGTGAGCTTGCAAACAGATGGGAAGTTGCCACCGAGAACGAGCAGTGATTCACAAGAGATGGGGAGGTGGCATTTGGAAATGGACAAGTATGGATGATAGAAAGCAGACCTGTGTCTGGGAGCTGTTCCCCAAGAAGAGAATGAGGACAAGGGGAAATTACAGTGGAACTTTTATTTTCTAGATTTAAAAAAACAAACAAACAAACAACCCTAAATCTTTAGATTGAAGAAGCACAAAATATGCTAACTGAGGTCAACAGAAAGAAATCTATCCCTGGATGCACGATAGGAAGACTACAGATTATTAACAAGAAAAAAAGAGAAATTTAAAATCAGGCAGAGGAAAAGATGATTGCATGTAAAAGAGCAATTCAAGGGGCGCCTGGGTGACTCAGTCAGTTGAGCATCCAACTCTTGATTTCGGCTCAGGTCATGATCTCAGGGTCATGAGATCGAGCCCTGCTTTGGGCTCTGTGCTCAGCGGGGAGTCTGCTTAGAATTCTCTCTCCCTCTCCCTCTGCCCCTCCTGCTCGCTCCCTCAAACTCTCTCTCTCAATCAGTCAATCTTTTAAAAGAGAAAGAGTAATTCAGTTGATAGCAGACTACTTATTCATCAACCAAAATAAATGTGAGGCAGTAATGGAGGAATCCCTTCAAGTATTGAGTGAAAATATAAGAAACCTAGATTCTATGATGAACTTAACCATTATGTAAGAATAAAGGGAAAATAAAGATAGTGCAGGCAAAGATTTAGGAAAAATTACTACTCGCATATTCTCACTGTAAGAACTAGTTAAGGTGTGTGAAACAGGTTACATGCAGAAGGAAGGAATGACATGCAAGTAGCCAGATAGCATAAAAAATTGAGTGAGCGCCGTGCAGGGGCTGGAAATTCTCTTTCTCTCTACCTGTCTGAGGTTCCTTGAGTGGGGCCCTGCAAATTAAATTGATCAACAGAGGAAAGCATGCACATTTTATTAACAGGTGCAGTGCATACACAGCAGAACTCGGTGATGAGTAACTCAAAGGCAGGTTCGAACTCGGGCTTAGGTAGCACTTTTTACAAAAGAACAACAATTTTTAGGGAAGTGACAAGGCAAAGGAGAAGAAATGTGAATTCCTAGGGTGGCAGGTATATGGGGGAGCAAATGGAAGATAAGGCTTATTAGTCAGGTTTATATGTAGGTTCCTGTGGTGCATTTCTGGGTTCATGTCTGGCTGATAAGGCTCTGGAGTTGTGTTTGGTGATTGACTTCTGTCCTTCCAGGTAGGGAGGGGATGATGACAGCTTTACAGTCCATGTCCTGCTCTTAGGGCAAATAGGGGGAGGGCAGAGATCTCTTCTGTATCTGCTTCTCGATTGTCTTCAGCTCAAAATAGTCCTTATGCCCAAGCGGCATTTTGGGGATGGCATATTCTGTTACCTTTTGGTGTAAAGAAATACAAATAAGCATTGAATTAAAACGTTAATTTGTGTGTGTTGAGGGAGGGTGTAAAGCAAAGTGAAACAAAAATACCAGAAAATAATAGCATGGAACATTGGGAAGGTGATCAGTGTTTCAAGGTCTTTAACTCTTTGAAAGATAAGGTGTTGCATTTTTGTGTAAGGTGTGTGTGTTAGAAAAGCAAGAGGAACCCCAAGAGGAATAGAATGTGGCACTTCGAAATTAGTAACAGGATGAAAAGGGAAGTAAATAAAATAGGGAAAAAAAAAAAAAACACCCTAGAAGGGACTAAAAGAGCAAAAAGCAAGGAAAGAGAAAACAAAGTAAAGGTATAAGTTAAGAGCTTTTTATCTGCAGTCATAAAAGATGGAATAAACTCGACAGCTCATAATACAGAGCATCACAGGTGGAGAAACATGCACGCTCTTTTTTTTTTTAATTTTTATTGTTAATCACCATACATTACATCGTTAGTTTTTGATGTAGTGTTCCATGATTCATTGTTTGACATGCACGCTAATTCTGAGATTCGCCTGAAGCACAGGGACACAGGAAGGTTGGAGGTGAAGGGATGAAGGACACCCAGGTAAAAATGACAGACTGAGCACAAACATCGACTTTCGTTCCCTTCCCAAATCCACTATGATGAAGGGATTTTTTTTTTTTTTTTATTATTAAAAGACATGAACCCAGAAAGGCATGAAAAACAGGAGAGGAAACAAAATTTTGTGAGCTGTGAAGCTTAGAATGGATTGATAACTCACTGGACAGGTCTCAGAAAGTGAACTCTGGAGCCAGAAGTAGGATATACAGACAGCCAATGTCATTTACATCCTGAAATGCTTGCAGGCTCAGGCGTGGTGGCCCCAGGGATCTCTAGAATGGTGAGTGGGTCTTTGGGACTGGGAGGTGATCCAAGTTATGAGTGTGTGTTGAAAGCTAGCTTATTTTCCCACTTGGGTGGCTCACACCCAGCCCTTATCCACAGCTCTGGGAGACCCTCATCGCCTCACCTCCAGCCCCAGCAGAAGAGTCTGGAGCTTTATTCTCTGGAGGGTATAAAGCAGAGTGTCCCCAGGCTGTGGACACCATGTAAGGGTATCACACATTAAAGTGACTAATGCCTACTGGAGGCTGAGATTCTGCATCTCTCTCCCCCCCACCCATGCGACCCCCAGGTCTTTCCTCTGTAGGCAGGAAAGCAAGAAGAGCCTTCTCTGGCAAATGTGACCGGCCCAACAGGAATGAACTAAAGACTCAAAGATATTGGAGGGGGCGATGCTTGAACAAATGACCCAGCTCAGCCATCCTATAGATAAGCTTGCAGCCGATGAGCTTTACTCACATACTCCAAGCTGTTGAGTCCCCACTCTTAAATATAGACAGGCGTCCAAGCTCACCAGACTTTGAAGGAAGTCTAACCTGCAGCCTACATACCAAAACAGTAGGGGAGGAGAAAATATAACTCGGAAGAAATAGATACTGCATGGGAAGGAGATTTCAGGAAAACACATTGCTTACATTGTCAAGTGCTAAGAGAAAATAATGCGTCCATGAATGAAAGTCAGTATGTTTTTCAATTATATCTCAATGAAAAAAGAAAGAATTAAAAAACCCAGGATGTCAATAAAAAAATGCTATGGGAAAGAAATACTCTGAAGTCGAGAGCAAGCTCATGGAAACAAAGAGTACATTTTCAGTGGCAAGTTTGGAAGATAAAGTCGAAGAAATTCAGAGACGAGAAGAAGACAACCATGACAGGAAAAATAGAAAAGTTGGAAGATTAGAGGACCAATCCAGTAAGTTGTAGGCCTGAATAACTTATATTATTAAAATACAAGAATAACAGTAGTAATAAAGTAATCCAGAACAGAAGGACCTGAGTTCCTATATTGAAAGGGCTCACTGAGCTCCTGATACAATAGAAAAAGTTGAACCTGTGCCTGGGCTCACTGCTAGGGAAGACTAGTGACAAGTACAGAGATTCTACAACCTTCTGGAGGAAAAAAAATGGTCACATAGAAAGGCTCAGAAATCTGAATGCTTCCAGACTTGCCAAACGCAACAATGGAAGCAAGGAGATTGCTGTGGAGTGCCTTCAAAATTCTGAAGGAATATGATGCTCAGCATAGAATTCAGTATCCTGCCTAGCAATCAACGTGAGGGTAGAGGGGAAGGTCATGACATGCAATGTCTCAAAAATTGGCTTCCTGCACATTCTTTCTCGGGCAGCTAAAGCAAGGTGTGCTCTACAATGGAGTGACTAAGAAAGAGGTAGACACAGGATATGGGAAATAAGATCTATCTGGCATAGGACAGAGGGAGAGAAAAATCCCAGGAAATGGGGAAGGAAGTGTGCAGGAAGACAGCTGTGCCAAGGGATCGAAGGGAAAGTCAATCCAGGTTGACGCGGGTCCAGGAGAGACGAATTCAAGATGGAATTCATTCACATCAAGTGTGGTTCAGTATCTTAGACAAAATAGTGGTGGAGGATTTGGGGTTCAGTCAGGTCTATAGAAAAACTAAACAAGCAAACCAAAGCAAGACAATTATTAACTCTACAGAGAGGACAAATGTGTGGGAAAGACCAGTGATCACCATATCCTACCCAGCCAAACTCTGAATGGCACGTGGGATCAAAATGTAGTGCAAATACTAAAAGTCTACTGATATAAATAAATGCAGGGAGGGCAGATGTAAAGATCACCAAATTCTCATTTTCCAGAGTTGACTGTCAATAGCCAATGCTTAAAAAAAAAAAAAAAAAAGATTAACAAGTAGCATCCGGAGCATGGAGGTAAGTAATAGACAAATCAAATCAAAGACACCATTAAAAAAAGGAACAAAGAGAAGTCCACGACCTGAAAGTTGAAATTTGCAGCAGATCGGAAAAAGAATTTGAATGCCCTCTACATCCACACCTATGGCTTTCCCCTCCCGTTGCAGGAAGATGCTGAAACTCTGCGGAGAGACAGAGGACAAGCTGGCTCAGGAGCTGATCCACTTTGAGCTGCAGGTGGAGAGAGACGTGATCGAGCCCCTGTTTTTGCTGGCCGAGGTAAGCCGCACACGTGAGACCACACTGCCCGGTGACCCTGTTCTTCATCAGGAATTATCACTGCCCGTCCGCCTGGTCTGGATTCCCCGATGTGGCAGCCCCTCCTGCTGCCTGCTGGTCCCCTCTCCCACCCACACTCTTCTCCCCTGGTGTTCCGGTGGGGACAGGAACAAAGCTAGCTCCCAACATCCTTCCCCACCAGAGCCTGCACGCTATACCAACCCTGCCCTCCACCCATCTCCCATCTTCTGGAAAAGGAATGGCAGCCCCCAGTCTCAGGAGGAGACTCCCTGTAGGGCCATTGGCACCTTATGTGTACATGCATCCCTTCTCTTTCATTTCATTCGATTTTATTATTTCTTACTTTAATTCCAGTGTAGTTCACACACAGCATTCTGTGAGTTTCAAGTGCACAATATAGCAAATCAACAGTTCTATACCTTCCTCATTGCTCGTTGCGATAAGTGCACTCTTCATCCCCTTTGTCTTTGGATCTTAAAGGATACCAAATAAAACCATTTGCGTACAAAGACACCTTGATGTCCGCGTGACAATTTGGCTAGCTTCAACCAAGTGAAATTGTGTCAAGTAAGAATGGAAATGGTTGGGGATTTTATGTGCCTTGAGCCCTTGACTTCCCACCAGTTGCCCTGAATTGGCCATCCAGGACCGCCCCAGCCCCGTCCCGTGGAACTGCAGATGCTCTGTGTCTGCACGGTTTGCTAGCCACTAGCCACCTGGGAGCTAGTAAGCTCTTGAAACGTGCTTAGTGTCACTGAGGAACTACCTTTTAAATTTTATTTAATTTTTGTTCATTCGAATTTAAAACGCTGTAGCCACAGGAAGCTAGAGGCTACCATATTGGACGGCATTGCCCTAGACCAGGCCTGGTTTCCTTCCTGGACTGCCCCCAGCACCTCCCCATCCTCTGGTGCAATTTCTGTCACAGAATGGATGGGCAAATCGTTAACCAGAGTGCCTAAAAGTTTTCAAGGAGAAAATCCTATATCTGGTGGTTGGACAGAGATCAGCTCTAGACTCCTCAGATGCTATCCTCTTATAGGCTGTTGCCCAGCCAAGTGCATATGTGAGAGGCCCTTTGCTCTTCGGAAAGGTGGCCTGGGGTCTCAGGCAAAGCCTGAAGTAAACCCAAGGGACGCGTTTGACCTGGGTGCTGAGACTCACTTGTACCAACCAGATGTCCCCAGTCCCCTCCAGCTTTGCTTGCAGGCTCTATGGTGCTTGGAGGAACCCAGGGCCACTTCTTCTCTTCCATATCAGATATGGTTCCCTTCCATACGTTACTCACCCCTGCTCCAAAGACCTTCCTCACGGTTCTCCCTTCTCTATAAAAGCCGTGGCCTGAGATGATTTTTGGTTTCAATATAGTCAGTTTTCCCTTTTAAATTCTCACTTCCTGCCCCTCTTTGGCTGAGCCCCGGGGCCCAAAATCCCACACTGGGATGTTCAGTGGAGATATTTTTAGAAATAAAACTGTAAAAAGAGCATCCACATACAACCAACCACTATGGAAGAACTTGTCATAGCTGAACAGAGCCGTGGTGATGTTTATCGGGTATTTATTTGGGGGAAAAGTTTTACTTTATTTCTATAAAAATACATCCTGATTGCATTCCCCCATCAGATCTCAAGCCTCCTGAGACTAGTCATGCTGCTGTCTGTTTTGAATTAGGTCTGTGTGTCAGCTCGTTCTGCTTTTCTCCCCACGCATGGCCCTTGTGCTGTGGACAGAGCTGGGATGGAGCCCACGTTTGCTGGCCGAGGCGGGGGCAAGAGTGAGGCCGGGCATAATAAAGTGAGCAGAGGAGTACAGAGCCCCCTAAGAGGGTTGGGGTAATGGAGGGCCTGGCAGGTGTCCAGTGAAGAAAGAGCAGCAGTTAGCTCAGGCAAGAGAATTGAGGGTTTCCTCTGGAAATGAGCCCTCCAGCCCACTTAAGAATTCATCTGAAGCTTCAGTCTGACTCTGTCCTGTAACCACAGGTGGAAATCCCAAACATTCAGAAGCAGAGGAAACACTTAGCAAAGCTGGTGCTGGACATGGATTCTTCACGAACAAGGTACAGAAGGGTTTCTTTGCTTTCCTTTTTGCTTCTTGGAAAAGGAACAGTGATTGTATTTGGGGGGTGGGGAGGGGTGTGTGGGTAGAGGCATTTGTTGAGTGTGTGTTTGTTCTCTTAAGTTTTTCTTAATACCCTTGACGTGGCAGGCACCGGAGGTGAGTGTCGTGAGTCAGAGATACGGGGGCCCTGCTCTCACGGGGGCTGTAGCCCAGTGTGGGAGACGGAGACCCTAGACAAGTCTGTAAGTCCTGTGAAGAAGGTAGCATGGTGCAGTTTTAGAGGAGAGTGATGGAGAAAGGGAGACTACAACATTAGGTAGGCTGAAACAGAGAAGTCTTCTTAGAGATGACACTTGATCTGGGACCTAAATGATGAGAAGGAGGCAGCCATGCAGAGATTGGGCACAGGACATTGAGTCCATGACAGCAGGAACAGCATGTGCAAAGGCCCTGAGGCAGAGGGTAAGGGGAAGATAAGGCTGCCATGTTCAGGGTATAGCACCAAGGCGGCGTGGCCGGGGTAAGAGCCAAGGGGGACATAGTAGGAGCTGAGCTCAAAGAGGCAGGGTGGGTGAGGTGTTGTGTCTAAAGAAGGGGGAAATTTCTGGTTCTGGGACCTGCCCACCTTTTCCTAAAGCCAGTGTGTACAGCTCTCCTTTCTGTAGCCATTCTCTGAACCTGAGGCCAGTATGAGGGAAGCAGCATTCTAGCTGTGTTGCTCTCCTCCTGCAGCATCTCTCAGAAGCCTCCAGAAAGTGCCTGTTAGAGCAGGGGGTCTCCAGAGGCCCTGAGATGCCATTGACTCTGACCACCATATGTCCCCATGGTGCCTATACAGCTTCCTAATTCTCGCAGTGGTGTATGCGCCTAACTGTGCAACTGGAAGGAATGCAGGTTCCTGAAGATTAATACAGAAGGAACATTTTGGTGCTACCAGAGGTCCTTTGCAGGTCACTTTTAATCCTCTCTGTACCTCTTTTTAATTTTCTTGAGGAAAAGAAAACCAGAAAATACTGATGTACTCGGACTGAGAGATGTAGTATAGGGTCCTGAAGCCGGAGTCCAAGGTGAGGTGGTGAGATCCAGGTCACCTGTTTTTGAGACCTGTGAGCTTGGTCAAGTCAGTCAACCTTCCAGAGTTGCAGTTCCATCACCTGCACGTAGGTAGTAATACCGTTCATGAGTTGACGTGAGGAGGTTGTGTTGAGTGTCGGTTGAGATCACATTTGTCACAGCGCTTCCCAAGTGCTAGTTGGGACCCTAGAATTCTGCATCTGGACCAATACGAAGTGTAGGGCGGTCCCCCCAAGACCAGAAATAGAACAGGTTAGTACAGCAGAGAAACAAAGATGTCTTTCGTTAATTTAGTGTTTCCCAAACTTCAGTCCACCCGACCAGTTTTGGACATCTGAACCCATGCATCTCGCAAAAAGTCGATCCGCTTCTTCAAAATGAATCCGTTCAAAAAATGTTAGAGCCCTACCACCCATCGAAAGGCACTACCCTTTGCTGTGAATGCCAGGTAGACACAGAAGTGAACAGGACAAAAGCAAAGCCAGTGCAGTTAAATTTTACATCCTGTTGCCTATGGAAGGCTGTGATCCCGAAGCTCATCCCTTTCTGTTAAGAAGGAAGAGGAGGAAAGTTGTCAAAGTTTTTCCGACCCAGGTCTGAGGCTCTCTCCTTAGTGCTTGTGGAGGAAGACTGAGCAGGCTGCGTGGGGAATATGGATTTGGCATCACCGACTACCGTATCCTCAGACCACGTCCACTTGCCGCCCATGACATCAGCGTTCAAGACCCACATCTGGGGAGTCACACGAGGAGTAAAGACATGCTGATTGTCAGGAACTCTCTACCTCCCCCATCCAAATTTTTATGCTTCTAAACTTCAGTCGAGACCCTTGACAACCTTTGTCTTTTCAGAAGCCAACCCACCCCAACTTCCTGCCTTTTCCCTAACCCCTCACTCTTCATCCAGCATGAGGACCACATCCCAAGATACAGCAGTGAGAGTAAGACCAGATGCTATGCCGTTGAATAGCAAGGATCACCAGCTGCTCTTCTGGAACAGTGGGTTCTTCCTGCCCCCCACCCCCGCCCCACCCTGCCTCCCACTGTGGTCAGTTTGTAGGTTCTGTTCTTTGCGGGATTACCAAACCTCTCTTTAGTCCTTTTTTGTCGTTCCCGAGTTACCTTGAATTCTACAACTTGGGTGGATACTGTCAATCCAACTCCTTTATCCAATGTTTAAGTAGGTCTGAATCCAAGGTGTGTATTTGCCTCGATTCGAGTAAATCTGGCTTGTCTGCTTGGAAAGCCAATTGTACAAGCCTTAATATCCTAGAGAAGACCGAAGCTTAGAAGTTGAATAAAAGATGATAGATAGGGAGGCTGGAGGAAAAACTCAAGCTTTATGCTGAATTTAAGATCGTGAATTGAATTGAAACGAATCAAATGATACACAGTGTCTTTTCTGTGATAGATTTGGTTTGGCAATGGTTGCAGAAGGAGCCCCGTTCCTTCCCAAAGTCTGCCTCAATTTTTCTGAGCGTGTATCTCAAGATCAACCCTTCTGGGTCCAGAACCCTTTATGCTTCTGCTGAATAGCTGTGGACTAAATTTCATCCTCCCTCCCCAAATTCACATGTTAAAGCTCTAACCCCCTAATATGACTCTATCTGGAGATAGGACCTTTCAGAAGTAATTAAGGTTAAGTCAGGTCATAAGGGTAGGGCCTTAATCCAGGTTGGGTTGGTGGCCTTCTAAGAAGAGGAAGGGACAGATTTCTTTCTCTTTACACGCTCACTCAGAGGAAGGGCCCAAGTGAGGAGGCAGTAAGAGAGCCTCTACCAAACCCAAATCCTGCCAGAACCTTGATCTGGAGCTTCCAGCCTCCAGAACTTCTAGAAAACTAATTTCTGTTCTTAAGCCACCTAGTCTGTGGTATATTGTCGCGGCAGCCCGGGCAGATGAAGACACCTGCCTTCCCTGGAAGCAGGTGAACTAATAATATAAATAAAACAGGAGAGTTGGGGGATGGATATGGGGCAGCTCATGGAATTAAAGAAGTAGCTAATTAGGAGAGATTTTAGTGCCTCCGGGAAGGACCGCACAGTCTCATTGTCTTAGAAGCTGTTCCTTACCTCCTACCTCTCCCGAATCAGGCATGTTAGATCCAGTGTCTTCATAGTCCCTTGGGCTCCTGTCTCCCCAGCATGAGACCTGTTCTTTTTGTTCTAATTGTAAAAGTACAGAGAAGGGGGTCCATTTGTCTAGACTTTGCTTAGATGCCACTCCCTTGGCCTCTCAATAGGTCAAGGTGATGAAGGTTGGGTGTGGACTTGGCTTGCATCAGGGACCCTCACCTGGGCCACTCACGGTGAGGGTCATTGCAAAACTGGCAGCTTCCCGGGGCACCTGGGTGGCTCAGTTGGTTAAGCGTCCACTCTTGGTTTCAGCTCAGGTCCTGATCTCATGGGTTGTGAGATCAAGCCCTGCATCAGGCTCTGCGCTCAGCGGGAATCTGCTTTGCTTGGATATTTTTTCCCTCTGCCCCTTCCCCTGCTCTCTCTCTTTCTTTCTCTAAAATAAATACATCTTAAAAAACAAAAACAAAAAACAAAAACCCTGGCAGCTCCCTTTGGCCCACACATCAGAGCAAGAGTAGGGCAGGACCTCACAAACCGGAGGATGCCAATGGCAGAGGAAAGGAGACCGGACAGATGAAATAATACATGTCCCTTTAAAGGAACGTTCCTGTCTGCCTCCCAAAAATTCTTCCTTTCTACTTCCCGTTGCCCTGAACTCTTGCCTTTGCCCTCTTGACCCTTTTCCTGATCCCTAAAATTCCATACCCTTATTTCTGGCCCTTTTCTCTCCTCTAGCCTTCATTAAAGCTAGTATTCTGTCTCTACCTCCCCCAGACCCTATAGCAATGGCACCTTTTCCCAGCTAATAATGGTGTCACATCAGAGAAGAACTTTCTTCTTTTTATTTTATTTTATTTAAATTCAATTAACGTATAGTGTATTATAAGTTTCAGAGGTACAGCTCAGTGATTCCTCAGTTGCATATAACACCCAGTGTTCATTACATCACATGCCTTCCTTAATGCCCAGAACTTTCTGCTCTGCAAATTTGAAAGCTCAGACTTCTTGGTCGAGAATCCCTGGTTTCTTCTCTTGACGGAGCAGGAAAGTGCTTGAGTTTATTTACAGAACAGATGTCTGACAAAGCCACCATACCTTGAAATTCATGATTATGGTCTCTTTTCCCAGCAGATTACTGTCCATACACATTTTCCCATGTTTTCCTTGCTATTTTATTATCTGATTTCCACACTCTCATTCTGCATCTTTTTATTTTTTTATTTTTTTTTTATTTGACAGACAGCGAGAGAGGGAACACAAGCAGGGGGAGTGGGTGAGGGAGAAGCAGGCTTCCCACGGAGCAGGGAGCCTGGTGCGGGGCTCGATCCCAAGACCCTGGGATCATGACCTGAGCCGAAGGCAGACGCTTAACGACTGAGCCACCCAGGTGCCCCTCTCATTCTGCATCTTATCACTTTTGTAATCTCAAAGGAGGTTACTTCTCTATTGCGAATAAAGTTCCCTATAAAGGGAGAGGGAAAGATCTAAACCGCCAAGAGATTATCTAAAGTAGATATTTAGGGGAAAAGAGGGAAATAGGAAAGAAAAGAAAGGTAGTTTGGGGAAATATCTTCATTTTAATAGACACATATTAAGGATGATTGGGGTTTTTACAAAAAATCAAATCCAGATCTTCGAAGCCTCAAAAAATCAGTGTCTGTTTACTTAATTTTTTTTCATACCTATATTGTTTGGTTGTTTTTTCTTGAGATAGCATGAGCCACATGGTGGTTGCAGGTTGGTTGGTTGGTTGGTTTATTTATTTGTAGGCTCCACACACAATGTGGGGCTTGAACTCATGACCCTGAGATCCTGAGATCAAGAGCCATGTGCTCTACCCACTGAGCCAGCCAGGCACCCCTGAGCTTAATCTCATAATCTACCATATTCATTTTCAGCAATCTAAATTATAGCCATGGCATCTCCTATTTTATTTGACAAAAAAAATCCCACAACGCTTTAATACTCTGTTTCAAGTGGCTAAACTGTGAGTTTATTAAACAGATCATTTCTGTCGGGCAAACCATTATGAGAAAGAACTACCCACGAGTTTTTGCAGTCCGTATCTGTTAGATTTTTCAACATCTTTGAGTAGACTATTTCCTTTGTAATTTGCCCTGAATTCTTAACTCGGATGAGGAATGAATGGTTTCCAAGACATGTGTGTCCATCTCCGGACCTTCAAGCCAGCTTGACATCCCAAAGCCTTCTTAAGTCATTTTCCTGTGAATGCATTTGTTTTTTAAGATTTTATTTATTTATTTAAAGCGAGTGTGAGCAGGGGCAGAGGGAGAGGGAGAATCTCAAGCAGACTCCCCCCTAAGCACAGAGCCAGACCTGGGGCTTGATCCCAGGACCCTGAGATCATGACCTGAGCCGAAATCAAGAGGCAGATGCCCAACGGACTGAGCCACCAGGCGCCCCCCCCCACATGAATACATTTTTTTTAAAGTAACACAGAATCCTTTATTTTATTCTTTTTTGCTAATAGCAAAGAGGACTTTCATTTCCCTTTCTTGTGTCATAGTCTTGTACTCTTTGTCCCACAGATAACAAACTCAGAGAAAGAAGAAATCATGTAGAGAAACCAGCTAGGGATTGTTGACTCTCAAAATGAGGGTCACATTGCACTTTGTGCCTCTAGGATGGATGGCCTAAGAGCCAGATAGGGCCTATAGGGCCATCAGGTTTTGTCTGTACGCCACTGGCCTGCATGGTGTTTAAGCAAAACTGTTTATAGTCTGTTGCCCTATTTCTTTAGAGTGTTCACATGACAATTTCCAGCATCTCTTGTCAACTGAGGGAGGCCAGCACCCCCATCAGGGTCCCCTTCCCCTCACTGTCCTTCCCGACTTCCCTGAGAGACTGCCGTCCCCTGTTGGCCGCCCTTTGTCATCCTAATGACCCCACTGTTTTTCTTAGGGCCATGAAGTGGTTGTGCATCTCAACTGTCCCAGTTACAAGTAGGGAAACAAAGGGTGGACTCGTTTTTTAAGATACTGACCCATCTGACTTGGTGCTCTTACTCCAGGGCCCCTATAAGCCATTGAATGTACAGACTCCATGGAAAAAGAACCCACTGCTCATCCCTGCTGCAACTCCTATAACTGTCTTGTGTGAGCGGAATCTTCCTTCAGGGCTCTTGGTAATTCCCTGATAATGCCAGGGCCGGCAGAAACATCTGTACTTTGCCACGACACTTTCCCGAGCCGCGTCCTCCGACACCTGCTGTCTCTGCACAAGGACAGACGTCGAAGGAAATACGAACGCGGTATCCGAGTGTCTACGGGAAGCTTTTTTGTGCTGGCCGGTGGAGATTTTGGCTTTCGGATTTGTTTTGATTCTGCTCTTCTGCTCCCTCCCACCCGACACCCGTGACTGGCTCCAGCCACGTCGGCGAGTGTTTCCAGACTCCGAGCCCACGGGGAAGGAAGGCAGGGAGCTTACGGGGATGACATAGACCGGGCCTCGGAGAAAGCACCAGTGATGGTCATCGGGCGACACATTTCCGGGGAAATGGTGGCAGGCTGGGGCATGCCTGTCCCCTCCGTGTCCGGCCACAGCTGCCCCCTTCCTCCTGGGTAGTGTTCGTAAGCCGCTTCTCTTCTCCGCGTCCCCACGGTGTTATTCCCAGGGCGCTCCACCTGTCTCACGCCTCCCCTCTTTTTCTCCCGTTTTCCATCAGGTGGCAGCAGACTTCCAAGTCTTCAGGTCTGTCCGGTGGCTTGCAGCCTGCGGGTGCCAAAGCTGATGCCCTCAGGGAAGAAATGGAGGAAGCTGCCAACAGAGTGGAGATTTGCAGGGTATCCTCCCCCCCCCCCCGTCTTTGCTCCTCTTTACCGGGACAGATGGGGGAACCCTAAGGGAGTCCCTTTTTCCTCACAGGCATTTTAGTAAAACCTAAGCGGGAGCTCTGGTTGAGCTGAATGTCCCCAAGCTTGCCTGCTGGTGTCTCTAGAGCCTGGGGTGAGCCCTAAGAGTTGGGGGCTTCGAGGCGGCCTCAACAGGGGGGACAGCAGTGCGTTAGCAACGGGGTTCCCGTGCATCGGGCACAGAGGAAGTAGCCTTGGTGTCTCTGTGAAGCTTTTGTAAGGCACCTGAGTCCCACAGAATGGACTCTTGGCTGGGTGGAACAGTTGAGAATTTAGACAGTAGACCAACCTTGACTTGCTGTTGGTATTAAATTGTTTCTTTTTGTTCACCTTGGAATAACATTTCCTGAGTCACTTGACCCATCTCCTGCCTCCTTGGACATAGTCATCTGTGAAGTTGAAATGCTGACCAAGGAGATAGTCCGCGAAAAGAGGAGGTCTCCCTCTTGTTAAGAGAGGAATGTCGCATTCTAAGAAATCCATGCCTCTGCCCTTGGGAATGTCAGCAGCCCTTTGTGCACCTGCTCAGACGTTTCCCATCTTTGCCACAAATGTTGTTTGGGGCAGAACTAGCAAGACCCCGTTCGTGAGATTTTATTTATTTATTTAATTTATTTGAGAGACGGATAGAGAGCATGCACGAGGTGGGGGAGAAGCAGAGGGAGAAGCAGACTCCCTGCTGAGCAGGGAGCCCGATGCGGCACTCAATCTCAGGACCCCAGGATCATGACCCAAGCCAAAGGCAGATGCTTAACTGACTGAGCCACCCAGGCGTCCCCTAATCTCATACGGTTTTAAAAGAGCGTCGCCACTTGGCATCCAGACATCTCTGTTCTTTGTGGCTTTTTCTAGTCTTGTCAGCTTGCCCTTTGGCTTCTCTTTTTATAGCCGCTCTGCGTGGGGTGGCTTCAACCTTGCATTCAGGTGACGTTCAGGGTCAGATAGAATTGCTCTCTGGAATTAGGAACCCTGACGAGTTGGTAAAGAATTCATGATCTCTCCACCTACAGTACCATGGACTCGAGCAAAGTAAGACCTTGAAATGCTTCATCAGGTCCTGAGATACATCGTCAGTACAGCTGGTTTGTCATTTGAACTCCCAAAAGACAAATACTTAGCTGGTGCCATTTGTGAAGTCTAACTCTCATGCTGATCTCACTTTGACTCTGTGTAACGTCCCCATTTTCCCGTAGACTTGTGTTCTTTAGTTAAGAGTCCCGTTTCTTACAAAAATCACCCCGTAACAGACAAGAGACAGTGGTGTCGAGGGGATGCTGAATATGACTCTCCAAGTACATCACAACAGTAGTTTAATACCTTCGCTGTTCTGTAGCTCTTTACATGTGCTGTTTTTTTACCAAAAAAAATATGTTCAGTTCCCTTTGAAAGATTAAAGAAGTAATACATTTTGCCATAACCAGTGAAAAAGCATGAAAATATATCAAGGAGAAAGACCAGTAATTGTCCCCCATTCCTACCCAGCAACCCCTCTGTTTCCAGAGAGAGTGGCCAATTCCCCTTCTTCACCAACATTTATTCAGAATTGTTGTGAACAGTGGTGCTCTGTTACATGCCGAGTGGCCACAAAAGTTACAAAGATGAAGGAGGTCAGTTGTAGGGCCTTTATATAGACTCCCACCCCTTTTTTTCATAATCATACAAACATATGCTCATAGAATTTTCCTAGTTACTTGTGTGTGTGTGTGTGTGTGTGTGTGTGTGTGTTTATAGAACAGTTCTGTTGTTTATATTAATTTACCACTTACTTTCCTCAATTAATACATCCTGGATATCTCTCCAGGTTAGTAGCTATAGCTCTTAGTCTTTTTAATAAAGTCCATAGTATTCCATCATAAGGATACGTATACACCATGATTTGTGTAACTCTTTTCCTGTTGATGGATATTCAAACTAGTATGTTCTGTTTTTTGCCCTCACCAGGAATGATACAGTCAGCATCTTTATATGTATATTCTTATGCACTGGTAATTTTTTTTTTTATGGGATAGCTTCCCCAAAGTGATATTTTTAGGTCAAAGGCTATACATTTTAAATTTTGGTAGTGACAGTTAACTTCTCTCAAAAGGAAATAGTTCACATTCCCACCAGCAATATACAAAATTGCACATTTCCCCACATCTTTCCCTGTGATGTATATTGTTCCTATTTTCAACTTTTGCCAGTCTGGTGAGGGGGAAAAAGCTGTCTTATCTCTATGTTACTGTAATTTTAATTTCCCTGACTTAGTAATGCTGAGTGGATCTTTGTGTCTTTATTGGATATTCTTCAGATACGCATAGACATTCCCAGGCTGGCAAATTGCCTATTTGTATTGGCAATTGGACCAACATTTCTGTTTTTCTTAAATATCAATTTATAAATTTTTTTCTCTGCATATTAGGGGTATTAAACTTTCTTCTTTCTGTTGTGTTGCAGATCATTTTTCCAGTCTGCTATTTGCCACTTGGCTTTGTTGATGTCTGCCATTAAAAACTTGTTTATATGCGTGTATTCCTTTGCATGGGAAAATATCCCAGGCATCTTCCACCTCAAGGTTGAAGCATTTGGTGTGGTCTGTGTTTTGAGTATTGGCCATTCCAGCAGAGGTACTGTGGTGTCTCGTTGTTCTAAATTGTATTTCACAGATGCCGTAAGATGATGAACCTCTTTTCACACACTTACGTGCCATCTGTCCATAATACTTTGGTGATATGTCTGTTCGGGTCTTTTGCCCATTTTTAAATCAGGTTGTTATTTAGCATTGTGTTGTTTCATCTCCAACTATTGGGGGATTTTTCCAGCTCTATTTCTGTAATTTTATTTCTGGTTTAATTCCACTGTGGTCAGAGAGCCAACACTGTATGATTTCAGTTCTTCTAGATTTGTCAAAATGTGTTTCATGGCCCATGGTGTGATCTGTCTTAGTGGACATTCCTTGCGAGCTCGGGAAGAATGTGTATTCTGCTGTTGTTGGATGAACTAGTCTGTGGGTGTCAGCTCTATCTAGTTAATGGATGCTGCCGTTGAGTTGAGCTCTGTCCATACTGCAGTTCTCCCTGCTGGAGCTGTCCATTTCTGATAGATGGGTGTTAAAGTCGCCAGCTGTAAGAGTGGATTCCTGTATTTCTCTTTGCAGTTCTATCACCTTTGCCTCATGTACTTTGATGCTGTGTTGTCAGGTGCACACACACGAAGGATTGTTACATCTTGTAGAATGACCCCTTTAGCATTAATGTTGTCCCTCTTTATCCCTGATAATTTCTCTCACTCAGAATGCCAGTCTCGGGGACATAGAGCCAGCCACTCCCACTTTCTTTTGATTAGTGTTAATAGGGTATGCCTTTCTCCATCTTTTTACTTTTAATCTATACATATCTTTTTTTTTTTTTAAGATCTTATTTATCTGACAGAGACACAGCGAGAGAGGGAACACAAGCAGGGGGAGTGGGAGAGGGAGAAGCAGGCTTCCCGCCAGGCAGGGAGCCTGATGCGGGGCTCGATCCCAAGACCCTGGGATCATGACGTGAGTCGAAGGCAGCCGCTTAACGACTGAGCCACCCAGGCGCCCCATAATCTACACATATCTTTATATTTAAAGCGGGTTTCTTGTAACCCACATATAGTTGGGCATTGGTTTTTGATCCACTCTGACAATATCTGCCTTTTAATTGGTGTCTTTTCATTGTTGTTTAAACAATTATTGAATATAGTTGGATTAATATCTATCATAATTGTTCCTGTTTTTTATTGGTTGCCCTTGTTCTTTATTATTATTTCTGCCTTCAGGTTTTCTGCCTTTTGAGTTTTACTTTAGCATTTTATATGGTTTTATTTTCTGTCCTTTCTCAGCATATCAATTATACTTTTTTGTTTTAGGTCTTTTTAGTGGTTGCCTTAGAGTTTGCAGTATACATTTACAACTAATCCAAATCCACTTTGGAATAGCTAGATACTCTTTCATTTATAGTGCAAGTATCTCTTAGTAAGAAAATGTCCCTAGTTCCATCCACTGACTTGTACATATTGTACATAAGCCAACATAAGCACAGGTGTGTATATATGAATGTATCCATGCATTCATGTGTGTTTATCTGGATCCATGGATACATTCACATAGATATGAATACATTGTTGCTATTGTTATGAACAAATGTATCAGTTGGATTAAGAATAAGAAAAATAAAAGTTTTATTGTAGCTTAAGTACCCATTCTCTGATGGTCTTCCCTTCTTTGTGTAGGTCTGAGTTTCTGACCTATATCTTTTTCATTCTCTCTTAAAAAACTTTCTATTTTTTTTTTTTTTAACATTTCTTATTAGGTCTATGGGCAACAAAGTTTCTTCAAGTCCCTTTTGAAGGTAATTTTGTAGGGTACAGAATTCTAGGTTGGAGGGTTTTGTTTTTGGTTTTTGGTTTTTTTCTTCTCAACACTTTAAATATTTTACCCCACCCTCTTCTGGCTTGCATGGTTTCTGAGGCAAGGTCAGATGTAATTTTTATCTTTGGTCACCTCCTGGCAAATGTTTTTAACCTCTGGCTTCTTTGAATATTTCATTGTTATTGATTTTCTGAAGTTTGAATATGATATGCTCAGGTGTCATGGTTTTTTTTTCTTTTTTGACCAAAAGCCTAATATCCCAAGTCATGACTATCTAGCTAATATTTTTTAAGTTTAACTATAGGGAGTGGCCACTAGAAAGAATGTTTATCTGGGGGGTAATGAGCTACAAAACCATCTGGTCCCATTTTTGTAAACCAAGCAATCATATAAAACATATGACTGATTAAAATAGATACAAAATGAGCAGCCCCATCATGGTATTTAGAGCTTATCTCTCTGTGGTGGGATGGCAGGTGAATTTGGTTATACACTCTGTATCTTTCTGAGTGTGGATTGGTTGCCAAATCAAAAAACAAATGATTTTTGAAACACGTTAAACTCTGGTGATTATTGATGTGTTTTTTTTTTCTTTATAAAGAAAATTCACTAATGATTTAGATACATGGAAATTGGATTTAGTTTCCACTTTTATTTCTGACTTTGGAGTGCAGCTTATTTGGGACCTGTATTCTTAACTCAGTAAGAATGTAATCTAATTATACCTTTAAAAAACCTTTTGGTGTTCCTGAGGGCACTCACAGACAGTCTGTCTGCCTTTTCTAGGATTATCGTTTGGCAAACCTCGAATGCTGAGTCACTGACGGTGTATTCAGTGTGACATTTAGTCTTTCAGGGGTCCCTCCCTTTCCTCTGCCTGCTGAGCCATTTTGATCCTTTGACCCTTTGTGTTTTCCCTGACTTGACATACCTCCCTCACAGCTGCCAGTGATGGATGTCTCCTGACCAAAGAAAGCTGCTTGGCGGACGGGGGGGGAAATGGCAGACGAAGTCGATTCCTCTAGAACCTTTGCTAGATTCAGCAGCCCCACAAAGGCTTTCATTGCCAGGATGCTCCGGTGAGCGGGAGCTGAGGCTTAGAACACATTTTATTCCTCGGGAAAGTTACCATTGCTAAGCCTGCGTGTCTCCATCTCTTACATCAGCAAATAGTTACAAAGCCCCTACTAATGTGCAAAGCACATTTCAGACGGTGGAGGACAGACAGGAGATAAGACCCTTGAACTCTCGGTAGCCACTCATCCAAAATTGGAAATTGAGCACTTTACCCTAAGAGAGTTAGGTGAGAACTCCAAGTGACATTGTGCTTGGCCCTTAGATTGTTCCCAACGAATGTTAATTCATTTCCCCCTCCTCTTTCTTCATTCTTTGAACCTGGACCAAGTGTAGCATTGACTAATCTGTGCTTAAAGCTCTCCAGAGAACAGATTTCCCTTTTAACTCTGTGCCTTGGGTGCAAGAACTCTTCCACATGGTTTGCCTGTCAAGGATACTAGAAGAGGAAACTGCCGCTCACATCCCAGTGTTCTCACTGAGAATAGCTTAATGGGCAGCTGGAGGGGCTGAGGGTTGGTGGGGTTGGTGCAGGATGCTTGAGGTTTCCACGCACCAGGCTCTTGCTGAGGCTCGTAGTTGCTCGCTTGAATTCATTCAGCATCTGGATCAGCTTTCTTGTGCTGTTCTCCTATTTTCCTCAGTACAGACATCATAGATTCTTCTCTCCACTAAGCCCTTGTAAAGATCTCCTACCTGAGGCTCCCAGACAGGGAGGACCTTTAGAGCTCACCTGACTTGTGCAGACAAGGTCACACACACGACATGCTAAAAATCATGGTTAGTGACCGAGTCTGCATCCTTCTCAGAATGTACTTTTACCGGACCTCACTATGGGTGTTTCTGTGGAACTGAAACCGTTTTTCCTCCCAGGGGGAGGACACATTCCAGATTCAGATGCAGCGTTAGGTCGTTGCCCCCTGATCCCACGCAGAGCTGGATGGCGAAGGACAGTTAACAACATTAGATTTGCCTGGGGCATTGACTAAATCCCGGTTTTTCCAAATTTCGAATCAGCAGCCTTCCTTTGAATCCGCCCATCTGTCTTCGCCAACTTCCCCCAAATTGGTGCGTTTCCGCCTCTTTCCCATATGCTTGTGATGGACCAGTCAATATTGGGGGCGAAGGAGAGCAAAGCAGTGCAACCATCAAGGAGAAGAAAGGGCGGACCATTTTCAGGAGTGGTGACACAGACTACAGAGATGTATGGAAGTAATTTGCACATCACTCCCCCACACCAGCTTTCCTGACTCTGGATGTGGTTCATGCTTTATAATCCCTGGGGAAATCGCTCCTTCCACACTTACTCATTCTCTGGAGTCATGGCTGGGAAACGCAGGAATGCCCATGAGAAAAGTCTGGGCCATGGCGCGAATCATTAAAAATGAGATTAAACAGCGGTGAAGGTTCTTGCTTCTACGATGTCTAGACTCATGCATTAGCCGCTAGAGTGTTCTCTGTTTTACCTCGGTTGTGCATTTTACCTTCCACAGGACCAGCTCTCGGCAGACATGTACAGTTTTGTGGCCAAAGAAATCGACTATGCAAACTACTTTCAAACGGTAAGGGTCTAGAAAGGTAAGGGCACATCGGGTTTGCTCATAAGAGTCAGGGTGCGAACAGGAAGGAACGTGGCATGGAACCGAAGGGTGCTCGGTGAAGCACATCATGGGAAAGAGTATGGGTTTTAATTCTTCTGTCTGTGCATAAGTCCGGTCTTCTATTTCTCCCTGGATGAATTTCTCTAAAAACCTAAGAATAAAACTCAACCCATCTATGAAGTTGATCGCGACTCCATGGTCTGTGGCGGTGGTTCTCAACCAGAGGGTGATTTTGTTCCCTCCTCCAGTGGATGTCTGGCCATGTCTACAGGCGCTTGAGGCCGTCACCATGAGGGGAGGAGGTGCATCTAGGGAGGAGAGGTCAAGGGTGAGGCTAAGCATCCTCCAGTGCATGGGACAGTCCCCCAAAGCAAAGAATGACTCAGTCCCAAATGTCAGTCTGGCCAAGGTTACAAAAGCCGGGTCTGTCATAAACAAGGAACTTGGGGAGAAGAAGATAACCCTGCCCTCAGCAGATAATTGTTTCTCATTTTGATTTTGGCCGAAGACAATGACAAGTAGGTATACGGTGATTAATGGGGCCTGTTGGCCTGATTCTCATCGATGAAAGCAGATTTAGACCCAAGAGAAACAGGATCTGAGTCATCCATACTTGAATAATCTGGTCCAAATAATTAAGACCCTGGCTCTCTACCAGGGTAAGTGCAAGGCAAGTCGAAAACAAAATAAAACAAAACCAGCGCTAATTAAAAAAAAAAAAAAACCTGAGAGAAAAAAATACAAATTAAAAATCCAGTTAAGTTCACATGCCTTCTAAGCTGGGGACAAAACTCAAACCTTAAATGATTGGGGAAGTGATGGAATGATAAGGAAGGTAAGGAGGAGAAAAAGAAGGAGAAATCCTGAAAATTTTAAAATTGTAAGCACCCTGGGCCGGTAGCAGTCCCCCAATGCTGTGATCAGTGAGTGATCCAGACCTTGAGAGGCGTTCCCTTGACCCCAAAAAAAGAACCGATAAGCATTCCTTCCAGCCTGGAAAGTTTATTTTAAAATAATAGCACTTCCTCAAGTATATTCCATTGGGTATATTTACAGAGATAATATTTTAGAATTTCTGGAACTTAATGACATTTTTGACATTCCAAAGCTTTCTTGGACTGCCTCCTTGCCATTTATGTACCATTTTTTTCTAATGTTCTGATTTTTTTTTTTTAATTCTTAACTAGTGTTTAGTTTTTACTTGGAGATAATAGTATCTGCCCTCCGTGCCAAGCGTTTAAACGGAACGATTCTCTCCCCTTTACCTCAAGCACATCCAGCTGTGGGGTGAGGGTGTGGGGGTCTCAGAACAGAAATGGCAGGACTATTGCTTACCGTGGTTCATCTGCTCTTGGCTAACATTTCAGCAGCTGTTTTAGTGGCAGGAGGGTCAAAACAGGGAAATTGAAAGAATTTGGGTTTGGGGGGGGCTATATCATGGAGCCGGAGCAATTTCACCCCCAAGGTCCTTGAGGATTGTGGACCAAGCCACACGGTTTCTGATCACTTATATGTTAAACTGACTTTGCAGAAACCAAGATGTATACAGCCTAGCATTTAGCTCTGTCTTCTAGGCAAATGGATTTTTTTTTAAAGATTTATTTATTTATTTGATAGAGAGCATGAGAGCATGCATGCTCAGGGTGGGGGAGGAGCAGAGAGAGAGAGAGAAAATCCCAGGCAGACTCCCCACCGAGCACGGAGCCCGACACAGGGCTCGATCCCACGGCCCGGAGATCATGACCTGAGCCAAAACCAAGAGTCAGACGCTTCACCAACAGCCACCCAGGTGCCCCTAGGCAAATGGATTTCTAAATGTGTTCCCCATTTATAGTTTCCTGTCGTACCTCTGTCTGTTGCCTTTGCTTTGAGGCTGGGGTGCAAGGCAAGGTCATCCTCAGTGGCTCTCCTGCCTCGAAAATGTCCACTTGTTGGGGACTCCTTTGCTCCCGAGGCTGAGGAGGAGGCAAGCTCGAGTCGTCATTTGAGGCGGCCTGAGAGAGAGCAGGGGACTCTGCCTCCTTCCCTGCGAATCAGGTAGCACCTTCACATGGAGCCCCCCATGGGGCACAGCAGCTATGCTCCCCACCCTCCAGCGAAGGGTAACATTCGCCCTTGTGTCTCCTCAGCTCATCGAAGTGCAAGCAGAGTACCACAGGAAGTCACTGGCCCTCTTGCAGGCCGTGTTGCCTCAGATAAAAGCACAACAGGGTAAGTGCAGACCTTCCTTGGAGCGGGGAGGTGGGTGAGGCCGCTTGCCCGCTGGAATGAGACCCTCGGGCCCCGGACCTCCTCCACCCTCACGCACCTCTCAACAGGCCCACGCTGAGACGAGCCTCTAGAACTTCCCACACTGGTCCCTTGAGCCAGCACACCCACACACACACTTTTCCCCGCAGGGGATGAGTTGGGGGGTGTGCGTGGATGTGTGTGGTTGGTGCATATCCAGCATGAAGCCCGGCAGGTCCGGATGCAGCTCACCAGCCGTCTGCCCTGCCCGGGCTCCTCCCTCCTCCCCAAACCACAAGAATGGAGACTCAGCCGGGCCTCCGTGTCTTGGCGAGTCAGGCAGATCTTTGACCAGAGGAGAAGAAATATTCGAGCATGAGGGCCCCTCTCTTGCTTCCCCGCTCAGAGGCCTGGGTGGAGAAGCCTTCCTTCGGGAAGCCTCTGGAGGAGCACCTGATGATCAGCGGCCGGGAGATCGCCTTTCCCATCGAGGCCTGTGTGACAATGCTGCTTGAGTGTGGGATGCAGGAGGAGGTAAGTCCGGGGGCGGCCGAACCCAGCCCCGAGCAGGTATCCTTCTCCAGGCCACAGAGCCTGCGGGGTCTCCTCCTCTCCCCGGCCTCCGCCAGCCCAGACGGTCCCCATCCTGCAGCACACACACTGGTCCTTCTTTCTCCCGTGAGCCTTCACTTGGATTGTGGGAGGCTGGTACCACTGACCCCCAAGGAACGTCTAGCCGCCCTCCGGCCATCCTGTCTCCATATTCCCCAGGATGTGTCCAGGCTGCTCCCCCTTCCTCCCCCTTCCCTCCTCCCCCACTTCCTCCTCTGCTTGATGAGTTCCCTCATTTTAAAACTAGACCTTTTAACCTTTTTGATCATAACTCTTCTCTAGAGATCCCGAAAGTAGGATTGATAGTGACGTTAGCAAGCCCTTCTTGAGGGCCACATGTGAAGAAGTCTATGGGAAATGGGTGACTGTTGTTTTATTGCCGTGTAAACGGTCTCCTGGGACGTGGACCTCGCATTTGGTCCCTTCTGTGGGCTATTTTAAAAATCTCTGGTCCATCTTCCTTTGATCTGATCGGCCAGTCGAGATTGACTTATGGTGTGCTGTGCATTTATCGCTGAGCGGAGTGTACGAGGGGGAGATGGTGGCTTATGAACGTGCTGGGGGACATGTGTCTAGCGTCCGTCAAATGCACCCGATTAATTCAGATTAATTCAGAACAGCTGCGAGTCTTTACGTGGGCCCTGGGTCACGTGTGACAAACCGAGGTGAGTCTGCACCAGAGAAGGAAGCCAGTGAGTGTCCGGATGCATGTTGGCCACCGCCTCTGTGCCAGGCGTGTTGACATGTGGCCTGTTCTCAAGGGATGGGGATAAATGTGGGTTTTTGGACCACGTTTTAAGTGCCGGGCATTCCCGTGCCTGTTATCATAAGTTACTAGATGAGGAGATCTTTACAGTCCCTGAGCGAGAGCCTTATGGACGGAGGTGAACTGAGCCTCCCCCACCCCCCGCCATCGCTTTTTAAAATTACGGAAAAACTGCAACACATAAAGATAAAATAATGAGCCTCATCACGCAGCTTATGGACAATCCTGCTTCCCCTCTGCCTCCGTTCCTGCCCCCGCCCCATGCCTGCCTTGGATAATTGGAAGCCCATCCCAGACGCTGTGTCATTTCACCTGTAATACTTCAGTATGTTTCTCTAAAAGATAGGGAATAAATAGTAATTACATATAATATGGAACATAAAAACATTATATACAGAAAGGAAACGGATGTGTTAATGTCTTCAAATACTTAATCTGCGTCCACAGGTTCTTTCCGCCTCTCCCTCAGCCACCCCGCTCTCTCTTCTGTTTCTCTCTACTTTGTACCAGCTTTTCTCCTTTTAGTAGCAGAAATGCTCAGGTGGTCCCAAGCCTGGGGGGGGAAAAAACCAAAAAAAACCTTTTTTCAACCCAACTACAGCCTCATACTCCTTCCCCAGCTCTTTGGTTTTGTTTTTGCCTTGGCTCCCCGGTTTCCCTTTCACCCCTGCCAGCACCATCGGGATTATCAGCACCATCACCCCATCCCTGCCCTCAGGGAGCATTTGGGGTCCTCCCTCCTCCTCTGGGCTCCACTCCCACGCGTGCCGCCATGTCTTCATTATGCACCCACAGATTTTCCTCAGATGCCCCCAAACTGGACTCACTAGCTTTTGTAAGAATCTCCTCCTCCCCCTCTTGGTTTTGATCTGTTGCTCGGTGAAACAGCCTTCTCAGTAACACGGTCAAAAATCTATAGGCTTCTATTTGACAACCTACTCGCTTCTCTTTGGCATTGTTCATCACCAAGTGCCATTGCGTTTGGTTTCCTCCTCGGCGGTGGCATGGTTTTCTGAGAATCCAGCCCACTGCTTTGGTATCTGCTGTAGCTTGCTCTTGGTCACATCAGCCTTAGTTGATACACTAGTCCAAACATATTTACGGAGCTTCCTCGTGTACACGGAGGAAGAGAGCTTTGGACATCTACTTAGAACGGAGTTAGCCATCTTAGCAGGCCAAACACTCCGTATTCCAGACCAGGCACGTTTTCTTCTGAAGAACCTTTGGAGATCCACATGTGGCCACGAAAGGTTGAAAGAGCAAGGACTGTTCTGCCAGCCCGTTTCTCAGTCTGTGGGCTGCATCACAGAACGCCAGGAGCTGAGAAAGCGAAACCAATCAGTAGCTCTTCGACCATGTCTAACTCAACCTGTGGCTTGGGGGGGGGTTCCGTTCTAATGGCGACCTGCATTTGTCTCCTCAGCACACCCCTGTCTTCTTCTTCCTTCTTCTTTCTTCCTTCTTCTTCTTCCTTCTTCCTTCTTCTTCTCTTTTGCTTCAGGGCTCACTTTTGTACAAGGTACGGTGGTTCACTTGGAAGAGGTGACAGGGATTCAGAAGTAACTTTAAGAATGAAACACAGAGGGGCCAACCGAGGTGTCGCTCCCTGAAAAGCTGCCCCTAATTTGCCCGTCCCCTGAGGACATAGACTTGGTCTCTAAAAGTAGAGTAGAGCCCTGCGTCTCCCAGGACACGCACGCACGCATGCATGCACTTACCCTGCAGGGAGCAGAGCAACTATGATATTGGGTGATGGTGATGGGGAAAACGCATCAAGGAGATTTTGGAGGAAGGGAGCCAGGGAGACTTTGTGTTTGTTCCTTTTGCTCGTGTGCCTTTGAGTTTCAGGGCTGCGCACTGACCCCCTGTGCTGTCTTAGGGACTCTTCCGAGTAGCGCCGTCTGCCTCCAAGTTGAAGAAGCTGAAGGCCGCTCTGGACTGCTGTGTGGTGGATGTGCAGGAGTACTCAGCAGACCCCCACGCCATCGCAGGTGGGCGCCCCTGGCCCCTTAGCCAGGGGCTCCCTTGTGCTGGAGAGCTCACGGGGAAGGGCGTGTGGTCACGTGACCCTCGAGCCAGTGGCTTCCCAGCATGTGTCATATGTATCCACTCAAGGCTCGGTCTTAAGCCTGATTGCTGGGGCCCCCTGAAGAAAGATCTCCCCAGTATGCCGAGGGCAGATGAGATGATGGTGGGAAATAAGGGGGAAACCAATGTGATTGGCAGTCCAGGCCCCACTGCCCTGCCAGAGCCTCCGATCCAGTCACGTGGGAAGGCACTGTTTGGTCGTGGTGTGTGGGTCAGGGGGCACCCATCCCCCGACCCACATGCCACGGGTGATGCCGGCTGGTGGGACGCGTCTATGCCAGTGTAAAGTGGCTCAGAACCAATATTGTGTCGATGTCCAGGAGCTTTGAAATCTTACCTCCGAGAGTTGCCGGAACCTCTGATGACCTTTGAACTCTATGACGAGTGGATTCAGGCTTCCAAGTGAGTACACCACGTGTTGGAGTGTGTGGTTGGGTGGCATTTATTTGGAAGTATTTATTGAAATTAGGAAAGCATGCAACCTATGATCTTAACTCCGCTTTTTGGTATATGTCATGGAGAAGTGCTCATGCTTGTACCCAGAGGAGCATGTACAAGGATGCCGTTGACAGTGTTATTTTGAATAGGAAAAGCCTAGATATGATTAAAGATGTATTGGTGGGGGGGGGGGGCAGGTGCATGAATAAATAAACCATGGCATATCTACACTGTGACATACTCTGTAGCGCTTAAAAACCCTGGTCAAGGGGCGCCTGGGTGGCTCAGTCATTAAGCGTCTGCCTTCGGCTCAGGTCATGGTCCCAGGGTCCTGGGATCGAGCCCCGCATCGGGCTCCCTGCTCAGCGGGAAGCCTGCTTCTCCCTCTCCCACTCCTCCTGCTTGTGTTCCCTCTCTCGCTGTGTCTCTCGCTGTCAAATAAATAAATAAAATCTTTAAAAAAAAAAACAAACAAAACAAAAAACAAAACCCTGGTCGAGCCATTCCTGCTAACACGAAAAGATAAGACTTAACTTCTCAGTGAAATAAAATAAGTTAATAAGGACACATATGATATTCTGTTTTTTTTTTTAAAAACACCACTCAAAACCATACAATTTTAGGAATGCCTCTATAGATGCATAAATCCATAGAAGGTTCTGGAAGGGCTCACAGAAGCGGATCGTCGTGATTCCCCTCCAAGGGAGGGGCCACAGGGTCTTGACTCTTACTTGTAATCGTTACAATTCAATTAATAATGGCTCATTAGTAGCTAATCTAAAAACTTGACATCTGGTCTGCAGGCTGCCCTCAGCCAGATGCCTGAGAAGGGACATGATTTCTAGAGCTCTCTAGTCGTAGGTTTAGTCTCAAAGCACAGCCAGCTTAGGTTGTCAGAGGGAATGCTCGAGTATGTATGTGCTTCTTTGGGCCCTGCAAGAGCCCAGCTGACCTCCAAGGGAAGCGAGGCTCTGTGTGTGTGTGGTGTTCGAGAACCCACTAGCTGCAGTCATGTTGCGTGGCGCTGGCTTTTCTTCCCCAAGGTAGAGTAGAGACTATGCATCAGAAAAGCCAGGCTAATTACCTGCTGTGCTTACATCTCTTGTGGAGCGTGGGTGTGAGCTCCATGAGGGTATTGATCATGAGCGATACCTCTGCCGAGGGTTTTTTTACAGGCTTGTCACTGTTCTAAGCTCCTTATACGCGTTTAACTCATTTAGTTGTCACAGGAACGAACCCTTCGAAAGTGGGTTGTGCTGTTTTCCCCAGCTTACAGGTGAGGAAGGTAAGTCCCAGAGCAGGTGTGTGAATAAATGGCAGAATGAGGATTTGAGTCCAGGGGATCCAGTCTGGAACCCATGTGCCTAACTACAGCACTTAACGCCTCTCTAGAGCCACTCAGTGGTCCTAGGGATGAAGAGAAATGAGACCGTATCCTCTGAT
This sequence comes from Eumetopias jubatus, assembly GCF_037043125.1. NCBI lineage: Eukaryota > Metazoa > Chordata > Mammalia > Carnivora > Otariidae > Eumetopias > Eumetopias jubatus. The sequence continues at coordinate 73,386,625 of NW_028274816.1, read as the reverse complement.
GGAAATGGTCCCTTTTACTTCCAGACCGTATATGTGATCTTGATGATAGAGGAGCTAGAGAAGGGAGGACAGCCAGGGCGTTGGGATCTAGCCGGGTCTTGGCAGCGTCTGCCCTTTCCCCTCAAGACCCTGATTGGAAGCCTGAGATCAACCAGACCCTCTGCTGAGCACTTTGTACAGAGGCCCCTCTATACCGCTCATGCCAACTCCAGGCGGGAAGTCGTCCCATGAACCCATTTTACAGAGGAGGGAGGTGAGGTTGCACAGAGATGCAGTAGTTGGCCCAAGATCACGGGCAGGATAGAGCTAGGTCTTTAATGGCCTCCCTGCACCAAACCCTCCTTGTCCAGCCTTTGGTCAAATTGCAGCCACTTCGCGAATAGGATCTGTTCACCTTTGTAAATGGCACGTTTGGTTTGCACTTCAGAGTCCTAGGAAAAATGTGTTTTGGAGAATGCTTACCTCTTCCTCAAGGCTGAACTGAGGGAAAAGAGAGGTTTTCTCCCCTCGGTCAGGATCTGGGGGAGGACCTGTCGGTACACAGCAGTGAAGTCCGTGGGTGATGGTCACCGCCCTCAGGGCCCCAGGTGAAGGGGTCAAAGCTGAGCCCTCACCCTGCTGACATTTTCCTTTTAGTTTTTCTGGAGAAAAGATTCTTTGAGCAGAAAGGCCATCCTAACCATGTGTGCCTTGTAGATTTTCATGAGAAGCATATATAAAATGTAGTCCTATAAATAATCTCTTTAAATTCTTACAGGCCTTATTAAAAAATTAAAAAAAAAAAAAAAAACCCTTGGAGCAGACCTTTCGTAGAGTGGAGAGTCTTTGGTTCATGGAAATGATCCATCTCTGAGTTAGCTCGTGAAGGTCAGATTTCCGTATGTGTATTTTGAGCTCATAGAACGTACCAATTCAAAAGGTATTTATGGAGCACCTGTGATGCGTCAGATGCCACGGAACGTTAAGTACCATCTATTGAACTGGACAGTAGGCTGCCCCACGGTGTGAAAGTGGGTTGAGCTCTCTTGACGGGTGCATTGTATCCTAGTTCCTGTGCCAGGCTCCCTCCTGACAACCCCACGGCCCTGCCTTGCTCTAGAGCAGGTGTCTGGCTTCTTCCCTCCTGCCCCCGCCTGCTCCCCCGGCCTGCATTCACCCGAGACCCGTGGCACGTGCTGGGGAGGTCTGCGGGACAAGACAGGGGCCGCAGAGAGGGAAATAGTCATCACTCAGCACTCAACTGATACTAGCTCACTGGGAGGGTCGGTCGCAACCGTTGGCGTCTCATTCTCCAACTGGTTAATATGATTGCCAATGAGATCTGATTGATCCATGCTCAGCCAGTGGCTTTCCTGTTTATTCCCCAGTATTCAGGAGCAAGACAAGAGGCTTCAGGCTCTGTGGAATGCTTGTGAAAAATTGCCCAAGGCCAATCACAACAACATCCGGTAGGTGGACGGATCCTGGAGACGCGGGGTCAGGGTGATTTAAGCCACGCACACACGGTTTCCCGGCTAAAGGTCATGGTAACTAGCCTGCGTGACATTTTATGGGGTGCCGAGCTTGGTTAATGCGCATGGTCTCCTTTCAACCTCAGACAACCCTGCGAGGTTGTTAATGACCATGTTGCCAAGGAAGGAACAGAACGGAAGGCGCTATATGACTTTGGAAGGCCATTGGCTAATTCAGTTGAGTTCTCTGATGTGCAAGAAGCAAAGATGAATGCAAGCTATTTTTACGATTTTTTACGATTTTTTATTTATCCATTTGAGAGCGAGAGCATGAGTGGCGGAGGGGTGGGGGAAGGCTCAGAGGGAGAGGGAGAAGCAGACTCCCTGCTGAGCAGGGAGCCCGACGCCTGGCTCCATGCCAGGACCCCAGCAGGCAGACACTCAACCGACGAAGCCTCCCGGGCGCCCCAATATTGTGCATTTATTGTAAAGATAAGCGTTCAGGCACAGCTGGGAGAGGTTGAGCAAACCTGGAGCTGCTTGGCGGAGGTGTCCTTGAGCTCGTCTGCAGGGAGAAGGAGCCAGATGAGTATCCTCTGGTGCTCTACCGTTCACCGCCTCTTTTCCGCACGTCTCTCTCTCTCACTTTCCTTGCTTCCCCCCTCCCCCTGCCCCGGGATTTTACTTCCCGCTCCTCTACAGATCTTTTCTGCTTCTCACACTCTCTGCTTCCTCCTCCCTTCGGCTTGCCAGCACCGCTCCTGGCCCTGCCACCCCCCCTCCGTGCTTCCCTAGATGCAGACTCCCAGCTTCAGCTCCTGTTGCCATCTGCCCGAGTATTTCTGCTTTCCTGTTCAAAATTCTAGCAGCCAAAGGTATGGCTCACCCTTAAGAAATTAAACATAGAATTACCATCTGATCTGGCCATGCCACTTCTGGGTATATATAGACCCAGAAGATGTGAAAACAGGGACTTGGTACTGGTACACTCATGTGCATGACAGCATCATCCGTAATAGTCAAGAGGTGAAAACAGCCCAAACGGCCATTGCTGGGTGTATAAACAAATTATACATGCAATGTGATGTTCGGCGGGTGAATCTTGAGGACATGGTGCCAAACAAAAGAAGCCAGACACAGGACAGATACTGTATGATCCCACGTATGTGAGGTACCCGGAGCTGGCACATTCATGGAGACAGAAAGGAGGGGGGCGGGGCTGCCAGGGGGGAGGGGAGTGTTTAATAGGTATAGAGATTCTGTTCTGGAAGCTAAAAAACGATCTGGAGATGGATGGTGGTGATGGTTCTTCACAGTGCGAATGTACTTAATGCTACCATACACTTAAAGAGTGATGAAAGTAGTAATTCTTATGTAGATTATGGCACAAGGTAAAAAAAAAAAAAAAAAAAAAAAAGTCCCAAGAGCGATTTAACGTACGGCTTCCTCATTGGTTCCTTGAGATATAATTCACATACCGTTGTGTCCTCTTAAAGGGTGTGATTTAATGGTTGTTTGTATGTGTGTCGAGTCACACAACTACCACCACTCACTTTAGACCATTTTCATCACCCCGCAAAGGAACCCTGTTCCCATTAGCTGTCACTCTTCATCCCCCCGCCCAAGCCTGGCCCCTTGCAAACACGAATCTACCTTCTCTGTCTCTGCAGATTTGCTTCTGCTGGACATTTCACCTGGGTGGGGTCCTACAACACGTGGGCTTTTATGTCTGGCTTATTTCACTCAGGATAATGTCCTCGAGGCTCATCCGTGTGGTAGCGCATGTCAGTATTTTGTTTCTTTTCATGGGTGAATAGTATCCCGTTGGATAGACCACGTTTTATTTATCTGTTCCTCCCTCGGTGGACATTTTGGATGGTCTCCACTTTCTGGCTGGCTTGCATAACACTGCTGGGATGCACATTTGTGTACAAGTTTGCATGTGGGCCTATTTCTCTTGGGTAGGTCTCTGGGAGTGAATTGTTGGCTCCGGTGCTAAATCTATGTGTAGCTTTTTTTTCCATTAGCTCTCAAAGCCCCACTGAGGTGAATCCCGGGGCACACCAGTCCTGGCATGTAGAGGTCCCCGTTGATGACACCTGGACACTTTGCTTCTCACCTCTGCACACAGGGAGAGTGGCAGGTGACTGAGGTTTGAAAAGGAGGAGGGACTTCAGGTCACCAGATCCTGAGTCCAGAGGAAAGACGGGGAATTTCTTTGGCCAGGGTTCACGGCAGCAGATGTTGGCATGTAGCCAAGTGAGATCGGAGTCTGTCTGTTTCTCAAGCATTCTCATGGCTGGACATGTGACACATCTTCATTATAATGCAGGATGTAGGAGTCTCATTGTCAGCAAGATGGGCTACACGGGAGAGATTTCTGCCCTCTGCTGGGGGAATGTGGCTTAGGTTGAGCCCGAGTTGAACCTGGCCCTTCTGTCTTCCTTTCAGATACTTGATCAAATTTTTATCCAAGCTATCAGAATATCAAGATGTAAACAAGATGACTCCCAGTAACATGGCAATTGTGCTAGGACCCAACCTCCTGTGGCCACAGGCGGAAGGGTGAGTGCACAAGGAGGAACATGCAGAGGGGTGGCGTGTGGGCGGGACAGCCAGGGCCCCAGATAAGTCATCAGCCTCTTTTATTTGTCAAGTCCTATTTCTTTCTTGGCCTGCTCATGTTTTAGGCTCAGGAGAAGACCCAGAATTGTGCAGATCTTTCTCACTGATGGTCTCAGGGCTACAGGCCTGCAGTGAGCTCAGGTCTTCTCTGAGCTAATCTGAGTCTGCAGTGGGGCAGGCAAGCTCTTCTAAGCCTTCCTCACGCCCCTCATGTGTGTGAAGAGCACACATCCCAGCATCTGGATGCAGGGGATAGAGGGCTGTCTCAAAAGAGAGAACAGAGTTGGAAAGCAGATGAATCTGGCGTTTGTGAGAATCACACCTCACAGTGAAAGGTGCCTGGTACTTGGTGATTTCGTATATATTACTCACTCACACGTCTCTTGTAAGGAGGACATCTATGGAAAGGTGAAGTGTCCTTCCAAAGAGAAAGCCTACTCTCAGACCTAGGTCAGCAGGCTTCCGGTCCAGGGGCCCTTCCCAGGCTGTGGGGCCAGGTGTGCCTTGCCGCTGCCTCGGCTAGTAACCTGGCCCTGCCCCCTCTCTGCTCTGTACTCGCAGGAACATCACGGAAATGATGACCACAGTTTCACTGCAGATTGTTGGGATCATCGAGCCCATCATCCAGCATGCAGACTGGTTCTTCCCTGGGGGTACGTGGTGGCATCGAGATACAGGAGTGGGGGGCCGGGGGAGGAATCAGAGTGTCACTGTGAGTTCACAACTTCTGAAATCAGAGGTGTTTGTCGTTAATCCTCCTACACACATGCGTGAGTCATGGCGGTTTCTTACTATCTAATCCCCGACTGAGCGACATTCTGGCCACAGGTGTCCACTGCCCGCACTAACCAGCCAACAACCATAGCGACCTTAGTGAAATCTCTGGTTTCCAATCCTTTTTAATGTTTTATCTTTGGTTTTCCAGAAAGACAATGTCGTCACCTATAAATAATAATACTGCCTCTTATTTTATTTTCTTGGCTTATTCCCTTGGCCAGCACTTTTCCAATAGTGTTAAATAACAGCAGTGGGAGTGGGCATTGCCCTTTTTCCTGATTTGACTGCTGTGTTGTTTCACTTGTAACCATGAGGTTTGAGATAGATGATTTTGTCTTTTTCAGAAAGTACCCATCTGTTCCTGTTTCACTAAGTTGGCTTTTAACCATAAATAGAAACTGCTTTATTTAATGTTCATCATATTAGTGTGATAGCTGAGCACTTGTGTTCACCTTCTAATAGGATGAATTATATTAGGATGAATTCGTATCAACAGATGACCTAACATTGAACCACGGGACACAGTTTTCTAGGGGTAAAGTGTAGAGGACAGGCCATGTCAGGAACGGCGTGACCAATAGATCGCGTACACCCATTCTCTCATCCCTGCAGAGATAGAGTTCAACATCACAGGGAATTATGGGAGTCCCGTACACGTGAACCACAACGCCAACTACAGCTCAATGCCCTCCCCAGACATGGACCCTGCTGACCGGCGCCAGCCCGAGCAGGCCCGCCGGCCCCTCAGCGTTGCCACGGATAATATGATGCTGGAGTTTTACAAAAAGGATGGGTATGAACCAGTGTCCCTTTCTCAGCGTTGGAGGGGCGGAGGGGAGAGGGGTGGGGAGTTAACACCAAACCAGATTGCTGGGAAGGTTGCACTCTCTAGCAGCGGTTTAGGCGATGTGCGGCAATTAAGCTGTTTCCTCCTTCTCTGTGTTTCTCCTGTGCTGTTGTGACTGAGTCCCTTGGCTTGCTTCCCTTGCTCTAGGGACAGAGGTAAGTGCAGTATTGATTACTTCTCACCAGAAGGAAAAAAAAAAAAAGTTGGCCAACAAGGGCAATGAAAAGAAATACGTGAACACTTTATTTTCACTCAAAATGTATAAACATAGGTCAGTTCTCAAATCCCAAATGGTTTTTCACTGACAATGGCTCTGCTCCTTCCCATTCTTCAGCAACACTCCTGCGTAAGCATCTCCTGGAATGCGTGGTTGAACGTTTCCAGGTTCAGTCTCTTTGAAACAGAGAGCAAACCTACACTTGAAGCAACCTGAATGTAAAGTCCTTGTAAGTGTTTAAGACGCCTTCCCATCGTTGATGATTGATACCTACACCTCCTATGATGCAGTCCCCACGAGACTCATAAATGCGTTCAACTTCATTTGCATGGCAACGGCCGTCTCGACACTCCTATTCAGATCAGGTCACATAACATGGAACTGTGTACTGTGGTTCCCAAAACCAATAAAGTGGGCATAAACAGGTTTGGTAACAAGCACAGCTGATCCATGGGGAGCGTCAGCCACGAGGACCAGAGTATGTGCATTGAGAGCACCCCGCAAGTTCAAGGCATCAGCGGAATGTGTCTTACAGAAGGAAACGGGGATTGCATTGTTTGCTCCAGCAACCCAGTCGAGTAAACTTTGGTTAAGAATTAAAAATTGCGGCTGTAGCACAAAATTCAGCGGCTGCTCTTTCAAAATGGACCAGGAGCATAAAGCACTGAATAGGAATATATTATCAGAGATTCGGACAACAACCTTCCACCTCCCTGACAGATCTCGAGGCAGCCAGAAAGATATGCTTCCTCCCAAGGAAGGGCCTCAGAGGAAAGGTTGAAAACCAAGAACAGTAGGGGTGCATCTTACTGTTCACCCCTCTTGGTTTCTGAGTGGGAGCTGGCCCTGGAGACCTGGACCTGTGTCCTGGGATGACAGATCCCTGCCTGTCTCCTTACCCTGCGGAGACCCTTGCTGTGTGAGGCAGCTGGGGAGTTGTTTGCTTTGTGCTGTTGGTTACTGATTCTCCAGTGAATGGGGAAAGAAAAACTAGAAATTCCTAGAAGTTGGAGAGAGTAAGGGGAAATATCTTAAATCTTTTTTTTTTTTTTAAGATTTATTTATTAGAGAGAGTGGGGGTGGGAGCAGAGGGAGAGAGAATCCCGAAGCAGACTTCCCGCTGAGCACAGAGTCCAGGGACTCGGGGCTTGATCCCAGGACCCTGAGATCATGACCTGAGCTGAAATCAAGAGTCAGATGCTTAACCGACTGAGCCACCTAGGTGCCCCTTGAATGATGATATGTTTAAGCAACTGCCTCCTCTCTGATGACATTCGGTCATTCAAGAACTTGGTAAATGATTTGCCCGTTCCACACGCTGTTCTGATTTAAAACCAGAACTGCCACCATCAACTTTTAAGGGTATAGGGAGGGGATGCACTGCGTAAATTACTCTTGCACGCTAAATGGATGTGGTTTGTGTATTTTAAAATTTGTATTAAACATGAAATTAAGTGGAGGGCTTACTGGTTTAGGGTCACCCTTGCTCCGTTGTCTAAGGTACTGGCCCAGGTGCTTTAAGGTACAGTGAGCTTGCAGATGATCAGTTTCTAACCAGCTTTCCCAGAAACAGAAACCTAAAGTTGTAAGTGTTTTGGGGAGAGAAGAAAGTCATTTGCATCAGTTGAAGGCCCCTGTGCTATTTTAGCAATACCAGGGGGATTCTCCACATTTATCCCATTTCTGAGCTCCGAAAATCTACGGACACATTTTAAAGTCTTCAAACTACCCTCTTGAAACACTGACAAATTAAAGCTCACTTTACGAAAGCATTTTGGTCAAGTTAAAAAAAAAAAAAAAAAAACAACAAACAGTTGTATATAATTTTCCTGGCTGATGGCTGTTATGACCTAGACATCATACAAAGTGGTTCACTCCCATCCCAGCTCCAGGCTTTGGTCCTGCTGCCTTTGATTCAGGATGACTTGGGAAAGTGAGTTTCTTTAGCAAGACCTGGAGGCAGATTTTGGAGCTCACATCCACCTTTCTCATTATTGGGGTTGGCAGAATAATGGTCCCCCCCAAAAGCTAGCAGCAGGTCCTGAACCCTGGAACCTGTAAATATTACCTTATTTGGGAAAAGGGTCTTTGCAGATATGATTAAAATAAGGACTGTGAGGGACCACTCTGGATTACCAGGGTGGCCCCTAAATGCAATCCCGTGTATCATAAAATGCAGAAGGAGATTTGACATAGGCACGCAGAGAAGGAAAAATGGGAAGATGGAGTGGAGAGAGATTTAAGGATGTGGCCACATGCCAAGGAATGGAAGCCACCAGAGGCCGGAAGAGGCAAGAAACGGCTTCTCTCATGGAGCCTCTGGAGGGAGCGCAGCCCTCCTGCCATCTTGATTTCAGCCCATTGCCACTGATTTTGGCCTTCTGGCCTCCAAAATGGCAAGGGACTAGATTTCCGTCATTTACTGACTTTGTGGTACTTGTTACAGTAGCCACGGGGACCTAATACATCCCTCCACATGCAGGAGCTTTGTGGTAGAAATGGCAGCAGGTGCTTGGTCCTCCCTCCATTGAGGGTCGAAATCTAAGTGCACTCCCTCTGACTATGAGCTGGCCTCAGCGACTGACTTATCTACCAGAATGTGGTGGAAGTGATGTGCTAGGACTTCGGAAGCTGGGTCAGAAAGAGCCTTGTCGATTATGCCTGGGTCTCTTGAATACTCACTCTTAGAACCCTGCTACCTTGCCGTGTGGGAGCCTGGGCGGCCCCTCGGAGAGCAGTTAAAGCCCCCGGCCTTCACCCCCCAGCTGGGCGCCGAGCTGACAGCCAGCACCCACTTACCAGCTTTGGGAGGGGATGGTCTCGGAGTCTTCCTGGCCGGGCCGGACCTTCTCGGCTAATGCCGTATACGGGACATGACTGTGCCTGCCAAACTCTGCCAAGAGTGTGGATTTGTGACCCAGATAAAAAATAAGCTGCTTCGTTTTGAGGATGGCTCATTACGCAACAAAAGATAGAATAAGCTTTTAAAAAAAAAAGAAGGCTGCTCTCCGGTGGCCCTGACCCCATTCTTCGAGGCTGCCCTAATTGGCCTGGGCTGGGATTCAGGCACTGGTGCTCTTTAAAAGTGTCCTGGCTGATGATTCTCATGTGCCTGTAGGGTTGAGAAGCACCGAATCACAGAAAGATTTTGTCATTCTGAATAAAGAATTTGGCAGTGATATAATTTTTTAAAAATTTTTCAAAATTTTCCTTCTGTAGCCCTCGGGTGTTGGTGTGAGATATGAGCTGTCCTGACTCTGCCAACACTCGGAACCACGAAGTATTGATTCGGTCACCCCGTGTGCCCTTACACCCTGTGTAAGCTCCGACTTGGAAATTTGAGGGTACAGGTTACTATGTATTTTTCATGCCTTGTTAGTACTGGCTTTTTGCTTTGTTTTATAAAATAGCGACATCTGTTTCATGGATCCTTTGTCCCAAATAGTACACGAAAATCACCTTGCAGATCCCTTTTATTTTTCGGACAATGGCAGTGTCATCCCTGGTCCCATCAAGTATTTTTTTATGTGAGCCCTACTGCCTTTTTGTTTTTTGTTTTTTTTTTTTTAATTTTTATTTATTTGACAGAGAGACAGCGAGAGAGGGAACACAAGCAGGGGGAGTGGAGCCCTGCTGCCTCCTAAAGAGTTGGCCAAGAGGTCTGCACTCTCTTGCCCGTTGGTCAGGGGGGACCCATAGTCCCTCCGCATTTGTCCGATGCCTCCATTGGCCGTGTCCCTGGCAGAGTCTGCACAAGCTCAGCAGGGATCGTTGAGAGGACAAGCCTGGAGGTGAGAAGAGAAACGATGTCAGTGGTGGACTGTCCTTCCTCGTTCACGTCTCCCCCCGACGGCTCTCGTCCCCCCTCTTTCTACTCCTCTCTGCTTCCTGCCTGCTGCTAGCCGTACACTTCAGAGACCCCACCGGTACCATCCCATCCACACGGTCTCCCTGCTGCCTGTTTGCTGCCTTCTGGCTCTGGCCCGTGCTCTCCAGTGTTACCCTCCTGGCCGACGTCCACCCCGCTGTGCCGGCTCAGTCCTAGCCTCTGGAGCCCCAGCAGGATGGCATCTGTTCACAGAAATCCCAGTGGCCTGGGCTCTTTATACTCCAAAGACCGACGCATAGCTCCTCTTTCAAGTCTGGAAACTTGACATGCCTGACGCCATCTTGCTTGTCCCACAGCGGTCTGGTCCTCAGAGGTGCTCTACCAGAGCCACTTGACTGCAACCCCCAAATCTCTGTGGTCTCCCCTAGAGCTCAGTTTGGTGTGTGACGCATCCTTCGCCTGTGTTTGACACCCGGCTCTGCGATGGGTCTTGTCCCACCCATCTGGACCTTCATCTAGGTGTCCAGCAATTTGGAACAGGCACCTTTAATTGAGAAGGTTCGGGAGCAATGTGAAAGGTGCTCTGTGGACGACTAGTTCCACGTGGTGTTGGTCGTATTGGGCTGGGAGGGGACAGAAACCTGGGGTCTGATGGGCTCCTAAAGCACGTGATTCAACACACTGAAGCCAGTTCATGTAGTGTGTGACTTCTTAGGGTCTTTAGCACATCGTCACAGGCCACAGGTCTTCATAAGGTGGCTGTGGCATGCTTCCTTCCCCAAATTTATTAAATCTAGAAAACCCATGGTCACCCGACAACCGAAACTAGGGTCTTCTGTAATTGCAGATATCAGGGTGTTCTGCAGACCCTGCGGGGGAGGATGAACAGCGCACAGAGACCGTGACCCCAAAAGGCATGTCACTGTGGCTAGCTGGTGCAATAATTTTATTTCAGATAGAGCCTGAAGCTGTCTGAAGACGAGCTTACCTAGAAAGCCATCCCGGGTACCAGTGGGAAATTTGACTCCTATTTTGGGTTTGTGTTGGCCAAATGGACCTTGTTAGAGGTATATTCTTGGCCCGGGGCCCCAGCACAGCTTCCACACCACCAGGATTTATGCATTTTGGGGTGCTGAGACCGGGTCTGTGAAATGTGGCCAGATGACTCCAGTCTTTATTTGTACTGGGGAGGTGAAGAAACTTCATTGTTATGCATTTAGGAAAGGAATTATCTGTCCCCAGTGGAACTGGAAATTACCTGATTCTGGCCTTTCCCGGGTGAGTGTTTGCAAGGCTAAGTCTTAGGATGTTTAGGTTTCCTGTCGCTCACCATCTGGGGCCCCACGGGCCCCGGCCACTGCTCCCTGGCCCCCGAGTTTATCTTAAACATTCCCTGAACTTACAAGTCTTCAGCGGATGCTTGGGGACCTTCCCAAATCCCCCAGGCTCTGCCATCTGATGGCAGATGCATTTCTTGTCTCCTCTCTCTTGGCTGGCCTTTGCCAAATATAACTGCTTTTTAGAACAGCAATCAAAACCTTCCAGATCTCTCTAGACTTGAGTACTTCAAAACCATATTTTAGTTAGTACCTCTGGCTAGGCTTCTTCCTGACCAGGATTCAAAAGCAGCGTGGCACATGTCTGTCCTACAGAGGGGGGAATAAAGCAAAAAGCACCTGCTAATCCTTGACGATCCATTCCCTAGAATGGTTCACAGCAAACTTCTGCTCTGTGATAAATGTGTTCTTGATGTAGATGCCTGATCTTCTGTCTTCAGATTTGGGCTTTTTTCTTCCGTCTTCCTTCCACTGGTGCAGTCTTTTGTCTCTTTTAAGGTTCTGGATCTTACGCTTTCCCTGTGTGGCCTACCGGGTTACAGACTTTACAACAAGAATACCACTTCATTTCCTGCATCAGGGGAGACATTTCTAGGTCTGACCTTTCTACTCCCTTGTCTCCGTGCCTTGTGGGAGAAGAATCCCCCGTATGTGAAAGAGCCCTATTATGGACATGCAAAGGATGAACTTTGGGGTCGGGCTCTCTTCCGAGTTCAAATTCTGGCCACGTGACCTTGGGAAGTGACTCACCCTCTGCATGCCTCCGTTTCTTTAGATGCAAAGTGGGGAACTAAGAGTTTGTTTTGAGCATTAAGTAAAATCTTACTTCGGAAGCATTCAGAAAAATGCCCAGCCTGTGGGAAACGTCAGCTGCTTCAAGGACACAGACTAGGTTTTTGAGTGCCTTTGTCCCATTTTTAAGATGGTGACATGGCTGGGCATGCTTCTCCAGGAGGAACTCTGCCCGGCCCCTTCCTTTGCCATCACACTAAGAACACCATGAACGTCTGTCTGTCTGTCTCCACCCACCCACGGGCGATCGGGCTAGTTTCGCAAGCACAAAATACACCAAAGCCAACATGGACTGGCCAAGGACTATTGAAGGACTGGCCTTCTGTAGGGTGAAGGGTTGTGGCCATTTCTGCCTGAGCCTCCTGCTCCCCATCATAAGTTTTGTTTCCCAAAGAACCTTTCAGCCAAGACGAGACCTTTCTGGTTCTGCCCTTCTTTCCTGCCCAGATGCCCCAGGCTGGGCTGTAACACTTCAGGAAAGAAGAGGATCCGCTCTTTGGTTTTCTTTTCCTTAAGCCTAGAGTCCTCCACGGATGCTTTCCCCGCCTCTGAAACGCACAATGGCCCATCTCACCAGATTCCCGAAAGACTCAGGAAGCCAGGAAAAGGGTTCATTCCCCTTCCACCAGAGAACCCCCCGCCCCCCCCTATCTTTGGTGTTTTGTTAAGAAGGGAAGACCGTCTCGTGGCAGATCCTGTAAACCCAGGTGGCATGACCCAGATGGGGGTCTTCCCAGTGTCTCCATCTCCCGCTAGCCTGATTCACGGGCACCATATGCTTCTGTCCCCCTCCTGTCAGCCTGTTTTAGGCTTAGGTTCACGGCCTATTTCTTTCTCCATGAGGATTATAAAAAACAAAACTGTACTTGGCACCTATAAGGACAGAGCATTATCATCATCAAGCCTGCCGCTTGTTGGCTTCTTAGCAGGTGCTTCGTAATTTGTACACACTGTTCTTGTTCTTTACAACCCTAAGGAGGAGGGGTCACTCTTATTCCCATTTTACAGAGGAAACTAGATGTTCAGTAACTCATCCCTATCACACAGTAATGAGAAAATCTGGGATTCAAACCCCAAATCCCTCCTTCCAGAGGGCAGTGCTACTTCCCTGAAGCAGGACAGGGAGTGGGGTCACCCCATTGCCCAGCTGCCACTCCAGCTCCTCACAATCCAGCTACCCAGCCTCTATCTTCCCTCCATGAACGTGCCGCATGATTCTCTTTGTTCTCCAACTTGTCAACCCTTTAAATGCCATTGGCATAGCCAGACGGACTCCTTATAGGGCACACCCTGTGTTTCCTACCCCTCACCCATCACCGTGGCCCCTTGAGTGGCCACTTGGCTTCCTCCCGCGGGTTAAGGGTCCAAGAGCGTGCTAAATGTATCTTACCACTCAGTCACTGGTAAATTACCTTCACAGCAATGCTGGAAATGGGATGGGAGGTGTTAGCCTCATTCTGTAGATGAAGAGTGGCTTAACTGGGTCCAGAGGCTTGGATGGTTCCAGAACCTATTCCCTGATACTGTCTGTTAGAAAAGGTACAGAGTGTGTCCTATGATAAGTTCCATACAAATATAAGGTCCCGGTAGACTAGGAGGAGTTCCACAGGGCAGATTGTGCATCAGTAGGAATTGTCATTGGGTCCCCTCTCCATGCATCCCAATGATGAGCGGCTGAAAACTCTGAATTCCCTGCCCCCCTTGGCTCTTTACCCTAAAAGACAGGAGTGGGAGACAGGCATCCCAGGGCCAAATGCAGGCACTCCTTTCCTGCCTCCTTGCTCCCACCTCCCACAGGACCCAGAAAAAGCCAGAAGCGAGGCTTGCCCTGAGGTCCCCTCCAGGATTCTGGAACGTACTCCTGCCTCCTGCTTATTAATTTCCAAACCCTTTGCTTCTTAGAGTTTCTTCCCGGCCTCTGGCTTCTTGCTCGCCGTGGATTCATCTCTGAACAGGTCTGAAAACCAGTTCCTCTTAAGTTTTCTCCAGGAAGCACTGGGCCACGGGAAATCTTAGACATCCAGACTGGCCTGAGATATCTGGGCAGTGACTCCTAATGGAGTCAACAGTGTTTGATTAATTATACTTCCATTTCACTCCTCTCTTGGTAAACACAATCAGCTTCTTGACTCTGACAACTGTTGCTTCTGTCTGTGATAAAACAACAGAAACTTCTGTAACCTTTGGGTTGTATTCCCCTCTGTGGCAGCGCACCAAGCAGTTTTACCATTTTTGTCTTCGGGTTGGGTTTTGTGTAGACATTCAAACGTTTAAATATTCCATTTATTTATACCAATTTTTTTTTCCCTGAAAGCAAATATGCGTTGAGTCCCCCCCAAGAGCACTGCCTTTGTGGTTGATTTGTAAAGATTTGTACTGCTTTTCGGAAAGATCGGCGAACGTTTGATGCACGTGCACTAGGAATGTGAGGTGCTGCCTCCCCTCAGAAAGGAGTTTCAGTGGGGAAAGTGGGGATTGCATGCAGCACAGCGGTGTCTTTGTAAAAGCAGAAGTGTGTGCTCAGCTCTTAGTTCTTGGTTGCTGATTTTTGCCACGGGTACTTCCCGGGTCTCGCTCAGTCTGTCCCCCATGGCCTAGCTGGCCCCTTTGCTTGGTGAACCGGACCACCAGGGCGCCTGGTGTCTGAGCTTGCTGATGCTTGAAGATGCCATTGGAAGTAGAAGGCATCCCCCAGGAGCCCTGATCCTGGACCCCATGCCTGCCTGGTGCTTCCCCACCCCCACCCCCAAATGGAAAGAGCATAGGGTGAGGAAAATGGGGTAAGACCGACATCCCCTAGGGCTCCTTCTATTGATCACCATCGCTGACATCTTGCATGCATGTCATCCCCGCTCACCATTGCAGCTAAGTGCTTCCACTCCCCTCCCCCAAGTGGAATATGAAGCTTGTTGGCGCTTTTCATCCTGATAAATTCGGAAGCCCATAGTTTGATAGTCCCTTGCAGTCCCCTTTAAATGTCAGGGGATGCAACTGGACCTTTTCCCCGAGTTTTGCCTGGCCCCCAAGAGTGATTCTGGAGCTCCTGCTTATTTATTGGCGGAGGGTCTGCAGACCCGAGGACTTGAGAACTAGTGGGTCCTGGAAAGAGACCCAGTCCCCAGAACCCCCGCCCCCAACTCCCCGGGTGCCTCCTCAGAGCCATACAAGGGAGGTGAGAAATAGTTAACAATGACAGGACATGAAAAGTGTCAGGAGGCTGTCATTTACTGCCATCTCACTGCGGGCTGTACCCCATGGCTCGCTTCCTTAAAGGACCCAAATCCTACCCGCTACAGCTAATCTCCAAACTTGCACCTTTTTTGTTGGTTTGTTGAATCTCGCTG
This sequence comes from Eumetopias jubatus, assembly GCF_037043125.1. Classification (NCBI taxonomy): domain Eukaryota; kingdom Metazoa; phylum Chordata; class Mammalia; order Carnivora; family Otariidae; genus Eumetopias; species Eumetopias jubatus. Next base: position 73,371,406 of record NW_028274816.1, on the reverse strand, counting down.
CCGGTCTCTAAGGTAAATGCCCTGCTGGGTGGGCAGAATTCAGAGTGTACGAGCTCTTGCCTCTGACCGGTGTGGGTCAGAGTAAGCACCCGATCACCCTCTACCCACACCCCACTGTGCCTGTGCCTGTCTACCCGCGGCAGACACAGATGCTGGAAGGTTTCCTCCCTGCTCAAATGTCTCTGTCTCCCTAAGTACTGGAAATGTCAGGTCTCGGCTTCGTCAGTGAAGGTCTTGACTTCATACCACAGTACCAGCTAGCTCCTAGACCAGAGGAAAGAAAGGACAGGCTTCCAAATCATGTAACTTGGAAGCCAGCAGATGGCTAGTTCTGACTTTTATTCCCCCCTTAGGACACCCTCTCCCCCGCCCCGCCGCACCCCTACCCTACCCCTACACACACCAATATCCGCTCTCCAGCTTCTCTCTTTATATTCATTTTGGAATAAAGGATGGGAACTTCACCCCTTCAAACAGAAGAGCCCCTTTAACTAGAGAGGCCAACCAAATCGAATCAAATTCAGGGCACAGCAAAAGCCTCACGCTCACACCCTGACCTTGACGAGACAACCTGTGTGTCCAAAGGAAGGCACAGTTTTTTTGACACTAATATCTGTATGTTTCTGTCCCTGCAGCCTTAGGAAAATCCAAAGGTACGGTACGAGGCCATGTTCAATCTCTGAAAACAAAGCAAGCCATGCCTTTAGTGAGCTCTGCGAGAGAGTGGATGTGCCGTGTTTGGTTGCTTGGCCGACTTAACGGGAGCTGGGTCTCCGTGGTTAAAACTGAATCGCAGCTCGGAGTGACCATAGGCATGGTCAGCCCCTTACCTGCCGACTAGACCCGCGGGTGTGGCCTGCAGAGATTGTAGCTCGGCCAGGGTCCCCGGGCTAGTGCAGGAGTCCTGAGTCGGGCCTGTGCCCTAGACCCCAAGTGACAAAAAAGGACGGATATTTAGATTTAGAGGTCTCCCGCTGGTCAGTGCCACGTTCTAGTGCGATGCTGCCCCGCTGCCGCCCCCCTCCCCCATCCTGCCCACCTCCATCTCCCACTTGGGGGTTGGGAGTGAGTGCCCCCAGAGAGGCTGCATTCTGCTCTGGGGGGCGAGCTTGGATTCCACACGCAGGTCCTGAGGCCAGCTGGCTTTGGCAGAGGGAGGAAGCGGAGCCGCCCGGCGCGCCGGGGGCGGGGGGGCGCTGCTGTGCGGCCCGGGCCGGAGCAGCCTCGGGCGGGCGCGCGGGGCACAGCGCCCCGGCCCAGCCTCGCTTCCCCGGGCCCAGGAGGGTGCTAAGGCTGCGCTGTTGTTCTCCTGGCGGACGTGCTTGAATGTGTCCGCTGCGCGGGGGAGGGCGCGTGCTCCTGGTCACGCGTGGGTAAGCGGGTGTCTTTGTGTCCCTCGCCAGCATGGGCGTGAGGGTCATGGACACGTCCTGGGTGGCTCGAAGAGGCTCCTCGGCCGGCAGGAAGGCGTCCTGCGCCCCGCCCACCATGCAGCCCCCCGCGCCGCCCGCCGAGCTTGCCGCGCCTCTGCCGTCGCCCCTCCCGGAGCAGCCCCTGGACGGCCCCGCGGCGCCCTCGCTGTCGCCGTCGGGCTTGGGCCTCCAGCCCGGGGCCGAGCGCACCAGGTAAGCGGGACCAGGCCGGCCGTGGCGCGCGCGCGCGCGCCTGCACGCGGGACGGGGGCGGGTGGGCTGCGCTCCAGGATGCTGTCACCTCCCCGTTCCTGAGCCTTTGCGTTTGGCGTTCTGCATCCTGCTGGCACGCAGCGAGTGATTCCCAGGATTCCCAGCACTCCCCCCCACCCCCCGCCGCCAACTTCCCCCCGGATTGTCGGATGGAGCCCCCGGGCTTCCCGAGAATAGCATCCCCCCCAGCAAGCGCATAAGGTGGCAGCTCGCTAAGGCCCTGAGAGCGGGAAGTTGCCAGCTCTCGTCTCCCCTTCTCCTTCTGCCGGAATGACTTGCCGGTTTTGAAATGCGGGGTTGCGGTATTCCTCCCTTTCTCTCCTCTCTGCCTTTAGATTCGGGGGAGCCGTTTTCCCGGCTTACGCGGGCGCAAATTAGGGGAAGGAGTGGCGGTCATGTGGTCGCTCGGGGCCTGAGGCCTGGTGCAGTGTGATGCTGGGTTGTGTTTCCATTTGTTCCCGGGAAGAAGAAAGCGAGCGAGCTCATGGCACCCCTAGTTCAGTGAATGTTTATGGGGGACGGAGTCCATCCAGAGATAAAACGTGGGGTCTGTGGCCTTAAGGCAGCCCCATCCCGTCCCAGCATGCAGATACCGGACACGGAATCCGGGCACGTGGCCGTGCGGGGTCCCAGCGGAGAGGGGCCTCCTCTGGCCCTTCCTCGGAAGGGGCATCCTGGCAGGGGGAATGGCACAGGTTCTGAGAAGTGGGAAAAGTACTTCAAATCAGAGGCCGCTGTGCATTCTGTTAGCGGGGGCAGCGTTCCCTTATGTCCTGCTGAAAAAAAATCTTGGAGGCTTTGGGAGGCTGAACCTTTTCATCCAATCTTTTTTCTTTTTTTTAAGATTATTTATTTGAGAGAGAGCACGAGAGGGAGAGAGAGTCTTCAGCAGACTCCGTGCTGAGCATGGAGCCCGATGCAGGGCTCCATCTCATGACCCTGAGATCAGGACCTGAGCCCAGACCAAGAGTCGGACACTTGATGGCACCCCTTCACCCGATCTTTATCATACACACACACTCACACACAAACAACCACCTCCCTAAATGAAGGGACTGCAGGGTTGGGTTTGTTTTTTTTTTTTCCCTCTCCCATTTTAGTGAGTAGAAGGCATTTTCCCCGTGAAATAGGGAAATGACAAAAGGAAAACAGGAACAGTCAGCGTTCAGGAGTGGGGAGCTGACAATGGTTGTGCTCAGGTTGTTGATGGCTCCAGCTCAGGGCACGAGGACGCTGGCCTGGCTGTGCACTTGCTAGGCTTCAGGTCCCCTTGGGAGAGGCCGGTGCGGGAGAGCACGTTCTGCAGAGATGCAGAGAAGGATCGCTGTGGACCAGAGAGGCTGATGAGGAAGAAATGAGCGAATAGACAGGAGATTTCCAATGGTTTCCTTTTTGCGCTCTTCTTGGCTTCATCCCGATTTCCCATCTTACAACCGACACCCCGTGCTAAACGCTATTTGCCCTATTAAAAATATTTGTAGAAAATGCCCCTCAAAGATGGATTTCCCCAGCCTCTGAAGGTGTTCCCAGAATGTCATAGATGGGTGGCCCCAAGACTCACTCATGAGCCAGGAGCATCACCTGTGGGTTTGGAGTATTTAAGAGGCCGTTGCCATTGCTCATACCATCCCTTTTTCTTGGGGGTGCCCAGCTCCAAGGCTTTCCCTTGGGTGCCCATGTTTTTCTACCTTTCTTTTTCTCTGCCCACATGGATTCTTCCCAATACAAACCGGTGTTCCATTGTTTTTTTTTTTTTGTTTATTTTTTGTTTTCTGGACATTTGCAGCCCAGGTGATGTTTTCTCCAGTTGCCGGATTCCTGTCCGCCCCCACCCCACCCCCTGGATGTCAGGCCCTCCCCTCCCTCTGGCTTGCTCCAGCCTCCCCATTCTCCACCCAGGCCCACCCCATCCAGACCTGGCGGCTCTCTCCAGCCAGGCTCAGCCTCTGCTTCCTGCTCCTCTGCTTGGCATTAACTCTGCCCCCGAACACTGCTTCCTGCCCCTTTGCACCCCAGCTCACTGTGTCACATGTCCTGCCATTGGCCCTGACCCCCCCCCCAAGCCTGGGGGGCTGGGACTTGAACTCGCCATATTTGGGAGCACAGCGGGGTTGGGGGCTGTGTTCACCCTCCCACCTGCTGGGACTGCTACCAGGCTGGGCCCCAGAAGCCTCCCCCTGCTCGGGGCTGTGCTGTGGAGGTCAGGGGAATTAGCTGTGGCCACAACATAGAGTGGGGATGCTCGTGGGCTCCTGGCAGACAGAGGGCAGAGGCGTGGAGAGGGCGTTTGCACCTGGGGTATGGAGGTGGGAGAAGAATGCAGGTCCCCAGAGCCCAAGAAGGGACAGTCATCTCTCCCAGAGCATCTCCCAAGGGCATGGGGCAGACCAAGAGCTGGCCCAGCGGAGCACGTGGGATTGCGACCGCAGGCTGGTGCTGCGCTGGCCTCGCTGAGTTCAGGGTGCTAACTCGTCTCGTGTGCTTGTGTTCCAGCACTTTGAAAAGCAAGGAGCTTTCTCCGGGATCTGGGAAAGGAAGTGCAGGTTCCATCCAGGGGACGCCCGGTGCAGGGACGCAGCCGGGGGCACAAGCAGGCGCCAGCCCCAGCCAGCCACCCCCCGACCAGAGCCCGCACACTCTCCGGAAAGGTACGGCACCGCAACCCTCCACTCAGGTCTCCGGCCGGGGACAGCTCTCACACTGCCCGGACACTCGTGCCCTTCGCTTAGCGTGGATGTTGAGAGACCGCGTGACTTCGTGAAAAACCCCTGGGCTGGGTGTTAAGAGCTTTGGGCAGTTAACCAACTCCAAGAGGGACCGCTTCATCTTCGTTCCTTGTGTCTCTCACTTGAGCAGCGGGCTCAGTGGGGACGGAGCAGGGGGGTGTTATGCAGGGCGTTGCGTCCCGTACACCGAGACCTCTGTGCAGACCTCATTATCCATGACGACACGTGTCTTCCACGGACCCTGCCGGGCCCTACCACCACCTCTTAAGATGCTGTGTGGAGTCTTGTGCTGGGGTCCGGCGTGGCTGCCTCCCCCTGGGATTGTTTCTAGAAGGGGACACGGAGCAGGGAATTGGGATTGTGGCTATGCGAGTGCTGGCCTTCGATGCTTCTGGAAGGCTGAGAGTCTGTACACTGACCCAGGAGCCGCCCAACCCAGGATCTGCCACGGAACCCGTGCTCAGAGGCCCACTTACTCTCTCTGAAATGACCTTCCCAAAGCTAAGGACATGCTCTGCGGTGACATTTCATAAACGGAGAGGTGCACAGATGGTGTGCTTTAAAACTTTTTTTTTTTTAATGTTTTATTTATTTATTCATGAGAGTCAGAGAGAGAGGCAGAGGGAGAAGCAGGCTCCCCGCTGAGCAGGGAGCCCGAGGCGGGACTCGATCCCAGGACCCTGGGATCATGACCTGAGCCAAAGGCAGACACTTAACCATCTGAGCCACCCAGGCGCCCCTTTGCGTTCTCTCTTAAGCCAAGCCTTGAACTTAAAAGAACAGCTCCTTGACTATGTTCTCGGTTCTGGCCTTTCTGGCTTCCCCCGAAAGTCAGAGCGGCGGAAGGGGAGGCGTTGGAGCACGGTTCCAGGGCACCACGGGGGGGTGGGGGGACTCCCTTCCGGGCACAGGAGTTGGGGCACCACTGTGGCAGTGGGACTTCAGCATCCCAGCGCCCCCGTCCGGCACCAGCGGGTCGCCGTTGTGGTCCGGACATGCTTTTCTGGCCATCTTTGTGTGCAGAGCCTTTAAGCCTCCCTCCAGCCCTGGGAGGCAGGGTGACGCCTAAGCCACGGTGTCCGGTGGGGTCGGGCCTCCTGGTCCGGGCCGGTGACACATGGGGAGTGAGGCCTGGAAAGCCTCCGGTCCCACCCCCAGGGGGCACTCGGCCGCTCAGCGTCCTCCTTTGGGAGGTCCACCTCTCTCCTCCACCCACCACCAGCTCCCGCTTAGCTTTCTTGTGTTTTGAAGCTCGCTAGGTCTTTTCACACTGCGTCTCCAGTTTTATGTCCTGGGCTAGTCCTGTCGCCACCAAGGAGGGGCAAATGCCCTCTCGAACGTGGTGCCGTCCCCTGCTCCTCCCCTCCTCCGGCCCGTGCAGGGGAAGACGTGTTGGAACGTCGGTGCCTAGGGGCCCCGCCGGCTGCCCACCCAGTAAGCGATCCTGGCATCAGCCACCTGGCCGTCGGGAGCTGCTGGAGCAGCTGCTCGGAGAGGCCACCCGGTCCTCGGGTTCGATGGCTGAGAAGTGCTTGTAGGACGGGTCACGATTCGGTGATGCTTTTGCACGCACGAGGCTGCCTAACCGCTACAACCCTGGCGAGTCCACTGTCCTTGCTCTTGGGGAGCAGAGGTTTAGATCGACTGTCAGGGCACAGGGTGGTTAAGGCGAGGGAGGGAGCTGAAGCCACGTTGGAGAGCCCGTGTCCTTGTCCATATACTGCACGCTGACGGAGCCTGGGGAGCGCGCACCGTCCTTGGAATAGATTTTGTTCCGTGGGGGGTGGAGGGGGAGCGGAGCTGGGAGAGAAGAGTGCCCAAGGCCTCCTTGAGCACCTAAAAGACGGTTCCTTCTGGACTTAGCGCCGTGCCCAGCAGCCCTCGCTTGATCCTGACACGTGAGTGATCGCTTTCTCAGAACGTTTGCCCCTCGGCAGGATCGTCCCGGTGTCCGATTTGGTCATTCTTATGGGTTCAGTGTCAGTGAAATGTGTCAAGTGTCCGGCATTGTGTTGCACGATCGAGTCCATAAAAGGAGGGGGATGAAGGCAGCGTGAGGAGGGGGAGCCCGCAGTACATACGTCTGCAGAGTCCTCGCCCAGAGGGCACGAGTCTGGAAAGGAAAACACGGGGGAGGCGGGTACACAGGACCGGGCGGGACGGAGAAGTCAGTGCAGGACTTGGCCGTCTGTGGCTCTCTCGGGACCCAGGAGCCGGCGTGGGCAGGGGCAGCCAAAAGCCAGGGTTTCCTGTCCCGCCCCGCTCCAGTCGTCCCTCTTGGGCCCTGTGTCACCGACTCCTCCTTCCTCCGTGTAACCCCGACACCTCCTACCACCGCGAAGTGAAGGGAGGACACTGGGCGGCCGGCCACGGCCCGTGCTCGGGAAATTTGTTCTTCGCTCCGGCCAGGGCTGTGTAGATCGTGGCAGCCATCCAGGGAAGGGGAGGTTAGGGAACAGAGGAGGAGACGTGAAAACTTGCAGTTTGAGGTGAATTTTTAGAAACTGCATTGGCTGTCGCGGGAGCCGGGTCGAGGGGGCTGTGGAGGGGGTGGGGTGGAGGGAGGGGCCCTCGAGGACAGCGGCTACATCTCATGACCTTGTGTGTGCCTGTGTTTTCTCTTTCAGTTTCCAAGAAGTTGGCTCCGATTCCACCCAAGGTCCCCTTTGGCCAGCCGGGGGCTGTGACCGACCAGTCCGCCAGCCAGCCGTCCCCGCTCAGCCTGTCCCCCACCCCACCGAGCACCCCATCGCCCTACGGACTGAGTTACCCGCAGGGGTACTCCCTGGCCTCCGGTCAGCTCTCCCCGGCGGCGGCCGCGGCCCCTCCCCTGGCCTCCCCTGCCGGCTTCCCGAGCACTGCAGCCAAATCTCGGCCCACCCCCAAGCCCCGACAGAGACCCACCCTGCCGCCCCCTCAGCCTCCCACAGTCAGCCTGCCAGCCCCGAGTCCACAGTCCACGGAGCACCCCGTGCTGGACGGCATGGCCCCCGGGGAGAGCATGTCGACAGGTAACCAAGCCACGGCATCGCCACGGTTTTCCACGAACCTCAGCTGGGTGTGCCCAGTAGCGGGATCCCTGGTGCCACTGCCTGTGATCACGTCTGTCTGCCCCGGGGTGGTACCATGCGTGGCTTCTACGATCATCTTGGGAGCCGCCCCCCCCCCCTCCCATGAGGCCGGTGGACATCAGCCCCGGGATCCAGATTGTCCTGCAAAAGGGCTTTTTATGGGATTTCTCCCAGTGGATGCCCGCCAGTGCAGGGTCCTGATTCTGTTCTTAATCGGGGGGTTGAGCACCGAGAACTTTGAGGTGGTGCTCGGTGCTTCGGGAGAGGCTGGGGAGGCGGGGGCCGGGCTATGATCGCAGACCGGCTGGCATCTAAAGCACAGGTGAGGCATTTGCAGCTCTCCTTGGATAGAGTCCAGGCATCTACAAAGGTACAGACCCTTATCTTGAGACCAGAGGCTAAGAGCCAAAGACATTGTTTCCTACTGATGTAATAAGCCTTATTAGAAACCTGCATTTCCAGCAGTATTTAGAGAAGGGTCAGTTTCAGGAAAGATGCCGGTCCCCCTGATTCTTGGAGGAGCTTACTGACAAGCCCACAGCTACTAAATTTAGTCTTGCTTTAAGTTTAAGAGTCAAGATGGAGCTATTCTCCATCACCACCGCCGCCCCAGGAAAATGTAAAAGTGTGAAATTACAAACACACCACATTGGGCAAAAACCGTTCGTTGGTTGAAGAGGACGTTTTTGCAACGTCTCCGCAGATACTCTGGCCACGTGACAGTAGAGACTCGGGGCGTGTTTGTGGCTCTAGCCAGGCTAGTGTTTCCCTCGCTCAGGGAGGCAGACAAAGCGCTGGACTGTGTCTTGGCATAGATGCAGGCCACGTGTCACCAGGCAGCAGAGCCCGGGCACATCTGTTCAGGGTTGCCCCAAGTAGCAGCTGAGGCACACACGCCCCAGATACATGCACGCAACACGCAGATGCCACACACACACCCACACTAGACAAATACCAGATTCGTACACATGCATACAAACCACACGCACACACACACACAATTAGACTAATACCAGATTCATACACATGCATACAAACCACACACACACACACAATTAGACCAATACCAGATTCATACACATGCATACAAACCACGCACGCACACACACAAACCAATGCCAGATTCATACACATGCATACAAACCACACATGCACACACACACAATTAGACAAATACCAGATTCATATACATACAAACCACACACACACAATTAGACCAATACCAGATTCATACACATGCATACAAACCACACACACACTAGACAAATACCAGATTCATACACATGCATACAAACCACACGCGCACACACACCAGATACACGCATGCAACATGCAGATAGGCTCTGCGCACACACAGATGTACGCACCCACAACACACAAGTACACATCACCTACACACGTACCGCATCCATACACTGCTCGCCGCATATGTGCACACGCCCGCACACCTCCGTCCACGTGCTTCGAAGGGCCATGTGGTCCTAGGTCGTCGGCGTACTGGGATTTCTGACCGGGATTATACTTTCAGGCCGGTGTTTTTGTGCAGGAGTGAGGTTTTCCCCCTCGGTCCGATGGAAGGGGGAGTGAGCCTGTGGGGTTCAGCTCCTGGCACCCATGACGAGGCTAGTCCCGTTGGAGTGTCTGTGAGGAGTCAGGAGGTTGAGATATTGTGGGGAGCAGGCAGCCTCTGGTGGTTCAGCTGCTTTATTTGTGGACGTGATCCATGGCGAACAGCTGCTGACACCTACCCCGAGGCTTATAAAATATTCAGGAAATTCCTCCCCGAAAGTCGACAGCACCACTTCCTGCTGGTCGGTGGTGCCGGTGATGCCGGTGATGCGCGTTTCCCACGGGAACCTCCGCGGGAGGAGGCACAGGTGACAGCAGCAGCAGCAGCTCAGGGTCACCCCGAGTCAGCCCAAGCCCCGCCCCCCCCGCCCGGCCGCCCCAGGGAAGGGCCGCTGGGGAGCGTGGACGCTGAAAGCATCGGAAGGAGCGCAGGGGTGTCACTGGAGAGGAACAGAAAGGTGGGAATGCCATGGGAGTTGAAATCGGGGGGCCCAAAGTGGGCAACAGAAGAGCCCCGCCTCCTGCCGGGCCCTTCTGACCGGCCGACCCTGAGTGGTCACAGCACTCCGGCCTCCGCACCGTGGCGTGTCCGTCGTGTTCTTTGGCAGCAGGCTGTCGTTCTGTCCGTCCGCACGGGTCTCGGCCGGTGCAGCATCTGTGATGCTTTGGTGCGACCCCCCCCCCCACTGTGATACTCCGCGTAGTGGATTGTCACGTTCTCGGCTCATTGTGTTTATGCCCTTCTCCCAACCCTGTCGTTGTGTTCCTGCAGCTGTGTGACCTGAGGGCCGCAGTTGTGGATACGTGTGAGGGGGATTTCAGGGTAAGCGGCCCCAGCCTGCCGGGCCCCGGCGCTTGCTCGGCTCTGCATGTGGCTCGGACCTCCTCCCCGCATGGCAGCTCCGCTCCGTGCCTCCCCCCACGCGGCCTCGGCGTCCGCGAGCTCCTCTGGCTTCCCGGGGGGTGGGGGGGGGGATCACTGGCCTTCTGGGAGCTGGCTGGCTTCGCGCTAGGAGACGGGGAGCAAGTCCGCAAGCAGGCTTCGCCGGCTCTCCCCTCCTCCTCTGGCTCTCGAGCACCCGGGTCAGCCCCGCGACCCCTCTCCCTTGGGCCTAGAACCGCAGGGCTCCCAGGTCCGCTCTTCCTTGGGTTGCCTGCCACAGACCTTGGTGCCCGGTGCCCCAGTCGCTGTGTACGCCTTGGCTCAGAGAGGTGTCCCCAGGAGGGTCCTGGGGCACAGCGGGCACAGCCTCTGCTGCGGGGTCGGGAGCGGCTTTTCTGTGGCCGTGGGGTGGTCCTGGCAGACCCCCACTTCCCGAGGTGGGCTCTAGCTTGTCTTCCTCGGGGCCGACACAGCGGGCGAGTCCTGAAGAATCCACAGTGGTAGGGTTCAGGCCGGGGCTTATGTCCCCCAGGGCCTCTGGCCGGCTGGCTCCTCGCTCACTATTGGGGGGGAGCATTATACCGCTTTCTGCCTCCTCTCCTCTGCCCACAGCGGGCAGGTGTTCAAGATTAAAACCAAGGGACAAGCAGGAGAGAAGCCGGCGGAAATCAGGGGTTCTTGTCTGCTAAGCCCTAGGTCCTGTGGACACTTGGGGCGGCAAGCACAACACAGGGGTGTCCCCTGCCTGCCCACCCACAGGTCTTTCCAGACACTTCTGACCCTGGCAGTCGGTGGGGGCTTCTCTCCCTCGATCCTGCTCTCTGGTGACTGAGTTGCCTTCCCCGAGGGGTCTGAGGGAACATCCCCTTGGCTCCACGGGGAAGGTAAACCTGCCCGAGGCCACACTCCCCACATGACAGCCAGGAGATTTGAAATCCGAGCAGCAGAACGCTGCAGGGCAGGGGGCCCCAGGCCAGGCATGGAGTGGGGGGGCCCCAGCAGAAAGGGCAGGACACAGGCCGGCAGCTGTACCCCGAGGCTGGAGGAGTGTCACTGGCAGAGCCGAGCCTCGGACCCCCACCCCTGTGCTGAGGCGGCGGGATGAAGACAGGAATGACGTTTTGAGGACTGGGGTGGGGGGGAGACGATGACAGAAGGACTTTTTGTCCCACAGCTTCCATGTTTGTATGTCTTTTAGCGCAGCGTCCAAATGTCTGTCTGTCCACCTGGTGTAATATGCTTAGGCTGAATGTTGGTTTTACAAAAAACTCCTCAAGACAAAGAAACCAGCCCACCCACCCCAGGCTGGCCCAGGGCTGCCCCCGTTCTGGGAACACCTCCCCTGTCATCCGGGCCCAGGGTGACGGCAAGGTTCAGTGGGGCCCGAAACGAGGCAGGCCAAGGAGGGGGTAACAGTGTCCGGATCCTCGCTTCTGGGCCCACCGTGCTCCCCCAGGGTCCACAGGCTGAGCGTGCCGCCAACCCCTTGGGTGTCGTCCGTGGGCTCGCCTGCCCTGAGCTGCCTCCCCACCGGGAATGGAGCTGGGGGGTGCGCGGAGGCCGTGGCCCGGGAGCTGTTGCGGCGCTCCTCCTCGAGTCGCCCCCGGCCCGATGGGACTGGGTCGTGCGTGCTCACCGGGCCGGAGCAGAGCAGCCCAACCCCAACCCTACCGTGCGGCGGGCTGCCTCGGCCGGCCCCGGGGCCCGGCCACTACCCCCTCCTGCGCCCGGCCGCCGCTCTCAGCCGCCTCTCTCTCTGCCGCCTTGCAGATCTCGTCCACTTTGACATCCCCTCCATCCACGTAGAGCTCGGGCCGCCGCTCCGCCTGAGCCCCCTGGAGCACGCGCGGCGACACTCGGTGACAGAGAAGAGGGACTCGGAGGAGGAGTCTGAGAGCACCGCCCTCTGACCCGCGCCCGCCCCGCCCCGCCCCGCGTGTACATACCTGGGCCCCGCCCCAGAGCGCCCCTGGGCTTGCCAGGCGGGAGTTGTGCGGATCGCCCTCCCCTGTGCGTGCCCGACTTGGTTCGTTCCCTCGGGGTGGGGACTCTGGCCTTTTGTTTGATCTTTGCCTTTTGACTTTGTGCCTCTTTTGATCCACTTTCAGCCTCCATGCCAAGCGGCACCCCCTCCGCCCAAGGGCTTCCTTTGCGGGTGCAGGCTGGGGGAGCCGTGCGCAGGAGGGTCGGGGTGCCTGGTTCCACTCGTGGCTACGGTGGGGGAGGGGCACACCCTCTCCCCTACAGCGCACGAGTTCTTCATTCTAGAAGGTCTGGCACTGACCTTTGCCTGCTGCACAAGTTGGGGAGGGGGCCAGCCCCTGTAAAAAATCTTTCAGGCTGCCCTTACTGCGTGGGCTCCAAAGTCAATGGCTTCAAACACAATTTGTTTCACTTCCCCTAACGGTTTTACTTTTCCCGACCACGTGACTGAGAACTTCGGTCTCTACCTTCTTGTTTTGTACTTCTGAATTTGAAAAGGTGATCCTGAGGGTGTCTGGACGGCCCACCGAGCGCTCCCGCAGGCTCCCAGAGGCGCCCAGCTCAGCGCTCTGCTTGGGTGGAGGCCGGGAGCCTGCGTCTCCTCCCGGGTGGCCACAGGGACTAGCAATAAATGTTACCCAGAGCATGCGCAGGGCGGGAAGGTGGCCCGCGGGGACCCGAGGCCACCGGGCCTGCAGTGTGGTGGGCTTCGCTCAGCCACGGCTCACCCCCCGCCCCCTTTCCTCCTCCGGGGGGTCCCATCCGTTCTCGGGGAGCCCAGTCACACTTCGGGATTGAAGGAGCAAGACACAGATTCGGGTCATGCATGCCAAGTCACACTTTCCGATTTTATCCTTTTAAAATAGATCTGATATACCTATACAGGATATAATATTTGTATATATGAAATCTATATTTGTTTAATTTGAGCCATTCAAACTAAACTAATGTATAGGTGTACAATGAGAAATTTAAAGGCCTAGTTATTTTTCCCGACAACAGTGTAAGATAACCCTGCCCCGCTGGTGGGATTCACCAACTTTGGATGTTAACAGCTTTGCTCACTTCCTGGCAAGGACGGGTCCGTACCCAATTTGTAATGGAGCCCAGGGGTCGAAAGTTACCTTTAAATACATGTACAAATAGTTGTTGAAAGTAATGTTATTAAAATAGGTTTATTATCCCTGAGCGTGGCCTATCTTCTTGTGTTGGGGACACGCCTCTGTGCAGGTGACCCGCGGGAGGACATCGGAGGTCACGGCTGGGCCAGGCTAAAATGCTCGGTCAGTCTCTTCCAGATCGTCTGCGCTTTTAAAGATCTGTGTTCTCACAAATAAATACCAAATTAGTCGGAAAAGTCTCTCCATTTCCAAGTACTGACCTCAGTGTTTGTTGTTAAATCCCAAAGGGAGGGCAGGAGAGCTGGCTTGACGTCCAATCTCTCCAACGCTCTGAGGGCAGTGAGGGCATCTTGTTCTCGCCGTGGGGCAAGCACATCTGTGGTCACCCATTTCCCCTGCAACAGCGCGAAGACTTGCGTTTTCCTGAGCCGCTGCCCAGATCCTGCTGGCATGGCTTGACTCGGTTAAAAACTAGGCTACGGCGGGGTGGCGGCTCCCTGGGTCCCGGCTGCGATCAGAGCTGGCTTGCAGGTCACACCGGGTACCGGGTGGTGCAACTCTGCAGGGCAGGGAGACGCCTGCTCCGAGGTGGCCCCGGGATGAAGCAGAGCTCTCAGGTTCCAAGCGGCCTCTTTATTTTATCTTCGCAAAGGCTATTCCTGGAGTCCTGTCCACCACCCAGCGCTTGGGAACGTGGCTGGCCTCGGGCGTGGGCAGGCCGGTTTTCCACGTGACTTCTTTAAAAATCAGTCTGTACCACATTCTAATTGTCCCTCGTCTTCCATCCAGCAGCCTCACGTCCCGAGGCACCGGCTGTAGGAGGTGTCCAGCAGGGCCACCCCTGTGCGGGGGGGGGGGGGGGGGGGGGGCCCTGGCCAAGACCCAGGTGCACACCCCGCCCCCACACCTTGGTGCCTCTCGGTCGAGCCGAGCCCTCCAGCTCCCACCAGGTCAGGGGAGCCCACACCGTGCCGTGCAGAGAACGCCAGCCTTGCGAGTCCAGGGTCCCTCCCGCGCCCTCACTGGGCCCTGACCTTCTTGCTCTGGGGGTTCTGAGGCTGCTCCGTGAGGGCCCGTTTCTGCAGGCGCGTCCCATCCTCGGGGCCACCCGCCTGCTCCCTGGACAGCAGGGCCGTCCGCGCCAGCCGCACCTCCCGCTTCTCCCTGCGCTCCTCCATCTCCTCGATGTCGCCGGCAAACAGGGCTTTGAGCGGCGCGGTCAGCTTGGGCACTGTCGGGAGGTCCCCGAAGCTGACCTGGAAGGCGAGCCCAGAATCAGGACGTGCGTCCGGGGCCCGGCAGGAGCTGGACGGAGGGGGCCCTCTGCTTGCGGGCAGGCGCCGGCTCCCTCTCGCCCACCTTCATGTCAGCTGACCATAGGGATGAGGCCAGGGAGGGAGGGAGGAAGCCCTCTCAAGAAAGGGGCACAGACTCCCCACTCCTGGCTTAGGAGGCCCCACTGAATGGGCCTCCGGAAAAGAGGCAGCCCAGACTCTGAAAACCAGAGGCACACCCCGGCCCCCACCCTCATTCAGGGAGGCCGGAGGGGCGAGGCTGGCTTCCCCAGCGGGAGAGGGGAGCACACCTGTCTCCCCCAGTCACAGGGCTGGGGAAACGGCGTGGGCCGGAGTCCCCCCATCACTTCCAGCAGCCTGAGGACTCAAGTCTGTCCCGAAGGCCCTGGAGCAGGTGGGCCCGCCGGGGAGCATGGACAGACCCTCCTACCCTCGGCCCTGAGCACCGTACGTAGGGAGCACTGTCTCTGCCCCACCCCACCTCAGCCGGCCCGCGTGGCACAGACCTTCATGTGGTCAAAGGCAATCCCCACTTTCTCGTTGAAGTCGGGGCTGAAGAGCGGCACCTTGGCATAGCGCTGACTGAAGTGGTTCAGCATGGTGAACCCCGCGTTCATCCGCACCCCCACGCCAATCGCCTGGGAGGTAGTGCTGCCAACGGAGGGGCCACGTAAGGCTGATGCCCAAGTGCAGGGAAGACCCCAGCCCCCAGATTTCCCCCGTGCACCCCAGGAAGGCCACCTCTGTCGCCGACACCAACTCTCCTAAGGGCCAGATTCCTCGCTCACGCCCCTAGATGGAGCCCAGGCCGAGCGCTGGCGGGCACACCACCCATCTGTGAGGGCAGCAGAGAAGAGGCAGGTGGCTCCTCACTCGGGGGACACTCTTGTCCCAGCAAAGCCCAAGATCCGCCCCGGGCCCTCCATCCCCTGGCAGTTCCCTGCGTGGCTGACAGCTGATGTCCGCGTATCTGCAATACTCTGAGAAACCCGCCCCAGCTGGCCCCCTGCCCGGACAGCGCTGCAGAAGCAGATGCAGAAACCCCCACGGCCTCGCCGGGAAGCAGGCCGGCCAGCCTCGGGTCACTGGCACTGGAAAGCGCAGTGCATCCCCGCGGGTCAGGGAGCGGGTGACCGCAGCTCAGGGCTCTCCCCTACCTGTGTGTCTTTTCCACGGCCTCCTCCTCCAGGCCGTCTTCCAGCGTGGCCTCGTGTATCAGGAGGGTGGCATCCTTCCCTAGAGGATAAGGAGCACGGCCAGTGGAGCAGAGTGCCCTGCCTGACAAGCGCTGGGCCCGGGGTCCTCGGCCCCTCCCTGGCCTGCTGCCTCTACTTACCCATCTGGACCAGGGCGTCACAGGGCATGGTGTCCCCGGAATAGACCACTTTCCAGCCGGACGTGTGGACCAGCGCGCAGCCGAAGGCATGCTTGCAGTGCCGGACCAGGCAGGTCTGAAACTGAAGCAGCAGGCGAGCGGCTGTGCAGCCGTGCCGTGCCCCGCCCCGCGCCGCCGGCCTGCGGGCGCCCCCTTACCTCTGCCAGGTCACACGCTCCCCGCAGCGAAGCAATCAGCCTTTCAACCGCGGGGCTGGGGACCTCTGCTCCTTTCTGAAGGCACTTGGCGGGAATCAGGCTGTGAGGACACACAAGGGTTACACAGCAAACACGAAAAACGTGATTCAGAGTTCGAGCGTCTGGGGAACCCCAAACTCCTTCTCAGAGAGAAACACAAATCCGTCACCAAGAGAAGAGCAGACAGTTGAAAAGAGCAAACGCAAGCCCCCCTCCAGGCCGTGGCAAGGGACCCGCAAGACAGGAGAGGCCCGCCCTGTGGCAGCCGCCGCTCCAGGGTTTCGTGGAGAATCCCGAGACTAGATCAGAGCTGCAGAGGCGGGGAGCAGACGCAAACGAACGTGCACGGCGGCCGCTGGCCTCTGCCCTGGACAGGAAGCACTCCTTCCCACCGCCGCGCCCCAGGGCCCGGGGAAGGCACACTGGGGCGTGGCCACAGTCGGGGCGTGGCCACAGTCGGGGCCGGGGCATGGTCGGGGGCGGGGCCGGGGCGGGGCGGCGGCGGAGTTGGGGTCTGGATCGCCGTGCTGGCGCCCACCTCACGTGCTGCAGCAGCTGCTGGCACTGGTTGTGGTACAGCTGGAGCCAGGCCTTGAGCTGGGTCGGGGCGACCACCAGCAGCGGGGGACACGGCTTCCCCAGGGACGCCTGAGACAAGGACACCGGAGCCGCTCGAGTCAGCGACAAGAACGGTTCCGGGCGGCAGCAGCACGTTTTGCGAACGTGCAAAAACCACCAAACTCAAATGTCCAGAAGATTGAGGGCCACACTCACCAGAGCCCGTTCTCTCTGCAGCAGAATATTCAGCAAGCCCTGGGGGGCCGGGGGCGGGGTGGAGAAGGGGACACGCGTCAGCCACGGCCAAAGTCGGCTCTCTGCCCGGCGTCCGGGTTCGGGCGTCCTCCTCCCTCCCTATCGGCCGCCATCCCCCAACGCTGCCGTGGGCCGTGTGACCGGGGCGGGGGACCCAGCCGGCCCGGGGACAGCAGGCCTCCCGTCTCCGGCCGAGGTCCCCTCGGAGCAGGCCAGCCGGGGTGAAGGCCAAAGCCCCGCTGCTGCGGGACAGCGGGGCGCACGGAGGGACGAGGCGCCCCCCCCCCCCCCCAGCAGAGCGACTGCACCAGCGAGAGGAAAAGCGGCGCCTGGGGCCGTCTGGGAGGAATGGCAGGAAAGGCAACGGGGGGGGGGGGGTGGGGGCGGTGGGGGGGGTGGGGGGGGTGTGTGCAGGGGTCACGCTGACCGGGTCAGCCCGTGCCCTCCGCTGGGCCCTCATCATCTGCCGCCGCTCACCGTGTGGTGATCCGCGTGCAGGTGGGACACGAACACGGCGGCGAGGGTGCCCAGGACCCTGTCCACCTCATCTCCGTAGTGACGGCACAGCTGCCCGAACGTGCCTTCGCCACAGTCCAGGAGCAGGGACCTGTCGGGGCTGTGGACAAGAGTGACAGTCACTGGTGCGCGGAAAGCCTTCAAGGTCTGGAGGGTTTGCGTTTCTGGAGAAGAGGCGGAAGCGGCTGTGTGCTTCCTACGTCTTCCAGAACCTCTCGTGCTCATTCCGAGAAGCTTCTCTAAACACGAAGGCCATTTCGGACGGCCGAGCTCATTATATGAAGGGACTGATTAGTCAGGGAACCCTGAAACCCCTAAACGTATGCGGAGTCCCCTGAGCCACACAGGTGCTGCTGGCACCCAGTTTGGGGAACGGGATGGCAAAAGCACGTAGCCCTGAGAACACGGGAGATGCGCATGCACCTGCTGCCCTTGTCAAGCCCCCGGGGACGGGCCGGGCTTGCCGAGCCGCTTGACTGCACCCCCTCAGCAGTGAGAGAATGTGTCCCAGACGGTGTATTTCTGCCAGCGGGGTGCACTTGTAAGTGGCGCGTTAGCCTGTTGGCCGCCCTCCACTGCCAGCATCCCAGCTGGCACAGCAAAATTTCAGAGCCAGCCTGCTATACTGCACGGTCTGACTTCCCGCAGATGTGAACACTGCTCGGGGCCTGGACTGACCTCTCTGCAGGCCAGGACACCAGGCAAACCCAAGCGAAGCCCCCAAAACCCACCCAGTCCTGGGGCTGAACCCGAGACAACGCACACACCCAGCAGCTGTCCCCCGCACCGGCAGTCACCAGTCAGGACACAGCCCAACCAGTGGTGTAGGCACCAGCTCATGCTCCGGATCCACCCCTGCCGAGCTGTGGCAACTGGTAACCTCGTAGAAGGTTAGTTTACCGATCAAGGAAATGGGCAATCACTACTTCATAGGATTACTGTGAAAATTCAGCGAGATCATTTCTTAGCAAGGTGCACGGCCTACAGCAGAGTCAGCTGTTTTTGTCAACAGAACAGGGGATGAAGTCTGGTGACTCCCAGAACCTATTAAAGGCATTAACGCCCACTACTCCCCTTCCGGACGCTCCGGCCAAGGTGACAAGCGTACACACTTTGATACGGCTGCATCTTCAAAGTAGCCTGGGCTAGGGGGTGTGGGGGAAGGGGGGTGGGGGGCAGGACGCATGTGCCCCCCCATGGATGGAGGTCTCCTGGGAGAACAGCAGTACCTTACGTTGACAAGCGTGGCACTGACGTTTCGAATCTTCATCGGGATGGCAGAGCCTGTTCCGAGGAAGACGATTTCTGGATATTGGCTTCTTTTCTCTGTGAAAAACACCCGTAAAAGGGTCCATTTGTTTGGATCAGACGTGAGCCAGCATTCAGCCCTGAGAGGGGTAGGTCCAGCCTCCCAGGAGGGGCTAGTCATCCCACCTGGCAGGGGTCCTTCTGAGGCGGGGCCCCCGGCTGTTTGTGGGTAAGTGGCTCTCTGGAAGGCAGAGTGAATAAACCCGGAGCCTTTCCTTCCAGAGACGTGCTCTGAGTCTTTCGCATCACAAAGGGCACTTCTTCAGGCTATGATTCATTTACCGCAAGGGGCTGGCATCAGCCTGGCATCCAGCCCTTACCACCAGACCTGTTCTTCTTACAGGCGCCATAACCACCCTGCTGGGGTGGGGGAACCCTTGGCTTTACAGGGGTGCGAACAGGCTCAGAGGGTCAGCCCTCCAGATGGGAAAAGGCAGAGCCAGGACTGGAGGCCAGGGAGACCTGGTATGTCCCTTCCATGAGAGGCGAGGCTCTACACCAGCCCAGGCTGACTTCTCCGGAGAACCTACTGTTGGGGGGAAGGACCACCTGGCTGCATTAACGCCCCCCACTTTCTAGTCCGGCATTCTCTGCTTCTAGCATTAGTTGAAAAGCAGGCTAGAAAACCCAGCTACTAGAGCAGAGGTCCCCAAGCTCCCCGTAATGACTTTTCCTGATGGGGCAGTGAAAGCCCAGCAAGGTGAGTGACGGGGCCAGACCTGCCGTGGCTCCCTATTAGCCAAGCCAGGACCAGATCCCGAGTCGGCAGAGGCCCGGTACAAAGTTCTTTCCAGGGTCTTGCAGGAGCTCCCAGAACCGTGGCACATGGTGCATGCCCATTATACAAGGGCTGGGCACCATCACCCAACATTCGGATTGAGCTGGTCTTTGGTGGGGAGGGCAGGTGGGCAGGCACAGGCACGGGCGTTTTTGGAGAATAAAGCAGCATGGGGTTATGGAACTAGACCTGGTTAAATGGTGCCAGGCTGTCATTCTCCTTAGCGCTTTGAAACACCCGCAGGAGGGCAGCAACCAGGAGGGGAAGGCGGCTCCGGGGCCTTCTGCTCACCTGCTGGGGCTGGGCCATCCCGCACGGCCTCCCGGTATTCCTGCACGCTTTCCTGGAAATTGGGGAGCTCCAGGGCCTCGGCTATGAATTCATCGGAATTGCAGACAATAACAGCATCCCTGCAGGGAGGACAGCATCTCAGTGACCAAAGCGGGCGAGTGGCCTCAAGCAGACGCCCATCTGCAGAAAGTTCTCCAAATCAAGACTGAAGAGGAAGCAACCCGGGGCAGTTCTGTTCTCCTGCCATGTGGAACCCTTCTCAGCGAAGCGGGGGCCTTGGAGCACGTTCTGAACAGCTTCGGCCCCTCAGGACATCTCAGCTCAGAGTCTGACAACCCTGGCAATACTGACATCCGGCAGGGTCCTGACCTCTGCCTGCCGGATGCCACCAGCACCCCCACGAACATGGGCACAGCTCATCCCCCAAGAACCCTGTGGAAACGCAGGCCCTGATTTGGCGCCTCGGGGATGGAACCCGAGGCTGTTTTCTAGCAAGGCCCCGATGCTACAACATGGCTGGTCCCGGGCAACTCTGAGAGGCCAGCCTCGGATGGGTGGCTCTTCACCCAGACTGGGTGCTCTGCTCACCTGGGAGCTCACACAGCGAGGCCAGGCCCAGCTCCCCAGTTTCTAACGCAGGAGGCCTGGGGCGTGCACTCCGCCCAGGTAAAGGCGAATCTGGGTATCGGCCAGGCTCGTTACTCAAGGTTTGTGAACCGCCGACAGCAGGCTCCAAAATCCCAAGCCCGCATCTGTGGGCCCCAGTCACGCGACCATGTGGTCTCTCAGAAAACCCAGCTACTCAACACCAGAGCCTCCTCATCCAGTTACAACTAAGACGGACACAACGCAGCACACAGGAAGCTTCGACCTGCTCGAGATGCAGATCGGACACATGAGCCACATGGAGGGATTGCTGGCGGGACCGTCCATGGGCAGGGCCTTTCTGGACGTCACGTTCACATTTACCGAGGGCCTCAGAACGGGTCACACCCCAACCCAGCCATCCCACATCTAAGAATCGCTCCAAGGGGATAAGAGTTCCACTCAAGACGCTTACACACTAAACATTTAACGCTTTACATTAAACAATGTTGTTAACAACAACCTAGAAATGACTGAAATGAGCAAAACGTCCCTATGTGGAGAACCCATCAAAGTCTTGTTCCTGAAGGCTACATAATGACTCGGGAAAAGACGGGCCTGTCAGGCCACAGACCCACACACACACTTTTCCAAAAGACTGCATTCCCCATGTGCTCCAATTTAAAAGACAAAATGTTAATGATTCTCTCTTATCTCGGAGGATGGGACCACGGGTGCCTAATCTTCTCCATCAAACACTCGCGTTCTTTGTTGTAAAACAAGAGAAGTGGTATCACCATTATCATGAGGGAAAACGCCTTGAGGAAAGAATAATCGCTGGCCTCTTCTTCCCACCTCAGCCCGGACCAGAGCAGCCGGTTCCGGGACCGGATCTTGCTGGGGAACTCAGCCGCACCGGCTCATTGACTGGTGCTCCAGGCCCCGGCAGAGGCAGGGATGGAGTTCAACACCCAGGACACACACCGCATGGCCCACTCGGGCTGAAACATCTACCGCCTGGCCCTTCGCGAGAAGAGCTTGGCAACCCCCGATCTAGACCCTTCGGTCAGCTCAGAGTCCCACAGACCTCTGCCACTCCCTCCGAGGACGGAGCTGATACTTGAGGAGACATTCGCCCCGGACTGTGGGCACACGGAAGGCAGTGTGTTCCTCCTGGAAGACACAAATCCCACTTGGTGGAGAGAAGGAACAGGCAAGGGGGCGGGCCAGGGGACCGCGGGGGACACTACCTGGCTGTGGGGGATGGCGAGCGGGGGGAAGATGGTGGGGTGGATGAGGCTGAGCTGCGTCTGGATCTTGTGGCTGCGGAGATTGTGGACCGAAGAGCAGCTCTCGTTCAGGACCAGGTGCTGGGTGGCGGGCCCAAACCTACGGCAAAGTGACGGGGCGTTCACAGCGCCCTTTAGGAGGACTCCCACCAAAGGGGTAGTGGTGACACCAGGGGCAAAGAAGGTAGAGGGAAGGGTTCAGAGACACTAAGTGGCGGGTCCAAAAAGACCGGCTGACAGGGTCCCGCTCCTCCGCCTCCAAGCCCAGTGCCCTCTCCAGACCGAAGCGCCTCGGGCTGTGCTGAAGGAGCACACGAAGAACCCAGAAGGCTAGATGTCAGGAGCCTGCAGCCAGGGACTGGGAACGAAGTGGAGTACGGGGCGGAAGAAGAGGCAACACCGTACAGGGATCCTTAAGGACGCGGGCCCTCCAGGGAGGGCAGGCCAAGGGCAGGAGCCTGCGGGGCTCGCGAGGAAGGAGCGGAGGGGGCGCCGAGTTCGGCTCCAACACTCCCTCCCCCCGGCTGCTGAGCTTGGCCAGTGGGGCCCCGAGGAGAAGGCAGGGCGACCCCTTCTCCAGTTACTAGACGCTGGTAGACCTCGCAGGGTGGGTGGCGAGAGGCGAGGGAATGCAATGAGCTGCGGACTCGTCCACACCCCGCCTGTCACTCCCTAACCTGAGGCTCACGGAGAGCGGGCGGCAGGTACTCCTTCGGAGTGGGGAGGATGGCAGGCGGATCCAGCTGGGCCCGACACGAGCCGTCTGCACCAGCGGCACGGGTGTCTGCTCCCCAAACTCACCCCAAGCTCCGGGAGGGCAGGGAGCCCCGGGAGGAAGGGGAGGGAGCACCTCCCGGTGTGAGGGGGATCACGGATGGAAATACGTCCTACCTCTCCATCCACTGCTGGTATCTGGGGTCCGCAAGCACACACTCCGGGGCCATGTGCACCACGAGCGCCACGGGGGCATCGGCATTTCCTTGGTACCTGGGCGGAAGGAAGGAGGAGTGGAGTCGGGCCGTGTACAGCGATGCAGACTCAGAACCACCACAAGCCGTGACCGTGCGGCCAGGGAAGGGCACCACGCGGCTTGCTCTCGACTGCAGGGACCCACAGCCTCCGCGCCCAGGCCAGGCTGTGGCCGGGCTGCTCCCAGAGGTACCTGAGCCCGCAGGGCACCAACCCAGGATCCCTCTAGTCCACAGGCTCTGGGGCTGGCCCCTGGGCCTTCCCACTGAGAGCCCGAGCCTCCTCCTGCCCCCTCCGGGCACAGGGCTCTGACCTGCACAGCAGGACCCAAGCTCTCCCAGCCTGTTCTTGCTCCGGTTCTCCTTTATCCTTCACAGGACCCTTCCCCATGAATCTCTGGCACCTGCAGTCCCACCTTGCCGTCTGCCTTCCAGCAGACCCGAGCCACGGGCGTGGAGAATTAAAATTGTAATTCCGTCTAGAGTTGTCACTTACTAACACACTGAGGTGCTTCCTTCCGGTTCCTCCCCCCAGAAAATACACGCAGTACTTTCTCCCTATCCCTCCCTTCTGCACAAGGGTGACCTGATGACAACACAAAGCCTGCACCACCACGGAACCCGGATTCACCCATTGAGAATAAAGTGCATCTCAGGAAGAGCTTCCAACGCTAACTTAAAAGCGTTATAGCTGCCCAAAAAAGATCTGTTGTGATAAGTGTAATAAAACAGTGCGTGCAAAACAGAAAATACAAATTAGGAACGGAGAAATACACATAGAGTAAACCATTAGGAATGGGAGAGAAACGAAAACAGCGTTTTCGCGGGGGTCAAAGCTCCCCGGGACTGAGGCTGAGCTGCCCGTGGGTCCACTTTCTTGGGTGACGAGAGAGAATGGCACCCGGGCCACCAGAAAAGCAGACCAAAGGTGTGTCCAGACTGAGATTCTGTCCCGTAACACGGGCTCTCAACCAAGACGGTCCCACAGCCTTCAGACCCGCCTACTCAGATTCAATATAGGCAAGCGAAGAAAACTTACTTAGGTAAAAATAACCCAAATAACGATCGGGGTATTAATTAGAACTGAAGAAAGTTCTAGAATTTGTCCTAGACTTTGCACTTTAATGGGCCACTGGTTTTCTAGTCGGCAAGTGGTCTCTGACTTTCGCTCTTTTCTAATTTCACTTCCAAGGCTGCACGCACAAAGCCCACCAGGCAGGAGTCTGGAACTCAGAGCATGGCCTTCCGCAGCCAGGGCTCAGTGCCAGGAGCAGCCACGGGTCAGGCAGACACCCTGACCCTGGTCGATGCCGGCTGGCCTCCCCCCACCCCCAGAGCCCTCATTACCTCTTGAAGGTGGCATTCTCACAGATGGGTTGAATGAATCCTTCGTCCGGACATTCTACCACAACAAAGGCAAGACCAGGGTCCGGAGGAGTACAGATCTCTTCAGGCAAAATCTGCAAAATCACTGGGGTCATGGTTCTCTCCCAGGGCAGAGTCACAGCTCGGCAAACACTGCCTGGCCTTCAAGGCAACGGCCCACCTTACGTATAATCCCTCCTGAACAAGCACAAAGCCAACATGAGGATCACCACCCATGCCCTTGCCGCGCTCTGCTCATGTATGCCCAGGCGGCCGGCTTGCAGAGGGCGTCTCAAACCCAGGGTGACCACGAAACCAGGCGGGACATTCGCGGCGCCCTCAGGTCTGCGGCCACTGGCCCTGACACCCTTAGACGCCGGAGGAAACATCCTGGCTAAGAACACAGTGGCATTCCTTGGGGCCAGGGGCCTAAAACGCATCCCTCGAATGCTAAGGAGATGCTCCGCAGATACATCCAAAGGCAGGCAGCGTGGACAAGCGGGACAAGTCCAGATAAGAGACCCTGCTGCAGGGGCGCCTGGGTGGCTCAGTCGGTTAAGCGTCTGCCTTCAGCTCGGGTCATGTTCCCGGGGTCCTGGGATCGAGCCCCACGTCGGGCTCCCCGCTCGGCGGGGAACCTGCTTCTCCCTCTGCCTCTCCCCCTGCTTGTGCTCTGTCTCTGATAAATAAATAAAGTCGTAAAAAAAAAAAAAAAAAAAAAAGGACCCTGCTGTATCGCTCAGCCCAGTGAAGGAAGGCTGAGCTGTCTTACTTCCCTCAAAGGGGAGGTCTGCACCCGCGCTCCAGGCCCCGGCCGTAACTGCTGAAACGTGGCAAAAACGGGGTGTCTCACCTCTCTGCCCTCGTAAGTGATGCTCTTCCCGGCCTTGACTGCAGCAATGATGGGAGCGATGGCAGCTGTCCCACTGGAAGAAGGGGCCGGCCGGCCGTGAGACGAGGTGCGGCAGGGCCACAGGCGCCCCCACCCCCTCCCCCCGGCCCAACGGCGCGCCCCCCGCCGACACTCACACTGGCAGGCCCAGCTCCTTGGCTTTGAGCACCAGGAAGTTGCCCTTCTTCACATGAAGCTGTGACAAAAAGAACGTGAACACCACCTCAGCGAGGGAGGAAGGGGGCAGCTGGGCTTTACCCAGCCTCCGTCCAAGCACGCCGTTCTGGTTTTACTCCCTCGTGTCGCCTCCCCAATCCTCAAAATGCAGCCCGGGTACTGCTCGGAGGTGAAGTACTCTGTGTTCCATGCTATCTCGCGAAGAAGTCCTCTACTCTGAAATACTCCAGGACTAGAAGCTGAACGATTAAAACACGGGGCCTTACCTCCCCATGTTACCGTCTTATGAATGTAATAAAATTCGATCCATTTCCAAATCAAACAAAAAGGCTCCTTCGTGTGTCCTTGAGGACGAACACCTCTATCCCTCCGTCTTGCACTCGGCGTGCAGGAGCTAACAGGACGTGACCCGACCATGCCGATCCCTGTCCGACTTAATATTGCAGTGACAGGAACAGGGCAATCAAAGCGTGGAGGGTCTTTCCCTGGTGTTTTTCACAAACCTGCAACACGGTGTTGCTTTTACCCTGGAGGAAAGCTGTAATGAACAATCCCCAATACACTATTATGTTACAAGGGCGTACGACAATCCTGCCACAAAACCTCATAATCATCAATCATTCTGTTCCTGAAAATGTGTATTTATGTCATATGTAATAACAAAAAAAAATTGGAAAGCACATAAAATGCTAATAAATTTTTGAGTATTGAATTACATTCGATTTTCATTTTTCTTCCTTAGATCTTTAAAAGGAAATTACTCTTAGGGCAAAGTCTCCGATTTGGATCCTCAAGCCTTACTAGGATTCTAGAATTTTCTGGCGTGGCAAATGCTATCCTAGAGGAGGGATTACAGCCTAAGTGTGTGCATAAAACACAAAGGTGATGAGCTCCAATGACATTTTCAGATGATGACATTAGCAGGGCCTGTTGTGACCCAGCCTTCCCTCCACAGACCCAAATGCGTTTCAGGATGGCAACCAAGTGCCCTAACGTTTCACAGGGACTTGCAGACCTAAGGCAGGCAAAAGCCCTCCCTCTACGATGAGCTGGGCTCAACCCACGAGAAACTGTTCCCACCGAGGGTGCGGGGTGTGTGGAACACGGAGGCGAAGCAGAATGCAGTCCCCAGAGGTCCGGGACAGCCACAGTCTACAGGGGTGCGTGCCCCAGCACACAGAGCACAGGCCATCCTGCCCCACGGCCTCTACTGAGGAAGGCGGGAGGGACCAGAGAAACCTACCTGGAAAATTATTTTGCTGCCGAAAAACTCAGAAACACACAAGGAACAAGCCTACCAACAACCATCCTTCACTTTCATAAAAACTACTACTTAAATAGTGACAGACGGGATACCGGTAATGATCTCGCAGCTAATAATGATTACTGCTGACCTTCCGGAAGGGTTATCCCTGGTGGGTGCGATCATTTGGATAAGAAGTGCAAATATATTTTAAAGTCAACATTACTCCTCAGAAAATAATCACTGCCCACAAAAAGACAACGTAGGGCCTTACCGCAGATGAAAGTGTTCACTGCAGAGAATCAGATTTTAGCGCACAGCCCTGTTAAAACGAGGCCATTCGTCCAATTTTTAAAACACCCTATGGTAATAGAATTTTCACAGAATCGGACCAACTTCAGATTTATGGACACATTACGTTCGATTTTCATTTTTCTTCCTTAGATCTTTAAAAGGAAATTACTCTTAGGGCAAAGTCTCCGATTTGGATCCTCAAGCCTTACTAGGATTCTAGAATTTTCTGGCGTGGCAAATGCTATCCTAGAGGATATCTGGGAATTCTAGATGCCTCTGGGAATGCTAGCCAACATGAAAATGAGCCCAATGCTAGTGGTTGAACAGCTACGGTAAAATGATACAAAGTAAAACAGAGTTGGAGGAGTCTGAACGAAGGCTCAGTTCACCTGAAGGCAAATAAGGCTACCTTTATTTCTCAAGTGCAAGACGGCCAGGCCAGTCGTAGGCAAACATAAACCAGGGGACGTAGGAGCCGCTAGCTTTGAGTCACTGGACGAAAGCTAAGCAAGGGTCACCATCACACACTCACAGAAAGCCCACCGGAGAGACACTTGCTTACCTTACAGACAAAAGCTACAACCAAGGAGGGGTCCCTGCCACTCTTTTTCTGGCCAATACCTGAGAAAAAAACATAGCTGATTGTAACAAGGCAAACAGGAAGGTTTATGGGCTTCACAGACCAATGATCGTCTGAAGTTTAGTTCGGCTTCGTGCCAAATTAAACGGACATGACAGTTTGATACAAAAGCCAAAGGAAACACTGGTGTTCTTTCCCCCGCAGACCTGTTCTTTTTCCTACTCACACCCGAGGTCGGAGTGAATGGAAAACACAAATCGCCAGGGGGAAAAACTTTAGAACTAGCTAGTGAAACATTTAAAAAAAATGACCCATTTTACCCAGATGGGGAGGAGAGAGAAAAAAATAAGTTGTAGCGTGCTTTCTAAACAAGCGAATGCGAAACACCACGAAAGCCAACAGGCCTGCAGAGAAAATGTGGGTGTGGGTCTTCAGCCGGCCATCCCAAGGAACACGGCTCCCGGGGTCAGCCCCTTCTCAGTGGGTCTGCAGCCGGCCATCCCAAGGAACACGGCTCCCAGGGTCAGCCCCTTCTCAGTGGGTCTGCAGCTGGCCATCCCGGGGAGGACAGCTCCTGGGGTCAGCCCTTTCTCAGTCATCAGACAGAAAACAATCCAGGCAGAAGGAGGAATGTTAGCAGCCCTGCCCAACACCAGACCACAGCCCCCGAAGGGGTCCCAGTCCTCCGACACATCTAAGCTTGGGATTTTTAACTCCACTTCTCAGCAGGCTGTCCTTCTGGAAGAGAAGGGGACCAATCCCCTCACTGACCCGACTGGTCGGCTCTGCAGTTTTCTGCATTCGTGAAAAATTCCTTTGCATTAATGAAAAACACAAAAGCCTCTGTAGGAACCAATCTGCCAGACCCTGCCCTCCTCCAGGGAAACTGAACACAAAGTCTGGAGCCCAGCCATGGCTGGGGGTCAGCCCCAGAGCTCTGTACAGCCGTCTTCACGGCAACCCCGCCCCCCCACACTCGCCAAGTCCCACAGCACGCCAAGGAGGACGGACCTGTCTGACACACAGGCTAACAGTGCCAGTTTGGCACATGAAGGGACAGGAGATTAAGAAAACCATTCTCTTGGGCGCCTGGGTGGCTCAGTTGGTTAAGCGACTGCCTCTGGCTCAGGTCATAATGCTGGAGTCCCGGGATTGAATCCCGCATCGGGCTCCCTGCTCAGTGGGGAGCCTGCTTCTCCCTCTGACCCTCCCTTTTCTCATGCTCTCTCTCTCTCATTCTCTCTCAAATAAGTAAAATCTTTAAAAAAAGAAAACCGTTCTCTTGACAGGTGCACTGTTCTGTGTAAACAGCATTACCATCTGGAAGGTGCTGCTCCTTTTCAGCAGATCCGGAATCCAAAGACCGCCCTGGACTGAGTGGTTCTGGACTCTGAGATGACCGGTGTTCTCCACACTTCTGCTCACCTGGTTGGCAGGGAAGACAATCAAACCCCACGCCACAGAGGTGAGCGCCGAGCCAGGGCCCCGCTGTTCCCACCAGTCAGAAGCAGAGCGCCCGCTGAGGCGGCCTGCCTTCTCCTACGACAACTGCAGGCTGGCTGACGCACCAGCACCACCCTCAGAAGACAGACCTAGGCTGAGGGTCACCCAGCCAGCATGGGCCACAGACTCACGGAGAAGCCACCGGTCACGTGCTAGGAAGGGAGGAACAGCGAGGGACGCGAATCAGGCCCGGGGGTCAGCGGGGATCAGGAAGAGAAGACATCAGATCAGGAGCGAGCCAGGCAGGGAGAGTTCTGATGTGACCGGCTGTCTCACTGACCCCCGGGCGCACCTGCCTCTGCTCAAGCAAACCCCCCCCCCCAGCCTCTCTCCTCCACCGGCGCCCTACAAGCTTCATCTCCTGGCCAGGGCCGGACTTCTCTGCCCCTCGCTGGGGGCTCTGATCTGTGTCCCCTCTGCACTTGGCAGGCATCAGAGGAGTATCAAGGAAATGTCCCCAGCGTCCTGTGTTCTCCTCACAACCGGTAAAACCCCGCATGGAGGGTGACTGGCCTGACCCGCCGACTGTGTGTCCCTAAGTCAAAACCACACCATCTGGCTCTGGGGCCTATGAAGGTTCATGAGACCTTCTGACCTGCTCACAACACTTCCATCAGCATTAGTATTTATGGAAAAGGGTTACCAGGGCAAACCTCTCCAGCAACCTCTCTCCCAAGGGGTACTTACATCTGCGGCAAATAAACCCCAAGCAATAAATGTGCACATCCGAGAGCCGTCTATTTTCTGACACTACTTGATTACATAACATCCCAAAGTATAACCATGATCATTACCTAGGGGCTAAGCGTGTCTGTAAGATTATAAACTCCCTAAGGGCAGGAACCCTGTCTTAATTTCTCAGCTAAATTTCCTAATCATATTCAGAAACACAAAACTGGGTACACAGCGCCAACATTCCAGCCGTTTCTATCTTTACCCCACATTTTCCTTGCCTGGAACCTGCAGCCCTCCCTCCTGCTAGGAAATGGGACTTGTGCACTCACTGTATATGGGGATCTGGAAGACAGTCATGGTGTCATCCTTGTATTCTGGTGCCGAGTGGGGCCGCACAGCTGCATGAGAAAGACCAAGGACAGTGACCACACTGGACAAACACACTGGGGAAAAATGAGCTTTCCAGATCACCAACCACAAGCAACTGATTTACCTTGGAAGTTGGCTGGGAATCTACACTAAACCCAGAATCTCTGAATAAATGACAATTTTTAGGAAAGAAACACCCATATATTTTCATCGGCTATTAATATCTACTACATTAAAAATAAAACACATAATAGGATCACTGCCTGTTAAAAAATAAAAAAAAAAAACAATTCTCAAATTTAAGAGGCGTAAGTTAACACACAGCATTGTGAGGCCAGGGAATCGGCCATCTCAACTGTAAGAACGGGAATTCAATTTGAAGTAAAACATTAGTGTTTCTATTGAAGAGGCACACTGACAAGCCAGGGAGGCAGGACGGGGCCCTGCTGGCCTCCTTGGTTAGGCCTCTCCCCAGGAAGAGGCCACGTGCCTCCCAGCACCGCTGGAGCAATTCGACTGAGAACCATCTGTAAACTATATCTGGGGGCATGACGTGGGGGCACAGGAATTGCAACAGGCACTATTTTCAAAATTCATCTCATTGATGAAGCATTTGATGTTAAGGCTTAATTTAGTCCAAGTTCTATGGATTCTAGTTTGGGAGACTGGGGCATATATAAGAAAGAAATGGCAGATGGTGAGTCAGACTGAGGAACATACCCAGGTCTATTCCTTTCAATGGACCAGAAAATATCTTGATAGCTTCTAGGTATTTTTCCTACAAAAGACAAAGAAACCAGCAGTTACGGCTGTACTAAAGGCAGAATGCAGCTACACGGCAGCACGTGAGAATTATCAAAGGGCATCAACATAGGGGCGCCTGGGTGGCTCGGTCAGTTGAGTGTCCGACTTGATTTCAGCTCCGGTCGTGATTTCAGGGTCCTGAGATCAAGCCCTGCATTGGGCTCTGTGCTCAGCAGGGAATCTGCTTGAGATTCTCTCTCGCTCTCTTTCTCTCTCTCCCCCCGTCTACCACTCCCCCCACTCACCCACACATGCTCGTACTCTCTAAAATAAATAAGTAAAATCTGTAAAAGTACTCATAAAGGAAAAAAAATCAGTATTTTACTCTCTTTTTTAAAAAGTTAGTAGATGGGGTGCTTGGGTGGCTCAATCAGTTAAACGTCTGCCTTGGGCTCAGGTCATGATCCCAGGGTCCTGGGATTGAGCCCTACATCGGGCTCCCTGCTTGGCAGGAAGCCTGCTTCTCCCTCTCCCACTCCCCCTGCTTGTGTTCCCTCTCTCGCTGTGTCTCTATCAAATAAATAAATAAATAAAATCTTAAAGAAAAAAAACTTTGAAGATGTTAGTAGTTTATTTTGTCCCCCCACCAGCTTTATTGAAATGTAATTGACACATAATACTGTGTAAGCTTAAGCTGCACAAGATGATGATTTAAGTCTATGTTGCAAAATGACTACCACCATGTGGCTAACATTCATCACCTCAGTTATAAATACATCTTTTTTTTTAAAGATTTTATTTATTTGACAGAGAGACACAGCGAGAGAGGGAAAACCAGCAGGGGGAGCTGGAGAGGGAGAAGCAGGCTTCCCGCCAAGCAGGGAGCCCAATGCAGGACTCGATCCCAGGACCCCGGGACCATGACCTGAGCCGAAGGCAGACACCCAAAGACTGAGCCACTCAGGTGCCCATAAATAAATCTTAAAAAAAGAGGGGGGGAGGCATCAACATGAACTTTAGCACTTTGAACCACCTTTACAAATATTTAGTGTCCACTATATACCAGGTTCCAAGGGTTTAGCAGGGGACACGGTCGCCGCCCTCGTGAAACTTAAAATCCAGTGGCGAAAGAACTGAAACAAATGAGCATGGACAACTGGGTAGCAGCAGTTGTGCTAACGATCTGCAAGAAGCTGGAGAGAAGGGAGCAAGATGGCGGAGGAGTGGGAGACCTGGATTTCATCTGGTCTCAGGAATTCAGCTGAATGGGGATCAAACCATTCGGAACACCTACTAACTCAACAGGAGATCAAAGAAATGAGTAGCAACAACGCTCTTAACAGAAAAGCAACCACTTTCTGAAGGTAGGCCGTGCGGAGAAGTGAATCCGAGGCGATATTCGGGAGGATAGACGGCGGGGGAGGGGGCCTCCGTCGGCCGCTTCTGGCAAGTGCTAGAGCCGCGGAGCACAAAATCGGACCTTTTAGAAGCCGGCTCCGCTGAGGGACGTCGCTGCAGTGGCTAAGCAGGGGGTGGAACCCTCGCGGGACAGTGTGGTCTCAGGACCCTCGGGGTCACAGAAAGACCGGGGGTGCCTGAGTGCGCCAGAGCTCCCAGGTATCGGAGCGGGGAAGCCGGCTGCAGAGACGGAGCCGAGGCGCGGGCTCTCAGCTCGGGGTGGCCATAAACTGTGATCCGCGGCCCAGTCGGGCCACTGCTCCTCCAGCAGGGACCCAACAAGCAGCAGAGCCGGGGAGACTCCCCATCCTCCCCTGGGAGGAGCGGCGCGGGAGCGCACCGCGGGGATCTGCTGGGTTTGGAGACTCCACACGGGGTCGGGTGCCAGAGATAGCAACGCTCGGTCACAGGCCGGGTGAGCACGGAGTGCGGCCGGAGACCGGGGACACGGGAGTGACTGCTTTTCTCTGGGGCCGCACTGAGGAGCGGGGCCCCAAGTTCTTGCCTCCTGTGGGGCGGAGATTGGGAGGCCACCATTTTCACCCTGGTCCTCCAAAGCTGTACCGAGAGCTTGCAGGGAACAAAAGCTCCTGAGAGCAAACCCGAGCAGCTTGCTTAGCCCGGACCGACAAGGGCAGGGCAATTCCGCCTCCGGCAAAGACATTTGAGAACCACGGCAACAGGCCCCGCCCCCAGAAGATCAGCAGGAACAGCCACCAAAACCCAAGTTTACCGATCAATGAGAACGGGAGAACTCCAGCGCTAGGGGAATACTGCACATAGAATTCATGGCTTTTTTACCATGATTCATTAGTCTTTCACAGGTAATTTTTTTAACTTTTTTTGAATTTTCTTTTTCCCTTTTGCAACCAACATCTTATAAATCCCTTTTTTAGAAAAAAATTATTTTTCCTTTTTAGAGTCATATTCTATCCCTTCATGGGTTACCCTTATTTTTGGCATATATATATAAGCTGTTCTCTCTTTAAAATTTTGAGATAGTTTCTGCTAACATATCAAAATATACCCTAAATCTCTAGTGTATGGCTTTGTTCTAGTCTCCTCCCTGATCACATTCTCTCCCCTTTTTCCTTTCTTTTTTTTTAAATCCTCTTCTTTTTTCAAACACCTTATCAATGCCTTTTTAAAATTTTTTTATAATTTTCATCTTTACAGTCATATTCCATCCCTTCATCATATCAACCCTTATTTTGTACATATTTAAGTCTTCCTTTAAAATTTTAGGAGGCACTTTCTTCTAACATACCAAAATACACCCAAAATCTAGTGTGTGGCACTGATCTATGCACCAGCCTGATCATATTTGATCATATTCTGTTTTTGTTTTGTTCTGTTTTTGTTCGTCTTTATCTTTTTCTTTTTCCTTTCTCTTTCTTTTTCCTTTTTTTTCCCCTGGGTTCAGCTCTTTTCTGATTTGTTTAGAGTATATTTTCTGGGGATGTTGTTAACCTCTTAGCATTCTGTTCTCTCATTCATCTATTCTCCTCTGAACAAAAATGACAAGACGAAAAAAATCACCTCAACAAAAATAACAAGAGGTAGTACCGTCTGCCAGGGACCTACTCAATATGGACATTAGTACGATGTCGGACCTAGAGTTCAGAATCATGATTTTAAAGATACTAGCTGGGCTTGAAAAAAGCGTGGAAGTTATTAGAGAAACCCTTTCTGGAGAAATAAAAGAACTAAAATCTAACCAAGTCAGAATCAAAAAGGCTATTAATGAGCTGCAATCAAAAACGGGGGTACTAACTGCTAGGATAAATGAGGCAGAGGAGAGAATCACCGATATAGAAGACCAAATGATGGAAAATAAAGAAGCTGAGAAAAAGACAAACAACTACTGGATCACGAGGGCAGAATTCGAGAGATAAGCGATACCATAAGACGAAACAGCATTAGAATAATTGGGATCCCAGAAGAAGAAGAGAGAGAGGGGCAGAAGGTATATTGGAGCAAATTATAGCAGAGAACTTCCCTAATGTGGGGAAGGAAACAGGCATCAAAATCCAGGAGGCACAGAGAACCCCTCTCAAAATCAATAAAAATAGGTCAACACCCGACATCTAATAGTAAAACTTACAAGTCTCAGAGACAAAGAGAAAATCTTGAAAGCAGCTGGGGAGAAGAGATATGTAACCTATAATGGTAGAAACGTTAGACTGGCAACAGACCTAATCCACAGAGACCTGGCAGGCCAGAAAGGACTGGCATGATATCTTCAGAGCACTAAATGAGAAAAATATGCAGCCAAGAATACTATATCCAGCTAGGCTGTAATAGAAGGAGAGGTAAAAAGTTTCCAGGACAAACAAAAACTAAAGGAATTTGCAAACACGAAACCAGCCCTACAAGAAATATTGAAAGGGGTCCTCTAAGCAAAGAGAGAGCCTAAAAGCAGCATAGACCAGAAAGGAACACAGACAATATACAGTAACCGTCACCTTACAGGCAATACAATGCCACTAAATTCATACCTTTCGATAGTTACCCTGAATGTAAATGGGCTCAATGCCCCAATCAAAAGACACAGGCTATCAGATTGGATTAAAAAACAAGACCCATCAATATGCTGTCTGCAAGAGACCCATTTTAGACCCAAAGACACCCCCAGATTGAAAGTGAGGGGGTGGAAAACCATTTACCATGCTAATGGACACCAAAAGAAAGCTGGGGTGGCAATCTTTATATCAGACAAATTAGATTTTAAAACAAAGACTGTAATAAGAGATGAAGAAGGACACTATGTCCTACTTAAAGGGTCTATAAAACAAGAAGATCTAGCAATTGTAAATATCTATGCCCCTAATGTGGGAGCAGCCAATTATTTAAGGCAATTAATAACAAAAGCAAAGAAACACATTGACAAAAATACAATAAGAGTGGGGGACTTTCACCCCCGACTGAAATGGACAGATCATCTAAGCAAAAGATCAACAAGGAAATAAAGACTTTAAATGACACACTGGACCAAATGGACTTCACAGACATATGCAGAACATTCCATCCCAAAGCAACGGAATACACATTCTTCTCTAGCGCCCATGGAACATTCTCCAGAATTGATCACATCCTAGGTCACAAATCAGGTCTCAACCGGTACCAAAAGATTGGGATTATTCCCTGCATATTTTCAGACCACAATGCTTTGAAACTAGAACTCAATCACAAGAGGAAAGTCGGAAAGAACTCAAATACATGGAGGCTAAAGAGCATCCTACTAAAGAATGAATGGGTCAACCAGGAAATTAAAGAAAAATTTAAAAAATTCATGGAAACCAATGAAAATGAAAACACAACTGTTCAAAATCTTTGGGATACAGCAAAGGCAGTCCTGAGAGGAAAGTATATAGCAATACCAGCCTTTCTCAAGAAACAAGAAAGGTCTCAAATACACAACCTAACCCTACACCTAAAGGAGCTGGAGAAAGAACAGCAAATAAAGCCTAAACCCAGCAAGAGAAGAGAAATACTAAAGATCAGAGAAGAAATCAATGAACTAGAAACCAAAAGAACAGTAGAACAAATCAACAAAACCAGGAGCTGGTTCTTTGAAAGAATTAACAAGATTGATCAACCCCTGGCCAGATTTATCAAAAAGAAAAGAGAAATGACCCAAATCATCAAAATCATGAATGAAAGAGGAGCGATCACAACCAACACCAAAGAAATACAAACAATTATAAGAACATATTATGAGCAACTCTATGCCAGCAAATTAGATAACCTGGAAGAAATGGGTGCATTCCTAGAGATGTATCAACTACCAAAATTGAACCAGGAAGAAATAGAAATCCTGAACAGACCTATAACCAGTAAGGAAATTGAAGCAGTCATCCAAAATCTCCCAACAAACAAAAGCCCAGGGCCAGATGGCTTCCCAGGGGAATTCTACCAAACATTTCAAGAAGAATTAATACCTATTCTGAAACTATTCCAAAAAATAGAAATGGAAGGAAAACTTCCAAACTCATTTTATGAGGCCACCATTACCTTGATCCCAAAACCAAAGACCCCATCCAAAAGCAGAATTACAGACCAATATCCTTGATGAACATGGACGCAAAAATTCTAACCAAAATACTAGCCAGGAGGATCCAACAATACATTAAAAGGATTCTTCACCATGACCAAGTGGGATTTATCCCTGGGCTGCAAGGTTGGTTCAATGTTCGCAAATCAATCAACATGATACAATACATTAACAAAAGAAAGAACAAGAATCATGATCCTCTCAATAGATGCAGAAAAATCACTTGACAAAGTACAGCATCCTTTCTCGATCAAAACTCTTCAGAGTATAGGGATAGAGGGTACATACCTCAATATCATAAAAGCCATCTATGAAAAACCTACAGGGAATATCATTCTCAATGGGGAAAAACTGAGAGCTTTCCCTCTAAGGTCAGGAACGTGGCAGGGATGTCCACTGTCACCACTGCTATTCAACATAGTATTAGAAGTCCTAGCCACAGCAATCAGACAACAAAAAGAAATCAAAGGCATCCAAATCGGCAAAGAGGAAGTCAAACTCTCACTCTTTGCAGATGATAGGATACTTTATGTGGAAAACCCAAAAGACTCCACCCCAAAACTGCTAGAACTCCTACAGGAATTCAGTCAAGTGGCAGAATATAAAATCAATGCACAGAAATCAGTGGCATTCCTATACACCAACAAGAAGACAGAAGAGAGACAAATTAAGGAGTCGATCCCATTTACAACTGCACCCAAAACCATAGGATACCCAGGAATAAATCTAACCAAAGAGGCAAAGGATCTGTACTCAGTAAAGTATAAAATACTCATGAAAGAAATTGAAGAAGACACAAGGAAATGGAAAAACGTTCCATGCTCATGGATTGGAAGAACAAACATTGTGAAGATGTCAATGCTACCTAGAGCAATGTACACATTCAGTGCAATCCCCATCAAAATACCATCCACTTTTTTCAAAGAAATGGAACAAAGAATCCTAAAATTTGTATGGAACCAGAAGAGACCCTGAATAGCCAGAGGAATATTGAAAAAGAAAAGCAAAGCTGGTGGCATCACAATTCCGACTTCCAGCTCTATTACAAAGCTGTCATCATCAAGACAGTATGGTACTGGCACAAAAACAGACACATAGATCAATGGAACAGAATAGAGAGCCCAGAAATGGACCCTCAACTCTGTGGCCAACTAATCTTTGACAAAGCAGGAAAGAATGTCCAAGGGAGAAAAGACAGTCTCTTCAACAAATGGTGTTGGGAAAATTGGACAGCCACATGCAGAAGAATGAAACTGGACCATTTCCTTACACCATACACAAAAATAGACTCCAAATGGTTGAAAGACCTACACGTGAGACAGAAGTCCATCAAAATCCTAAAGGAGAACACCGGTAGCAAGCTCTTCAACCTCAGCCGCAGCAACTTCTTCCTAGAAACATCGCCAAAGGCAAAGGAAGCAAGGGCAAAAATGAACTATTGGGATTTCATCAAGATAAAAAGCTTTTGCACAGCAAAAGAAACAGTCCCCAAAACCAAAAGACAACCGACAGAATGGGAGAAAATAGTTGCAAATGACCTATCAGATAAAGGGCTAGTAT
Source organism: Eumetopias jubatus (assembly GCF_037043125.1). NCBI lineage: Eukaryota > Metazoa > Chordata > Mammalia > Carnivora > Otariidae > Eumetopias > Eumetopias jubatus. The sequence goes on along the minus strand of NW_028274816.1, from coordinate 73,334,039 downwards.
CCAAAATCTATAAAGAACTTATCAAACTCAACACCCAACGAACAAATAATCCAATCAAGAAATGGGCAGAAGACATGAACAGCCATTTTTGCAAAGAAGACATCCATATGCCCAAGAGACACATGAAAAAGTGCTCAACATCGCTCGGCATCCGGGAAATCCAAATGAAAACCTCAATGAGATACCACCTCACACCAGTCAGAATGGCTAAAATTAACAAGTCAGGAAACGACAGATGTTGGCGGGGATGCGGAGTAAAGGGAACCCTCCTACACTGTTGGTTCGAATGCAAGCTGGTGCAACCATTCTGGAAAACAGTATGGAGGTTCCTCAAAAAGTTGAAAATAGAGCTACCCTACGATCCAGCAATGGCACTACTAGGTATTTACCACAAAGATACAAATGTAGGGATCCGAAGGGGTACGTGCACCCCAATGTTTATAGCAGCAATGTCCGCAATAGCCAAACTGTGGAAAGAGCCAAGATGTCCATCGACAGATGAATGGATAAAGAAGCAGTGGTATATATATATACAATGGAATATTATGCAGCCATCAAAAGGAATGAGATCTTGCCATTTGCAATGACATGGATGGAACTGGAGGGTGTTATGCTGAGTGAAATAAGTCAATCAGAGAAAGACATGTATCATATGACCTCACTGATATGAGGAATTCTTAATCTCAGGAAACAAAGGGAGGGTTGCTGGAGTGGTGGGGGGTGGGAGGGATGGGGTGGCTGGGTGATAGACATTGGGGAGGGTATGTGCTATGGTGATCGCTGTGAACTGTGCAAGACTGTTGAATCACAGATCTGTACCTCTGAAAAAAATAATGCAATATATGTTAAGAAAAATAAAGATAGCAGGAGTGGAAGAATGAAGGGCAGTAAATCGGAGGGGGAGACGAACCATGAGAGATGATGGAGTCTGAAAAACAAACTGAGGGTTCTAGAGAGGAGGGGTGTGGGGGGATGGGTTATCAAAAAAAAAAAAAAAGAAAAAATATAAAAATAAAAAGAAGGTGGAGAGACACAGGGGCCGCGGTGGCACCTGTCTGGAGATTCAGGCAGGTTCCTGCGTGGCATGTCCTTCCAGTGGAGCCCTGAAGGCTCAGAAGCAAAGCCATGGGATGGGAAGGGGCTTAGGGAAGGGCCGAGAGTGGCCCACGGAGCTCCGGCGGGGAGACTGGAGACAGATGCCGAGCGCAGGCAGGGGCCCAGGGCCCACAGGGCTCGCAGGCCCGATAATGGTGTTCTTGCAGCACTGCAGAGAAGCCCCAAGGGTTCTGGGTGTGACACACGTACATGTATGCCCCAGAGGTTCCTCTGGCTAGTGTTGCAGGGGGAGGGATATGCAGCTGTCATAGTAGACGGGGAAGGCTTCACAGAGGAGACAAATGGGTGGATTTGAGGCACTATTTTAGAGACAAAATGAACAGGCCTTGGTGACTGGTTACCTTTCACCTTTCTTTTTAAATATATTATTTATTTAAGACAGAGAAGGAGACTCCCTGCTGAGCAGGAAGCCCCGATGCAGGGCTCGATCCCAGGACCTTGGGATCATGACCTGAGCCAAGGGCAGATGCTTAACCCACTGAGCCACCCAGGCGCCCACCTTTCACCTTACCAAGTGGGAAATGAATTGTCAGCCAGCAGTGTAAACAATGTGCACACAGCTTCTCAACATTGTTCAGAAGCTGTTCTGGAAGATATAAAGAGGTCTGAAATGTAATAAAAATAAATGCTAACATTCCCTGTGGGCCTCCTTGGTGCCCAACATGTAATAAGTTGGTTCGGTGTTATGTGTATTTCGTGTAATTCTTAGCAACTTTATGGAATTCGCAGGCATCTCACAGATGAATGACTGAGGCTCTAAAAGGTAAAGGAACTGGTGCAAGATCGTACAGTTAATCCGGCTTTGGACTCTTTAATTTCAAAGGCTCCACCACCTGTTAACTCTGTAGGACCAAAGACGAATTTGCAGAAATAGAAATGCTTGTCACTAACACGAAAAAAGGAGGGGTCGGCTCTGAAAGCTGAGTCAGGAGGGACTCACCAGTTGTGGGGGTCCAGAAAGCACACACTTTGGGAGCCCGGTTTCCTTTAGGGTAAGAATCATTCCTGGAAGCAGAAAGAACATCAGCTGTCTCATCATGGTGCTGTGCAGCTGCCACCAGGAGGCCGACTCCGTACTTAACCAGCTACATCTGTACTTGTCCTCATTCCTGTTTCTGCACAGTGATCACGGGCCCTGGGCAGAAGTGACTCCTGCTGGAGGTGTAGGGGACACCAGATATTCCTCAGATGCCTCCAGAATGGGCAGGGCTGAGATTGGGGCAAGGCAGTGAGGCACCCGGGATGCAAAATCACACCAAATGATGGGACGCCCTTAAATTCTGTCACCTAGACCCCTCACTGCCTCGCACTGCAGGGTCTCAGCTCTGAGAACGGGAAGGGCTCAACGCTGCACTCCCTCCTATCCATGTCACAAAGCTTATGGACTTTGGCAGCGACACAATCTTGACCTTCCTCATTGGTGGGCATGCATAATGGGGTAATCCGGAGAGTGGGTATGTGCGTGTGGCGGCGAGAGTCTCAGTGGTAAATGCGTGTCCTGTAACCAACACCCACTATATCCTCCAGTTTACTGGCACGTATCTCCAGTCCAGCAACTCAATAAACAGAGTAGATGACAATGCTTGGAAGCAGCATTCATGTCCAAATCTGTCCTTTTGAGTCACAGCTTTCCAAGCTGCAGCTGACAGGGCAAGCATAGAAAGAATTCCAGCTCCCCTGGACTTGGAAGATGGGGGGTGGGGGGGACAAGGCAGGAGCCTCTGACCTCAAAAAGAATATACTTACCACACAACCCCCCCACATTACACCAGTGCATTCGGGTCAGGAATATGTTATCCAAACGAGCCACCTTCAACCTAAGAATGACAAAACATTTGAGCAGGACCGAACAGGTCGACCAAGGACCCTCTCTTCTGCTTTAAAAACACTGTCTCTCCCCGTGGAGAAGCCCCCATGAGCATCTCCACCCCAAAAGAAAATGGTTGACTCACTTGTGCTCCTGCATGAGCCTCTGGACGCCTTCTCCACAGTTGAAGAGGTACCTACAGGACAAACATTAGGCAAGATACTCAGCAGATGTGACTCTGTGAAATTTCTGCTGCGGTTTTAGATGCTCTGTTGTACGCTACAGAAAACAAACAAAAAACACCAAAAAACAAAACAAAACAAAAACTCACGTTGGGCTACTGGGCTGCATTTCTGGCGTGAGGATGCTGCTGGTGAGCCCTCCCTGGGAGAGGCCAGCAGGGTACTGGGGGCCTAACAGGCTAGTGCTGGGGTAACGTGGGTCCTTTCCCCCATCACCTCCTCACCTGACCTGATACCCCACACGCCAACCATGAGGTCCCGGTCTTGGGGCGCACGGGAGGGAATGCGGCTCAAAGTGTGTCAAGTGGGGCCTCGGGACCCCAGGCTGGAAAGGGGACGCTCACACCCAAGTCTGGGGCTCCTCCGGGGCTCCCGGGAACTCCACGGGCGTGTGATGTAAGGAATCGGGGAGCCCCCACCACCCCCCCGAGGGTCCAACGTCGGCTGCAGCAGCGGAATCCCACACGAGTGACACGTGGGGGACCCCGGCGCGCAGCACGCGGGCCGGGCGGGGCGCACTGACCGGTTATACTCGGAAAACACGTAGAGCGCCGCGCCCACATCCCGGCCGCCGGCCGCCACCACCTGCAGGTACACGGTGTTCGGGCCCCCGGGCTCCCACGCCGCGCCGCGCTTCTCCCGCGTGCGCAGGTGCCGCAGCGGGTCCTTGGGCGGCCGCTGGCGGCGGGCGGGTCCCTGCGACATGGCGCGCCCGGCCGCGGAGCGCAACAACAGCACAGAACGGAGAGCCCACATGCACCAGCCTCCTTCCCAACGCGCCGGGTGACCTGGCTCCTCATGCCCCACGCCCCGCCCCTCCGCCCCGCGTGGCGGGCCCAGCCAATCAGCGCTCCGCGAGCCGAGCTGCCCGCCTACGCGAGGCCGCGCGTCCAATAGAGAGGAGCCTTGCCCCTCGCGACCTGTCAATTGGCGACGACCATAGAGTAGGCGCAGGCTAGAGGGCCCCAGACGACCTTGTCCCTTGCTTCCTTCCGGCTTTCCCTGGTGTCGATTCTTTCCGGAAACTCCCTTTCGCCCGGGGCGGGACTTCCGGGAGCGCAGAGCCGGAAGGAGCTGTCCTGGCACGGGAGATGACTTAGGGGATTTCGAGGTGCGGGAAGGGCGCTCGAGCCCTGTCTCCACCGATTGTCCTGTATCCCGCTGGGCGGGTCAGCCCTTGGAGCTTCGATTTGTTCTTACTCGTGGTGGTGGTTAGGATGAAATGGGAGGAGGTGGGTTATAGAGAGCGTTAGCAGAGGAACGTTCACTAATTTTATTTCCGGCGTGATTCGCGGGAAGGCAGGCTTCAAATGATTGTTTTTACGGTCTTTGGGAAAGAAAGGCAAAAATAGGGGTTAAAAGAACAAACTCCGGAGCAAGAGAGCCTTGGTTCGTTCATTAAGTGGGTGATCTTGACCAGTGAGCCTCAGTTTCCTTATCTGTAAAGTGGGGCGGGAGTAACAGTAACTGTGCTTTAAAAAGGTCTTTATAATTAAAGCACCTGATAGCATCTTGAAAGCGCTTTCAGTGTCAGTGGTAGGAACGAGGCACTCAGCAAGGGGTAGCAAAAATGAAAGGGAAGTAACAGGCTTCAAGCCACGTAAAATACATTGAAACGACCTGCCGTGGCTGAAGAGGTGCTGACGGGGGACATGGCTGGGTTGATGTCCCAGGACAAGCCCTTTGAAGAGCAGAAAGGGACTTACCGTCCCCTCATATAGCTGATGAGGATTTCTCCCTGAGCGAGATCTCAGTTAAAAAGCCTCTAGACACCCCTATGATCTGCCCTTGATAAACACAGCGGAACCAGGGCTCTGTCCACACCAGTGTCTGTTCCTCCAGGCATAGATTTAGCCGGAAGGTAGGTCAGGAAAGGTCAGGGCAAGTCAGTTCAGCTTCTCTAGTGGCCAATGTTAGTCATCTAGAACTTTGAGGTCACAGGTGCAGCATTGAAGAGAAATCAAGACAAATACCATGTCAGCTTCTTTGTCTTCTAACCTTTACTGTGTGAATTTACAGAAAGCCAGGAACAGAAAGTTTAAGAGAGAATGCTCACTTTTCTCATAGTACTCATGAGGCTGTGTTAAAAATTATTCCTTTGCAGTCTGCTATTGTCACTAAAATTGTAGCACTTCTCAGACTGAACCCTGGTATGTGCAACTGTGGATGGAACAGAATGGAATTGGCAAATGCTTGTTGAATTAATCAAGTACACTCATGGAAAAAAAATAAAAATAAAAAGCCTCTAGAGATGCAAGGAGCACCCTGAATCAGGGAGTTGGGTTTACCTGGAAGCTCCACCCAAATACGAAACTGGCTCGTGGAAGGCTAGCGCACAACTATGTGAAAATACAGGTTCCGGGGGCGCCTGGATGGCTCCGTCGTTAAGCCTCTGCCTTCGGCTCAGGTCATGGTCCCAGGGTCCTGGGATCGAGCCCCGCATCGGGCTCCCTGCTCGGCGGGAAGCCTGCTTCTCCCTCTCCCTCTGCTGCCCCCCCCATGCTCTGTGTCAAATAAATAAATAAAATCCTTAAATAAAAGCAATACTTGATCCGCAAAATGAAAAGGCAACCTACAGAATGAGCGAAAAGATTTTCAAATTATGTGTCTGATACAGGGTTAACACACAAAATCCGTAAGGAACTGCAACTCGATAGCAAAAAAAAAAAAAAGAAATCAATTTAGAGATGAGCAAAGGAATCTGCATTTTTCTTCTGAGGAAAACCCACGAATGGCCAACAAGTGCGTGAAAAGGTGCTGAACATCACTAATCAGGAAAACGCGGATGGAAACCACAAGCTACCACCTCACACCTGTTAGAATGGTTTTATCAAAAAGATGAAACAAGTGTTGGCGAGGATATGGAGAAAAGGGAGCCTTGTGCATGGTTGGTGGGAGTGTAACCTGGTGCAGCCTCTAGGGAAAACGATAGGGAGGTTCCTTAAAACAAAATTTAAAAATAGAACCATAGGATCCAGCAATCCCCACTTCTGGGCGTATATCCAAAGGACATGCATTCACTGTCTTGAAGAGATATATGCACCCCATGTTCACTGCAGCATTATTCACAGTAACCAGGCCATGGAAAGAACCTGAGTGTCCATAGATGGGTGAATGGATATACAAAATGTGAGATATGTATGTATATCCCTGTATAAATATATAGACTTATAACTATAATTGTACAATATACATGTTTGTATAAAAGATTTATGCAATAGTATGTAACATGTATCAGTTATAATTATTGCATATATATAAGGCGATATTAGCAAACAAGGGTTTGCAACATCTTGGATGGAACTTGAGGGCATTATGCTAAGTGCAATAAGTCAGAGAAAGACTATGTTCTCATAGATGGAATTTAAAAAGAATTGAGAATTGTGCAAGACTGTTGAATCACAGATCTGTACTGAAGAATGAAGGGGAGTAAGTCGGAGGGGGAGACGAACCATGAGAGACGATGGACTCTGAAAAACAAACTGAGGGTTCTAGAGGGGAGGGGGGTGGGGGGATGGGTTAGCCTGGTGATGGGTATTAAAGAGGGCACGTTCTGCGTGGAGCACTGGGTGTTATGCACAAACAATGAATCATGGAACACTACATCAAGAACTAATGATGTAATGTATGGTGATTAGCATAACAATAAAAATTAAAAAAAAATAAAAAGAATTGAACTCCGGGGTGCCTGGGTGGCTCAGTTGTTAAGCATCTGCCTTCGGCTCAGGTCATGATCCCAGGGTCCTGGGATTGAGCCCCGCGTCAGGCTCCCTGCTCCACGGGAGGCCTGCTTCTCCCTCTCCCGCTCCCCCTGCTTGTGTTCTCTCTCTCGCTCTGTCTCTCTCTGTCAAATAAATAAAATCTTTTAAAAAATAAAAGTAAAAAGAATTGAACTCCTAGTGATGAGGGAGCAGAAGGCAAGCTGAGGACAAAGCAGCAGCTGACACTCTGCAACCTCCCCCCAAACCCCGGGTGGGACCTGTGTGACATTCTTCCAGGGATCTCCCAACTATCTTAATATTAATACCTCGCTAGAGGGGGAAACAACCTTAACTTGACAATGGCAAGGTCTCTGCTATCTTGTTGGTATCTTGTAGGTCGGTCCTCTTTAGCATATGAAAGTTCTTTTGAAACCTCCCTTTTCCTTACTTCCCCCAACTCCCAAGTATATAATCACCCCTCAAGCTCCCCGGAGAGCAGCTCTTTCTGCCCACGGGTTCTGTCCCCGTGCTTTAATAAACCACCAGTTTTGCACCAAAGGCGTCTCCAGAATTCTTTGTCATAGGCTCCGGACCTCACCCCACCGAACCTCACCTATATTCCAAAACCACATCACTAGAAACAGAGAGGAGGTTGGTGGTTACTCTGGGGGTGGAGGGTGAAGGTGGTCAAAGGGTACAAAACTCCGTTATAAGTTCTGGGGATCTAGTGTGCAGCGTGCAGACTATAATTATTATATGCTTGAAAGTTGCTACGAGAGTATAGATCTTAAAAGTCCTGACCACCACACACACAGAAATAACTGAGGTGATGGATGTTATTTACATGATGGTAATCGTTTTGCAGCATAGAATTATATCATCTTGTGCAGCTTAAACTTCAACACAATATTATAGGTCAATTACATTTCAATAAAGCTGGGGGGAGTGGGGGACAAAATAAATTACTAAACTTTTTTTAAAGTTAGAAAGTGCAATAACATACTGATTTTTTCCCCTTGATGAATTTTTTTTTTAAGATTTAGAGCGAGAGAGCATGCGAGTTGGGGGGAGGGGCAGGAGGAGAGGGAGAATCTCCCAGAGGACTCCCCGCCGAACACGGAGCCTGATACGGGGCTCGATCTCATGATCCTGAAATCATGACCTAAGCAGAAATCAAGAGTGGACGCTTAACCGACCACACCACCCAGGAGCCCCTTAATGAATACTTTAGATCCTTTTTAAAAACTATTAAATTCCACACACAAAAATAAGTTGTGGTTCTGTTTAACTGGTTCCCTAGGCTCCCGTCTGTCAGGTGATCCCAAACTGCTCAAAAAATAAAGGAAGAATCACTGTTGGTCATCTATTTGTATAAAATTCCAAGAGATGGGTGAAGAAGGTAGGGCAAGTTAGTGGTTATCAGGTTGGTTCCAGGGCATGGTATGCTTTTCTGCAATGATGCTCCGGGTCCTATTTTTATGCCTAAAATAAAAAGACAAAAGCCCGGACTTCCCTGATCTGAATTTATCCTGGAATGTAAATCCCATTGAGTACAGGGCTTTGTCAGTCTGGTTCTCTGCTTTATCATCAGCTCCTAGTGATAGGGCCTGGATTATGGAAGGCAAACAACACTAGGAAATTAGGAAGAACGCAGTAGCTTCAATGAATCTGTGCCCTTGTAATTGAACAGGGCCCCACATTCGATCCAGACAGCAACAAATTGTTCTCAGATGGGATGGTCTGACTGGTGCTTCCAGAAGGAGGAGTCAGAGACAGAAGAGTATCTCCAGACTTGGAGTAGAGGGAGCCTGACATCAGAGCCATGGGGAAAGTGGACACAGAGGCAGGGGGCTTTCCAGATTCAGCGATACCAGCATTTTGTACAACCCAACTACTTCCTCGCATTGGGTCTCTTAACGTTGTTCATTGCTGTGTATACAAACGAGCCCCAAAGTCAAGAGGCTTGAAAACCATTTCCAATCATCTTAACGCTCACGGTTTTGCTCACTGAGGATGGCTCATCCTCTCTGTCCCTTGCGGTGGCTGCTAGGGTAGCTTGGTGGGTGGAGGATCCTGCCTGGTATCACTCCCAGGTCTGGGGCCTTGGTGCTGGCTGTGGTTTGGGGTACATCTCCACATGGACTCACCCTCCACCCAAATCCTTCTCATCAGGTAGCCAGGCTGAACTTCCCAAGAAGGTAAACGTGAAACCCCGGTGCTCCCGAAGGACCAGGCTCGGGGGTCAAAGCAAGTCACAATCAGACCCACCCAGATTCAAGGGGAGGGGCAATAGATTTCGCCCCGTGTCGTAGAAGATCGAAGACATTGCAGAAAGACACCTGGAAGGAAAGAGTCCATGCTTCCCCAGAATCCTCTGATGAACCTGTGAGTCTCCGTGAAGATGGGGCCATCAGGCCAAATAAGGTGGCTGGTGAACCCTGGTGTACGGGTGTGCCCGTGGATGTACAAATGTGAATGTGGAATTTACTACTTGGCTCTCTGGTGTATGAGTGCCGTGAGTCAGCCCCCTCACCCCAGCCATCTCTGTGTACCTCCCAGATCTTCATTTCTGCATCCACAACGCTGAGGCAAATCCTGGGCTGCCTAGGCTCTCCTGATCAGACCAGGGGACACCTACTCTTGGGGCCTGAAGCACCCACTGACGTTCCCCATACATACATTCATTCCTGTGTTTATTCAATCAGCACGTGGAGCTTATACTATGTTCTAGATCCTGTGCTAAGACATCGATGTACAGATAATGAATAGGACCAACATAGGCTTGCCACCGAGAAGCTTGGAAAGCTGGTGCCTTGGGGACTGGGGTGGGGGCGTGGCCCCAGGACAGAGAAAAATGTTCTAAGGGAGTGTAGACAATGATGTTGTCTTCCTTGGGTCTAACTCAGGTGTTCCTTGTTTAGACCCCCTAGAAACCTGACGATTCCGCAAGATAACGCATTGGGTCTAACTCAGGTATTCCTGCTTTAGACCCCTCAGAAACCTGACAACTCAAGATCTTAATTTTTAAGTGAGTTACTTTGAAACAAATCATATAGTCTTCCAAAGAGAAATTCTATTGCCCTCAAGTTCCTCAGCAGGTTCTCGAAACTACATATTCTTTGTTACAAAGAACTTTGAAATAGTTCAAGCAGGAAATTCTTAGCTTAGCCTCCCCAGGTATATTCTCGGAGGCTGTCACACTGCCCCCCTCCCTTTGCAGGCAGGAGGAGCCCGCTGCAGGCTTTGCTTATTGATCTAACCCTCTGTATGCATTACTTCATTTACTACTACTCACAAATCTGCTAGCATGTAATTCTTACCCCCTTTCACAGAAGGGAAAACACGCTCAGAAGCTCAATAACCTGCTTATTGTCTACACACCTGCCTGACTTCAAAGCCTGAAAGCCTCACCAACAGGCCGGCTTATCAGCGCCTAGAGATAGGATTCAGATGTTTTGGCCTAGGCTCCTTGTTCAGGGAGGGACTCAGATTTAAACTTTGATAGTATTTCTCCCTGAGGTTACACAGTCAATCCATGAGCAGGATTGAATGGAAGTGCTTTTCATACAACTTTAAACTCGGGTGCCCTTTCTGGATCCAGGTGTCTGTACCCCCATGTCAGCAAGAAAAGGCCTGGGGGCAAATCCAGCCCACCATCTGTGTTTGTAAATAAAGTTTTATTGGAACATACCCACGCCCTTTATTTATGTGTGGTTGCTTGGTCGCTGCCACAGAGCGTGGAGGACCTGTGACTATGTGGCCTTTTACAGAAGCTGTTTGCTGACCCCTTGTCTATCCTGTAGACTAATTTTTAAAATAAATCTCGTTTTTTCTTGGGCATAGCAACCTTCTGTTGCATCATTGTGTGTGTTAAAGGTACCTCTGTGTTTTCAAGAATACCACTGTTTTTGCCAGAAGGGAGGAAACAGGGCGGGGGGCAGGGGAGAGGGCATGGGTGAAATAAAGGGAATTGAGAGCACACTTAGCACGAGGAGCACTGAGAAATGTATAGAATTGTTGACTCACTATATTGTACAGCTGGAGTTAATATAACACAGTATGTTAATTACACTTCGATTTCAAACGAAAGAACACTACAGTTTTTAAGACTCTGGTGTATAATTTGGGCGCCTGGGTGGCTCAGTCGGTGAAGCGTCTGCCTTCAGCTCAGGTCATGATCCCGGGGTCCTGGAATCGAGCCCTACATCAGGCTCCCTGCTCCTCAGGAAGCCTGCTTCTCCCTCTCCACCTGCTTGTGTTCCCTCTCTCGCTGTGTCTCTGTCAAATAAATAAAATCTTAAAAAAAAAAAAAGACTGGTGTATATTTTAATATACCAGAAGTCTCAAAAAAAAAAAAAAAAAAGGAAAATGGGCTCAACCTGTCCCAGGCTCCGAGAGGCTACGCTCGGCCACAGTTCATGCTTCCTACACTTTGTCCATTTTCGATCTTCATTGTCAAGCACAGTGCCCAGGACTTGGGGTGCAGGAGGAGGGGCTCAGTAGGTGTCTGCTGATGGCATAGAGGCCCTGCCTGGTGTCCCTTTGCTCCAGCTACCATAACATAATACCACGGACTGGGAGGCTTAGACAACAGAAATTAACTTTCTCACCATTCTGGAGGCTGGACATCCAAGGTTGAGGTCGTCAGGGTCGGTTTCTCCTGGGGCGTCCTTTTTCTGTGCGTTTGCATAGTTTTTCCTCTGTGTGTCTCAGGTGGCTCTCCATGTGCCCAAATTTGTTCTTATAAGGACACCGGCTATATTGGATTAGGGCCTACCATAATGTCCTCATTTTAATATAATCACATCTTTAAAGATCCTGTCTCTAAAAACAGCCCCATTTTGAAATCCTGGGGATTAGGGTTGCAACCTCTGAATTTCGAGAGGCACAGCCCCTAACAGCTCACTCTACCCCCTCCTCCCCCCAGCCCCCCCTTTATCTGCTGCCCTGCACATTACAAAGGAGAACTTTGGGGGCCCTCTCTCTGGACGAGCCCAGCTGCAAAATCTGAACCAGAGTCTGAAATGAGAGGATTCAGACTCTCACCTAGAGGCAGAGTGAGAGGCTGTGAGGCCCCTCTCTTTCTCCGCTTTATAGGAATATTCTCAGGTTGGGGGAGGCTAGCCCTTCCCCTGACCTAGCAGGTGCACTCAGCTGGTCTAGGCAGGAGCAGTTAAGTCTTCTGATTATCAGCACACCTTCGAGATCCGTCCCACATCCTCAGTGAAACATTGTCTGGGTGGCTCCTACAATCTGCCCGCCTCGCGGCTCTGCCTACAGGTGTCAGAGTCAGAGTGGGGGGACCTGGTCACCGCAAAACGGTCCCCGGGCCTGCGACGCCCGCCACGGCCACTAGAGGGCGCACCGAGACCACAGCCTGTTTTTAGGGCTTGTTTTTAGTGCTCCGAAGTGCTAAGCACTGTTTCCAGCAAGAAGGCACCATCCACCAAGAGGCTTCTAAACTGTTGGGAGACTGGCAGATGTGAACCATAGTCTTTTGCCCTCACCAGTTTATACTGAAATTTCCAACTTACGGTACTCAGATCCCACCGTTAACATTTGCTATGCATGCTTCGTCACGTATCTATTGCCTGTCCGTCCTTCTGTCCATCCAACAATCTATGCCATTTTTATACACTTGGAACAGAGTGAAGCACGTGATTTCGAGATTTTTTTCTTCTTCTTTTGGGTCTCCCCTCTCTCACTTCAAACAGCTGGAGAGGTACATTTAATGTCCCCTGAAGGCTGTAAGACACAGGGAGGGGGCACCTGGGTGGCTCAGTTGGTTAAGCGATTGCCTTCGGCTCAGGTCATGATCCTGGAGTCCCAGGATCGAGTCCCATATCGGGCTCCCTGCTCAGTGGGGAGTCTGCTTCTCCCTCTGACCCTCTTCCCTCTTGTGCTCTGTCTCACATTCTCTCTCTCTCAAATAAATAAATAAAATCTTTAAAAAAAAAAAGAAAAATTAAAAAAAAAAAAAAAAGACACAGGGAGGACTGGCCGCCCCAGGGCATCTGGGCTGAGGGGACCCACGGTCTTTCTGACCAAGATGGTTAGCATCTTAGATCCCTACGGCCTGATGACTGAGGACCAGATGGTCCCCTTCCCGACCCATTTGCCTTGATAAACGTTTCGGCTTCATATATACCCCATGTGATAGATGGAATTGTGTTCCATTCTATTCTAGGGCTGAAGCCCTCACCTGGAGTAACCTCGGGACATGACTATATTTGGAGATAGGACTTTGCATTAGGCAATTAAATTAATGAGGATAAATTAAGTAAAATGAGGCCACGGGGGTGTGCCCTGATCTATTCTGATTGGTAATGTCCTTCTAAGTCGAGGAGATGAGGGCACAAGAGAGATGCCAGGGATGACCTCACACTGTCCAAGTTCAGGGGACGGTCCAAGTGAGGACACAGAGAGGTGACAAGAAGCCTCCAAGCCTCCAAAGAAACCAAACCTGGATCGCAGACTTCCAGCCTCCAGAAACCGTGAGAATTACATGTCTGTTGTTGAATCCCACCGCCCATCTTTGCTATTCTGTTACAGCAACCTGAGCAGATGCCCAGGAACCTGACTTGGCCCCTGGGAAACGTGGGGATTCCGAAATCAGGAGGTCTGAATTTTCCACCAACCCAGCATGGTGGCTCAAAGGCAGGCAGGAGAAATAGGATTATTTTTGCACATCTGATTTATTTATTTTTTTCTTTTTTTGGTTGGGCATCCTATCAAGTCCAACACGAAACAACTGATTTGAGGATGGGTGTTAAGGAGGGTATGTGCTGGGGTACAGAAGAGTGGTGTCAGGGAAGGCTTTTCAGAGAACAAGGGGCATGCTTGCAATTGTGAAAAATTAGTGGGAGCCTTCTAGAATGGCAAGGTGGGGAAAGCTATTCTAGCCAAGGGAACAGGTCGGACACAGGAAGGACGGGAGTACATCCGAAGACGACCCACGGCGTCTCACTGAGCGTCAACTCCCTGATGGGCCTGCTTCTCGGAATTTAAATGTGTAAGTCATGTAACCCTCACAACCATCCTGCGCGGTGAGTGCTATTGTAATCCCCATTTCACAGAGGGGAAACTGAGGCACAAATGACTTAACGTGCCCGGGATTACAAAGCTCATAAGTAACAGAGTTAGAATGCAAACCCAGGTCCCCTGCTTCCCCTGTCTTCATCCCCCCTCCACCGCACTATTTAGCCCCCCCAACAGCTGCCATGACTGGAACATTCAAGAGGAAGAAGGGCCAGGAACAAGATCCGGAGATGTGCCTGGAAGCCAGCAAAAGTCAGATGATGGAGGGCCCACGAGCTGCATTTCTGGTCATGGTCCTGCTGGTGCCGCGTGAGCTCCCAAGGGGCCCAGGCTTACTATTTAATTCTTAGCCCACACTGGGGTTGTCAGATACTTTCTCAGGGACTTCAACAGAATTTTTATGTGCAGCAGGGTTCCTCATGTCACTCGAATTTGAGAAACACCACAGCAGGATCCTAAGGCCAGGGGGTGCAGTGTAGACACAAGAGGCTGGATGCTGGGAACCCAGTGTGTCCTGTGTGGGGGCTACTAATGGCCCAAGGTGTCCGGAGGGGTCGGGGAGGAAGGGGGCCCATGGCGCAGGTGCCGTTGGGGTTCCATGGACTCTGGAGGTCTTGGGCATGAACTAGACCAGCCGGGTAACCTGGGGCAAGTTTCGTAGCTCCCCAGGCTACAGTGAGGATTATAGGAAGCGGTAGAGGTAAAGGCCTGCAAATGGAGCAAATATATTTTTTTAAGATTTTATTTATTTATTTGAGAGAGAGAGAGAGTGAGAGAGAGAGAGCACATGAGAGGGGGGAGGGTCAGAGGGAGAAGCAGACTCCCCGCCGAGCAGGGAGCCAGATGCCGGACTCGATCCCGGGACTCCGGGATCATGACCCGAGCCGGAGGCAGTCGCTTAACCAACTGAGCCACCCAGGCGCCCCAACATCAAAGCTCTTTGAGAATTGGACCCAACCTACCTCTCCAGCCTCACAGTCCACTTCTTTTTTTTTTTTAATTTTATTTATTTGTTTGAGAGAGAGAGAGAGAATGAGAGATAGAAAGCACTAGAGGGAAGAGGGTCAGAGGGAGAAGCAGACTCCCTGCCGAGCAGGGAGCCCGATGTGGGACTCGATCCCGGGACTCCGGGATCATGACCTGAGCCAAAGGCAGTCGCTTAACCAACTGAGCCACCCAGGCGCCCAAACGGAGCAAATATTAGTGCACGGCGGTCTCCCCCTCATCCTTCCCTCCCTCCCCTCTGTCTCACTGGATTGTCATTCTGTACGTGTCCTCCCGCTCTACATTGTGCCGCCCTCATGGGGAGGACATTGGCTGGGAAGCCGGTGCATTCCTGGCCCCGCACCAGGTGGCGGTCTGCAGTGGGGTCCTCAGAATCCGCTGGTGGATGCAGGGTGAAGCGGGGGATAAAGGAAATTCAGGAATCGAGGGGAACTCCAAGGATTTGGCCTGGTGAAGCAGGCAGATGATGTTGCCTTTTGCAGGATGGTGGAAGGCAGAGAGGAGAGGAGGTTTAGGGAGAGTAGCAAGAGTCCCATTTCCGTCGCGTTATGTTTGGGCTGCCAATCGTGGGTGGGTGTAGCAGGTAGGTAGTGGCATGCGTGACCGGGGTTCAAGACGAGTTTAAGGGTGTCAGCGTAAATTTGGCATTCGTTGACATTCAAACCCAGAGACACAGCAACATTCCCAACACCACAAACCGGAGCAGAGGTGTTTGAGCCAGTGAGGAAGGGCTGAGCGGGAGTCAGATGGAAACCAGTAGAACCAAAGAAAGAAAAGAATGTACTAAAGCGAAGAGGGCAAATTCAAGCTGCCAGATGCCAAGAGGTCAGGCTCCACAAGAACACAGGAGGGGCCGGGAGTGGTCACATGACCCCCACTTCGCACATTCCATGGGCTGATCCTAGCGCACCCTCCCCCTCATTGCAGACACTACCTCAGAATCCTTCTTAACACTGTTTCTGGATGGCACCACTCAGAGATTCCAGGTGGCATGCGACCTAAATCTATTTGCCTTTCCTGCTATCATCCAATCGCCTGGTTCTGCAGATGAAGAAACTGAGCTGCAGAGAGATTTATTCTCCCAACATTTTGCCAGCAGACATCCCATATTCTGCCTTCCAGTCCAGCAGAGTGGTATGGCCCCAAGGAAAACCATTTATGTGGATTCCATAGTGTTTTTCGGAATCATTGTGTATTAGTCAGCCTTCTTCAAAAAGAAAGAAAGAAAGAAAGAAACCAATAGAGAGAGAGTATGTGTGTGTGTTGGTAGGGGGAGTAGGAAGAGAACCATTTATTTTAAAGAATTGGCTTATGTGATCATGGAAGGTGGCAAGTTCAAAATCTGCAGAGTGAGCCAAGAGCCCAGAGACCCAGAAGAGTTGCAGATGAATCCAAAGGCCACTTGCCTTCAAATGATTGGACAAGGCCCACCCATGTTCTGGAAGGTCATCTGCTTTACTCAGTTTACCGATCTAAATGTTTCCCTTGGGGCGTCTGGATGGCTCAGTTGGTTAAGTGTCTGCCTTCGGCTCGCTTTATCCTGAGGTCCTGGGATGGAGCCCCTCATCGGGCTCCCTGCTGAGCAGAGTCTGCTTCTCTCTCTGTGCCCCACCCCCACCGCCTGTGGTCTCTCTCACTCTCTCTTAAATCAATAAATAAAATCTTTAAAAAATATATAAATGTTTCCCTTACTTAAAAAATACCTTGACAGAAATATCTAGTATAACGTTTGACTACATATCTGGGTACTGTGGCCTAGCGAAGTGGACACATTCCCATTCACCATCCCATATTGGTTTAGATTGGCTTGCTTTAGACACTGAGTTAAAAGTAGTCTTGTCTGGGGGCGCCTGGGTGGTTCAGGTGGTTAAGTGTCTGCCTTCGGCTAGGGTCATGATCCCAGGGTCCTGGGATCGAGCCCCACATGGGGCTCCCAGCTCCGCGGGAAGCCTGCTTCTCCCTCTGCCACTTCCCCTGCTCGTGTTCCCTCTCTCGCTGTCTCTCTCTCTCTGTCAAATAAATGAAAAACTTTAAAAAAAAATTAGTCTTGACTGATGTTAGGAGGAAAGGTAGAAATGGGGAGAAGTGACGTATGCCTACTGCCCCTTGCTGAGGGAACATCCCACAGGGAACTTGGCTTTGGCGATGATGATGTCATCTGAGATGTAAGGACCCCGAAAAAAGCACTAAGGGCTACAGTTTCTTGAGCACTTGCTATGTACCCAGCACCGTGTTGCGCACTTGCTTTTTTCCGGGATTAGCTCCTTTGGCATCACCCAGGCCCCTGTGTGGGCTCTGTTTCCTCCCCCAGGACTCTGATCCAGGAAGCCAGCCACCAAACCTCTTTCTTGGGGACCCACCAGTAATTCTGGTCCTCTCCCCACGGATCAGAGGACGTTTCTCAAGAGGGGTGGTGGGGCAGGAATTCCTCCTTCCTTCGGGGTCCTGGGTGGCTCAGTCGGTTAAGCATCTGCCTTCGGCTCAGGTCACGATCCTCCGCATCGGGCTCCCTGCTCGGAAGGAAGCCTGCTTCTCCCTCTCCCACTCCCCCTGCTTGTGTTCCCTCTCTCGCTGTCTCTCTGCCAAACAAATAAATAAAATCTTTAAAACCCGGAAGGCTCCTTTGACCTCTGCTCCCCATTCTGCCTAATCCCCCCGAGTGGTCCACTGCTTGGATGGGGGAAGTGCAAAGAGGGAGACTCTGGGAGGAAAAGTCGATTAAAAGTCCAAAGACGTGCTCCCCCTGGTTCGTGGGAGTCAACGCTGTCAACTTCTCTTGGCCACAGATTTTTCTTTCTTCTCTCTTTACCCCCCAGTCTCCCCCCGCCAGCGTCAGAATGCTAGAAAGGGGAGGGGGCAGGATCAGCGGATTGCAAATACCTATGATTTACTTAAAACGGCACTACAAACTCCTGTTTTATAAGAGAGAGAGAAAAAAACTCATCAAGATCTTCTTCGGTGCAGCCTTATGTTCATATTCCTGTTCCTTCTTCCGCCCCGCCGCCTGCCCCGCCCCCTCCACACCTAAAGAGAGCTGGTAGCAACCACTCCGCTTCACAGTTCGGCTGGCAAAATGCCTGGAGAGCTGCAAGTGGCCTGGGTTCAATCTACTGATAAGTCATCAATGTCTTCCTCACCCAAAACATCTGGTTTAGGATCCTGAGTTATGAGCTAATATTAAATATAAAAGTTTATAGCATCACATATATAATACTGTTGATTAGAAACATCAAGAAAAGTAATTGACTGGAGGGGACTCCGTGTGACCAGCTGGTTGAACATCTGGATGGGATCCAAAGGGGCCTGAACTGAATTCCCAATCCATCCATTCTTTCTGGTCAGGGATATTAAAAGATTCTGACTCTTGGATACTTGCGTTTTATATACAAAACACACACACACACACACAAAAAGGGGAATGATACTTGCGTTTTATATACAAAAGAAAATGGGAATGCGGGTTCCAGTTTGCTGGAAAAGACTAAAATAAAATAATGATAGTTTTTCTCCTCTCTCGCATCCATTCATTAGGCCTGGACTGGTTTTTGTTACGTCCTTAGCCACGTCGTGTTACCGGCCCTGACCACTTGGTGGCAGCGTACACTCATTTTTTTTTTTTTTCTCTCCATGGGCTGAGGCTTGTGAGGAAGAATGTGGCTGCCCACTCCATCTGTTTTGCAGCTGAGCAGCGGCAGGAGAGGGAAGAGTTTGGGACCCTGTTCTCAGGGGGCTTCACTTGACATACATTACTCACTTGTCCACAGAATTCCTTTGCCAACTGCATTCCTGTGACCAAGAACCTGAAGGTAACCAAACCTTCGGCTGATACTCAGGGTTCTGTTTGCTGAATAGCTCCTTCCCAGCAGGACACGGTGGATTTGTCCATCTTCTCTGCTCTATTCTGGGGTCCAGGATTTAAGAAAGGCAGTGATTTCTTTGCTGGAATCTCCTTCCAGTGTCTTTCGAGGGTATCAGGCACAACGTAGTTTGCATTTTGTGTGCCAACTCAGATTACTTCTGAGTTGTTGCTCTGAGTGTTAAGAAGGACTCTGAGGCCTTACCATCCAAGCTCAGAAAACAGGAATGCGATGCTTGATTGACAATGTTGGCTCCGTATTTGCTACCCTCTTACTTTACCATGTGATTTGGGGAGGGCAGTGGGAGGTACCTGCTACCTGACATCATCCTGCTCTGATCTGTATCATTTTATATCCCCCATCCCACCCCAATTCTCTCCACATTTTGCATCCTGAAAGTTGTTGCTCAGGAAAGGGCAGTGAGCCTTCCTCATTATATACACGGTCTCTCTGCCCTATTGCGCTCGAGCTGCAGATGCAAGCAAATCACCGTAGCAGCTCCTTTCCTCCAGTGTAGGGCAGGCAGGGGCAGCAAAACCACGCACGTCTGTGTTACTGAACCACTATTAATTGAGCACCCACGAGATTCCAAAATAAAAAGGCAGAGATGAGAGCATTATTTAAAAATCTGCCAAATACTTATAGAAGCTGGTCTTCCAAAAAAAGATGCGCCAAGAGCAGAGATTCTCAAAATGTGGATCCTGGTCCAACAGCATCAGCATCACGCAAGAACTTGTTACAAGTGCAAATTCTCAGGCCTCACCCCAGACTCAATGAATCAGCTGTTTCATGCTTTAACAAATCCTGCAGGAAATACTGATGCCTACTGAGGTTTGAGAACTAATGGGTTTGTGTAAAGCCTTCCATCGCTTCCTCCCTTCTTTCTTTCCTTCCTTGTTTATTGAACTCCTTTGAAGAGCCAGGTACAAGATTAGCTTGGTCCCTGCGCTCACGGAATTTACATACTAATGGGAGAGAGAGGGACAGTCTGGACCTTTGATGATTCCGTGGTAAGCCCTATGAAAGGGCCCTTGGGTGTGCTGAGCTGTGAGGGCACATATCAGGGGCCCCTCACCCAGCTTGGGGTATGGGAGCCTGAATGCAGATGTAGTCAGTAAAACCAGAGTCAAGGGGAAAATGTTAGAACAGAAAAATACAGGCGGGCAATTCTCAACGTTCCTTCTCCTGCTCTGAATTAATAACTCTGAAAACAACCTCTGTACATCACCCGACACCCTGTTAGGTGGGATCGGGCCATCCGGGGTGGCCATACAGAGGCCAGGCAGGTCCAGTGGAGGAGTGACCCGCAGGGAGGGCCAGGAAAAGCCGGGGCAAACCAGAAGCCCAGTGGAGTTCCCAGGGACGGTTGCCTGGAGAGATGCAGGCCTGGAGAGTGCCAGATCTTGGGATCGTTTTGCAAGAGAGCCTGGAAACCTAGATTTTTCTGTGAAATTTCCTGGAAATATGTATAAAAACTCCGCAAGCCAAGAAAGAGATGCGTGGAAGCCAAATTTGGGCCCCTAGGAATGTCTGGCCTGGTGGAGCATTTGTCTCTCTGACCGCCATCTAGTGGCGGCGATGGGTTGGTGCACTCTTTGTTTCTCCACGGAGCGGAGCGGGGGGGACAACGTGTCTTTCTTCCTCCCTCGTTAAATCTGCGCTTTGATTTCCAAAACTATTGTTAGGACAAGGTTTTGTCCTATGCCCCTCCTCCTCCTCCCCCTTCTGGAAAGCCGTTAAGCTGAGGGTGGGGGGACGCGCTGCACGGTTTCCTAGAGGCCCAGGTGGGGTGTGTGATGACAGGCAGGCTTGAGGACCTGCTCTGCTGCTGCGAGGAGCCGGCGGGGGGGGGGGGGGGGGAGGGGGAAGGGGGCGGTTCCAGCCGCCCGAATGAAATATGATCAACACTTTGACCTGTCTGGGTCCAGATCCAAAGAACTGGAATGAATGTTAAGGATAGATGGTTCTATTCTATCTGCAGAATGGCCATTCTGGGCCACATCCCTGGATGCTTAAGGCTTTTTGTGAATGAGCTTCATGGAGGTCTTTGACCATCCCCCCCCCCTTTCCCAAAACTGTATGCAAAAGTCTTTGCTTGCCTATCTTTCTTGGGGAGAGCTGCTGGCCTGAGTCAGATTCTCAAAGGGGCCTGTAACTTGGGGGGCAAGCCTGTAGCACCGAGTTCTCAAGCCTCAGGAACCCTGAATCCTCTATGGAAATGCACGCAGCCTGGCCGCTCCCCAGAGCCTCCATCATAGAAACTCTTGGAATCTTGCTTTCCCATACAAACTCAAACAAAACCAACCAATACCACTGCTTCATGATGTCCATGTTTCTGAGCTCCATCCTTTGCTATGTTTAAAGATGCTGGGCAACAGCTCTTCATTTTGGATGCTTGACCGAATGATTTTCTGCCCAGAAGCCAAAAGACAATGGGCTGGCCTTTGAAGGCGGGGAGACCAGGGGGTTTGACAGCATCATAACACCCACAGATGGTATCCAGGGCAACCAAGTGTGCTTACTCCCTCCCTGTCTGTCTCCACCTTTCTACCATGCCGCTCAACACTGCTCAGAAGAACCACATGGCTTGGTGCTAAGGGATATTCTCTCCATTCTCCTTTGTGCTCCTTTTACATGGACGGCACCTACAGTTTGACCAAGGAATAGCTAAGACCCCCTAAGAATTTCTGAAACCCCAAATTCGATGTCCCCACAGCTTTCTGCCGAGCTGCTCACTTGACCCGCAAAGCACCATCCTGCAAAGTGATGGCACCCACCTCACACACGTCGAATGCCTGGCTGAGGGCTTCACGTGTGCTGTCAGGGGTCAGAGTGTTCTGGGAAGTCTCACTGGCCCCCTGGGAGGTCCTGGCATGATGCGGGTCCAACCCCCCACCCCCATCCCTTCTCCTCATGGAAGCTTCTGGCACAGCCCCCTGCGGGTGTCTGGGCCTTCCTGTGAACATGACTAGGGTAGTGACTGGCTTTCAGAGGCTGGCCCCGGGTCATCTTCTGTCTTTTTACTTCTGGGACTCTCTCTTTTCCCCTCTTCTGTTTTGGCCTTTCTCTGTCCACCTTCAAAATCAAAAGACGGATCTTTGCCATTCTCTGCCTTTTTGAGAGGTGGGAAAAGTGGGAAAGGAAACGAAAAGGGCTTTGAGTTCTCGTCAAAGCAGCTCCTGCAAAGCAGATGTGGGGTGGAATATTCCAGAGGACAGAAAATTGTCCCAAGTTTTGGGGCAGGCACCGCTTTCCTCTTCAAGAGGTTAGAACTTTCCAACTAGGGTGGCGGCCAAATTCACATCACGGTGGGGGCCCTTTGCAGCCGGGAGCCAGGCCGGTGGGGAAAAGGGTAAGACACACGGATGGGGTGGGGTAGAAAGGCGGGCGCCTCCCTGACTTGGGCAAATGGGATCTCGAGAGAGGAAGTCAGTTTCGTCTTTGTAACTTCTCTGCCCTGAGCCAGCTGTTGGGCAGTGGGGAACCCAAGAAAAGGCTGGTTTGAGCCTCGTTCCCCTTGGAAATAGGCGAGTGGGAGGTCTCAGCACATTGGGGAGAGAGCACGTGCACCAGGAAAGTTCCCGGATTTGCTGAAAAGTGAGCAGCACACACTGCAGGGGCATGGCTAATTCTCCTCCCTGTTCCAGCCTCAGATGGGAGAGGCAGGGGCTCGTGGGGGGAAAGAGCCCTGGGTGGGAAGCAAAATGTTTACTCAGCTCTTGCCCCTGCTGGGGCAGAATGAGATGTGACCTGAGGCATGTCTCTTCATTTCTCTGGGCCTCCGTCCCCACACCTGCGGAGTGTGGATGTTGGACCCGATTCCCTGGTAAAGATCCGGATCAGGCGCTCTTGCCTCTCTGCTTAGTAGGGAGAAGGAGTGTGTTTGACAAATGGAAGGCACTTTTCTTTTTTTGCTAACATTGGCCCTCGAGTTTACTGAACTATAATTTTCAGACAGAAATGTCCCCACTCTATCACTTGGAGTGCAGCTTGAGGAGTTTCTGCAACGGCACGCCCCCAGCTAGTACTGCAATCAGGCTTTGGAGCATTTGCATGGCCCCCATGGTCCCCAGGGCCCCTTCATGGGCACATCTCCTCTCGGCCCCAGCCGGCTTCTGGCACAGGCGTCTTAAACCACATTTCTCCGTTTGCTTACTAGATCAGCTTCCTGGAGCTGATGTGACACATGAGCACAGCCTTCGTGGCTTAAAACAACACAGATTTGTTCTCTTAGGGCTCTGGGGCTCAAAAGTCTAAAATGGGTTGGCAGAGCTGTGTTCCTCCTGGAGGCTCGGGGGGTGAATCCATTTCCTTGTGTCTTCCAGCTTCTAGAGGGGCCCGCACGCCTTGGCTCATGTCCTTGGTCACCCCGCTCTCGGCTTCCCTCCTCATAATGTCTTCTCTGACTCTCCTGCCTCCCTCTTATGAGGATCCTGGTGATTATCTGGACCCACCTGGATAATCCAGGCCAATCTCCCCATCTCATGGTCTTTACCATAATCCCATCTGCAAAGACACATTTGCTGTGGAAGGTCCCATATTCATAGGTTCTGGGGAGCAGCAAGACGTAGACATTTTGGGGGGCCCACCACCCTCACACCGCACAGGAGGGACCAAAGCCTGCACCTGAGCTTCCCAGGTCAGCCCTCCGTCATGCAGCCCACGTCCACCTGCTCAGTCCTGTCTGCCTTTACACTTCTAGTACACAAACCAAAAAGGTTGTCTCCTTGTTCAAATACTATAATATATTGATCCTGCCAAGCACTTTCCTAAAGCATTTCTATACCCTTAACTGCCTTTAACCCTCCTGGCAATCATGTGAAGCAAATGCCATTTTTATTCCTGTTGTATAGCCAAGAAAACTGAGACATGAGGAGGATCAGAAGCCATCCCAGTCACACAACTAGCATGGCGTCCCTCCTGCCAACCACCATGTATACGCATATGCCCCTCCAGAGCCTGCCTCCTTCTGTGCTCAGCCCTGCCCTCGGGACCAGCTTCCTCACTGTTTGTGAAGGGGACCAGACCATGCCACCCCAACACATGCCATGTTGCTGGAGGCAATTGTGAATCAGCCGATGCAGGAAGGGCTCGCTGACCTCCCCCTTCCTACCTTCAAGCAGGTCATAAATTTCCCGCGAGGAAGTACGATTCTCACACCAATTCCAATGTATAGTTTTTCCAAGCAATTCTCAGAGACGACTGAGCACCCTGTGATCCACATCAATTCTGATACCTTCTACCTGGAGATTGCTCAGGCTTGTGAGACTGCCGCTCCCCCCGACGTCAGATGCCAAAGGCAAGTCTAAGTTGTCACCTGTGTTTCTGACCTACCAGCGATAGACGGGAGGCTCCAGTGATCCTACCCTTGGGTTCGATTAATTTGCTGGAGCGGCTCACAGAACTCAGGAAATGAGTTTACTTACTAGATCACTGCTTTGTTACAAAGGGCATTAAAAGATATGAATGAACAGCCAAATGAAGAGATGCATAGCGTGAGTTCTCGAGATCAGGAGCTTCTGTCCCTGTGGAGTTTGAGAGCCAGCACATGGATGCGTGAACGTGAATGCTCTCTAAACCCCCTCTGTGTGGGTTTGTATGGAGAATCCATTGCAGAAGCACAGTTGATTAAACCATTGGCCATTTGGGATTGATTCAACCTCTAGCCCACTCCCCTCCCTGGAGGTCAGGGGTGGGCCTGAAAACTCCAGCCCTCTAACCATGGTTGGTTCCCCTGGCAAAGTAACCCCCATCTTTAGGGGATTTCCAAGAATCACCTCATGACCTAGACTCAGGTGTGGTTTCAAGGGGCTGGTTATGATTAACAAGACACCTGTATCACATTTACGGCTCTGACGTGATTTGGGGAACTGAGGACGAGAGACCAAATATTACGGCAAAAGAGGCTCCCATTCCTCTTACCTCCTAGGAGACCCCATTTATGAGCCGAGAGCAGGAACAAAGACCAAACTATGTATTTATTATAAATCGCAGTATCACAGAGAGCTCCCTTCCCTGCTACTGTAGTGGGAAAAGGAGAACCCTATCCCCAGAACAGGGGAGTCCACTCTGAGAAGAATCTATACAAACAAACCCACTAAGATTATCCCTATCTTCCTTTCGTTTCCTCCATATTTGTCCTAGTCACAATTCATGGCCCCTTTCCCTTTGTCTTGTCCGGTTTACTTACTTGATCACCTGTTTATTACAAAAGATAGTCAAGGACACTTATGATGTTCATTCACGTCTCCATGATGTATCGCTCTCGGCTGAAATGCCAGAGAAGCTCTCAGGGCTGCCTATTCACTTCCTTGAGTCTCCATTTCTAATACAGGAAAACGTCTGTGTAATGAAAAATATTACCATCAAATACAATATTTCTTCTTAGTACTTTTTCATTCCGCTGACCCCCGCCAAGCTCCTTGGTTATCAATTCCCACTTTTCCTTGTTGTGTTCCAAGTTGAGCCCAGCCTCTCAACTGGACTGCAGAGGTCCCTACATTTATCTAGATGGTTCCCCTTAAAGTCTTCCTTATCATTTTTGATGAGGGTCATGAATAATGCTCTCATTAACACTGGTGGGGAGCCTGCTTGGCTTTCAAGACCACGGTCAATGTTACTCCTGCTTCCAAGGAGACTTTCCACCTGTTCACATCACTCCTTGTCTGCATTTCTTCGTCTGTTTTACAAGTTTCAGTGGAACCCCTAGACGTGGACACAAATCATTATAAATGCTATATAATGTTTCCTCTAGCAAAATGTTTTCAAACTCTAACAACACATTATGGAATGCGAGATTCATCATAGGAACCCCAAACGCCTGAACTTTCAAACTCTTCATGACAATCCATAGTAAGAAATACCCTTATATCAAGATCCAGTAGAAGGACACACATATACACAAAAATGAACAATGGAGAACAAAACTGCCACAAAATAAGACTAATCCCTACAACATGCAACTGTGATACAATGAAAAGTAGATCTGGTCTTTGCCCCTGGTTCCTGGCACAGCAGCTCCTCAAGTCCTTGAAATTTCCTCAGTGAGAGGAGTGTCTTTTGTCATTCACAAGGAGCCCCTTTCAGCCATTTCATTATGCTAATGAGGTGACTCTCATTAGGTTGGGCCCCTAGACAGCTTCAGCATGGGGGCTGGTACAAACTTGTGACCAAGGATACAACCAGCATCCCTACCCTCTGACCTCCCAGGAGGGGAGAGGGGCTGGAGATTGAGTTAATCACCAGTGGAAAATGATTTAATCAATTGTGCTTACAGAATGAATCTTGTAAAAGGCTCAGAATGATGAAGTTTGGGGAGCTTCTGGGTTGGTGAATGTCCCCATGCACCAGGAGAGTAGTCCACATCAACACCATGGGGACTGAGGCTTCTGCGTCTGGGACCCTCCTCAACCTCATCCCATGTGTACCTCTCATCTGGCTATTCATTTATATCCTGGATATAGTCTATCAAGGCTGTTCTTGGTTCTGTGAGTCATTCTAGCAAATTAGCAAAGCTGAAGGGTGTCGTGGGAACCCCCCCAAATTTGTAGTCAGCCAGGTAGAAGTGCAGGTGCCTGGAGACCCCCTTTGCGGTTGGCATCTGAAGTTGGACTGAGCCCCTCACCTATGGGATCTGCACTAATTCTAGGTAGTGTCAGAATTGAATTGAGTTTTTGGACACCAGTCTGTGTCAGAGAGTTGGAGAATTGGTGGTTTTGGGGACATAAAAATGACAAACAGCAATATACACTAATGGTTTCTATTCTGTTCTATCAATTTTCGTTCTATTCAAGTCGTTTTTTAAAAAAAGTGCTGTTTATGGGGTGCCTGGGTGGCTCAGCGGTTAAGCGTCTGCTTTCGGCTCAGGTCGTGATCCCAGAGTCCTGGGATCAAGCCCACATCAGGCTCCCTGCTCGGCGGGAAGCCTGCTTCTCCCTCTTCCACTCCCCCTGCTTGTGTTCCCTCTCTCGCTATGTCTCTCTCTGTCAAATAAATAAATAAAATCTTTTTTTAATTGCTGTTTGTAACCAGCTAAATTGATTTCATAACTCTCTACTTGAGCACAAACCATGATTGAAAAAACACTGTAATGTACTGGAGGCTTCCTAAGAGCAGGAACATTGAGATTTACTTGACTTCTCCAATGTCCAAGACAATATCCAGAACAGAAATTTCACTATTACAAGTTCATGGAATAGATGATTGAATGAATGAATGAATGAATGGATGGATGGATGGATGGATGAATGAATGTTTTTTGGTATGGTCCTCACTGGTTCAGGTTTCACTTTTATAAATCTCTTCAGGGACATTCAGACTTAATCAGTGTGAATTTTTTCCTCAAATTCAGGTGAATTTCTCCTGCCGGAATTTTAATTTATTAGTTCACCATGGGAACCATCTTGAGTAAGGGTGAATGGTGTCAATCAGTAGGGAGAGCTGGCTTGCCAAGTACAAAATTTGCCAAGTCAAAGGGCATTGGTTGCTCCCAGGTGTTATTTCCCTCAAGGTGGGGCAACTAGATAAATTGCCCCTTTCAATTTTGAGATGCTCATCTGCCAGGAGCATGGCTAGGTAGAGCAGCTCCTTCCCCAATTCTGAGCACTTCACAATCACAGCTGCGTTATAGTCCTTCAAGTTTGCTCTTTGAACTGCTATGAAGACCTCCAAGGTCTCCATTCCAGGTGGAGATTTAGGGAACACCCCAATCTCATCTGTAAGGCAATGCTAAAGGGCAGCTTACCCCTGCAGATGGCTAATAGCTCCAATCCCATGCTACTTCTATTACCTTCAGTTTGAGCAGGTGACATCTTCTGACCTTGTCCTAAAATTCTGGGGCTGAACCCTGTCTGAAGCCCGTTGACCCTTCTGCACTGAGTAAACACAATAAATGGTAGCTGAGTGATTAAACTGATAGTATCAAGCAAAGTTTTGATTGGCGACGGACCTAGTCTGACCTTTAACATCCTGGTCCCAAGTGCTGTTGGGATGGTCAGTGGGGTCATCTCTACCCGAGATTGGTGAAGACCTCTTCCCCCACTAGTTCTGAACCTCCAGCCAACTCCATGTAATACTCAATACAGATTTCCTGAAACAGACAACCGATGCATGAAACACACCCCTATTCGTTTTCCATGTACATTTTCCTCCCTCTTGCAAAGACTCTCCCCCATCTGGTTTAAATCTGTGTGAAGTGCTGCCTGCTGAGAAAAGGGTTAACGATGACCAGGAGGGAGAATTCTGTTTACTTGGCTGGGCTTTGCAGGAGTCCAGTTTCTCCCAGAAGTTGAGCCCAATCAGAAACAATCCAGGGGACTAAGCAGGATTTCCTGTGAACCCCACCAGGATTCTGTATTCCCAGGACAAACGTGGCATGGGGATCGGGAAATTCTGGTGATGGTAACGGCATTGGTGGCAGCAACAACAGTGTTGTTGGAAGAACATCTGCAGAGAGTATGACTCCATGGCCAACGTAATAACAACTAGCACTTTAGTAACATAATGAAACTCACATTGCTGTAATTGAGTAATATACAAGCCCAGGGCCGTATCCTCACTTGTCTCACTGAGATCCAAATTGGATGCAGAAGCTTGGGCCCATTGGCAAGCACTCATCCAGGGATGATTATTTTTATAGAGACCTCATTTTTGACTGGACTTCAGCCTCATGAAGATGGGCTTCTTTTTTAGATGACCATTTCCAAAAATTAACATCTTTTGTGGTCCTCCTGAAACAGGTCCAAGAATGTGACACCCTCCTGCGAGCAAAGAGGAACACTTGGATGTGTTGGCTGGGACACTTTCAGTAATGATTTCCTTAAGGGCTTGACATTAGAAAGGAATTCACATGGGGCCCAAGTGAGCCATTTTTCAGAAGGGCCAATCTTTGGAGACAGTTCATTTGGAAAGCCGGCTAAGCCTGAATTAAGCAGACTTGTATAAGTCTCACTGTTACGATATTAAGAAAATGAGCCAGGATGTTTGATCACTTTATGTTTTATGTGAATGCTGTAATGATAATACAACATCTTCTTTGGCTACAAGCGCCGTTATTATCCCGTAAGAAGGATAGTAAAACGGGGTAGCGTATTAAAATGCAGTTTAGGATAAGGCGTTGCTATTTGTGGCAGTGAAAACGTTTGCAGCCTTCTTTGTAAGAGGGTTACTTTGCATGCCAGACTTGCTAATACTCCACTGAGCCCAACGGGGTGGTAAATACTTTATCATTTGAAATTGCATTGGAATTTCCCATATTTTCTCTAGCTCCATCTCCAAAGCTGCCTCTTAGGTTAAGTAGGGCAGTTATGATTTTGTCCCATTTGTCAAATGGCTCAGCCACGTGTGGAGCTCCCATTGGCAATGGGAACAGGTTGACTCTGACGCCAAGTCTTCTGATTCCAAGGGCCGCTCAGGTTTCTACCCCACCACACTGGGTGGCGTCATTTCCCGTAATTCCCTTCTACTGTCACTATACTCAAGAAGGACAACCAAGTAGCATCCAGAACCCCTAAGTTGAACACAATAATGGGCGATTGCCACAAAAATAAAATCTATTTGCATCCATCCATCGCTGAGGTGAGATTCATACATTTAACTCCATCACCTCCCACCCCCACATCCCAGTGGATGACCCAGAATAATAGGGCACTTCTGCTCTGGTTTAATACCTTTCCCATGATCTTCCATACCTGTGTTTTTTCAAAGTCTGGTCTGCAGACCAGAAGCATCAGCATCACCTGAGAGCTTGTCCAAAAACGCAGAAGCTCAGGCCCCCTCCCTGAGGGGGATCTGAATCTGTATCTTCACAAAAGCCCCAAGTGAGTCCCATGCAGGTCAGGGTTTGGGACTCATGCTTTTGCTCAGTACCGCCTCTTTTATGGAGTGGGCAAGGAGAGGAGACAAGGACAGACCAGCCAGAACATTCCAGAACATACGGACTGAAGACCAGAGACGGATGATGACTGGGCAGGGAAGTGGGAATATGGTTGGAGGAAGTGAGAATATGGTGGGAGGAAGTGGGAAATGGCTCCCCCGGTTGCAGGGTCAGGACGTCCCATCCAGGCTGGACTAACCTGGCTCCCTCCGGAAGCTGCGAATTTATTTATTTTTTATTTATTTATTTTTAAAGATTTTATTTATCCATTCATGAGAGACAGAGGGAGAGAGAGAGAGAGAAGCAGAGGGAGAAGCAGGCTCCCAAGGAGCAGGAAGCCCGATGCGGGACTTGATCCCAGGACCCTGGGATCATGACCTGAGCCGAAGGCAGACGCTTAACCATCTGAGCCACCCAGGCGCCCGGAAGCTGCGAATTTATGCAAACAAAGCCCCAATTCCTTCTCTTGTGTGTGAACCCCCACCCCCACCCTGCTCCTCTCCCACCCTGCATCTTTGCTTTTTTGCAGGAGGTGCCAGATGTCAAATCGCTTCATATTTTATGGCTTCGAGATCCAAGCAAACGTCCACGAAGGAGGGGATTGTAACCACCGAAAACCCAGTGTGAGCGCAGGGCGCTGGAGTCTGTTGTGGGCAAGTACGTTGAGCGAGTTCAAATGACTCCCCCAGGAGTTGGTTGTCAAATTTTTGGTGTGTTCAGGAAATGTCTGCCACATTTTACATCAACATTTTTAAACTGTGAGTGAGCGAAGTGTTGAATTGGAACAATGAGTGAGTGAGATGAATGGATCCCAGTGCCAACAGCCAACTAGCATGGGTAACAGAAGTTCCGCGTTTTATTTTAATTCTTTGGTCTGACACGACTGTTTCTGATGTTTGGCTGCCTGGAATATCAATCCCATCTCGATGCCACAGGCAGCCACAGTATGTGGCCACCTTTATAGGGAGATCCTGGGTGGAGAGAATTGGGTCCCTCTTGGTCATCTGCCATCGCTCTTTATTTCAAAGTCCTGAAGGGTCCAAGTCTATCAAGATAGCGTGAAATATGCTTCGAATCACTCTCATATTCAATATCCCAGGGCATGTTCTCAAGGGTTCAAAGCATTCATGTTACCATCACTAGGACTTCCAACTGTTTAGGACTCTCCTCAAACTTAATGCCGTCCCTGAGACCTCCCTCCCTGCCAGGTGGGACCCGTGCCTCCTTATAGCTTCTGCTACGTCATGCCCAGTTGGCCAAGGCAAGTATGACCCAACAGTGGGGCCCATCTCTCCTGTATATGCTGATTGCTCAGTTATGCACTCTCCTTCCGTTCAAATCCTTCCCCCACGTTCACAAAAGAAGAAATGCTGACTCCACTGCATCACACAACCTGCTCAGACTCCCATGTCTCTGAAGTGGCAGCCCAGGATTTTGTGCTCCCAGACCCTGATCTTTTCCCCAGACCCATGGTTCTCAAAGCGTGGTCCCCAGAGCAGCAGTGGAAGCATCACCCGGGAACTTCTCAAGCCCCGTTCTGGACCTTTTATTTTATTTTATTTTTAAAGATTTTATTTATTTGAGGGAGAGCACAAGTTGGGTTGGGGGGAAGGGCAGAGGGAGAAGCAGGTTCCCCGACGAGCAGGGAGCCTGACGTGGGGCTCTATTCCAGGACCCCGAGATCATGACCCGAGCCAAAGGCAGACGCTTAACCGACTGAACCACCCAGGCGCCCCCATTCTGGACCTTTTAAAACAGAAACTCTGGGGCTGGGCCCAGCTTCTAAGACCAAACCAAAACACAGGAAAGTCCTCCAGGGGTTTCTGGTGCACACACAAGTCTGAGAACTGCTCTTCTCTCCCACACTTAGTGTCCTGTGATGTATGTGATTTTAGCCACTAGACTGTAAGGTCCCTGAAGGCAGGACTTACCTACTTCTGAGCGAGGCACTCTGAGCAGCTGTGGAAATTTAATAGTAATAGCTAATATTGAGCTCTTGCTGTATGCCAGATGATGTGCTAACACTATTTGCACAAGATCTAGCTCAGAGGGCCCTTGGAGGAAGGCAGTGTTATTATCTGCCTTTTACAGATGAGGACACCAAGCATCAGGGAGGTGAAGTGGCTTGCTCAAAATTCCATGTATTGCATGGGAAGCTGGGATCAGAACCCCAGGGGTCAGACCCCAGAGCCCACGCCCTTCCCTAGCGGGCTCTCCTGCTTGGCACATGCTTATTGAATTGACTCTTGCCATTTGGACCCCTCCATGTAGCACATGGAGGGAAAGTCTAAAATGTCATAAAGGGGAGAACTGACATGCAGAGCATCTTGGGGGGATAGAGAAGACCTGGGTTTCTTTCAGAAAGGAAGGCATGGTTTTCTTAGGGAATGCAAAAATGCCTTCTCAAGTGCCCTTAATTTCAGTCCTGATAGACCCAGTTATCTTAAGCCCCAGTACAAGGATGGTGTCCAATGGACTCAGTAGCATTGGTTCTAAAGGTACTCGCATGTCTTGAATTCTGCCTCAGAAGGTGCAGCCTTCTGGGGAGTTGGGGGGAAAGGGCTAGTGGGTGAAGGGAGAGGAGTGTTTGCAGGTTAGGGCTCCACAGAAATGCTTGAACCCCGTAGGATCTATGTAACATTAGCCATAAGCCCCTTACCCTCCCCGGGACTCAGTTCATCTGTAAAATGGGGATGATGGTAACAGCCATTTTATCTGTAGGCAGCTCACATGAGACAGTGGCTTGGGAACATTTTATTAAATAAGTGATGTCTGGAAAGCTCCACATTCTTTGCTGTGCCCACTGGCAAGTCATAATGTGGGGAGGGCAGCAAGGAGATGCCCAGCCAGTCTTGACTCCCTACAAAGATGAGATTCTTTTCTATGTGGTCTTTCTTCCCCAGGACATATGCGTGTGATTTCTCAGCGCCTAGTGACCATGCGGGCCCGCTCCTCTGGGGCTGGGAATGAGTTCATGGTCCTTTTGTAACAGGGACTAAGGGGAAAACAGCCCCGGGAGACGGGCAGCAGGGAGCCCCTCTTGAAGGATGTCAGGCTGTTTTGCTTCCCAAGCCTCGGGAACAATGGCATTCCTCAAGCTGGATTTCTAGACTCTCATTTACATATGTGGGTCCCCCCCTCCTCCACAGTGAACAGCCTCCCCCTACTCCCTCCCCGTTTCTTCTTACCCATCCCTCTTCAGGCACCAAAGGCCTTTCGAAAATGTCTTCACTTTCACGTGACACCAGCCCCGAAACCCCCCATTCCAAATAAATGAGAAAGGAACCCCTTTCTGCCAGGTTTTGCTGGTGCCCCGGCCACCTGAAGCCAAGGATACAATTTCGAGGCGAGGCGGGGTGCATGTGTGTGTAATTGCTTCCTGAGAGGAAGACCATGAGAGCCTGCTGCAAATGAGGTGTTAATGATGAGCGCCACAGGGTCTGTGACTGGAGCGAAGTCCCGTATGGATTGACTCCATTACTTGCTTTTTACAGAGGTGGCCCTTCACAGCGTTCCCTCCCCTTTGGCTAGGGAGCATCCCACAGGAGGAAAACAACACACAGCCAAGCAAGAGAAACCGACTCCACCTGATTTGCTCTGCAGCTGAGCGGCAATCCTGCTGGTTTACCCACGGTGGTGTCTCGTGGAGCTCGTGACCAGATCTAGGAAGGGGTTTCCTGATAGGAAAAGAACCTGGGGACCTTGCTGATGGATGCGGTTGCTCTCAGCACCAACAGTTGGGCACTGGGTGAGGAATCAGGGTCTCTGGTGTTCAGTTGGAAATCTGAGGTTCTGAAAGTTGTAGGAGTAGGAGGTTTCTGGTCTATAAAATAGGTTTAACAATCCCAGTCCTATCTCCTTTTAACCTTCGAGGAACTCTCTCAGATGACGTCTTAGATCCATGAGTGACACCATTACCGGAGTTTAGGTCCAACCCCCTCATTTTATTAACCAAACAACAGATGCTCCAAGAGGCAAAGCGTCTTGTCCAAGGACACAAAATCGCCCAGCGGTTGAAAGAGGACTGGGACCGTGGTCTTCCAATTTTGAGGGGCATTGTTCTTGGTTCTAATTTTGGCTGAAATAGAACTTGGCCAATCCCCATCCCCTACCGCAGATGACTCCAGTCTCAACTTCCTAAGCCTCAAGATGATTGGGCCAAGTGTGGCTCTGGCCCTGGAATTTTCTGCCAACTGGAATATCTGTGGCACCTCAGTCATCGTGGTGCCGTGGGCCCAGGACACAAGCTATCTTGTTGACTTGGGCATCTCTGTCCCCCTCGGCAAGAAAACCAGCGCCTGCAATGCAAAAGACCTATGTCGAACCAGCTGAATCAAGGAAAATTCTAAATGTTCTCAACCATGACATGTAGTCTTTCCCTTTTGAAGCTAGGACAATCAGCTAGACAAACTGGCACTAGTGGGAGCTCTCCCATAGAGCTGAGACCCATTGGGATGTCTGTCAGCAGTACTTTCAGAGAAGTGACCGTTTTGAGGAAGTAATTCCCCCCAAATGTCATATTACTGGTTCAAATTTGGAATTCATTGGTTGGCTTTGACCAAATAAATAAAAGTGTTGCCTTTATCTCGTTAAAAGGCAAAGAGAAATTTCTAGAATGTTTGCTGGATGGGGCAATGGGAGATGTTAATGATCTCTACAGGCTCTCGAGGAAGGCCTGATGTTCCCTGGTGTTCATCTACATTCTGAGGAGGGATTTGGCTGAGGAGTGCAGTGGTGAACACAGTTGAATATGTTTCATTAAGACTGCACCTCCGTCTTTTAATTAACTTCTTGTTCCTGTCTTTGGTGAAATATTAATTATTTTTTAATCATTGCTGGGATGCACTTTAAGGAGAAGCAGCTGGGATCATCCAACCTTAGTTTCATTACACAGATAGGTGTTATAATAATTAACTTAATTAGCTTGTCACTACTTGCATAAAATATGACTGTATTTGGAGAACAGATATTGCTTTGCTGATCCAAGGTTAATTAAAAAATTGAGTGTACAAAAGGTCAGGCTGAATGGAGTCGGTGGTAACCTGATATCTGGCCATCGGGACGAAGAATGTTTCCACTGGGGCTGGGACCAGAATCCAACCATGACAGTTCTGAAGCCAAACTTGGGGAGAGCCAACTATCATCAAATCCAGTAGGCTGTACCCAACTGTTCAGAGTTCTCTCTATACATTGGAGGCTCCATGAACCTCCAGGGGACAGACAGGGAAACCAATGAGACCCTTTCTTCAAGTGGAAGGTGGTTCTTTGTGGTCTCTTGAGATCTGGGTGTACCTTAGTGCATGGTGGTAAAAACAAGAAAGAATGTTCTGGGCGGTAGGTAGCTAATATTTACTGAATGCATCGCATGTGCCTGGTACCGAGCTAAGCGATTGACATTAATAACTCACTTAATCTTCACCATAGTCCTATTAGGCAAACAAAATTGTCCCTATTTTAGGGTCGAGAAAACTGAGGGCCAGAGAGACTAAGTAACTTGTCTGAGTTTACACGGGTAGTTGTAACTCGGATTTGAACTCAGGTAAGTTTGTCTCCAGAGGCTAATTCTCGATAATTGCTGTTCATGGAATAGTAACTCTACCATACTGCCTTAATATAATGTGAATGAAGATAAATAGCATTTTCTGGGGGAAAGGAGACTTTATAAAACACAGACTCACTCCTGCAGAAGCTGGATCCCTTGCAAGAAGAAATCTGATACTAAACCAGACTGTTTCATCCTAATTAAAATGCTGGGGAACTGGTATGGGTTTGGAAGAGGAATTTTGCTCAGTCCTTGTCGATATGTGGGGATGTTTAATGCGTATAACTGTTTTTGTTTTGTTTTGTAATTATGCGGTGGCCCATTAAAGCTTGATTTGCTTCCTCAATCGGTCAAGCCTTCTAACAACTCATTTGGTGGAGAGAATGTGCTTCGTGGAGAAATTGATGGCTTTGGGGATATTGAGATAAGAGCACACTGTGTCCCTTGCAAATGGCTCATCAAATAAGGGTCGAGCTGTCCACAAAATAATAGAAATCTCAAACGGAGGTGGTTAAAAATAGTGCAAGACACCATCAGCCTTGAAATGTTAACTGTGCTCTTTGGTGCTCAGAAGGGGATTTCATATTCAACAGATGCTACCTGCATTATGGACGAAGTTGGACTATGATTGACCTGGAGCATTTGTTCTCATTTCTAGAAAACGATCACAACATCCTTTGCTCTCAATCCTCATGGACTGCTGGGTTTGATTTCACCGGATGGTTTACTGACTCTCTCAATTGGAATGACTTAAAACTTACTTTAAACGCAGCTAGTCCCTCAGCCCTGCTATTATTGTTCTTCAGGCTGTTACTAATTTCCCCCAGAGTGACGTGTGGTTTGGACTGGATCGTGCCGATGTGGTTTGTCATATATGATGCTAAATGTAGGACAGAAGCTGGGGAACGAGGGAAACGAGAACGTGAAAAAAAATGTCAGTTCATATTGTCATGGCTGTGAATCATGTGTTGTAGCTGCTACTATTTGGGTCAATACTGTCCTTTTTTTTTTTTTTTTTTTTTTTTTTAATCTGAAAGGGGAGAAGAAATGTGGAAATTGGAGAAGCCATAATAGGGTTCTGTATATAGGACCACACATAGAATCGGGAAGACACATGCATAAAGTGCAATGGTACATACAGTGTATCGTCCCTCACTGTGGAAATAGCAGTGTTTGGGAAAAGAAAGAGCATGTGTCTGGGAGGAGACAGGAAGACCCCAAGAATCAGACACCCACCTTAGCTCCCTCTTTCCTTGAGCTGATGGGAGAGGGCAGGTGGCAGAAAACAGGGAGCATCTGGAAGGATGCCCTGGCAAGGGGAATGCATTCACGAACTGTAGAACATTCACCAATAATCCTACCCACCAAT
Source organism: Eumetopias jubatus (assembly GCF_037043125.1). Lineage (NCBI taxonomy): Eukaryota > Metazoa > Chordata > Mammalia > Carnivora > Otariidae > Eumetopias > Eumetopias jubatus. The sequence continues at coordinate 73,297,489 of NW_028274816.1, read as the reverse complement.
AAAAGTGACAAACTGTCGGTATGCACGACAGCACGGGTGGATTTAAAAGGCCTCATGCTGAGCGAAAGAAGCCAATCTCAAAAGGGGACATATTATACAATTCTATTTACATGATATTCTACTTTTTTAAGATTTTATTTATTTATTAGAGAGAGAGACCACAAGCAGGAGGAGAGGCAGGAGGAGACCCAGACTCCCCACTGAGCAGGGAGCCCAACGTGGGGCTCGATCCCAGGACCCTGAGATTGTGACCTGAGCCAAAGGCAGACGCTTTACCCACTGAGCCACCCAGGCGCCTCTACATGATATTCTAAAAAAGACAGGAGCATATGATGACAGACCAGTAGTTGCCAATAGGTAGGGTTGAGATGAGGGTCTAACTTCCTGAGAGGGGCAGCATGGAGGAATTTTGTGAGATGACACAATTATTCCACATCATCACTGTAGCGTGGGTTACCCAGATCTTTACTTACTCAGATAACTGAATGCACACACGGACAAACTTACCATATATTAACTTGAAAAGCAAGTATTGAGAGGTATTGTAAATTTGTTTATTAATTTAATTTTAAGATATTATTTATTTATTTAGAGAGAGAGAGCCCACAAGTGCAAGGAGGAGCAGACGCAGAGGGAGAGAGAAAATCCCAAGCAGACCCCACACTCAGCACAGAGCCCGACGTGGGGCTTGATCCCAGGACCCTGAGATCATGACCTGAGCGAAAACCAAGGGTTGGACCTCAACGGACTGAGCCACCCAAGTACCCCAAGAAGTATTGGCATTTTAATTAAATGATTCCCATATTTGTATGCTAACACGGGCTTAAAACACTTTTCACAAAGATATGCTATGTTTCTTTTATATGAAAGGAGTGCCATATTACTTTGCGCCTGAGAGTTGTCCAAGGTTAACCATGAAATACTAGAAAAGGCTAGAAGGCTTACAGGGTTTGCTGGTTCCTTGGGAGATGCCTGTCCATGGAGCCGCAGGATAGGCATTCAGGCAAGTGTCGGCTGAAAGGCACGCTCATCCCAGGGGAGCACCCCAAGATGTTCCCACTCAACTTTCTTCAAACCATGCCTCTGCTGTATGAACAAAGACCAAAATACGCTCGCGCGTCAACGTCTATCCTGCAAAGGGATGGGGTGCGTACGTGTTTCTTTTACTGGGGAATTCAGTTACCTCGTGTAATGGGGGCTTATTAAAAGTGCAGAACCCCAGGAAAAGCCAGACAAGGAAGCTTCCAGAAGGCCAGGAAGTATTGGGTGGTTTGGGGTCTAAGACGCCTCAGTGGACTTTCTTAGCTGGAGCTGGTGAGTCTTTGCTCTGTTTCCCACCACTAATGCTAATCATAATAATTCAGCAGAGCCCTTGTCTCATACTTTCTGTCTAATTACTACCTGGTTGATTCCATCCCCTGATTCTTCGTACCCTTTGTCTGCCTCATTGGTTTTGTTCACGCCTAGCACCTACTGTGATGCTAGGCGTGTGACTGCAATGAGACCTCAGCTCAGCTATCACGACTAGCTGCATGTTTCTTGATGCAGTCAACCTGGCCCAGCTCATGTTCTGTGCTCACCCACGTCACACACTGCTGGACAGCTCAGGAATCGGCTGCATTCAGTTCCAGGTCCAATGAGCTGTCACTAAGTGTGGGGATAGTCACCTGGCCCGTCTCACGGGACTGCCTCATTTAGAAGAGTCTGGGGGCTAGGAGGTACTAGGGTGGTCCTGTCTAGTACAATATCTCCCAGTTCACAAACCATCCAAGACAGAACCCAACAAAATGCTCAATTTTGTTTAAGAGGCGACGTTTACGTGCCAAGAACTATAAAGGTTCTGGGAGTTTATGCTACTTGCGAGCTATTAAGCGAACCCTTTTCTATTTCCTGGATGTTGGCAGAGGACAGGAGTCAGAGGTGATGGGTCTGGTTCAGAGCCAAAAGCCTTTCTTAGAGCCCGGGGGGCAGGCCCCAGCTCCAAGCTACTGGCCGTTCCCCGGGGCCTCCCATGTCTCATGGGGGAGATGATGCCGATGAGCTAGAATGACGTTTTCACAAACAGTGGGTTGCATTAAAGAAGAGGAATCCTGAGCTTGGGGGACTGACTGTTTTTCTAGAGAGTGGTAAGTAGGCCTGCTCCCCGGCTAGGAGGACAACGCTAGAGAGTGACCTCCTCCCCGAAGGCTGCCTGCTGCAAACCCAGCCCTGAGAAATGGACCCGGCAGACAGGGGTCAGGATTTCCCATTCGTGGCATTCCCGGGGGCCTTTGGCGGTGATGGCGCGTTGCATCTCCCGGCGGCAAACTCCCCAGCCGATGTAGCAATGATGGGGGATGCAATCAAACCATAACTAGGCTATAAATGCTCCCCACTTTCTACCACAAAGTATTCCTAGAAACTTCATCATTATAAGATTAAAAAGTTACTCACTCTTAAGGCTGCCGCCCACCTCCCTCTGAAACGCGGATGTGTTTGGCCAACCGTAAGACTGCACTTACCAGTTGTGGCCACTGGGTGGCACACTACCATGAGCCACCTTCTTGGGGGAGAAGGCTTAATTCTTCTGGGCATAAGGTCGAGGCCAAGAGAAGGGGCAGTGGCTCACTGCACCAGGCCAACGAGACCTGATATAGTTCCAGAGCACCCTACTAGAGCCAGCTATGACATATCACACACACCTCTGAGCGCAATGGGTCCCATTCAGTCCTGGGGCCCCAGCCTTGATCTCCCCAAGGCCATAGGCCAATCTCCATCTGCCTCAACCGGAACCCGAAAAATAACTTTGCAACTACTTCCTTCTTCATCTTTGGCCAAACCCCAGTCCTCTTCTGGGTGATGTATAGGTCTTTTATGCAGTTGACTTGGTGGGTCAAGGTACAAAGATCTTCCTCCTATAATGGAAGATGGGCCATTTTCCTGAGGTTGTCCTCCTAGGACAAGGAGGAGAGCTTCTGTTTGCTGAGTGCTACCATAGACCAGGTACAGTGTGATGTGATTGATTTTCACAACTCTAGGAAGGAGATGATTTTACTATCCACGTTTTACAGCTGGGGTAACTGAGATTTACCAAGGGTGAGAAATTTCCTAAGGTCACATAATTAGGAAACCATGAGGCCAAGTTTTGAACCCAACGCTAGAGAGTGACCAAGCCTCCACCACTCCCCTGGTATGTTCTTGGGTGTGGGCAGCCTTGGGTCTCTTCGGGATTTTCTGCCGCCAGCTGGGCGGAGCAGAAGTGCCATGTTGGGGCGAAAAGCTAGAATCAGCGTCCTTCTCTCTATTTCACAGGGTCATTGAGCTTTGCAGATGTACATCAGATTTTGCTCTCAAATATCCAAAAAATACAGACTCTGGTTTCACCAGGGGCTCCGCTGTCACTGAGCAATCTGAAAACAAATGTTAATTTCTGGGGGCCAGACGGCTCTCTTTTGATATGTCAATTCTTGATGGGTTGAGAAGGATGCTGAGTCCTCACTGGGACTGATCAATGAACAGCCAGCAGGAGGAGAGGGTGGTGTTCACGCCTGATTATTCCGGACCAGTCTTGGGGGGAAGCAGAGACATGTGAAGACAAAAGGAGTGTTCCATAACGGCCCCCAAGAGTTGTGGGGGAGCCCCACGTCCAAGCATCTGGCACAACTCCTCTTGCTCTCACTCCCTCAATACCAGAGGGTTCTTAAGTACACCCAGTGCCCAGCAGCTTGGATAATTTTTCATCTTGGAGGCATGCCGGGGCCTGCCTCCAGGGATGGGGAGCTGGGCTGGGAGCCATAATGAGAAGCAAATCTCCCCGGATTGGGGCGCATGATGTGATGAAAAGCTCTGACAGTGGATGAGATAAGCCTTGCAGAATGGGAGCAGTGCGGCCCATCCCGTCCGCATGGCTTCTATTAAAACCAGGCCTCCTCCCGTCCCATCATCCACACAAGTCTGTCTCACTCTCCACCCATCAGTTAAGGAAACGGTTGGTAAAGGCACATTGACCGAAGCCCGGGGCCGTCACTCTGGGGGAAGCGATCTTGGGTGTGCAGGGAGATGGGGCAGTGACATCTGGAGCCATCCTCAGAGACAGTTGGGGACCCCCAATTAAGTACGCCTCCGTCTGGGTGGCCAGACAAAGCCATCAGGGACCCGTGTGAGCAGCCCCGAGTTGTCACCACTCTCCCCACACACAGAAGTGTTTGCCGAGCAGTTCATAGCACTTTGTGCTCCTATTTGTCAAAGAACTGCCCTTAACTATTAAAACAAATTTAAACATATTTAAACAAAGAAAACACCTCCGGTCCCAGTCCTCAAGGGTAACCACTGCTTACATTCCAGTAGATATCTTTCCGATTATTATGGCTGCAGGTCCATATGTAGATAAAAATAGGATCAAACTCCAGATCCTCACAGCCCTCAGCGGCAGCCAATAGCCCCTCGTGGCTGCTCAGATTAGAATTAACTAAAGTAATTATGGGGTGCCTGGGTGGCTCATTCAGTTAATGTCCTGGGATGGAGCCCTCATCAGGCTTCTTGCTCGGCAGGGAGTCGGCTTCTCCCTCCCTCTGCCCCTCCACCTGCTTGTGCTCTCTCTCTCTCTGACAAATAAATAAAAACTTAAAAAAAAAAGACTTAATTAAAGTAATTAAAAGTACAGATTCCATTTTTCAGTAGCACCAGCCACCTTTCACTCAGGTCGGTTGTCGGGCCTCGCAGATATGGAACCTAGCATCTTGTCTCACTGATCGTGAAAGTCTTTTGTGTCATAAAATATGACAACAGAGTATCCTTTATAATGACCACTTATTTATAATATATAAATGATATAAATATACATATATAAATGATATATTATAAATATATTATATATAATCTATATTATAAATAAATAATTCCGCTATATATAAACATGTGTCATTTATATATATTATCTATAATGGAATATAAATACACTAAATAAAATAATAAATAAAAGAGATAAAAAATATTTTTATATATTCTATATAAATATACATACACTGCATCTTCTTTATCCATTCATATATCTGTACGGTATTCCATGGTGTAAATGTACAACCACTTTTTAAAACCATTTTTCTAAAAAAAGAAAAAAAATAAAATAAAATCATTTCCCTAAAGTTCGAAATTCAAACCACTAGCCTGTCGTGACCATGACAATGATTCTGTAAACTTTCTAAAAGCTAAATGTTTATTTGCATGTATGGTCAACTTCCTTATTTTTATTTCCAGAGCAGGTTACTGTTAATTTCAAGTGTTTTTTATATTGGTAACAAAATTAAGGTCCAGAAAGCCTGCATAAGTTTATACTCCTCACAAGTAGGGCATGAAAATGACTCTTACTCAAATCTAACCAACGGTTCAGGAAATCAATTGCCCCTTTGATCACTGAAGCAGCATCCTCTCAAAGCTGTTTTGCGATGCAGTTCTTGGAAGTCTGGTAGGGTTGACAACTGTTTGCGTTTCTTTTGTGACTTGCTTTTCCTGAGCTTTTCTCTGGCATGTTTATCCTTTTCTAATTGACTCACGTAAGATCTTTACATGTGGAGGAATGAAGCCTTTACCATATAACTTATAAGAGATTGTTTGGGTTTGTCATTTGGTCTTCAATTTTTTTTTTCTTTTACTTAACAAACATCACAAAATTGTATTTAGTCAAATCTCTGGGTTTTTTTTTTTTTTTTCCTTTTAGATTTCTGCTCTTGGTAAGACCCCTGGGCTCTGCTCTCCTAGAAACAACATAGAAATGTTTACTGTGTTTTATAGTTTACTTTTGTAAGACACCTAAAATTTTAGCACATCTGGAATTTATCTAGGGTGTAGTTTGTGTGAGTTTGGTATTTACATTTACTTTCTAAATGGGTTAGCCAGTTTCCCCAAACCATTTCTTGAATTATTTCTTTTCTTTTTTTTTTTTTTTTACTGGTTTCAAATTTTGTCTTTATCAAATATTACATATGTGTACCCCCCCACACACTTGGGTCTGCTATTATACTTCTATTCCATTTTATTACTCTGTCTTCCTAATTTGGTGCCAGTAACATATTGCTTTAATTATTGTGCTATATATTACATGTTAATATTTGTGTGGTAAGTCCTTGTAACTCTCCTTTTCCAAAATATTTTTGGCTTCTCTACTGTGTATGTTCTCCCATATGAATGTTAAAACCATTTTGTGAAGTTTCAGAAAAAGAGTCCTGTCAGGGTTTTTATGATCATTAAGGTAAAACTAAATTTTCAAAAACTTGATTTTTTAATCAATATTAAATCTTCTCATCCAGAAATAAGGTAGGCCTTTTAATGTATTCTCATTATTATATATATCTTAGTAAAGTTTTTCAGTTGTCTTCTTGATATAGGTCCCGAATATTACTTATGAGTTTCATTCCCACTTTGCCAAAATCATGGTTAAATTTTTATCCTCAAGATTAAGAAGCCCTTGGTTTCTGGGGCAGGGGGCAGGGGTGAGTTGGGCTGGGAGCCACACAAGGAAGCACATGCTTCTGGATTGAGGCACATGATGTGATATTTTAATCTTTTTATTGTTGTTGCAAATGAGATCTTTTTTTTTTTAAGTAATCTCTACACCCAACGTGGGGCTCAAACTCACAACCCCCAGATCAAGAGTTGCATGCTCTTCCGACTGAGCAAGACTGGTGCCCCGTGAAAGAGATCTTTAAATACCACTTCAATCTTGAACAAAATATTGGGGAATCTATAGACAAGGCAAAATTTTTGAGCATTTATTTCGTAATTAGCTTTATTTGTTATTTTATTACGTTATTTCATGTAGGTTGGAGGTCTTGGGCTTTGCAAAGAGATAATCATTTATTTGCAAGAAATGGGTGTTGATATTTAGAACATTTACTTCTTTTTCTTATTATATAGATCAATATAGCATAATGCTAGAAAAGCATGGCTATTCCAGACAGACTGACCTGGGGTAAATTCCAACTGTACCACCTACTCGCTCAAATCTTCTGCAATTTATCCAATTTCTGAGGCTCAGGTTCCTCAGTTGTAAAAAGGAATAATGATACCTATTTTACAGGGATCTTCTGAGGATTAAACAAAATGTTGCCTCTCGAGCACATAGCCCAGTACCTGGCACATACAGCCTGCTATTATTGCTTGTCTGATTGCAGTTGGCTGGAACTCCCAGAACCTTAAATATTCACCATAATGATGGCCATCAGGCTTTAATAGTAATAGATCCATTGCTAAATAGAAATACCAGGCACTCTTGATGACCATGTTGGTGATGATGATTACAATGACATTGACTAACATTTATTAAGCATTTTGTGCCCCATTCAGCACAAACTCCATAAAGAAAATCGCAGGCAATTGCTCCAACATCTCGCAAACTTGCTCCTAATCATACGGCTCTTATTCATTTATTCCGTCATTCAATTAATTCATTTACCAATCATTTGCTGAGCATGCACTGAAGCTCTTAATATGCCTCAATTCTCACTGTAGTCATTTTGGACATGGTGTTGGTTATGTGATGAAGAGGGAAGAGACAGATAAATGGATGGACGCTGGAGGATAATTGCATCTATGCTCCATGTATAAACCCACCCCAACCCCCCGCCACGAGAACCACATGCATGTGTATGTCATAGTGCTGCCCATTAGCACGACTCTTCCCATCCATTGCATATGGACTATCTGTCCTCACTGTAAGCAGAGGATGAGGTGCAAGGTTTGTGATGGGATCAAGATTAGAGCTAGCCTTCCTCCGGTGAAAGATCAGTCATTCAACCATCATTTACTGGTTGCTAGTAATAAAAAGGTGAATAAGATGGGGATCTTGCCTTTGAGTTGTTCATAGTTGAGAAAAACCAGACTTCTATCAGAACAATATACATGTTATAAGACCATAGGGAGAGACAGGCTTGTAAAGGAAGGCGGGGGGCTTGTGAGCCCCTTTGAGGGATGGGAAGGAGACGGACTGTAGAGATGGCGGAGTGAGCACTGGGTGAGTCCAGAGACCAGCTGAGTAAGAAAGGACAAGCATGCGAGTGTGGGAACAGCCCTGCAAAGGCACAGAGGCACCTTGGAGCTGATTGCTTAACTTACCTGGTTGTCCAGGGAAGGCAAACTGAGAGGAGGTGGGCTTTGTGATTAAAGGCAACTTGAAGTAGCCTGGCTACAAATTAGAGCTTTTCTTGGATGCTTTAATGAGGTTGGCAGAGTAAAGAAGGGAAATGATAGCGCCTTGTTAATATTCATTGTCATGATATTTACTGGAGCCAAACAAAAATAAAGGCTGTAAACAGAGCTTTCGCTGGGAAAAGCTTGGGGACAAAATGAGGGACTGAAAGCATCTACTGCTTTTGGGTGGAAGCGACGAGATATTCATTCATTGTCTTTGAATTAACTCTGTCTCTCCCTTTTTCCCTTTTCACCCTGTCTTTCTCTCCTCTCAGATCCTCACTCAGCAGCAGGTTTCCAGGCTGGGTGGACTTCTTATAACACTGATGAAGAATGTCAGCTGGTGCAATAGAAGATTATGTAGCTTTCTCCCTAAAATCATACACGAATGATATACACAGGAAGGATACACCCCCTTGGCCTCTATTATTTGCCAGTGAATCCAGAGTTTGGGGATTGATTCATTTGTCCACCAGAGTCAGTTTCTCCTTCTTTCTTCTCTCTGTACCCTGTTTTTTTCCCAGGTATTTGGGTCTGGCAGGCCATTAATGGGTGGAACCCACAGACACAAGGAAGTGATTTTATGAGCTTTCTTCTGGTCTCAAGCACAATTTTTTAAAATTCCTTTTGATCCTCTAAGATCCCAGCAGCCAACTCTGGTTAACATCACCAATAAGTTTAGCTCTACCCAGAGCTGTCCTAGGCACTAGGCTTCTCGTGTAGGCAATCCCTTGCCTGGAACTGGAGAAGCAAAGAGAAGTGGCAAGTTGGATCATGAACATGTGAAGTCGATCAATGTTTACATCTGTGCAAACATTTTGTACCGAATAAGTCTCTTAAAAATTCCAATGTTATTGCCTGGCTCCCGAAATTGTACAGCTTAATCCTCAGTCCTCGTATACAAAATTCCTGATTCAGAGCCTAGGAAGAGCTCGAGATGGATCCCGTTCTGAAACTCTAGCCTATTCTTCTGAAAGCCCGAGTGATGTTTGGAATAGAACTATCACCAGAGCGCATTGAGGGCTTGTGGGACATGGGTGGAAAGTAGAAAGCTGGAGGCAAGAGCCCCCAGATTGTCACTGCCTCAAACCGTAAGCAGAACTGTGGGCAGATAGCAACTATTGCCTAAATACGTGTGAGGCAAGCCTGTTACCCTCAGAACCCCTCCTTCAGCTTTTGATCAAGCCTGCCGAACAGCGAGTGTGTTTGATGGCATTGTGAGCACTTACAAATGGAAATGTCATACATACAGATAAAACACAATCAAATACAGATAAAACCACATTCTTTATGAGTGTGATTCCAGACTGGACCCATTCCTTTTCTGGATGGGAAGCACAGAAATTCTACAATTCTAAGGTATCTTTTCTTTTTTAAGAGAAAGAGAGAGAGAGAGAACAGGGGCAGGGGCAGAAGGAGAGGGAGAGAGAATCCTAAGCAGACTCCCTGCTGAGTGCTGAGCCCAACTCGGCGCTCTATCTCACGACCCTGAGATCATGACCTGAGCCAAAATCAAGAGTCAGATGCTTGGGGCGCCTGGGTGGCTCAGTCGGTTAAGGTCTGCCTTTGGCTCAGGTCATGATCCCAGGGTCCTGGGATCAAGCCCCGCGTTGGGCTCCCTGCTCGGCGGGAAGCTGCTTCTCCCTCTTCCACTCCCCCTGCTTGTGTTCCCTCTCTCACTGTGTCTCTCTCTGTTAAAAAAAAAAAAAAAATCTTAAAAAAAAAATGTCAGACGCTTAACAGACTGAGCCAGCCAGCTGCCCCTATTCTAGTGTATCTTTGAGGGATTTTTTTATAAAGATTTTATTTATTTATTTGACAGAGAGAGACAGCGAGAGAGGGAACACAAGCAGGGGGAGTGGGGGAGGGAGAAGCAAGCTTCCCGTGGAGCAGGGAGCCCGACGCGGGGCTCGATCCTGGGACTCCAGGATCATGACCTGAGCCGAAGGCAGTCGCTTAACCAACTGAGCCACCCAGGCACCCTAGGACATTTTTACTTATGCTGAGTTTGAAGGCAGATTTTAGGCTCATTGTATTTGTGGGCAATGCAGCAAAAACCCTAAATAATGGAACTGAGCCCATCAAACGGCTCAGACGGCAGCGACCAGGAACAGTGGACGTGGGCAGTCTGTTTTCTTCTTCCTCTCTCTGCCCCAGTACTCCCTCTTTCTCATTCATCTTTGTGACTCCTAAAAATGTATAAACCCACACAGGGCTATTGAGAGATTAAATGAGATGCAGGGAAGTGGGTGAGGTCGTATCATTCCACACATTCTTCAGTCTTGGCCCAGGGCTTCAGGGAGGTGTAGGACCGCAATCTCCTAAGGGGTACCAGAGGGGGCAGGACTCGAACCCTAGTCCCCTGCTTGCATATTATTTCAAGATTTGTTTATTTATTTACTTATTTGAGAGAGAGAAACCGAGCAGTGGGAAGGGCAGAGGGAGAGAACCTCAAGTAGACTCCCCACTGAGCCCGGAGCCCGATGAGGGGCTCGATCCCAGAACCCTGAGACTGAGATCATGACCTGAGCCAAAATTAAGAGTCAGATGCTTAACCGACTGAACCACCAGGTGCCCGTCCGGCTTGTATACTATGCTGACACTCCCTGGACAGACTCTTTGGGAGTGACCCCATCTGACTTTCGAACACAAGCATTCAGTGCAACAAAATGATGGTTATGGAGTGTGCTCACTTGATGTGTTCTTTTAATCAGGCAGCCAGACCTGGGAGACAGCAGCTGCTCCTAACATGTGCTTCTGCAGATGCAAACACATCAAAAAAAGACCAACAGAGCTAAAAATAACCAGGACAGAAAATGCATTCAGGCCACAAGATTGAGAACCAACACTTTAGGTGGGCCACTGCGTGTGTCAGAAGTAATGATTTGATGCTGCAGACTAAAATTTTAGAGACTAAAAGGGACTCCGGGACGTCATGTGGTCTGACTCCCCATTTGGATGTGGAGAACGTTTGGCAGAGAGGGGTCAGCTAATGTGCCCACGATCACCAATTAATTACTGCCAAGTTTGGCTTCTTGGTACCTGGCTCAGCACGCCTTCTACCCTGTCTCATTGTTCTGAATCTAATAATGATCACAAAGGTGGTAATAATCATGGAAATAATAGCAATAATCATAATAATGGCAATGACTTACTTTTGTATAGCTCTTTAACGGCTTAAAGACCTTGGAGGATTTCAGGAGGACACCAGCGTAGGGAAAGCGAACAATTGTGCCCTGTTAATATTCATCATCATGATATTTACTGGAGCAAAACAAAAACAAAAATAAACTAAGTATAGCTTTGGCTGGGAAAAGACTGGGGACAAAATGAAGAACTGAAGGAAACTGCTGTCTCGAGGTACAAACAAAGGCGATTATCAACTTTCTTTGAATTTGTGTAGCCTCCTGGATGATGATAAGCAAATACTGACTGAACGTGAATTTGTGTAGCCTCCTCGCTTCCTGTCCCTTCCTGTCCTTCTCTCTTCCCAGACTCTCATCCAGCAGCAGGTTTCTAGGCCAGGTGGACTTCTTACCACACTGATGAGGATACTCTATTTTATATTAAAAAGAGGACAGCAAATACTATCCCCATATTATAGATGAGGCAGTGGAGGCACAGAGAGTCTAAGTGATTTGCCCAAGGGCACACAGCTAATGAGGGAAAGAGAGGAGAGTCTTGGCTTATGGTTCAGTGCTCTTTCTTACACAGTTGACCTCCTGGCTGTTACTGAATCAGACAGAGTGAATCCCTGTGAGGATTTGTTCTAAACCTTTTTTTCTTCTCTCTCTCTCTTTTTTTTTTTTTGTAAGTTACATATAGAGACTGCACAATTAAAAGGACACTATCTAGGGCCTTCGGTATACAGCAGAGATCTGATTCTGGAAAGCAAATCCTAGAGCAGTAAGGAACTAAAATATTCTAACATGGCCTTCTGCTTTGAAATCAATGATGTGTTAATATCCCAAGGCCTCACCTCCAGAAAACAAATGCAACTTGAAGTCTTATAAATTAAAATGACAGCGAGAAGCAGAACCTTGACTTCCTGTCTCTTTGTGCAGTCCACTTTGCAACATGCCCCATCTGAGACTCGGGGCTCAGACCCCTCTCATCAATCTCCAGCACTGTGGAGTGCGTGAAATGTCCTCTAACATCATGGTAAGTGGTGGTGGTGGGGACGCCCCATCTTTGGAGTCAGGGGCTTGGCTTGAATTCCAGAACTATCCTTTAGTAATTGAGTAACCTTGGGCAATTGACTTAACCTCACGAATCTCTGCCTTTATAAAACTGGCATGTTAGATTATCTTACTCTTGGATCTGCTGAGGTGAATAAAGGCCATGCATATTTACCTGCTTATTGCTGTGCTTGCCACGGGTAGGTCCGATGGCCAGATGTGCAGGTGCTCTGGCTTGGCACTCCTCTCCCCGCTGTGATGCCCCTGAAGCCAGCAGCACTGGTTTGATGCAAGCACTTCTCAACAATTTTCCAAGCAAGACTGGGCCCTAACACCTCCCACTTTCTCACATTACATGTCAGTGACAGGACACAGAGGCTGAGGAGTGACCTATTATCCTTGATGAAAAGTAATGCTACCACAGAAAGCTGACTCCATGTCATGCTACCTGTGATGGTTAATTTTAGTGTCAGCTTGACTGGCGTGCCCACAGATTTGGCTAAACATTATTTCTGGAAGTTTCCAGGAGAGATTAGTATTTGAGTTGGTGGGCTGAGTAAAGAAAACTGCCCTCCCCAGTGTGAGTGGGCACCAACCAATCTGTTAAGGGCAGAGGAGAGCTGAATTCTCTTTCTCTGCTGGACTGATAAACTGGGACATCAGTCATCTGCTGCCCTTGGCCTGGGATTTCCACCATCAGCTCCCACGGATCCCCAGGCCTTTGGACTTGGATGGAATTACACCACCAGCTTTCCTAGGTATCTAGCTTGCAGACAACAGATTGTGGGACTTCTCAGCCTCCATAATCACATGAGCCCCATAATCCCTCATAATAAATCTCTTTCTCTCTATCCGCACCATTGGTTCTGTTTCTTTGAGCTTTTGTTATTGTTGACCTGGATTCTCCCAGTCTCAAGTTTGCTTTATTTTTGTAAAGATCAATCTCATAGCTACAGCAAATGACTGACAAGTATTCACATGTGTATTTTTAGCTTACACTGGTAGGCAGAGTAATGCACACCCCCACCCCTGAGATGTCCATACCTTCCTTAATCCCCAGAACCTGTGAATAAGGTGTTACATGACAAAATAAACAAAATAAACTTTGCCTATATGATACAGACCTTGAGATTAGAAGATTATCCTTCTAATCATTGGGTAGAGCCCACCCTCATCAGATGAGTCTTTAAAAGTGAAAAGCCTTCTTTCTTCAGCTGTGGTTAGAGGAAGAGAGATATGATGACGGAGGAAGGGTCAGAGAAATGCTCTGCTCGTGGCTTGGAAGGGGGAGGAGGGGCTGAGAGCCAAGGAATCCAGGCAGCCTCTAGAAATTGGGCAAGTAAATGGATTCTCTCCCATAGCCTCCAGAAAGGGATTCAGCCCACCCAGTGAGGCCCATGTTGGACTTCTGACCCAGAGAACTCTACAATAAATCTGGGTTTTAAGTCACTCAGTTGGTGGTAATTTGTGATAGCATGTTATAGCCAGCCCTCAGAGACAGGGTGGACTCCAACCCAAAATTTGGTTCAGATGTCAAGGCTAATGATGTCACATGAACCAAGAGGATACAGTAAGTTTGTTACTTGTGTAATGGAGCTTACAGGGTAATTCCCAAGCAGGTCCAAAATGGCTTCAGAAAGCAGGGAAAGGGGACTGATGTGGAGATTCTATGGTGGTTAGGAGTTGGGGACAGGGGGTTCCTGTGCATGGTTTGAAATTCTCATCAACACCAAGGGAGAGAATGCCCCCAGGCATTTTTATCATGGTGACCAGGTGTGGGGCAGAAAAGGAATAGGGTGGGGGTAATACTTCAACACCATCAGCAAATATTAAAAAAAAAAAAATAGAATCACACTCTATTTCCTACTCACAGTGGAAAACCAACACAACCATCCTCCTCTAGTTCCATTTAAGCACCAATCCATCCATTCACCCACCCATCCCCTTATCCAATGTTGTATTGTGTATCTGCCATGTGCCAACTACAGCTAGAAGTTATGGATGCACTGATGTCCCTGAAAAAAGTTTTCCTCCTGTTTTATTAATGGTCTGGTAGGAGTGGACGTTGAATGGATTTATAATTATTAGATTATTTGCCAAGTATCACAATTTGTGGTATATGGAGAAGGCTCAGGGAGAACAATGGAGAAAAAGATTTTTCTTTCTAGGAATTTTAGGGAAATTTTCACTGAGAAGATGATGATTCGTACAGTTCTTGAATAACAACCAGGAGCAGAACAAGCAGAGATAGCAGTTAAAGCTCTTTTAGAACTCTAGGACAAATCATGACAAAGGTGTAGGGGCATGACGTTTTGTCTGTGTGGCAGTAAAGTGGATTAGCTGGTGAGGGTTTTTTCATCTGATCCCATGTGGGTTTGGGATTGGTGACTGGGATTTGGAAGAAAAAGCTGGAATGGGGGAAAGATGACCAACAATTACCTGCATGCTGACCTCATTTAAAGATGGGAATTTGTTTGTAGCTTGAAGTCATTGACTTATACCCGGTCTAATGTGCACGAAGGAAAACATGTGATGCCTGTAACATGAGCAAGACTGGGAAGACATAGTTTTAGGAAAAGGAAACTAATCAGTAATGAACATTTCTAGCATAGACTATAGTTTGTTTGTTTGTTTGTTTGTTTGTTTGTTTTTCCCAATGATGGTCCAAGGAGATGATGCACAGAGTATGTAGAATTATAAGACCGCTTGCTGAAGGGAGCATGTGATCTGGAGCACTGGCAAAGGGATAAAGCTGATCATCATGATTTAAATGTGTCTTGTCCCCTTTGGGTCCTCCTCTTTGTGACGTCCTAGAACATCCTAGGACATGGCTAGTCTTTGAACTTTCCTTCCCCAGCTCCGAGGTCTGGCAACCCTGGTAGCAGCCTCCCCCACTCATGTGGGTATTCAATGGGGGAGCCTGGATTTTTATAAGAATTCCAACGTTAAAGACCAGGTTCTGTTGGAGAGAGATGCAAGCCTTCTCTAACTTCTACACCCTGCCTTGTGCTGCATCCTTGTTTCCCTCTCTCTTTTTTGTATTTTAGACTTGAGATTCTTTTCATATATATATAACAAGTTCCTGCTTTGAACTTAAAAGTAAACATTATGAGAGAGGAAGAAAAGTATGGTCCAATCTAACTTGAAATGCTCAAATATGATTAGTATTAGACTGTGAAGTACCTCTGCCTTATCTTTTGGAGCCAGCTGCTGGGGCATTTTGAGGGATCAGGCTGGTTGTTGTGGTGTGATGTTTTTTTAAAACAAAACATAAGCCCCAAATGATCTGTGGCTAGACTCTCCATAAAATCCCCTTTGTCAAAAGCTCAATCTTTCTAATTTATCTCCCCACCCTCATCATTTGGCCTAATCCCAATTCATGGAAGCCAATGTGGGAGTAAAATAGGTTCCAATCACAATCTGGCCATTTCCCTCTTCCTCCTCTCTGTATTTCTGCTTTTCTCTTTTCTAAACCTGCCAGGCTACATCTAAGGCTTTCCCAATTGAGGAAACAAATTATTTGGGTCATACAGGCCACAGTATTGCCATTTGTAAGCCAAAAAAATGCTGCTTGGCATTTTGAAAACTGATTTATTAATACATACAGGGGGGTCTTGCATGTCAACAACTGCAAATTATGGATAACGGATTTGCATCTTCTGTAGCTTCATGGCATCATTCAGTGGGACTTCATAAGCTAAAAAAAAGGCTAAATGATAAAGTGGTTTTTAAAAAAATCTCTTTTTACACTAGCTGCCTACATCTTTCATCAAAAAGAAAGAAGAAAACAAAAAAATATGTTTCTCTTAATTCACTGAAAAGTTTAGCTTTAAAGCATTAAAAGATTTTAAACGCATGAATTATTATGTGTACAATGTATGAATCAACTACAGAAAGAATAGGAAATGAATAACTGCTTCGCATCAATCTCCAGTGAAACTATGTACAGGGAAATGAATTTGGGATTCAATCAAGTAAGGAGCTAGCATTAAGGTTCCTCCCGAACACATTACTCTGAAATACTTGAAGAATGCTAAAAGGAAAAGATAATTTATGCCCATCTTCAGTGATTGTGCACTTCTGGGGAGACATCAAAAGTTGTGTGTTGATCTATTCCCAAAAGAGGCCAAGTATCAAAGGATCATTAATTAGTAAATAGCAACACAGATAATAAGGGTCACTAATTGAGGGTCATGGGGTATTACTGCAGCGAGGTAATTGGAGAGGTCTGTGAGGATTTCAACAAAAAGATAGATTTTTTTTTCTGAATTTAAAATGTAATTGGAATCCTAGTAGGTGGGAAAAGTAAGGAGGACATCTCAGAAGAGGCGGACTGATAAGGTATGGAGAAGGATGTTCTAAAGGTGCTCAGGGGCCATGAGGAGAACTGCTTTGAACTTTATATACGCATATGCTCTTTTTGGTCTGGCTTTCTTCCACTCACCATTGTATCTGTGAGGTTCATCCATATTGTTACCTATGAAAAGTTCAAAAACAGGCAAAACTAATTTATGGTGTGGAAGGTCAAAATGATTATCAGAGAGGTTTGGAATTTAGAGAATTCAAGAAGAGATGGGGTTCATAGGAATATCAAAACATCAAATACCTAAGAAATGCTCAGAGAAAGATATTCAAGACTTCTACATTGAAGATGACACATAATTACTGACAGCAAATGGAAGGAAATACCATGTTCATGGATTGGAAGATTCAGTGTTGTTATCAGATCTTGTTTTCCTGAAACTGATCTGTATATGCAATGCAATCCCCGCCAAAATCCCAGCAGATCTTATTTTTGTGGAAATTGACAAGCTGATTCTAAAATTGATGTGGAAAGGCAAAGGGCTAAGAATAGCCAAGGTCAGAAAAGAATAAAGATCATTAAACTTTGCAACGTTATAAAGGCTATAGTAATTAAGACTGTGGTTTGCTAATATAAGTATAGGCACATTGATCAGTGAAATGGAATGGAGGCTTCAGAAACAGATTCACATGATTATAAATGACCTGATTTATAATAAAGTTCCCACTTACATTACTGGTGACAGTGTAGTTTGGGCCACTCACTTTGGAAAACTGTTATTATTATTTATTAGTATGTAATAAAATTAAACATAAACTCACCTACCTAGCACATCCATATTTAAGTAAACCAATAGAAATGTGTACATGTGTGCATCAAAAGACACGTACAAGAGTGTAGAACAACATGACATCACTGTTTGTTATAGTCCCTAATTGGAAACACCCCAAATGCCTATCAACACTTGAAGAGATAATAAATGATAGTTCACTCATACCATGGAACACTATATACAGGTGTCTTGGTGTGTTCAGGCTGCTATAACAAAGTACCACAGACAGGTAGCTTATAAACAGAACATCATTTCTCATGGTTCCGGAGTTTGGGAAGTCCAGGATCATGGTGCTGGAAGATTTGGTCTTTGGTGAGGGCTTACTTCCTAGCTCTCTATCTTTTCACCATAACCTCACATAATGGGAGGGGCTGGGGGGGGCCTCTTTCATAAAGGCACTAATCCCATTCACAGGGGCTCCACCCTCATGACCTTGTCATCTCCCAAAGGCCCCACCTCCTAATTCCATCGCATTGGACATTAGGATTTCAACATATGAATCTTGGGGATGCAAACATTCTGCAGCAAGTTTCCATAAACTTTCTCAGTACAGGGTCAGATAGTAAACATTTTAGGCTTTGCTGGCCATATCATGTCTGTCACAATTACTTATGTCCACTGTTGTAGTGTGAAAGTAGCCACAGACAACCCATAAATGAATGAGCATGGCCATGTTTCTAGAACTTTATTTATGAACACTGAAATATGCATCTCGTATAATTTTCATATCACAAAATATTATTCTTCAGAAATCTTTTCCAACCATTCAAAATATAAAAATCATTCTTAGCTCATGGGCTGGACAAAAACATTTCCTCTCCTTGAGAGAGAAAGGAAGGGAAATATGAATGAGCTTCACAGATATAATCATGAATGGAAGACAAGCATGACCAAAAAGAGCATATATGTTATGATTCCACTTATATAAAGTTCAAAAACAGTCAAAACTAACTTATGGTGATCAAAATCGTGATTATTAGAGAGGAATAATCAGGCAGGTTTCTCGACTGTAGCTAAGGTTCTCTTTTATGATCTGGGTGGTGGCTAATGAGGTACGTTCACTTTATAAAAACTCATCAATTTGTCCCATACATTTGCTATATTTCTAGAAAACAGTTTTTAAGATTACTAATCTTAAATTACTTAGCTGTCTCAGTTAAGAGACAGTATCATGCGCTGGGTCAGTGCATGGATTCTGTAGACAGAGTGCTGGGTCTAAATCTTAGTTCTATCATTAGCTGTGTGTGCTTGGGTAAGTTGCTTCACCTCTCTGTTCCTTAGTTTTCCTGAAGTGTAAAAAAGGGGATAACTATGGTATTCACCTTGTGGTGCTGTTGTAAGAATTATGCATTAATCCACATAAAGCTACTTGGAACAATGCTGGCATGCCCTAAGCACTCAATTATTGTTAATTAGCATTACTGTGGCCAACAACATTTTTTGCTTTGGGTCTTACACTCCGGTGTGTTAAGATGTTTATAAACTGTTGATTCTGCCCTATATTATGTTTACTTTTAGATTACGTCTTGGGCCAGGAACACAAAGAAGTCTTTCTAACTCACATGTGGTCCAGCCTGGCTCACCAGGAACATGATTCTGGAGAAGAGCCTAGGAAGGAAAGCCCGTAGTCATAAATAATGTAAATATCCCTTTTCTTATTATAATGGACATATTTTTTAAAGATTTTATTTATATATTTGAGAGAGAGAGAGAATGAGAGAGAGAGCATGAGGGGGGGAGGGCCAGAGGGAGAAGCAGACTCCCCACTGAGCAGGGAACCTGATGCAGGACTCGATCCCAGGACTCCAGGATCATGACCTGAGCTAAAGGCAATTGCCAAACCAACTGAGCCACCCAGGCACCCTAGAATGGACATATTGCCTGTGAAAAGTTCAGTGTCAGGAGGTGCTAGCTGAAGACTCTGAGATCCGGGATTCCAAATGAATATATATTTCCATTCTGAACTAATCATTTTTATGGGAAACAGAAGGGGGTTTTGGGACAGGTACATGGACAATATATTCAATTACTCATCCTGTATCTAGAGAGTGCCCCAGGCAGGATCCCTCAACCTCCAGGAACTTTATAAGATGTAATTCTGCTCACCCACTTTAAGTTTTTTCCTGGAAAAAAGGCTGAAAATAAATAAAGATGGAAATAAACAAGTACCCTCTATCCTTTAGGATCTATAAAGGAAAACTAGACTGATAAGCAAGATGTTTCATGACTTAAAAAAAAAAAAGAAGCAAACAGCTTTTTTCCCCCGACTATAAATATTTTCTGTTTAATCATTTAATAGATTTTACTGAGTGCTTAATATATACTGCATAAAAGGCCAATGAAATTCCACATTAAAGAAATCTTTTTGACTTTGTTCCTTATTTAAGGTCTTTGACCATGGAATGCCAAAAATGTTAAAATTCTTCCTTTTTATCCCCCTCCCACCCCCCCCAATCCTACCCATTTGTATCACAGAACGCTTTGGGAAATGAGTTAACCAGTCTTTTAGTGCTGGATACTGAGGTTTTCCAGTTCTTCGCCGCCATAAATAACACTGCGGTGGACATTCTTATACCCCCAACTTTGGACACATGTGAGATTCTCTCTTTAGGAATAAATTCCTAGGGGTGGAAAGGTTGAGCCAGACGCTCTGTTTCTTTTTGCGCACACAAAAGACCCTGTGTTGGTTTTACAAATACTAGGTAATCACAGACTCGTACAACATCGGGGTCGGAAGGGACCCTGGAGAAGCACCAACCCAAGCCCTCCCGCAGCACTGGGCAGACCCGGGCTGGAAGCCAGGTCGGTGCGCTTCTCACAGCTGCTCAGTGGAGGAAAGGCATCCTGGAGGGCCGTCGGGGAGGCACCACTGGTACCCGCCTCTGCATCTGCTGCCTCAGGCCCCTTGCCTCTCTGCACCTGCTGCCTCAGGCCCCTTGCCTCTCCTGTCTCAAGGGGCTTTCTCTTTCAAGCCAGCGTGTCATATTTATGAGCCATGGGACGTTGACCAAGAATCAAAAGGCAGGAGAACTGAGATCCAATATGGCACCCACTCTTCCCCTTAAAGGACAGCCAAGAACTCAAAGTGCCCCAAGGCACTTGTGTGTGCGTGCGGATGCGCGTGCGCAGGGGCACACTCATGCAGGGATTGCTTTGGGGAGCTTAGGAGGAGGGGTCCACGTGATGCCACATGATCATTGATTTCCCTGCAATGCAGCTCTGACCCCGCGGCTTAGATCGCCTACAGAAAGCACGAGGCTGACAGTCTTTTGAATGATTTCCCACACTTGCCCACGGCTTGTCTTGGAACTGGGGGGATGTGTTTGCAGGATTCTTGGTAGGAGGTGACGAGCAGCTCGGGTCGCTGACCTGAGCAGCCTAGGGCACGGGAGAGAAGCGGAGCCCAAGGAGACCCAGGGCGGATTCAGAAGCTGGAGCACCTGCTAACTGGCTCCTGGACAGGGACCAGTGCATTCCCTGAGTCCCTATCCCTCGTGTGTTTGATTTTAACAAAACCCAGCTTTTTTCAAGAGGGGAAAGGGAGGAAGCTCCTGAGATGCCTCTGACTTTAATTTGGGGAAAAATAACATCTGATCCTTGTCTGGAGACACAGGTCACCACATGAGAGCAAAGGCTCCTGAAGCTCCATTCTTATTTCTGGCTTGGAAAAGTTCTTGATGTTTCATAGAAAACCTTCCTACATCCTCCCACACCCATTGGTTCCTCCACCCTGCCCTGACTTCTTCTACCTCCTGACACAGATAATTAATAGGACAGGAAGTGGGCTGGCCAAGAAGTCTTCACCAAGGGGGGCCGGGGTGGAACCACGGTCTGGGATCTCTTGGGGCTCTGGGGCTTCCTTGGATTTTAGACTGGGGTTCATGCCAGGAAAGGCAGTGCCCTGGGGTTTAGGGAATTCTCTCTGGTCCCACTATCTGAGGTCAGCTCTAGAGCCAGAGACGATGTCCTCATTTCTTCTTCCCATGGTACGTACCACCGCGCTGCTTACGTAGCAGGGATTCCAAACAGGCTTGTTGAATGAAGTGAATGATTCACTTCGCGTTGTGTAGGCTTTCTCGGGTCCAGGTGTGGCCACATGGGTATGTGTGCTGACCTTAGCTTCCAGCCCTGATAAGCACTGGAGGATTGCCTGGTGAAGTGGCACAGGAAATAGGATGCCTCTCCAAGGTTAGGAAAAACCCCTCTCCCTCTTCATCGGGCCCACCCCAGCCCCCACCCCCTGCTGCATGCAGTGAGGGTCTAGGCCACATTAAGAATGACAGACAAATGGCTGACTTGATCTCAGGCAAGGACATATTTCAGACTGAGTTACACCTAGGCCCTCTGAGAAGCAGGGACAGACAGAAAGAAGGTGAAAAAAGCGAGGCCAGGTGACTGGCTTACTTTAAGGTGCCACAGAGGGGTGAGGCGGGGTTAGAATTCATCCCACACTGTTCTTGACACCCCATGAACTCTGCCGTTTGACTATGTTCACACGGAGGAGGACACCTCGGGAGAGTACCGCTCAGCAAGCCAGGCTCCTGCCCAGGGTGACTTTTCTACTTTGTGCAACGTGTCATGGAGGGCAGTGTGGCCTGGGAACTCAGTTCCATATTGCTGTTTTATATCTCCCCATTTCCCTCTTTTAAATGTCCTGGAGGTGTGAGCAGTGAGTACGAGCTTGCACGAGTGTGTGTCCTCAGTGTGGCTTTGAGGGCTGACTTGAATCACTGGGGGCTGGTACTAAAATGATTCAATTGCACCTACACCAAAATGCCCTCTCCCTTCCCCCTGATGGTTGAGAAGAGAGACAAGCTTCAGGCCAGGAATCTGTCCCCTGTGTTCTCTGGCCTAGTGTCATGGACCTGTAACCGCTGCTTGTCCAGTAAGGCCTCCCCTCCCCCTTCCCAACTTCTGTCCCCTGACTTTGCACGGAAGGGAGAGAGTGAGGCACACTGATGGGATCTGCAGTGTCTTTTCCCTGTTGAGGTCTGGGAGAGGTGGAGAGGAGGTTCTAGATGTTCCAAGGAAATCCACCTCCCCTTTCTTTCTTTCTTTTTTTTTTTTTATAAATGTTTTATTTTTTTTTAAAGATTTTATTTATTTGACAGAGAGATAGAGAGCACAAGTAGGCAGAGAGGCAGGCAGAGGGAGAGGGAGAAGCAGGCTCTCCGCTGAGCAAGGAGCCTGGTGTGGGGCTCGATCCCAGGACTCACTCTGGGATCATGACCTGAGCCGAAGGCAGCCGTTTAACCGACTGAGCCACTCAGGCACCCCATCCACCTCCCCTTTCAAAGAGGTCACATTACCCCCCATGACTTCCGATCTTCCTCTCCGGGTTTCTAGGGAAGGCTTTTTACTGCTCCTTATAAACTGACTACGAAGGCCCCGGTGGTTTTAAGTTCTGGATTTAGCCTGTAAATTTAAAGCCTAAGAGACCTCCTACAGGTAGTTGGTTCCACAATCCTCAGTTTTCCCATCTCTAAAATAGGGGCACCCACTGAGCACTGCCTTGAACAGGAGGATGGACTTGGAAGAGTTAGGTGTAGTCTACATAGTCCCTGGGCTCTGAGCTGCCTCACATCACAGGCATTGGGCCAGTAGAGCCTTTGAAGCCCTCCCTGCTCTGTTCTTTTCTTGTTTTACAAGCTGTAAATCATCAACGATTCAGGCCTTGATCCTTTCAGACATCGAGACTCACCCTTTGTGCCCCCACCCAGATCCCTCTTTTCCTCCTTCTTAATTTATGGACTTTTATGTAAAAAGGGCTATAATAAACAGACGTCTCTAAAATGATGTTCCGTTCTTTAAATCAAACTCCAGACCGGCGGTATCACGTGAGTCAAGGATAATTCTCCCCTCGCGGTGCGGGGTCCCTATCAGGAGATTAAGCTTGTAATGTGGAATAAAGCTTAATCCTTATGTCTTCTCCACTGCCTCCCCATATAATTTAAAAGCAACATCAGTTTCTTCTGGGTTTGAACAAAAATCCCTCCAATCATCTTAATGATTTAATCATCTTCAGTTAAATGTGAAATTGGAGTGAATGACAGAAAACAAAAACAGGTTGGTAGACCAAGAGTTCATGTTTCTTGACCTGAAACCCATGTCGGTACTACCCCTGAGACATTTTGATGTGTGTGTGTTCACATAGTAGTAGAGTCAGAAAAGTTTCTTTTTTCCTACTAATGTCCAATGACTGGGGGAAAAATATATGAAGAACTCCATATATTAAAAATAAAACACTTTGAAACTATCATGTCAAAGTAGACCAGTTCCAGAGAAATGAAATGTCTTATATACATTGTAAATGTCTTTGTAAATGTCTTATATACTTTGTGAATGTCTTTGTAAATATCTTATGTACTTTGTAAATTAAGGAAACATACGCTTACTTTGAATGAGAATAACACATCAATTTATCACTTAATTCTATATTATAGCCATATAAAGAAGACTGAGGGGGAAAATGGGAGTCCAAAAACAGGAGGAATGTTCTAGAAGTGGGGGGGGAGGGGAGGTGGAGAGGGTGGGGAGAAAAAGTGGAAGAGAGAATGAGACAGAAAACACAGAGGACGCACAGAGACTCATTCATTTATTCCCCATTTATTTAGCATCTGTCGGACAGGAGGGAGGACCTGGGAAAGAGCATGTCTAATCTAAAGAGTTCTGGGCTCTCAAGGGCCTCCCATCACAGGTGTTGGGCTTCACAAGGTGCTAGATCTTTCCCCATGGGTTCTCTCTTTGCCCTCTCCCCCAGGAGCCAAGGGAGATGGATAAAGGAACCAACGCATACATGCGGCAAGGTAGGGACCTGAGGTAGGCAGAGGTGGAAGGCAGACCCCCGAGAGGGAAGTGCTAAGTCTGAAGGTACTGTGTGAAGAGAGTCTCTGGGCATCATTACCTGTCTGGTGGAAGGTGCTCGGGGCCATCAGGAGGATATGGCATCCTTGGCTGGCATCCTTGCTAGGATTAAGTCCCAGAGGTTGTACCTCTGCACAAACACCATCTTCCACTGCTCTGATGACACTCCAAGGGATTGCTGAGCTGCTGGAGATTTCAGGGGGAGCTGACTGAAGATCGTAGTGTTTTTTAGGATCCCTTGGGGTGTTTGTTGTGAACGCATGCATCACAGCTCCCCACCTCCCAGATCTGATTTTGGTAAGCCTGGGATGTTGATTTTTAATAGGTACCCTCCAGGTGATTCTGATATAGGATATCCTGGGCTGAAAGTAAAGAAAGCCTCCTCCATTGGGTATTTCAACCCCCAGCTTCTTGTTCTAGGTTCCACGCGCCACAGAACCATTAAAGTCATAGATGGGGTCGGGTGTTGTTATGAGGTTCTCCACACCACTGATAATTTTAAGGCTATTTCCCCAGATTGCTTCCTTTGTCTGATATACTCTCTTCTGCCCCTCTCATAGACCTTGGTCTACTCTGCACATAACCACACCTCCACCTGCATCTTCAGTGGATGGTTCTTGTATACCTTGTATAAAACTTCCTTCTTATGGCCTTGCCTTTCTCTGCCTAAGGATTTTATATGGCTCTGGAGTGTTCTTAGTCTGTGCTGCAGCTGACCAGAAGCACCAGGGAGTGAATTCTCAGGAGAGTCACTGAAGCAGGGACAAATTGCTCTTGGTAGTGAAATAGCCCAGCCTCCTTGCTTCCTGAACAGACAACTCTGAGGCACCTTTCACACAGTCTATAAAAGGTCCCCAGGAGGATGGAGGCCTGGCTACTCACCACGGATGGCAACATACTGGACAAGTACTTGGCTTTTCTTCCTTCCCAGTCATGCTCCCCGCACACCCTCACAGAGCCTCCCAGAATCACGTCCCAGACAAATGACTTGCACACAAATCCTTGTCTCAGCCTCTCCTTAGGGACACCCAAACTAAGATGATTTTTCTTTTTTCCTTAATTGTTTTATTGTTATGTTAATCACCATACATTACATCATTAGTTTTTGATGTAGTATTCCATGATTCATTGTTTGTGCATAAAACCCAGTGCTCCACGCAGAACGTGTCTTCTTTAATATCCATCACCAGGCTAACCCATCCCCCCACGCCTCTCCCCTCTAGAACCCTCAGTTTGTTTTTCAGAGTCCATCGTCTCTCATGGTTCATCTCCCCCTGCGACTTACTCCCCTTCATTCTTCCCCTCCTGCTATCTTCTTCTTTTTTTTTCTTAACATATATCGCATTATTTGTTTCAGAAGTACAGATCTGTGATTCTACAGTCTTGCACATTTCACAGCACTCACCATAGCACATACCCTCCCCAATGTCTATCACCCAGCCACCCCATCCCTCCCACCCCCCAACACTCCAGCAAACCTCAGTTTGTTTCCTAGGGTTAAAAATTCCTCATATCAGTGAGGTCATATGATACATGTCTTTCTCTGATTGACTTATTTCACTCAGCATAACACCCTCCACTTCCAACCACGTCGTTGCAAATGGCAAGATCTCATTCCTTTTTAGGGCTGCATGATATTCCATCGTGTAGATATACCACTACTTCTTTATCCATTCGTCTGTCGATGGACATCTCGGCTCTTTCCACAGTTTGGCTATTGTGGACATTGCTGCTATAAACATTGGGGTGCATGTACCCCTTCGGATCCCTACATTTGTATCTTTGGGGTAAATACCCAGTAGTGTAATTGCTGGATCGTATGGTAGCTCTATTTTCAACTGTTTGAGGAACCTCCATACTGTTTTCCAGAGTGGCTGCACCAGCTTGCATTCCCACCAACAGCGTAGGAGGGTTCCCCTTTCTCCACATCCCCGCCAACATCTGTCATTTCCTGACTCGTTAATTCGAGCCATTCTGACTGGTGTGAGGTGGTATCTCACTGAGGTTTTAATTTGGATTTCCCTGATGCTGAGCGATGTTGAGCACTTTTTCATGTGTCTCTTGGCCATTTGGATGTCTTCTTTGGAAAAATGTCTGTTCATGTCTTCTGCCCATTCCTTGATTGGATTATTTGTTCTTTGGGTGCTGAGTTTGATAAGTTTTTATAGATTTTGGATACTAGCCCTTTATCTGATATGTCACTTGCAACTATTTTCTCCCATTCTGTCGGTTGTCTTTTGGTTTTGTGGACTGTTTCTTTGGCTGTGCAAAAGCTTTTTATCTTGAAGAAATCCCAATAGTTCATTTTTGCCCTGGCTTCCCTTGCTTTGGCGATGTTTCTAGGAAGAAGCTGCTGCGGCTGAGGTCGAAGAGGTTGCTGCCTGTGTTCTCCTTTAGGATTTTGATGGACTCCTGTCTCACGTTTAGGTCTTTCAACCATTTGGAGTCTATTTTTGTGTGTGGTGTAAGGAAATGGTCCAGTTTCATTCTTCTGCATGTGGCTGTCCAATTTTCCCAACACCATTTGTGGAAGAGACTGTCTTTTTGCCATTGGACCTTCTTTCCTGCTTTGTCAAAGATAAGTTGACCATAGAGTTGAGGGTCCATTTCTGGGCTCTCGATTCTGTTCCATTGATCTATGTGTCTGTTTTTGTGCCAGTACCATACTGTCTTGATGATGACAGCTTTGTAAGAGAGCTGGAAGTCCGGAATTGTGATGCCGCCAGCTTTGCTTTTCTTTTTCAAGATTCCTCTGGCTATTCGGGGTCTCTTCTGGTTCCATACAAATTTTAGGATTATTTGTTCCATTTCTTTGAAAAAAGTGGATGGTATTTGATGGGGATTGCATTGAATGTGTAGATTGCTCTAGGTAGCATTGACACCTTCACAATTTTGGTTCTCCCAATCCATGAGCATGGAACGTTTTTCCATTTCTTTGTGTCTTCCTCAGTTTCTTTCATGAGTATTTTAGAGTTTTCTGAGTACAGATCCTTTGCCTCTTTGGTTAAATTTATTCCTAGGTATCTTATCGTTTTGGGTGCAATTGTAAATGGGATCGACTCCTTGATTTGTCTCTCTTCTGTCTTGTTGTTGGTGTATAGGAATGCCACTGATTTCTGTGCATTGATTTTATATCCTGCCACTTCACTGAATTCCTGTATGAGTTCTAGCAGTTTTGGGGTGGAGTCTTTTGCGTTTTCCACATACAGTATCCTATCATCAGCAAAGAGTGAGAGTTTGACTTCCTCTTTGGCGATTTGGATGCCTTTGATTTCTTTTTGTTGTCTGATTGCTGTGGCTAGGACTTCTAATACTATGTTGAATAGCAGTGGTGAGAGTGGACATCCCTGCCGCGTTCCTGACCTTAGGGGAAAAGCTCTCAACTTTTCCCCATTGAGAATGATATTCACTGTAGGTTTTTCATAGATGGCTTTTATGATATTGAGGTATGTACCCTCTATCCCTATGCTTTGAAGAGTTTTGATCAAGAAAGGATGCTGTACTTTGTCAAATGCTTTTTCTACATCTATTGAGAGGATCATATGATTCTTGTTCTTTCTTTTGTTAATGTATTGTATCACGTTGATTGATTTGCGGATGTTGAACCAGTCTTGAAGCCCAGGGATAAAACCCACTTGGTCGTGGTGAATACTCCTTTTAATGTACTGTTGGATCCTATTGGCTAGTATTTTGGTGAGAATTTTTGCATCCATGTTCATCAAGGATATTGGTCAGTAATTCTCCTTTTTGATGGGATCTTTGTCTGGTTTGGGATCAAGGTAATGGTGGCCTCATAAAATGAATTTGGAAGTTTTCCTTCCATTTCTATTTTTTGGAACAGTTTCAGGAGAATAGGTATTAATTCTTCTTGAAATGTCTGATAGAATTCCCCTGGGAAGCCATCTGGCCCTGGGCTTTTGTTTGTTGGGAGATTTTGGATGACTGCTTCAATTTCCTTAGTGGTTATAGGTCTGTTCAGTTTTCTATTTCTTCCTGGTTCAGTTTTGGTAGTTGATACATCTCTAGGAATGCATCCATTTCTTCCAGGTTATCTAATTTGCTGGCATAGAGTTGCTCATAATAGGTTCTTATAATTGTTTGTATTTCTTTGGTGTTGGTTGTGATCTCTCCTCTTTCATTCATGATTTTGTTGATTTGGGTCATTTCTCATTTCTTTTTGATCAGTCTGGCCAGGGGTTTATCAATCCTCTTAATTCTTTCAAAGAAGCAGCTCCTAGTTTCGTTGATCTGTTCTACTGTTCTTTTGGTTTCTAGTTCATTGATTTCTGCTCTCATCTTTATTATTTCTCTTCTCCTGCTGGGTTTAGGCTTTATTTGCTGTTCGTTCTCCAGCTCCTTTAGGTGTAGGGTTAGGTTGTGTATTTGAGACCTTTCTTGTTTCTTGAGAAAGGCTTGTATTGCTATATACTTTCCTCTCAGGACTGCCTTTGCTGTATCCCAAAGATTTTGAACAGTTGTGTTTTCATTTTCATTGGTTTCCATGAATTTTTTAAATTCTTCTTTAATTTCCTGGTTGACCCATTCATTCTTTAGTAGGATGCTCTTTAGCCTCCATGTATTTGAGTTCTTTCTGACTTTCCTCTTGTGATTGAGTTCTAGTTTCAAAGCACTGTGGTCTGAAAATATGCAGGGAATGATCCCAATCTTTTGGTACCGGTTGAGACCTGATTTGTGACCTAGGATGTGATCAATTCTAGAGAATGTTCCATGGGCACTAGAGAAGAATGTGTATTCCGTTGCTTTGGAATGGAACGTTCTGAATATGTCTGTGAAGTCCATTTGGTCCAGTGTGTCATTTAAAGTCTTTATTTCCTTGTGGATCTTTTGCTTAGATGATCTGTCCATTTCAGTCAGGGGGGTGTTAAAGTCCCCCACTATTATTGTATTGTTGTCGAGGTGTTTCTTCGCTTTTGTTATTAATTGCCTTATATAATTGGCTGCTCCCATGTTCGGGGCATAGATATTTACAATTCTTAGATCTTCTTGTTGGATAGACCCTTTAAGTAGGATATAGTGTCCTTCCTCATCTCTTATTACAGTCTTTTTTTAAAATCTAGTTTGTCTGATATAAGGATTGCCACCCCAGCTTTCTTTTGGTGTCCATTAGCATGGTAAATCGTTTTCCACCCCCTCACTTTCAATCTGGGGGTGTCTTTGGTTCTAAAATGAGTCTCTTGCAGACAGCATATTGATGAGTCTTGTTTTTTAATCCAATCTGATAGCCTGTGTCTTTTGATTGGGGCATTGAGCCCATTTACATTCAGTATAACTATTGAAAGGTAGGAATTTAGTGCCATTGTATTGCCTGTAAGGTGAATGTTACTGTATTTTGTCTGTGTTCCTTTCTGATCTTTGCTGCTTTTAGGCTCTCTCTTTGCTTAGAGGACCCCTTTCCATATTTCTTGGAGGGCTGGTTTTGTGTTTGCAAATTCCTTTAGTTTTTGTTTGTTCTGGAAGCTTTTTATCTCTCCTTCTATTTTCAATGACAGCCTAGCTGGATATAGTATTCTTGGCTGCATATTTTTCTCGTTTAGTGCTCTGAAGATATCTTGCCAGTCCTTTCTGGCCTGCCAGGTCTCTGTGGATAGGTCTGTTGCCAGTCTAATATTTTTACCCTTGTAGGTTACATATCTCTTCTCCCGAGCTGCTTTCAGGATTTTCTCTTTGTCTCTGAGACTCATAAGTTTTACTATTAGATGTCTGGGTGTTGACCTATTTTTATTGATTTTGAGAGGGGTTCTCTGTGCCTCCTGGATTTTGATGCCTGTTTCCTTCCTCACATTAGGGAAGTTCTCTGCTATTATTTGCTCCAATATACCTTCTGCCCCTCTCTCTCTTTCTTCTTCTGGGATCCCAATTATTCTAATGTTGTTTCGTCTTATCGTATCACTTATCTCTCGAATTCTGCCCTCGTGATCCTGTAGTTGTTTCTCCCTCTTTTTCTCAGCTTCTTTATTTTCCATCATTTGGTCTTCTATATCGCTGATTCTCTCTTCTGCCTCATTTATCCTAGCAGTTAGTGCCCCCATTTTTGATTCCACCTCATCAATAGCCTTTTTGATTTTGACTTGGTTAGATTTTAGTTCTTTTATTTCTCCAGAAAGGTTTCTCTAATAACTTCCACGCTTTTTTCAAGCCCAGCTAATATCTTTAAAGTCATGATTCTGAACTCTAGGTCCGACATCGTACTAATGTCCGTATTGAATAGGTCCCTGGCCGACGGTACTACCTCTTGTTCTTTTTGCTGAGGTAATTTTTTGTCTTGTCATTTTGTCCAGAGGAGAATAGATGAATGAGAGAACAAAATGCTAACAGGTTTACAACGTCCCCAGAAAATATACTGTATACAAATCAGAAAAGACCTGAAACCAGGGGAAAAGAAAGGGAAAGAAAGAAAAAAGAAAGAGAAAAAAAAAAGATAAAAAAAGATAAAAAGAAAAACAGAGCAATACAAAAAAAGCAGAATGTGATCAAATGTGATCAGTCTAGTGCATAGATCAGTGCCACACACTAGATTTTGGGCGTATTTTGGTCTGTTAGGAAAAAGTGTCTCCTAAAATTTTAAAGGAAGAAAGACATGTATGTACAAAATAAGGGTTGATATAATGAAGAGATAGAAGATGACTGTAAAGATGAAAATTATAAAAGATTTTATAAAAGGACTTCATAAGATAAGAAGTTGTTTGAAAAAAGAAAGAAGATTAAAAAAAAAAGAAAAAAGGGAGAGAATGTGATCAGGCAGTAGACTAGAACAAAGCCATACACCAGTGATTTAGGGTATATTTTGATCTGTTAGAAGAAACTTTATCTCAAAATTTTAAAGAGAGAGCAACTTATATATATATGCCAAAAATAAGGGTAACTACTATGAAGGGATAAAATATGACTCTAAAAATGAAAAATAAAAAAATTTTTTTTTTTTAAAAAGAGATTGATAAGATGTTGGTTGAAAAAGGGAAAAAGAAAAAAAAAACAGTTAACAAAAATTAACTTTGATGAACTAATGAATCATGGTAAAAAAAAAGCCATGAATTCTATGTGCAGTATTCCCCTAGCGCTGGAGTTCTCCCGTTCTCCTTGATTGGTAAACTTGGTCTTGGCTTGCTGGCTGTTCGTGCTGATCTTCTGGGGGAGGGGCCTGTTGCTGTGGTTTCCAAATGTCTTTGCCGGAGGCGGAATTGCCCCGCCCTTGTCGGTCAGGGCTAAGCAAGCTGCTCGGGTTTGATTTCAGGAGCTTTTCTTCCCTGCAAGCTCTCCGTACAGCCTTGGAGGACCAGGGCAAAAATGGTGGCCTCCCAATCTCCACCCGGAGGAGCTGAGAACTCGGGGCCCCGCTCCTCAGTGCGCCCCCAGAAAAAAGCAGTCACTCCCTTGTCCCCGGTCTCCGGCCGCACTCCGTGCTCACCCGGCCTGTGACCGAAGGTTTCTATCTCTGGCACCCGACCCCGTGTGGAGTCTCCAAACCCAGCAGATCCCTGCGGTGCGCTCCCGCGCCTCTCCTCCCGGGGAAGGAAGGGGAGTCTCCCCAGATCTGCCACTTGTTGGGTCCCTGCTGCAGGAGCAGTGGCCCGACTGGGCCACGGATCACAGTTTATGGCAACCCCAAGCTGAGAGCCTGCGCCTCAGCTCCGTCTCTGCAGCCGGCTTCCCCGCTCCAATACCTGGGAGCTCGGCTGCACTCAGGCTCCCCCGGTCTTTCTGTGACCCCAAGGGTCCTGAGACCACACTGTCCCGGGAGGATTCCACCCCCTGGTTAGCCACTGCAGCGACTCCCTCAGCGGAGCCGACTTCTAACAGTTCCGATTTTGTGCTCCGCGGCTCTAGCACTTGCCAGAAGCGGCCGGCAGAGGCCCCTCCCCCGCCGTCTATCCTCCTGAATATCGCCTCGGATTCACTTCTCCGCACGTCCTACCTTCCAGTAAGTGGTCGCTTCTCTGTTCAGATAGTTGTTGCTACTCTTCTCTTTGATCTACTCTTGAGTTCGTAGGTGTTCAGAATGGTTTGATCCCTATTCAGCTGAATTCCTGAGACCAGACGAAATCCAGGTCTCTTACTCCTCCGCCATCTTGCTCTGCTGTATCTCAAAATTTTAAAGAGAGGAACTTATATATATATTCCAAAAATAAGAGTAACTACTATGAAGGGATAAAATATGACTCTAAAAATGAAAAATAAAAAATGTTTTTTTAAAAAAGGGATTAATTAGATGTTGGCTGAAAAAGGGAAAAAGAAAAATTTAAAAAAAAAGTTAAAAAAATTAACTTTGAAAAACTAATGAATCATGGTAAAAAAGCCATGAATTCTATGTGCAGTATTCCCCTAGCGCTGGAGTTCTCCCGTTCTCCTTGGTCGG
Source organism: Eumetopias jubatus (assembly GCF_037043125.1). Classification (NCBI taxonomy): domain Eukaryota; kingdom Metazoa; phylum Chordata; class Mammalia; order Carnivora; family Otariidae; genus Eumetopias; species Eumetopias jubatus. Next base: position 73,264,775 of record NW_028274816.1, on the reverse strand, counting down.
TAAACTTGGTCTTGGCTTGCTGGCTGTTCGTGCTGATCTTCTGGGGGAGGGGCCTGTTGCCCTGGTTCCCAAATGTCTTTGCCGGAGGCGGAATTGCCCCGCCCTTGTGAGTCCGGGCTAAGCAAGCTGCTCGGGTTTGCTCTCAGGAGCCTTTGTTCCCTGCAAGCTCTCGGTACAGCTTTGGAGGACCAGGGCGAAAATGGTGGCCTCCCAATCTCCGCCCCTGAGGAGCCGAGAACTCGGGGCCCCGCTCCTCAGTGCGCCCCCAGAGAAAAGCAGTCACTCCCGTGTCCCCGGTCTGCGGCCGCACTCTGTGCTCACCTGGCCTGTGACCGAGCGTTTCTATCTCTGGCACCCAACCCCGTGTGGAGTCTCCAAACCCAGCAGATCCCTGCGGTGCGCTCCCGCGCCGCTCCTCCCGGGGGAGGGAGGGGAGTCTCCGCGGCTCTGCCGCTTGTTGGGTCCCTGCTGGAGGAGCAGTGGCCCGACTGGGCCGCGGATCACAGTTTATGGCCACCCCGAGCTGAGAGCCCACGACTCTGCTCCGTATCTGCAGCCGGTTTCCCTGCTCTGATACCTGGGAGCTCTGCTGCACTCAGGCACCCCCGGTATCTCTGTGACCCCAAGGGTCCTGAGACCACACTGTCCCGGGAGGATTCCACCCCCCGCTTAGCCACTGCAGCGACGTCCCTCCGCGGAGCCGACTTCTAAAAGGTCCGATTTTGTGCTCCGCGGCTCTAGCACTTGCCAGAAGCGGCCGCCGGAGGCCCCTCCCCCGCCGTCTATCCTCCCGAATATCGCCTCGGAGTCACTTCTCCGCATGTCCTACCTTCCAGAAAGTGGTCGCTTCTCTGTTCAGAGAGTTGTTGCTACTCTCCTCTTCGATCTCCTGTTGAGTTCGTAGGTGTTCAGAATGGTTTGATCCCTATTCAGCTGAAGTCCTGAGACCACACGAAATCCAGGTCTCCTACACCTCCGCCATCTTGCTCCCTGATTTTTCTCTTTTTAAAAAAATGCTTTTGTATCGTTGCATAAATTCTCAACTACAACCAAGATGTCTGCCAGGAAAAAGAAGTCAGAGAACAACAGAACTTTATCAGGAGTCGGAAAAAAGAAACAAACCAAAAAACCCACAAGATAAAAAGCAAAGGGAAATTTAATAATAGATTGACGAATCCTCTCTCCACCATCCATCCACAGTTCTTATAATTCAGATGCCCCCTTGATACCTGCCAAGGCAGTAGCATTTTCTTACATTTCATTATAAAAAGGTTTATTGGGGCACCTGGGTGGCTCAGTTGGTTAAGCGTCTGCCTTTGGCTCAGGTATGATTCCGAAGTCCTGGGATTGAGCCCCTCATTGGGCTCCTTGCTCAGCAATGAGTAGGCTTCTCCCTCTCTCTCTGCTGCTCCCCACTGCTCGTGCACTCCCCCTCTAAATAAATAAATACAATAAACAACAGCAAAACAACATAAATAACAAGAACAACAACAAAAGACTTTCATCTGAGGTCCACCATTATTTGAACCTAACACTGTCTTTGACAATGTCCTGAGTTCTCTTGGTGTATGTGGTGAGCAGGGTTTCCAGTGTTTTCTGTACCCTGAGCTCTTTGCTCTCTGCAACCAGCTGGCTCAGAACTTCCCACAGCCACAGGATGGCACCGTTCACCTACATCACATCCCCTCATGCTTGAATTTGGCTTTACAGTTGACCATGTGCTTCACACATATTATCTTGTTTGAGCTGAATAACCACCCCGTGATGTAGTCAGGATACATTGCTCTCTTCTACGGTTAAGGAAATGGAGTTTTAAGGATGGCCAATGGTTTGACCTACATCACAAAACAAGGATGAACCATCCACGAGCCTAGACTCCATCCATTCTCATTCTCAGGCCAGTTATGTTTTCCACAACACTTCCTTCTCCCTGCAAAGAGCAACTTGTACACATCCATTCACTTACTCATTCATTCACCAGAACTTCAACAGTGATTGTGACTTGGGTAACTCAAGCTAACGTTTCCCCACTGAAACAGCCTATTCTCAGCCCCAAGGAGGCTCCGTCCCAAATTGCCTTCAAGACATTTTTTTTTCCTTCCCATTAAATAGTTGACACCTTTTGTTATACAAATTCACCCTTTGCATTCCTAGTCCTTGCATTCATATTTACAAAGTGGGGAGAAATAAATCACTTCTGCCCCTTGCCCTCTAAGGAATTCCAGACTCTGAATTCCAGAGATGGTGAACCTGAGGAGCCCCTTCCCACAGGCAAGACCCAATCCTCAGGCCTTTTCCTGCCCCAGCCGGCGCGCGGGGGGGGGGGGGCCTTCCTGGAAATCCACTTGCAGCCTCCACCAAGCTCTCAACAAGGAGTGTTTATGGCTATAGCACTGCAGCTGGGAACCATAAGGCATGAATGAACGTGTGTCCATATTTTGGAGCCGATTTTTGTCAGGAATGTACTAAACACTTCATAAATTAAGTCCTTGGCTGTCAAGCTACCTCTGATATTAGATTAGTCATTGCTAGCCATTCTCCATATAAAACCCAGGGGACAGATGCACCGGATGGTGTCAGAGTTTTTCTTTTTCTTTCTTTCTTTTTTTCTTTCTTCCCTTTTTATAATGGAAAATGTGTGCAGGAGAAGAAGTCACTCTGTCCCACACTATACAATTGCAGATGTACGCGATGGACTTTCCTTCTGGTTTTCCCAGGACCCTCATCTTATGGTTGTCCTCCCAACACATTGTGTGCTCTGAGTGGCTTTTGGTGGAGTGTGAGAGGCTGACCCACCACCCCAGATGCTCTGGATTTCCCTCAGGTTTTGTGTGTGCGCAAGGCACTGTTGTCAACGCTGTCTATGTTTAGAGGAATTCAGGGCTTACAATGATCTTATGAGGGAGGAGGCATGATGACCATCCTGCACCTGATAGCCTAGGAAGCCAAGATACTTGTGAGACGTGTCCAAGGCCACACAATTAGTTCCTAGCAGAGTGGGGATTCATTAGGCATGCCATGCTCTGAGCCACCAGTGCTTTGCCTCTGCTCTACTACCCGTGGCAGACCCATGGTCACAGAACTCTGCTGGTACATGCACAGAAGATGTTGGACTGGGGGTGCTAACCTCAGTTTTTGAGTGCCTACCCATTGGCTTATTAACGCAATCAGTATTTAATTGGGATCTACTGCCCAAGAGGGTCATAAGCAATTATTTTTAGCAAGAGTTTCTTTTAGTATATTATAACATATTTCAGTATATTAAGTAATTCTATATTCCAATATATAATGTAATTCAAAGAAGACCTTCCTGGGTTGACCAGGTGTCTCCTGGGGCACAGAATTCCAACATCCCAGCCCCCATCTCTTGAGGTGGCCCCAGGGGTCTTCCTGAAACAGGGCCCCTTGAGGCACGTGGGCATCTTCAAATCAATATTCTTGCATGTATATTTAGAAGAGGTGCTGGTATTCCATGGGAAGAAGGGCAAAGAAGGGTGAAAATGGGTTTTCTTCCATTTTCTGGAATTATTTGGCACTAGTCACACATCTGCAGGAATCTCAATGTGCCACGGTGTTTTAAATGACAGTAAAAGTTGAAACAAAGTGTGTGGCACCGGACCATGGAATGTTTCTGTGTTATTTGAACCACATGTGGAATGAGAATAGCTGGAAGGGAAAAAACGTGTTAGCAACTCAGGTGTACTGTGTTTCTCTGAAGGGATTTACTAAGAAAGTTACAGGGATAGATTCCTACAGCCTATGGACAACTGGCATTGAATTCCCCAGTATTCAATTTTGCCTGCAAGTGACAGGAACATAAAATAAACTAGCCTAAACAGAAAAGGGGATTTATTGGCTTTTACAAGCAGGAAGCAGTGGTTGATCTGGCTTGGGCCTGGCCAAAAAAATGTTATATCCATTTCCCTTCCACCTCTCTGCTATTCTCTCTCCCTGGACAATGCTTCCCAGTGTGCACTGGCTAGTTTCCTTGCCTTAGGGTGGGGGACCTGCATGCACATGGGTTAGGTGGCTACCAATCGCTCATCTTTCCAACATTAAGATCCCCAAGACAAGAATCAGACTTTCTCGCTGAACTCCAACAGAGAAGTCTTAGTGGGTACCTGTTTGGCTCAGATTGAGACACATGCTCAGCTCTGAACTAATCCCTAGAGCCAGTGGTTCTCCTGACTGACCCTCCTGGGTCATGCACTTGTCCCTGTGGGAGGGCAGTGGATACCATGATTTCTATCCTGTTGGGAGCACAATAAGTAGGAAAGAAATTGTCCCTCAAAGGAAAGGAAGCAACATCATATAGTCTTTATAAATTATGTACAGACATTCTGTGACTTGGGTCACAAAAGGACCTCATTCTCTTAATTTATCAATTGATTTATTCATTCATAAAATCTCTGTGGATATTTACTAGGTGCCCGGCTATGCTCTAGAGCCTCAGAGACCCCGTGTTCATGCTTTGCTTTCTGTATCAGGTTGCTAGGACTGCTGTCACAAAGTACCATACACTGGGAGGCTTGAACAACAGAAATGGATCATCTCACCATTCTTGAGGCTAGAAGTTTAAGATCAAGGTGTCAGCAGGGCTGGTTCCTTCTGAGGGCCATGAGGGTGAATCTATCTGTTCCTTGCTTCTGTCACGGTTTCTAGTGGTTTGCTGGAAATCTTTGTTGTTCCTTGGATTGTAGAAGCATCACCCCAGTCTCTGTCTCCATGCACACATGGTGTTCTTCCCATGTGTATATCTGCCTCCAAATTTCCCCTTTTTATGAGGACACCAGTCGTAATGGATTAGGGCCCAACCTAACAGCTTCGTTTTTTTTTTTTTAAGATTTTTATTTATTTATTTGACAGAGAGAGGCACAGCGAGAGAGGGAACACAAGCAGGGAGAGTGGGAGAGGGAGAAGCAGGCTTCCTACTGAGCAGGGAGCCTGATGTGGGGCTCAATCCCAGAACCCTGGGAGCATGACCCGAGCCGAAGGCAGACGCTTAATGACTGAACCACCCAGGTGCCCCACAGCTTCATTTTAACTTCAATACCTACATACAGATCCTATTTCCAGTTGGGTCACATTCTGAATCATGGGTTAGGACTTCAACATATGAATCTTAGGAGACACAACTGAGCCCCTAACAGCATCCTAGCAAGAGGATAAGTCAAAGCAGGTAAGGATGATGCAGTGGGAAGCCTTGTGGAGGAGGTTCAGGATCCGATTTTCCAGCCCTTTACTTCCCAGAAGAGATTCCCTCTCCAGTTATGCAAATCCCTGCTTCCCAAGGAAAGGGACAAGGAAGAATCTTGACCCAGTTATTATTTTAGTCAGTGAGCTTTTGAGCAACAGTAGTGATAAATTTTAAGCCTGGATGTTAGCAGTCTGAGTGTGTTGGCTCTATAGGGGAACCTCTTTGCCTCAAGTGTCCTTTTGTACCTTGAGATGGGCATTCTGTTGCCAGTGGTATTCTTCTCTTGGTTTCCCAGTATAGTAAGAAGTTACCATCCTGGCTCACTCTCCATGCATATTCTTAGCCTCCGGTGAAAGATCCCCAAAGCCTTATTCTTCCCGAATGTTTGCTAGCTGATGGTGTAGGAGGGAAGAAATAGCATGTCTGACTCCATATTGCTTCTATTTCCCTTGCTGCTGTGACCTATAGGTTAGAAACTTCTGCTTAGCCCTGCATGTAAACATGTTAATCATCAAAGGAATTTTGCTTACAGCTAAGATTTGCAAGAAGTGCTCTTTACCCAAAACCTACCTCACCCGAGGAGATAAGGAAATAGCCAGAGCAGTTGGTCAACATCCCAATTCCTCGAGATTGAGGAATTATTAGAATTCAAGGAGGAGTGGAAACCATGCCCTAGAGGGTTAATGAGGTTGGAACTAGCAGAACATTCAAAGCCTATTTTTCAGAGAACTGTTTCTCCCTGATGAGCTGTTGTGTCTTTTCAGACCCCACTGGCAAATCCACTAGCTGTCTCTGCAGAAGCCTGGACTCAGGGTCAACTGGTATGGTTCCAGCCTAAGAAAAAGCAAGGCCCTGCATTCCTTACTAGAGATAAGGAGCTCAAGACCCCATCCAGTTCATACCAGCTCTTGGAGCATGCACATTGCTCCATCTTGTCCTAAGGTAACTTACTGATGTCGGGAGCTGGATATTGCCTCGTTCTGGTGTTAAGTCTCCATCCCAAAGTGAACATGGGGTGTATATTATATATGTGTTTGCTCAGTATGCATGTTCCATCTTTCCTCATGAATAATCATAAGTTTCCCTGCCCCTTTCATCAATATGCATCTAATCTCCTACCCTGAATTTCCCCTTTATTTTTTTTAAGATTTTATTTATTTATTTGACAAAGAGAGACACAGCGAGAGAGGGAACACAAGCAGGGGGAGTGGGGGAGAGAGAGAAGCAGGCTTCCCGCAGAGCAGGGAGCACGATGCGGGGCTCGATCCCAGAGTCCTGGGATCATGACCTGAGCTGAAGGCAGATGCTTAACCGACTGAGCCACCCAGGTGCCCCTGAATTTCCCCTTTGAAAATCCTGTTCCTTAACCCAGAACCTCGGAGATAGTCTTTGGACATCAGTCAGCTATCTCCCCAGGTTGGTGGCCTCCTGAATAAAGCAAACTTTCCTTTCCAGCCAACAGTTGTCTCCTCTCTCAAATATTGGCTTTCAAGTGGTGAGTAGTTGAACTTGGATTTTGGTAAAAAGGTCATCACTAACTTCTTCGGCTCAGACTATCAGCTCAGCTGACAGCATCACCTGCATTTTGACAGAGACTCATAGGCAGGCAGAGGGGTAGGAAGGATCCATAGTGGGGAAAAGGGGAGGCTTCCTGGTGATACCAGGACACAATCAAGCATCTTATTTCCTGTTGGAACATCAAGAACCAATAACAAATAACCCAGTAACCTGTCCCAAATATGCTGAAGAAGGCTGACACTGATGTGTACTATTTCATGCTGGCTCACCAAGGCTGGCTACACATATGTCTTTGCAACTCCACCTTCTAGGAAGTCATGCTGGGAGCTTGCAATTGGCCATGATGGGACTGTTTGCATCATGGAGTCAGCCGATGTTACAAATCAAGGTTCTCCACCACCCCACCACCTCTGCCAGAGCTGGATGCTTAACACACAACCTAATTGCCTGGTGTTAATTTCTGTTTTATCTGGGACATCTCGATTACAAGGAACAGATACCTGTTTAAAGAAGTTCATATGAAAGGGAGTTTGATTATGAGGGTGCAGATCTCAGAAATACCCACAGCCTCAGCATGTGTAACTTTAGGAAACTATGTTGTGAGTTCATGGACCTTCACCTTGGCGTGCAGCCATCAATCTGTCTGGCTAGCCGTTCTCCCTATCTCTGTATTTCTCAGTTCAAAATCCTGAGCGAGTGAGCTTGGTCCACGGACAACTCATCCAGCAAGGACTGGGGGACGACAGGAGAATGGCACGGTACGGAACAGGGCACCGAGGCTGTGTGAATATGGGTTGAGATGGGGAGACAGTGATTGGTCTATCTCATTAGTGTGGCTTTTGAGATGAGAATCTGGCCCCTATTTACCTCTTCAACTTTAAATCCCTACTCTCCACTTTGGATTCTGATCTCCAACAGGAAAAAGGTACCCTCAGTTCCTGCTTGCACTGCATGCTAGCTCATGTCAGCATCTTTGCAGACGCTGTCCTATCTCGTGCGGGGGATTCCTCTCAATGTCTGTCCCTTCCTTAAGCCTCGGCTATATCCCTTCCTGATGGAGGCCTCCCAGATCACCTCTTTATGTATAACAACAGCTACATCACGTGAACCTATCACATAGGATGCCCCACTTGCAATGAGCCCACATATACCTTCCCCATGCCAACAGGGCACCCCTGAAGCCTCCCCTTTTCCCCACTATAGATCCTTCCCACCCCTCTGCCCACTTTTGAGTCTCTGTCAAAATGCAGGTGATGGTGGCTGACACCCCCCCCCAAATAAAGAGCGAGCTCTGAATCAATAGCCTCTACTTGTCATCTGATTGTTCTTAATTTATTTCCACAGGTGGGAAAAGAGAGTTCCGGAATTGGACAAGCAGAGGGGCTGGAGGACAGTGGGAAGGGATGCAGCAGGAGAGAGTGGAGGAATGAAAGCCAGAAAAGGCAGAGCCATTGTAAAGGGCTGAAATACTATTCTAAGTGAATGGGAAGCCACTGCAGAATTTTAAACAGATGGAGTGTTTCAATTTGATTTACATTTTAAGATCACTCTTCCTCTTGTGTGGGAAGGACGGGAGGAACTCGTCTTGCCTGCTGTAATGTTTCCCCTTTCTTCCAGCTGGAAAAGGCACACCAGAATGCACCAGTATTTATACTGGCAAACATCGGGGTTTGCTCTAATTTTTGAAAAGAGAAAATTATAAACTTAGGTACTTAAACTGATTATTTTGTAATAAATCAGAGGTGTTCAATTAGCTTCCGGGTTGAGGCATGTGGTGTTGGGTAGGTACTTCCGTGTTTTAATCAGAGTCTTCAGGAAACAGCACCATGTGTCCGAAGAGATGGTTCTCAGGCTCTGTGAACACCAGCAGGAGTTATTTTGGGTGGGCAGGACTTTTGGGACTTGGATTCCTGCTCGGTTGTAAATCCAGCCCTGGGGGTGTTTGTAACACTCAGAGGCCATATAAATCCCCTGCCCTATCTGGTTTCTGAGACAGTGCCCCACAGTCCCTTAGACCTGATGAAGAGGTTTGTTTGTCTCCTGTTTCCTAAGAGAATAACATCTTAAGCCGTTGTCATGGAATTCTTTCAAGACAGCCTTTAAAGTACTGGTAGAATAAACAACTCTTGCTTTCTGTTTTACCTGGATACTCAGTTAAGCATGAAAGGAAACTTGATTGGAAGTCCAGGCTCTGGATGGGAACAGTTCTTTGAAATTTAGATCCCTCAGCTGGTAGTTAAAGGGGCCGGGTTGCCCCTAACCTACTTATCAGTTCTGACTTCTATCATGCTAATAATGTTGATGATGTTTATTGACCCTTCGCAGTGACCAGGTGCTAAGTGCGAGGCTTATACTAACTCATGGACTCCTCTCAGCAACCTTTGGATGGAGGGAATATTTTCACCTTCATTTTACAAATGAGGCCCTGAAGACAAAGAATATGAAACCTCCAAGTTCGCTTTGCAGAAATGGGATTCTCATCCTGGCATCACGGATCCAGAGCTTTGTTCTTCACCATGACACTTGACTGCTGACTTTAGGAGGTCATAACAGAGATGGGGAATAAGGCAATGAGGGAATAAAGATCACTTATCATTAACCAACAAGTAGCAAATATTTATTTTGCACAAGTATGTAACATTTTCTTTTATTTGGAATATATTTACCTAGCTTACAGACTTGAATTCTACAGTTATTTTCTTAGCAGAACTCACTTCTTTAATAACAACAAAACTACAGGGCTATTAAAATTCTCTTTTTGCATGAGAATTTGATTATAGATAAAAAATAAATAACTAAATCTTAAAAAAATAATCTCTACACCCAACTTTGGGATCGAACTCACAACCCCAAGATCAAGAGTTGCCCGCTCCATTGACTGAGCCAGCCAGCACCCCAGTTATAGATAATTTTGCTGGAAATAAGTGGACTGTCAGGTTTGGCTTAGGCAGGTTTTCCTTCTTTGTTCTTTACATATAGTATTGATTGATTATTGCTATCAGTTGTAGATGGGAGAAAAGCGAACTGAAATAAAACAAAGACATTTATTGGGTCTCAGGATTACAATTCGGGGGGTGCAGATTTGGGTAGCAACCCAAGAGAAGCGTTTTTAAAAACAAAAAGGAATGCTTGTATACACTGTTCACAAATCATTTCGATTGGCGTTGCTGGCAGAAAATGAATTGCTCAACAGAACTTTTTATGTGAACAAAGATTCCACAGTGAAGAAGCATTGCTGAGAACCATCCAGAACAGGGCGGGGAGGACATGGAGGAGGGAGCCTTGCACACATCTCCTGTTTCAATTCTCAGAACACCGTGGACTTTTGACTTTTGTCAATTGCAACTTGTGTTGCACCTGGCCCCCCTCCTGGAATACATCCTTCTACTCTGGGTTGAAATAGAGATAACGCAACACCTGCTAGCTAAATTAATAACCAATCATGCATTAGATACTCAGTTTAATTCTGCCAGCACCAATCAGAATTCCTTCAAGACAATGCAACCTTGTGGTTTTTGCCTTTCTAAGTCTGCACTCCCTGCTCCCTTGGAGCATGCTTTGAGTTTTGGTTTCCTCTGGGTCTCCTGGGTTGCCATCCCTAAGACCCCAAATGAATGCTTCTGGTTGCTTTTCAGCCTACAGGCCTTCTTGGTTTACAGTTGCCAAGGCAATCACTAAGCAAAAGCCACTCACTGTAGCAAGTTGCTGATATTCCAGCAGAGTCCTCGGAACGTTCTAGGTTTGGCCTAGTTCAAAAGTACACAGTTCCACCCAGGGAGGACATGCATCAGGCCCACCTCCTTAATGGTCGCCAGGCTCCATTTTTTAAAAAAACTCCTGGACATAAGGGGCTCTGCTTTATTTCACCTTTCACTGAGTTGAATTGATAACCGCTGTGTGCTGGGTTTTGTCCCCGACCTGGAGCACTGGAAGCTACTCCTGGGGCAGGGGGGGGGGGGTTGGTTGTGGTGTAGGGTGGGTTCATCAATGTGGCCCCTCCAGGCACTGGGAGGGCTTTGGGAGCTTTCAGTGAAAACAGAGCTTGAAGATTTCAGTTTCTCTCTAAAAACGTGAGTCTGGACTTGACTTCTGTCCTCGGATCAGGAAGTCCTTGTCATGGGGTCACACGGTCTCCTGGAATTCCCTTCAATTCAATTCTCCCTAGAACCTCCTCGAGCTTCATGAAAATCCACATCTGGCCTTTAGCCTCCATTGTGTCGGATGCTTGGATATGCCTGAACTTGAAGTAGCAACAGCCTAGATCCAGGCTGAGGATAACAGACCAAATCGCATCGAGCCAATTCCCTAAAAGGCACATTGGTTTGTTTAAAATTCAATCCCCCTTGGAGGGAATTTGCAATTCTAGCAGCCCCTGCCAGGCAAGTGAGGCAGATTTTGGGTGCTTAAAGAAAATGTAAAAAAACCATTTTTCTAAAGACGCTTTGGACTACACTTAACATTTTTTTTTAAAGATTTTATTTATTTATTCATGAGAGACAGGGAGAGAGAGAGAAGCAGAGGGAGAAGCAGGCTCTGAAGGAGCCGGGAGCCCAATGCGGGACTCGATCCCAGGATCCCGGGATCATGACCTGAGCCAAAGGCAGACACTTCACCATCTGAGCCACCCCGGTGCCCCATACACTTAACATTTTTGACAAGTACTTTTGGTTTCTTTAGAAAAAGAGATGGTTAAGATTTTTTTTTTTTTTTTTTTTTTGCCCATGGGATAAATAGGAGCCACCTGGGCTGTGCATATGGGGTGGGGCTGCTGGTGCCAACAGACCCGCCAAGCACAGACCTTTGTGAACCTCCTGCCACCCCCCGCCCTGGTTTCACATTTTACATGGAACTTCCCCACTTAGGGACCCCCCTTTTCTCTCTATCCTCTCAGGGCTGCCCCACCTGCATCACCTGTCAACACTCTTACACCTCGTCCACATCTTCTGGAAATTCGTTGAAACTGGTGGTTCTCCCTCTTCTGTTGTTTGATTTATTTATTTTTCCCCCATTTCGAGTTTTTATTTAAATTCCAGTTAGTTAACATACAGTGTAATACTGGTTTCAGCTGCGGAATCTAGCGATTCATCACTTACATACGACACCTCGTCATCACAAGGGCCCTCCCGAATGCCCATCTCTTGCTTCCCCACAGCAACCCTCAGTTTGTTCTCCATAGTTAAGAGTTTGTTTTCCGGTTTGCTTCTCTACTTTCCCTCCACGCTTATCTGTTTTCTTTCCTAAATTCCGCATATAAAGGGTTAGTATCCAAAACATATAAAGAATTGTAAAACTCAACACCCCAAAACCAAATAATCCAGTTAAAAATTGAGCAAAAGACACAAATAGACATTTTTCCAAAGAAGACATCCAGATGGCCAACAGACACATGAAAAAATGCTCAACATCACTCATCATCAGGAAAATACAAATCAAAACTACAATGAGATATTACCTCACACCTCTCAGAATGCCTGAAATTAACACCACAGGAAACGACAGTTGTTGGCAAGGGTGTGGAGAGAGGGAAACCCTCTTGCACTGTTGGTGGGAATGCAGACTGTTGTTGCCACTGTGGAAAACAGTATGTAGGTTCCTCAAAAGGTTAAAAATAGAACTACCCTATGATCCAGCAATTGCACTACTAGGTATTTAACCAAAGGATACAAAAATACAGATTTAAAGAGATATATGCACCCCAATGCTTATAGCAGCATTATCAACAATAGCCAGATTATAGAAAGAACCCAAATGTCCATGGACTGATGAATGGATACAGAAGATGTGGTCTATATACACAATGGAATATTACTCAGCCATAAAAAAGAATGAAATCTTGCCATTTGCAACAGCATGGATGGAGCTAGAGCGTATTACCCTAAGCAAAATAAGTCGTTCAAAGAAAGACAAATCCCCTCCTGTTCTTTTAATTACTAGAGTCATAATGGTTCCTGAACTTCTCTACTTTTAATTCAGAGGACTCTCAGGAAGGCGCTGTAGGACTTTGACTGGAAATCTGATCTGCCTTTTAAATTTTGAAGAGGGCAGAGGCATTGGGAGAATGTGCTCAAAACAAAGACTTACTCACAAAATCTAACCTGAAGCTGAGAGGTGAGGTCCCGGACAAGGATGCTGATGGCCTTTATGTATCTTAGAACATACCATGTCCACGTGAAGCTAACCATGGTGGTGAAGACCAACCAAAGGAGCAAAGCAAAGACCATTTAGTCAGATCTTGCTCTTGCAAGGAAGTCAGCCACCAGCACCTGTGTTTGGCAGAGACCCAGAGGCAGGCATAGTGGGAGAGCTTTACAATGGAACAAGGGGAGAAGGCTCAGGGGCGCCCGATGGACGCTTTTGGCCTGGGGAAGCTCAAGGTGAGCAGGGCATCCTAAGTAATTAGTTGGGGGAGCATGTTTGGCTTTCACTCTTAGTCCCAAGTTGGAAGAGGGGACAGAAATTAGAGAAGCTGCCAGTCATTAATCAAGTCCTGGCCATTTGGCGCTGATTGTGACAGGAGTTATTGTTTGGTTTCCTGGATTGTTGCTAGAGACAGTCTGACTTCCCACAAGTCCGATGTGCAGCGGGCTGCCTTCCTGGGCCGGCTGCTGGAGATGAGAGGTTGGTTTCTTGGGCTGGGTGCTCCAAGTTGTGCCAAGTTCCACTTTTATATAAATTCTGGCCATTTCCACTTATATATTCAGTCTTTCAAGTCTATGATTTGAGAATTTTATTTGTCTTGTCCTTAAGGGTAATAGAGATCCTTAAATTCTTTTTTTTTCTTCCCTTTACTTCCTTCCCCTCTCTCCCCCTCCCCCCTTTTTAATTTGGTAATGCCAGGCATTCTGTACACCTCATCTACTCATCACCTCAGCCCCTTCGTAGTATTTATCTCATTCTACAGATAAGGAAATTGAGGCAAAGGGAGCATGTATACCTTGCCAAAGGTCAAATACCAGGAGAAAGGCAGAGCAAAGATTTGAACCCAAGCGTGATTCTTTTCAGAGCTCACTCCTCCCTCTACCAGTACGATGTAACTTTTTTTAAAAAGCTTTTTTATTTATTCATTTGAGAGAGAGACAGAGAAATTACAAGGAGGCGGAGTAGTGCGAGAGCGAGAAGCAGGCTTCCTGCTGAGCAGGGAGGCCGGATGTGGGGCTCGATCCCGACACTCTGGGATCATGACCTGAGCCGAAGGCAGACGCTTAACCGACTGGGCCACCCAGGTGCCCCTGATGTAACTTCTTAAGCAAGGGCTAGTTGTTGCACAAAGCAGATTTGCCCGATTATTCAGAGATCAGGTGAGCCCAATTCCCCTTCAGTCTAGCCCTGCTGACTACGTGCACTGGAGGGCTGTCCAGCTCATCCACAGTTAACTTTACCTCTCCTTTTTATTTTTTTAACTTTTGTTTTTGTTTTTGTTTTTATGCTTTTATTTTCTTCTCACCATGACCAAACTTGTTTGAAGTTTGAACATCTGTCTTGGCACTTATATTGGGCATTTGCTTTGGTGATATAACAAATGAGGGTATGAAACATGTTAAGGAAACAAAATGCTGAATAATGCAACCTTTCCCATGGCCATGCTGGGAAATCCCTTGCTTCTGTAAATGTGACTATATGCACTAGCTCATGATTATCTTCATTTGGACCCTCTCCTGTGGCTGGGACTGTGAGCCCAATTGCTGGGGAGCCAAATGTGCCCCTGATTCCTTCACCTTAAACCGATCATTCTCCAGAAATAAAAACAAAATTGGCTGTTCAGTTACACAGCAGGAAGAAGATGTGCTACAAAAGAAATTACATTATATGCTCCAAAGACAAAGATGACCTTTGGATAATCTGTTATTAGCATTCTTTTTTTAAAATTTTTTATTGTTATGTTAATCACCATATATTACATCATTAGTTTTTCATGTAGTGTTCCATGATTCATTGTTTGTGCATAACACCCAGTGCACCACGCAGAATGTGCCCTCTTTAATATCCATCACCAGGCTAACCCATCCCCCCACCCCCTCCCCTCTAGAACCCTCAGTTTGTTTTTCAGAGTCCATCGTCTCTCATGGTTCGTCTCCCCCTCCAACTACTCCCCTTCATTCTTCCCCTCCTGCTATCTTCTTCTTTTTTCTTTTTTTTTTAACGTATATTGCATTATTTTTTACAGAGGTACAGATCTGTGATTCAACAGTCTTGCACAATTCACAGCACTTACCATAGCACATACCCTACCCAATGTCTATCACCCAGCCACCCCATCCTTCCCACCCCCCACCACTCCAGCAACCCTCCGTTTGTTTCCTGAGATTAAGAATTCCTCATATCAGTGAGGTCATATGATACATGTCTTTCTCTGATTGACTTATTTCACTCAGCATAACACCTTCCAGTTCCAACCACGTAGTTGCAAATGGCAAGATCTCATTCCTTTTGATGGCTGCATAATATTGCATTGTGTATATATACCACAACTTCTTTATCCATTCATCTGTCGATGGACATCTTGGCTCTTTCCACAGTTTGGCTATTGTGGACATTGCTGCTATAAACATTGGGGTGCACGTACCCCTTCGGATCCCTACATTTGCATCTTTGTGGTAAATACCCAGTAGTGCAATTGCTGGATCGTAGGGTAGCTCTATTTTCAACTGTTTGAGGAACCTCCATACGGTTTTTCAGAGTGGTTGCACCGGCTTGCATTCCCACCAACAGTGGAGGAGGGTTCCCCTTTCTCCACATCCCCGCCAACATCTGTCGTTCCCTGACTTGTTAATTTTAGCCATTCTGACAGGTGTGAGGTGGTATCTCATTGAGGTTTTGATTTGGATTTCCCTGATGCCGAGCGATGTTGAGCACTTTTTCATGTGCCTGTTGGCCATTTGGATGTCTTCTTTGGAGAAATGTCTGTTCATGTCTTCTGCCCATTTCTTGATTGGATTATTTGTTCTTTGGGTGTTGAGTTTGATAAGTTTTTTATAGATTTTGGATACTAGCCCTTTATCTGATATGTCATTTGCAAATATTTTCTCCCGTTCTGTCGGTTGTCCTTTGGTTTTGTGGACTGTTTCTTTTGCTGTGCAAAAGCTTTTTATCTTGATGAAATCCCAATAGTTCATTTTTGCCCTTGCTTCCCTTGCCTTTGGCGATGTTTCTAGGAAGAAGTTGCTGTGGCTGAGGTCGAAGAGGTTGCTGCCTGTGTTCTCCTTTAGGATTTTGATGGACTCCTGTCTCACGTTTAGGTCTTTGAACCATTTGGAGTCTATTTTTGTGTGTGGTGTAAGGAAATGGTCCAGTTTGACTCTTCTGCATGTGGCTGTCCAATTTTCCCAACACCATTTGTGGAAGAGACTGTCTTTTTTCCACTGGCATTCTTTCCTGCTTTGTCGAAGATGAGTTGACCATAGAGTTGAGGGTCCATTTCTGGGCTCTCTATTCTGTTCCATTTGTCTATGTGTCTGTTTTTGTGCCAGTACCATACTGTCTTGATGATGACAGCTTTGTAAGAGAGCTGGAAGTCTGGAATTGTGATGCCGCCAGCTTTGCTTTTCTTTTCCAATATTCCTCTGGCTATTCAGGGTCTCTTCTGGTTCCATACAAATTTTAGGATACTTTGTTCCATTTCTTTGAAAAAAGTGGATGGTATTTTGATGGGGATTGCATTGAATGTGGAGATTGCTCTAGGAAGCATTGACATCTTCACAACGTTTGTTCTTCCAGTCCATGAGCATGGAACATTTTTCCATTTCTTTGTGTCTTCTTCAATTTCTTTCATGAGTATTTTATAGTTTTCTGAGTACAGATCATTTGCCTCTTTGGTTAGATTTATTCCTAGGTATCTTATGGTTTTGGGTGCAATTGTAAATGTAAATCAACTCTTTAATTTCTCTCTCTTCTGTCTTGTTGTTGGTGTATAGGAATGCCACTGATTTCTGTGCATTGATTTTATATCCTGCCACTTGACTGAATTCCTGTATGAGTTCTAGCAGTTTTGGGGTGGAATCTTTTGGGTTTTCCACATAAAGTATCCTATCATCTGCAAAGAGTGAGAGTTTGACTTCCTCTTTGCCGATTTGGATGTCTTTGATTTCTTTTTGTTGTCTGATTGCTGTGGCTAGGACTTCTAATACTATGTTGAATAGCAGTGGTGAGAGTGGACATCCCTGCCGCGTTCCACCTTAGGGGGATAGCTCTCAGCTTTTCCCCATTGAGAATGATATTCACTGTAGGTTTTTCATAGATGGCTTTTATGATATTGAGGTATGTACCCTCTATCCCTATACTCTGAAGAGTTTTGATCAAGAAAGGATGCTGTACTTTGTCAAATGCTTTTTCTGCATCTATTGAGAGGATCATATGATTCTTGTTCTTTCTTTTGTTAATATATTGTATCACGTTGATTGATTTGCGGATGTTGAACCAACCTTGCAGCCCAGGGATAAATCCCACTTGGTCATGGTGAATAATCCTTTTAATGTACTGTTGTATCCTATTGGCTAGCATTTTGGTGAGAATTTTTGCATCCATGTTCATCAAGGATATTGGTCTGTAATTCTCCTTTTTGATGGGGTCTTTGTCTGGTTTTGGGATCAAGGTAATGGTGGCCTCATAAAATGAGTTTGGAAGTTTTCCTTCCATTTCTATTTTTTGGAACAGTTTCAGGAGAATAGGTATTAATGCTTCTTTAAATGTCTCATAGAATTCCCCTGGGAAGCCATCTGGCCCTGGGCTTTTGTTTGTTGGGAGATTTTGGATGAGGGCTTCAATTTCCTTAGTGGTTATAGGTCAGTTCAGGTTTTCTATTTCTTCCTGGTTCAATTTTGGTAGTTGATACATCTGTAGGAATGCATCCATTTCTTCCAGGTTATCTAATTTGCTGGCATAGAGTTGCTCATAATAGGTTCTTATAATTGTTTGTATTTCTTTGGTGTTGGTTGTGATCTCTCCTCTTTCCTTCATGATTTTGTTGATTTGGGTCATTTCTCTTTTCTTTTTGATAAGTCTGGCCAGGGATTGATTAATCTTGTTAATTCTTTCAAAGAACCAGCTCCTGGTTTTGTTGATCTGTTCTACTGTTCTTTTGGTTTCTAGTTCATTGATTTCTGCTCTGATCTTTATTATTTCTCTTCTCCTGCTGGGTTTAGGCTTTATTTGCTGTTTTTCCTCCAGCTCCTTTAGGTGTAGGATTAGGTTGTGTATTGGAGACCTTTCTTGTTTCTTGAGAAAGGCTTGTATTGCTATATACTTTCCTCTCAGGACTGCCTTCACTGTATCCCAAAGATTTTGAACAGTTGTGTTTTCATTTTCATTGGTTTCCATGAATTTTTTAAATTCTTCTTTAATTTCCTGGTTGACCCATTCATTCTTTAGTAGGATGCTCTTTAGCCTCCATGTATTTGAGTTCTTTCCGACTTTCCTCTTGTGATTGAGTTCTAGTTTCAAAGCATTGTGGTCTGAAAATATGCAGGGAATAATCCCAATCTTTTGGTACCGGTTGAGACCTGATTTGTGACCTAGGATGTGATCAATTCTGGAGAATGTTCCATGGGCACTAGAGAAGAATGTGTATTCTGTTGCTTTGGGATGGAATGTTCTGAATATGTCTGTGAAGTCCATTTGGTCCAGTGTGTCATTTAAAGTCTTTATTTCCTTGTTGATCTTTTGCTTAGATGAGCTGTCCATTTCAGTCAGGGGGGGGTGTTAAAGTCCCCCACTATTATTGTATTGTTGTCAATGTGTTTCTTCGCTTTTGTTATGAATTGGCTTATATAATTGGCTGCTCCCATGTTAGGGGCATAGATATTTACAATTGGTAGATCTTCTTGTTGGATAGACCCTTTAAGTAAGATATAGTGTCCTTCCTCATCTCTTATTACAGTCTTTGTTTTAAAATCTAATTTGTCTAATATAAGGATTGCCACTCCAGCTTTCTTTTGGTGTCCATTAGCATGGTAAATGGTTTTCCACCCCCTCACTTTCATTCTGGGGGTGTCTCTGGGCCTAAAATGAGTCTCTTGTAGACAGCATATTGATGGGTCTTGTTTTTTAATCCAATCTGATAGCTTGTGTCTTTTGATTGGGGCATTTAGCCCATTTACATTCAGGGTAACTATTGAAAGGTATGAATTTAGTGCCATTGTATTGCCTGTAAGGTGATGGTTAGTGTATATTGTCTGTGTTCCTTTCTGATCTATGCTGCTTTTAGGCTCTCTCTTTGCTTAGAGGACCCCTTTCAATATTTCTTGGAGGGCTGGTTTCGTGTTTGCAAATTCCTTTAGTTTTTGTTTGTCCTGGAAGCTTTTTATCTCTCCTTCTATTTTCAATGACAGCCTAGCTGGATATAGTATTCTTGGTTGCATATTTTTCTCGTTTAGTGCTCTGAAGATATCATGCCAGTCCTTTCTGGCCTGCCAGGTCTCTGTGGATAGGTCTGTTGCCAATCTAATATTTCTACCATTGTAGGTTACAGATCTCTTCTCCCGAGCTGCTTTGAAGATTTTTTCTTTGTCTCTGAGACTCGTAAGTTTTACTATTAAATGTCAGGGTGTTGACCTATTAGTATTGATTTTGAGAGGGGTTCTCTGTGCCTCCTGGATTTTGATGCCTGTTTCCTTCCCCACATTAGGGAAGTTCTCTGCTATAATTTGCTCCTATATACCTTCTGCCCCTCTCTCTCTTTCTTCTTCTTCTGGGATCCCAATTATTCTAATGTTGTTTCATCTTATCGTATTGCTTATCTCTCGAATTGTGCCCTCGTGATCCTGTAGTTGTTTCTCTCTCTTTTTCTCAGCCTCTTTATTTTCCATCATTTGGTCTTCTATATCGCTGATTCTCTCTTCTGCCTCATTTATCTTAGCAGTTAGTGCCCCCATTTTTGATTGCATCTCATTAATAGCCTTTTTGATTTCGACTTGGTTAGATTTTAGTTCTTTTATTTCTCCAGAAAATGTTTCTCTAATAACTTCCACGCTTTTTTCAAGCCCAGCTAGTATCTTTAAAGTCATGATTCTGAACTCTAAGTCTGACATTGTACTAATGTCCGTATTGAGTAGGTCCCTGGCTGACAGTACTACCTCTTATTCTTTTTGCTGAGGTGATTTTTTCGTCTTGTCATTTTGTCCAGAGGAGAATAGATGAATGAGACAACAGAATGCTAACAGGTTAACAACGTCCCCAGCAAATATACTCTATACAAATCAGAAAAGACCTGAAACCAGGGGAAAAGAAACAGAAAGAAAGAAAAAAGAAAGAGAAAAAAAAAGAAAAAGATAAAAACAAAAACAGAACCATACAAAAAAACTGAATATGATCAAATATGATCAGGCTAGTGCATAGATCAGTGCCACACAGTAGATTTTGGGCATATTTTGGTGTGTTAGAAAAAAGTGTCTCCTAAAATTTTAAAGGAAGAAAGACTTATATATGTACAAAATAAGGGTTGATACAATGAAGGGATGGCAGATGACTGTAAAGATGAAAATTATAAAAGATTTTATAAAAGGAATTGATAAGATAAGAAGTTGTTTGAAAAAAGAAAGTAGAAGATTTAAAAAAAAAAAGAAAGAAAAAAAGGGAGAGAATGTGATCAGGCAGGAGACTAGAGCAAAGCCATACACTAGTGATTTAGGGTATATTTTGATCTGTTAGAAGAAACTGTATCTCAAAATTTTAAAGAGAGATCAACTTATATATATATGTCAAAAATAAGGGTAAGTAATATGAAGGGATAAAATATGACTCTAAAAATGAAAAATAAAAAACGTTTTTTTAAAAAAAGGGATTGATAAGATGTTGGGTGAAAAAGGGAAAAAGAAAAATTCAAAAAAACAGTTAAAAAAATTAACTTTGAAAAACTAATGAATCATGGTAAAAAAAAAGCCATGAATTCTATGTGCAGTGTTCCCCTAGCGCTGGAGTCCTCCCGTTCTCCTTGATCGGTAAACTTGGTCTTGTCTTGCTGGCTGTTTCTGCTGGTCTTCTGGGGGAGGGGCCTGTTGCCATGGTTCCCAACTGTCTTTGCCAGAGGCGGAATTGCCCTGCCCTTGTCGGTCCGGGCTAAGCAAGCTGCTCGGGTTTGTGCTCAGGAGCTTTTGTTCCCTGCAAGCTCTCGGTACAGCTTTGGAGGACCAGGGCAAAAATGGTGGCCTCCCAATCTCCACCCAGAGGAGCCGAGAACTCGGGGCCCCGCCCCTCAGTGCGCCCACAGAGAAAAGCAGTCAATCACTCCCATCTCCCCGGTCTCCGGCCACACTCCTTGCTCACCCGGCCTGTGACTGAGCGTTTCTATCTCTGGCACCCGACCCCATGTGGAGTCTCCAAACCCAGCAGATCCCTGCGGTGCGCTCCCGCGCCGCTCCTCCCGGGGGAGGAATGGGCGTCTCCCTAGCTCTGCCGCTTGTTGGGTCCCCGCTGGAGGAGCAGTGGCCCGACTGGCCCGCGGATCACAGTTTATGGCCACCCCGAGCTGAGAGCCCGCGCCTCGGCTCCGTCTCTGCAGCCGGCTTCCCCGCTCCGATCCCTGGGAGCTCTGCCGCACTCAGGCACCCCCGGTTTTTCTGTGACCCCCGAGGGTCCTGATACCACACTGTCCCGCGAGGGTTCCACCCCCCGCTTAGCCACTGGAGCGAGGTCCCTCAGCGGAACCGACTTCTAAAAGTTCCGAGTTTGTGCTCCGCGGCTCTAGCACTTGTCAGAAGCGGCCGACGGAGGCCCCCTCTCCCGCCGTCCATCCTCCCGAATATCGCCTCGGATTCACTTCTCCGCACGTCTTATCTTCCAGTAAGTGGTCGATTTTCTGTTCAGAGAGTTGTTGCTACTCTCCTCTTCGATCTCCTGTTGAGTTCGTAGGTGTTCAGAATGGTTTGATCCCCATTCAGCTGAATTCCTGAGACCAGACGAAATCCAGGTCTCCTACTCCTCCGCCATCTTGCTCCCTGTTCTATATTTTTAATTTTTCAAATTATGGCAAAATGCACATAAAATTTACCATTTTAACCCTTTGTTATTTAAAGATTTTATTTATTTTAGATAGAGCATGCAGTGGGGAGGGGGAGAGGGAGAAAGAGTCTTAAGCAGACCCTGCACTGACCTCAGAGTCTCGTATGGGGCTCCATCTCACAAACTGAGCTGAAACCAAGAGTCCCACGCTTAACTGACTGAGTCACCCTAGTGCCCCCATTTAACCTTTTAAGTGCAAGTCAGTGGAATTAATTGTTCAGCCAGCAACACTATGTAGGCCCAGAACTTTGTCACCATCCCACATGGAAACCTCTTCCCATTTGCAGTCACTCCTCACGGCCCCTTCTCTTGTCCCCTGGAAGCCCCTTATCTGCTTTCTGCCCCTGTGGACCTGCCTATTCTGGATATTTCATACAAATGGCATTATAAGAGGCCTTTTGTGTCTGGCTTCTTTCACATAGCAATGTGAGGCTAACCCATGTCCTAGCATCTATAAGTGCTTCACTCCTTTTTAAGGCTGTAAAATATTCCATCCTTTCTATCTATCACATTTTATCCATGCATCCATTGGACAGTTTGGGTATAGCGAACATGCATGCACAAGGCTCTGTCTGGACTTTTGGCCACCCTTGCTCTGGGCTGTAGAGAGCTTTCTGGATTAATTATTCCTGGTTCACCCACAGCCTAGAATTCCACCCTGGTTCAGTCCATCTTGTGGAACAGGCAGGGCTGGCTACGGAGAGACAAAGTAGAACTATGGAAAACACTGGGGGTGATCTCCTGGACGCTGGATGTTTTCTTATGCTGAATGTCCTGCTTTTTCTCTGCCTCTCAAACCGCTGCTCGTCCTTTCTATCTAGTCCCCATGTCACTTCTGATATGTTCTAGGCAGTGATCTTATGGGTACAAGCCACTGGAGAAACAAAGTATATCCTGAATACATTCCTGGGTACCTAAGAACAGGAGCTGTTTTAATAGCCATGATTCCTGGTAACTACAAGCAAGGCACTGAGAGCTCCCAGGAGCCAGAAGGACGCTTTCGCAGACTTTCTTTCTTTCTCCCTTCGCTGCCAGTGTAGGGTTCCTGGATCCCACAATGATAGCAAAGAGGTCAGCCCCCAAAATCAAAGGCACAGGCAAGGCCTTATTGGGGCTACAGCTCAAAGCTGCAGAGAAACACAGCACTAACAAAGTAAAGTTGACCCAGGAGCAAGCCTGAGGTTCTGCTTATACAGAGAAAGTTCCCGCCCAGGTTCCCGCTAGGGGTCCAATATGCTAATTATGGAAAGGGGCAAAAAAATGCCTCATCTTGATTGGCTGGAAGGGCCTCGTCCTGATTGGTCAGAAGGGTCTCGCCCTGATTGGTTGAGCCTGGCAGGCCACTCAGGCAGCTCATTGGTGGTTTTTGGAGCCGGGTCCTGCATGCATGGACTTGTCCGCAAGCCACTTGTTTTCTGCGGGAGACATGTTTTAGCGGGAGCGGCTTCCGGAGAGCACCCCCAGTGCCTGTTCCAGACACGTAATTCTCTTTGTCTTTCTCGTTTCCCCTCTGCCAGCTCATCAGTATTTTACACTTTCTGTAGCTAGACTTTATTTATACATTTTTGGACATATTGGTAGAGTGAATTATTATTGCTGTATTTCCCCTACTTCCAACAAGTGGCCCTCAGCCCCCACTCTGGGGACAGCAGGCTGTGCTGGGGGCAATGGCTTAGGGGAGATTTACCTAAGGGAGCCCACTTACCAGGCTTCTGGAACCACGCAGTGGGGAAGCCAGGAAAGTCTTGGTCTGGCTTGGCGTTAGCCAACTAACTCACCAACGTTGAGTTAGGGGCTGCTTCTTTCCAAGCATGTGTTTTTATTTTATCTTTTTTTGCAAATTATCGACTTTTTTCATTTCTAGTTGTATTCTAGTACTTTTCCTAAATTTAATTTTTAGACTTGAGAGCATTATTTTGTTCTTACCCCATGTTCTGTTTTGGACTACTTTGCTTTTGACTATATGATTCTCCTTTTCAAGTTATGGTACTGATACAAAGTTTCCTTTAAAAATACATCTAAGGTTTTTAAATTTTTTTATTTTTTATTTTTTAAAGTATTTTATTTTTTTATTTGACAGAGAGAGCAAGAGAGGGAACACAAGCAGGGGGAGTGGGAGAGGGAGAAGCCCGTTTCCCGCCGAGCAGGGAGCCCGATGTGGGACTCGATCCCAGGACCCTGGGATCAGGACCTGAGCCGAAGGCAGATGCTTAACAACCGAGCCACCCAGGTGCCCCACTAAGGTTTTTTTTTTTTTTTTTTAAGGTAATATGTTTTAAGAAAAATATTGAGAAATGATAAGGGTATCTAGGCAGGAATGTAGTGCTTGGGGTATCCAGGTGTCATGGGAATGGAGCAAAAATCTTGAAGGTGGCACAGAGAACCAAATTAGGTGAACACAGGCTTACAGAATTTACCTTTGTCTTTCACCTCCTCCACACTCCCTCACTGTTTTTGGAAACTCTGGGTCCTTAAAGGTCGAGATATAATCCCCCTTTATCTGAAACCCCAGAGGAGGTGTTCCCTCTGTGAACTTCTTCAGCACTAATATGTGTCCCCTTTGTTCTCATTGGGTTCTTACCTCGGGGGTCCTATTGGGCTAGTTGTGTTTCTCTGTGGTTAAGTCCTCCCTTCCCAACAAGACCTAAAACTCTTTGGGGGAAGAACTGGGTCTAATAGGTTAATCCACCCCACTCCCACCCTTCTGCAGTCTACCGTGTGTGGTGCTGCTTAGGGACCGGAGCAACTTTCTCCTCTCCAAGCTTCCCATCTGCAAATGCGGTAGTAAGACTTTCGCTTCAGTATTGCGGGGATCGAGTGAGATACTGCTATCCAGCCCTGGCACAGAGCCTGCAGAACCTGGCACGTGGGAAACAGCCACTAAATGCTGGGTGTCACTATGAATATTTCCTTGCAGGACCATGCAAATGGACATAGCTCTGTTCTCCTAGATCATGAGATGTTGGTCTTAAAGAGAAGGAAATGCTAAATGCTTTTAGGGACCAGTTTGTGAAAGACAGTAACGGTTTGTTTCTCAGAGGGCACAGCCTCCCCAGAGTATGAGCAGGAATTTACCAGTACACACACACACACACAGGGCACATTTAGAACGACCTAGTTGCATATTAAAACTTAGGGGGTGTCTGAGTTCCTCAGAGCACTGAGTGTGCTGTTGTTGACCTAGACACAGTAACAGTCACCCCTGTAATGAAACAAAATGTGTCCTTTCTCTGGGTTGAAATCCCCAAACTTTAGTTTTAAAGGGATCTCACTTTATTGTTATTTTCTTTAACAGAAGACTTTGAGGTGTGACTCAAAAGCTGTTACTCTCCCCTGAGTCTGACTGCGGGATTACCGAACCGTGGCTGGTACCCTGAAATGAATGGGCATATTATGCCTTCCGTTAAAAGTTGTGGTTCTTAATTAAAAACGTGATCGTGGGTCTTTATGGAGACATTGTTTAGATTTTCTTTAGCTGTTAACACATAATAAATCATTTTAAAAGGACCTTTCCCCCCATTGCTTAATGGTTAGTGTATTTTTAAAAAGCGATTCAAAAATAAAACGGATTAAATTTAGTGTTTGACAAGGTGCTAAGGGGCTCACCACCTCGGCTGGGCTAAGACAAGAAGGCTTTACTTGATCTGCTACTGACCTTATTGTCTTACCAACTCCCAGCCTGGCTTCCCTGGTTCAAATGGCAGGGTGACTTTGGTGTCAAAAGTTTTAACTTGTGGGGACCAGGAAAAATTGCAGACAAGCTTCCCTTTATTATCTTGTAATTACACAACACGTAGCTCTGCTGAGAAGAAAAGCCTGCTTCTTTTATGAACTCTCTAGTAATGCCATAAAGAGAGGGATGGTGTGGGTCGCGTGCAGGCGCACATGAATAATCCATAAATACCAAAGGCCTTGGCTTCGTTTCTTCTTCCTAACATGGGTTCCTTTCCAGTGGAGTGAGACCTTGGCTTCCAGTCCATGAGGAGGTTCTGTGCTTACTGAGACAGGAACCGCCATGAATTGGAGTGATTTATTGGGTTGTTCCTGGGGCCTTTGGGCTGGATGGTACAATGGCGACAAGGTAGAAGGACAAACCAGGAGTTGATGTTGGACCTTAGTTGTGCAGTGGACCCTTTGGGGATGCCTGTGGACTGCATTCCTCTGCAAAAGAGGAAAACAGTGCTTCATAGGGACTTGATGAGACAGCAGATGTCAAAGTGTTTTGCAAACTTCCGGTCACCAGGCAGATGAAAGAGGTTTGTCATTAGGATGACAATTCTGATATAGTTTTTTTAAAGATTTTATTTACTTGTAAGAGAGAGAGGGTGTGCACGCACAGGCAGGGGGAGCGGCAGAGGCAGAGGGAGAAGCAGGCTCCCTGCTGAGCAAGGAGCCCAATGCAAGGCTTGAACCCAGGACCCTGGGATCATGACCTGAGCCAAAGGCCAACGCTTAACCGACTGAGCCACCCAGGCGTTCCGATTCCCACCCAGTTTTACCAATCGTTTTAAAATATTTTTCTGCAAAGCGTCTAGTTGGCTGTGAAGATAATTTTGGCTTCTTGTGTTCCCTTCCCTAATAAAATGTCCAGGTGGAGAAAGGCATTGTCTTGTTTGCAGCTAGCCAAGAAGCTTTGTATTCACAAATGTTTTCCTTGCTTTGAGATGCCCATCACCAGCTGGGGCTCCTCCTCAGAGCCTCGGAGTTGCAGTGCCCCCGGGAAACCAGTAGAGGGCAGGCTGCCTCTCTCCTCTCGGAACCTGGGACACCGGTGGCCCCTGGGTTTCTCCTGTCCTGGCCGTGACCTTCACTTTTGTGTGCCATGGAGACCACACACACAGTGGGCAGTGGTTTTTCCTTGTGTTTACTGAAAGGAAAGGGAATTTAGGAGGAATTCTTCAGAAACTACAAAATGCCAGACTTCTCATTCCTGGTTATAGTCCATTCCAAAGTTTATCCCTGATTCAACGCGTGGTCCATCCCCGCTCGGTCCCGCCACCTGCGGGCGGCAGCTTTCACCGGCCTTTGCCCGCCCTGTGTCTGTCCGCCTGCTTCTCTCGCTCTCATTTTCAATCCTGGCTCCAGCCCCCCCGCCGACCCCAGAATTCTCTTTTTGAGTCTCAGGCAGATTTCCCCCATTCTCCCCGCCTCAGAGGAGAGGTTTTGTGCTGGTGTCCCTTCTTTCGCAAATTTTGACCAAGAGAGTAGCTTTCACCCAGCGTATGAAGGATCCCAGCAAAACTCGACGATTTCAGCATTTACCTTAGGATGTTAAGGGCCAACGCATCACTTTCCACTCTGGGAAAGGACGTGCTATATCCCCTCCCTGTCAGCAATGCAGCCTTTGACTATGAAGAACAGGGTCTCATATTTAGGAGGTCTTAAAGGTTGTCCTTGAGCAACGGTCCTCAGGGTGGAGCTTGAAGTCCACAGTGGGTGCTGATGACCATGAGTGGGTGCTCCATCCAGAGGCGGCTCATTTCATTTTGGAAGGGCTGTTCTTCTCTCCTGCTGCTTTGGTCCAGGACTGTAGTCCTTTGCCATGGAAACATGCAAAATGAACCTCCTTGTGTTCCTGAAGGATTGTCCTTTACTGTATCTGAAGACCGCGATCTTGTTCTGGAGTCTTGTCTTTTCCAGGTTAAAAAAAATCCTCATTTCTTTCAACTGTTCCTTCTGTGGTGGTGTCTCATGGTCCTGGCAGCATGCCTCGGAGTGATAAGAACACTACCTACCTGTTTTTTTTTTTTTTTTTTTTTTTTTGAGAGCGAGAGAGCGAGCGCGAGATGGGGGCAGGGAAGGCAGAGGGAGAAGCAGCTTCCCTGCTCAGTAGGGAGCCCGACGCGGGGCTCCAACCCAGGACCCCGGGATCATGACCTGAGCTGAAGGCGGACGCTTACCCAGCTGAACCACCCAGGTGCCCCTAGAACACTACCTAACTTCTGTTGAGTGCTTACTATGTACCAGTACTAAGTACTCCGTGAGTATTAACTATGATTATAGTACTATTTTATTCCTAGTATTATACACTTTTATACAGTTGACCCTTGAACAGCTTGGGTTTGAACTGTGTTTGTCTTTTTTTTTTTTTTAATAAATATGGGGTTTTATTTCAGTACATACAGTAAGTGTATTTTCTCTTATGATTTTCTTAATATTTTCTCTTCTCTAGTTTACTTTGCTGTGAGGACATAGTATATAATGCATATACAGAATCCGTGTTAATCAACTGTTTATGTTATGGGTGAGGCTTCTGGTCACCAGTAGCTATGAGTAGTTAAATTTGGGGGGAGTCAAAAGTTATAAGTGGATTTTCAGCTGCATAAAAAGGGGGAGTCAGTGTCTCCAAACCTCATGTTGGTAAAGGATCCACTGTTAATATCATCTGATTAGTGCTCAGTCTTACGTACAATATAAAAGGCAAAATAAAATCTCCTTTTCCCCCAGTCCTCCAATCCCATCCCACAGAGGCACCTGTCATGATTTTGTGTGTCTTTTCCAGTATTTTCTACGTACTACAAGTATCCATTTGCAATACACCATTCTCCCCTCCACGAACGAGGTGACACTAACAAGCACAGCTCTGTCCTAATGTCTTTTCCATGTAATGATAACGTTGTGACACCATTCCAACCTTTGCATCTCAGAAAGTAGAAGTGTTCCCCATTTGAAAACAATTTTTATTACATATGCACATAAATACAATTTCTCACAAATGCATGGGTGCCATATCTACACTATGGTTTTTAATAGAAATATTTGATAAAACCAACAGAAATGCAATGCATGTAAGTTTATATACATAATTATATATATAGTAATAAAATGAATAC
The DNA here is from genome assembly GCF_037043125.1 of Eumetopias jubatus. NCBI lineage: Eukaryota > Metazoa > Chordata > Mammalia > Carnivora > Otariidae > Eumetopias > Eumetopias jubatus. The sequence goes on along the minus strand of NW_028274816.1, from coordinate 73,236,236 downwards.
TTGTGGCGCTGCCTTTCAAGTTCAGAAGCAGGGCATGAGCAATGGTGTTGAAGCTTCATATTCTTTCCGTTCTCTTTCCACTTCTCCGGGGTGGGGGGGAAGTCCCTACTTTTTCTCATTCCCTTGCTTTTAATAGTTTTAGGATGTATGTGTTCATCTCCCAGGTAATATATTACTTGTTTTACCTGTTTTTATCAACTTGAAAATGGTATCCTGTTGGTGTGTTCTGCAATTTGCTCTTCATTCCATACTGTGTCGATGTCCTCCGTAGTTGATTTGCACTGTCACCCCAGACTGCATTGTATCACAAGGCAGCAATGTCTGTACTTGTTTGGGGTTGTTTTCAGTTTTCTACTATGGCAAACAATGCTGTCAATGTATATGTCTTCTATTGTATTTTTAAAAAATGGATGCGTTGAAAAAAATAAAATAAAAAATGGATGCATTGTATGGTTGACCATTTATTCCTTTATTAACAGGTGTGTGTGTGTGTGTGCGTCCTTCTGGGTGTCATCTCTATACAAAGAGAGAATCCATTTCTACTACCAATTCTGGACGAATCTGCTGTAATTGCTGATGGTTGTCTTTCTGCTTGACAGGTGAGAATACTTGTCATTTTCTTACCACCAACCCTATCACCTAAGCGTGGTGTATTTCTATCACCAGCCGGCACATGTTTTAGTCACACCTGCAGATTCAGACTTTATCCTTCCATTCGCATTTTTTTTTTTTTGTCTAGCGGTTATAAGACATCTTTATTCTCTACCTGTAATTTGTCTCCCCTCATCCTTGATTCATTCTTGACTCCTCCTCCCAGCCTACCTCCTAAAGTTTTTTCACAAAAGCTTAGGTTGATAATATTTTGTTATGTAAGTAGGGTTGCCTTCCATGGTGGCTTGAGTTGCTTCTAAAAGTTGAGAACTAATCCACAGCATTTATCCTCTTATCCGTATGTAATGATTGTTCTCTGCAGAACCAAGGAATGTGCTAGAATTACATTTCCGCTAATATGTGTAGGATGTGATCATCCCTATGCTCCTCAATGGATAGTCTTTCTCTGTGTTCAAATTCATATGGGGTCTCCTTTTTCTTTTTCCTGTCCAGTAATTACCTTTATTATTCTCAAAATATTCCCAGTCCTCAGTCCTAAGAATTATTCTATCAATTTCTCATACTCTGACTCCTCTCCTCGAAATCACTGTCCATCTGAATTCTGACTTTACCTTGATACTGTTAGAGGAATTCTCTTTACTCCTCTGGGTCAGATTCCACATCTTTCACTGTCTTGGTTTATTCTCTTATTTTGAAAGTAATTTCCTAAGAATAGTTGATTGGATGTAAACTTTCTGAGACCTTTAGAATTTTGAAAAATCTTTATTTTCCTCTTACATTGATTGGTACATGAACCAATAACACAAGGCAAACATTAGTCAATTTTTTAATAAAGTCACTTATCCACTATTATTCATAAGACTATGTACTAGAAATGAAAGGATGAATAAAATTTTGCCGTGGAGTTGTTCAGAGGGTAGAACATAGGTACGTCTTCACACAGATAATACAATGATGTAACTGCTCTCAATAGTAGTATGCAATAAGATATTGAAATATGTGCTATAGATCATAAGTGCGATAATGGACGATAATAGTTATTTTGGGGGAAATAGCTATGCTATAAATATTTGACATATCTCAATTCTCACGACAACTCTATGGGGCGGGTTCTGTTACTCTCCCCACTTATTTTTTTAAAGATTTATTTATGAGAGTGAGAGAGAGAGAGAGAGAGGAAGGGGCAGAGGGAGAGGGAGGGAGAAAATCTCAAGCAGACGCCATGCCCAGTGCAGAGCCTAATGTGGGGCTTGATCTCATGACCCTGAGGTCTTGACCTGAGCTGAAACCAAGAGTCAGACGCTCAACCAGTTGAACCACCCAGGCGCCCCATACTCTCCCCATTTTTAAAGATGAGGAACTGAGGCTCAGAGAGCTTGAGTAAATTGCCTAAGTTCCGGAGGGCATTGTTAAAAACAAGACAACAGGGTGCCTGAGTGGCTCAGTTGGTTAAGCGACTGCCTTCGGCTCAGGTCATGATCCTGCAGTCCCGGGATCGAGTCCTGCATCAGACTCCCTGCTCAGCAGGGAGTCTGCTTCTCCCTCGGACCCTCCCCCCTCTCATGCTCTCTCTCTATCTCATTCTCTCTCTCAAATAAATAAATAAAATCTTAAAAAAAATTAAAAAAAAAACCAAGACAACAGCCCCAAAATTGGAGTCGTATTTGCTAAGTCCCACATCACCAAACCAAGACTAACTTAATGACAGTCTCAGTCCTTCCAGAAATGGAATCTTAAACCAGTCCATCAGGAATTGTCTGGTTAGCACTAGTTAGGTCATCTGCCTGTTGGACCCTGGCCATCCACTAAAGGGAAGTGGCCTTTCACTAACCAACCCCTAACTTAACTTCCTTGTTCTTACTCCCTTATGCCTATAAAAGTCTTTTATTTTGTACAACTCCTTGGAGCTGCTTTCCGTCGCCTACATTTATTTAGCAGACAGAGAAATTAAGAAAATCCCATTTGCAATTGTACCAAAAAGAGTACAATACCTAGGAATAAACTTAACCGAGGTGGTGAAGGATCTGTACTTAAAAAAGTATGAAACACCAATGAAAGAAATTGAAGATGATACAAACAAATGGGAAGATATCCCATGCTCATGGATTGGAAGAATCAATATTGTGAAAATGTCCCTTCTGCCCAAAGCAATCTACAGATTTAATGCAATCCCTGTCACAATACCAATAGCATTAAAAAAATATATATATATATGGCTCCTGGGTGGCTCAGTCGTTGGGCATCTGCCTTCGGCTCAGGTCATGATCCCAGGGTCCTGGGATCGAGCCCCGCATCGGGCTTCCTGCTCAGTGGGGAGCCTGCTTCTCCCTCTCTCACTCCGCCTGCTTGTGTCCCCTCTCTCTCTATCTCTCTCTGTCAAATAAATAAATAAAAATCTTTAAAAATAAATAAATAAAAATACATGGAAAAAGTTATCATGCAGACCTAGGTAACTCAGAGTTCACCTTCTTAATCATTCCATTCTGCATCCCAATAAATGTTCAGTAAAAGAAGAGAGAACTGTAGGTAGTGTCCTTAGAGATGGCTTTCTGGAGAAGTTGAAGGAACGTAGCCTTGAGGGACTTTCATTTGAATAAGCATCAAAGACACAGGGGAGAGGATTTGTAAATTCCCTTCCATGGGTGAAGCTCAGGTGTGCAAATAGTGTTTTTTCTTGACCTTTAGAATAATTTCCCAAGCTCAAGTCTATTTCTTAACGTGGCCTCCTTTTCCTCTCCTCCTCCAGGGCTCATAATCCTGGGTGGTCAACTGCCCAGATCATCAGAGAGGACCTTCGCTCTTCTCTCCTCTCTGGTTATGGCTGGGATGTCCATCCTTTATGTCCAGGTGCTTTCTGAAGTTTGGCAACTCTGCTGGTATTGTGCTTCCTGGAGGCTGAGGACCTTATTGCAGTCTCCTGAGGTTCTTCATGAAGCTGTGTCCCTCTGTGGTCTGGCCACATCTTGCCCCTGAAGGCTGCCTCCAAAGTCAGCCTCTCTTTCTCTCTCTGCCTCTGCTTCTGTTACAAATGCCCATCAGTAGATACATGCATACGTGTAGATATTTACACACATGTAGATATATAGATAAGTACACTCGTGTATGTTTATAGAATGAGAAAAGGAGGAATGTGCTATATGTTACATTTATGAGGATTTCTTAAAAACTACAAAACATGTTTGCACATATATGTGCGTGTGTGTGTGCATGCACACATACTTGCTTGTAATTTCTTCTGGAAAGGGTAAGGGAGAGCCCTGGAGATGGGAACAGAGCATACCCTATCCAGAATGTTTTATTTCTATTCAAAAAAGCATTCTGAAGCAAAAGTGGCAAAAAGTTAACATTAATTCCGGAGAGTGGGTACCTTTCTCTCTCTCTCTCTTTTCTTTTTTTCTACTTGAAATACACTTAAAAAAAAGAAAACCCCACTAAAAGCTTAGCAACTTCTTTGGAATGCAGGCAGTGAGCAGGAAGGAGGCAAGGAAAAAAAAGTTAGAAATACAAATGAATGATCCCAGCGCCTCCTTGCCATTTCTCCTCTGGGTTCAGTCGAGCTCTGTGGCTGAACCTGACAGGGAGGTCACCCCTCAGTGTCCTCCCTCTGGATGCTTGGGGGCTCCTGATGTTCTGCTCTTTTTACGGCAGTTGCTCTCCAGCAAGGATGGGATGTGGTTTCACAGTGAAGGCCTTTGACCTGCTGGGCTCTCTGTGACCCCAGTGGTTTGCGCTTGATCAATTGCCTTTGTGTTTAAGAATCATCGCTGGGAAGCGCCCATCCTCTGTGAGCACCCTGTTGGTTTCACCCTGTTGGAGCCCCGAGGGGGATGCACGGGTGCAGTCTTGGCTCTCCTACCCTCAGAAACGTCTGCGGGAGACTCTCAAACAGGTCAAGTGAAAACAGGCCTTTGAGCTTAAATGGTTTTGTAAGAGCTCTTCCTGAGGCCTAGTGAGACTCTTTAAATTTCTAGAATTGTTTAATGTTGTTAGTACCAGTGTGAGAAAAATGGATACCAGCTTAGGCCTGCCTTATACATGAAACTATGAAACAGGAAGGTTTTCTTTAAAAAAAAAAATGAGATTTCGGAAATCTCACCTGTTGAAAAGTCCAAAAAATTAGGTGTAGTGAAACTGCTAATTTTTGGATCAACTTGGATGGAATGGTTGGTTAAGCAGAATTGAAGGAAAGCTTTGGGAGAAAGAAAGCTGCTCATTTCACAAACACCAAAGGGGAGCGTCAGTCAGACGTGCATCCTAGCCCCATGGTCTTCAAATTTCAAAAGCTTTACAGAAAAAGGAACCATTATTACAAGCCCCAAATCATTAAAAAGATCTCTGGCCCACAAAAGATGAAATACTCTCAAAAATTAAATTCTGGCAATATAATTACAAATGATTTTTTGATGAAGAAAAGGGGAAGACATCTATAAAAATCAATGTGGCTAGACTTTCTGATTAATCCCATTTTAAAAGAACATGTACAAGAGATGCGAGAGGCATAATGCAAAGAAGAGATGGAAAAGACAGGCTGATATGAATGTGGGAAAGTAGCACAGTGCCGAGCCTTGGCAAACATATCAAGAAGACAGGCTTTCTGAGATGCGACCCGAACTCGAATCATATCACAAGGAGTGTGTCTGGCCTCTGCCTGGGTGAGGGGTCTAACAGTGAAGAGAGAATGCAGAAAAAACAGAATGACTCGGACATTTTTAAAATTTATTTTTAGTCTGTGTTGTGTGTTTCTCAATCTACATTTGAACAAAATCCTAAGAATTGCAACTCTCTGCTGTAGTAATTATATATATATATATACACTGTGAGCATTTTATTTTTTTTATTTTTTTAAAAAGATTTTATTTATTTTTTGAGACAGAGAGAGAGAGTGAGCGAGTGGGGGAGGGTGGGGCAGAGGGAGAAGCGGACTCTCCACTGAGCAGGGAGACTGATGCGGGGCTCAATCCCAGGACCCTGGGATCATGACCTGAGCCGAAGGCAGACGCTTGACGACTGAGCCACCCAGGCGCCCAGTTTTATTTTATTTTTAAAGATTTTATTTATTTGAGAGAGCATGAGAAAGAGCACAAGCAAGGGGGAGGGATAGAGCGAGAAGCAGCCTCCCTGCTGAGCAGGGAGCCCGACGTGGGACTTGATCCCAGGACCCCGGGGGATCACGACCTAAGCGGAAGGCAGATGCTTAACCAACTGAACCACCCAGGCATCCCAATATGAGCATTTTAGTTTTTATACTTTGCCATGTTTTTGTCTGCAGGATTGTTCTCATTTTGGAAAACAAGTTCAGTGTTCTTTTCCTGTGCTCCTAAACAGCTTCGTCAATATGAGTTAATTATTCCTTGAACATTTGAAAGGATTTATTTATAAAACTAGTTAAGACAAGGACTCTGGTGTGTAGATCTTGAACAATTTTCTTTTTTTTTTTTACTGAATTTCTTCTGTCATTAAGCTTTTTGACTTTCCTATGTATTTTGTGCCAGTTTTCATAGTTTATGTTTTCCTAGAATATTTCTGTTTCCTGAAATAAAAAGTTAATATTGCAGTGTTCAATGTGGTTTAAAAAACTGTTCCTCTACCCATGGCTATAAATGGCTATAAATGGTAATATCTCTTTCTTAGACTTTAAATTGTATTCTTGTGTTTTCTCTTTCTGATCCATTTAACATTGCTCTATTTTTCTTTTTTCTTTTTTCGGTTTATCGACACTTTTATCTTTATTATTCCTCTTGTTTTGTGGATATATGTGTCTATGTTCATAGTTTTAAACCTCCTGAATGCACCTACTCTAAAAGGCATTTAAGAGTAGGAATGTCTTTTTGAGTTTAGCTTTGGATACACAGCATAACTTCAAACATTATTGTTCCTTTCTGAAGAGACTGTGATCCCCGTTTTTAAAAACTCTTTATTTGGAAATATTTTTGGATTCATAAGAAGGTTGCAAAATTAGTACAGAGCTCCCTGGGCTAAGGGCATGTAACATCTTACATAAGCTTAGTACGGTTCTCAAAGCTAAGAAATTGGTACGATACTATTAAGTAAACTACAGGCTTTAACCAGATCTCATTTGTTTTGACTAATGTTTTCCAACCCTGGGCTCCATGTTGATTCGGTTGTCATGTCTCCTTGGCCTCCTCCAGTCTGGCCCGTTTCCCTGTCTGTCTTTGTCTTGCAGAACCCTCACACTTTTGAATAGTACCGATTATTTTATAGAATGTCCCTTCCTTGGAGTTTGTCTGGTGGTTTCTTACAATTTGATTGAGGTTCTGGATTTTGGGCAAGCAGACCCACGGAAGGGATGTGTTCTTTCCTAGTGCAGGGGATGCGTGATGTCAATGTGTCTTGTTACTGGATGTTGATACGTCTTCTTGTTGGATGTTGACTTTGGTCACTTGGTTGAGATCTGCTAGCTTTCTCCAAAGTAAAGTGACTGTTTATTCTATTTGTTCTCTCTATTGCCCTACATCTTGAGGGAGATATTTGCAGACTATTCAACTCTCCTGCTTCTCCTCAAACTTTGGCCATGGAAGTTTCACATCCATTGGCGTTTCCTGTATCCACTTATCGTTGTTGAGATATATATATATATATATATATACGGGCCCACCATTTATTTTGCGCTCATGGATATTCATTTTATTCTATTGATTAGAACCCAATATTCTTGCTGTTTAAAGTAATCCAGGTTTGGCTGTTGGGAACTTTTTCCACTTGGCTCCTGTGTCTTTTTGATGTGGCCCTAACTTCCTTCAGCACTGAATCTTACTTTTTGGCACTGCAGGATGCTTGCAGTTCGTCATGGGCCTTTCCTGCTCTAGCCCTGGAAGTAGCTCCTTCTCCAAGAAGACCTGGCTCTTTTCAATGAAGAATGGGATTTAGAAACCAAGATCTAGGCATTCAGTGTGCTCATTGCTACTGAGATTTCATTGCTTCTAGACTCTTTTCAGTGGAAAGAAATCGGAAATACATGAGTATATATTAACCTACATATAAACAGAAATCTCTCTCTGTCTCTTTCTGCCTCTCTCTCTCTCTCTCTCTCAGGTTACCTATTTTTAACAATCCCATCTGTTCATACTGATACCTTTAATTCCAATACAATGCCACAGGGCTCATTCTATCCTTCCTTCCTCCTTTCCTTATGTATAACTTCTTTTGCCAACAGGACAAACCCAGCTTTCATTGTATACAATATATTTATTTGTTCAACTCTAGAATACATGGAAAGTATTTTTAGAATCGCTAATTCATCTGTGAGGGAAAAAATTACTAGCTAGCGTAAAATATCTGTACAGTTCTTTTTGCCTTTAGCCTTATGATATCTGGTCAATATAGTTTTCCAGAGTTACTTAGGTTAGTTTTCTTCTTTGACCCCTTCACGATGGTTACCTTAATTTGTAGTACAGTCAGGTTCATTTTTTTACAGTTCATATTCTTTTTGGTGGTGTTGTTACCTCCATATCTTGATTGATATTTTGAAAACTCAACATATAGTAAACTTCAGTCTTTTTGTCATATGGGAATTGTGTGTCCACTACCACAATTGTGATACAGACCAGTTTCATTATGCCCATGCTGACCTATTGTAGTTGACCCCTCTCCTCTACGCAACCCCTGGCAACCTATGATCTGTATTTTTGATTGTTAGTTTTGCCTTTTCCAGTATAACCTATGAATGTAACCATACAATACACAGGCTTTTGGTTCTGGCTTCTTTCCCTTAGAAAAGTGCACTTAAATTTCATGCATTTGTGTGTGTGGCAATCAGCAGTTTGTCTTTTTATTGTGGAATAGTGTTACATTGTATGGAGGTACCACAATTTGTTTGCTCTTTAGACAATTGAAGGATATTTGGGTTGTTTCCATTTTTGTGCTGTTACGAGTAAAAAATCACATGTAGGTGAGGTGTGGGCATATATTTTAATTTGCATTTCCCAAATAAGTAATGCTTTCATGTGTATTTGGTATTCATATATCTTCTTTGGTGAATGTCTGCTCAGACCTTTTGAGCTCCCATTTCTTCTTATATCAAGTTACTGTAGTGAGACAATTATTCTGAATCTTTTGACTGGGTGCTTTTCTTTGACCTATTAAGATTTTCACTTACCTGAGTACTTCTTTTTTCCTTCACCCTTGAAGGGACCATGATAGCCACTGCAGTTGTCTTAATGAGGTGGCCAGGTTGACATTGGTGGTCTTCGTTCACTTCAAAAATGGTTGAAGGAATTGAGAGTGTTTTTCCCGGAGAAGCGAGGACTTGGGGTACTGATAGGTACCTTCGATTCTCTCTTGTATTTTATATCTAGAGAAATGCTAGGCTTTTTCTGTATAGCTCTAGACCTTTGAGCAATGGGCAGTAGGAGCTCAAAGGCAGGCTGATGTCGGATTGTACGTGGAAGACTTTTCTAACCATCATCAATGGCCGGCAGTGGAATGAGCTGTCTGTGAGTGAAATTGGTTCAGCTTCAGACATTGGCAGGTAAGGAGAGTCATCTGGTAAGGTGCTGTCGAAGGTAACCCTATTGGGCTAGGGGATTGGGAGCAGGAGACTGCTGTGGTCTTGTTGGATATGAAGATACAGTGATCCTCATGGTCTTGCACAGATAGTTGCGACAAAGTTATAGACATTTCTGAGAGCTCAGCCCCTGTGTCTAAGCTATGTTACAGTGACATCATGCTTAGGAGCGTCCTACTGTGCATCCTACAGTCAGCTGTTGAGGGTCATGTCCTGACTCTGCCTTCCACTAGCTCAGCTGAGCATGGACACGTTCCTCACTCAGAGCTTTGTGGTGCGTGCTGGTGTGTGCACACAAATGAAGTGATACGTGGACTATCTGCCTGGTGCTCAGTGTGGCTGCTATTATAACCCCTTTCCTCTCCCAAATGCCTCAGCCTCTACACCTTCATTTTCTGTTTGTTTCTTACTACCTGACATTCTGGAAGATGTGATGTCTTGTTTTTTTTTTTTTTTTTTCTCAGAGGCTGCGTATTTCAGGGCTCCCTTTTGGGGAGTTCCATCCCTTGGGCACTTTCTGACCTCCAGTCCTACTTTTTCAGCTCTGCCAGACGAGATATTGTGGTCTCCAAAACTGGGCAGGGAGGTGAGCCTGCATTCTCCCCTTCGTCTTTCTAGGTCAACAGTGAACCCACATTTACCCACCCTCACGAATATCCACCCATGGTCATCTCGCCTGGCTTTACTTCACGTTGCTATCTGGTCAGAGCTCCAGATAATCACAGTTACCCCGCTTGACCTGCCCTCATCCTGTCCTCAATGGACTTTGGTGTCAGTCTGCTTCATAGGCAAAGAAGATACTCTGTTTAAATGCCCGATCTTACAGTGTTTAGAGCCATGGGGATTTGCCGTTTTCAAAGCAGACTTCCTGACCCCTCATCCCTTGCCCCTTCCCTGCATTTACCATCAATAAAAGCTCTGTTTCAGGGCAGGCCAGAGTCTTTCCACTGGCTGTCACCTAAAGGGGAAAGATCCCTAACACGACACATTGGCAAGACATCCTAACAGCCTCTTCTACGGAGTGTTTCATAATAGTGCCCAATCACCTGGAGTCGAGTTGAAGAGGGCCAAGATTGGGAATCTCTAAGTGTCTCCATGCTTTCTCAGAACTAATAACTCCATGAAATGGGAAGGGAAATGTCAATTTCTGCAGGTCTTTGCTTTCAAGTTTTACTGCAAGTCATTTGCAGCAAAAGTCAAAACATCTGTATTAGAATGGTCTGAGCCCTTTTTGAAAACTTCTGTCTTTGCATTAATCAAGCACACTATCCTCTTCTCCACTTGGAAAACCAAAATTGGCGGGTTGTAGCGTTAGGTGACATCTTGGGAATCATCCATTGCTATTCTTCCTCAGGGCAGGGATTTCTTTAAGTACATTCCAGATGGCTCCAAATTCCTTCTCTTTGTTGGGTGGAGGGCTGCGAGCTTTGTAAGACAGAGAGTCTGAGGGCTGATTTCTTTTCTTTTTTTTTTTTTAAGATTTTATTTCTTTATTTATTTGTCAGAGAGACACAGAGAGAGAGAGAGAGAGAGCACGAGCAGGGGGAGTGGCAGGCAAAGGGAGAAGCAGGCTCCCCACCGAGCAAGGAGCCTGATGTGGGACTCCATCCAGGACCCTGGGATCATGACCTGAGCCAAAGGTAGACACCCAACTGACTGAGCCACCCAGGCGTCCCAGTGAGGGCTGATTTCTATTGCTAAAAACCTTTCTTCTTTGGCAAAACGTCACTGATGACCTCCTATGTGCTCGACCTAACCATCTCTGTGAGGCAGAATTTTGGGCCCTGTGGCCTTCCTAGTGTTATTCTCGCAAATCTGTTAACATTACATGGCAAAAACAACTCTGTAGATGTAATTAAGGTTACTGCTCAGCTGACTTTGGGAGCTTATCCTGGGTTATTGGGTGAACCTAATCTAATAACATGAACCCATAAAAGCAGAAATCCTACTCCAGCTAGAAGCATAAGGTCAGAGATTTAGGGCAGGGATAGGATAGGATGTAGGAAACCATGTACCAGGGAAACTGGGACCTCGGTCCTACAATCGCAAGGAATAGATTTCTGCTAGCAACTCGAAAGAGCTTGGGCCCTTTGATTTAAGCCTTGTTGAGACCCCAAGCGGAAGAGCCAGCTGAGTCATGTAGTACTCAGACTGCTGACTCACAGAATAGTTAGGTAATTAATGGGTATCATCATTATTTATGCTAGGACCTCAGAGTCATCAGCGACTCTTGGCTGCCCTTCATGCTTCACATCCCAATGTTAATCATGACGCGTCCATTCTACTCTGGAAAGCTCATGGGACAGTCCCTCTCCCCACTCCCAAATGCCTCTTGCAGTACTTACGCCCCTTCCTGAAGCTGCAAGCATCCCCTTACAACCTGCTCCCCTCCTCCACCACCCGGCCTGTGTCCACTGGGACAGATGGGTGAAATCATCCAGTTTTCTCAGGACTGAAGGGTATCCCAGGACATGGAGCTTCCAGTTTGTTTGTTTGTTTTTTTAAAGATTTTATTCATTTGAGACACAGAGATAGAGAGCATGAGCAGGGAGAGAGGCAGAGGAGGAGGGAGAAGCAGTCTCCCTGCTGAGCCAGGAGCCCGATGTGGGACTCGATCCCAGGACCCTGGGATCATGACCTGAGCTGAAAGGCAGATGCCCAACCATCTGAGCCACCCAGGCACCCCTGGAGCTTCCGGTTTTAAAACTGGGAAAATCATGGCAAATTAGGATGAGTTGGTCATACTACTGTTGGTTGCCTGCTCATGACTGAGGCTGCCTCTTCATGTAAAGGCTGGGCATACCAGATATTTGTTCTTAGAGCCTTCTTCGCAGATTGGGCTTGGGTGTATGATCTAATGTAGGTCAGTGGGATCAAAGGGAAATCTGCTGGGAAGCTCCTGGGAAGCCAGTTAACAGAGATGCATAGAGAGAAATGGCCCATCTTATTGCCTTTGGATGTCTTTGTGTGATGGTGTAATGCCCGGAACTGCAGCAGCCTTCTTGTGATCACGAGCAGGTAAACCTCAGGATCGAGTCAATATGCTGATAGAGGAGAGAGATGGAAGGAGCCTGGGTTGTTGAAGACACGGCTAACCCACTGCACTCACCCCATAGATAGCTTCTTTTGGACATCTTGTTCTGGGAGATAATATTATTGTCATCACTTCAAATTAAGTGTTTTTGTTTCTGGCAGTTGAAACCATCCTCATGGATGGGATACTAAGGCTATGGCTTATTCTGCTTCCTGAACACCTATCCCTACATCTATGAGCACTTTGGAATTTTCTCCAGTAGCACTTTGATCACACTGCATTGCCATTATGAGCCTCAGCTCTTGCTAAGTTGAAATTCCAGTGTATAAAGATGAGTTTTCCCTCAAACACACAGGAGCTAAAGCAGACAGCAGGGTGAAATGGAGACTTTGGCAAGGGAGCTTAGGAGAGAGAAAGGCGATGGAGGGAAGGCAAGGTGGGAATCGAGTACTGTTTTCTTGCCTCTTTGAGGCACGAAGGCATTGGGAGATGAATAGTGAATTGACAGCGCCTGCTATCCCACTACATTATCCGGGGCGGTGCTCGGGGGGATGCAGTGGCGCAGCTTGAGGGGTGGGAGGCGCTAACTAGCACCGTGTGACATACAGTTACATAGCACATCTGACCAACCCACTCCGAGTCCTAGAGGCAGGCAGAGTCAGATGAGGTGGCTACCACTCGGAGCCACGAATTTGAAATTGAACATTGAGATGCAGAGTTGGTGCTGCCGACACGCAGCTCAGGGAGCCATCTGTTAGCAGTGAAGCACGGTGCGTCTCCCTGCTCTCAACAGGTGTGGGAGTAAGGGCAGAGGATGAGCGAAAACGAGTTCTCACCGATTTTCGAGAAATGTCATTGGCACTCTTCATTCTTAGCAGAAAGCTTTTGTCACTGTGACCACGAATGTATTTCGACGAGCTTCCATGGGCTCATTCGTGTGTCTCTCGTCTCCTTACCCGATCGGCAGGTCTTCAGATCAGATACTGTCCAATTTTCCTAGCCTGAGGTTTTTGGTGAGATCACCCTCACAGTTGGGGGTTGGGACGCAAGGCAGAAAATGTGAGCGTGTGCTGCTGAAGGGACAGGAAGGTCTTCAGGTTGGTGCTTATCAGGGGCAAGTGATAGGTAATAGGTGTTTTCTCAATTATTATCTAATCTTGTTGCTTCACTGCCCCAAAACTTCCAGTACCCTCCACTGCCTTTAGAATTAGCCTTTGCCATGATTTACCAGGCCTTTCACAGACCGACCTTGGTTTACCTGACAAGTCTCTTGATTTTCTGCTGTTACCTCAAATACCCGCTGATATTGTACCAAGAGGAGTGTTTCCCAACCCAGCTCTGATCTTCTTACCTATGTACCTTTATGATACCATTCCCCTCTGGATTCCTGGTGAAGTCCTATGCACCATGTGTATCTCATCAAAGCCAGCGCCTCACCATGATTTCCCTTTATATGTGCTCCTGGGAAGCAGGTGATCATCTGGCCGAATGCCTGGCACATACGATATGCTCAGTAAGGGGTCTTTGGATTGAGTTCAGATGAACTGAGTTCAAGCCCACCCCTTCGTAATTTTGAGTATTGGCATTTTGTTCTTCCCTGAACACATGTGAGACTTATCTATTGCTCTTCCACATAACTGATTAAGTTTTGAAGGTAGCCATGGGCACCTATTTTTTTTTTAAGATTGTATTTATTTTTAAGTAAACTCTATACCCAACATGGGGCTCGAACTCACAACCCCAAAATCAAGAGTCTCATGCTCCACTGACTGAGCCAGCTGGGTGCCGTGCTGTAGGCTCTCTTATTTACCCTTTGCTTTTTCATTCTGCAAGTGATTACAATAATTACACAGATTCCTGATGAACAGTCTTTATTAGTGTGGAGAGCTTTTAATGCATAACTTCATTTGACCCACAGACGACTCCATAAGGACAGTGAAGCAGATATAAATCTGTCATTAGCCTCATGTTAGAGATGGAGAAATTGAGTTTTAGCAGGGACAAGTGACTTGTGCTGGGTCGCATGGGGAGTTTGAGTTCATCTGACTCACATTCCCATGTGATTTTATGGGCTTTATTGAGTTCTGGCCATCTTGGTACCTCTACTCTGAATCACCTCTAGTTTGAATAAAAAATTTCACCTTTGGTGCTCAGGTTAGGAGAGCATTTTATTTTTCGTGCTGTGGTTGTCTTATTTTGTTAGTGGATGGAAGCTGAGTGGAGTTACAGAGCTTGGTTTTTGGATAGAGCGCTACATATCTGAATGCAGAATGGTGACCAAAGGACCCACAAGTATCAGGGAATTTGCAGAGTGTTACTGATCAGACTCTACAAATTGGAAGTTTTGCTCCCCATCCCCCAACACTTGGGGTCTCCACCGGAAAGCTTCCAGGCTCTGGTTCAAGCTGACCTCTGGCAGAGCATAAAGGTATAAGCACCCTAATTGTTCACAGGTCCTGCAACAAAAGTGCATAACGTTGGCCAGCTGATTTCAGTGGCTCTTAAACTCTGAGAATCGCTCTCCCAGATCTGTGGAAGTGCCACTTTTTGATGAAACCACCAGCAGGCCTGAATTCCTCTTTCTTAAGTTGTATATGCACAACAACATGTGTACTGTATTATGTGTTTATTATATCTCTGTGTGTTGTGGTGTGTGTGTTGCATCTCTGTGTTGAGTGTGTTGGATGTGTGTGTGTGTGTTGCATCTCTGTGTTGGATTTGTTTGGGTGTGTTGCAGGTGTGTGTGTTGCATCTCCATGTGTTGGATTTGTTGGGTGTGTTGGGTGTGTGTTGCATCTCTGTGTTGTGTGTGTTGGATGTGTGTGTGTTATGTCTCTGTGTGTTGTGTGTGTTGTAACTCTGTGATGGATTTGTTGGGTGTGTTGTGGGTGTGTGTGTTGCATCTCTGTGTGTTGGGTGTGTTGGGGGTGTGTGTGTTGCATCTCTGTGTGTTGGGTGTGTTGGGGGTGTGTGTGTTACATCTCTGTGTGTTGGGTGTGTTGGGGGTGTGTGTGTTGCATCTCTGTGTGTTGTGTGTGTTGGGGGTGTGTGTGTTGCATCTCTGTGTGTTGGGGGTGTGTGCATTGTATCTCTGTGTGTTTGTGTTGTGTGTGTTGTATCTCCGTGTGTTGGATTTGTTGGGTGTGCTGGGGGGTGTGTGTGTTGCATCTCTGTGTGTTGTGTGTGTTGGGGGTGTGTGTGTTGCATCTCTGTGTGTTGGGTGCGTTGGGGGTGTGTGTTGTATCCTTGTGTGTTGTGTTGGGGTGTGTGTGTTGGGGATGTGTGTGTGTTGTACCTGTGTGTGTTGGATTTGTTGGGTGTGTGGGGGTTTGTGTGTTGTATCTCCGTGTGTTGTGTGTGTTGGGTGTGTGTGTGTTGTATCTCTGTGTGTTGTGTGTGTTGTGTGTGTGTGTGTTGTATCTCCGTGTGTTTGTGTTGTGTGTGTTGTATCTCCGTGTGTTGGATTTGTTGGGTGTGTGGGGGTGTGTGTGTTGTATCTCTGTGTGTTGGATTTGTTGGGTGTGTGGGGGTGTGTGTGTTGTATCTCTGTGTGTTGGATTTGTTGGGTGTGTGGGGGTATGTGTGTTGTATCTCTGTGTGTTGTGTTTTGTTGGGGGGTGTGTGTCAGGTGTCTGTGTTGCTTCAGTTGGTGTATGTGTGTTGCTGGCAGAGGGAGAAGGTATACGGGAGGAAGGAACCTGGCCTCTCACCAGGAACGGCAGGGATGTTGAAAAATCTTCTCTAAATTGCTAATCTCTTCACCCAAGATTAAGCAAATAAAATTGTTGGCTTGAAGAAGTCAGATTCTTGAGGACTCCAAAGAGATAGCAGCAAAGTGAGTCAAGAAGCTTAGCTTCCTATCAGCAAAGAGATAAAGGGGCTTCAGCTCTGAATGACAGTTTGAGCAATACACCCTAATCCGATTACCAGGGGATTCGGTGTCAGTCTATATTAATGGTGGGTTTAAAAAAAAAAAAAAAAATGGATGCTAAAGAGTTAGTGTTCATCATCCAGAGAGTTCAGTTCTTCCTCAGGGCGAAATAAGCCTCTCCTGAAACTCAGGGTGAAGGGGCAGAAGGTGGGTGAGGCTGGGTGAGGAGCCGCAGACTCATCTCTTACAAGGGTCCTTTGTTCACCCAGGGGCTTTGTTGAAGCTGTCAGCTTCTCCTCAGCCCAGAAGAGAGAAAAGGGTCAGGGGCAGGGGCGGGGGGGAACGGAGCGAAGTCAGGGGGCTGGATTCAACACCAAGTCAATTCTGCTTTGAGTTTTCTAGGTGGAAAGTTTTTGCACTGAGCGCATTTGCCACGTCCTTTCCCCTCCAGGCTGAAACAATCGTTCATTTAAAAAATTGTCCTCTGGGATTTAGCATCTTTTAATGCTGTATTTATTTGAGAGAGAAGGAAAGCAACGTGGTGTGAAAGAATAGAAAAGGTGTATTTCCGTTACAGATTAATTAATCTCTGGGGGCTTCGGTGGAAATCCTGGTGTGAGGCTAGGCATGGGAATACAATTTACAAGTAACAGACGCACTCTGGAGTCCCAAATTCCAACCTTCTGACTCCTGTGTTTCAAATCCAAACCAGGTCCTTTAAGACTGAGGCTCATTACTTAGCTGGAACAGTGATGTTTTGTGTATTTCTTCAACAAGAGGCTTATTGCTAGAGCAGATACCCAGAATTGGTATGGGCTGGATTCTATTTTGAATCTAATTTCACCTGGAAATTGGCTGGCAAATAATTGAAGTGTGTCCACTCTTAGCCTGGATGGGGAGGGAGTACCTTGTGATTCCTTGAGAAGCAAGCCTGGATGTAGTTTTTAAGGTAAGGGATACCCGATGTTCCTCTAAGAATTGAGAATGACATCCGGTCTGTAAGGAGAACTCAGTTAACCCACCTGAGTGACAATGATTTGCTTTTAGCTCTGCTTAGAAATCAATCTTAAGGGGACACGGTGAGAGCCCATAACATTTCCTTGGCACCCCTCGATCTCAGAGAACCCATAAATGGGAGTCTGTTTTTCCAAACACATACACAAATGTAAGGCAGTCTCACGTGGACGATTTTCTTGTTTTCGTAGCTTGGGACTAAGGGGCAGGTCTTGGGTAAATGCATCAATCACTGCCTGAGCTCAAAGGATTCTCCAGATTATTCTCGAAGGTAGGCAATAATTCCCAAACTTAGTTGGAATTCAACAGCACCTTGTGCCTGCTTAATGGAAATAGACATTCCTGGCCCAATTCTAGACTTCATCAGGATATCACGGGGTAGGGCTCAGGGACATACAATTATAACAGTTTTACATTTAATGTTGGTCACCAGCCAGGTTTGGGAACCACTGATATAGGATATCTTGGGGCAGAAGAGGATCCCTCAGGGAATGTAGCAGAGGGTCTCAAGATGGTTTGGCCCTTTCTTACTACTGAATGATGGCTGACCTTTTCTTTTGTTAAAACTACCCTTTAAGATCTATGATGGCTAGTTTGAGACTCAATCTGTAAAGAACATGGCTTATGTCAGAAATATAAATATTTGGGTTGTTCAAATCCTTGTCTTTTATATTCTATAGCTGACAAATGTCAGCGTAAGATAAAGTAAATGATTTGCTCAGGCTCACCCTTTTAGTAAGCAGCATTCAAACTTTGCTTTCTCAGACCCCAAAGTCCAGATCTTTCTCCTACAACAGGCCTCCAAGTAAAGAGAAAATGCAGGGGTCTTTTGTTCCATGGTTTCTCTCATTTAGATGGATTTTCAACCAAGAGCATGTCTTGTTACCTTCAAGTCTTTGTTGTGGTCGTGACTACTGTTCGCTCCAGAAAGGAAAGGGGTCAGTGTCTCAGCATTTGGCAGGCACATCCTTGATGATCGCTGAATACTGAACCAGAGGCTGTGGGCCACTGGAGTTCTCTGCAGAAGCCTGGCCCCCTGGAAAATGCTACTTTCATATTTATATATTTGATTGGCTAATTTTCTTATCTCACATACAAGATTCGTGTTACGCTCAGTGCCATTTAAAGAAGCTAGGCTCCTTGCTTCAGAAAGATCCTCTTCCTCCTTGTGGAGTTCAAAGTTGCATGTGGCAAAGCACATTTAAAAAGGGATGGAGTGTGCTGCATTCAGAATCAACCATGGGGTCTCGAGTCAAAGATGGGAGAGGCTGGAGGCACAGATGTACACGAGACATGCGTGGTTCTACAGGCTGGAGCAGAAATGACTTTGGGGATGGAGAGCCGCTATATGGTCTGAGTCGATGACCGGAATCGGTGGCGCTGATTGGGGACCGTGTTACAAAGGCAACAGGAGTTCTAGAAGGGAGCGAAGGGAGCGGGAATGGGATGCAAGGAGAGGAGAGCATAGAACAGCCAGGGGCTTCAAAACAGCAAATCCAGAGGGGGGTGAGGTGTCATTGAAGTTTGGGAGGTCTCCAACTACCTCAAGGGCTGTGCCAGGTGCCAAGAAAGAACCGGGGGAGCCTAAACCCAGGGGGTGGCTTTTGATAGGATTCTTTTTCCTCCTCACCTGTCTTGAGGGGGCAGAAAGGCAGACAGTCCTTGGAGCGCCCCGTTTGGATGGACAGTGGGTTTACTCCATTGTCTTGAAAAAGCTACATATAAAAACCTTAAAAAGTAGGAGTATTTGGACAATGGGGATGCGAAGAAGAGCACAGCAAGGTCCCAGCCCATAGATGTCAGTAGAATCAAAAGGATCTGGCTAACAGGAAGCTGATTGCTGAGCTGCTTCCAGAAGCAAGAATAGGACTTTATTGATTCTGCTTCTCTTCTTTGTCTGCAGCCAAGCTGCATAAGCCCATTCAAGGATGGAATCTCACCCTTTGGATTTCCATATCAAAGACGGACTGGGGTTCTCTGCTGGCCTTGGTGGAAATTTGACAGCCAACGTCCCACCTCAGATCAATGTGTTCTGCCAGTCATTACCACAACGGAGACTTCCTGACTTATCTGCCTTGAGAGTTTTATTCTTTTCAAATGATGTGCCAGGGAAATCTTAGGGGGAAGAAACCCACAGCCTTTGGGCTCTGGAGGTGAGATGAGACCGTACTACTAGCCCAGCATACCTCCCTCCATGTTTTCTCTTGGCATCAGAATTAAGTGGGGTCTACAATGAAAAACTCTGAAAACAAGATATGTGGACATTTTGAGCTGTAACCATTGTTGCCAGCTCTTCAAGTGTTTTTGTTTTGTTTTGGTTTTGCTTTTTCGTAACCAACAAAGGCTCGATTTGGGGATAAATTATTCTCTGGTTGCAGGCCTCCCTTCCTTCCTTCTACCCATCCATCCAAGCCTTCCTTCTTTCCCACTCTCTCCCCCCCTCTTTCCATTTCTCTTTTTCTTTCCTTCTGTTTCTCTCTTCTTCTCTTCTGCGTGAGAAACAGGCTTGGGAACACTAAAACAACACCTAAATGTCACCAGGATATTCTAGTTGCCGTTAGATGTCTTAGTCACAATGGGCTTTAACTAGGAAGCAAATGGAGAACCTCAGTTCCTACAGTATGACCAGTGCCCCTCAAATACACCTTCACAGACTGTTTTTAAGGCTCAGATTCTTACTGGAGACATAACTTTTAGACATTGGAGTAAGAGAAGATGCTAGCCTTTCAAGGAAGGTTTGGTTGTGTATTGGACGGTAAAGAGGCTTCTAAGTCATTCAGTGATTAAGCCATGTGTGTCTGTGCATGGTTAAATGATAACCATTCACACCCTCTTAAAATTGTTTCCTCCTTTGGTTGCCATACTTTTACACCAGTGTTTCCCAAACTCTATCTTGGAACACTCATTCCATTGAAAAGTCAATGGGTTTCACTCTGAATAAGTGTTCTGTGGTCTTCTCAGTTTTGGAAGTGCTGCAACATACTCTAGAGCCCCAGTGGTAGTGGGGGACTGTGTTCGCGCTCTCCCCCGCAAAAAAAAAAAGAAAAAAAAATAGAACCCCAGACAAATCTCTGAATCTAAGGCTCTATAAAGTCCTGGAGTCAATAAATCTCTTGATTAGGTTCACCCTTGGGCTTCTCTCATGTAGTTGACCAGAGAACATTATTTTGCATATTATTCATTAATGGTTGTGGATTCAGAGACAGCTGTCTACCCGTGTGTTTCTTTTCTCTGATCAGGCCTCCTTTGGAGTCTTGGAGTCTTCTTTCTTCTTTTGCTACTGGGTCATAGACTTTCCTCAATGCTCAACTTTTGCTTCTGGGTCTTTCTTCCTATGCATTGTCTTAAGGTTTGCATCCACTTTTATGGATTTGTACAGAAAGTAACCTCAACTCTATGGAGGGTTGTGGTCTTTCTCCTGTTTCTGTTTTTATCCCTACTTGTCTTTCTCAGAAATCTATTTGGAAGCCCGTCTCCCCTACCCCCACTTCATTCCCCTCAACTGAATTGATTTCATCTTTTTCTGCAATTCAGCTTTCACTTCCAGTTTCTTTATGTGTTAATGACACTGACATTCTCCCTCAACCAAGGGAAATCTTGAAGTCACATTTAACACCCCACCCCTCCCCCCCGTGGAAAAATAATTGCTGACATTTTCATAAATATCTTGAGAACTCTTGCTTCTACAGAGAAACATTTAACGTTAAAAGGGTGATACAAATATGAAGCATTCAATCTGTGGATTTCAATGACTTAGAACAAATGGTTGGTGTCAGAAAATGTTAAGTCTAATTGGAATGATATTTCTTAGAGAACTCTGCTGGGATTCTCCCCTTCTCCCCAGTTTAGAGCCAAACAAGCAAAGGGAAAAAAAATGAACCAGAGAGTTAAAAGAGCAAGAGATACCGTCTCCCAAACTGGAAAGGAGTGGAAGGTTGGTGAGGGGTACACACTGGAGAATTCTGGGAACATGTCGAATTGGGAATGTATCCAGTTGTGTGCAATGCCCACGCATGAAATGCTATACCACCTGCAGGGAGTCCTGGTGTCTGTGGCTCAGTGTTTTATTGTGGCCGTGAAACCACTATAGGAATGATGGATGGAAATTAAGATGAACATGCTAGTGCTTTCAGCAAGGCTTGACTTCAAACTGAACATGTTTCTCTCTTCCTCACTCTTGAAGCACCCCTCCTACTTGTTTTTCTGTAGACTCCTTTGTTCCAGGAACTCGGTATCAATATTGACATCTTGCTGACCTCAATGTATACTTAGTAACGAGATTCTGATGGCAGGTGGCAGCGCTGGTCATGAGACCACCTTGAAGACATGACACTCGGCTAGCAGCACGTTCCAGATTCCCATGGAAACCACCCAGATCCTGTACTTTCCTATAAAACCCCTCAGCCTTTTACCCTGGGGAATTAGCCTGCTGCAGCCCTCCTATGCCTGGCAAAGTGGTGAACTACCTTCCTTACACCCAAACTCTGTCTTTGTGGTCTGGTGAATGGGGCGGGGGGCTCACAGCATTCCCTCCGGCTTGCTCTTTAAAATAAACGTTGGGTGCCTGGGTGGTTCAGTTGGTTAAGCGGCTGCCTTCGGCTAAGGTCATGAGCCGGGAGTCCCACATCGGGCTCCCTGCTCAGTGGGGAGTCTGCTTCTCCCTCTGACCCTCCCCCGTCTTGTGCTCTCTCTCAAATAAATAAAAAATAAAATCTTTAAAAAAAAGTAAAATAAACCTTGACCACAGTAGTTAACCCTGGGCACAGAAATGATTTCTTTGAATTCCATCCTCAGCTCCTTAATTTCTTTTTCCTTATGACAAAAGCAGAGTATGCTCATCAGAGAAAAATACAAATAGGCCAAGAGAAGAAATAAACAATACCTATAATTCCATGCAACCAGGCAGCTTGATATGTATCTTGCCATTCATAGTTTTGTTTACACACATCCGAGGGCATACACACACTTCTTTACAAAGATCATTCTTTTTTTTTTTTTTTAAGATTTTATTTATTTGTCAGTGAGAGAGAGAAAGCACAAGCAGGGGGAGGGGTAGAGGGAGAAGCAGGCTCCCCGCAGAGCAGGGACTCTCTCCTAGGCCCCTCGGGTCATGACCTGAGCTGAACCACCCAGGTACCTCTAGATGAAATTTTTAAAGTGGATATTCTAGGGTGAGGGGCATATACACTTTGAAATTCTAAAACATGTATTCTGAAAAAATTACTCTTTCAAAGATACCGACTACTGTTGCTTTTTTCTGTTTGTATCAATTTTGCATAGATATTCAATTGAAAAATGTCACTTTATTGTGATATTTGTACTTGTTTCATTAGTAGTAAGGTTGAATACATCATTATGTCTTCATTGATTATTATAACATTACTAGCTACTAGTTCATGTCAGCTACTAGTTCCTATGTTTTTCTATTGGAGTATTTAATTATTGGTTACTCAGTTTTAAAGACCCTTATATATCCATGGTTAACATTTCATTGTGGGAGTGTTTGTTTGGCATTAATGCTGTGCTAGACACTATTCTAGGCTTTTCTGCACATTATCTTTGTTAAGCCTTATGACCTTTTTTTAGTCAAGAAGGCAATGAGGCTGTGAAGCGCTAAAAGGGTTTATTTGGGACATTAGGGATTGCAATCCAACAGACACAGAGGGAATTGAAATTGACAAGCACTCTAAATTGGGGGAGGGGGATGCAGGCTGATAAAGGCAAAAACCACAAGGTTATAGGCCTTCATAAATTATATAGTAGGAATTATGATTGGTGCTGGCAGGGTTGAACTGACTACCTAATAGATGATTGGCTGTTTAGCTAACAGATGTTATATTATGTCTATTTCAGTCCGAAGTAGAAGGCTGTGTTCCCAGAGGCCATGGAGGTGTAATTGACAAAAGTCCAAAGTCCATGGTGTTGGGAGAATTGGGAGAATTGAAACAGGGAGATGTGCTCAGCCTCCTTCCTCAGTGTCCTCCACACCCTATCCTGGATGGCTCCAAGCAATGCTTACCTCACTTTGGAAAACTCTTTCACACCTTCTATAAGGTAGGTACGATGGTTATTTCCTTTGTTTTTTGGTGGAGAAACTGAGGCAGCTTAGGAAGTTCATCCAAAAAGGTATGTGGTTTGTACATTTTAGAGCTAAGATGTTGCCAAAGAAATTTGGTTCTAAACCTCCTTGATATTCAGCCTTCAAAGGGAATTAATATTAAAGATATTAACCATTTGAGTGTGTTTTAGTTACATCTGGATTCTTTTTATCGGCCCACAAAATATTTTTATTTTATGTAATGTAACCAAATCTATTAATGGTTTCCTATATGTCTTGTGCTTTTGATATCAAAGGCAGGCTTCTTTTTTCCTAATACAATTTGCAATGCCATTTCTTTCATATATGAATATCATAATGCTTTTGTTTCATCCTGTTCTATTAATCTGCCTATTTCTTTGCTGGTACCTTTTTTTTTTTTTTTTTTGTAGTTTAAAATACATTTTAACACTGATAAAGAAATAGTGTAAAGGAAACTTCTTGGCCAGTCTTCTTTTCTTTCCCTCAGTAAGGTTCTGTATCTTCAAGCATTTCTAAATATTCCTTGTATTTATTTTTAAGTCCTTAAATTTGTTCATTATTATTTTGAAGTCAATCTTTTCTTTTCCATTACATTTTCTTATTGGTTCCCCTTCCGTTACTCTGGCGGGGGTGGGGGACACTGACCTCCTCTGTTCCAGCCATATGATTCAGTGGGAGCTGCCACTGTTCAGTTGACTGGCAAGAGGTGGGCATCCCCCCACCCGGCAAGGATAGCCAGTGTCTTTTCCCCGTCTTGAAACTTGGGACCTAGAGAGTAAGTCTCTTTTGCTAAAGTCCCACCTCCCCTCTCATGGGAAGTGAGACCTGGGAGCTGGGAATGCCGCATTTCAAACCAGGTGGAGGAACCCAAGTTCCAAGGCCAGACATGGAAGTTGGTACACAGACCACAGCAAATAAGAGGTGGAGAGAGACCATCCAGGCTAGGAGATGAGAGGCCTGGGTCTCCCAGCCATCCTTGACTTTCCCTCACCGCTCATCGGACCAAAGGACCAAAGCTCACCCAGGCTACGAACTATCCTTCCAATAAATTCTCTTTGGCCTGAGTTTATCGAGACTGATTTCAGTCATTTGCAACCAAAGCAATCCTGAATGATAATACTGGTCACTATAGGAATGTAAAATGGCTATTGATTTTCACACGTTTCTGTTAAAGTGACCAAACCAAAATCATGTGTTATATTCAAAATTTTTCATTTGGGTTTTTTGGATTTCCAAGAATTAATGCATTTTATTTGTGAATGATGATAATGTTCCATAATTCTTACATATATACATATACACACATATTTACATATAAACATAGGCATGTACATAACACAGACACACACATTTCTTTCTGATTGTATTTACAAAGACTTCTGAGTTTACTTTGACTAACAGGACTTCTGCCATCATGCTACTACTGATTTTAATAGACTCCGGGAGTTAAGAGTGATATTTGCAGTTGGTTTCAGATAGATACAGTGTATTCAGTTAATTGAATATTCTTCTAGCTTCATGCTACAAAAAGCCAAGCTTTTAGAGAAGTTAGCAACATATTTTCCATCAGGAAAATCTTTTTAACAACTAAAAGTATGATTATATGTTTTAGAAAATCTCCGTTAATCCATTAATATAGTTAATTATGTTCATAGAGTTTTCTAAGGATTGATTCATTTTTGCAATTCTGGAGAAAGACTATAGTGCTTTTCATTGTGTGTGATTTATTTACTATGTGGCTAGGTTTGCTTTGCTAATATTTCTCTTCCCAGTTTCCCTCTATATTCATAACTAAAAACTTGTCCAAAACTTGTTTTAAGGCAACGTTTTTCAGATTTTGGTATTTATATTATGCTAGCTTTCTGTTGGTTACTTGCTCTGGGACAATTAAAATGCAACCTGAGCGATCTGTCTCTTGATGTTAGCTAGAACTCACTGGTGAACTTCTGAGTCCACCATCATTTGAGGATTCCTTAAGATAATGAAAAAAAATTTTTGAAGCTATTTCTGTTTTCACACTTGTGTCAACTTTGGAACTTCAGTTTTTTTTGTTTTTTAACATTTTCCTTTAAGGTATCTCTACATCCAACGTGGGGCTTGAACTCACAACCCCGAGATCAAGAGTCACATGCTCTACCATCTCAGCCAGTCGGATCCCCCAAAACTTTAGTTTTTGATGGAAAATATTTATTTCATTGAAATTATCGTATTTATTAGTAAATGCATACATAGCAACTTACATATTTTCTGTATCTGTGGTTTCAAGCCCCTTTCTCATGTACAATTTTAATTTAGGTTCTCTTTTTTTTTTCTTTAAAGATTTTATTTTTAAGTAATCTCTACATCTGTCATGGGGCTTGAATTCACAACCTCGAGATCAAGAGTTTCACGCTTCACTGACTGAGCCGGCGAGATGCCCCTTATTTTAGATTCTTAATTTCAGTAGAGCTCTGTTCATGGTATGGCCAGATCAGTAAATCGGCTCTTGGATTTATTAACCTATCCAGCTTTTATTTCTAATTCATGCATTTAACTTTTATTTTTATTAGTACCTCCCTAGTCTTAGCTCTATTTTGTTTCCTTTTATTAATTTCCTCTGTTGTATCCCTAAGTCATATATTTCCATCTATCTAGTTTAAATAAAATAATTTAAAGATCTGAGTTTTCCCTGGAATTTGGCTTTGTTTGTGCCCAATATGTTTTGATGGTTAATACTTACATTGTTATTTTTTAACTGTTACTTCAGTTTCGATTTCCTCTTCAAATTAGGAATTATCAGAGTAGTTTCAAATTTTAATGTAGTTTTTCATTTAAATTTTTGTTTCTGATGTCTAGTTTTATTGTTGTAATGGCCAAGGAATATGGCATGGACTATTTGTTTTGGGAGGTATTTATTTGCATATTCTTTGGCCT
Source organism: Eumetopias jubatus (assembly GCF_037043125.1). NCBI lineage: Eukaryota > Metazoa > Chordata > Mammalia > Carnivora > Otariidae > Eumetopias > Eumetopias jubatus. Next base: position 73,210,189 of record NW_028274816.1, on the reverse strand, counting down.
AAAATATGGTTAATAGTGCTAATTAATAAAAACCTGAATCTATCCATCTCTTCATTTAGGCTCACTAATTATATTATTAATGCCTTCTGTATGCTTTTTGGGTGGAGTTCCTTAATCTTAGAAAGACTTAAGAGAGTTGAATCAAAATTTTCTACCTTTTTTTATTGTTGTTAGTTTTTTTCAAACATTACAAGCAATTTTAACTTTGTATATATTTTCAGTCTATCCCATACCACCCCTGGCATCCACAAATACTCGAATCAGTTGTGACTTTTCTGTCAGTTGTAAACTTTTTGAAGCCCTTTGGTCGAGTATGATGCACATGTGTCCACTGGAATTGGCAACAAGTAGTCCATTGGCAATCAGGAGTAAGAGAGTTTCTGTGACAGAGTTCGGGTGTGCCCGACGTTAGTGGGCTGAGTGCAGTGGGCTGTGTGGGCAGCTGCTGTGGGCAACTCTTTCCACATATTTGTCTCTGAAAAGGATCTGAAGTGAGAATGAGACTGGACGAGGGACAGGTGTTCATGAGAGTTTTTAAATTAAAAAATAATTTTTTTTATGAGAGAGAATTAAGCACCTTTAAGTGCTGATGGGGAAAAACCAAGATAGAATGCAGTGTCGAAATCTCCGGTGCAAAGGGAGATCATGGATAGAATTAAATCTCTGAAGAAAATGTTGAAAATGGGATCCAGATCATAAGTGGAGGGAGTAGCTTCACGCAGGAGGACAGACCTCTCTCCTGTCGAACCATTAGGAAGTGAACCTGACCTTGTGGGATACTGGTAAGTTTGCGGAGGGGACGGCGGGAAGGTTTCCATCTTATTACTTCTGTTTTGCTGAAGTAGGAGGTCAGTTGTCTGTTGAGAACAAGAAGGGGTGTGTAGTGCACATTTTCTATGGTGTGGGTTTGAGATGGTCACAGGAAGTACATTTGATGCATGAAAACAGATAAACTCTCACAGAGTGCTAATGCTGAAGACTCAGGAGACATTTCCTGTGGATTTGAGGTCCTACCATATCATGAGTTTATGTGATTTCTTTCACTGTCCTTAAGAGTCTAGAAGTAGGAACAGAAAGTGCAAAGGTAAGCTTATCCATGGTGTGAATTTTGCTGGGCTGATATAACAGAATTACAGCACAAGGGAGTTGGAGATTTTTCTGTGGGTGGTTGAGCAATAGAGAAGGGATACAGAAGGAAGAAGAACCAGGAATGGACTAAAAGAGTAAGCAGACGTGGCAAAGGTCCAGGAATTCCATTCATAATGAGGTCGAATAACATGTCCTGAGTAATGGGGGAAAAACACACACACAAAGCATTCTATTGAGAGAAAATCGAGAGGTTGGGTTGAAAGAATAATTTTTTTTTTTTGGCGGGGGGAACATGGCAATGTGGACATGAATGTATCAGAAAGGATAGATGATCAGAGTGTCTTTCATTTTTTTTATAGTGATTAAGGATAATAAGGGCTGTTTGAGGTTGTGGTATTACGTTGTCTGCAAAACAGTTGTTCTTGGCTGTCTTGGTTGTTGTTGTTCTCTGTTATAAGAAGCCTGACTTTATGGTCTTTGAAATAACAAATTCCCAATACTTATCCCAGAAGAGATAGAGAACTCAGAAAGATCTATGTAAATTAAGGAAACGTAATTTGGGGTAAGAACTTCCCACAAAGAGAATGTCAGTTCTAGTTTGTTTGGTGAATTACGCAAACATTTTAGGAAGAAATAATATCAGTCTCACACAAACTCTTTCAGAAGACAACTAATTCCATGAGGCCTATGCTACCATGGTGAAAAAAACCAGAAAAGTAGTACAAGGAAATGAAGCTGCAGAAAAATATCTCTTATAAAAATAGATGAAAAAGTTTCTCACAAAATTTTAGATCCTGAATGTACCCAGTCTCGTCTGACTTTGGAAGCAAAGCAGGGTTGGGCCTGGTCAGTATTTGGATGGGAAAATCAAATGCAATAATATGTGAAAAGAATAGTACATCATGACCAACAGGTATTTATCCTGAGAATGCAAGGCTGGTTTAACATCTGAAAATCAATCAGTATAATTCTACATATTAAACCAAAGAAGACCATTGTACTTTTCCTCATGTAGATCTTGAGCATATTTTGTTAGATTTATACCTAAGTATTTTATTTTATGGGGTATTAACATAAATGTAATGTGTTTTCAATTTCAAGTTCTGCTTGTTAATTGTCGGTATATAGGAAAGTGATTGGCTTTTGTATATTACCCCTGTATCTACACTTGTATAATTGCTAATTACTTCCAGTTTTTTGTCTGTTCTTTTGGGTTCTTTACACAGATGATTATGTCATTTGTGAACAAAGACAGTTTTATTTCTTCCTTTCCGATCAGTACGCTTTTAATTTCCTTTTCTTGTCTGATTGCATTAGCTTCCTAGCTAATTAGCTTTCTAGTACTATGTTGACAGAGTGATGAGGAGGCATCCTTGCTTTGTTTCTGATCTTAGTGAGAAAGCTGTTTTTCCACCATTTAGTAAGATATTAGCTGTAGGCTTTTATAGATATTCTTTATCCCATTGAGAGAGTGCTCTTATATTTCTAATGTGCTGAGAGTTTTTACTGTGAATGGGTGTTGGGTTTTGTCAGCTGCTTTTTAAGCATCTATTGATGTGATCATGTGATTTTTTTCTTCTTAAGCATATTGATGTGTTGGATTACATTAACCGAGTTTCAAAGGTGGAATCGGTCTTGCATACCCTGGATTAAATCCCACTTGGATGTGGTGGGTAATTCTTTTTGTAATTGTTGGATTTGATTTGCCAGTATTTTGTGGAGGATTTTAGTATCTCTGTTCACGAGAGATATTGATGTTACTGATTTGCTGCTTGCTCGATCTGTTCTTTTCTTTTCTGATAGAGGAGTTTTGGAGTCTCCAGCTGATATATGCATTCAGTGGATTTGTAGTGGATTCATCTTTTCTTGCAACTCTGTTAGGTTTGCCTTGTGTATTTTGACACTCTGTCGAATTAACAGTTGAGGATTGTTATGATTCCTTGGAGAATTGACACTTTTATCCTTATGTAATACCCCTCTTTATTCCTGGTATTTTCCTTGTGCTGAAGTTTGCTCTGTCTGAAATTAGCATAGCTACTCTGGCTTTCTTCTGATTACAGTGTTAGCATGGTATATCTTTCTCCATTCCTTTACTTTTGATCTCTGTGTCTTTATATTTAAAATGGCTTTCTTGTAGACAATATACAGTTGGGTCTTTTTTTTTTTATCTTTTTTTAAAGCTTTTATTTATTTATTGGAGAGAGAGAGGGACAGAGGCAGGGAGGAGAGGGAGAAGCAGGCTCCCTGCAGGGAGCCCAATGTGGGGTTTGATTCCAGGACCCTGGGATCCTGACCTTAGCTGAAGGCAGATGCTTAACTGACTGAGCCACCCAGGGGCCCCAATCCACTCTGACTTTTAATTTGTATTTTAATTGGTATACTTAGACCATTAGAATTTAAAGTGATTAGTGATCTCATTGGATTCATATCTACCATATTTGTTACTGTTTTCTATTCATTGGTCTTGTTCTTTTCTTCCTACTTTTGTTTTCTGCTTCTTGTGGGTTTAATGGAACAGTTATAAGATTCCGCCTTCTCTCCTTTCTTGGCTTATCAGTGATACTTCTTACAAAGCTTGTTTTAATGTCTAGAGTTGACAATATACATTTACAACTAATCCAAGTCCACTTTTTTTTTTAAGATTTATTTATTTATTTGAGAGAGAGAGGATCCCAAGCAGACTCCCTGCTGAGCATGGAGCCTGACACGTGAGCCCCTACCCCAAGATCGTGACCAGAGCTAAAATCAAGAGTCGGGCACTTAACCGACTAAGCTAACCAGGCACCCCTCCAAGTCCACTTTAAAATAATATCATACCTCTTCTGAATAGTTGAAGTACCATATAATAATAAAATGTTCCTAATTCCTTCTTTTCTGTCCTTTATATCATCACTGTCATTATATTTGCTTATACATAAGATAGAGTCATTAACTGTGTTTTTGCTATTATTTTGGAAAAGAACAAACTGTTACCTGTTAGATCAATTAAGAATAAGAACAATAAAAGTTTTTTTTTTCCATATACTTACTCCTTTTCTGGTGCTCTTTCTTTCTTTATGTACATCTGACTTTCTGACCTACATTGTTTCCCTTCTTTCCGAAGAACTTCTTGTAACATTTCATGCAAGGCAGGTCTACTGGCAACCAAGGCCCTTGATTTTTACTTGTCTGAACGAGTCTTTATTTCCCCTTCACTTTTGAAAGGTAATTTTGCAGCACACAGAATTCAAGGTTGGTGGGCTTTTTGCTCAATGCTTCAAATATTTCATTCCACTTCTTTCTTGCTTGCACGGTTTCTGAGAAGAAGTCAGATATAATTCTTATATTTGTTCCTGGATAAGGTTTTTTGTTTTTTTCCAACTCTGGCTTCTTTCAGGGTTTATTCTTTATCTGATTTTCTGCTGTTTGAATATGATATGCCTAGGTGTAGTTTACTTATTTTTTTATTTTGGCATTTATCTTGCGTGGTGTTCTCGGAGTTTCCTGGATCTATGGTTGGGTGTTGACGTTAATTTGGGGGGAATTTCTGGCCATGATTTCTTCAAATATTGCTTCTGTACCATCCTCTCTTTCTTTTCCTTCTGGTGTTCCCATTATGTATATGTTATACCTTTTTGCATCTGTCCCACAGTTCTTGGATATTCTTGAGCTGTGCTTTCTTACCTTTTAGTGTGCCTAATTTTTTCCTGATAGCTGGACATGATGTGCTGGCTAAGCAGCACTATGGCAAATAGGCCTTTAGTGATGTGTAGAGGTAAGGTACAGGGAGGAGAAGCGTTCCATAGTTCTGTGATTAGGCCTCAGCTTTGTAGTGAGCTTGTGCCCCTGTCCTGTGAATTTCACCAATGTTTTTCACGTTTTCTCCTTTTAGGTGAGACAGGATGGCCAGAGTGGGCTGGAATTGGGTCTTTCCCTTTTTGTACATGGAAGGCTAGGGAGAGGTGGAATTTAATATATTCCTTTCTCTGGGCCAGTTAGGCTCTGGAAAAAACCTCAGTAGTCAAGGCTCTGGGAAAACAGTTTCTCCTGAGAGCAGCCCTTGCTAGGAAGAACAGAATGCTCCGCAGTGATTAAAAATGGTTACATTCTCCTTTTTTTCTCTGATCTTCATTGTAAGGTGATGAACTCAATGAGGCTCCTGAAGGTAATAGAAAAGTGTTTGTGTGTGGGGGGGGGGTGCGCCTGGGTGGCTCAGTCGGTTAAGCATCTGCCTTTGGCTCAGGTCATGATCTCAGGGCCCTGGGATTGAAGTCCACATCAGGCTCCTGGCTCAGCGCGGAGTCTATTTCTCTCTCTCACTCTCCTTCTATGCACTCTCTCTCGCAAATAAATAAAAGATATATAAAAAAAAGAAAAGTGTGGGGGGCCTCCGTATTGACTGGCCCCCTGGAGTTTTTAACATTCTATCTACACGAAGCCTCCAGCCATTCATCACTATAGGTTAGGTTTTCCTATCCTCATGCTGGTTCCCACAGTTTCTCCTCTGGTAAGTTGTGCTTCTCTGTATTTGCCCAATTGTCTCTCTAATTATGGGGCCAGTGGCTTGCCCTGTGATGTTACTTCTCTGACAAACCTAAGACTTTATGATTTTTTTCAGTTCAGCTTTCTATTTGTGAGTACAGAGTGATGACTTCTAAGATTCTTATATGCTAGACCTGAAACCAGAAGTCCAGGGCAGTATAATATTTTTATGCATGAAGGTTTTATCAACGACCTTGCTATATTTCTTTGCAAAAATAAAAGTATGTATGTATATGTCCCTAACTACCTATCTATGTAGATAGAAATATGTATACGTAAATAGATGTAGGGACGCCTGGGTGGCTCAGTTGGTTAAGCTGCCGACTCTTGATTTTGGCTCAGGTCATGATCTCAGCCTCCTGGGATTGAGCCCTGTGCCAGTTTCCATGCTCAGTGGGGAGTCTGCTTCAATATTCTCTCTCCCCCTCCGCCCTTTTATCCTCACTTGCTCATGCTCTCTTTCTCTCTCTAAAATAAATCAATAAATCTTAAAAAAAGTAAAAAGATGTAGATAATAAATATATATTTATACAGGTACACGTGTATGTGTGTCTATCTATATCTACCCATATATGTACATATTATACTATATGTTTGAATTAATTATTTTCCTCTTTTGACTATAAAGCATTAAGTGTGAAATGTTTATTCTGGAATGAGTTATCGTTATAGTTAAGAGCAAGTAATTGATCAAACAAGATGCACATATTGCAATTTTGATAAATAATTATTAACCATAAAAACTAAAATTTTCTGACCTAAGATGTATCAGTCCAATCATTCGTCATTTACCTTCTTAATTTCCAGGAGGCACAACAAAATATTTTTCCTGAGACTGACCAAACGATACAAGTTTTATTTGCGACACTTACAGGCACCTTTGGTGAAAGCTAAAATTAGATGGGGCCGAACTGAGACAACCTTATGAAATTTGGAATCTCACATTTTCCTATTTCTTCCTCCCAGGCTGTGAACAGTGAGTTAGTTGTTTATTTCAAAATTTAACTTTTCACGTTATGTCAAAATACCTTTGTAAATGACAGTCAGACACTTGAGAATGTATGTGCACACGCAGATATTCTCAAGTTCATTTCATGGTTGAAAACAATTTGACAGAATTGAAATAACATGTACAATTTGAGAAGGTGGAAGTACTTTAGATGAAACAAAGGTGTTTCTAAATGTTAGGGCGTCAGATTGCATTTTGGCACACTTTGTGCATGCCAGCCATTCATTAGAAGACGTTCTCTGTGCAAAGGAGGGATTTAATCCACTTGTAGAAATGAAGTACAAATGAAGAGTTGGGGTCCCTAGTAAGTTAGCAGGTGGGGAGCTCGTCACCAGCATATTAAAGGTTGCGGTGAAATGCTCTATTGTATTCCAGTGATGCTAATACAAACCTGAGAAGCAATGTTGTCCGAGTGAAGGCACAAGCCGGTGTTAGAAGACACAGTGGCCGGAAGACCTAGAGCCTCTTGACAGAAGTTAATGAAATTCTCCCATGAGCCTGAGCAAATGATCAAGAAAAGATAAAATTCTTACTTCTGATCGCTTTACTCCTTTCCTCAAAGCTATGACATCAGTCTGCTGAAAGAAGCGGAGTTTTCACTTCCTCCCTCTTGAAACAATACAAAATAGGCACCTGACATATTTTTGTGTTTTTCCTGAGGACTGAAGATGCAGGGAGGACATGCGTGTAACTGACTGGGGTGTGTACAGGTACACATATGTATCCGCACAAATACACGCGTGTGTGCACAAAGCTCCCAGTGGTTCTAACAGTAAGACAGAGAAAGAGAGAAGCATGGACTCTTGCCCTCAGCGTGTGGCCTTGTTAAACTAAGGTTCCACTGCCTTCAGCATTTCCCATGGATGGTTTCTCCCCTGAGCTCTCACCAGACTCTCCCTAAGGAGTGATATATTCATCGACAGCTGTCAGGATAGAAGAGGTCCAGTCATCAAACAGCAATGTCCATCCTTCCTGCTGCCTGATCCACAATATATCCGAATATAGACCATCTCCGTACAGAGCATTGTGCTTGCCCTCCAGCAGAAATAGTATAAATACGGCAAATATCACACAACCGAGTGTTTACCATGGCTCGATTAAGAGCAGTTTCTCAGACACCCAACATTGTGAATGGCCCTTGGGATGCGTTCCCACCCTAGGGCGCTGTTGTACTTTAAGATTCGGGGTGGATGCGAGGTACATCTTTTTTTTATAAAGTGGAAGAAGGGAATACTAAGAAGGAAAGTGACAGAACCATTTAGCCCCTCTGCCACAGCACATTTTTGGGTAGGTCAATTTCAGGAAAGAGTACCCTTTTACAGCAAATACTTCTGTGTACCTGTATCCGTTTCGTCAGGCTACTGTAACAAATTTCTACAAACCTGGTGGCTTACAGCACCCAAAATACATTCCTTCACAGTCCTGGAGGGCAGAAGTGTGAAATGAGTTTCCTTTTATTTTTTTTTTAATTTTATTATGTTATGTTAATCACCATACAATACATCATTAGTTTTTGATGTAGTGATCCACGATCCATTGTTTTCCTATAACACCCAGTGCTCCATGCAGTACGTGCCCTCCTTAATACCCATCACTGGGCTAACCCATTCCCCCCTCCCCCTCCCCTCTAAAACCCTGTTTCTCAGAGTCCATGGTCTCTCATGGTTCATCTCCCCCTCCGATTCCCCCCCCCCATTTTTCCCTTCCTTCTCCTAATGTCCTCCATGCTCTTCCTTATGTTCCACAAATAAGTGAAACCATGTGATAATTGACTTTCTCTGCTTGACTTATTTCACTTAGCATAATCTCCTCCAGTCCCGTCCATGTTGATGTACAAGTTGGGTATTCATCCTTTCTGACGGCTGAGTAATATTCCATTGTATCTATGGACCACATCTTCTTTATCCATTCATCTGTTGAAGGGCATCTCGGCTCCTTCCACAGTTTGGCTATTGCGGACATTGCTGCTATGAACATTGGGGTGCATATGGCCCTTCTTTTTACTACATCTGTGTCTTTGGGGTAAATACCCAGGAGTGCAATTGCTGGGTCATAGGGTAGCTCTATTTTTAAATTTTTGAGGAACCTCCACACTGTTTTCCGAAGTGGCTATACCAACTTGCATTCCCACCAACAGTGGAAGAGGGTTCCCCTTTCTCCACAACCTCTCCAACATTTGTTGCTTCTTGCCTTGTCAATTTTTGCCATTCTAACTGGTGTAAGGTGGTATCTCAATGTGGTTTTGATTTGCATTTCCCTGATGGCTAATGATGATGAACATTTTTTCATGTGTCTGTTAGCCATTTGTATGTCTTCTTCAGAGAAGTGTCTTTTCATATCTTCTGCCCACTTTTTGACTTGATTATTTGTTTTTTGGGTGTTGAGTTTGAGTTCTTTATAGATCTTGGATACCAGCCCTTTATCTGTAGTGTCATTTGCAAATATCTTCTCCCTTTCTGTGAGTTGCCTCTTTGTTTTGTTGACTGTTTCCTTTGCTGTGCAGAAGCTTTTTATCTTGATGAAGTCCCAAAAGTTCATTTTTGCTTTTGTTTCACTAGCTTTTGGAGATGTATCTTGAAAGAAGTTGCTGTGGGCGATGTCAAAGAGGTTACTGCCTACGTTCTCCTCTAGGATTTTGATGGATTCCTGTCTCACATTGAGGTCTTTCATCCACTTTGAGTTTATCTTTGTGAATGGTGTTAGAGAATTGTCGAGTTTCATTCTTCTGCATGTGGCTGTCCAATTTTCCCAGCACCATTTATTGAAGAGACTGTCTTTTTTCCATTGCATGTTTTTTCCTGCTTTGTCAAAGATTATTTGACCATAGAGTTGAGGGTCCATATCTGGGTTCTCTCTTCTGTTCCATTGGTCTATATGTCTGTTTTTGTGCCAGTACCATGCTGTCTTGGTGATCACAGCTTTGTAACATAGCTTGAAACTGGGCAATGTGATGCCCCCAGCTTTGTTTTTCCTTTTCAGCATTTCCTTGGCAATTTGGGGTCTTTTCTGATTCCATACAAATTTTAGGATTGTTTGTTCCAGCACTTTCAAAAATGTCATTGGAATTTTGATCGGGATGGCATTGAAGGTATAGATTGCTCTGGGTAGCATAGACATTTTAACAATGTCTATTCTTCTGATCCATAAGCATGGAATATTTTTCCATCTTTTTGCGTCTTCTTCAATTTGTTCAGTAGTTCCTAGAGTATAGATCCTTTACCTCTTTGGTTTTTCGGTTTATTCCGAGGTATCTTACGGTTTTTGGTGCTATTGTAAATGGAATCGTTTCTCTGATTTCTCTTTCTACAGTTGCGTTGTTGGTGTATAAGAAAGCAACTGATTTCTGTGCATTGATTTTGTATTCTGCCACATTAGTGAATTGCTGTATGAGTTCTAGTAATTTGGGGGTGGAGTCTTTTGGGTTTTCCACATAAAGTATCATGTCGTCTGCGAAAAGAGAGTTTGACTTCTTCTTTGCCAATTTGAATACCTTTTATTTTTGTTGTCTGATTGCTGTTGCTAGGACTTCTAGTGCTATGTTGAACAACAGTGGCGAGAGTGGGCATCCTTGACGTGTTCCTGATCTTAAGGGAAAGGCTCTCAGCTTTTCCCCATTGAGGATGATACTTGCTGTGGGTTTTTCATAGATGGATTTTATGAACTTGAGGAATGTTCCCTCTATCCCTGTACTCTGAAGAGTTTTAATCAGGAAAGGATGTTGTATTTTGTCAAATGCTTTTTCTGCATCAATTGAGAGGACCATATGGTTCTTCTCTCTCCTCTTACTAATGTGTTCTGTCACATTGATTGATTTGCGAATGTTGAACCACCCTTGCATCCCAGGGATAAAGCCCACTTGGTCGTGGTGGATGATCCTTTTAATGTATCGTTGGATCCTATTAGCTAGGATTTTGTTGAGGATTTTGGAATCCATATTCCTTGGGGATATTGGTCTGAAATTCTCCTTTTTGATGGGGTCTTTGCCTGGTTTGGGGATTAAGGTCATGCTGGCCTCATAGAATGAGTTTGGAAGTTTTCCTTCTGTTTCTATTTTTTGAAACAGCTTCAGTAGAATAGGTATTAATTCTTCTTTGACTATTTGGTAGAATTCCCCAGGGAATCCTTCAGGCCCTGGACTCTTGTTTTTTGGGAGGTTTTTGATCACCGCTTCAATCTCGTTACTGGTTATTGGCCTATTCAGGTTGTCGATTTCTTCCTGTGTGAAATGAGTTTCACCGGGCCCCAGAGCAAGGTGCGCACAAGGCTGAGTTTCCTCTGGAGGCTCTAGGAGAGAATCCACTTCTCTTCCAGCTTCTGGTGGCTTCTGGCGTTCCTTGTCATGGAGCATCACTCCACACTGCCTCCTGTCCTGTGTCTCTCTGCCTTCTTATAAGGGCAGCCATGACTGCATTTAGGGCCCATCTGGATGATTCGGGACGTCCTCCCCAACTCTGGATCCTTAACTTAATCATACCTGCAACGATTCTTTTTCTAGATACGTAACATTTACAGGTTCCGGGGATTAGGACCTGATATCTATGAGGGGCATTGTTCAGTTTACTACTGTACTTACTAAATATTCCCCAATTACTTTATTTTTTTTAAAGATTTTATTTATTTATTTGCAAGAGAAAGAGAGGGAGAGATAGTGAAAGAGCACAAGCAGGGGGAGGAGTACAGGGGGAAGCAGACTCTGTGCTGAGCAGGGAGCCCAACATGGGACTCGATCTCAGGACCCCAGGATCATGACCTGAGCTGAAGGCAGACACTTAACCTCCTGAACCACTCAGGTGCCCCTCCCCATTCACTTTCAATTTAAGGAATTTTCTGCTTTACTTTTAGCACGGAAATGGTGAATACTGAAAGATGGTAACTAATGGTCATGATAGCTTCTTAAATTCCAACAGTGGTGAATTGTCTTGCATTCTGGAAAAATCTTGCTTCTTGGTCTTTATTTTAAAGTAGTTTTAGATTTTGGCCTGTATGTGTGGTGTATGCATACACAAAACATCCTGATGGCACATTGGCCAATGCCACATTGAAATATTAGGTGCTCTTTAGGGGTGCCTGGGTGGTACAGTTGGGTGAGTGTTGGACTCTTGGTTTCGGCTTAGATCATGATCTCAGGGTTGTGAGATTCAGCCCAGCATCGTGCTCTGTGCTCAGTGTGGAGTCTGCTTGAAGTTCTCTCTCTCCCTCTGTTCCCCTGGCTTGTGCACTCTCTCTGTAGAACAGATAAATAAATCTTTAAAAAAAATTTGGTGCTTTTTAAAATTTTGGAGCACAAAGCCAAGTGAACCACCCCAATCTGAGGGACAGTGCTCATCGAATTGATATACCAGTTTCCAATTTCCACAAAAACTTGAACGCTAAATTATATCTTCTGGTGCCCATGCTCCTTTTGTATACTCTGTGATTCATTCCCTCCCTGATGGGGGAACCTCAGTAAATATCAATGAGCCCAGCTGCCTTGAGACTGATGGCATGTTCTTGTCTGCATTAATGCAACTGTAGACACTGGACACGACTTGGCCCTGAATTGGGAGGGTTCAGAGCCATTCACCACCTAAGGATCACATATTCCAGGGACCACCAAACTCTCTAAGACAGAGAGATGATAAAAGTAAAACGAAAACATTGTTTGAGCAAGGAACAGCCTCTGAGTAGCTCAGTGGACCCACTGCATGCCAGATAAAGCACGGTGATGGTATCCCCAGCCCATAGGCCCAGGAACAGCTATCAGTGATCCATTCAAGTCCCTTGGAGTGCACGTGTTAAAGAACTTCCAGATGTCCTCAAAGGCCGGCCCTGTCTTCTGTAATCTGGTCTCATCCACCATATGGTGCTGATTTGGTTGTCTTTATAGAGTGGTGTGGGATGAACCACGGGCTGCTATACAGGCTTCAGAAGAGTCGGGGAAATTGTTTAAGGCCTCATCATTCATCAGGTTGGAGGTCCCGATGGCAAACACTTCCTGATTCCATGGGACGGGGAGATGTGTAGGCATACTCTTAAGAACAGACTGTTGATGAAGAATATAAATTATTATTTCAGTGCCCTGGAATGACCCCAGATGTTTTGGGATCTTTGCAAAGCACTCAGTCCATGGCCAGAAGTCGGGCTAGCTGGAGTTGTGAGGTGCAAAGTGGTGATCAGAATTTCGTTCTGGAGGGGCTTATTTCATTTCTTCCCTTCGATATAGCCAATGGCCACTTCCGTGGCAGCCTTTCAGTGACACTTAGAGAGTTGGGATCAAACGAAGGGATTTAGAAAACATCTATTCCAACTCTACTATTTTCCAAGTCAGGGAACAGGGATAGAGTGGGTAAGTAATTCATCCCTGATTCACAGCTTTGAGCCTACGTCTCCAAATTTCTGGTTCAGTACCTCTCCTAGTCTCCGTGGATGGCCTCCTTGTCACGGCTGTCCACTTAAGCAAGGTCGTTTTGCCTTGAAAGTCAAAAGTAAGTCCATTCACTGAAATGCTTGGATCAAGGGCTGCAGGCAGGTCAGGTCCGACGTGAGCACTGGGAGGAAAGCCCCATGCTGAGCCACCTGTAACCGACATTGTGTCCGCTCTGTTAACATTTTCCATAATAGCTGTTCTCCTCAAATGTCGCTGTCAGTTTCTTCAGGGGAGAAAAGTCAGAACAAAATTAAAGAGGGACCAAAGATAGGAAATGAAAGCCTGAAGAAGAGGAAAAATTTTAAAGGGGAAAAGACAGCCAATGAAAGGCTGAAGATGGGTTTCTTGAATTCTTTAAATGGGAGATTTGAGGCCATTTGGTATTAAAATATGATGTGTGTCGGGGGGCGCCTGGGTGGTTCAGTCAGTTAAGCGTTCAGCTCTTGATTTCAGCTCAGGTCATGATCTCAGGGTCGTGAGATTGAGCCCCGCTTTGGGCTCCACGCTCAGCAGGGAGTCTGCTTGAGATTCTCTCTCTGTCCCTCTCCCTCCACCCCTCCCCCTGCCCACTCTCTCTTTCTCTCTCTCTCTCTTTCAAAATAAATAAAATTTTAAAGATATTAAAAAAATAGACTATGACATGTGCTTTATTTACATCCGTGCGGACAAATGCAAAACATAATCACAGCTCAGACACAATTCATGAGATATGCAACAAGAAATGGATGCCTTGGCATCATGCAATAGAGCTCTTTTGGCCAGTATGAGGGTGCCCTGGGGCCTGATCGTCCCTGCATATTGCCTTCTCTCCTGGTTGCCGGCCATCAAAGTCCTGACCCATCTGCCTGCCTGAAGTCACTTACTCCTCCAGCCACCTCCCCCCCGCTTTTTTTTTTAACATTTCTACCAAAAGTGATGTCCTCTGTACATCAGTCTTCCCCCTCAAAAGCCTTCCGCGGCTTCCTGTTGCCTGTTGAATAATGACCAGACTTTGTCTTATGGCGTTTGTCTAGGCTGAGCACCACCACTGGTGAGTAGGTTTCAATTAGCGCACCAACCCTGATGGATTTTGTCCTCTCTGCCCAGAGCCTCGTGTTGAAAAGGCCTCTGAAGGTACATCTGAATTCAATGAGAAGGCGTGTTGTGATGGATCGGGGATGCCTGCCATGACTGTGGTGTCTGGGGGTGAAGTAAGGCCACATATTTCCTCTCCCTGCCAGACGTGATCCAGTCCATGTCTTCCTCATTAGATTATCAGATATTTAGGAAATATTCCGTCTGTCTCACCTCTTGAAGACTTTTGTGTCTGTCCCCTTTCTACCATCCTCAGTGCCGGTGTCTTCGTTCAGATGCCCCCATTCTCACCTGGCCTATTTCACTGTCTTCCTATCGGATCGTCATTTTACTGGGTCTCAAACATTTTGTGGCTCCCATTTCAGCCCATTGTCAGGCCTCCACTTAGCTTAGAAGGGCCCTCAGGCTTTGGCCAGTGCTCACTTTTCCAACATCCTCTCTGCCACACCTTCAAATGCAGCCTGTGAATCAGGTCAACTGTAGTGTTATTTCAAGCTCCTTGAGGCCAGGGTCCAGGTCTTACCCATTTTTGTACCCACATCACCTGTTTTGTTGCTTACAACATCGTAGATGTTAAATCGATAAATGGATTAGTGAATAAATAAGTCTTGAGCATCTGGGTGTTAGTAGTCCTGCTGGGTGTGTAAAAAGTTTGCTGAATGTGTGCTAGAACCTCAGAGATTTGGGAGTGGAAGGGTATATTGAGAACTGTGGCCCCACAGAGACCCACATACTAAGCATGAACTGAAGTTCTTTTTTTAAAAAATTTAATTAATGAATGAATTAAGAGCACATGAGTGGAAGGAGGGTCAGAGGGAGGTGGAGAGAGAATCTTAAGCAGACTCCGCATTGAGCATAGAGTCCGATGCAGGGCTCGATCTCACTACCCTGAGCCAAAATCAAGAGTCAAAAGCTTAACTGACTGAGCCACCCCAGTGCCCAGAACTGAAGTTGAATGTAAGCCAGACCCAGACGTGGCCACCTGAGGAGCAGCGCTAACATCTGGGAGGAAGGCTCAGTTCTGAGACCTTTGTGAGGCCACCTTCTTCCCTTCATTCAGGTCTCAGCTCAGATGTCACCTCCCTCCACCCATTGCACTACCCTATTTATTTTCTTCAAGGAACTTTCCAGGTATCTTTCTTGTATTTTTGACTATGGATGTATTTTCCATCTTCCTCGATAGTATGCATATAAGCCATGTTGTTTTGTGTTTATTATGATGTCCTCAGCTCCTAAAACACTGGTACTTGCAGTTTGTTGAATAATTGAATCAGTGCGTTCTCAGTACTGGTATCCACTCAGATAGCAGAGAGGGGCAAATGGAGTGATCTGGATGGTGGCAGAAAATGGGGTGGGTAGCAAGACAATGAGAGTCAAGGGAATTGGTCAATGTACACTTGAGCCTAGCCTCAGGGAAGAGGGTTGGCAGTAATTAAGGCAACTACCTACCAGTTTTGGACTTTAGGAAGGGTGAGGATCAGGATGCTATGAGAGAAGCAATAAGAACTCCAGTGGGTAAGCAACAGTGTGGAGGCTAGGGGTTACTGTGGGGGGTACCAGATCCTGAGTCAGGTTGGTGGCCTAGAATACCAGGCCAGGATCCTGGCTCTGGGTGTCTTCCAAAACCATGAGACCAGTGGGGGGACTTTAAAGGAGGTGAGCCTATTATATATATGTCTTAATGTTGATCTTAAATTGGGAATTGCGGGATGCCTAAGTCCACAAATGGAGCCATGTGCATGCAAGCTTCAGGACTTGGGGAAGGCTTAGGAAAGAAAACAGTAGAGAGGGGATGAGGTTCAAGAAAGCCAATTAGTGTTATGAACAAACAATGAATCATGGAACACTACACCAAAACAAATGATGTAATATATGGTGATTAACATAACAATAAAAATTTAAAAAAAAAGAAAAAGAAAGCCAATTAGTTGCTTTTGAAGGCCTAGTATGCGCCAGTCACTGTACCTGGTTGCCTACACGAGCCATCCCATTTAATCCAACCCAACCCTACAAGGTAGTTATTATCAGCTGCATTTTATAGATGAAGAAAGTAGGTCTCAGTGAAAGTAAGGAACCTTCCAGAGGTTACACATGTGATGGAGAAGCCAGGGTTTTAAACTCAGGCCTGGATGATTCCCTAATCCGGGCATATTCCCATTCTGCCATAATAGTTTTCTGTAGAGCAGTGGTTCCTGCCCTTTTTATGCTGTGATACATATGACAGAGGATCACACAGTGACCTGCTTCTGTATGAACTCCAGTGCTTTTGAGGTGTTGTCTGTAACCTTCCGTCTTTCCTTCCCATTCAGAAAGGCATTTCAGAATGTGTTATGGGGGATGACCTGAAGTTGGGGTTCAAAAAGCAAATGATTATTAGATTTACAATCTTCAGTAAAAACTGATTGTGAGACACCAGGACAGGGTTGGACCAAGGGTGGAATGGGATGTTTAAAGATCATCTGGGGTCACACCCCTATTTGGTATGGAATTAAATTTTCAGAAGGAGCTTGAAAGATGCACTTTGCTATCATTAAAAATCTACTTAAGCAGGACAATTCATGTGAATTTGGAATTTATCAATAGCCTGATAAAGCTATTGCCCCAAATCAATGAGTGGGAAATTAGCTAGACTGAATCCACAGTTTGGAAGATTAATGGAGAAAAGCTCCTTTTTGATAAATTGGAATGTATCATATAGACTTAGAAAAATTCGGGATTGGTTTTGATGTAAAAAAAAAAAAGACGTGTATCAACTTTTCAAATCTAAATTAGGACAGGTGTAGTTGATGTGATTTGAACTCTGAGTTCTGTATGCAAAATTCTGGCGATCTGTTGTTGACTTTGTAGATGGCAAAAACGAAAACATGATAGTCACTTAATTAGTTTCCTGGGACTGCTGTAACAAATTCTTACAAACTTGGTGATTTCAAATGACGGAAAGTTATTCTCTCATAGTTCTGGAGGCCAGAAGTCCAAAATCAAGCTGCCAGCAGGGCTGTGCTCCCTCTGACGGCTCTTGGGGAAGAGCCTTCCTTGCATGTTCTAGATTCTGGTGGTTCTAGACATTTCTTGGCTTGTGGCCACCTAACCCCAGTCTTTGCCTACGTCTTCATGTGGCATTCGCCTCTGTGTCCGTCTTCTCATTTCCTGACTGTCCCTTATAAGAACACTTGTCACTGGACCCAGGGCCACTTGGATAATCTAGGATGATTCCCATGTCAAGACACTTGATTATGTCTGCAAAGATGCTTTTTCCAAATTCAGGCCCTATTCATAGATTCTGGGGCCTAGGAGGTAGAACGTATCTTTTGTGGGGCCACCATTCCAGTCACTGTGGTCCTGTTTCACCATGTAGAAGACACCAGAATGCAGTTGAAAGTGGGGGAGGACTTGACAAGACATTGTTGTATAGGAAGTCCATGCTGCAGGTGGGCTTCAAGACAAATCAGGTGACTGCACCCACCTGGAAGTAGAATTCCCCCAAGGAGAGAGATAATGAAGCATCTTCTGGAGGACTTCTTGAAAGGCTTGGGAGAAACGTGAGAAGGACTTGACCTCTAGGGAAAGAGCAAGCCAGTGAAATGGTTATTCTGGGAGGCAGTGCTGGCTCCAAACCTGTGATGCTCCCTTCCTCTGCCTGGTTCCATTGTGGCATCCAGAGAAGCCAAGACTTGCTTTACCAGTCACCTATGCCCCAGGGGTTGCCAGGGGACTCAGTTGTGGCCAACGACACACAGGCTGTGGATGACCAGCTCGTTATGTGAAAACCAGAAATCCTTATTTATCTAAGCCAGTGTTCTTTGGGCGTTCTGGTACTTGTCCTTGAAAACATTCTCTATTAACAGAGTCACTTTGCTAGAAGAATTCAGTCCTTTTTTTTTTTCTAAACAAGAAAAATCCTAGCTATGTCACACTTTCCAGGCTTAGAAGGTGAGAAACCACAGAATGGGAGTGTTTCACTCTGACTCAGGAGGACTATAAGGTGAGTATTGGGTGTGGCCACCTGGGTTTGCTGATCTCTTATAGACCTTCCCAGCATCAAGGTGCTGGTTGGTTTCTCATGACAGGTGCCCTTTGGCAGCCCATTCATGATTAAGGGCAGACTGGCCCCTACTGACGTTGGCAGAGGGAGCTCTGCCAGGGAGCTGTGCTAATTGGAACTGCTGTCATTATCCAACATACATTTTAGGTAACCAGTTGTTCAAAGGAGCTAATACAAAAGGGCTCACCTGGGAAGAAGGGTTGCATTCACCCCAGTCTTGGGAGTGACTCTTGAGTTTTGGGATTTTACCCAGCTCTCAAGGCACAGCTGCATTTACCCAGTCTTTATATGATCATAAGTCTTTTCCACTGAGTATTCTCCCTTCCATTAATTTTATTTGCACATAGGTGTTTACCCATATATGTGTTTTTAATTATATAAGTAATACATGAATGCCTTTCTCACTGTAAAACATAATCGGTAGTGCAGATGAAATTAAGAACATCATTTGCTATCCTACTCTGTTCGTCGGAACCAGAGGTAATGACTCATGACATTTTAGATACTTCTAGATTTGTATTTCTGTGTTTATAAAAATATACGTGTAAAGAAAATTGTATTTTCATTTTTGGGTGTTTGCATATATGCACTCAATACAAATGATGTCATGCAGTAAGTGTGTACAGTTCTGACAGGTCTTGTGTATCTTCCCATATCCATACATATGAAGTATCTTTTTTAACAGTATTATTTTGACGTGGTTTTACCCAGTGTGGTATTTTAACAATCTGTCCACAAACTCTTCTTCTTCTTTATTATTTTTTTTTAAGATTTTATTTATTTACTTGAGAGAGAGAGCACGAGTGGTGGGGAGGGGCAGAGGGAGAGGGAGAAGCAGGCTTCCTGCTGAGCAAGGAGCCCGATGCGGGGCTCGATCCCAGGACCCTGGGATCATGACCTGAGCCAAAGGCAGATGCTTAACCAACTGAGCCACCCAGGCGCCCCTAGAACACTACCTAACTTCTACTTCAATTAGTGGAATATCACAGCTTGTTTGAATTCACTTTTGAAATGATGTGTGCACCAAAGCTATTTTCAAGTACATTTCGGTTCCCAGATTTCTTATTTAGTGAATGCATTATTTTTACCGTGGCACTCTGTTCTCTGTATAATGACTGTAAGCTAAACTGGTGTTAAATATTTAACTTTTAAATTTAATTTAAATACAGCTTACAATAATGTCAGCTATTTCGATTTTTATAGAAGGAACTTCCAAAAGTTTTACTTTGATAGCTTTTTTTTTTAACGAGGGTCTTTATGTTATTTATATATGACCAGATTTGTGCTCTTTCTTTTTCTTTCTTGATTGTTCTTTTTGCATTGTCAGGGAAATCTCTGAGAAATGTTCAACAGCAGCAGTAATAAAGGACATTTTGCCCTATTTCTGATGTCAGTGGGAATGCTTCTAATATTTCATGTTAAAATTTTACTTCTGATTTCAAAAAGAAACTGCTTTTCAAGTAAAAGAGGTGCCTTTGATATGGAGTTAGGATTTACTTTACGTTAGGTACCAATACTGAATTTTATCCAATGTTAAGCCTGTAATGTTAATTACTAAAGTAATACCTTTAAAAATCCGAAGCATCTTTCTATTCCTGCATGTACCCAAGTGAATCCCCTACAGTAATACATACATACTCAGTTTTTGTAAAGACGTAGAGCGAAAAGCTGGATAATCTTTGGAATATTGTTGCTGAGGTGGGAGCAGAAGGGACACCTCTGAACTTTGATTCAACCTCAAGAGTGTGAGGAAAAAGAAGCTCCCATGCATTCTGGTGGGAGTGTCCTCTTGAACAATTTTGATGGATGGCAGTGAGAAAATATATGTCAAAATTATGAATATGATCACCCATCGACTAAACAGATTCTGTTCTACGAATGTATCCTATAGACATACTCTGAAATGCCTGACGTGACCCATACACAAGATCGTTCATTTCTGCATACTAGTAAGAGCAAAAGGTCAGAAAATAAATGAGACCTCCATCAAATGAGACTGGTTAAATAAATTATGGTAACATTGATGGAATGGAATGCAGTACAGTCATAAGACCAAGGAGAAAGCTCTTCATTCACTCAAGTGGAAAAACTGCCATGTTCTAGTGTGAAACCCAAAAGGCTGTTTTAGAACAGAATGCCTAGCGTGCTAGCCATCTGTGAATGAAAAGTGAATGGGGGAATCCATACATGTTTGCTCTGCCTTCAAAGTAGATCTGGAATTCAGCTCCATTCACCACCCTCATTGCCACCACTCAGGTCCAAACTGCCCCCATCTCTCACAGGGGTGGTTGAAACCAGCTCTGAACTGCTTCTGTTCTTGCTCTTGGATGTCCACCTAGGGTTGTTTTTCTTAAAGGGAGTGTCAGATGATGGACCTCTTCTGTATTTCAAAGATTCCCCATCTTCTTTAGAGAACAAGCCAGTGTCCTTAGGGTGACCTACAGGACCATCGCTCCCCCAACCCTCACTCTTTCTCTGGGCTCCAGCCATTCCAGGTGTTCCTGGAATCCCTCAGGCAAGCTGGGCATGTTCCCTCTTCCAGGCTTTTCTGCTTGTTGTTTCTTCCTGGACGGCCCTTCCCAGGTGTATAGCTGGCTCTCCTGGTTCCTTCAAGTCTTGACTAAAAAGCCATTTTCTCAGTAAGGTCTACCTTGACCTGCGTTTCTAGTACTTCAGACCATTCCCATAGCAGAGTTTCATATCCAGCTTTTCTGCTTTATTGTTTTTCTTCATCATTATTTATGTGTTTTACTTTTTTTTCCTACTATTTCAGACCATTCCCATTGCAGTTTCATATCCAGCTTTTCTGTTTTATTTTTTTCATCATTATTTATGTTTTTTACCTTTTTTTTTTCCTGTCTCCCCTACTGGAATGAAAACTCTAGGAGGGAAAATCCTTTTGAGGAAAGCTTTTTGTTTATGGAAACCTTCAGTATCTTCTTATAGTACATGCTCAATGTTTTTGAGTGAATAACTGAATGAATAAGTGACTGAATGAATATAATTAAAGTAGTTCTGGAAGACTCCCTCAGAAACTGATAATATAGTTGACTTTGGGGAAGGGAACTGGGTGGCCAAGGTTAGGTGGGAGACTTTTCATGGTCAGTTCTTTTGTAATATATTTAAAAATTTGATTATTTACCTGTTAAAATATACATAAATTAATCCAGCATTTAAAAACTATTCCCTTAATTGGCAATCTGCCATTACTCAAGCAGTAAGCCTTGCTGGTTTATAAAATCTTTGTGTCGTCGCTAATCCAATTATGAATAATGTTCTTTGATTCTAGTTTTAATTTACCTTTCTATTATGAGTGAGGTTAAGGATATATGAATATATTTCATGTCCCGTGCACTGTGCACACATACTTAACTCATTTTTCTATTAGGTGGTTGTCTTTCCGTATTGATTTGGGAGAAATTTATAACATTAGCGATAGGAGTTGTAAATGTGTTTTCCTATTTGTTGGCATTTGACTTTCCTGTTTTTTTTAATGTGATAATTCATGATTGCAGGTAGTTCAATTTATCACTTTTTTTTCTGTAAAAGTTAATTTTTTCCCTTGAACAGTTTAAATAAAATTGCAGTTATCTGTCCTTTAAAGATGTGGAATTTTTATACCATGAAACTAATTGTGTTTGGGTGTTTTGTGGAGTAGAGCTCTTGACAACTCTTTCTGTTTCTTCTACTGTAATTGATGTGTTATTGATGTGTTTGGACTACTCATATCTTCTGGTGTCAATTTTAATAAATCATACTTTCCTAGGAAAGCATTTATTTTATTCAAGCTTTCCAGTTTATTTTCACAAAGTAGAGGAAAGTAGTAACTTGTCTTTTAAGAAATTTCTCTCTGTATTTGTGGTTATTTCCTCTTCTTGTGTTGTTATTCAAGCTTGCTTCTTAATTTTAAGTTGGACGCAAGTTAATTTATTTTCTATTTTCTATTTCAAAGAACTGGATCTTGGAATTATTTATTAATTATTCCATTTTCTGTATTCTAATTCATTAGTTTTTCTTAATCTTAATTTATTCCTTTTTGTTTTATTCAGTTTTTGGTGGTAGTTTTTCTGACTTCTTGAGTTGAATGCCTAATTCACACATTGTTATTCTTTCATTTAAAACACATATTGGACTATCAGCTTTCCTCTGAGCACTGCTTTCACTGTATTTCATGGGGTCTAATATGTAACATTTTCATTGTTCATTTTTGAAGTTCTACAGATGAAGTTAGCTTTCCTCATTCATTTAACAGTTGATGAGAAAGTGTTTTAAAGTTTTGAAGAGGTAGGGCTTTTGTTTTCTGGTTTGATACTAATTTGCACTTTTCGTCTTTTTGAAATGTATTGATATTTTCTTATGGCTTAATACATGGCCAAATTTTGAAAATACTATTTTCTTCCTCTTCTCTCTTCTTATTTACGACTGGTCAATTTTTTCTCTTATGGACTGAAATACATGAATTAAAACATCTTTCTCCTAGGGGCGCCTGGGTGGCTCAGTCGTTAAGCGTCTGCCTTTGGCTCAGGTCATGATCCCAGGGTCTTGGGATAGAGCCCCGCATCGTTTCCCTGCTCCGCGGGAAGCCTGCTTCTCCCTCTCCCACCCCCCCTGCGTGTGTTCCCTCTCTAGCTGTGTCTCCCTCTGTCAAATAATCAAACCCTTAAAAAAAAATCCTTCTCCTAATGTATTTCTATTTATTTCCCATAATGTCTCCCATAGTTTTTGCTTTGTGAACATAAATGCTGGTTGGTAAGAGTTACTCCTAACCCCTCCTTTCCTTCCATTGCCAAACCATTACAGCCAATCTTTCCGAATCATGTTTCCACTGTGTCTCATATCTGGAACATTTGTTTTGTGACCCAATCCAACTGTCTTTTTTATTTTTTAGAAAAAGATTTCATTTATTTATTGTAGAGTGAAAGTGAGTGGGAGGGAGAGGGAGAGAGAATCTGAAGCAGACTTCATGCTGAGCACAGAGCCTGACATGGGGTTCGATCCCACGACTTCAAGATCATGACCCAAGCTGAAACCAAGAGTCAGACACTTAACCAACTGAGCCACCCAGGCACCCCCAAATGTCTTTTTTCTATTGATGAATACATTTAGTACATTTTATTTAATGATATGATACAGGTTTGGTCTTAATTATGTTGTATACTTCATGATACATTTTCTGGTTTTGTAGCTTTAAAAATCTGCCATTATGTGGTCTGTTTCTTTTGTTCTGTGGGTGATTTTACCAGGCATTAGAAAGATGTGAATATTTGTTCTAGTTACTTTTAAAAAGTACAATTTTTGTAATCCCTGTATGCCTATATTTTTAAAGACAAATTCTCTTAATTTCCTGCTTTGGGAATGAGGAGCTTTCTCCCCACTCATACATCACTTGATTTTGATTAATTATAACAAATGGTGTTTGCCCTGGAAGCTATCTATGTTCAGGAGTATAAAAATGGAAGTGACAGAAGGCATAATACATCAACTCATTTAATCTTCATAAACAGTGTTAACCCCATTTTATAAATGAGCATACAGAATTAATAAATATTAGAGTGATACATATATTTAACAAAGAACTCATCAGAATCCTACATCCTACAAATCAAAAACAAAACCAAACTACTAATTAAAAATGGGCAAAAGATTCAGTCCAGTGCTATACAAAAGAAAGGATGTGAATTGTCAAAAATCATATGAAACATTGTTGCTCAAAAAATCATTCATCAAGGAAATGCACACTAAAGCCCAAATGAGATATCCCTACACGCCACCCCCACGTGAATAGTTGAAACTTAAAAATCTGACAAGGCCAAATATTGTCAAGGATGTTGATCAGCAAGCTCTCATACATTGCTGTTGGGAGGGTAAAGTGGTTCAACCACTTTAGAAAACTGCTTAGCCATTTTTGTTTAAAGTTAAACATTTTCCTACCCTACCTGATCCAGCAATTCCAGTTCTAGAGAAATCAGCACATACATTCCCACAGATGTTTGCCCCCTAAACAGTTCAAAGCAGCTCTACTGTAGTAGCCCAGACTGTCAGCACCCAAATGTCCATCACCAGGAGAATGGATAACTGTAATATAAACTGTGATGTATTTGTATGAAGAACACTACTCACCAATAAAAAAGAACCAACTGTGAATACACTCAATATCATGGATGCATCTCAGTCATTACACTGATTGCAAGAAGCCTAAGCACGAGAGAGTGTGTGTGTGTGTTGTGTGATGCCAGAAGGGGACATGACCAATCCGTGGTGATCAGCATCAGCATAGTAGTTACTTGGGAGAAATGACAAAAAGGACTCAAGGAGCTTTCTGGGGAGATGGAAATGTTTTCTACGTTGCTCTGTACAGTGGTATTATGTGCATTATACCATTTGCAAATTATCTCAATTGAAAAAAAAAAAAAAAGACCAAAGGAGAAAAGAAATTCTCAAGTGTGAGTCCCAAACCTACAGAACTACTTGTAGACCTTGGGTTCATATTTGGTTCTGTTGGGCTCCAGCCCCATCCCTCCCTTTACAGCATTTAGTTTCCCAGTGATCATCTCAGGTAGTAGGGCTCATCACTGGCCCTGTTCACAGGTGTCACTGCACCATGAATCCATCTACTCTTACCGCACATCACTGCTTCCTGGTCCTCAAGAGGCTGAAGCTCGTGGTGGATGTCGTCCAACCGTATCACTGCCTGAGCTGCTCACCTCCTTCATAGGCAGGGGGATAGACTGGCGCATCGAAAAGTCACTGCAATGCTCTTTGCCTAGGATTAAGTGCTAAGGAATAATAATGGGGCTTTTATGCTATGTGCATGTTTTCCTTTCCATTAAATCTCAGATATGCTGTTTGCTTTAGGATCCTTAGTTCAGGCTGCTTTGAAATCCATAGGGGGAAAGAAACCCTCCATTAAGTTCAGCAGCACAGCCCAGCAATACAGCAGTGTTCCTATTTGGTTTTCCTTCTGTAAATATTTGTGCTCTCTCAGGCTAAGGAGTGGCCTGTGCTAGAGACTAAAATATCCCCATTTATAAATCCTCCAGGTGCAGCAGGGAAAGCCTGACCCTTCACCCTGCCCCTGCGGTGACCTCAACCTCGCTCATGTGGACCACCCTCCAGGCTGCCCCTAATGCAGACCCATGATCACCTCTCCAGGTTGACTGCCGAATAGCAGAAGATGAACCTGAAATGAAAGCGTTATTGCAATGCAGTTTTTTAATCAAAAGGTGAAAGTTATAGTTAGCTTTTGTTGTTGCCTTTAAGCTTGTCAATGAAAAGATGAAAACCAGTATTGACGACAGTGAAGTCCAGTTTGTCCAGAAATGGAAGCTGATTTGTTATAGAAACGAAACAGAAGATGAATGAGAGTGAGATATGGAAGAAGGTCAATAATAGAAAGAAAATTGCAAAAATCTGAAAGAAATATCATCTCTTATTCTATTTGGACCATTCATTTGGACTTCCCAATTTCAGCTTTTTGCCAGAGAATCATCACATGACCCTTAATCCAAAATAAGAAGGCAGAATGAGGCTGTTGGACCTGGTTGCTTAATTATCTCCAACTGCTAATTCCAGTTTACAGCTAAAGGAATTTTGTTCATTCAATAAACTTTTATTAAACTGCACAATATTTAGTTCATTTATTTTTGAGGCTTTGAATTTGCCATCTTTATACATTCACTTCCTCTTTCATTTCCCTAAATTCTTACCATGCTTATTCCTATCAAAGCTGTGATAATGCATGCATTTCTAAGTTCTCTCTTATATACATTGCCCTGTTTTAATGTATGAGACCACGAGGAGGAGCAAATGAAGTCTTGATAAAAGCATATGAAAATACTCTTCACTTTTTAATGTATTTCAAAATGTAACCTAAGTTTAGACTTTTGTTGGAAAAGAAAAATGTCAAAGAAGTTAATTAATCTTTGTAGCTTTAATAATAAGTTTATAGAAATTGAAACAGCAGAAAAGAGGGAATGGAGGCTAATGTGGCATCAGAACTTTTTCTAGTAAGAAAAACACCATTGCTGAGTTTAAAAATGCCATGAAATTTATAAACATTAGGTGAAGGTCATAAGCAACAAATAGAACGCCAAAATTTATCAACATTAGATGAAGGTCATAAGCAACAAATAGAATGCCAGAACATCTTGTCACCTTCTGGACTTTGGAGAAGTTCTCAAAAAAATCCCAAAGAGAAATACAGGACACAGTTTCTTACCACTTTGCAATACAATTAGAAATTAGTAACAAAGGGGTAAGACAAACACAAAACAAAATCAAAATACGTAGAAATTTAAAAATATTTCTTTAACTAGAATGAGAAAGTAAATACTGCAACAATAGAGTTTTATAAAAGAACGTTTTATCGGGTGCCTGGGTGGCTCAGTTGGTTAAGCGACTGCCTTCGGCTCAGGTCATGATCCGGGAGTCCCGGGATCGAGTTCCGCATCAGGCTCCCTGCTCAGCAGTGAGTCTGCTTCTCCCTCGGACCCTCCCCCCTCTCATGCTCTCTCTCTCTCTCTCTCTCTATCTCATTCTCTCTCTCAAATAAATAAATAAAATCTTAAAAAAAAAAGAACGTTTTATCCACACATCTTTCTTTTTCTGGATGAGAGTGTGGGGAAGGGAAAGTGAGTGATGTATCTGGCTGCCTTCTTTCTTTGTATTGCCTGGTTCTCCCAGTGGCGGGAAAGGTATAACCTATAACATTTTCTTCTGCACGCTGGGACCATCTTTATTAAATACACTGCAGCCTGTCACTTGATATGGTAAGAGAGGAGGAGAAGCACGTTAGACAATCTTTTCTCAAGACAGACATAGGTCTTGTTGCAAAACCCTACCCTTCAGTGTCAGAAGCTAAATGTTCATTGCTTCAATCTTTTCATTCGAATTTATTTTGCAGCAGTTCCTGATGACCTCTCAGGCAGGTGGGATGCCTCAGTAGGACGGGTGAATGTTATGCCTTAGAAAGACAAAATGGGGAAGCCTACTAATAAATTTAAAAATATTACTGTTACACTTCATTACTCTACAGGAAGAGTTAACATAAATTTGGTGTTGAACAGAAGAAACTAGAAAAATAACAAAGAACCGAGTAAACTGAGGAATCAGGAGAAAGGGAATAATAAGAGCAGAAATTAATAAGACATAAAAGAAGAGCATGGAATTGATAAGTTGTCAAATAGAAAGTTCTTAGAGAAAATAAAACAGATAATGTTAAGGTGGTATTAGTGAAGAAATTAGAAAAAATATGCAATAGGAAGAAGATATAAAAACAGGATTTTTAAGAATTATGAAAAGTACACAATACAACACAACATTTTTTTTAAAAAAGGTTTGTTTATTTGAGAGAGAGAGTGCACAGGTGGGGAGCAGAGGGAGAAGCAGGCTCCTCACCGAGCAGGGAGCCTGACGTGGGGCCCAATCCCAGGACCCTGAGATCATGACCTGAGCCAAAGGCAGACGCTTCATCAACTGAGCCACCCAGGCACCCCTAAAATATTTATATGTGCAAAGACCAGAAGAAAATATTTTAAAAAATTAAGTTTATCTCATGGCACAAAAACTCCTTATAATGCCAGTTTTCTTTTTAGAGACTTTCTGTAGTTTCCAACACAGATGTTGCTTTTGTAATCAGAAGAAGATATTATAGTAATTTTTTGGTAAAGTTTGAGCCAGTAGTGGCTAGGTAATTTATATTAAAAACAAAGTCTTAAATACCAAACAGCCTTATAAGAATCATATTTGCTGTAGGGGCGCCTGGGTGGTTCAGTCGGTTAAGTGTCCAACTCTTAATTTTGGCTCAGGTCGTGATCTCAGGGTTGTGAGATTGAGCCTCATATTGGGCTCCCCGCTCAGTGCAGAGTCTGCTTGAGATTCTCTCTCTCCCTCTTCTCCTCCTGCTTGTGTGCTCTCTCTCTAAAGAGGTAAATAAAATCTTTTATTTTTATTTTTTTTTTTAAGATTTGATTTATTTATTTGACAGAGAGAGACACAGTGAGAGAGGGAACACAAGCAGGGGGAGTGGGAGAGGGAGACGCAGGCTTCCCGCCAAGCAGGGAGCCCGATGTGGGGCTCGATCCCAGGACCCTGGGATCATGACCTCAGCCGAAGGCAGACGCTTAACGACTGAGCCACCCAGGTGCCCCTAAATAAAATCTTTTAAAAAAATTATATTTGCTGTATAGTTTTAAAAATTTAGGTAAAAACCTTAAATAATGGAAATATTTAGTTTAATATTTAATAGTATTAATAAATGTAAATGTATATATCAAATATATACACACACACACACACACACACACACACACACACAATACACACAACTGTGGCTAGGATTGCATAATCCTGCCCTTGGGAAATATGTAAGTATTGGATAATTTTGTATTTGTAATCTTGTATCTGTTCAGGGGATTTCTCTGAAGGGAGTCCATATTATTGATGTTTCAGTCACTGTATTCCTTTTTTTTTTTTTTTGAAGATTTTATTTATTTATTTGATGGAGAGAGAGCACAAGCAGATGGCACAGCAGCAGAGGGAGAGGGAGAAGTAGGCTCCCCGCTGAGCAGGGAGCCTGACGTGGGGCCTGATCCCAGGACCGTGGGATCATGTCCTGAGCTGAAGG
Organism: Eumetopias jubatus; assembly: GCF_037043125.1. Taxonomy (NCBI): domain Eukaryota; kingdom Metazoa; phylum Chordata; class Mammalia; order Carnivora; family Otariidae; genus Eumetopias; species Eumetopias jubatus. Next base: position 73,181,424 of record NW_028274816.1, on the reverse strand, counting down.
CAGACGCTTAACCGACTGAGCCACCCAGGTGCCCTGTAGCAAATTACCACAGACTTAGTGGCTTAAAACAACAGAAATCAATTTCATCATCATTCTGGGGCCCAGCAATTTGAAGTCAGTATCACAGGGCTGAAGTTAAGGTATCAGCAGGCTGCCCTCCCTCCAGAGACCCTAAGGGAGAATCACTTTCTTGCCTCTTCCAGTTTCTGATGGTTGTTGGCATCCCTTGGCTTGTGGTTACATCACTCCTATCTCTGTGGTCACCTGGCTTCCTCTCTTACGAGCTGTTCTCTCTCTCTACCTCCTTCTTATTATAAGGGTGTATGTTGTCACATTTAGGGCCTGCTCTGATAATCCAGGACAATCTCTTCTCAAAAATCCTTAATCACACCTACGAAGTCCTTTCCCCCCCCCCCCACGAGGTAATATGCAAAGTTCCAGGGATGTGGATGACAATATCTGGGTGGAGGAGATTGTTTAAACCCCGTAGTTACTCTGAAATGTGCTCAATCCTGGAGCAAGTCAGGAGGCTGATCTTTGGTCTTGGGCAAGGGGTGGTGGCACACTCTTTCTGAGGGACTCGAGAGTAAAAGTCCTGTGGGACGGTTCTAGTGTGGAAAGGGAACTATCCCTAGATACATGGATGTTGGCCCACGGAAACTCCGATCTTCCACTTTCTGATGGAGGCCAGGGGAGGTGTATGTGTCTTTAGCAACAACTAGTCTGGGAAGCATTTTCTGGGCACCTGTCCCCAGGAATATGAACTCTGGGTTCCAGCTCCACTGGTGGGTGGCAGAGGTGACCAGAACTGACCTTTGGACTCAAGGAGAGAGCTCTTTCTACGAGGAGAGTGGGGCATCTACCATGGTCTCCAGTAGAAGAACATGGACTCATCAGAGGGGCATTTTCCCGTGACGGTCATCATCCTAGAGCAGGCACTGACATTACTGAGAAGAAAGTCAAAGGTCAGGCAACCAAAAGCTTCATTTCGAAATCCCCAGTAGCAGAAGATCAGAAATAGCTGGAGTTCAATGTGAATGAGGTTAATTTTAGCGAATGGCTAGCAGGAGCCCATTCGTAGATCTAGGAAGTTGAGGGCATGGATTTATTGCTGATATCTCTTTTCTGATGGTTGTATGTTTTGTTACTTTTACTATAAAAATGTTTCATTACTTTTCACATAAAAATTTTGGTGTCTTAGGACTTGGATCCTGAAGGACACACATTGGATTGAACTGTCTTAGAAATCAAAGTCGGAGACTGTTTTCATTTCTATTCATTAGCTTTATTCAAAAAATGATATGAAATCAGTATACAGAAAGGCCATGTCTCAGTGAGTGGGGGTCCTCTGTTGCTTCCTTCTGAATTTCATGAGCACATATGCACCAGGGTAGTGACGGACTGTTGGCCAACTATTCAGAGTTACCAGATCTGAAGAGACTTCAACGAGGGACTCCCAGAGTTTTATTGTATCTCCTTCTGGAATAGCCACACCAGGACCCAGAAATAATCTGTTACTATGGTGATTCTGCTGCTCAGAAAGTTATGTCACCCAAGCCTAATATCTGGGTTCTGAGTCATTAAGTACCTGGTGTTTCATATTTATGTAATGATATTTTTGTGCCTGTGCCACAAACTATGGTATCTCCCTTTGTGTCTGTTTCAGGACCTAGGAATTTCTCATTTATATTACTTAGGGGCTTTGCACGTGCAAGTGAGGCCATGAGTTACCAATGTTTGATCATCAGCCTCAAGCTACCATGGAACTCCATACCCATGTTTTCTAATTGCTTTTTTGACATTTGTGGATACTCCAAACTTGACCTGTTCTTCCTCACCAGAATTCTGTTCTCACCAAAGCTTTCTCTTGTTCATTTTGCAACAAGGCTCAGTATCTTGGCACCAATTTGAGTTTTTACTCTCTTTCTTGTTCCCTATTTCTAAGCCTTGCTATTTGCTGTTTATTTATTTAAAGTCTCTCCTCCCTTTGACTCCCACTGCTTCCTAAAAGTTTAGGATCTCACTAATCCCTCACATGTAATATTGAAATACTTTGTACTTCTATTTTCTTATTCCCCTAACCAGGGCTGTTAGATACTTAGTTGCAGTAGGTAGCTATTTTAAGGGCACTGGGGAAGTCTTCCAGACCACAAACTCTCCAGCTGGCTAGAAATGTGACCATTGAGGATCCATTCCATTGGCACCTGTCTGTGGAGTTACTTGTGTGATCATCTTTCAGAAGAAAGGATACTAGGTGACTATGCACTCTGGAGAGCTCAACATGAAAAAATACTCCAGCAGAAAAATTGGATGAATTCAGGAACTGAGAACTTCACCTTATGTGGTTTGGGAATGCCATGATCTAAAGATCACTGATTTCGTGCTTTGTCCCAGTTTCAAAAGCCTTAAATTTATCAGCCATTTATAGTTTAGAGCAAATGGATACCTTAGCTTCTTTGAAGGAGAAAGTTATGATAAGGTTGAGGATAAAGTTTGTTATAATTTGTTGTTGGACAGAAGGCATCACACACACAAAAGCGTTTGAAAAAAGGAAACTTGAAAAAAAGACTTTCTCTTCTTAATAATTTTGAAGGCTTATAATAAATCCTGAAGCCCATTACTGTTCATTCAACAAGTATCCAATGAGGTGCATATTATGTGTTCAGCTCTGAGGAAGGGACTGGAAATTGAGAAGCAGGGAAAATGGGCAAAATTTTACTTTCTACTAAGAGAGAAAGACAGTAAACAAGTAAACAGGGGAAACTTGATGGCTCAGTCGGTTAAGCGCCTGATTTCAGCTCAGGTCGCCGTCTCAAGGTTTTGGGATCATCCCCTCGTCAGGCTCCCTGCTCAGTGGGGAGTCTGTTTTTCCCTGTCCCTCTGCCCCTCCCCCCGCTCATGCTTTCTCTCTCTCTCTCTCTCTCTCAAAAAGCAAAAACAAAAAAAACCCAAGTAAACAGAAATATACAAACTAAGTCAAGAGAGTGATACTTAATATCAAGGAAATAAAATAGGGTGCTCTGATTAGAGGTGGCTGCCAATCGGATTGGATGGTCAGGAAAGATCTCTCAGGGGAGCTTATTTTTGAGCCCAGACTCAAATGGTAGGAAGACAGCAGCTGTGGTGGGATCTGAGAGAAGAGCACACAGAGGCCCAGAGACGGGAAGGAGCTCGTTGTGTCCAGGAGAAAAGCCAATGAGGGTGGAGAATAAGAGAGAGCCATGTGAGTTGAAGTTAAAAGCAGTGGAACCATGCAGGGTTTTGAAGGTGATGGTGAGAACTTGTATATTATTTTAAATGAGTTGGGGAAGCTCCATTGAGGGGCTTAAAGTAGAGATGTCACAAGATATGATTTATGCCTCAAAGAGATCGCTTGGGCTGCTGAGTGGGGAGTGGGTTGTGCAGGGAAAGCGGACATCTATGGAGCAGGTTTTATTAGAGGAATCTAAATGAGAGATGAAGCTGGCTTGGACCAGGGTTGCCCCAGGCAGTGGGCTTGGCTGCATGTGGTCAGACTTAAGGTAGAATTTGGATTTGGGGTATTAGTGCTGCTGGATTAGATGTTGGTTGAGAGAGGAAGTGGGATTAAAGAATGTCAGAAGGTAAGTCATCTGAATCCGGAGCTCCAGATAGAGTTCATGTCCAGAGATATAAATTAGAGCATGATCAATTTATTAAAAAACACGAGACTAGGTATGATTCCCTAGGAAGAGTGGAGAGCCAGAAGCAGAGTTCAAAATCACACTCATCTTCCAAAACCACTCTTATTTGGGCATTTTCCTACTCCCCTGATCAAGGATCTCTAAAGCTTCTCCATTTGTATTAGGATTCAATTCACTGTAATGTCTGAATAAATAAAAATCCCTTACTCTTTCCGGTTCCTTCCATCCACCCTGATCTTTCCATATTCTGGCAGTTCTGACCCTTCTGTCTAGTGAAGAATTAACCTTATCCAAAGAGCTGTCTGGCTTTTGTGCACAAAGCCATTGGGAGGTAATCTCTAGACACCTGGAATATTCTGCCTCATAGAACTGTCTTTGTTTGCCTGGGGGCCTTGGCACTGCTTATTCTAACCATGTGGTTCATGTTGGGGCTTTTGGGCCATGTGGGATCAGTTCTGGCCTCTGGAGGGACTGGAGACTAAAGGCGTTAACCCGACCTCTGGAAGGGGCTGGACACTAGGGGTCAGCCGTTCAGGCAGTATGGGATTGAGTCCTAATAAAAACTCTGGACACCAAAGGCTGGGCTGAACTTCTTCCCAGGTTGGCGGTACTCCCTGCATATTGTCGCCCACAGTGACAGGGAGGAGTTAACATTGTCCATGACCCCACAGGGAAGTGATGACCGGAAGCTTTGCATTTGGAAGTTTCCCACTCTGCCGTTTGTGTCCCTTCCCTTGGCTGATTTTAATTTGCATCCTTTCCCTATAATTAAGCACAGCCATGAGTATAACAGCTTTCAGTGAAGTTCATTTAAAACTGAGAGTTTAGTGAATTATTGAAACTGAGAGTGGCTTTGCGGGGAATCCCCTTTCATGGACTGAATGTTTGTATCCCTCCAGAATTCATATGTTGAAATCCTAACCCCCAAATATTGATTTAAGGAGCTGGGACGTTTGAGGGGTTATTACACCATGAGGGTGAATGGGAGTAATGCCCTTATAGAAAACATCTCAGGGCACTCCCTCGCCCCTTCTACCATGTGGGGACCCACGGAGAATACAGTGGTCTACAACCCAGGAAGAAAGCCCTCCCCAGACACTGAATCTGCCAGCACATTGGTCTTGGACTTCCCAGCCTCCAAAACTGTGAGAAGTCAGGGTTTGTTGTTTAAAACATCCAGTCTGTGGTATTTTTGTGATGGCAGCCTGAGCCAGGACACCCCCTGAATTTGTAATCGGTCAGAAGTGAGGGCAATCCTTGCGGGGGCTGTTCTCTTTAACTTGGTGGTTGGCCTTAACTCTTCACACCTTCATTCTGGTGGTTAATTACATTCTCATTTGTTTTATTATTTAACTATTTTATGTGTTTGTATGCTTTCACAATTTTTAAATTTTTTAAAAATTTATTTTGTTTTTTAAATTTTTTTTTTTTTTTTTTTTTTTTTTTTACCAAAGGTGGATCTCCTAGAGGGCATTTCTTTCTTCTGCATCCCCTTTAATACTTAGCACAATTTTGGGACTCCTGAGAGGTTCTCAGTATATGTGTTGAATTTAATTGTGTTGAATCACTGTCTTTCTTTTTTTAAAAAAATAATTATTGTTGGGCACCTGGGTGGCTCAGTTGGTTAAGCATCTGCCTTCAGCTGAGGTCAAGATCCTAGGGTCCTGGGATCAAGTCCCATGTTGGGCTCCCTGCTCAGCGGGGAGTCTGCTTCTCCCTCTCCCTTTGCCCCTCCCCCAGCTTGTGCTGTCTGTCACTCACTCTCTCAAGTAAATAAATTTAAAAAATCTCTAAATAACAATAAATAATTATGGATTATTGAATAAATATTTGTGGGGAAATTGGGTTTTTATATAGTTTCTTCTTTTTATCTATTAAGATGAGGGTGCAGCATATGTGTGTTTGTGGGGGTAGCTAGAGGGAAGATGTATGAGGAAGCAAGTTTTCTGAATGTGATTTTCTGTTCTGACAGCAAGTGGTTTTGCTGTATCTTCCTGGTGCACAGGGCATAGATTTGGGGGTGCGGGGGTTCCTGCAACATTGGAAAGAGCCTCCGCAGTTCAGAAATGTGTATTACTGAATTCATGCAGAAGATGTTTTAAGGAGAAGCCTTGTATCTCTGGTTCTCTGGTGTAGTTCAACTTGTCCTATAAACCCACATTCCCCAATATGGTAACCGGGGCCCACACGTGGCCACCGATCGCTTGAAATGTGCCAGTCCAATTCAGATGCACTGTAAATATAAAATATACACTGGATTTTGAAGACTTAGTTCAACAAAAGAATGTGAAGGATCTCATTGATGATTTTTATAAACATCACGTGTTGCTATGATGGGTTAAATAAAATCGATTAAAATTACTTTTACCAGCTTTTCACTTAAAAAAAAAATATGTGGCTGCCAGAAATTTTAAACTTCCATACTTGGTTCACATTTGTGTATCACATCATATGTCGGCTGGACAGTGGTGCTCTGGAGTCTGCGTGGTCACCTCCCATCCATCTCCTTCCCTGGTGTGCTCTCCTCACTTGTGTTGGCTATAGTCCACGTCTGCAGGACCCAGAAGATATGCTTTCTTTGTTTCCGTGCTTGAGGAGAACACAAAGTCCCTTCCCTCCTTTGTGTTTCTGATAATCACTTTGTTTAATTCTTAAGAGGTGGGGAAGATGAGGAAAAAGAATTGGGATGCTTATTTTCAGCTGTCATGCGTCCAGATGTTTTTGAAAAAGCATCCTTAGAAGCAAAAGTTCCGGATGGACTGTAACAGCTGTAAATAACCAGGCAAGAAATCATCTTAAATACGTCGACTCTATTAATACTTAGCAAAGATGGAAACTCGAAAGTACTGATTTTTTTTCCCTTTTCAATGTTCCTAAAAATGTTTCAGAGCCAAGCAGAGATTGTGTGAGCCAAAATTTGGTGCAAAGTACTTTTTATTGCAAAGTTACCAGCTCTGAGAATTTACTTTCAGTGAAGAGTCCACATAACCTTCCATGAAACATCAGGAATGTGCCAGTACCCATGTGTGTTCCAGAACACAACTGGTGAGAATCCCTATAACGGGGGAGGAAAATAATTGAGAATTTACAGGCTAAATATTAATGATACTAATGACTCCTTCAAAGTAAACTCTGGCTCCGAGCTTTATCAGGATCTCAAAGGAAAGCCCCTATTTTATTTCTCTGGAAGCATTAGGGTCTGTAGAGATGATATGATCATTTCCCCCCATAACTGTAGTTGCTATATTTTTATACATGTCTAACACCTGTTACCAGATAACCAGAAGATGATATGCCAGATATGACTAGTCTGGAATCCTCCACACTGATCCCTCATGGTGAGCAGATCATTACTCATTTTCGGGTGGTTATCAAGTGTGAGAGGCCTGACCCTTGCAAAAGCAGCTAGTTTAATTATATCCCCTTTTAAAGGTAGTTTAGTCATTCAAAATAGAGTTTTAAAGTCTTCCAATGAAAAGCATACAAAGAAAAAAAATCTTTTAACCATAATCTAGTAATTCTCCAACCTTGATTTTTAGATTTCCTGGCTGCCTAAGTGGTCATATATTTTATAAGCCTTGCTAATTTGCTGTTAAATTTGCTATTTATATGATCCTAGATGATTTGTTGGACTTCACTGAACAGAAAAGATTTTTATTAGCAGCCAGCACTTTAAAAGAAGTGGTTTTTTCCACACCATCAAGGCTACTTTCTCAACTTATTGACAGCTTTATGAGGGTAGCTGGATAAAGAACAGTTTCCTGTATGCAAAGGCGTTTTGCATTCCATGGGGCAAAAGCTTGGACTTTTAATTAGGATATAAGAGCCTTCCTTTCTCTCCCAACATCCCCTGGGGGGCCACAGAGCAGTGACATTTGCATTTAGATACTTAATCCCTTTTCCAGACTTGAGCCCACTACAATTGCGATGGTTTTGGGGTCACGTGTTTATCTGGCTCTGGGCCAGCCCAGGGTGTACTTCTTTCTGCACATCTGCATTTTGTATATGTATGCACACGGCTTTGCCATTCTAATTAATTGAAGGTATTTTGCCTCCTGCAAGAGCCTGTCAAGTGAATTCTGTTTAGCGTCTTACCTGAGCCCCGAATCAGTATTTTTCACAAGAGGATGACATAGACCCTAGACTTGTCCCACATGAGATTGCTTTCTGCGTGGAGCGCACCAGGCAAATTCTCCTCATTCCTTCTACTCTTGTCCTAACCTCGCCATCCAGCATATTTATAGGAGTTCTAAGGTTTTATGTTTCTGTTAAAATTTGCCTTTTTGTGATAACCCTTCCCTGCAAATTCTTCTCTCCTGACGTTAGGGCTTTGATTATGAAAACAGTGAGGGGCTAAACGTAAATAAATACTTGGGGGGCCCAAAGTGGAAGCCTCTTTGATATATTTTCCTAGTATTTGTGTGTCTTTTGACCCTTTGGGGGAAGTGTGTGCTTCCAGAATATTTCAGTTGGCTGGCTCTGGTCCGTTGCTCAGTTTTTGCAGAACTTCACTGTCTGTAGGCAAACTAAATGATCTTCTGCCAAGGGCATGGAGAAGCATCATTTCAGAGTGTTTTGTCTGGTGATGTGAAGCTAATAATAAAGACACTTGGGCCACCTGAAATCTATTTACTTATTTCGGTAAGCTGCAGACTTTTGATAATGAGGATGCTCCTCAAGAAATTTTCCTGTGTCCATTTTTGAGGATTTTGTAACCATGTGGAGAAGATCTGTTTCTTGACTCCAATAATGAACAAAAACAAGACAAAAAGGAAAACAAAACAAAAACGATGGATTTTTATCCATGACTCAGAAATCTGGCAGCTTAGCAATGCCGTTGCTAAAGTTCAAATCTCTCTGGGACTGTAAAATGGAGGGTTGTTCAACGTCTGCCAGCATCTGAGCATTGGCAAGAGTGTTCCCATTCTGTTTGATCTCCACCTTGTCCTCAAGGAACACACACATACAGGCATTTGCAAACATCGAGGCAATTTACAAATAGCAACCAAACTCAAACTCATTCTGAATGTACTTCTCTATGAGCCATTTGCTTAGAATGTGCTGACCGTTTCCTTGAGGTAATGAGCAAAGCCACAGAATATGTTAAGCACATCCCTGAACACATTCCAATTTAGGGCTTTGCTATATCAGTCATTTGCGTAGTTTCTGGATTGCCAGTATTTATGGCTAATGGCAACTAATGCTGAATTTTAGTCTCTTAGTTTTTTGTTTGTTTGTTTTGTTTTGTTTTAACAGATTGCAGTGAAAATCAGTTCTCTTCTAATGAGTGCAAAATGAATATTTACTTTACAGGCTACTTTATACCAGTGACCACATAGCATGAACTCCAGCATCCTTGGGAAAACCCATCCTGCTTCCATACTCATGCTTGAAATCAATAGAATAGTAAAATTGAGTTTGAATATATTCTATTTCTACCCTCATGATTCTGGCCATTACATCTTTTTCTCTTTCTAGTTTAGACAATCACTCTGCTTGCTCCATTTTTAGCAACCGACCTCCTGATGTTCCCTTTGCTGCTAAAAATGTCTTTTCTCACAAATCAGTGATCCTATGAAAAGCAAGTCAGCCTGGGATCCTCTCATTTAGCTCTGCCCCTCATTAGCTGTGAGGATGTGGGTGTATAACTTTAGTTCTCTGGCCTTCACATTCTTTACTCATCTAGTGAATAAAACCACGTGTTCCCTCAAGGTACTTCCCACTTGTTTAATTTTGCTGTCCCCCCAAAAGGCAGTTTTATCCACTGGAATTCTTGGTGCAGAACTGTACCTCAAGGAACAAAACATTGAGTCTGGTTTCAACGCTTCACTATCCACGTTTTTGCTGACAGCGCCCTAGAAGATTGTGGTACTGGTTTAATGCATGCGGCGTATGGAATACTCTAGAAAATGTTTCTTGAAATTTCTTCTGTGTGTTTTTCTCTCCCTTCCACTAGTGACGACCATGCTGTCTCTTCATTTGTCCCATAGCAAGATGTTCCTTGACTCATTGTCCCCTGACCATGTTTACATGCCCAGCCATATTCTCCAGCTAACCTACACACTCTCTGGATTATGTGGGCAGGAGAATTATTGTTACCGCTACAGATATATGGACGTAGTGAGTGACGGTCTGTGTATGTGTGTACGTGTGTAAATGGGTGTGCACATGCATGTGCTTGGTGACGCAGGGATACAACAGACATTTCTTTCTATGCCTCATCCCCATTGATTTTTTTGTTAGCCATACAGCTTTTTCTGGATGTCCCAGAAGAGATGGTCTTAACATTTTTCTAAATATCTGTATTAGTTATCCATTGCCAAGTAATGCATTACCCTCAAATTTAGAGGCTGAAAACAAATATTTTTTATCTCATGGTTTTTAATAGGTCAGGAAACTGAGCATGGCTTGGCTGGGTACGTCTGGCTCAAAGGCCTCCACGAGGTTGAGTCAAGCAGTTGGCCGGGTGTATGGTCTCATCAGATGGTTCAGTGGGGGTGTGGGGTCCACTTCTGAGCTCACTAGGGTGTTGCTGGGCCTTTGTCCCTCACAACGTGGATCTCTTCGTAGGATGTCATGACATGGTAGCTAACTGTGCCAGATAGATTTGAGAGTGAGAAAGAGAGTTTACCCATCACTTCTGCCATATTCTGCTTGTTGGCAGTGAATTAGTACATTCAGTTCACACTCAAGGGGAAGGGATTACATAAAGGTGTGAGTACTAAGAGGCAGGGATGGTCAGGAGCTGTTTCAGAGCCTGCCTTTTCCAGGCTTCTGGCTTCTCTCACAGGAACTACATACTTACCTTCTCCTGACATCCCGAAAAGTATAATCTCGTGACAGGGTCAGCTCCAAGTCTAAAACATCATCATCTAAACCAGGTCCAGGTGTACATGAGGCTCCTGGAGTATAATGCTTTGAGTCCTGCTCCTCGGGTATAGTTTTTCTCGGTTTGTAGACATGTGAAACTAGAGAGACCAGTTATCTGCTCCCCACATGCCCAACAGATAAAGGTAGGACAGGCACTGGATCCATGAGGTAGGCGATTCCCATTCGGAAAAGAAGGAAATGAGAGGCACAGAGGAATTACTGGTCTATGGCAATTACGACACCTCAGGGAAATGTTGGAAAGTCTTTGATGAGGTCCGAAGGCCTGGGAACCTTCTCCATGGCTCTCGGCTCATCCTTCAAAGCTTTTATTCCCCTTTCAGGAGAGGTCACACGTGTCTGTAGCTGAGAACCTCTCTCTGTTTCCTGCCAGGAGAATTCTGTGGGCCCAAAGCCCTCTTACCGTTCATTACTTTCTGTCTCCTTCAGTCCAAACATGGCAGTGTTTCTGCATAGCTCAGTCTTTTAAGAAGTATGTGCATCTTCAGTAAATGTTCTCGAGGTACATCCACTAGATAAAAGCATCACACCCACAAATGTCTTTGAGATAAGGTGAGCCCTGTTGGTTGCTTGAGAGAAACTGAGGCATACCCTTCATTTCTTTAGAGGGCTTTTTTTTTTTTTCCTGACTGTATGGTACTGGGACATCATTGTTAATCCTTCTGAGGTCTTTTTTTTAAAGATTTTATTTATTTATTTGACAGAGGGAACACAGTGAGAGAGGGAACACAAGCAGGGGAGTGGGAGAGGGAGAAGCAGGCTTCCCGCCGAGCAGGGAGCCTGAAGTGGGGCTCGATCCCAGGACTCTGGGATCCTGGCCTGAGCCGAAGGTAGATGCTTAATGACTGAGCCACCCAGGCACCCCTCCTTCTGAGGTCTTAAGAAAATATTTTTTTCTTTAAATTTTTTATTGTTATGTTAATTAGCATACATCACATCATTAGTTTTTGATGTAGTGTTCCATGATTCATTGTTTTTGCATAACACCCAGTGCTCCATGCAGAACGTGCCCTCTTTAATACCCATCACCAGGCTAACCCATCCCCCACCCCCCTCCCCTCTAGAACCCTCAGTTTGTTTTTCAGAGTCCATCGTCTCTCATGGTTCATCTCCCCCTCCGATTTACCCCCCCTTCATTCTTCCCCTCCTGCTATCTTCTTCTTCTTTTTTTTTCTTAACATATATTGCATTATTTGTTTCAGAGGTACAGATCTGTGATTCAACAGTCTTGCACAATTCCCAGCGCTCACCATAGCACATACCCTCCCCAATGTCCATCACCCAGCCACCCCATCCCTCCCACCCCCCACCACTCCAGCAACCCTCAGTTTGTTTCCTGAGATTAAGAATTCCTCGTATCAGTGAGGTCATATGATACATGTCTTTCTCTGATTGACTTATTTCACTCAGCATAACACCCTCCAGTTCCATCCACGTCGTTGCAAATGGCAAGATCTCATTCCTTTTGATGGCTGCATAATATTCCATTGTATATGTATACCACATCTTCTTTATCCATTCATCCGTCAATGGACATCTTGGCTCTTTCCACAGTTTGGCTATTGTGGACATTGCTGCTATAAACATCGGGGTGCACGTACCCTTTCGGATCCCTACATTTGTATCTTTGTGGTAAATACCCAGTAGTGCAATTGCTGGATCATAGGGTAGCTCTATTTTCAACTTTTTGAGGAACCTCCATACTGTTTTCCAGAGTGGCTGCACCAGCTTGCATTCCCACCAACAGTGTAGGAGGGTTCCCCTTTAAGAAAATATTTTGCATTAAAACCATCAGCTGCATCTTTGTACCACGTTCCCTGACAGTGCTCTGGGTTTGGTCTTTGCTCAGAAGTCATGACTTAATTTTACAGCCATCATTTGCCCTTGGGAGGAGCTGAGAATTTTCAAAACCACCCAGTCTTGGCTCGTTTGTGTTTAACGGTCCTTTCCTCAATTTATCTCTCTCACAGTTTACAATAAGCACCAAGAGAGAAACAGGTGGTAACTTTAATAATTGGCTTAGAAATCTCCTCAGCTATATTACCACTTCATTAGGCAGGTTTTCTACTTTCTATAGTTGCTAAGCTTTCTGCCACTTCTTTTTTGTTTGTTTATTTGTTTTAAAGATTTTGTTTATTTGAGAGAGAGAGCACAAGCAGAGGGAGAAGCAGACTCCCCGCTGAGCAGGGAGCCTGATGCAGGACTCGATCCCAGGACCCTGGGATCATGACCTGAGCCGAAGGCAGATGCTTAACCAACTGAGCCACCCAGGCGTCCCTCTTATGGTCCTTTCTACATGAGGATTCAAAGATTCTGGAATAGCAGCTGGCTGTTCTTTTCAGACTTGAAGATTTAGCAGGTTTTTCTAAGAAAACTTTTACTATGCAGACCACATGTATTTATGGTTTTGGCCACGCTAGAGATTTTGACTATAGAGTGGCATGACGAGTGGATTTTTCTAAGGCTCCAGAGGGAATGATAGAATTAAAACTGAAACTTTTTTTTTATTATGTTCAGTTAGCCACTGTATAGTACATCATTAGTTTTTGATGTGGTGTTTAATTTTTCATTAGTTGCATATAACAGTGCTCATCACAACACGTGCCCTCCTTAGTACCCATCACCCTGTTAACCCCAACCCCCCACCACCCTCCCCTCAGCAACTTCCTTCAAGACACGTCTCCAAAGGCAAGGGAAACAAAAGCAAAAATGAACTTTTGGGACTTTATCAAGATAAAAAGCTTCTGCACAGCAGAGGAAACAGTCAACAAAACTAAGAGGCAACCCGTGGAATAGGAGGAGATATTTGCCAATGATACTTTTTTTTTTTAAAGATTTATTTATTTGAGAGAGAGAGTGTGTGCAAGCACACGCATGAGTAGGGGTAGGGGACAGAGGGAGAGAGAATCTCCAGCAGACTCCTCACTCCTTACTGCATGGAGCCCAACGCGGGGCTTGATCTCACAACCCTGAGATCATGACCTGAGCCGAAATCAAGAGGGCCCTTAGAATCAAAACTGAAACTTTTATGTATTCCCATAGACGATAATATGCTGCGTATATTGGTCCATTTGTCCCAAATTCTCTCTTCCTCAGGGTTTTACATTAATCACAGCCATTTATATATATAAATATGATTTAATATATAAACCATATAAATACATATAAATATATAAATCATATCTATAAATCATATAAATCTGATTTATATATATAAATATCTGCATGTGTGGTGGGGTTGGCTCTTGTAATCAGAAATCCACATGATTTAGAGTGAAGAAATAAGTAATTTTGCTTGAGTAGCTATCTGGCTTTTCTTATTGTCTATAATAATCTTCCTGCCTGCCTGCCTGTCCATTTGTCTTTCTGTCTTCTTTATTCCCATGTCTAGGCTCCTTTCTTCTTCAGTATGTACCCTGGCACATAGATATTTTTATTGAATAGTATACATGGTATTTCCCCAGGCAATTCTTTAATGCCAATGGGGATGTAGTAAAATCACAAAGACTTGGCCTACTGGTTATTTAAACTATTGATCTTCACCTGCTGCTCAGAAACTCCTGAAATAAATCTCATTTGAGTCCAGTTCATTGTATGCTATCTTTCTCACCGCTATAATTTCACTCTTCACTTGATTGAGCACCTACTATATGCTAGGTTTATACACTATGTAAGAGGGTTATGATCTCCGCTCTCAGAGAGTTTGGAGTCTCTTGAGTAAAACATAAAGCACGAATATAGAAGTAAGAGCAAATAAATACAATGTTGACAAATGTGATAAAAGTTCTGACACGTAAGAATGTGTTGTGGGGAAGAACATTGAGGAACGCACTACTTAGAGACTGGTTAATCAGGGGAGATCTCAATGAGGAAAAGAGTGAGGGGAAAGAATGCCAACCTGAAGGTGCCCAGTGCAGGGACAGAAGCAGGGTTGGAAGGCATGTTGCAGTTTTGCTAACCCTAAGCAGGATAGTATCTAGAATATAGAGGTAATCTTGGGGCAGTGGAATGGATGACAGAGTGTGCTCATAAGTCATTAGATGGTATGCTATGGAATTTGGATTTTTATCCTGGAGGTAAGAGGAAATAATTATAATAAATTAATTATAATTACATAAATTTATATTTCAAAATGATCCCTCTGATAACAGCAGTGGTGTGTTCAGGTTTTGTGGGGCAGATGCATATACAGTTTGGGAGTCTCTTTTTTAAGATTTTATTTATTTATTTGACAGAGAGAGACACACCAAGAGACGGAACACAAGCAGGGGGCAGAGGGAGAGGGAGAAGCAGGCTTCCTGCTGAGCAGGGAGCCCGACATGGGGCTCGATCCCAGGACTCTGGGATCATAACCCAAGCCAAAGGCAGATGCTTAACGACTAAGCCACCCAGGCGCCCCGGCAGTCTCTTTTTAAGAATAAAATAATATGAATTTAAAAATACAAAATTAGGTACTAAAGTGACTATTCGTTTAAAATGAGAAAAGAAAGCACAACAAATTAGAAATTTAAAAAATGCTGAGGGGTGTCTGGGTGGCTCAATCGGTTAAGCGTCTTCCTTCGATTCAGGTCATGATCTCAGGGTCCTGGGATGGAGCCCTATGTGTGTCAGTGAGAATGAAAAAGAAAGACATGCCTGATTTTTGCATCTCTTCATTTAGGCAATAATTATCACTCCAGTGAATAATATTGGAGTGATTTATTTTAGGAGGGGTTAGGGATGGGGAGACAAGGAACATTTAACTTTCTGACTTGAGCAACTGGAGGAAGTCATGTCATTGAGATACAAAACATGACTGAGAGAGAACTGGTGAATGTTATTGAACTTGAGGGGCCTCAGGTGAGTTGGCATTGCCTTTCTGGAAAGCAACCTGGGAGGAGATGGTAGAAGCCATGGGATTGGGAAGTTGGTGGTGCCATCGGTCAGTGGAATGTTGGACCTGGAGCCAGGAAGTTGCCACGGCCTTAGCCAAAAGAGCCCTAAAATAAAATAGTAAACCGGGTCGATGGCCCTGCGAGCTCCTTAGAAACTTGGCTCGAACCAAACCCTGCTCTTCTGAATGTGCTGACTAGGTGTTTTGCATACTGTTTCCACTGCTACCACCAAGTCTCCCATTAAACTTAATTTGGCATGTCTCGTGGCAAAAATTCCTGCGCCCAAAGTTTATAGACCTTTAGTAAAATAGCTCTCTCAGTTCACAATCAAGTAACAAATCAGAGTTAGGTTTTTTTTTTTTTCACTTATCTAAGTTCTAGCTGATTCTTTTTATTATCCTTCTTCTGCTCATTGTTATTAGTCTTTTTGTTCTTTACTCATACTTTTAAAAATTCCATCTGATTTCTGCAGTCGTTTTAAACATTCTTACACATATTTTGTATCTAATAAAAACAACTTCTGGAGTCTTTTCTGCCTTTTGTTTTATTGGCTTATTCTCAGTTATGATGTCTTTCTCCTTGTATGCTTTGTCTTTGGGTCTTAGTTTGTTTTGTTTTGCTTTTATTGCGAGCTTGACTTTATTGGAAATTTATCAGTAGGATAGTGAGAATTTTTTGAGGTCTACAGTAAGGGCAGTTTCTCCAAAAAAGGTTGTGTTTGATCTTGCCTGGAGGCATTGTAAATTCCTGGAATCACTTTCAACTAACTTCTCAGTTTATTTATTATTTACTTTGCTTGTTTTTAGAATATTCCCACAGCATTAGTTCAGACCTCAAATCCATGTAAAAGCCAGCCCATAGTTGCAAAGACATTTTTTCTCTTCACCCAGTGACAAGGTAATGATGGGTACTTTCCTTTGGTGTCTCCTTTTGTGGGGTTGATTTCAGCTGTTTTTATTTGTCTGTTCAGTGGGTTGGTTTTCCTGATTCCATTTCGCTGAAAATGTCTCAGATCCACAGGAATTTTTGTACCAACTCTTGTTAGGTAAGGGACATTTTGTGGGAAAAAAACACATTCCTAGACCTAGTCTCCTTTCCCTGGGCAATTGTAAAAAGTGAGTATTTGGGTAACAGTAACATGGATGCCCTTTGGGCAGTCAGCAGCTTCAGAGCTCACTTCACCGGATTCATGCATTAGCTTTGTAATTGGCCTCTAAGGATTTTCCTTATTTTCTTGCCAGCTCAGCAACACATGTAAAATGATCATTTTAAGGTATTTTGTTGCTGCATCGTTAGTCAGGTTATTACTGGAACCAGAAATCAACCATGACTTTCTTATACAGTTCCCAGCCCTGCACCGGGATTGCTAATTGCCTTGATTTTCTCTTGTTGACAAGAGAATGGTGTGTCCTTATGATATTATCAAATTATCTAGCCTATCAGTCATATTTGTATGGGATCTACTTCCTTCACAGCCATTCTTTGGAGACCCTGGAAGCTTCTGCTCCAGCATGGACCAGTGACTCTCCAGCTGTCATCGCGAGATCTCCTCTCTCCACTTCCTAGGGTGAACCCACTATTTCCTAGATCTGATGGCTTCCAATATTTTATTTGTTTCTGTATTTTCTATATCATTTCATTAATGAACTCAATTATTGGACATTTCTGAGTCCATCTGCATCTAAAAATGTCTTTTTAAAAAAATTTTAGAAGAGAGGGAGCATGCACAAGCAGGGGGGAGGTGCAGAGGGAGTTGGGGAGGAAGAGAATCTTGAGAAGACTCCCTGCTGAGAGTGGAGCCTGACTTGGGGCTCGATCTCACAACCCTGAAATCATGACCTGACCTGAAATCAAGAGTCAGCTGCTTAACTGACTAAGCCACCCAGGTGCCCCTAAAAAATGTCTTTATTTTGCTCTCAAACTTGACTGATGGTTTGCTTGGGTATTGAATATAGGTTTAAAATAAATGGCCTTGACTTCTGATTTCAAATTCAAAATTTAAGAGCTTGGAAGTCATCTTGTGCTTATAACAAGAAAAGAGCTGAACACACTGAGAAATCATAACTTTTCTTGGGACCATTAGAAAATTGAGGTCTCAAGGCAGACTACCCCCAAATCTGAAAAATGCAGAAAACCAAAACTTAAAAAAAAATCTTGCAAAAAGCCAGAGAGGAGAAAAAAAACCTACCTACTAAGGAACAAAAACAAGAGTTGCAGTGGACTTCTTTCCATTTAAGCAAAACAAAATAAAAAAAACAATGGAATGAAATGCTTCAAATGTTGAAAGAAAAAAATCCACCAACCTAGAGTTCTATACCCAGAGATTATTCTCCAAAAATTAAGGAGAAATAAAGACTTTTTAATAGAAAACTGAGGGAATTTATCATCCATGGAACTACTCTGCAAAAACAAACAAACAAACAAACAAAAACCAAACAATTGAAGACAGAAGGAAAATATGGTCAGAAACTTGGATCTCCATAAAGAAAGGAGGAGTATCAGAGAAGATGTAAATGAAGGTAAAATTTTTAAATTCTAAATTTTAAATTTATTTTTAAATTCTAAATTTATCTAAAATTAACTTGCTTGAAAGCGATAATCATGACAACATATTGAGCAGTTATAGCTTATGGGCAAGTAAAGTGAATGATAACATATCATAATGGATGAGAGAGGAATTGAGAATACTCTGTTATAAGGTAACTAACTGTACTACACATGAAGTAACATAATATCATGTAAAGGTGGGCTTAAATTAGTTGTAAATGTATATTGCAAACTCTAGAGCAACCACTAAAATTTTTGTTAAAAGAAGCATATTGATACACTAAGGGAAGAGATAAAATAATAACAAAGTATTTATTAAAACCAAAGAAGGCAGAGGGGGAAAAAAGAACAAACAAAACAACAAATTCAATCAGTAGAAAACAGTTACAAAAATGGTAGATATTAACCCAAGTATTTCAATAATCACTTTAAATGTGAATGATTGGAATACACCAAGTAGAAGACAGAGGTTGGCAAAGTAGATTAAAAAAAAACAAACACAAAAATCAAGCCCTAACTATATGTTGTCTATTAGAGACCCACTTTAATGACTCAGATTAAATGTAAATAGATGGAGAAAACTATGTCCTGGTAGCACTAATCAAAACTGGAGTAACTATATTAATTTTAGATAAGGCAGATTTCTGGAAAAGAAGAATTATCAGGGTAAAGAAGGTTACATGACAATGAAGGAATCAGTTCTCCCAGAAGACATAATAATCCTTAACCTAGCAACAGACCCATCAGAATTTGTGAAGCAAAAACTGAGAAACTGAAAGGAGAAAACAGATGACTCCACTATGAGAGCTGGGGCCTTCAACATTCCTCTTTCAGTAATCGATAGATCAGATATCCTGGTAAAAAAGTCAATAAGGGTATAATTGAACCAAACAGCACCGTCAATCACCTTGATCTAACTGACGTTTATAGAGTACTCTACCAAACAACGGCAGAATACAAATTCTTATCAAGCTTGCATGGAACATTCATCAAGACAGACCAAATTCTGGGCTACAAAACACAGTTTAGAAATTTTAAAAGAATAGAGCAAGATGGTGGAGGAGTAGGAGACCTGGATTTTGTCTGGTCTCAGGAATTCAGCTGAATAGGGATCAAATCATTCTGAACACCTACGAACTCAACGGGAGATCGAAGATAAGAATAGTAACAACTCTCTGAACAGAGAAGCGACCACTTTCTGGAAGGTAGGACGTGCGGAGAAGTGAATCCGAGGCGATATTCGGGAGGATAGACGGCGGGGGAGGGGGCCTCCGTCGGCCGCTTCTGGCAAGTGCTAGAGCCGCAGAGCACAAAATCGGAACTTTTAGAAGTCGGCTCTGCTGAGAGACGACGCTCCAGTGGCTAAGCAGGGGGTGGAATCCTCGCGGGACAGTGTGGTCTCAGGACCCTCGGGGTCACAGGAAGACCGGGGGTGCCTGAGTGCGGCAGAGCTCCCAGGGATCGGAGCGGGGAAGCCGGCTGCAGAGACGGAGCCGAGGCGCAGGCTCTCAGCTCGGGGTGGCCATAAACTGTGATCCGCGGCCCAGTCGGGCCACTGCTCCTCCAGCAGGGACCCAACAAGTGGCAGAGCCGGGGACACTCCCCTTCCTCCCCCGGGAGGAGCGGCGCGGGAGTGCACCGCAGGGATCTGCTGGGTTTGGAGACTCCACACGGGGTCGGGTGCCACCGATAGCAACGCTCGGTCACAGGCCGGGTGAGCACGGAGTGCGGCCGGAGACCGGGGACACGGGAGTGACTGCTTTTCTCTGGGGGCGCACTGAGGAGCGGGGCCCCGAGTTCTTGGCTCCTCTGGGCAGAGATTGGGAGGCCACCATTTTCACCGTAGTCCTCCAAGGCTGTACGGAGAGCTTGCAGGGAACAAAAGCTCCTGAGAGCAAACCCGAGCAGCTTGCTTAGCCCGGACCGACAAGGGCGGGGCAATTCTGCCTCCGGCAAAGACATTTGGGAACCACGGCAACAGGCCCTTCCCCCAGAAGATCAGCACGAACAGCCAGCAAGCCAAGACCAAGTTTACCGATCAAGGAGAACGGGAGAACTCCAGCGCTAGGGGAATACTGCACATAGAATTCATGGCTTTTTTACCATAATTCATTGGTTTTTTAAAGTTAATTTTTTAACTGTTTTTTTTAATTTTTCTTTTTCCCTTTTTCAAACATGTTATCAATCCCTTTTTTTAAAAAAAAACTTTTTATTTTTTATTTTTAGAGTCATATTTTTATCCCTTCATAGTAGTTACCCTTATTTTTGGCATATATATATATATATATATATATATATATATATATATATATATATATAAGTTGTTCTCTCTTTAAAATTTTGAGATACAATTTCTTCTAACAGATCAAAATATACCCTAAATCATTAGTGTATGGCTTTGTTCTAGTCTCCTGCCATATCACATTCTCTCCCTTTTTTTTTCTTTTTTCTTTTTCTTTTTAAATCTTCTTCTTCCTTTTTAAAAAACAACTTCTTATCAATTCCTTTTATAAAATCTTTCATAATTTTCATCTTTACAGTCATCTTCCATCCCTTCATTATATCAACCCTTATTTTGTACATATATGTTTTTCTTCCTTTAAAATTTTAGCAGGCACTTTCCTCTAACAGACCAAAATATGCCCAAAAGCTAGTGTGTGGCACTGATCTATGCACTAGCCTAATCATATTTGATCATATTCTGTTTTTTTCTATTTTGTTCTGTTTTTGTTTGTTTTTATCTTTTTCTTTTCCCTTTTATTTCCTCTTCTTTCTTTCCCTTTCTTGTCCCCTGGTTTCAGGTCTTTTCTGATTTGTAGAGAATATATTTGGTGGAGACGTTGTTAACCTATTAGCATTCTGCTGTCTCATACATCTATTCTCCTCTGGACAAAATGACAAGACAAAAAAAATCACCTCAGCAAAAAGAACAAGAGGTAGTACCACCTGCCAGGGACCTACTCAATACGGACATTAGTATGATGTCGGACCTAGAGTTCAGAATCATGACTTTAAAGATACTAGCTGGGCTTGAAAAAAGCATGGAAGTTATTAGAGAAACCCTTTCTGGAGAAATAAAAGAACTAAAATCTAACCAAGTCAAAATCAAAAAGGCTATTAATGAGGTGCAATCAAAAATGGGGGCACTAACTGCTAGGATAAATGAGGCAGAAGAAACAATCAGCGATATACAGGACCAAATGATGGAAAATAAAGAGGCTGAGAAAAAGAGAGAGAAACAACTACAAGATCACCAGGGTAGAATTCGAGAGATAAGCGATACGATAAGACGAAACAACATTAGAATAATTGGGATCCCAGAAGAAGAAGAAAGAGAGAGAGGGGCAAAAGGCATATTGGAGCAAATTATAGCAGAGAACTTCCCTAATGTGGGGAAGGAAACAGGCATCAAAATCCAGGAGGCACAGAGGACCCCTCTCAAAATCAATAAAAATAGGTCAACACCCCGACATCTAATAGTAAAACTTACGAGTCTCAGAGACAAAGAGAAAATCCTGAAAGCAGCTCGGGAGAAGAGATCTGTAACCTACAATGGTAGAAACATTAGATTGGCAACAGACCTATCCACAGATACCTGGCAGGCCAGAAAGGACTGGCATGATATCTTCAGAGCACTAAACGAGAAAAATATGCAGCCAAGATTACTATATCCAGCTAGGCTATCATTGAAAAAAGAAGGAGAGATAAAAAGCTTCCAGGACAAACAAAAACTAAAGGAATTTGCAAACACGAAACCAGCCCTCCAAGAAATATTGAAAGGGGTCCTCTAAGCAAAGAGAGAGCCTAAAGGCAGCATAGATCAGAAAGGAACACAGACAATATACAGTAACAGTCACCTTACAGGCAATACAATGGCACTAAATTCATACCTTTCAATAGTTACCCTGAATGTAAATGGGCTAAATGCCCCAATCAAAAGACACAAGCTATCAGATTGAATTACAAAACAAGACCCATCAATATGCTGTCTGCAAGAGACTCATTTTAAACCCAAAGACACCCCCAGATTGAAAGTGAGGGGGTGGAAAACCATTTACCATGCTAATGGACACCAAAAGAATGATGGGGTGGCAATCCTTATATCAGACAAATTAGATTTTAAAACAAAGACTGTAATAAGAGATGAGGAAGGACACTATATCCTACTTAAAGGGTCTATCCAACACGAAGATCTAACAATTGTAAATATCTATGCCCCTAACATGGGAGCAGCCAATTATATAAGGCAATTAATAACAAAAGCGAAGAAACACCTCGACAACAATACAATAATAATGGGGGACATTAACACCCCCCTGGACTGAAATGGACAGATCATCTAAGCAAAAGATCAACAAGAAATAAAGGCTTTAAATGACACACTGGACCAAATGGACTTTACAGACATATTCAGAACATTCCGTCCCAAATCAACGGAATACACATTCTTCTCTAGTGCCCATGGAACATTCTCCAGAATTGATCACATTCTAGGTCACAAATCAGCTCTCAAGTGGTACCAAAAATTGGTATCATTCCCTGCATACTTACAGACCACAATGCTTTGAAACTAGAACTCAGTCACAAGAGGAAAGTCGGAAAGAACTCAAATACATGGAGGCTAAAGAGCATCCTACTAAAGAATGAATGGGTCAACCAGGAAATTAAAGAAGAATTTAAAAAATTCATGGAAACCAATGAAAATGAAAACACAACTGTTCAAAATCTTTGGGGGGCAGCAAAGGCAGTCCTGAGAGGAAAGTATATAGCAATACAAGCCTTTCTCAAGAAACAAGAAAGTTCTCAAATACACAACCTAATCCTACACCTAAAGGAGCTAGAGAAAAAACAGCAAATAAAACCTAAACCCAGCAGGAGAAGAGAAATAATAAAGATGAGAGCAGAAATCAATGAACTAGAAACCAAAAGAACAGTAGAACAGATCAACGAAACTAGGAGCTGGTTCTTTGAAAGAATTAACAAGATTGATCAACCCCTGGCCAGACTTATCAAAAAGAAAAGAGAAATGACCCAAATCAACAAAATCATGAATGAAAGAGGAGCGATCACAACCAACACCAAAGAAATACAAACAATTATAAGAACATATTATGAGCAACTCTATGCCAGCAAATTAGATAACCTGGAAGAAATGGGTGCATTCTTAGAGATGTATCAACTACCAAAATTGAAGCAGGAAGAAATAGAAAACCTGAACAGACCTATAACCACTAAGGAAATTGAGACCATCATCCAAAATCTCCCAACAAACAAAAGCCCAGGGCCAGATGGCTTCCCAGGGGAATTCTATCAGACATTTCAAGAAGAATTAATACCTATTCTCCTGAAACTGTTCCAAAATATAGAAATGGAAGGAAAATTTCCAAACTCATTTTATGAGGCCAGCATTACCTTGGTCCCAAAACCAGACAGAGACCCCATCAAAAAGAATTACAGACCAATATCCTTGATGAACATGGATGCAAAAATTCTCACCAAAATACTAGCCAATAGGATCCAACAGTACATTAAAAGGATTCTTCACCACGACCAAGTGGGATTTATCCCTGGGCTGCAAGGCTGGTTCAACATCCGCAAATCAATCAACGTGATACAATACATTAACAAAAGAAAGAACAAGAATCATATGATCCTCTCAATAGATGCAGAAAAAGCATTTGACAAAGTACAGCATCCTTTCTTGATCAAAACTCTTCAAAGCATAGGGATAGAGGGTACCTACCTCAATATCATAAAAGCCATCTATGGAAAACCTACAGCGAATATCATTCTCAATGGGGAAAGGCTGAGAGCTTTTCCCCTAAGGTCAGGAACGCGGCAGGGATGTCCACTCTCACCACTGCTATTCAACATAGTATTAGAAGTCCTAGCCACAGCAATCAGACAACAAAAAGAAATCAAAGGCATCCAAATCGGCAAAGAGGAAGTCAAACTCTCACTCTTTGCAGATGATAGGATACTGTATGTGGAAAACCCAAAAGACTCCACCCCAAAACTTCTAGAACTCATACAGGAATTCAGTCATGTAGCAGGATATAAAATCAATGCACAGAAATCAGTGGCATTCCTATACACCAACAACGAGACAGAAGAGAGACAAATCAAGGAGTCGATCCCATTTACAACTGCACCCAAAACCATAAGATACCTAGGAATAAATCTAACCAAAGAGGCAAAGGATCTGTACTCAGAAAACTATAAAATACTCAGGAAAGAAATTGAAGAAGACACAAAGAAATGGAAAAACGTTCCATGCTCATGGATTGGAAGAACAAACATTGTGAATATGTCAATGCTACCTAGAGCAATCTACACATTCAATGCAATCCCCATCAAAATACCATCCACCTTTTTCAAAGAAATGGAACAAAGAATCCTAAAATTTGTATGGAACCAGAAGAGACCCCGAATAGGCAGAGGAATATTGGAAAAGAAAAGCAAAGCCGGCGGCATCGCAATTCCGGACTTCCAGCTCTATTACAAAGCTGTCATCATCAAGACAGTATGGTACTGACACAAAAACAGACACATAGATCAATGGAACAGAATCGAGAGCCCAGAAATGGACCCCAACTCTATGGTCAACTCATCTTTGACAAAGCAGGTAAGAATGTCCAATGGAAAAAAGACAGTCTCTTCAACAAATGGTGTTGGGAAAATTGGACAGCCACATGCAGAAGAATGAAACTGGACTATTTCCTTACACCACACACAAAAATAGACTCCAAATGGTTAAAAGACCTAAACGTGAGACAGGAGTCCATCCAAATCCTAAAGGAGAACACAGGCAGCAACTTCTTCGACCTCAGCCACAGCAACTTCTTCCTAGAAACATCACCAAAGGCACAGGAAGCCAGGGCAAAAATGAACTATTGGGATTTCATCAAGATAAAAAGCTTTTGCACAGCAAAAGAAACAGTCCACAAAACCAAAAGACAACCGACAGAATGGGAGAAAATATTTGCAAATGACATATCAGATAAAGGGCTAGTATCCAAAATCTATAAAGAACTTATCAAACTCAACACCCAAAGAACAAATATTCCAATCATGGAATGGGCAGAAGACATGAACAGACATTTTTCCAAAGAAGACATCCAAATGCCCAACAGACACATGAAAAGTGCTCAACATCGCTCGGCATCAGGGAAATCCACATCAAAACCTCAATGAGATACCACCTCACACCAGTCAAAATGGCTAAAATTAACAAGTCAGGAAATGACAGATGTTGGCGGGGATGCGGAGAAAGGGGAACCCTCCTCCACTGTTGGTGGGAATGCAAGCTGGTGCAACCACTCTGGAAAACAGTTTGGAGGTTCCTCAAACAGTTGAAAATAGAGCTACCCTACAATCCAGCAATTGCACTACTGGGTATTTACCACAAAAATGCAAATGTAGGGATCCAAAGGGGTACATGCAGCCCAATGTTAATAGCAGCAATGTCCACAATAGCTAAACTGTGGAAGGAGCCAAGATGTCCTTCGACAGATGAATGGATAAAGAAGAAGTGGTATATATACACAATGGAATATTATGCAGCTATCAAAAGGAATGAGATCTTGCCATTTGCAACGACGTGGATGGAACTGGAGGGTGTTATGCTGAGTGAAATAAGTCAATCAGAGAAAGACATGTATCATATGACCTCACTGATAGGAGGAATTCTTAATCTCAGGAAACAAACTGAGGTTTGCTGGTGTGGTGGGGGGCAGGAGGGATTGGGTGGCTGGGTGATAGACATTGGGGAGGGTATGTGCTATGGTGAGCGCTGTGAATTGTACAAGACTGATGAATCACGGATCTGTACTTCTGAAACAAATAATGCAATATATGTTAAGAAAAAAAAAGAAGAAGAAGATAGCAGGAGGGGTAGAATGAAGTGGAGTAAGTCGGAGGGGGAGACGAACCATTAGAGACGATGGACTCTGAAAATCAAACTGAGGTCTAGAGGGGAGGGGGTGGGGGGATGGGTTAGCCTGGTGATGGGTATTCAAGAGGGCACATTCTGCATGGAGCACTGCGTGTTATGCACAAACAATGAATCATGGAACACATCAAAAACTAATGATGTAATGTATGGTGATTAAAATAACAATAAAAAATTATTAAAAAAAAGAAATTTTAAACGAATAGTAAATATGCTATGTATTTTTCTCAGATCACAATAGAATGAAACTAAAAATCAATAACAGAAAG
Organism: Eumetopias jubatus; assembly: GCF_037043125.1. Taxonomy (NCBI): domain Eukaryota; kingdom Metazoa; phylum Chordata; class Mammalia; order Carnivora; family Otariidae; genus Eumetopias; species Eumetopias jubatus. Next base: position 73,155,233 of record NW_028274816.1, on the reverse strand, counting down.
AGAGTGGAAGGATCCCCAAATATTTGATCATGAAAATAAATATTTGAACACTTGTAAATAACAAATGAGCCAAAGAAAAATTCTCAAGAGAAATTAAAAGATATTTTGAAATAAATGAAATTGAATATACAACTTGTCAAAATTTGTGGGGTAACTGAAAGCAGTTCTTTGGGGGGAAATTAAATAGCATTAAGTACATGTATTAGAACATCAGAAGAATCTAAAATTAATAATTTAAGCTTCCAGTTTAGGAATCTAGTGAATGAAGAACAATATAAGCCTAAGGCAAACAGAAGAAAGGAAATAAAACCTAGAGCAGAAATCAGTGAATTTGAAAGCAGGAAAACAATGAAAATCAGCAAAACCACATTAGTTCTTTAGAAAGATCGATAAAATTATAAACCTCTTGACAGGATAACCAAGAAAATAAGATAGAAAACATATCAATAATAGCAGAAATGAAAGGTCATTGCTACTGATTATGGGGGCATTAAAAGAATAATAAAAAATACTATGAACAGTTCACAGGTTTGAGAAGATAGATGAAATAAATTCCTTGGAAGACATTTTATGAAAACTCACACAAGGAAGGGTAGATAATTTAAAGATTTATTATTTATTTTAGAGACAGAGTGTGCTTGAGAACATACGAGTGGGGGGAGGGGCAGAGGGAGAGGAAGAGTGAAAAAATCTCAAGCAGACTCCGTTCAGAATGTGGAACCCGACGTGGGGCTTGATCTCATGACCCTGAGACTATGACCTGAGCCGAAATCAAGGACAGATGCTTAACCTGGCTCAGTTAGTGAAGCACCTGGAAAGGTAGTTAATTTAAATAGGCCTATGTCTACTTAAGAATTAAATCAATAATTAATAACCTTACACAAAAGTAAACACGAGGCTCAGATGGTTTCACTTGTGAATTAGGCAAAAAAAAAAAAAAAAAAGGAAGAAATAATGCCAGTTCTCTGCAGTCTCTTCTAGAACATAGGAAGAGGTGTAATACTTCCTAACTTAGTCTGTGAGGCCAGCATTACCCTAATACTAAAACCATGCAACAGCTTTAGAAGAATGAAAAACTGCAGAGCAGTGTCTCTCATGAACATGTGGTAGACAGAATTATGCCCCGCCCCACATTCTAATTCCTGGAATCTGTGACTATGGTACCTTACATGGCAAAGGGCACTTTGCAGGTGTTATTGAGTTAAGGACCTTGAGATAGGAGATTATCCTGGATTAACTGGGTGGTCTCAATGTGACCGTAATGTAACCCTTAAAGAGGGAGACAGTAGCATCATAGAGAGGAGATATGTGACAGGAAGAGGTTGGAATGATATTCCCTGAAGACGGAGGGGCCACTGGCCAAGATATTCAGTGGGTCTTTGGAAGCTAAAAAAAAGCAAAGAAGTGGATTACACCCCGAGTTTCCAGAAGGAATGGAGCTCTGCTGACATCTCGATGGTAGCCTGTAAGGCTCACTTCAAACTTCTGACTTCAGAACTGTAAGATAATACATCTGTATTGTTTTAGTGCCAGTACTTTTGTGGTAACTTTTATTTTTATAGCAAAAGTCAAATAATAAAACATAGATGGGAAGATCCCCAACAAAATGTTAGCAAACTGGATCCGGCAATGTTTATATACCCCACAACCAAGTGGGCTTTACTCCAGGCATGCAGAGCTGGCTCAACATTAAAAGATAAATTAATATAATCTGCCACATCAACAGGCTAAAGAAGAGAAATCAACTGATCATGTCAATGGCAGAAAAAAACATTTAACAAAATCCAGTATCTACTCATGATATGAATTCTTGGCAAACAAGGAATAGAGAACTTCTTTGACTTCATAAAGAATATCTACCAAAAAGCCTAAACCCAAAGATAACGTTATATTTAACTGAGAAATCCATGGTGGTCTTGTGTCATGACAGTTTTTCGGATGTGGTCTGCTGTCATTTATCTTGATCATTACATTATAGTCTTTTTATTTTGAAGAATTTTGTTTTCATCTCTTTCATTCTATATTTGATAATTTTCTCTCTGTTCTCAGAACTCTTTTCTAGTAAATTTCCTTAGTAAGATGTTGAGCTGCGTGGAATGGACTCTTAATCTGTTTTCTTTGTTCTCTCTACTTCTATCATTCTGATCTGTGTCAGAGAACTGAAAGGTGGGGAGGGTCAAATACAGGAAGCACAGGAGACTTTTTAGGGTGGTGATACTATTTGGTATGATACTGTAATGGCGGATACAAGATGGTATGCATTGGTCGAAGTCATAGAACGTAACAATACAGAGTGAATTTCATATATACAAAATAAATAACAGTCCAACCAGAGGAAAAGGTGCTCATCTAAGTAATTCTGAGAATGAGTGGAATCTGAAATTCTAAAGACAAAAGGAACTGCACATATAAGTACCATATTCCTGGCAATAAAGTTGTTTCCCATGGGTGTATGAGTGAACAATTCTGATACTGTAGACATGTATCCTGGAGTTGACCAATTAAATAAATGGACAGAAAATGGTGGGAGCCAGGTTTCTCACTGTGGGCATGGTAGTTTACAAATAGGCAATGGTTGGAGGCTAGAATAATCCATGTGGTAGTGGAGTATGGTTAGAGACATCAGTATGAACTCATGTTTAGCTTAATATAGACCCAGATGCTGACATATAGAAATACTTATAGATCTGTGTACACTCACGTGTTAGTATACACACATATTTTTCCTTGTATTGTCAGCTTTGAGAGCCTAGAAGCGATGAACACCTCAGGCTATGAGCACACCTCGCATTTAGATCTTGGTTCCTAATACCATTTCCTTAAAAGAGGCAGGGCTCTTTGGAGAAATGGCTGATTCTAGGACTGGGGCAGAAAAAATGCAAGATGAGCTTGGATCATCATGTAGTGACAGAAAGTTAGGAGGTGCTCTAAACAAAACCAAAACCGGAACACAACCCACAAATAAAGCCAATATACATTGAGGGTATTATGAGAAAGGTACACAGGAGAAAACCGAAAGAGCTCCTTTGGCTAAAGCTGGAACAATTTGAGCCAAAAGATCAAGTAATATTGGATTACAACCCAAAGTATAAAATAAATTGAGGTGCCTGGCTGGCTCAGTCAGTAGAGCGCTCAACTCTTGATCTCAGGGCCATGAGTTCAAGCCCCACATTAGGCGTGAAGCCTACTTAAAAAAAATGGCAAAGTATAAAATAAAAGTCCACAAGTCTGTAGTGATATAAATACATGATTGGCTAATGGAGAGGAAGAGACAAAGGCCCCATACAGAAATATTCCACATAACTTCTTTTTATAGAGGTGGATCGTATATCTCCACTCCTTAAGTGTGAGCTGTGCATTGCACAGAATGGAAAGAGGAACAAAAAAGAGTAACTTTACAATGGAAAAAATGGCCACCATCTCCCTGAGCTAGATGGTCAAGGGCAGCATCAACAGTGATAAGTCATGTTGATGGTATTTACCCTTAATGCCATGAGAATGGCACTTGTCTTCTGTGATCTTCCTCTCCCAAACCCATAACCCCAGTGGAATCATGAAAAAAAGAGCAGTTTCCACTAGAGGGGCACTCTGCAAAATATCTGACCAGTACTCCTCAAAACTGTGAAGATCATCAGAAACAAGGAAAGTCTGAGAAAGTGTCACAGTAAAAAGGAGCCTAAGGAGACATGACGAGTAAATGTGATGTTATACCCTGGATGGGATTCTGGAACAGAAAAAGGACATTACGTAAAAACTAAGGAAATCTGAGTAAGTATGTATCAATACTGGTTCACTAAGTGTAGTGAATATACCAACTTGATAGAAGATTGTAAGATATGGGGTGCCTAGGCGGCATAGTCAGCATCTGACTCTTGATTTCAGCTCAGGTCATGATCTCAGGGTTGTGAAATGGAGCCCCATGTCAGGCTCCGCACTGAGTGTGAAGCCTGCTTAAGAATCTATCTCCCTTCCTCCCCCACCCTGCACACTCCTCTCTCTCTCTCTCTCTCTCAAAAAAAAAAAAAGAAGATAGTAAGATATGCTAATAATAGAGGAGGCCAGGTCCTCACTTTATGGGAACTCTCTATACTATTTTCCTAATTGTTCTGTCAAACTTCCTAAGTGTTCTAAAATAAAGTCCATTTTTAAAAAGTGTCCTCAGAACTTTGAAGGCAATGTCTTTTTTTTTTTTTTTTTTTCTAAGTAGGCTCCATGCTCAGCGTGGAGCCCAATGCAGGGCTTCAACTCATGACCCTGAGATCTAGACCTGAGCTGAGATCAAGAGTTGAATGCTTAACTGATTGAGCCACCCAGGTGCCCCTGAAGGCAATATCTTCTAATAGCCAGTGGTCTTCATGAGAAATCAGATTGTTATTCCTTTTGGGAAGATAGAATTTCTCCTCCTCCTCTGGAAGCTTTCAGACTTTATTTATTTTGTTAAATCCAAGCTGTTCTTGTTTTATGACAGCTTTTAGAGGTGCTCTGCTGTCATTTATCTTGATCATTACACTAGAGCCTTTTTATTCTGAAGACTTTTGTATTTTTTCATTTGGGTTTCTTTCGTTCCATACTTGATAACTTTCTCTCCATTCTCTGATCTCCTTTCCAGTAATTTTCAGTAATAAGATGTTGAGCTGTGTAGAGCTAAGACTCATTATGTTTTCTTCATTTGTCTATCTCTGCCATTCTGACCTACCTTGTAGAAATATCCTACACTATCCTCTAGTTCTCCCATTGACATTTTATTTTGGCAGTCTTATGTTTAATTTCTAAGAACTCTTCTACATTTTCTGGATTTTTTTCCCCCACTTTGCAGCATCCTATGTTTTAATAGGTAAATTTCCTCTTAGATGTAATTGAGGTTAAGAAATAGATTACCTTCATTGTGATCACTTGACCCATCTGATTCGGTGGTGGTTATTTCTGTTTGCTTGCATGGTCTTTCTTTTCCCCATGCTGCTGTTTTTCAACCACATGTCTTGCAATTCTTGGTTGCCTATTGATATGTGTGAATGAAGAGCCACGTTGATGACCCTGTGGAGTCGATGTGAGGTCCTGTGTACTTTGGAGACTCTGGGGAGGAGAAGGTTGGCTTCCTCTCCAGATGGACCAGAAAGGAACTGATTGTCTTTGAAATGAAGGTCATCCAAATGCAGAATCAGAAGGGCTTTACTCTGTACCAGGAGGACCCAGTGATGTAAACTTACCCTGGGCAATGTTCTGAATTTATTTTTGAGGACAGACTTTTTTTTTTTTTTTTTTTGCCTTGGGAGGAAAGTAGACTTGCCAGGCTTAGGGTAGGGGTGGAACAAATGGCATCATTATTTATGGTTAAACCTTCCAGTATTTTCTTGGCCACCTGCCCCCCCGTCCCACCCCACCGTTCAACTCTTGATCTCATTCAACTCTTGATCTCAGCTCACTATTTATGGTTAAACCTTCCAGTAGTTTCTTGGCCACCTGCCCCCCCGTCCCACATCAGCTTCTACCATCTCCAAACTGGGAGCCTCCCATGGTTCCATCTGGAAGACAGGCCCCTTCTTGCCCTGGAGCTCTCTCCTTAACCCACTCATTTGTTTATCACATCCAGAAGTATCCTGGACTTGCTTGTCCCCTGATAACTTCCATTCCCTTTCCCTGTGTGGTTAAGGGTTTATCTCCTTGATATTTCCCTGACTTTGGAGAGAGAAGGGGAGGAAAATGTATGTGACGGATCTGCTACCTCGAACCGAAAAGCCTCAAGATTTTTTTTTACATAAAAAGACTTCATAAATAACAAACAGTTACATTACAAAACATAACACACTCTCATTTAAATTGCCTTTATTTTCTGATTCGTAGGTGGAAACCTCTTAAGGGTTGCATTTTATATTTCTCGGCCTCCTCCTATTTTAGAGAGATCACCTTGTTGAATTCCTTTTCTTTACATCTGAGGAGACCAGGGCTCAGAGCAGAGAGCTCTTGACTGACTCGTGGAGAAGCAGTGCGCTTTTGGAGGAAGATCAGTCTGGCTGGATTCCAGCTTCCCCACCGGCTGTGAGATTCGGAGCAAGTACTGAATGTCTCTGAGCCCCATTCTCTCATCTCTAAGGTGATCATAATGGAACACGCTCAGTCCAGTGATCATGCGAGTAGAATGAGATTATCTGTGTAAAGTGTTTAGCACAGCGCTGTAAATGGTCATAGCCTGATAAATATTGCTGTTACCACTAATCATATCATCCAGACTGAATTACTTGCACACCCAATAAGTGGGTTTTTTCTTTTATTTTTTTTTAAAGATTTTATTTATTTATTTGTCAGAGAGAGAGAGCACAAGCAGGGGGGAGAGGCAAGCAGAGGGAGAAGCAGGGCTCCGTGCTGAGCAAGGAGCCTGATGCGGGACTCGATCCCAGGCCCCTGGGATCATGACCTGAGCCAAAGGCAGATGCTTAACCAACTGAGCCACCCAGGTGCCCCAAGTGTTTGTGTTTATGGCTAATAATCATCGAATTTGGTATCCTTTCGCTTTGTGACATTGTGAGTGATGTAAGTTGTACAACAGAAAGGAGAAAGGAGTTTAACGTTCTTTGGAACAAATAGTAAGAAGAATAAAGAAGAGTATGAGACAAACATAAAAAGGAAAGTGTGGGAGTAGAGGCTCCGTGACAAGCCCTTAGGACCCATGAGTGTTTTATTTGTTCTGCCTAATACATTTGTTTGCAAATGACCTTTGCAAATGACAATTATTAAGAACAACATTCAAATGTTGGGCTAGAGCAGGGCCTGCGTTAGAGGGGACTTAGACCAAAGCGGATACTCGGGCTTTTGGAGCAGTTGGATGGGAGGAAGAGAAATGTTAGGAAGTATTTTACTCTTCCTTATGGCTCTCAATAATAGTGTAATTCTACAAACAGCCTTCCAAGTGAAGCCAACCAACCAAACAAAACTTCTGCATGGGGAGTAGAAGGAAGCTTTGGGGAAAACATACGTGAGAGAACCCAATGGTACGGGAGAAGACGCTATTGGAACCGGTATGGAGAGTCAGGACACATGTAGCCCCAATCTCCAAACCCGAAGATGAATTCTGTAGTGGCGATTCAGGGGTGGTGGGAGAGGTGTGGGAAAGAGACACCAGCTTCTCTCTTCTCAGTGTTTTATTAATTTTGCAGGCTCTCTCTGTCAAGTGTGTGCTTTTCTCATTTGTTTGACCAACACAAGCCGGGGAATGAGTAAGCTCCTCCTGGCATACATTTTCCCATTTACCGGGGTCAGTGTTACCTTAATAACACACCACGCTAGACGAGGTGCTCTGTCTGTTAACCCCACACAGCTGCTAATTAGCAGGTCACTTGCGGGTTAGAGGTCCGCTTATGTTGTGCTTCTTGGCTGGCTGGTTGTGTTATTTTAACAACTGTAAATGCCATATGCAGCTGCCATACGGGGTGTGCTCAGAAGGCTGTTTGTATAATTACAGGCATTAGCCAAAGATGGAGCCTGCTAGCTGACATTCAAGAGGCAATAATAACTTAATTTCCCTCACAACAAATCGGCTCTCTAACAGGGGATTGAGCTGTCCTCTGAACTTAGGGATGGCTGGAGAATTCCAGTGAGCACATTTCTGTCCAGCTCTTCTCATAAGGGGGAGGGTCGTCACACCCATACCCAAGTCGGTTTCCACAGTTGCTTGAGGATCAATCAAGAGAGATTACTCCATACCTTTTTAGTCCAAAGAAAAGCTATAGAGTCAGAAGCACCGACTGGCTTCCAAGGGGAATTTGCCACCCTTGGAAGTACCGTCTCGGAAGATGTCGCGAAAGGTTTTTGCCCAACTGGGTGTCTCCTATTGAGCACAATTCAGGAGATGCTCTGCTTTGTTGTGTGTGCTTGGAATGAGCTAGAGTGCTTCTGGGGAGCCTGCTCACTGGGACTCTGATTTCACTGTTATCTTTGCTCCTGTTTTCCCTCAGCCCAAATATTTCTCCCCCCATTCTCCACCCAGCAAACGTTAGGGCAAATCCATTGCTTCCGTGACAGCTTTCTTGATCTTTCTCTCTTACCTCCAGAAGTTATGATCTCTTTCTTCTTTTTGTGTTTTTAGCATTTGGTGTCATGATTGTAACATTTTATCACTCGCGTAATTATTGGTGCCCACACCTGTCTCTCAGAGTTGACCGGGAGAATCTGACAGCATCTATTTCTTATTCATCTTGGTAACACCTATAATACTTTTCACCCAGCAGGTGCTAAAAGCAGTTGTTAAATGGATTTAAAATATATGTTAAAAAGCTACGGTCATTCTGTATTTTAAAATATGCATAGAACTTGAATCACAGTGGTGAACACAAAAGCGAGAAATGATGAATGGATTTAATTTTTTAAAAAATAAAACCTATGTTTTACATAGTCTATATAAACAGAGTTCTCTCCATATGTATATGTTAGATAAGATTATACATAGATTTTGTACCTATATATTTATACATATATTTCTCCATATCTGTATTTGTATCTGCATCTAATTATTTCAGTATTCTGTGCCTTTTAAAGGAGATTCGAAAACTTTGAATGACCTAGAAAGACTTGCTCTCCTCTGAAATGATAAAAGAAAGTTACAAAACATTATAATCACTATGGATACGATTTGTATTCATATATTCTAGTGATAAATATTTATGCACTTAAGGTCCAGAAAGATAGGCATGAACAATAAGATTGAGTGTTTATACATGATGGGATTTGGATTACTTTTGCTTTCTTTATTTTGCTAATCTGCGTCTTCTAAATGTTTGCACTGTATCTGCAATGCTTTTGTACTGAGGAATTTATTAGTATGTGATTTTATTAATATGTTTTCCAAGCTTTATAAGAGGAAGGACTTTAGCGCCTCCAAATTCCCTTTAAAATAACGTCCAGGCCATGAGTGATGTTGGAAAGTGCTATTTTTTTTTAGTACTTAATGAGTAGGCTTCATTTATTTTATATGAATGAAGTGCTTCAGGGTTAGGGTAGATAATGTGTTTCTGGGTTCACAGGTGCAAAGAGGGTGAGGCAGGAAGTTAAGACATTTTGGAGTGAAAAACACCAGCTCTGGGGCCAGAGCAATATGAAGTTAGGCATGGACTTTATTTAGTTGTTTTGCATTTTTTGGGGGGTTTTTTGTAAATATTTCAAACTTCATTGGATCAGGCAACAGCAAAGGAACATTTAGCTAAAGCTTGCCAGGTTTGTTAAATGGATTTAAATATTGATAGATGGTCTCTTTTAATCCTTGCTGCTATCCTAGAAGATGGGCTTCAGAAAAATTCTATACGTTTTACAGAAGAGAACACTTAGGCTGCCCTTGGATACTTCTCCCATGTCATAGTGGCTGAGCCGGAGCTCTGGAATTGTCTGTTGAACTCTGTAGACCAGACTCCACCTGCCTTCCAGATGGCAGACATTCATGAATCAAGTGTGTTTTGGATTCTCATAATTGTTCCTCAAATGCTCCATTTTGTATACCAGCTGATGAGGAAAGGCTGGGCTACAAAGGCTGTAGTGGATGTGGTTGGTGTCCTGCCCAGGTCCCCTTCTCCAGGACAGGGGTCCCCCATCATTAGCCCATGTGGAAGGGGGGTGGTGGCTCCGCATGGCTCCCACCAGCCCTTTCTTTGGGGACCTTCCTCAGTGGAGGGAGCACCTTGATCAGGGGACTGTGTCCTCCTTCCTTACCCTGGTGGGCCGAGAGGAGAGACAGCCGGACGTAAATGACTGATGAACATGGGAACCACGAAGGATCACCTTCTTTCTTGAGGTGGGACTTGGGCTCCAGGGTTCTCTGGGGGATCACGCAGAAGCCAGTCTGGAGCTGAGACCACATCCTGGCTCCTCTTTCTTCCTCTGACTCATCCTCTGCCCTGACTCCCTTTCTCCTGAGAGCACTTCCTCCCTAAATCACCATCGTGAGAATCTCCCCATCTCAGGCTACACTTCTACCCACCCTACCCGCCCTACCTGCCCTACCCAAAACATTGAGATACGTAAATAGAATGGAAATATTCTGTGATTTAACTGTCACTTCAGTGAATAAAGCTGAACGTGTTTTCACATTTGTATTTCCTCTTCTGTGAAGTTTATTCACAGACTTTGCTCTTTGAAAGTACTGTTTTTTTTTTATTTTTTTATTGTTATGTTAATCACCATATATTACATAATTTGTTTTGATGTACTGTTCCATGATTCATTGTTTGTTCATAACACCCAGTGCTCCATGCAGAACGTGCCCTCCTCAATACCCATCACCAGGCTAACCCATCCCCCCACCCTCCTCCCCTCCAGAAACCTCAGTTTGTTTTTCAGAGTCCATCATCTCTCCTGGTTCGTCTCCCCCTCTGACTTACTCCCCTTCATTCTTCCTCTCCTGCTATCTTCTTCTTTTTCTTTTTTCTTAACATATGTTGCATTATTTGTTTCAGAAGTACAGATCTGTGAATCAACAGTCTTACACAATTCACAGCGCTCACCGTAGCACATATCTTCCCCAGTGTCCATCACCCAGCCACCCCATCCCTCCCACCCCCGACCACTCCAGCAACTCTCAGTTTGTTCCTGAGATTAAGAATTCCTCATATCAGTGAGGTCATATGATACATGTCTTTCTCTGATTGACTTATTTCACTCAGCATAACACCCTCCAGTTCCATCCACGTCGTTGCAAATGGCAAGATCTCATTCCTTTTGATGGCTGCATAATATTCTATTGTGTATATATACCACATCTTCTTTATCCATTCATCTGTCGATGGACATCTTGGCTCTTTCCACGGTTTGGCTATTGGGGACATTGCTGCTATAAACATTGGGGTGCACGTACCCCTTCGGATCCCTACATTTGTATCTTTGGGGTAAATACCCAGTAGTGCAATTGCTGGATCGAATGGTAGCTCTAATTTCAACTGTTTGAGGAACCTCCATACTGTTTTCCAGAGGGGTTGCACCAGCTTGCATTCCCACCAACAGTGTAGGAGGGTTCCCCTTTCTCCACATCCCCGCCAACATCTGTCGTTCCCTGACTTGTTAATTTTAGCCATTCTGACGGGTGTGAGGTGGTATCTCATTGAGGTTTTGATTTGGATTTCCCTGATGCCGAGCGATGTTGAGCACTTTTTCATGTGCCTGTTGGCCATTTGGATGTCTTCTTTGGAAAAATGTCTGTTCATGTCTTCTGCCCATTTCTTGATTGGATTATTTGTTCTTTGGGTGTTGAGTTTGATAAGTTCTTTATAGATTTTGGATACTAGCCCTTTATCTGATATGTCATTTGCAAATATTTTCTCCCATTCTGTCGGTTGTCTTTTGGTTTTGTGGACTGTTTCTTTTGCTGTGCAAAAGCTTTTTATCTTGATGAAATCCCAATAGTTCATTTTTGCCCTGGCTTCCTGTGCCTTTGGTGATGTTTCTAGGAAGAAGTTGCTGCGGCTGAGGTCGAAGAGGTTGCTACCTGTGTTCTCCTTTAGGATTTGGATGGACTCCTGTCTCACGTTTAGGTCTTTCAACCATTTGGAGTCTATTTTTGTGTGTGGTGTAAGGAAATGGTCCAGTTTCATTCTTCTGCATGTGGCTGTCCAATTTTCCCAACACCATTTGTTGAAGAGACTGTCTTTTTTCCACTGGACATTCTTTCCTGCTTTGTCAAAGATGAGTTGACCATAGAGTTGAGGGTCCATTTCTGGGCTCTCGATTCTGTTCCATTGATCTATGTGTCTGTTTTTGTGCCAGTACCATACTGTCTTGATGATGACAGCTTTGTAATAGAGCTGGAAGTCCGGAATTGTGCTGCCGCCAGCTTTGCTTTTCTTTTTCAAGATTCCTCTGGCTATTCGGGATCTCTTCTGGTTCCATACAAATTTTAGGATTCTTTGTTCCATTTCTTTGAAAAAAGTGGATGGTATTTTGATGGGGATTGCTTTGAATGTGTAGATTGCTCTAGGTAGCATTGACATCTTCACAATGTTGGTTCTTCCAATGCATGAGCATGGAACGTTTTTCCATTTCTTTGTGTCTTCTTCAATTTCTTTCCTGAGTATTTTATAGTTTTCCGAGTACAGATCCTTTGCCTCTTTGGTTAAATTTATTCCTAGGTATCTTATGGTTTTGGGTGCAATTTTGAATGGGATTGACTCCTTGATTTGTCTCTCTTCTGTCTTGTTGTTGGTGTATAGGAATGCCACTGATTTCTGTGCATTGATTTTATAGCCTGCTACTTGACTGAATTCCTGTATGAGTTCTAGCAGTTTTTGAAAGTACTGTTTTAAATACTGAAGCTTGTAATATGTTTTATTTTATTTTATTTTTTAAGATTTTTTAAATTTTTTATTGTTATGTTAATCACCATACATTACATCATTAGTTCTTGATGTAGTGCTCCATGATTCATTGTTTGTGCATAACACCCGTTGCTCCACGCAGACTGTGCCCTCTTTAATACCCATCACCGGGCTAACCCATCCCCCCACCCCCCTCCCCTCTAGAACCCTCAGTTTGTTTTTCAGAGTCCATCGTCTCTCATGGTTCATCTCCCCCTCCGACTTACTCCCCTTCTTTCTTCCCCTCCTGCTATCTTCTTCTTTTTCTTTTTTCTTAACATATGTTGCATTATTTGTTTCAGAAGTACAGATCTGTGATTCAACAGTCTTGCACAATTCACAGCGCTCACCATAGCACATACCCTCCCCAATGCCTATCACCCAGCCACCCCCTCCCTCCCACCCCCCACCACTCCAGCAACCCTCAGTTTGTTTCCTGAGATTAAGAATTACTCATATCAGTGAGGTCGTATGATACATGTCTTTCTCTGATTGACTTATTTCACTCAGCATAACACCCTCCAGTTCCATCCACGTCGTTGCAAATGGCAAGAGATTTTATTTACTTATTTATTTGAGAGAGAGAGAGAAGGAGAGAGAGAGAGAGAGCACATGAGAGGGGGGAGGGTCAGAGGGAGAAGCAGACTCCCCGCTGAGCGGTGAGCCTGATGCGGGACTCGATCCCGGAACTCCAGAACCATGACCTGAGCCGAAGGCAGTTGCTTAACCAACTGAGCCACCCATTATTTAGTGGGGCCACAGCTCCCTCCCCTGCTGCCTGCAGCCTTAGTCTTCCTTTCCAGAATTTTCCTCACTCTCCTTGTTTTGTTTTGTTTGTATCAACTGTTGAATCAGATTGCCCAATTCTCACATAAGATCCTGTTGATGTTTCTTGTTGGGATTGTAGTAGAAGTTTAGATAAATTAGGATGAATTAAGAGTCATTATGACATTGGCCCTTCCCAGCTAGAACACAGGATGGCTTCACTTGTTCAAGACTTTTTTGTGTCCTCCAGGATTGTGTTAAACTTTTCCTTCATAGAGAGACTGCATTTTCTTAAGTGTATTCCTATGTGTTTTATTGACCTATTTTTGCTTTTGAAAATGGGGTCTTTTATTCCATTATATATTCTTATATATTCTAATTGTTTTTCCACATGTATGTTACTGATTTCTGTGTATTAGTTTTTACTCTGTATACTTACTCTGTGCTCATGTTGCAGTGTTTTGGGCTGATTCTCTAGTATGTTTCAGGAATGCAGTCATATCACCTACAAGTGACAGTTTTACTTCCTCTTTCCCAGGATTTATACCTCTAACTTTTTCCTCTTGTTTAATGATACTGGCCAGAACCTCCAGAATGAGGATAAATAAGTGTTCGTTTTCAGCATTAGTGGTGGACCTTTTTTTTAATTGTCTCTGATTTAGATAGAAACTCTTTTAGTATTTTTTCATTAAGCAGTGATGCTGGCTTTTGGATTGACAAGGATGTATTTTAGTATCTGTGAATCTATGTTACTCACTTGTTAATAAGACAGTTACATTTTCTTTTTAATTAAAGAGAAAATAGGCAATGAGTTCATCTCTAAAATTGGCCAAAGAAGGGAAAGACTCAACCATTTGCCCTCGCTTTCCTATTTGATCTGTACCACAAGGTCGCCAAATCGTGGGTGAGGGGAGGCATCACTTTTTACAGTATCCCCAGCTGATGAATGAAAAACAGAAATGAGAGAAATAGCATACCACCATTTTGCAATCTCCGTTGAGTTAACGGAGCTACGCATTGGGAATCCATGGCTGAACATCACAAGAGGAACCACCAGTTGTCGATAAAACAAAACAAAACCCCAAAAACCCACAGTAGCACCTACTGCTTGTCAAAGGCATCAAACCTTAGTCTGGTCAGACGTTTTGTTCCACCTGCCAAAGCGCATGAAGTACAGAAGGCAAAGGGCAAGCTAAACTGTACCATGAGGATGCAATCTATAAAATCAGGGCTTTGGGGAAATCCACGTGTCAAAGCCTTAGGTTTCTCAACAGAGCACTTGTAGGGAAAATAGAGGAAGAAAAATGAGGTAGATAAAAAGAAACTTGACAGTACACTGTAATGTATAGATACCCACAGGTGATAATGCAATAAAGAAATGCAGGGGGCAGTTACTCCACAAGTCAGCATGGTGGTTCCTTTTGAGGGGAGCGATAGGCTTAAAATTGGGATGGGACACGTGGAAGGGTTTCTGGAGTAACTGGCAACATCTAGTCCTCGACCCAGATGATGGTTACCAAGGTTTGCTTCCTTTTAGTAGTTTCTTCTGGCTTTCTGTACTTGGGCTTTACAATAAATGGGGCAAATTAAGACAAAATGAGGGGATGGTTGGTGCGTTTGGAGTATTTGTGGAAGAGGAGGTCTGTGAGTCTTCAAAGCCCCAGCTTTCTGACTCTGAAGGTTGCCAGGAAGACAAGAATTAAGGGGCCAAGCAGATGATACAGGGAAGTTTATGCCGTGGTGTGCTGGTAAGCCAGCTTTCTGAATCAAGAAGCCCTGGCTTTAGCATTTTGCTCATCTTCATGATGTAAGTACTCCCACCCTAGCCTTCGTCAAGCTCCAAGGTGATGTCTTGAACATGGAGATGGAAGATGTGCAGAGTTGGGTTTTGTGAGACCCTGACAGCAGGTTCTAAGACACTGCTGGGTGGATGGGCACCAAGATACATTCCATTGTCTTCCACTTTTATTTTGGGATACACCAACTTGTGGGGTTTATTGTAAGGTGTTTCTACGACCAGTTGATCTGTTTAGATTAAAATAAAATAGATGGTCTTTGTGAGAACAAGGCATGAGGACTGAGGAGACCATCATACCTGCTTCTTTTCTCCTTTGAAAAGAAGCCGGATTTTGTACTGAAGGAGGGACAAGAGCATCTCTTATGCCCTGATCCGAGGTTGCTAAGGTGAGAGATTGTGATGAAAGTTTAGAAGATGAGGCTGAGCTAGGAGAATTTAGGGTGGCTGCACATCTTCCATCTCCATGTTCAAGGTGTGACCACACAAGCCCAGGAAACTGGATATTTTGGGCGATTCAATAATATCTCTGCCTTCCGGGTGACAGGAAGATGGTAGACAGAAGGAATGCAACAAAACTCCAGGCTCTGGCGCATCATGTGCACCCTATGCAGTAAGCCAATCTACGTATCTTACGGCTTTTGGGAACTGATTTAAGAGAGATGAAACATTAACAGGGACTCTCCACGGATGCTTCTGGGGCACCGCGGGAGCACACGAAGCAGGTTTCTCTAACATTGCTCTTTGCAAGGTCACCAGAGGCTTAGAAGCTGGTGCTGCCTCAACCTCACTCAAGAGAATTGTTGGCAACCCCCACTCCAGAGCCACTGGAAGGAAAGATTTGGGGGCAGGGCACACAAATGTCTATTTCCCCAAAAAACTCTCCCCAGGGGTTCTTCCATAACCAGTCTGCAAACTGGCACTTTGGAATACTAACTTGCTTTATAGGAGCATTTTTTGTCCCCAAAAGCATGGCAGTAGGGAGGGAGGACTGTAGCGAAAGAGAATGTGCAGAGTGACCATCTCTCTGGGATTGGAAACAGGCTTCAGCCATGTTGCAGAGTGACTCAGCATCTTTTCAAGCATCCTGGGCACCTTTTCCCATGCTCAGGGATGGCCTCTCTTAGTCTGTGGTCTGCACCCAGACTTCGTGCTGGGTTCTTTTAACCTCACACTTTCTAATCTTAGAAAAATATTTCAAAGTTTACTCTGCTGTATTCCTGGGTGTTGGCACTTGATCAGGGGATCAGAACTTTAAAGCAAAGACTTTATTCTTCAGTTATAGACCTTTAGACGTAGCATGCAGGTGACGACAGGGGGTGTGGACTTAATTCAGGGACCTCCTTTGAGATGTGAGTCACATTTTATAAATGGCCTTCTGTCAATAGCATATGCCTTTCTTAATACTAAGGGAAATCAGGTGAAGAGTGGGAATAACGCAGTAAAGAAGCGTTTTCTTTGTTCTTATGGGATCAATATTTCCATTCATTCTTTTTTCACTGAAGGAGACAGAGTATGTTACAAATTCAGCCCTGTTCCTTGCACAGAGTAAATGCTCAGTACGGGAGCATTCCCTTCCCATTCCCTATGAATCCAGTGAACACTCAGGCAGCATAAACAGTTTGTGGTTGCTTCAAGAACAAAATTCTCTTGGGTGTAAGAGTATGAAGTGTAATTCACAATTGGATTATGCTCTATTTCAAAGGAGTTGGGTCACTATCTTTAAAAACTCATCAGAGTACCCAGAGTGAGTTGGGGTCTGTCCACACTTGGCCTTACTTTTTAACATCAGAAAATGATGTAGAGAGTTGTGGTTGGAGAGTGCAGGTTTTGGAGTCAGGGAGTGCTTGGATTGAGTCTGGACTTGACACTTTGTGGTTTTAGTCCTTATTTAATCTCTCTGAGGTTTGCTTCCTTGTAAGATTGGTGTGTGTGTGTCTGTGTGTGTGTGTGTGTGTGTGCGCGTGCGCGCGCGTGCACGCGCGCACGTGTTAAACAAGCACATTTATATCCTTATCTATTCTTCATAGAGTTGTAAACAGTACAGAGCATAATTCAAGAAGAGTGCTTAATATTGTTTCTCAATAGAAATAATTGCTGTTTGGGCGCCTGGGTGGCTCAGTTGGTTAAGCGACTGCCTTCGGCTCAGGTCATGATCCTGGAGTCCCTGGATCGAGTCAGGGAGTCTGCTTCTCTCTCTGACCCTCCCCCCGTCTCATGTGCTTTCTCTCTCTCTCCCTCATTCTCTCTCTCTCAAATAAATAAATAAAATCTTTAAAAAAAAGAAATAATTGCTGATTATGTATTATTGCTTTCTGAGAGCATAACCTCACCCATAGGTAGACTAGAAAGAAGACAGACAGGTCCTTAGGATCTTATTTTAAACTCCTAGTGATTGGAGGCTGTTAACCAAAACTGATACTGTCTTTCTCTGCAGTATCATACACTATTACCCTATTCTTTTAAAAACATAGGTTCTTATATTATTTATGTATTTAATCAATTTCTGTGCATGTGCACACAAGCTCTTTTGCATGAAAAGCTCAGGGACTTGAACTTCCCATGTCTGTGCCCCTTATCTGTAAGGGGAAGCACGGCAGAAACTAATTTTAGCAAGCCTCCTTGGTGATTTTTTTACATGATGTTTCAGAATCACTCTGAATCCTCTTCCTTTATGCATTCATTCACTTGATGACTATTTACTGACTGCCAACTCTGTCCCCAAAGCCAAAAGACCTAAGTATCACAGAGAGGGTCCAAGTTCATGGAGACTATTCTCTGACCTCAAGCACGTTTACTTTATTGCTCAGGAGATAGATCCTGGGGCCAGTGCACATTCTCTGCGGCAGGCATGTGGGAAGTCGTGGAGGCATAAAGGGATTTAATTTCTGCCGGGAACAATGACTGTTTCAGTGTCGATAGACAGTAAGGTGTGTTGGGCTGGGCCTTAGGGGAGGACCAGAGTCTTGAGAAATGAGCCTGGAAAAGTTGGGAAGGGGGCAGGTTGTAAAGAATGGTATGATTTAGAGAGTGCCCACCGTGTGTCTGGCATTTTGCTTTACCAATGTTATTTTATTTAATCAGCATAACAGATAGGTATTATTATAACCTGACATTAGCACATCAAGCATCTCCTTTGAATTCCAGCTGGGACAGAGAAACTGGGAAAACAGAAGCATTCCCAGCAGGCAGCCATGCTAGGCAGCAGAAAACCTGTACAAAGCAAAATGCAGGTCCCACGTCTGAAAGTGTCAATTATATTTCTAACAATTGCATATGGACTTCGTTAGCCAGCTAAATGGTACCTATTTTAGCATCCCACCAGCTGGAGGGATTTCCAGTAGGAAATGTGAGAAGGGAAAAAGTCTAGGAATCTCAGGTTCCCCAGAGCCTTCTGGAATTCATACAGATTAAGCAAGATAAGGTCAGCTCTAAACTCCCCTCTCTTCTTCCTGTACCCCTCTGCATAGTCACCTCACGAGTGAATAAAACCAGAGCACCTGTATCTGTCCAGAGGGGGCTAGCGCGGTTTTCTCATGTCCCTTTGGGCCTCTGAGACCGAGTCCCCCTCAGGGATGGTAGGCAGAAGCAGAAAGAATTCATTCAGCACCAGCTCTCTGTTTGAAACTTGTATCTTTTTGACATGAGGATTCTTTATTATATGCTTCCTATTACATCTTTAGCACAGCTTTGTGTCGACTTTTCCCATAGGTTGAATATAATGATGGGTAACCTAATCCTGAAGGTAACAGAATAATCTTAGAGGCCACAAGGCTCTATTTAATTCTTGCCAAATGACAGAATATACCCAGACTCTGACCAGACCTCTGTAGAACTCCGGTAAGGTTTTGTGTCTTGCTGAGCTTGGAGCCGGAGGCTTCCCATTCTATTCTTTTTCCTGCTCCCAGGCAGGATCTGATTTCACACCAATCGATCTGTAAGAGGATAATGGTATCACAGTTCAAGACAGGCAACCATGGAGAATTGTTTTATATGCTTCTGATGCTCAAGAAGTTCCAGGAGCCTGGGCTACGTCTCAGTTTTCAAGGAGAGTCAATTCCAGGGCAGAAGACAGCATGGGAAAAAAAAAAAAAAAACACAAAAAAAACAAAAACAAAAAAAACCCTCCAAAAAACAAAAAAGAAAAAACCACCAATAAAACAAACAAACAAAAAACACGAAAAAACAAAAAAGCCCCCAAAACCATGGACTTTGAAATCAGGTTGACATGGGTCAGAAGGATAGCTCAGTCTCTGATTGGCCATGACCTCAGTCAAGATGCCTGGGCCTCAGGTTCCTGGTTAGTAAAATGATGGTAAGTCCATACCCATCTTGGAGAAATTTTACAGGAGCAGAATTAGGGGAATATGTGGGATGACATTCAGAGGGAGTGGGGGTGGAGGGGCTTTTCTCACCTGGTCTCTCATTTTCATGGTCGTTTGAAAATTCCGTAGAGTGTTGTCCAGTTAATTCTCTCCCTACTCCAGATTGCGTGTCTTGGTGCCCTCTGCATAGTCCACAACTGTAGTGATTGACGTTGGGACAGTAGCTGGCCTTAATATTGATGTGTCTGGACATCTAGATTCTCTACCTAGACATACACCCTCTCTCTCTCCATATATATGCAAAAGCAAAATGCTTTTGCAATTGCAAAAAAACATTTACCGAGGGCCTTTTATGCAAGGAATTAGATATTATTTTAGCTGCTGAGGGTAAAGAAGAAGAAACATGTGGTCCTTGCCTCCAAGAGACTTGCAGACCAGTCGCAGAGTCAGGTACTATCACGGGGACTATGATGGGTGCCTGAAGTTCAGTGAGTTCGCAGAGAAGGTGAAAGGCAGCTCTGTCCGGGATGGAGAAGTGTCAGGAGAGGCAAGAAGAGAGAGTGACCTTGGAGCTGAGACTTGAGGTTGAGTAGGTGTTCTAAAGGAAGAGAATCAGTGGCAACAAATTCCAGGCAGAGGGAGCTACTTGGGCAAATCAGTGAAAATGCTCTGGGCGGATTAGGAAATTGTTAAAAGTTCATGGTGGCCAGAGTCTAGAGGAGGGACAGTGGACAAAAGAGGTTGGAGAGACACACTGGGGCTGGGCCCAGAAGGATTATTTGGCATGTGCTGAGGAGTTTGGCCATGATCCTGAGTACTGTTAAGGGACCAATTAAGGTTTCTCTGGAAGGAGGTGTCATAATTAGCTTTGTGCTTTAGAAATTATTCTGGCTACAATGAGGAGCATTGTCTTTTTTTGTTGTTATGTTAATCACCATACATTACACCATTAGTGTTTTTTTTATTTTTTTGATTGTTATGTTAATCACCATACATTACATCATTAGTTTTTGATGTAGTGTTCCATGATTCATTGTTTGCGCATAACACCCAGTGCTCCATGCAGAATGTGCCCTCTTTAATGCCCATCACCAGGCTAACCCATCCCCCCACCCCGCTCCCCTCTAGAACCCTCCCATCCCCCCTCTAGAACCCTGTTTGTTTCTCAGAGTCCATAGTGAGGAGCATGTCTTAGAGGTGAGTTGTCTTTTTTTTTTTTTAATTTTATTTATCTGTCAGAAAGAGAGAGCACGCACAAGCAGGGGGAGCTGTGGGCAGAGGGGGAAGCAGGCTCCCCGCTGAGCAAGGAGCCTGATGCGGGACTCGATCCCGGGACCCTGGGATCATGACCTCAGCAGAAGGCAGATGCTTAACTGACTGAGCCACCCGGGCGTCCTAGAGGCGAGTTGCCTTATTTGTATCTCTTGCTTGGGGTTTGTACAATGTGCTGGGTCTTCGGCTTGAGGTTTTCCATCCATTCTGGAAAATTCTTAGCTGTTATGTCTTCAAATGTTGCTCTGCTTCATTTTTTGTTCCCTGCTCTTTCTCTATAACTATTTACCATGGGCCATAGGTCTCCTGGAATCTTTTCTAAATTTTCCATCCTTGTTTCTTACTGTGCATATGTAGTTTTTGTACATAAAGCTTTGTTGGTACATGGCTATGACCACTCATTTGTGTATTGCCTGTGGCATCCTTTGCATTCCAGTGGTGGAGTTGGGGGCTTTTGACAGGCACATAAGTCTGCGAAGCTCAAATATTTACTGTCTGGACCTTTACAGAGAAAGTTTGCTGATCCCTGGGCCAGTCTGTTGTCAAACACATCTGTTGAGTTCTTTATGTCAGCTGTGATTTTTTCAGTTACACAATTTCTGACTTTTTTTTTCATAGTTTTCAGTTCTCTGCTTAAATTCTCCAGATACGAATTTTTGAACACACCAATAACATTTATTTTGAAATCCATATCTTGGGGCACCTGGCTGGCTCAGACAGTGGAGCCTGTGGTGCTTGATCTTGGGGTTGTGAATTCAAGCCCCACGTTGGGTGTAGAAATTACTTAAAATCTTAGGGGTGACTTGTGGCTCTGTCAGTTAAGCATCTGCCTTTGGCTCCTGGGATCGAGCCCCTTGTCGGGTTCTCTGCTCAGTAGGGAGTCTGCCTCCCCTCCCCTTCTGCCCCTCCCTGCCCTGTTCTTGCTCTCTCTCTCAAATAAATAAATAAAATCTTTAAAAATAAATAAATGAATTAACTCCAGACTAAATATCAAAAGCTCTGATACTGCTGCCCTGAAGAACTTTCATGCCTACTAGTAGATGGCTCTGTGGGTGTGAATTTTGCCTTTCTTGATACTTTTTTCTTTTCTTTTCTTTTTAAGATGTATTTATTTATTTCGAGAGAGTGAAAATGAGAGAGAGAGAGAGTATGTGAGGGGGGGGAGGGTTAGAGGGAGAAGCAGGCTCCTCGCTGAGCAGGGAGCCCGATGCGGGACTCGATCCCGGGACTCCAGGATCATGACCTGAGCTGAAGGCAGTCGCTTAACCGACTGAGCCACCCAGGCGCCCGAATTGATACTTTTTTCTGAATCCAAATGTCTTATAGACGATTCTAATTGGCAAAGTTAGACCTCATGGCTGTATCCTTGTGACAAGGGAATGTGAAGATGTTTTCTGGGTTCAACCTTAGGAAGGCATATCCATTAATGTGGAAGAGGAGCAAAGATGTTGGATGGACATAAACCACAGGCGCCCACTCTGGTCCACCCCTTGGCTTACATTTCCAAATAAGAACAACACTCGTTTCTAAAACAACCCAACTGTTTTTCCTATCAGCAAAAATGGAATCAGCCATCTTTGCCAAAAGGGAGCATTGAAGGTTACAGGCTTTCTGGGTGATGGTCATTCCTCCTCTAGCTCAATCACTATTTTTTTATTAGTCATTTGTAACCAACTTACTACTTTGTGAAATTCACCACCATCACCATGTGCTATAGCAAATGGCAAAGAGTAGCAACAGTAATCACGAAGCTACAATTTGAATGTTTTAGCTTTCCTCCACTACCTATTTCAGGCGTCCTTTGCCCTTAGCAAGCATTCACCTTGTCCCGGTTCTTACCTGACAGGTTAACCTAAACTTTCGTTTAAGGAAGGGATTTTAATCTTGGGAATCCTGGATATTTGGAGTTTCTACAATATTCTATTAATTTTACCAAAGGGAATTTGCAGTCATAAGGGAGCTCCACAGGAGATCCTGTCCATGAATGAGGGAAATGATGAAGGTGTGGGGGCGCCTGGGTGGCTCAGTTGGTTAAGCGACTGCCTTCGGCTCAGGTCATGGTCCTGGAGTCCCGGGATCGAGTCCTGCATCGGGCTCCCTGCTCGGCAGGGAGTCTGCTTCTCCCTCTGACCTTCTTCCCTCTCGTGCTCTCTATCTCTCATTCTCTCTCTCAAATAAATAAATAAAATCTTTAAAAAAAAAAAATGATGAAGGTGTGAACTCCACTTTCCCTGTAATTCAGCAAACCCCAGAATCAGACTCTGTGTTATACTCATCCTGCATTACCACAGATGCAATTCTTTTTGACTAGTTTGTGGAAATCCCTGCTAAGGCTCTTGTGGCTGCATTTGATTGGAAAAACCCAGGTTGCATGCTTATACCTTATTAATTAGGTCGTCTGAGTATGCAAGCCCTTGCTTCTACTTTGGGACGTGTTCAAAGTGAAGGAATGTGTGTCTGATTTCTCTCAACACTGTATAGCACTCAACCCAAAATTTTGTGCACCTCTTACAAGCTAGGACTCCTGAGGCATTCTGTACTGCAGTGCCAAAGGAAGGAAAATGGGATGTAAGAGGTGAAAAGAGAAAGATTGGAATCTGGGCGATTATCTTTGATAAAGAAGCCGGCCTTGGGCGGTAACATCACAAAAACAATCTGAGTTTCAAGAAACCGTGAACATGGCATTTGCTCAGTGAGACTTCACTTGGTGTCATTGTTGCGGGCTTGTGCAAGACAGGGAGTTAATGCATTTCATCAAAGCAGGAGTGCTTGTGTTCTTCTCCATTATCTTCCAGACACTGAGATTGCAAGTTCTCTTTTGAGGCTTGAGGTGTTGGTTTTATTCTGGTAATTAGATAGCTGCGTTATTATCAAAATTTCATAACCCAGATTTTAGAGACTGAAAAACTTCTTGTTGATGTGACCAAAAACAATCTCCCTATTGCCTGCTGAATAACATGACCCTCCGTAACATGATCTCAATGACCCATATCATCTCTCCTCTGTCGTCCGTAAACTCTACACTACAAGCAAATCAGATTTTTCCCTCCTGAACAATTTACTCTCTGATCTTCATATGTTCATGTATGCACTTTCCTCCCCTCAGCCTGCCATCTCTCCCCTTTCTCCTCTTATTAATATGTTCTGAATCTCTAAGACCTCAGGGGGAGGAAAGTACCCCTTAGTAAATGTGTTAATGTCCGTGAAAATATCTAGCAGAGTCTCTTGCACATAGTCGGCAGAATTGAGTTACATAACCTGTTTCATTCTTTACTTTTCTCCATTCTTCCTGTTGAAATTACTCTTTTTTCTGTCATACCATAGCAACAATTACTGTGACTTTGAATGTGTCTAGTCCATTGGCCTGGATATCTATGTGTACTGAAGTGATAGGTAATTTTTATATATTTTTGAAAATGTACCTAAATCCTATCCTGTATTTATTAATTTCTAATTTCATTCAAACATGTGTTTTTGAAATATGATTGGATACCTACTTTTCACTGATACATAGGATAGGTTTGTTTCTCCCTTCAAGGACATTTTTCTTTCTTTCTTTCTTTCTTTCTTTCTTTCTTTCTTTCTTTCTTTCTTTCTTTCTTTCTTTCTTTCTCTCTTTCTCTCTTTCTCTCTTTCTTTCTTTCTCTTTCTTTCTTTCTCTCTTTCTTTCTTTCTTTTTCTTTCTTTCTTTCTTTCTTTCTTTCTTTCTTTCTTTCTTTCTTTCTTTCTTTCTTTCTTTCTCTTTCTTTCTTTTTTCTCTTCCCTTCCTTCCTCTCTCCCTCAGTCTCTCCCTCCCCCCTTCTTCCTTCCTCTCCCCTTCCTTCCTTCCTTCCTTTCCTTCCTTCCTTCCTTCCTTTCCTTCCTTCCTTTCCTTCCTTCCTTTCTTTTCATAAACTAGGCTGAAATTAACTTCATATATATTGTATCTGTCAGGGTTCAACCAGAGAAACAAAACCAGTAAGAGATATATATTAAGGGATTTCTTGTAAATAATTGGTCTACACAGTTGTGGGGCGGGCAGAGGCAGGTCACCAGGAAGGACAGATTAGAACTCTCAGCTATGGGGTGACCCTTCTGCCCACAGGCAAAATTTCTTCTTTAGAGAAACCTCACCTCTGCACTGACCAAATCAAGCCCACCCAGATTACCTAAAATAGTCTCCTTTACTGAAAATCAACAGATAACAGACTTTAATCATAGCTACAAAATATCTTCATAGCAACACCTAGATTAGGTTCTGATTGAATAATTAACCAAATTGGCACTTAAAACTGACCATCACATAGGTATTTATGTGAATACACGTGCGAGCAATTCTCCAGGTTGTAGATTTAAAAGTGATATTACCGGGGTCCTTGATGTAAGCATTTTCAAGGCTATGAGATATTTCATGTGGCTTCCTCAAGTGGTGAAACCAACTTGCACTCCACAGTCAGTTACCAGAACTGTCATTGTTTCTTATCCTGGTCAAAGGTTGACATTGTTGGATTCTCAGGCTTTGCCAGTCTTCTGAGTGTAAGACTGTACTTCGTTATTGCTTGAGCGTGTATCTCCCTGGTTACTGTGGAGGCTGAGCATCATTCACACTTAATCTTTCATTTGGGTGTTTCCCTGGCAGGAATTACCTGCTCTTTGAATAGTACCTTTACCCATTTTTTTTTTTTTTACCACCAACTCTCCTTTTGTTTTTCAGTCTCAACTTGACATGTTTAATTGCTTTGCGATTTATCTATATAAATAATTCTGTGATGCTATTGAGGTAAGAGGCCACTTCTGTCTTGGGAACTTGAAGAAACTGGGAGTGGCTGCTGAATTCCACAGTGTATATGAAAATGACAGGTCATAAAGGACCACAAAGAATACATGGTGTAGTTTCTTCTTGTTGCAGAACAGTTTACCACAAGCTTAGCGGCTTATGACAACACACATTTAACACCTCACAGTTTTTGTGGGTCAGGATTCTGGACCAGGGCTTAGCTGGGGGACTCTTCAGAGCACTGATAAGGAAGTGTAAATTTTAGGTTCAGCCACTTTAGGAAGCCTTATGAAAGATCTCATGACGTTGTGTTTGATTATATGAAGACTTGCACTTGAATCCATTTTACAGCAGCTTTATTTATGCTCTTCAAACACTGGAAATCGCCCAAATGTCCATCAAACAGTGAATGGGTAAATAAAGGTGGTATACAACAGAATACTATCAGCTATAAAAATGAACGAACTATTGACACAAAAAACAACATGGATTTTCATTAGGCTGTTTATTTTCTTAGTACTGAGTTTTGTGAGTTCTTTTTTTTTTAAGATTTTTTATTTATTTGACAGAAAGAGACACAGCGAGAGAGGGAACACAAGCAGGGAGAGTGGGAGAGGGAGAAGTGACAGTTCTTTATATAATCTGGATGCAAATCTTTTATCAGACCTGTGATTTGTAAAATAATTTCTCCCAGTCCATGGCTGGTTTTTTCTTTCTTTCAATAGTATCTTTCAAGGAGCAGAAGTTTTAAATACTGAAGTCCAATTTGTCACCTTGTTCTTTTATGGATTGTAGTTCTGATGTCTTACCTAAGAAATTTGTGCCTAACCCAAAGTCTCAAATATTTCCTTCTAAACGTTGTGTAATTTTGGTTTTATGATCCATTTGGAGTTAATTTTTAATTACAGTGAGACAATTTTCATATAAGTGTGATATTACATGTTTGTGTAAATATGTATATATATTTAAATAGTTTTTCATCATACACATTACAAAGTACTATTTTTTTGAAAGAGTCATTTTGTAGCTCCCATTTGATTATTCTACTCTCAGTTGTGAAGCTAAATATTTTATAAGATATACTAGGATGGCACGTGGTATTAAATTTACTCCAGCCCCACCAAACAAAGAATGCCCTCAGCTCCCCAAGGGATCCCATAAAACTATGTGCTTTCTTCTACAACAGAAATCATTCCCTTTATCTTCATGGCTCCTGAAGGCCATCATGGATTTTTTTTTTTTTAAGCCAGAGAGCAAGCTAGTGTAATGTTACAACACAGTACTCGATCAAGTTTGTCAAAGAATTTTTTTAATGCTTTCCCCAACTTTTGGTCTACGACCAGGTTCTATGACCCCAACATGGCCCTCATAGGTGGTTGTATAATCAAACTCCATTTTTCACGGCCTCAATATCCAAATGCAAGATTTAAAGCATTTGGTGATAACACCAAATTCTTGGGGTATCATTTTTACAAAGGTACATTTGCAAATTGCATTTCTGAGATAGCCGTAGGGAACTTCTCATTGGTCTCCAATGTAAAAGTAAAAATGTAGCTCTCCAAACGACCATTGCTTTTGATTTGTGGCATGTGTTTGGAAAATACAGCATTTAGGCACTGGCCCAAATATAAAGTGGAAGGAAGCCCTGCAAGGCAGATATTTACCAAACAAAGAGACCACAGGACTCTGTGGATACTCCAGCTGTTGATCTGCTCTAGTTTCAGAGAGAAGAGAGTCATTTCAAATAAAATCCCTTTGCCTTTGTAAAAAATACCATTGTGGGTGAAGAAGAAATTGTATTTCAGAAATATAATCTGCTGATGACTTACTTAGAAATACCTGGAGTCCAAGTTCCTACTCTATTTCCAAAGGAAGAGGAGAGCATTTCATAAGTGAATGAATGGTTTCATGAATATATGATATATTTAGAGAAATTCATTTGACACAGTGTATTCATAATGTATGTCAGGCACTTTCCTAGATGCTTGAGATCCACCAGATACAATCCTTGGCCCCACAGAGCTTACAGTCTATAGGGAGAAGAGAGATGTTATTCAGATAACATATAGACATGTATGTCATCACAGTGGAGATGAATGTTTCAGTGGGAAGGTTGAAGTGCTATATGAGGGTATGTATCAGTTACTTGTACAAGTATGGCGGTCAAGGAAGTTTTCTCTGAGAAATGACATTTATTTGAAACCTCAGTGATAATTAATGGAGTGAAGACCTGAGGGAAGTGCATTCTAGACAGAGGAAACAGGATATGCAAAGGCCCAGTGGCAGGAAGAAACAGGGCCCTAATTGTTCATGAGAGAAGGCCAGTGTAGATGTGGGGAGGTAGTGAGAAGGGAGATGATAGGGAAGCGAGGCAGTGGGTAGAACAATGAGGTTTGTATAGGGCCATGTTAAAGTACTGTGGCTTGGTCCCAAAGGATTAGGAAGTCACTACTGGGTTTTAAGCAGCACTGATTTATCAGACTTGTGTTTCAAAAGATTGCATTGGCTGCAGCCTGGAGACCCATTTAGAGTAGGATCCAATTGAAAGTGAGACTTAAAAATAGATTAAGCAGCAGTCCCTACAAAAGGTGCTGACCAAGGTGGTGGCAGTGGGCATATCTGGGAAAGTCTCACCAAGTCCAGCAGGAAGCATCAAAGATGATTTGGGTTTCTAGCTTGAGCAGCTGGGTGGCTGGTGATGGCGTGCATGGAGAGAGGAAGATTTGGAAGAAGAGCAGCTGCGGAAGTTCGGTTCAGTTTCAAACATACTGAGTTTGAGGGGATTTTAAGACATTGTAGAGCAGAAGTGGCCACATCTGTGTGTGCGTCTGGAGCTCACAAGAAAAATCTGCTTTGGAATGATAAATTTAGGGGTCACTGTTATAGATGGTAGCAGAAGCTGTGGGTGCATAGGCCTTTGACTTCACCACACTTACGGAGTTGAGAGTAGGCTTAAACCCAATCCATGGGGACTCCAGCATCTAGTGTCTGGATATTAGAGCTTCAGCCTGCAAGGAGAAGACAGATCTGAAAAAGAATTATCAGGAGAAGGTGATATTGTGAAAGTCAAGGGGGAGAAGTGTCTTAAGAGAATGATTAAGTAATGTCAAGTATTCAACCTATGGAAACAGCCCAAGGGTCCATCGACAGATGAATGGATAAAGAAACTGTGGTCGCTACACACAATGGAATATTACTCAGCCATCAAAAGAGTGAAAGCTTGTATTTGCAACCACATGGATGGACCTAGAGGGTATAATACTAAGCGAAGTCAGTCAGTCAGAGAAAGACAAACACCACATGATTTCACTCATATGTGGAATTTAAGAAACAAAACAAATGATCACAGAAAAAGAGAGAAACAAAAAACCGGACTGTTAACTATACAGAAAACAAACAGGTGGTCACCAGAGGGGAGGTGGGTGGGGGGAGGGGGGAAATAGGTGATGGGGATTAAAAGTACACACATTGTGATGAGCACTGGGTGGTGAATGGAATTTTTTTTTTTAAGATTTTATTTCTTTTTATTTGTCAGAGAGAGAGAGAGCACAGGCAGGGGCAGTGGCAGGCAGAGGGAGAAGCAGGCTTCCCGCTGAGCAGGGAGCCCGATGCGGGGCTCGATCCCAGGACCTTGGATCATGACCTGATCCGAAGGCAGATGCTTAACTGACTGAGGCACCCAGGCGCCCCATGGAAATGTTGAATCACTATATTGTACATCTGTATATTAATGACACTGGGATTAAAAAAAAAAGTAATGTCAGTTATTTCCAAGAGGCCAAGACCAATGAGGCTGAAAATTTTTAAGTTTAAAATAGTTTGTTGATGATTAAAACAGGTAGGTCTTACCTTTGCGACCTTGCTATATAGTCTAGCTTGTTATTTCCTTTAATGGATGTCTTTGTCTATCCGGATCTGTTGTTGTTGTTTAAATCTTCCTCACTGTTTGGAGAGGATAAATATTGTATCTGGCACTGTAAGCCTAAAACAAAAATCAGTGTCTACCCTTTATTTTTCTTATTGTCAAAGTCAAGCAACGATAAGGATTTTCAAGTGCCCTTAGAAAAGATGAGAAATGAAACAATTTATGTGTGTTCTTCCTGCTTTCCCTGTTTTGTTTTGTTTTGTTTTGTTTTTAGAAAGTTCAGATCATCTGGGATTATTTATTACATGACACATTTTCTCTTTGAAGAATAACTTCTTACATTTACATTTACATTCGCACTTTTATGACAAGCCTCCCTCTGTGTGTTTATTTTCCTATGTCCTTTGGTAAGCCTTTTATTATTTTTATTTTTTTTTAAGATTTTATTTTTAAGTAATCTCTGCACCCAACTTGGGGCTTGAACTCATGGTCCCGAGACCAAGAGTCACAGGTTCCATCGACTAAACCAGCCAGGTGCCCCCTTTGGTAAGCTTTTTCTACCATACCTGCCTTGTTCCTGACTCCAAGTTTCCTTCGTTTCTTAGAGTGCGTCTTTAGTTACGTTTAAATAGAAAAAATTTTAAGTTTTAGGGTAATAACATCCCTGTCAGAATAAAATCTGAATACCATAGAAAAATAGGTAATGGAAAATGGAAAGATCCTCACAATTCTAACCCCAGGGGAGAACTACAGTGACAAACAAAACTTCCTGGTCTCTCTTCCTCTCAAAAACACGTTGAGGGGTCTACATGTTAGCCTACGTGACAATCCGTGGCCCTTTTTAGTCTGAACATGTATGTCTCTTGTGATTTTTTTAGCCCTGGAAAATTCTACCTGGATCTTTGTTCTCCTCCATCTTCTCTGTGTTCTATTTGGAACTCCTGTTGCTGGTGGTAAGACCACTCCAGTCCTTAGTTGAGGTAACACCATGCATCAACACTTCCCTTGTGTGCCCAACTAGTTGTTGTGAATTGCCAACCTAGAATGGATGCAGGCAGCCGAACAGGATAAACATGGTGATCAGGAGTGGGAATGATGGGGGCTGGCTGCCTGCTCGTCTGATCCTAGCACTGGATCCCCAGCCTGTGTGCAGGAAGTCTGTGTTTCATGGGGAAAAAAACCAGGATATGTCTTTCTCAATCCAGTTCTATTAGCTTCATAGTTAGGGGATAATCCTTCAAGGTTCAGACCTTATGTTGCCTACAGGTTTCCAGATGATGGTGACTCTCATTTGTAGTATAATTGCAAATTTTTATATTTCTGAATTTTCAGTGGATTGTGGTGGGCTTCCCTAGTGATATTATTTCAAATTGGAAATCTCTAGAAATGTTTATTGAGTACTGATTCTAAGTGACACATGATTAACCTCTTTTATCTAAAACGTCAGTCTGAAAAGAAGGAAAAAGGAGAGGTCCAACGTGGTTTTCTATTAGAATATCATTTTGAGTCCTATGGTAACTTGTTTTCCTTGTCTTGGAGTTACTACCAAGGAGAAAAAAAAAACCCAGTTTCCTCTAAAATATCTATTACTTTGATTTTTTAAGTAGAAGTGAACTGGCCAACAAACCTGGTTCACCAGCATCCAGAGCTTTTTGTTCTCAAAACTGTCCTGCTGGAATCAATAAACTGTTGATTAAAATCCTTGTTATTTCATACATTTAGTAAGCATAATCTGTTTTTTAGAGACCTAATCACTTTCATGTCACTAGCTGTGGGGATAGAGACAAAAGCTGGGGCTAATTATAAACAACTTTGCAAAGCTGATACTGAATTTCTAATGTATCCCAAATGCCCCTATACTCTGATCAGTTCTGTGTCTCCCTGGCTAGTCCATTGCTAGCTTGGAGAACGACTTTAAGATCCTGGGATTTCAGAAACACTTGCAACAGTAACAGATTCTCTGGTCATTTCGAAACAGAGCAGAGCTGCCGCAACATCTGGATACAAAGTGGGGAGTAACTGCTGGCTGGTAGGCGACCAATAACATCCTTCCATTCCACCTGCTTCAAGATGGCTGACTCCCAGCTGCTGAGGAAAGAGGAGGGTGGGGGGTCAGAGTTGCCTTGTAAAACAGACCAACCGGGTTTCGACGTGTTTTAACTCCCAGATCTCTGTCTCTTTCCCGGCAACCCCTCCTGAGCCTCAGAACTCTATTTCCAACCACCAAATCTATAAATCCGGACTAAGTTGCAGGAGACAATAGCGATCTGTCGGAAAGACTGTATTGGAAGTTGGGGAATTGAAAGTCAGTCCTCAAACTGTCCCTGGGGGTAAATCCTGGGGGTGAAGGTGACATAATTAAGGCATCCAATTAAGTTGGAGTTTATTGGTGAAAGCTTTGACTTCTGAGTAGCTCACCCCATACGTCATATAATCTCATGCTGGGAAAGAGCATGCTGGAATCATTACATTCAGATACCAGTCTCCCTGGTAGAACAAGGTCTAAGACCAGGACAAAAAGATCATTTTGTCCTGAAATCTGCCTATCTCATTAGCCTTTTCATGGGTGATATAACTTCTCCTTCCCTCCAAATGTGCAGGGGTCCCATGGCTATCACTATGAAGCATGCCATTTCCATCACTGTTATAAATTATGAGCCAAGCCCCTGGAGGCCTTTGTCCCAAGTTACAGATACTTATCTAAGATGAACTATTATATGACAGCACAAGGAAAAATGAACTTTAGGAAGTAAAACTAACAGATTTTTTATAAACCATTAATCCATCCAGCATGTATAATACAGGTTAATTCCCATAAAGTAGAGTACATAGTTCACATGGATTATTCCTGAATTTATAACACACACACACACACACACACACACACACACACATGCATCTTTTCAAATACCCAAGACCATCAGTTTAATATTCTAATTTTTATTAACGATTTTAGTTTGATTTTTCTTAGTTATTTTTTTCTTAAATATTTTATTTATTTATTTGACAGAGAGACACAGTGAGAGAGGGAACACAAGCAGGGGGAGGCGGAGAGGGAGAAGCAGGCCTCCCGTGGAGCAGGGAGCCCGATGTGGGCCTTGATCCCAGGACCCTGGGACCATGACCTGAGCTGAAGGCAGACACTTAATGACTCAGCCACCCAGGCGCCCCGATTTTTCTTAGTTTTCTTCCTGATTTTTCCAATAGAATTTCTGAGTTATAGTTACTCCGATTGTTATTAGTGTTTGTTCTTTTCTCATTGAGGATCTGAAACGCAAACAGAGCTAAAAGTTGGCTCTGTTGATGATATAACAAAGATACTGTGAAATTACAGTGTCGTTATCATTTGTAGGTCTTCCGACACAGAATGTCTCTGAAGCCCTTGGTTGAAATTTGGTAAAGCTGCTTCCAGGTGAGGTTTGTTCGGAAGGTTCTGAAAATCGCATGCTTTGGTTGAATAACTAAATCAGCTCTGCAGTTTGACACAAAATACCTTTTTTTAAAGATTTTATTTATTTACTTATTTATTTACTTAGAGCACATACATGAGTTGGGGGACAGCAGAGAGAGGAGGAGAGAGAGAATCTCAAGCAGACTCTGTGCTTAGCACAAAGCCTGATGCAGGGCTCAGTCTCACGACCCTGAGATCATGACCAGAGCCAAAGTCAAGAGTTGGTCTCTCAAGCAACTGTGCCACCCAGGTGCCCCACAAAATATCCCTTTTAAAATATTTCTTCAAATCACCAATCTTGTATCTTTATGCCCTATCACCGATTACTGTATTGAAAGTGTTTTGTGTAAATACAGTTCTAAATTAAACCAGTACGTAGATAAAGTTAATTTTCTTCCTAACTAAACATTAACCATGATGGAGATGAGTTTTCTTTCCTCCTATGTAATTTCAAGATAGAGAGGCACCATTCCTTGACAAGAAATGAGTAAAAGAATTTGTTGCTAGCAGGACTACTTTAGATACAATACTGAAGGGAGTCTTTCCAGCTAAAGAAAAGAGTCGCAAATGGTAGTTCGAATCTGTATGAAGAAATGAAGAAGACCAAACAACTAGGTTAACAAAAGATTGTATACATACACACGGTAGTCTTTTTCTCCTTTTAACTTCTTTAAAGATTTCTGTAAAATTGCAGAAAACAATAATTATGACATTGTAGCTTTGAGTTTATAACCTATATAGATGCAGTATATATGATAATAGTACAAAAGAGGGGGAAGGAAATGGAGCTATATCAGTGTGGATTTTTTTTAATTTTTTATTGTTATGTTAATCACCATACATTACATCATTAGTTTTTGATGTAGTGGTCCATGATTCATTGTTTGTGCATAACACCCAGTGCTCCACGCAGAACGTGCCCTCTTTAATACCCATCACCAGGCTAACCCATCCCCCCACCCCCTCCCCTCTAGAACCCTCAGTTAGTTTTTCAGAGTCCGTCATCTCTCATGGTTCGTCGTCAGTGTGGATTTTTATATTTTACCTGAATTATATTAATCCAGATTCGACTGTGACAAACTAAGATACATATTTAATTCTGAAGGAACTACTAAGAAAATAACTAAAATTTTATGTAGTTATAAAAGAACAAAAGAATAAAATGACACACTAAAAAAGCTACTTAACAACAACAACAAAGAATATAAAGGAGAGAAAATACCTACAGAGACATGTAGCAATTAAAAGAGCAAAACAGTTGATGTAAAACTAACCATATCAATCATTTTATTAAAATGTGAGTTACACAATCCGGTCAAAAGGCGCAGATTTTCATACTTGATCAGGAAAACACCCAAGATCCAAATACATGCTTTCAATATGAGATACGCTCTAAATTCAAGTAAAGCGAAAGTACAATGATGGGGAAAAGATATGTCATGAAAATACTCACAGTAAGAGATTGGAAATAGGTATACTAATAGTAGACAAAATAGAGAAAGAATAGAAATATGACTAGAAACGATCAGGGACAAATCATATGGATAAAATAATTCATCGGAGAGATAAAACAATTTTAAGTGTTTGGACACCTAAAACAGAGCCCTAAATTACATTAAACAAAAATTGACAGAACTGCAGTGAGCAAGAGACAATTCAGCAGTAACAGACTGTGCCATCCCACTCTCAATAGAAGAAACAGAAAATCAGCAATACTGTCAATGAACCTGACCTGCAGACATCTACAGAAAGTTCTACCCAATGGCAGCAGGATACACCTTCTTCTCAAGTGCAAATGGAACGTGCTCTAGAATATAGATCATATGGTGGGTCATAAAGTCATCAATAAGTGTGAAAGGATTTAAATAATAAAAAGTATGTTCTCTGACCACAGTGAATTAAACAAACAGCAATGGAAAATAATGATGGAATGAAAACTGGGAAATTTCCAAACTTTAAGTATTAAAGAAGAAATCACAATGGAAATCAGGAAATATTTTGAGGAGCCCCTGGCTGGCTCAGTTGGTGGAACGTGTGACTCTTGATCTCAGGGTCGTGAGTTTGAGCCCTTTGTTGGGTGGAGAGATTACTTAGAAATAAAATCTTAAAAAAATACATTTTGAACTGACTGGGAATAGAAGCACAATATTTCAAAACTTAGAGAATGCAGCTAGGCTTGGAGGAAAATTTAGAACTTTAAGAGCTATACTAGGAAAGAAGCATGGTCTCAGATTGGTAATGAGCTTCTACTGTAAGAAACTAGAAAGAGGAAAGCAAACTAAACCAAAAGCCAGCAGGCGGAAGTATACTAGAGATTAGAACAGAAATAAATGACCTAGTTCATTATACAGTGACCTACAAATGATACGACACTGTAATCTCACAATATCTTTGTTCTATCATCAATCCCTTCTTCTGCATATGTTTGAAAATCTCAAAATACAAGTTAAAAAGAAATGGAAAGGAAACAGTCCCACACTGATGATTGCATGATGTATTTTTGCCCCATTGGTAGAGCTGGATTGCAGAATGTGGCTTTGAGCCTGAAGCCAGAATGGGAATTCCTAATTCCTTCCTCCAGTCTCTCCCCAGTCTACATCTTGAGATAAGCCCATGACTGAGTTAATTAGTAAAGTTAGCTCTTTGGATACTCTCCGTGGGGAAACAGGGCACCCTGGAAAAATGTCCACTCTCCAGGACTAAAATCCCTGGTCGATATTCAAAGCTTGCCTTGGGCCTCGTTGCAAACAGAAGACGGGCAAAGGGGACGGGAGGGAGAAATGGAAAGATGTGTGCTTTTCAAGCAAGAGCCAGATTCATCCATGTAATGAATTAGAGAAATGTTCTCTTTCACTGGTCAGATGAGTGACTTCTCTTCCATGGGAAGAGCTGTTGACATGGCGGAAAATGTGGTGCCTTATTCTCCAATATTCCCATGGCAGGGAAACTTCCAGAGCTTTCTGAGCCAAGGCAAGATCTCAGAGATGAGTAGAGAAGGGTCGCCCTACACAGGAGATGAAAGTCAGCGGACCAACCATCCCTGAGATATTTATCTTTTCCAGGGTATCCTCCAGAATTATCTTATCTCAGCCAAGACCCTTCCTTGGCTTGACCTTATAAAGAAGGAATCTCATGAAATCGCAACCTCAACCCAGAGCTTATTTTTGGAGGTATAACAGCATGTCGTGCACATTAACACTTATTACATATTAACACATATTTCAAGATGTTGTAGGTGAGACCTGTGTTGTGCTTTTCTTCCGAGGCTTTACCTCCCAAACCTTGGAACAGGCAGGAATTTATATAGGAATACAGACAGCAACTATGTGTAAAAATGGATTAAGGACTCTTCTGTATCCCACAAGTAACAGTTTTTGAACCAGATTTAAAGGTGGCCAATATGCAAAATAGCGTGTAAAAATAAATGATTCATCCTTTGTGTTATTATCAAGTGGGAACCTCTATAAAAATGCATATTCTCACACTCTGCCCCTTGAGATTCCGACCTAGCAGGCCTAGGGCTTTGGCCTAGGATTTTGTGTTTTTCCAAAGCACTCTGGTTGTTGACTCTGATGGGAACCACTTTTCAAATGAACACCCAATTTAATGCGAAAGCTTTAAAGCCAGCCAAACTTTACTTTTCCAGTCCCTGCTCACTGAGCTCTGCCATGGAATACTTTGAAATCGATCAGAAATCTCCTTTCTCAAAGCATGTTTTGCTGCTTGGTCCACCTGTCATCCGGTGTACTTGACGCTCCCAATTCAAGTCTCCATCCCCGTCTCCACCCAGATGTGCCTCCTCCTGCTTCTCAGCTCGGGCTGAATGATGTTAGGCTGGGAGTGAGACCAGAACAAAAGACAGCACCTGAAGTGGGGATTCTTAGCATCCCAGGCAGAATGCCAGACGGGGTATTCAGTAAAATGTAACATGCCTTCCTGGTTTTAAAAAAAAAAAAATTCTCAGGGTGCCTGGGTGGCGCATTTGGTTAAGTGTCAGACTATTGGTTTTGGCTCAGGGCGTGATCTCAGGGTCCTGGGATCCAGGCCACGTCGGGCTCGACGCTCAGCACAGAGTCAGCTTGAGGGTCTCTCTCCCTCTCCCTCTGCCCCTCCTGCTTGTACTCTCTCTATCTCTCCAAATAAATCTTTAAAAAAATTCTCAGCTAAGTAGGGCTTATACACACACACACACACACACACACACACACACACACACACATATATGTATAGGACTATAGAATAGGATAAATAATGTCTATTTTATACCAATACAAACATACTTTATTGGGGTGGAGGTTGCTGTTTGCTTCACAGTATTCCTTGGCCTCTTTTTCTTTCTGAGCAGAACACGAATTTCTGGGGGAGGGGTAGCAGGGGGCCCAGGTAGGCTACCCCCCCTTCACAGCTCTCCACATGGGATTCCTCAGCTTTGGGGGCAGCAGGGCTGGGTGGAGCCAGGGCCCCAGTGGCTGAAAGGGCCCAGGAATAGGAACTGGGGGTGCAGCATTTGAGCTGTGTTTCTGTCACCTACTGTCTGGGGAACCCTGAGCGAGTCAGCTGATCTCTCTGAGGCTAGGTGTCTTCATGCAGAACATGAAAGTTTTGAGCTGAATTACATCTGAACTTCCCAACTATGATATTATAATGTATGTATTTAAAAAGCCGGGTGTGGGGTGCCTGGGTGGCTCAGTCGGTGAAGCATCTGCTTTTGGCTCACGTTGTGATCCCAGGGTCCTGGGATCGAGTCTCGCATGGGGCTCCATGCTCAGCGGGGAGCCTGCTTCTCCTCCTCCCTCTGCCTCTCCCGCTGGCACCCTGCTCATGCTCTCTCTCTCTCTCTCTCTGTCAAATAAATACCTTAATAATGTACATGTAGAAAATGCCCTCCTACCTCCCACCCATCCCCCCAACAGACAGTTTCCTCTCCTCTCTCATTTTGTAGTGGCCATATTGCCCCTTGGGTGGACTGTCTACCCTCTGGCCGTGGTGACCGATTCAGTGATGTATAGATGTTCCAGTGCAAGCCAATAGCTGTTGCTCGTCGTTCCACTAGCCAGAGAGCGGGGCTCCAAAGCCCAGGCTGTCGTCCTCTGTCTTAGAATTTCAGCTAGAAAGTGTATCCTGAGTTGCTGCTGGGGTTATCCATCATTCCTCCACAAATGGAAGTAGGTTTGCCCGAAGACAAAGGTGATATATATAGACATGCAGAGACATACTGATCAAGCCACGTCTGAGGCCCAGCCTCCCTCTGGACACCTCCTTTCTGGGAGAACCTAAAATGTACCCTTTGTCGTTTAAGAGCATTCACGTTTACTTGCAATCGTAAGACGTCTGCTTGGTAAAATGGCATGCCTTAAAATCTAAGCCCCGGGGTTGCTAGAATCTTAGATCAGAGAGACTGAGGAGGGGCATTTGTTCTTCCAAGCAGTATTATGGGTTGGCCTTCCCTAAGTGTGTAAAATGGTGGGGTGAGTGAGTTTACTCAAAGCTGAAACCAAATATTTTGGACACAGTTTTAGATGACAGACTCCTCCTGGAGATGGAAGGGACTTCACACATATTACCTTGGAGATGACGAATGGTTTTTAGATCCTGTCTACTAGGCACCCGACTGGCTGGCACCTGGCTCCTAGGAATATCAAGAAATAGTTGTCAGATCAGTGAATAAATGGGTGAAAGCAGTGAGAGAGAGTTTAGGAGGGCAGGAGAATGTATTTCTGTATTGTAGCGTATGAATGTAGCAATTTTGTAATGCAAAAGTAGGCCAAACCCATCTGGAAATTCTCCAGAAATCCGTTGCCACCACCAGCGTAAGCCGTAAATCTAAGATTTACATCCAAAACAAGCTATAAACATCATGAAGGGCTAGCCAATGGGAGGACTTGATACCAGAATTCAGGAGAGGAAAAATTCAGACCAGTTCATGTCTTCCGTGGCGTATAATTCAGGTTCATTCATTAGTGAGCCTTCCACCCCTGGCTCGTGTTACACTGGTGTATAATTATATAGCATATGACTGAGTTCCTTAAGTCCGTCTCCCACCTTGTTTTCCATTGTAGCCCTTTGCGTGGTTCATTCATGAGCTGGAGATTTGTTTATTGACTCTGACCCTCTCCTCCTATAAACAAAAGGCCCATTTGCTTCAGAAATTTCCCATTTAGTTCTCTACCAATATGTACGATGTGAACTCTTGAAACAAAAGAACTTTTATTTATTTTTTATTTATTTTTGTTTAAGATTTTATTTATTTAATTGACACAGAGAGAGAGACAGCGAGAGAGGGAACACAAGCAGGGGGAGGGTCAGAGGGAGAAGCAGGCTTCCCGCGGAGCAGGGAGCCCGATGCAGGGCTCGATCCCAGGACCCTGAGATCATGACCTGAGCTGAAGGCAGTCGCTTAACCAACTGAGCCACCCAGGCGCCCCGAAACAAAAGAACTTTTAAAATACACTTTTAAAAGAAGACCACACAGGTGCCGTTGGAGATGGAGATGGAGATGAAGCTGCATTTGTTAAAAAGTTCATGGCAGCAATCTTCCAGGAGACCAGGCCCTAAATTTAAAATCTCAGGAGGAGGAGAGGGAGATAAATGAAGTACATATATTAACCGAAATATCTATGAAATAAAACGGAACGCCAGTTTATGGCATTTGATTCTACTTTTTTTTTTTTTCTTTACAAAGCCATGTCCTGAGATATCTTGGGCTTCATTTTCATTTTGTCATTCACAAAAAGAAACATAATGCTGCTTGCTGTATCCATTCCTGCCAAGCATTCAAGATGGATTGTTTTCTGAAATTCTTAAAAAAAAAAAAAAGAAGAGCCCAATATAAACTTGGTATTAACACAAATAATTTCTTTCCTTAGAATGACCCTTTAACCTACGTGATCTCATCCCTCTTTACAGCGTTGCATGTGACAGGAGATGGTGTAATGAGGCCATAAAGCTCAGAAGAGTCACATTTTGGTTAAAAATGGAAGGTTGGTAATAAACAAAGCTGGCTAGTTTCCCTGGGAATGGAGCAAATATACTAAATGTAAACAGGCTGTAAACTGAACTTGGGTAGAAGGGTTGGAAATTTCCTCAGCACCAAGACAGTGACTCTCCCACCCTTCCACTGGAGAAGAGAGGAGCCCCCAATTTCCTGATGATACTTAACATGCCCAGAATTAGTACTGGTACCCCTAGGATTGCCGCTAACCTTAGAATGATGAGGGTTGGCCAAACTGGCTTCTCTCTCCTGAGCCAAACACCATTTTATTTTATTTTTTTTATTTTTTATTTTTTTAAAGATTTTATTTATTTATTTGAGAGAGAGAGAATGAGAGATAGAGAGCACGAGAGGGAAGAGGGTCAGAGGGAGAAGCAGACTCCCTGCTGAGCAGGGAGCCCGACGTGGGACTCGATCCAGGGACTCCAGGATCATGACCTGAGCCGAAGGCAGTCGCTTAACCGACTGAGCCACCCAGGTGCACCCCCAAACACCATTTTAGAGTTTTATTTGCTGTTGCTAAACCTAGGGGAGGATGCCCATCCCAACTGGAACCTAAGAAGGAAGAGAAGAAATGAAATCTCAGCTATGAACGATTCATCAACCATTCCAGAGGGGGAAATGGTAGCAGAGGTCACTCGGGTCAGCAGAGAGCAAATCCCTCCTCTCTTCGAAGAAATCTGCTGGCTGGCATTTTGTTAGCTCGCTGCAAACGCAAAGCCTTGAGCCTTCCCATCAGGAGCACCCGGCCTGCTCCTGATGGACAAGCAGAAAGAATTAAAGGTGTTAGACGTTTCTGGAAGAAATCCAGGGGACAGGGTCTCTGCGGTGAGTACAAAGTGAGCAGAGCAAGGAACACGTTTACTTGCTTTCACTTTATGCCTCTCTCCACGTCTCCTCAGGGGTATGTAGCAGGTCACTGGTCAGGGCAGGATTTGGGTCTGGGCTGAGAGCCTAGGGAGCAGAACTGTGTGAATACGGCCTCCTCCCCACGGCTCATGCTCTTCCCACGCCTGTGTATCACGTGTTCCTAGAGAACGCACAGTGTATACAAGTTGGGAGAAGGGATAGATATGGGGAGGTAGGCCATCTTGAGACCAGACTTAGCGCGTGCCTGAAAAAGAAAGTTCCAAGCATTCCCTACCAGGCACAGCGAGATCGGGTGCCGATTCTTAAACTCTGTAAATATCGGGAGATGGAAGGAAGCTGCACTTTTCTGACCCTTTAAGAAGAATGTCCTATGTGGACAGAAGGAGGACCTGAAAAATTGCAGGCGTGAGGGCAGACCTGCCTGAGAGCATGCTCTACCTGCCTTTCAAGAGAGTCTGCAAATTTGCAGGTCAGGCCTCAATCTACCAAGTAACAGAAGGAGATGTTGCTCAGCAGATAGATCCTTCCAGTTCTCCCACACGGTGCTCAGCCTCTTCTCTGAGTTAAATGTTGAACAAACATTTAAATGGTAGTGGCTTGAAAAGGGGCCCAGTGTTTCCCCTCAGCCCTGCAAGAAGGGTGTGTGGCTCTTAGCACAGAAGACAAGAAAACAAACAGGAAGGCAAACGAACACACAACAAAAACTTGCTTGGGGCTTTTAAGGACTTGAGAACATTCTAGCACTGGAGAGTCTCTCTTCACAGCAAGGAGCCCGAAGGAGGAAGGGCCTACTTCAGGAACACTTGGAAATCTGGACTCATCCCGTGACACCAGAGGAAGAGACTGGGATTTGGTGTTCCGGAGACAGTTTCGGAGTGGGACAAGAATTTCTTGTTTTATTTTGTTTTTCAAACAGAATGTTAACAGGGAAACTACCAGTGGAACAGAGGAACGTGAGGTTCCTTCAGTTAAAGAGGATGCTGGGGCCTTGCCTGCGGGGCCCTCTTGGAAGACCTTCAGTAATGGAATTCTTTTGTATCACATTTTTAGGAATTTCAAATCGTAAATTATTTGCAACTATTATTCTGAGAGTTCTGTAAACTGTCTAGGAAGTTAGTTTTCTTTCTTTTTTTTTTTTTAACAAGAAACTAGGGAAAATTTTTAGAGAAAATGTTTTCAGGGGCGGCCAGGTGGCGTAAATAGGTTGAGCGTCGGACTCTTGGTTTCGGCTCAAGTCGAGATCTCAGGGTCGTGAGATCGAGCCCCACGTGGACTCAGTTCGGAGTCTGCTTGAGATTCTCTCTTCCTTTTGTTCTGCCTCTCCTGCTCATGCCTTCTCTCTAAAATAAAAACAAAAACCCTTAAAAAAAAAAAGGAAAACAAATGTTTTCAAATTGTATAAAAATGTTTAGTATATTACAGATACCAAAGCAGAAAAACAATAAAAAAGCAAAAAGAAGAAAAAATGGTGGAATGCCACAAGACCTGAGCTCTGGAGGAGCACATTTCAAGCACATTTTTTTAGATGAGGAAAAAGGGCCTCAGGGACCTTACTCACAAAAGGTCACTTGATTTATTTATTTTTTTTAATTTTTTAGAAAAGATTTTTAAAAAATTATTTACTTGAGAGAGCATGCAGTGTGAGTGGTATTAAAACTCCCAAACCCTTCAAGGCCTCAAGGCTGAGCCCCCAGCTGCCGGGCTTTTGGG
This sequence comes from Eumetopias jubatus, assembly GCF_037043125.1. Lineage (NCBI taxonomy): Eukaryota > Metazoa > Chordata > Mammalia > Carnivora > Otariidae > Eumetopias > Eumetopias jubatus. The sequence continues at coordinate 73,113,107 of NW_028274816.1, read as the reverse complement.
ATTCTGATCCCTCTGAAGTCTAATCTCAATTATTTCTGACACTTTCCAGGTAGTGTTGGCAGATTCAGCAAAGAAAAAAAAAAATCACAAGAGGCAAATATGAACTTGCAGTAAACAATGAACATTTATTTTTTATTTTTATTTTGTTTTTAGAGTAGGTACATTCTGAATGGGACATCTGTTTTGATCACCTCCTCTCCATGCAGTTGGTAAGGGTGGAATTTGAACAGTAGGATTGTCCTAGGGTTATCCCAGGGTTGGGGAACCCTAGGTTTCTCACCTATGATACTTGACATTGGGCAGTTGAAGTTGGAAGCAGTGTCTAGGTCATGAATACGCCTAGCCCCGGCGAGGATGCTGCACACCACATGGGGCCACATGGGACTTGAGCTCAGGAACAGAACTGGGGCTGTGGAGGCAGGCTTTATAGGGTTAAGCAGGTGGAGGGACCCCTGACTCCCACGGGAGGATGTGATTGGCTCGTTTGAATAATCTCCATGAGTTGGTGGGGAACTGAAGCCCCCATGCTAAGGAGGGTTGTCTGACTCGGGAATGTTATAAGCAGGAGCGTATCGGGGAGGGGAATTTGCACTTAGACCATTGGAGACTTCTAGTTTTAAATGTCAAGGCAGCGCGTCGCATTTATTTTGGGTTTTATGCCACAATATTGCTCATTATTTATCTGGAACTGAAATTTTAAGTGGGTATCCTCTGTTTTCTTTGGCAACCTTATTTTCGGGTTGGACATACTCAGCCTTGGTCTCCTTGGGGACAGTTAGCCGCTTTCAAGTCTCTGCTCCTAGTACCCATCTAGAAGAATCTGCCATGGTCCCGTTCTTTCCCACCGCCAACCATAGCTTCTCTGCATGTGTGGAGCCTCCTCTCCTGGCTCCCAGGGCCCCGATGCTCTGGATTCATTAAGACCCTTCCTCCATGATGTCTCATCCTTGGAACCGGCCTACAGAACCATGAAGCACATGACCCAATCTCAAACTTGGTCCCGAAATGCAGTTGCCTCGGCTTCCCCTCCCTGACCCCTTTATCTTCAGAGCTTAAAACTCGTCCTTAAGGATGAGATAAAATGGACGTCCTTCCAAATATCTTTGTTCTTCCCCCAACTTTTCATACGCAGAAATATAAACACACCTCCTCTTTTGGTACCAAATGTGGAAATGCATTTACAAGACCACCAGCACCTCCTCTGTGCATCCTGAGATTCCCCCGGACATGTGAAAATCAGATGCGATGTAAAGAGCTACCTCTGCGTAACCACAGGACCTGTGAGATGCTAATGTGTGCTTTCTTCTTGGCCCTGTGGGAGACTGTAGGGGGTCAAGCTTGTTCTGTGTTCTGAGTACCTGGTCTCAGTGGGTCATTAGTGGTTTGGGTGTCACAGGACAGCCTGTCCCAAATCCTGAAACCGGAGATATTTGAAGTGGGAATGGGGAGTTTGCTCTGATAACACTGGAGGGGTTCATGGTTTTAAGTTTGTTTGTTTTGCAAGGGGCAGAAGCTCCTACCCCTGAGGAGGAAATAGGGGCTTTTTATGGGGTGAGTCAGGGATGCTGACTGACACAGGACAATGCAACCTATGATTTGGGGAGCGCCAGGGAAGGACCCACTGGCTGTGTATGGAGACAGCTGAGCTGACCCCAGCAGCTGTGTGTACTTGGAAAGGAGCCCACTGGGGATGACCCCAATTATTATTCATTAGTGATACAACAAATACATGTGAAGACTGATTCTCTGGCAGCTCAGTGCTGGGCACAGTGGACATAATTGGCTTTTTGGAGCTTCCATTTCAGGGAGTTGCAATCGGTCTAAACAGTGATTGGTGCCAGGTTTCTGGCTGGTCCTAGAATTCGGTGTTTCTACCAATAATTTATACAGCAACATAGAAGGCAGAGTGAGATTTTTAAACACAACCATGTATGTGCTTGCTTAAAACTCTTTGCTTGTCACCATTACTTGCAGATAAATATAAAATTAATGGCACCATCCTTTAAGCCCTGCTTGATCAGCCCTCACCCCTCACCCTCCTTCTCATCTTGCTCTACGCTGGGTTCCCTTTAGTCCCTCACGTGGGTCATGTTCTTTGCCCCGGAGATCATATCACACGCTCTTCCCTCTGCCAGAGAGGGTCGGCTTTAGTGAATAGGCCTGTGTCTTTATAGAGCTCTGCCCGGTCCATATAGGCTTTGAGCCGTCATTCTCAGTCTCTATGTTTCTGCTCTTCGGTCCCCTAATTTTTGTACAGACGAACATAAGACAATACTGTCCTACAGTCCATCTGTGATATCCAGAATGATATCGCAAGAGTTGGTGGAAATTTAGAAATAAAATCATTATCAAACCTACAAATATAAATCCTTTTCACCTCTTCAGCTTCACTGCCTGGAATTATAGTCACTAGCCACAGGTGGCTGTTGGAAAGTGGGGGCATCCAAACTGTGAAATATACTCTGGATTTCAAAGGCTTGGTACCCAAGGGAGGAGGGGGAATGGGAAATATCTCAAGAATATTTTATGTTATTATTACATGGTATATTATGTGCTGAAATAATATTTGGCATCTATTGGATTAAATACACATATTATTAAAATCAATTTCACTTTACAGAATGCTGCCAACCACCAGAATCAGGTCTCCAAGGCAGATTTAATTTTTTTTTTTAAGATTTAATTTATTTATTTGAGAGAGAGAGAGAGAGAGCTCACAAGGTGGGGTGGGGGAGGGACAAAGGAAGGGGGAGAAGCAGACTCCCCACGGAGCAAGGAGCTGGATGCAGGACTCGATCCCAGGACCCTGAGATCATGACCTGAGCCGAGGGCAGACGCTTCACTGACTGAGCCACCCATGCACCCCTAAGTCAAAAGTGACATGACTTTCCCAAATTTGTGTACCAAGCCTCATACTCTCTCTATATGTATTATGGGTACTTCTATTATCCATGTCTTTTATTTTCTGTATTCTGATGCTTTGATAGCATCAGCCTTGTTGATTCAGGAGCAACTGTCCCTTCCAGGGTTAGTCCGTTCCTAGAGAGAGTCAACAACTTGCCCAAGAACGTGCCTTTCAAATGCAAACCAACCTATCAGAACCCATAACCCCAACCGCCTCCTTTACCTGGTGCTCATCTAATCATCTCAGGGCCAGGTACCAGACAGTTGAGGATATCTCCACGGCGGGGGGGGGGGGGGGAAATATATATATATATATAATTTTTTAAAAATATGCATATATTTTTTACCTAAAAATAATTTTTATTAACGTGCTTGAAGCTCCCATTTGAATGTTACATCCTTCAATAGATTGTCAGTCTCATTTTGATATTCTAACATCAGTGATTTTTTAAACCGAATTTAATTAATTAACATATAGCGTGTTATTTCAGAGGTAGAGTTTAGTGAATCATCAGTTGCGTATTACATTATGAGCTCATTACATCATGAGCCCTCCTTAATGTCCGTCACCCAGTTACCCCATCCCCCCCCACCTCCCCTCCAGCAACCCTCGGTTTGTTTCCTAGAGTTAAGAGTCTCCTATGGTTGGTCTCCCTCTCTGATTTCGTCTGATTTTATTTTTCCCTCCCTTCCCCTATGATCCTTTGTTTTGTTTCTTAGCTTCCACATATGAGTGAAATCATATGATAATTGTCTTTCTCTGATTGACTTATTTTGCTTAGCATAATATCCTCTAATTCCATCCATGTCGCTGCAAATGGCAAGGTTTCATTTTTTGATGGCTGCATAATATTCCATTGTATGTATTTATGTGTATATATACACACATATGTTGTATGTATGTACACGTGTGTGTGTGTGTGTGTGTGTGTGTGTGTGTGTGTGGCTTACACTGTATTTCTCTAGGACAACATGGCCCTCGTTCTGTACCCAGGCTTCCCTTCTCTGGAAAGACTTCTTTGACCTCTCTGACTAGATGAATTCCCCCAGTCGCGTGTTCTCGTGGCCTCTGCTCACTGACCCCACCTCCCTGTGTGATATTTGGTTCAATCTGCACCCTCCGTAGATGGTTGGCTCCATGCACGTGAAGATTGTCTTTGCTCATCGCTGACCCTCCACACCTAACACAGTTCTCGCTCCTATGAGCGATTCAGTATATTTTGGATAAATAAATGAGCGGCAGTTATGTGAAAAGACATTTACAACTGGCTATTGACACAGAGCTAGGGATGAGGTCTGCTGGAAATAAAATCAGGATTCACAAGTTCTCATTTGGCTAGAGAGTGTGGTCAAGATAAAGAAATGAAAGTTAAAGCTTACTAGAAACAGAAGCCTAGTCCAGCACATAGATTAAAAAAAAAAATCAGTTGTTGCAGTAAAAAATAAAGGGGAGTGGCATTTGAATTTATGTGGGTCCTGGGCTTGTAATTAACTACAAGTTCAATGTTGGCCATTACTGTGAGCCTATTATTACATGTGACAATGCAAATTCTATAGTCCAGATAGAGTAGGAGTCTTCCTATTGAACCAGGTATTTGTCAGATGGTATGTGACATGCTGTGCATCACTCTAGTGACCTTCTCAAGAGTGATTCCAAAGGAATTGAACCAGGGTGGAAAGGGACCACAAATAAGAATGTTTTACTTGAAGAATAAGGAGAACGTGATGTGAGTTTTCAGTTATTGGAAGCTGTTCTGTTCGCGAGGTGTGCAGAGTTCTTACTCTATTGTTCTAGGTGGCAGAACTAGGGACTGTGAGTAGCAATCACATGGTACCGATTTTCATCTTCATGTAAAGAACTTTTCAGTTTCAACTCCCCAGAGCTTCAGGCTGCTACATCCAAAGTAATGTGTTCCTCGTTATTCGCGGGTATCTAAGCGGAGGCTGGGTGAGCATTTGGTAAAGATGTGGCAGAAGGGTTTCCTGGGGTTTGCCTAAATCATTTTGTGGGGCCCAGTGCAAGGTTATGGTATAAGGCAGCCCTCCCTCTGGGAGGCTGGGGTGGGGGAAGGTAAGGCCCAGTGTGAATGGAAGGTCCTAACTGTCTGGAACATGCTCCTTGGTCCCCTCAGACTTTGCTTACAAAATAGCAATTCAAAGATAAACTTAGGAAGAATGTGAGCACAGCCACTGTGGAGACGACGCCTCGGGCAGGCCCTTCTGAGCACGGGGGGGGGGGGGGGGGGACCATGTGACTGGCTGATGAACTTCATGGAGTTTGGCATTAAGTCCTTCCGGGGAAAAGACAAAGGGGATGGCTGTTCTTTGGTGGTTGGCCAGGCGGGTTTGGAACAGAACACCACGTTAAGGGCATAAACTTGACAGGGAGGAGACAAAGCCAGCCCCAGCAGGGGTGAGATTTCCTGTTCCAACAGGTGATCAGATACTCCAGGAAAGGGGGCGGAGGTCCTGCTGTGTGAGGGATGAGCAGAGAACAGCCCAGACACGCAGGGGCTTGAAGAGGGAACGATTCTCCTCTGAGCCGAGGAGAGCAGAGGAGGTGTCACCTGATCCGGGACTGAGACGTTATCCAATCCAGTTTCAGGGACTCAGACCCCTGCTCATGTTTGGGAGATCTCTTTCATCCCTGGTAGTCCCTCAGCACACAAAACATCGTTTTTTCTGCCCAGATCGGGTCCCTTCTGCTCTACTGTCTTTCTCCCTAGCTTTCTCTGTGGTCTCTCAGGTATTTACCCCATGATTATGGAAGAACTATGTCACGCTCATTCTCCTGGGAACACACACACACACATCACACTTGAGATTCTATTGTCTGGACTTATTTAAGGTGCAAGAATTAAAAAAAAACATCTGTGTCTTAAGAAGCAGCCAGCGTCCCCTCTACCTGGTCATTATGACACAGAACAAATAGCTGTCTCCATACTACCACGCTGATATCCCTACACACCGTTATTTGTTTCTATTTATTACTAAAATATTTTCCTGCTATCTCATATGGAACAGCTTTTGAAGATTCCTGTGAGCCACAGCTGGGAAATTCTTTCTTTGAAGTGCCCCATTTATTCATCTTTTGTCAGTGGCAGGCTCTTTGTGCTCAGACATTTTATACTTTTCACAGTTATTTCAAAATCTATTTCATTTGACGCAGAGTCAATTCATCATTCTGCACACATTCCTACTTCTCTTTCTCCTCATTTCTCTCTTTTTGGCATTCTGCTAAGTTCATCAGAGTCCCTTTTTCTCCCCCTTCTTCTTTTCTTTCAAGCTGTATCATGGTACCTTGAAAGATACTGAAAGCCCGCTGCTTTTAAATGTTCATACCTCCAGTTTTTCCATGGACCCCAATTCGGCCCAGTTTGCAAAAGCTGGAGTCCAAGACTTATAAATCTGCCTTATAATAAGACCAGCCACTCTGAGACATAAATCTGAAAGTGGGTGGTTCATTGGAAAATATCAGCTTGATGCCTTTTAGAATCAAAGAGAGCTTCTGTGGTTGGTCCACCAAGTTGCTGAATAGGTTCTCCCGGGCTCAGTCAATGGACCAATTCTGCCGCACATGGCAGAGATTTGTATCAAGTTGCCTAGGTGTGGAAGAAACGAGAGGATGAGCTGTGGTTCTGAGATCATTTGCATGTCAGCAGCTACACAAGGGGGCTTGGTTTCTAAACACATTTTAGCTGATATTACCGCTTTTATTTGATGTAATCAGGAAAAAGGCAATTTGGCACAGTGGAACTCCAAACAGTTGACATCTTGGGATCCCTCTCATATTTGGTATGATGGCAGGCATAGTAGGACTCAGCAAAAATTGCTTACCTGTTCACTGACTTAGGGCTACTAACAATGGAAATGACACCTAAGTTTGTATGAATCTTAGGAGGTAATATCCTCATTGTGCCTTGTGCACATTAGGACTCCTCTGGGGTATTTCTTTTGATTTTGGAGATCTTTTTAAGAGACTCATTGCCCAAAAACAACAACAACAAAAATAAAGCAAAAAAAAGTGCACTTAAGGAAGGAGAACCAAAGTGGTTCAGAATTTATACAATGAGGTGAAGTAAGAGACCTGCATAGTGAGTGGTTTAGTGGGAGAAGTTGAGAAGCTGGCTCAAAGCCGGAAAGACCAAGGGAGCTCTGGATGCTGTCTGCAAATATTTGTGGGCGTCTTTTCAATGCAAAATTCATGCTTCAAAGCATTCTTCTGATTGTAGAAGTTCTAATCCTATATATGAGATAATTCAGAAAAGAATATAAGGGGAAAACAAAAGTTAATACCTTTACAGTATTTTTATAAAATGGAATTACAGTGCATATACAGGTCTTTTGGTTAATCTTCACTATTTTTATCTTGTACAAATAAAATCTATGCCTACTATCCATTGTAAATATTACAGTTATAATATAGGAAGTGAAATCTCACCATAGTCTGGCATCCCAAATATAAACAATGCTCACAAATTTGGGGGTCACTTGCTGACATTTTATTATACATTGATTTGTTCATTTCTTCGATGTTCATGTCCCTACACTGCAGTGTGAGGTCTGCTAAGAGAGGGTTTTGTGTGATTTTATTTTTTTACCTTCAACATCTAGAGAAGCGTTTGGGCAAAGAGCATGCACTCAGTGAGTAACTGTCAAAGGAATGAGTGTATACATAAATGAATTGCTGCTAACTCCCCAGAATCAGGACTGTGTGTATAAATACTATGTCAGATCCTGAATCATATTGCTTATCAACACCTGGCAAAACAGGATGCTAATTTAGTTAAAAGGAAGAAGGAGAGAAAGAAAAAAGGACAGGAAGGAAGGGAGAAAGAAGGAAGAAAAAAAGACAATTTTTAGAAATTAGATAGGAAAAATAGTATCATATATAAAATTTTTAAGAAGATTATTTCTTAGAGAGAGAGTTCAAGTGAGCAGGGGGAGGGGCAGAGAGAGAGGGGAGAAGGAAATCCAAGCAGACTCCATGCTGAGCGTAGAGCCTGATGTGGGGCTTGATCTCACAACCCATGAGATCATGACCTGAGCCGAAACCAAGAGCAGGACACTCAACTGACGGAGCCACCCAAGCACCTCTCATATAAATTTTAATTAATTTATTTCTAAAGAGGTCTTTTCTCATTTTTCTCCATTAGATTTTTCTGGAGGATCTTAGGCTAATCAACTGTAGGGGCCAAGGGCAGGCCCCAAATGTGCCGTGATGGCATATTGATTATTTTGAATTGAAGCTGCTTGGGAAACAGCCCATGCCAGGGTACTCAGACTCTCTTCTGTCCCCATAAAGCAGGAAATATATCTCCCATGTGGAAGGCACCCTCCCTCTGCTAAGAAGCAAAAAGACATCCCTCTCACCAGAGACAGGGACTTAAAGGCCGAGGAAGCTGTAGAAACAAACCTCATTACCTCTTACTGATCTACTACCTCAACCCAAATTAGAATTCCTTACTAATTCAAGCTCCCAAATATGTTTTCTTTATCCTGTCAATTCCTCACACATTTATTTTCTCTTCTCCTAAAAAGTATAAAAACTGCCTATCTTGATCATTTCTTTAGGTCTCAGTTTCATTATTGGGCCTCTGTGTGCACGTAATACAACTTTTTCTTTTCTTCTGTTAACCTGTCTCATGTAAATTTACTTCTGAGTCCAGCTGGAAGACCCTGAAGGGTAGAGAAGAACTTTTCCTTCCCTTCTCAACTTACTATGCTTTTCATCTTCTAGTTTACAAAATTCGTCTTTTATGTATATTATTTCCTTTCTCTGCTAGGTTTAAAATTGTTTTCTGTTATTTGAATACCACATCTGTCCATTTTGGGTTTTTCTTGTTTAACTATAAAACCATCTATTATTTTGATTTTGCCTTTGAATACCATTTTGACCACAGACTGTACATTTTGATGAGTAGTATCTTCATCCTCTGTATGTTCTATAGTTGTATTTTTTAAAATTTTTTCTTACTCCAGAAGTATTTAGGATTTTAATTTTTCATTGGTGAGAGCATATGTAATTAAACCTTTTGTTGTTATGAATCTATATTTCTGTTGTACTTTTGTTAATCTGTATACTTTTCATTTTTTGGAATTCATTAAACTTTTATTAATGTCCTCAGATATGATCAGTTTTTATAAATGTTCTACAGATGTTTGAGAATGAATTAGAATCTTTATCTCTAGAATAGATCATACAATCTATTAAAAATGTGATGACCCTTAATTAGTAACATGCTTCACTGTGTTCCTTTTTGTGTGTCTAATTCATCTGTCAAGTCTAAAAAACACAAAAAGTCCCATAGAATGTGTTTTTGTTAATTTCTTAGTGTTTGCTTTCTACTTGTATTGGCCATCTGTGATTTGGCATCTAAATACAACTCATATCTTCATTGTGGGTTATAGTTTGATTGATTTTATAAAGTCAGTCTCTTTCTACTTTGTAGAAAGTATTTTCTACTTTGTTAGGCCACATCAGAAACTGTCTCCTATACTTGAGGCAGAAGATTGGTTACATTGATTCCTGTTTGCAGTAGATGTTGGGACAAACAGTGATGGAAGGGTATCACCACTGAGCCAATCTTTTATGTCACCTCTGATTTATTAGAGAGATACCTGGTGGCCCTTAAAATAAATCTTAGTATCTTTTGCTCAATCCCGCTCCATTGATCTTCAATTTTGTAGAAGCTCCCCAAGAAACGCCTGCCGGACAGTTTCCAGTACTGTGATTTTTTTTTTTTCTTGGTTTGTTATAAAAGAAACGCTATGTATGTGACTAAGGGAAAGTATGCCTGTGAGATCCAGGAGTGAGAATAAAGCATATCAGGTGGCAGGAGTCTGTGGAAGGAGGCGGCAGTCAGACTAAAGGCAGGGATGAAAACCCTCTTAGAACTCACTGGAAAAGTGCCGTTTTAGTTTAAGAGTAGGAAAAGTAGTCCATTTAGTCTGTGCCTAGAACGGGTTGGCATTTAAAAGCTAGGTATTCTGGTTAAGCTTCCCCTAGAACTACTCTGTAATTATGAAATTCCAAATTTCTAATTTGTATGAAGGTGAAGCCCTGATGTCCCCACCATCACTAAAAAGGGTTTTCTGCTCTTAAGACCCAGGTCACAGTACTTGGGAAGAAGATGAAGGGGGTCACGCTGTGTCCCTGGGGTTAGCATCGGAGGGGGTGGGTGAGTAGATGGTACTTAAATTATGTGGGCGGCAGCATTTTAACCATCTACAACAGCACATAAATAATTCTGCCTCCATTCATTGCTTTTCCTTAGAAACTCCTTTAAAAATGTCCTCACTCCTACTAATACCAGAAGCCTATTGGTATGACTCCCTAGAAACACCTTAATTCCTCTTCTTGAACCCAGAACGTTTCCAAAGGGACCTATCGTCCAAAGAACATCTGAGAGTAGAAAGCCCATCAGCTGTCAAAGAAGAATCAACCAAAATTGGGAAGAAGTGAAACCTGAGTAAGTCTCATTTCAGATGCAGTCAGATCTGCAGACCATCTTAACGTTGGTATTTAAAATATTCGGGCAGTTCCCCGTCCTTATCTTCATCATTTGCGCACTCAGATTAGTGGTCGGCTTGATGCCTAGCGGCACCTACCTTGCACACCAAAGGAAATCCCAGTTTCCTTTGCGGTTCTTTGAGAAGAAAAGTCATCATCTTGACACACTATTTGTTAAAATGAAAAATCTTCGTACAACCATCTGTTTCTTATAAATGTGTTTATTTGCTCACCCTCAAGGAGCAGGGTCTTGGCTAAGCAGTCCCCAGTTGCATAAGGAAAGTCATGATTATCAGAATCTTCGAGAGCTGATAATGAAAGTCATGCTGTTTAGTTTCTTCACTGTGTAAATCAAGACACATAGATCTCACTAAATATTTGTTCAGTGACTCATGGCCATGTATTCAGTGCCTTTGGGCTGACGGTGAAAACATGAATATATATTTAAGCATAGGGTGTATCGATGCATTATCAAAATGGCATAAAAGTGAAAATTATAAACATCTCCCGAAGGCCAGGACACAAGGGAATGGTATTCTGAAACCCTGTCTTGGGGACAGTGAATCGGTTTGGCATTTTAGGAAAGTGATCTCATAATAACAACAATAAAAATACACATCCTTTGGCCCAGCAATGTATCCCTGCAAATTTAGTCTACAGAAATAAGAGACTTAGGACCTAAGGATATTTAGCAGGATGGTATGGGGGCCGAATAACTATTTCTTTCCCCCCCGTCAAAGGTTAAAACCGAGTTGAGATCAAAAGGACTAAGTTACTCTTCTTTCTCAGCTCAGTGTTCACTGGAAACATTGTTCACTTCCAGTTAGCCAGAGACACAAATGTAGCCTCTACTGGGACAAGGGAAGGCAGGGGAAGGCAGCGGGGAGAGCAGGGGGCAGGGCAGGGGAGGAAGCAGAGCTTGGACTGGAAGGTGCAATTCAAATTTTAAAGGCAATCCAATCTTCGGAACTCAAATGAGGCTGTCTTGTCAAACAAAAGCTACCAAATTATGACGGGGGTTTTGTGGAAAGGGGGATCTGACAGAGCACAGCTCGGAGTAGTTACTGGAAAAATAAAATTCTTTTATCTCTCAACAGGTTGATATAACCTCATTTACAATGTATATGTTTTGGAAATTGTAATGGCAAAATCAAAGAAGAAGAATAATAAAACAGGGGCGCCTGGATGGCTCAGTTGGTTATGCATCTGTCTTTGCCTCAGGTCATGATCCCAGGGTCCTGGAATCGAGTCCTGCATCATTGGGCTCCCTGCTCAGGGGGGAGTCTGCTTCTCTCCCTCTGCCTCTGCCCCTCCCCCCTGCTTGTGCTCTCTTTCAAATAAATAAATAAGATCTTTAAAAGAAAAAAACCCACAATGAATAGTGGGGCACCTGGGTGGCTCGGTTGGTTAAGTGTCAGACTCTTAGTTTTGGCTCAGGTCGTGATCTCAGGGTCATGAGACTCAGCCAGGCATCTGGCTCTGAGCTCAGCGGGGAGTCTGCTTGGGATTCTCTTTCTGCCTCTGCCCCCCCCAACTCATACTCTCTCTCTCTCTCTCTCAAATAAATAAATCTTTAAAAAGAAATCATGAATAGAAAAACAGTAAAAAACATCAGGACACAACCAGAATGCCTATCACTAGGTGAATGGTTATATAACCTATGGAATTTTATGCGCCTTTTAGAATAAAGTGGTTAGGGGGCGCCTGGGGTGACTCAGTCAGTTAAGTGTCTGCCTTCGGCTCCGGTCATGATCCCGGGGTCCTGGGATCCAGTCCCACATCATTGGGCTCCCTGCTCAGGGGGGAGTCTGCTTCTCCCTCTCCCTCTGCCCCTCCCCCAGCTTGTGCTCACTCTTTGTCAAATAAATACATAAATAAATAAAATCTTTAAAATAAAATAAAATGAAGTGGTTAGATGTCATATATTAACCTGGAGGAATACCGTTAAGGGAGGAAAACAAGGTACATTTAATTATAAATGTATAGTATGACCCAATTTGGTAAACCAAACAAAACAAACACCTCCCTACCAGCCATTTGGTTGTTAACTTGGGATACCTGGGCAAGTGGTAGCAGGAAGGGAAGGAAAAAGAGCATCTTCTGGATGGCAGAGATGTTAGGAAGAAAGTAATCTTTCTTTATATATTTTTTATCATTTCAATGGTTGCAGTACATTGGCAAAGTCTGTACTTCTGGAATAAAATGCTGGCAAAAACTATACAGAATTAAACACAAATACAGAGAACATCAATATGAAAACCCAGAGGAGAGCTAGAAAGAGGCACAAAGTATCGCTTCATTAATGTGGGGGTGTTTATTTGTGAACAGACGAAATAAATATTTATGGAGCACCTGCTCTGGGCCACGTCTGAGCTGGATGCATCCACATTTATCTCATTTAATACATCTGGTGGAGTCAGGGATGCCTTACTTGATTTCATGCTTCTCTATAGACAGAATTCTCAGTGATGGCAAAGAAGAAAATTTAGAACACATGATATCCTGAAGTTTTAAATATGGTTTCTGTGAATTTCGCAGAACAGAGCTCAAAAAAAAAAAAAAAAAAAGCCAGGAAGGAGGGGAAAAAAAGTAAAACAAAAAAACGTGAATTGAGAAACCAGGGTCAGTTTCACCTAAAGGCTCATTTAAAAAAAAAATAAATTTAACATGGTTTTAATAAAATGTTCTCTGAACAGGGCTGTTTGTGACTTTTGCCAATAGTTATTTCATTTGAAGGTCATTCATACTCTTTACGTCCCTACCCCTTCTTGCCCACCTCAGAGTGAGGTTCCTTCCCTTAAAAAAACAAGCAAGAAACATGGCTAATCAGTAATGATTGTACAGTTTGAATTCACGTGGGATCATTAATAAATAATCGACTTTAGAACATAAACATAAACATTCCCCAGGGTTAAGTCTTCCTAAGGCTTATGGCAAGGGGCTTTGTTTTTCCAGAGCTCCGGTTTTAACATCATGGCAGTGACTGAGCTTGATCACCATGTCACGGGGTTCTAGAAGCTAGAGAGAAGAATCCAGACTTGAGGTGTACGATGCCTAACCTCTCATCTCGCCTCGGCTAGGGGCTCCCAGCTGTGTGGATCCTTTCTGTTTGATTTTTTTCTGCACCATGATTACCAAAGTCACCTTCCCCTTGTCGTCTGGACAACCCACCTGGGTGTTGCCTGGACATTCTCAAGCTCTCACTTTCTCTTGGCATCCTTTAAATGGTAAAACATTTGCCGAGTGCCTTCCCTCAAATCTCTATGGAGTTAGGCCCATGGGGGTGTGTGTCATATTTTCAAATTCACTTCCTGAGTCCCTGGCCCTCTGGGTTCCCAGTCACCCTGCTTCATTCCCAGCTCCTACATCTAAGGTCCCCCTTCTGCAGGGCTCCACCCCTTTCCCCAAAGAATACCTACCTCTCTTCCACAATCAGCCATAGAGAGTGTGTGACAGAGGGTGGGCAGTGAGGACTGATTCTATTACAGAGAAGAAAATGACATTACAGTTCTGTAAAAGTACTGGCTACTTCCTAACATGGGAATGCTCTTATTGGCTATGTCCCTTGGTAGAGCCTTTTGCTATAGTCTCTCTGGACCAGTGGTTCTCAGACGGGGGTATATATTAGAATCACCTAAAACTCTTTTGAAGATCCATTGCCCCAGATCAAATTAAATCAAGATCCCTAGGGGTGAGATCATCAGCGTGGTTAAGTCTCCCCAGTTGATTCTAGCATTCAGGAAAGTTCGAGAACCACTGCTCTAGATATTTTTCTTTTTTCTTTTTTTAAAGATTTTTATTTATTTATTTGAGAGAGAGGGAGAGAACAGAGGGAGAGTGAGAGGGAGAAGCAGACTCCCTGCTGAGCAGGGAGCCCGATGTGGGACTCGATCCCAGGACCCTGGGATCCTGACCTGTGCCGAGGGCAGACGCTTAACCGACTGAGCCACCCAGGCGTCCCTGCTCTGGATGTTTCTTAACACTTCCCTCCTACCTTTTTTCGGATCCCTGAAGTCTTCCCTCTCGGAATTCCCAAGGAAAATGAAAAATCCCTCTCATTTATTAAGGAGCAATTCAGATATCTTATGTATATGTACATACATCCATGCTTTTGATCTCACACTAACGCATCCACCCTGTGCCGATGAGTCTTCATTTTTAGGGTGCCCCAAAATAGGCTGAGACAAAAGAGCTATTTACTCTGGAGACAAATGACGTCACCGGTCAAGAAAGCAAACACAGCTGTAGTCAGTTTTTGTTTAAAGAACATTTTCTTTTCCTTAAGCATACATATGGAGACAGTTTTTTGAACCCCTTGAAAATAAAGGGCTTTGCACATCTAAAAAAGTCTCCCTGTTTGTGCAGTCCCCACTTCTACCTCCTGGGCAGATGAGGACTTCCTTCTGCCCCGGCAGTAGGATCTCAGGGAAGGCTGTTCTCACCCCAAACTCACAAAGCCCGACCCTGCCAAGTGAGACCAAGGGCAGTTCCTGACTTGGTGCCTGGGACTGGATAAAATGAACTGGGAAGCATTTTTGATCTTTAACTCCTGAGGGTCTGATTTCCCTGCACATGGGGGGTTGGGGGGAGAACCTGCAGTGAGCTGACCCACAGGTGTGAACTGAACTTGACTAACCTCTGCTCTCCACATCTGTTCTCTCTGCCTTGGTGTTATTTGGCTTTTAACGGACACTTTTATGGAGGACTGGCCAAGAGCAGATGCCAATGGGAAAGCATGCTTTTCTTACAGCTTCATCCAGGCAAGCCTGTTCCATCGTCCAAGATTTAGCCTTTCCAGAACAAACAATATCTTTAGCCTCTATATCCAGGTGCTTCGGGGGTCTCATAAAGATGCCAGCAAGCACCTGTGGGTGTGTTTTTGGAAAGCTAATTACTAAAGCAGCGAGGAGCTCTCTGAGACGCAGGATGATGCCTTCAGTTAATGGGACACCTTGTGCCGGCTAAGTAGGCAATATAGGTGGTCTTCTAAAATCGTAGCAGGAAAGGGTAGTTTTCTGTTTTAGAAACCACTGGTCCTCAGCCCTAGAGTTGCAGACTTACTCTTGTCTCATCATAACTGGTTGTTAGATGTTCATATACATGAATCATTTACTTTTTAAAACATGTTTCAGGGCGCCTGGGTGGCTCAGTGGTTAAGCATCTGCCTTCGGCTCAGGTCTTGATCCCGGTGTCCTGGGATCGAGTCCCATGTCGGGCTCCCTGCTCAATGGGGAATCTGCTTCTCCCTCTCCCACTCCCCCTGCTTGTGTTCCCTCTCTCACTGTCTCTCTCTCTGTCAAATAAATAAAATCTTTAAAAAAAATGTTTCAGTCGATTCAACGTTATTTTTATACTTAAAAAAAAAAAAATCCGTCTCTCACTTGGATACCAGTAAGCTTCCACACGCCTGACAGAAAGGCTTGGAGTTCCAGGGAGTGCCTGGGAATCCTGCATGACACAGAGCCTGCCCCGGTAATGGGTCCCACATGCCATCCATCATGTGTACAGGGGAGAAAGGTTGAGAACCGTTGAGATAATTAATGGGGTAATAGGCAGTTAAGTTCAAGAAGACTTCAGTCAAAATTACATGAATGATCACCTTCTTTCCACTGCACGCTGTTCCCTGGCTTGGGTTAGGATTTCTACACCCAGGAAATTATCCTCTCTGTCTTCTCTGTTTAATGGTAATTTATCCACTGTCCTTTCAGATGCTAATGTCCTGCCTGGTCTTGGCTCTAGAGTCGGTTTTTGACGGGGTTTAATGTCTTATGGCCAGGTAAGTTTTTCAGGAGGTGGAGAACCAACGGGAAAGGGCTTTTGCACAATCCGGACTCAAATATTTATTGATGGGATAAATGAATGGAATAACCCGTGACGTAGAACCTACGCAGTGTGACGTGAGGAGGTTACCATTTCCTGAAAGCTCAGTGCTTTCTGGTTCCCTTTTTCCCCACCCTTTCCCTGTAGCAAATTGCCTTGTATTTCCTGCTCTCAGAGAGGGAAGAGGGGTTGCTTGATAAAGCCTAGGAGAGGTAATAGAAGGGGTTCATTCTGGGGATCTGACTCTCCCCCACCGCCCCCTGCGAGAGCTGGTTAAGCAAGTGTGACACGTGTGTTCCTTCTGGCTCTGGTGTTGGAGCCTGAACTCAGGAGACCAGGCGGTTGTGAAGGCAGGATGTGTGTGAAGGATGAGGCAGCAAGAACAACCGGGGCCCACATTTTCCTCTGGCGCCTCCCACCTGGTGGTCTGCTGGAGCCCCGTGTGGTGGGCCTGCATATGCAGCCGTCCCAGGGGTCAGAGAAGCTGTAGGAGGTGGGTCGGCCCGCACACAAAAGCAGGTGATCATAAACACGACTGCTGCTTGAATTTCACCTTCCAAATCTCGCACGGAGCACCCCGAGGCCACTCCAACCCAGCACCATCCAGGGAAGCGCAACCTGAGCACATAGTTCTAGCCTCGTCATGTTGACACGTGGTCTCCTCTATGGCATTTGTCGCCTTCTCACCAAGTTGATGCTGACGTTTTTATTTAACCACCATGCTATTTAAAAAAATTCTGATGGTTTGGCACTGCACAAAACGGGTGGGTTTTTTTTTTTTTTAACTGTGTCTCTGTAGGGGGATTTTTGGGTGTTCTGGGATAGGGGTTCTCAGCAGAAAGAACTCTGGGTCCCTCATCCTTGCATCAACCAGAATTTTTGCTTTTGCCTTTATCTGCTTTCTGTATTGGACTTCTCAGTGAGATTGGCTTTGTAGAAAAATTACATGTTAGTGCTTAAGGAGAAAGAAAAAAGAGATGGCAGGAGAGGGAGGAAGGGAGGGAGAAAGGAAGGGCAGAAATTTAACAAAGAAGGAGGGAACAGAGCGCTAACGTGGAGAACCACAATTTAACTCTCCAACCAGGATCCTCCCCATTTACCCAACTTTGTCTTCTATTACCAACCCCAGCGGGAGCCGTCTGCTTTCAGATGGGTTGCTTATCCATCTCCAAGGGGCTGTGTTCATTACCAATTTCATGACTCGGCTCTTATAATTTTTTTTTTTTTTTTTTGGTCTAGAATGACCCATCTCCCTTTATGTTTCCTAAGGCAACTGTAGACCAGTGCTGTCCCTGGAATAAGATAAAGAGGTGCAGGCTTGTGTGTTAGGAACGAGGGGAGGACGAAGGCAAGTTTCCATTTCCTTTAAACACACACACACACACACACACGCACACGCACACACGCATACGGGCCCACGTGCATCATGGTATACTTTTACATTAAGACTTTTATGTAAATGGCTCAATATCTATACATTTATAGGTAAATAACTGTCTCCTTGAATTAGATAAAGGTACAAATATATCAGAAACCAGCTAGAAGAGGGGCAAAAGAATGTTTATTTATTATTTAGTGTCTCCTGAGCCCTGGTCTCATAATTAGTACCTCATTTAAATTTCAAATCAACCAGAAGATGTAGGAGTCATGAGCCTCATATAACCAGTTTATTGAGGAATCTAAACTCTTCGCGGGACCAGCATGAAACAGTTTTATTTTTTCTAATAACCTCCGCAACCACATTCTCTATTCTGGGCAGTGGGGATGTTTAATGACATCTCAGCTAGAGTCTATGACTTTTCAGTCTCTTTTGGTTTTTTGAAGCGTCTCATTTGAGTTCTGAAGAGTCGGTCCTGTTTATTTAAAGCCTTCAATCTGATGCCTAATAACTTCTGTCTTTTCCCTCCCGCCTGGGTGGGCTAACCCTGTGGTGGGGGTGGCTTAGGGAGAAGGAGAACTGGGCTGGGTGGTCTGCTCTCACACGACCCCCCCCCCGCCCTCCTTCTTCCTCTCCAGTTGTGGTTGGAAAGTCAGAGAGAGAAGACAGAAGTCTTTTTACTGAATGCTCTTTGTGAGGTCACAGTCCTTGTCTTGAAGAATTACATATGCTCTTTTAACTCATTTCTTTGGACTCTGTGTTTATGAGTGGTGGTTCCAAAATGCCTACTTGACGAGGATCTCTTCTGTCTGTATGGCCCCTTGTCCAATCTGCTTCCACTCTTCTGATGTGTGTGCCTTTTCGTCCTCAAGTTGGAGA
The DNA here is from genome assembly GCF_037043125.1 of Eumetopias jubatus. Lineage (NCBI taxonomy): Eukaryota > Metazoa > Chordata > Mammalia > Carnivora > Otariidae > Eumetopias > Eumetopias jubatus. The sequence continues at coordinate 73,094,613 of NW_028274816.1, read as the reverse complement.
CAGTCCCTGGTAAGAAGGTTGCTGAAAACCTCATCTGTCCTCCACAGTTGAGTTTGGAGCTTACCAGTTTCCATCTTGCATCCCTCTCTGGAACTGAGAACTTGAAGTGGGCATTCGGAAACACTAAAGATAAAGCATAAGTGCATTTTGTGCAGAAATTTGCTAGCATCAGGTCCAGACCTTCTCCAATCACATGCTCTTGGTTCTGATGAGAAGAGAGGAGGTGTTGGCGTTTCTTTGCCCTCTGGAACACTAATACCACTGAATCAATGATGGGGTTTACTGAGACATTTGACAAATATTTATTAAACATGTATATACAATGTACACTATTCTGATGTTTGGTGTGAATAAGTACAACCTTACATGTATGGAGAGAGGTAGAAACATTTAAAACTCTACTGCTCAGTGAACCCAAAAAAATGGAGCTTTTTTTCTTTTCTATAATGACAGATAGGATCTTTCTAATAAGCCCCCATCCTTCTGTATGTTGCCTGAAGGCAGAAGGTGGTATCTAAGCTTACGAATTAATAGTTCAGTATTCAGGAGCTTCAACAGTCCTTTTAAAGTTATTAGCTCTTTTAGGGACAGATGCTCTATCAGAGTCCCATCTTCCCTCACCCACTTTTCTCCGTACACAGGGGAACACTTGTGTGACCTCATGACAAATGGGAATAAGGCCTCAGAGCCATGTGTTGACCTTGAACCTGGCTGGTCTCCTTCGTTGGTGAGTTTTGAGCATTTGGGTTACCTTGTGGGTACCCAGAGCTGTAGTCCATGATCTTGGCTCTTTATCTCTTCATTCCCAACATTCTGTGTCTCCAATTCAAATCACATCAGTCCCCTGACCCTTTTAACACCTTGGCATTATCAGTGGGGATGCAGAAACTTCCGGGTTCCCTACAACCATAGTTAGGACATGGGCCACATTCAGTAGTGTTGGCTCAAGTTCATTTGTCTAATTGTCTCCATCCGTGGATGCTGCACCATTGATGACCTTTCGCCTAGAAGTGTGTGGTCTTCTCTAGAGTACAGCTGGGAAAGAGGCCACTAGCCTTGACCTTCCAGGGTTCCCCAAACCTACATGAGCGTTTCTGCAACCTCCTCTCCTTAGGAATCAGCCCCAAGGGTGTGGTGGAGAGGCTTTATGTCTGGTCTCACCCTACCTCAGTTGCTTTCCTTCCATATTCCTCTAGACCAAAAGCAGCCAGACTCCTACTTCCCATCAAACGAGACTCCTTCTACCTTCTACAGCTGTAGGCTGCATGGCTCAATGGGATGGTGTAGTACAGGAAGAGAAACCAGCTTACTGATAAAGGGGGGCAGACTAGGTGAAAGTTTTAAGAAATGTTACTCTTATTTCTCATTATAAAGAACTTTTCATGTATTATCCCATTTGAAGACTTTAGGGAAATATCAAGGAGTTTACTAAAAGGAATTTCGGAAGGGAGGACCGCTCTAAGCCCCTGTAAAACCTATTATTCTAACACTTCAGCCAACTGTAGAGAAGACCTGCTATCCCAAACCAGGAAAGCATTAAGTCAGATGTGTTGCCTCTTGCTGACACACAAACACAGACCCTACGCTCTTAGAATAGAAATCTATGCCGAGATGCTTTTGAAGCTGCATTTTCAAAATTAATGTTTATAGGTTGTTCAGTGAGGATTGAAATGAACAAAATCCCTGTGTTTGTAGAAACAAAAACTCAAGATCTATTCTTAGGTAGGAGAGGGCAGATCGATGCATCATTTTCTTTCTGTAGGTGAGAAAGAGATACAGATCTGTTAGCGGGGCACGTCATTCCTGTTATACAGCAGCTAAGATTATGGATTAAAATTGAGAGACAGAAAATTGAACTAAAGTTATACGCTCTTCCTGTGAAGCAACAGATGGCCCAGGAGATCAGTAAGGAGCCAAGTTGAGCAAACTCTAGAACAATTGTGACCTTGAATTTTGCATGCTCAAAAGAGTAAGTGAGAGAGTTACTTTGTAAGTAAGCTACTTTGTAAGTATCCATTACTTACAAAGATGCGGTTTGCTCATGGCTGGTAGGAATTTAGAAACATTCTGAGATCAGCTTCCTTACCAACATTGGATTCAAGTTCTCATAAATATAAATGCTTCTGTTTAGCTTCCTTATGTGTGCAACAGTATTTGCCATGAGTTACCATAGTCCCTGTCCTCAAAGAATTTCCAACCTTAGAGAGGAGACAAGTCATTCAACCAAGAAATTGTTAAATTCCATGCTCCAACTACTGCACGTTTAATGCTGGTTTCTGAGAGTTCTGTGGGGTTGGGTCATCTGGGGCTTGCAAGCGCATAGCATCTTAGATTCATTAAGAGCAAGGCTTGTTTGGGAGAAATTATTGTAGATTGCTCTTTTAATAATGGAGGCAGGACGACATGCTAAAAAGGGGGGAGAATGGAACTGAGTGCTAATGTTTTGTGTCAGTGAATAAAAAGAGAGGAAGATATGAAGACCCCACTCCTACTCCCACCGCCTGCCTGTGATTAACTCACTGGATAGAAACAGAGGAGCATGTTTCAGACTTCCTGAGCCCTGGTCCCAATGGACAGTGGCGACATGTCAGTGTAGAGAAACTCTAAAGTGGAGAACGGTGATGAAGCAGTTGAAAAGATGCCAAACGCTTTGTCACAGATCCCACCAATTTTTGTGCAAAAATTTTTGACCTAAATTTTACTCCATTTTGGGTACTACCAACTTAAATACAAAGCACACCGGTCCAGAGGTATAAAAATCTCACTCGAAATGTTGTGCAGATCTTATCAGGAGCCTTGACTGTTATGGAGAGAACTGTAGCACCTGAGAGGAGCAAAGAGATCTATTGGGAGGGCATTAGATTTGTGTCCTGAGGCGTTGCAATAGGCTGAGAGTATGGCCCCCAAGATGTTTCCATCCAAATCCCCAGAATCTGTGAATGTACCATAAGCAGCCAAAGGGCCCTTTTGCAGATAGGATTTTGGATCTTGAGATGCGTTCTCCTAGTGGGCCTGATAGAATCATAGGGGTCCTCCTGAGGGGGAGAAAGGAGATCAGAGGGCAGTAAGAGATGAAATGACAGAAGCGAGAGGTTGAGTGACATGAAGAAGGGATCGGAAGATGGTACGTGCAGGAGGCCTCCAGAAGCTGAAAACAGCGAGGACTGGGTTCTCCCTTAGAGCCTCCAGAAAGGTCCAGCCCTGCTAATATCTTGATGTTAGCCCAGTGGAACGCGTTGCAGCCTTCTGGCCTCCACAACTGTAACATAACACATTTGTGTTGTTTTAAGCCCCTGAGGTTGTGGCCACGTGTTAATAGCAGCCACAGAAAAGTCCTATGAGGTCCCAGTTAACGCTAGAGGGAAAAGACCCTATACAGCATGTCCTTCCCAATATTTGAGAATTTCAGTTCCATTTTCAATAGCCTACAAGGCAGCAGGGGACCATGCAGCCCTACTCAGAGGTCCCCGAGACTCAGAGCCATACACAGGCTTTATAAGAACACAGATGACCTGCCCCCATTTTCTTTCTGTCCTTTTGAAGACCAGCACTGTCCTTAATGAGTTTCGTAGGCCCGGGGCATGGCACAATCTGATCCACAGCAAGTATTTCGTAGAAGAGTAGTTTCCCAAACTAAAGAGAATTCTAGGGAAATGTTGTGTTTTTTTATGCCACAAAAACATGAGAAAATATTTTTTGCCCATCTTAAAGATGAAATTAATTTCTCTCTCTCATCAACGATTCTGCATCATTAACACATTTGCGTAGAGTCAGATTTTAAATTCTCAAGTCTGTGTTTCTCAAGCAGATGTCCATGTCTCCCCGGGTATGTCTGTGGATAGATTCCTGGGAGTCATAAAGAGGTTTACCCATGACTCGAGTTGGAGGGACACTGAAACACAGACACACGTTGAATGAATAAAAGGATAAAGAATAAATGTTTCCAAAACAGGTAGTGAATTCAGTGCGGGGGAAAAATGTAAAGCGAGTTGTTTGGTGGCGTGAAAATCAAAGACCTCGTGGGTGTATTTAAGTTTTCCCATTTCAAATGGGGCAATTACATAGGTAAGGCCTTGGGACACTTTCCCCCCTTACTTGGTTTCTCCACAATCCTGAGAGCAAGGCGACAGTGAGGACTAACATCTCCACACCAGACTACATCTTGCATCTATTAGCTGTCCTGGCTGACAGTAGAAAGTGAACGCGGCATCCCCCTTCGGGCCCCTAATCGATGGCACATCGTTGTTCCAGAACACCTGAAAGAACACCTCGATGCGCCTCTCTGAGCACCTGACAGGGGAGGGGTTGTGAGCCCTCGAGAATAATTGCCATGTCACTGGCATGTGATTTATTGCAATGCTTAATTATGTCTACAGGGCACCATCTGGAGACCCAATTTGGGTTCTTTAGGAACAAAAATTAAAGTTAAAAAATGTACCTTCTTCTGAACTCCACCAAGTCCCCCTTTTTGGACTTCTCACACCTGGAGAATATTACCCTCCGCTCATTCCCCAAACCACATCTTTCATTGTTTCAATTGAGAGGGTCCCAGGCACACACAGCAACTCTTGTTGTGGAGAGTTGTCAGAGACTGCGTTGTTCATAGTGTGAGACACATAGTATGTTTTGTTCCACACCAAAAACGCAACGTTAGAATGGAATCACCTGCAGTGCGTTCCTGAATTTTTACTGGCCATCAGACAAAAGCAGTATTGTGTTTATTGGCATCTGCTTAATTTTTTAAAAAATTATCAATTGATAACTGTCCCCAAAATATTTGTTTAAAAGGGATGATGGCAAATCAGTATACATGATGAAGATTTTTTAAAATATAACTTGGTTTTCAAATAAATGTTTAACCTATTCTAGGAACCTTTTTTTTAAGCTATATTACTGTGAAGTTGATTTAAGAAATGCTTATTCCTTTCAATTAAAACCCAGAGCATTAATCAAATGTTTGACACTATAAATGTTTCCAATTAACATCTAGCTTACAACCACATGTGTTCCAAGGGAAATTCAAAAGATCTATCTGTACAGGTGACCTCAGAGAAACCATTAACACATGGCTGGAGATAGCAAGAAACATTCTCCATTTGTGAGACTGAGATAAAGAATCAGTTTATGATGGATTATTACTTCAAACAGCCCTTTCAGGTGTGAGCTTGTTAAGCTAGAAATTGGGTACTTCTCACCGAGTTGAAAAGAAAGAAGTAAAAATATATATATTTTTATGTGTATTTTTATCTCTCTCTCTCTACCTACCTACTTACCTATCGAGAGAGAGAGAGGGGGGTCGGGGAAGAAATCAGAAATAATTCCACAGTCCCATCTGGATGAACAGCTAGTAGTTCCAACCTCATCAAAGGCATTGGTTGGTCACAGTATGGACCTGTGCGGGTCCAAGAGAAATCGGACCAGTTCTCTTAGGGCTAAGAGAAATTTCCCAAACAGTTCCTTTGGACTCTCTGCTGTGGGGGAGCATATTCTAAGTTCTCCAGCATCCAAGCAGAGAGCATAAATGGAAGACTTGGACGGCAGGTGCCAGTGGTGACCACGGCATCATGGAGGACATGCTTCCGGTCTCCATGGGAGAGTTCGCACCCAACTCCGGCCAACTGTTGTGAGAGAACGGAAGCCCGGTTGGACCAAAACATGCTGATATTTCAAGAGAAGCCAGGATTGGAGCTTTTTAGTGTGAACTCATGAATTTTCCGTGATGGCAGTTAATTCCATTGCAAACCAAAACAAGAACACAGAGCTCTTTGCAGTCAGTTTGTGACCTTCGTGTCGGCTGCCGAAAGAGTCGAGAGCTGGGCTAACACGGTCCGAGACAGGAAGGCACCCTTTGGATGATGGTGACCCCCTCTCAGCAACATGCCCACGCCATCACCAGCCTTGGAGAGCATGGTCTGGTTTGCTCGCTGTCGAATGCACCACCCCTGGCCGAAAACGAGAGAGCACATACTTTCCAAATAATTTCTCCACTGATCGGTGAAACTCCGTTAAATTATTCCAGGTGTGCTAAGCAGGGGGTTATTATGACCATAAGGAAAATGGTAACATTAAGACATGCCCATTTGCCCAGCATCCTGACGAATTGCATTTTCTCTCTCCTGTCTTGCTGCAGCCAATCAACAGCTGTGGGTTGTCAATCCTACAGCAAGCACTGCCGACAAACACCCAGGGCTAGTTGGCTGTGGCTGGAAAGGTACATATTTCTCCCCCCACCCCCACCCCTGCCTATTTTTCTTCAGATATTTTTCCAAAAGAAAAAAAAAATCAGAAAGCAAAAGATGACCATAATAAGATAAATGCCTGGCACTTCACACAGACCAAAATATTTGACATTCAGGAACAACTTAAAGACCCAAAGAGCTGTTACATTCACGTTTGAGCCACGATTTTTCTTTTTCTTTCCAAAGTGAAACCAAGGTCTGAATGTCTCTGGGGGAAATTGTTCAATGGCTTTACGGATAAGAAAAGATGATAATTTTAGCTGATCAAGGGGACTATTCAGTTCATAACTGGAGCCAGACAACGTGGATTCTCGTTCTTTGTTTTGCTTCTTAACTAGCTATGTGACTGTCGAGTAATTTGCATTGAAGGGATCCAGAATAAGCCCATTGTGACATAAAAATTATCTTGAGCTGAAGCCATTTGTTCCTGATATCCCTTATCTGCCTAAAAGCAGAGCCCCCCCCAAAAGCACTCCATTGTCATAAATCCCCTTTTGGAGAGCAACTCTAATTTTCTCTTCTCTGAGAGAAGAAGTCAGTATCACACAAACAGACATTGTCACAAAACTATCCTATCTTCCCCCCCATTCTCCTAAGAGCTCATTTGTCTTTCAGAAGAAGTCATTTGTTTTTCCATTAACCCTCACCTGTTAATTTGGTATATAAGCCCCAGATTCTAACTGACCCCGAGTCATTTTTCTGTGAACTCCTATATACATATGCATGTGAATAAAAATCTGTTGTTTTGTCAGCCTGTCTTTTGCCAATTTAATTTGCAGGACTCCAAGCACAAACCTAAGAGGGTAGAGGAAAATTTTTTTCCTCCCCAGTAGCATCATTTTTTTTTATTCTTAGTTTAAGAAAAATGGTCACAGATATCAAACTTTATGCTTAAAATGTAACCAATAACACAGGAACAAAATAATGCACACAATTGCTAGGATCAGATCAAATAAAGCCTATTAAGCAAATTATAAACACTAGCTCATTTATTACCTTATTAAGATGATGTATGGACTATATTATTTTATTTTATTTTTCCCTGAAAGCATTTTTGGGGTTTCCTCTTGGACTTGTTTGATTACAAGTAGCAGGAAACCCAATTAAAACTAGCTTAAAACAAATAATGAAAAAGTTAACTTTTCACAACTGAAACATCTGCACATAAGCTTCAGGAGAGGCTTGATCCAGGTACATAAGCAGTGTCACAAGGATCCAATATCTCTCCATGTCTTGTTGTCTCTGTGCTGACTTTATTCTCTAGGTTCCTATCCCACCAGGCTCAATTCCACTACAAAGAAATGCAACATTTTTCTTCATGTGGGAGTTCAGGCTTGGGTCTGAGTGTCTTCATTTAACTGATAATTTGGTCTGAATGGCTCAATCAGTCTTTATATCTCTAGTAATATGAGGTCTCCATTGGTCAGGTATAAGTCATGTGTTCCCTTTGAAACTGGAGATACAGTTAACCCCTCAATACCTGGAGTTCTGTACCAAAAATAGAGGGAATGAATATCTATCACACCCCATGATGTGAGCCATATTTTGTTTAAACTTCAACCTAAAACAATGGTTTAAACCACCTATGCCTTAAATGATCGTTTAAAAAAAAAATTGCTTTCCTAAAGAAACTACCTTGGCCAGTATTCCTTTCTTTGACTATAGAAAAATTATAAAACCAATTTTCTCCCCAAAATCATTCCCTGACAATAGTTCTTCCTAATTAAACAGTATTTTTTTTTCACAGCATGGTTTTTCTCACTGTTATAACTTATCTTATTATTTTTTTTATTGAGATGTATTTCATGTAGCACAAGTTTCACCATTTGGAAGTGTACAGTTTGGTGTTTTCTTAGTATGTTCACAGGGTTGGGCAACCCCCACTACCATCTAATGCCAGAACATTCTCGTCACCCCCAAAAGAAACCCCATATCCATGAATGGTCACTTTTCAATCCTCTCTACCCCCAGCTCTTGGATAACCACAAATCTTTCTGTCTTCATGGACTTGCCTGTTCTGGACATTTCCTATAGATTAGCCATGCCTTTTATTTTCTGTATTCTGATGCTTTGACACCTGGGGTCTTGCTAACCCTGAGGGACTGCCTCTTCCAGGGGTAGCTAATTCTTAGAGATGGTAAACAACTCACCAGGGAGTGTGCTTTTTCAAATGCAAGCCAACAGATCCAGAACACATACCTCCAGTCACCCCCTGTAGTGAGCTCTCTGAATGTCTCTGGGGGAAATTGTTCAATGGCTTTGCCGATAAGAAAAGATGATAATTTTAGCTGATCAAGGGGACTATTCAGTTCTGGTCACTATCCACCTATCCACTTACCGCCCTAGGGCCAGGTACCAGACAAACCTACACGCCAGAGTCTGCTAGAATTGCTCACAGTACCCAATCCTAAGCTTGCGTGCCATTCCTTCCCACGGAAACCTCAACAACTGCTCTGGTTCATGGTTGCCCACCCTCCCTCTGCCTCCTGACATACCTGAGTTTTCTCATGTGGCCCCTGAGATATGGTGTGTCCCTTCCTCCTGGAAACTGTGAGGAACAATCTCTTTTTTTCAATGCTGCTTGTCACCTGCTCTGTTGGCTCTACCATACCTAAATAATAATAATACCTTTGTTAAAGCAGCATATAAATGGAGTCCTACAATATGTGTTTTCTTGTGTTTTTTCTTTCACTTAGTATAATGTTTTTAAGGTCCATCCATGTTGTAGCATGTGTCAGTACTTCATTCCTTTCCTTATGCCATTTATGGACATACTATATTTTGTTTATCCATTCATCCCTTAATGGACATCTGGATTGTTTCTGGGTTTTGGCTATTGTGAACGATGCCACTATGAACAAGTTTATAAGTGCATATGTTTTTGTATGGAATTATGTTTTCAGTTCTTTTGGTATATACCTAGGAGTGAAATGGCTGTGTCATATGTTAACTCTATATTCCACATGTTGAGAAGCTACCAACCTGTTTTCCAAAGCAGCCTCGCCACTTTACATTCCTACCAGCAGTGTGCAAGGATTGCAATTTCCCTACATTCCCAACAATACTTGTCTGTCTTTGATTCCAGCCAGCCCAGTGGGTGTGAAGTGGTATCTCACTGTGGTTTTGACTTGCATTTCCCTAATGACTAGTGATGGATAAACATCTTTTCATGTGCTCATCAGCCATTTGTATGCTTTCTTTGGAGAAATATGTATTCAAATATTTTGCCAATTTTTACTTGGGTTATTTGTTTTTTATCATGGGTTCTTTCCGTATTCTGGATAGTAGACCCTTATCAGGTACATGATTTGCAAATATTTTGTCCTCTTATTTGGGTTGGCTTTTCACTTTCTTGATAGTGTCCTTTGAAGCACAGAAATTTTTATTTTGAATGAGGTTGTTAGGAGGAAAACATCCTTTTCTGATTTGGGCCCAGTGGTTGGGGGCATGCAAATTAATGAACAGCAGACAGATTAAGAGGAGAAAAGGCAAGGCAAGGTTTACTTATGCACTCAGTGAAGAGTATCTTCCTCATTAGCCAGAGAGAAAAGAGTTACATGCAAAACTTGAAGGTTTTTTTTTTTGTTGTTTGATTTTGTTTTTTTTGTTTTTAGGGCTTCAGTGGAAAGTATGGAAGTTTTTGTTGAACCTTTTGATGCTAATGGAGTGAGGCAATCTTGGTGCAGCTGAATTCACAGGAAACTCCCAGGGGTGGGGTTATCGGCAGTCGTGTTTTCTGCTTTAGCCTGCTTTAGTCAGATAAGGGAAGTTCAGATAAAATTTCTTTCTGTGTCTTTTTAGCTCAAATGTTTTCACTTAAAAGTAACCTTTATATTATGAATGACTACTCACAAGGCCCAAATCATCCTTTTAATTTTTTTGGTTACCTGTGCTTTTGATGTGGTATCTCAGAAAACACTGCCTGATCTAAGGTCACCAAGACTTTTACCCCTACTTTCTTAGAAGAGTTTTATCATTCTAGCTCTTATATTTAGGTCTTTGATCCATTTTTAGTTAATTATTGCATATGGTGTGAGGAAGGGGTCCAACTTCATTTTTTATTGACCACTTGTAAGTATTACTCTTTGCTCATTGAATTACCTTAGCATTATTGTTGAAAATTGATTGACTATACATGCATGAGTTTATATCTGGACTCTCTAGTTCTATCTCATTGATTTCTGGGTCTGGCTTTATGCCAGTACTGCTCAGTCTTCGTTACTGTAACTTTGTAGTAAGCCTTAAAGTCTATCATAAGGCTTTGAGAGAAGGTATTGTTGTCAAGGTACATTTAAAAAAATCTTTATTTTCTGCTTTTAATAGATGATTTCCAGTTAATGGATATGTGTAGGCACTGCCATAAGACAGTTTCTCCTCCATATCTTTGTTTCAGTTTTGCATTTATAATAGCCTTTATGATTCTCTCACCAGGAACTCTTAAGACACATTTCTGCTATTTTGTGACTTGGTTCTACCAATCTTCAAACTTAGGTTCATGTATTTCACTGAAGAGCTATATAACAATTTTACACACAGAGATGGACCCAGTCATTTACTTCAGTATTTTACTTTTCAATATGTTAAACCTTTTCATTGCCTAATTTAATTGCTAAAGTTCATACTAAGGCTCATATCAAGTCATGCTGTCTTGGCCAAAGTTTTAAAAGCTTACTTACTCTCCAGTGATACAAAAAATTAATTAAATTATTATTTGGGAGTGACTCTGGGTCTGTAATTATGCCATCTGATTTTTTTTAAGATTTTATTTTTATTTATTACTTGAGAGAGAGAAAGCAAGTGTGTGAGAGAGAGAGAGAGAGGACAAGCAGCGGGGAGGGGTTGAGGGAGAAGCTGACTCCCTGCTGAGCAGCCCAATGCGGGGCTTGATCCCAGGACCCCGAGATCATGACCTGAACTGAAGGCAGACGCTTAACTCACTGAGCCATTCAGGTGCCCCTTTTATGTTTTTTTTTGGAGAGAAAGAATTAAAGATGAGAGCCAAGCATGACATAAAATACAACCATAAAATGTAAATATATTTTACTATAATGAAAATAAATAATAGCTGTACCTCCAAAACATTGTAAATAAAATCAATATTCAAATAACAGAAATCTGATAACATACTTGCAATATACATAAAATGAAAACAACATTTTTAATATATAAGAATAAAACAAAATAGCATATAATAAATTTAAAATTTTTTATTTTTATTTTTATTATTTATTTATTTATTTATTTTAGATTTTATTTATTTAGTTGACAGAGAGAGACACAGTGAGAGGGAACACAAGCAGGGGGAGTGGGAGAGGGAGATGCAGGCTTCCCACCCAGCAGGGAGCCTGATGCAGGGTTTGATCCCAGGACCCTGGATCATGACCTAAGCTGAAGACAGATCCTTAACGACTGAGCCACTCAGAAAAGACAAATAGCCTTGTAGAAAAAAAAATAAGTAACAATCCAAAGAAGAAATATGAGATATCATGTTTTACTTATCAGATAGAATTTTTTTTTTAATAATTTTTTTTTTAAAGTAGGCTCTACACCCAGCATGGGGCTTGAACTCACAACCCTGAGATCAGTCAAGAGTCACATGGTTTACTGACTGAGCCAGCCAGGTGCCCTGGTAGAAGATATTTTTATAACAATAAAGGACAAACTTCCCAGAGAGTAATTTGGGAAAAGGCACCAAAAGCCTTAAAAATGTATATACACAGACTTAGAAATTTACTTATAAATTCTACCACTGGGGAAAAAAATAAAATAAATGCTACCACTGGGAATTTATCCCAAGGAAATATATATGGATTTATGTCATGATATCGCTGTAAGAAAGTTCATCAGATCAATATCCATAATTGTAAGAAATTTGGGAACTGTTTCAATGTTTAATATTAAGGCATCCTAAAATAAATTATGGTATGGCTGTACCCTATACCATTATTAATGCTGTATTTTAGAAAATTATGTACTATCATGGGAAATAGTCCTATCTTGTAGGAGGAAAAACATAGTATGGTATTATGGCCTAACACCAAACAGTAGAAAGTGACAAATATAATATGTGTTCGTAATTTTAAAAGTTTTAATGTGGAAGGATCCACACCAATATATTGATATCTCTGGCGGGGGCGATCCTAAGTTTATTAAAGGAAACTTCTGTTTTTCCATTTATGTTCTCAAGTATTGCTACACTGAGCATTTGTAATACCAGCGATAAAAGTCGCCATAGTAATACAGCGAGCCCCTTGAAATAATTTGTAGTTCGGAAAGAAATAGCATAACAGGGTTTTCCTTTCCAAATGGCTACCAGCTGGGAAAATCATCATGTAAATTGTTTCACACAACATGCTTCAGTCTGAGAAGGAAGCACATCTTGAGAAGACCCTTATGTTCATGGACAGTGATGTTCACTCAGGGATCCCTTTTCTGCTTTTTCCTCACCTGAGCTCAGTTCGTCCACCTTCTGCTTGCGCAGAACTATTTCTCAACCAGGAGCACATAAGAAAGTGTAAAAAGATACCAGCAGAATTTAGAATGGGGCTTGGGTAGGTTTTCAGAGAACGTGTAATTATGATTTGAAAGCTGGTGGCAATTTAATGGGGTGATAGTTGAGGGGTGACTCTTCAAACCCGAAGTTCTGACTATACCCATGCCGATAATCCTGAAGAGGAGGGACACAGAGGGTGTCTAAGGAAACCAAGGGACTGCCCAAAGCATCTCATTTTCAGTTTTAAGAGGACAGGGACCAGATGTGTCTGGCCTGCCACTGTCTTTCTATGGCCAGCCAACTCCCTGGTGTGGAATTAAGTCGTGTGCAGGAAGTAATTGTTAAGTAAATGAACCTATATTTCAACATGATACAGTGTATATAATCGCATGGGGAGAAGCAAGTATAAAAAAAGAAGTGGAAAGAGAGGAGAGACATTGAATAATTGGAAGAAAAGAACCGAGAACAAGATACTAGAAAATATTAAATGGAAATCAAATAAATATATATTGGAAATGGAAGAATATCACAAAAGAAGTGGTCACACTTTCGGAGGTTGATGGTATGATATCAGCCAAGGACATGCTTTATGTCTTCTTCCATTTATTCTTTCCTTCTTCCCCTCCATTTAAAAAAATTTTTTTCTTTAAGTAAGGTCTAGACCCAACATGGGGCTTGAACTCACAACCCCAAGATCAAGAATTACATGGTCTATCAACTGAGGCAGTCAGGCGCTCCTTTTTTTTTTTTTTTTTTAAGTACTTGAGGATCATTCCATGCCAGACACAAGATAAACACCATACTTTCTCTTACAGTACCAATTTTACTCACAGGTTTTCGGGAAAATTAAGCCACAGTAGCCTTTGATATGTTTTAGGTTTAATGATAAAAGGTCACATGCCTTATAAAACATACAAATAAAAAATGTGCTATTTGATTTTGGTGAATCCAACTTCATGCTCAACCTGCAGGAGATCATTCAGGACTTTTCAGGATGAGGGATTCTTTGGTAGACAATTGTGAGAAACTCGGCTTTACTTGAAGACCTAGAAAGCATGCTTATCCAATATGTGGAAAAAACAAAGCCTTGGGGATGGTTTTATGTTGGGTGAAAGAATCGAGATATGAAAAATCTCTCTGTAGCCTGACCTTAATGGACCAAAATAAAAAGATAAAAATTGTCCAAGTACAATAAATCATCCACTCAAGGAAAAGCTGGAGAAGAAAATGTAAAGGGTTTTGAGTAGTGTATTTTTTTTATTATTATGTTATGTTAATCACCATACATTACATCATTAGTTTTTGATGTAGTGTTCCATGAATCATTGTTTGTGTATAACACCCAGTGCTCCATGCAGAACGTGCCCTCCTTAATACCCATCACCAGTGTATTTTTAACATGAGCCAACAACAGAATGGAGGAACTAAAGAAAAGCTCATGGGTTTTAGGCTAATATGGAAGAAGGGAAATTCCATTTTATTCCAACCACATCTGGTGGGTTGTATTTATCTCTGCACATCATATTTTAAGAAAGCCGTTGGGACATCTGGGTGGCTCAGGTGGTTAAGCACCCGACTCTTGGTTTCGCTCAGGTCATGATCTTCGGGTCAGAAGATTGAGCCCTGAGTCCGGTGCTGCACTCAGTGCAGAGTCTGATTGTCCCCCTCCCTCTGCTCTGCTCCCCCATTCTCCCACTCTCTCTAAATAAATAAAATCTTACAAAAAAAAGAAAGCCGTTGACAAGTTGGAACATATTCAGAAAAGAGTTGACAAGAGAACAACAAAGACATGAAACTGTGTTATACGGGCAATGATGTGATCTGATTAAGAAACTGTAATCTCAAACGCTGTTGTGGCCATTTTTCTGGTATTTCACACAACACCATGCTGAGGGCACTAACAAAGTGAATTAACACGGCAAAAGTTTTTTTCTTTTCTTCATACTCAATGTTGGTCATGGGTCCACAGGGCTTTGGGTGCACACAGTCACTCAGGGACCCAGGCTGAGGGAGGCTCTGCCATCTTAGACCTGCCTCCTTTGTCTGGAACATGCAGCCTCACCAGTCACTGTGGCAGAGTAAGAGATAACTGGATACAGGCCCCTGAACAGGTCTGCTCAGCGGTGACACATGACCCCATTAAACTGTAAGGAGTGGGAAAATAGGAGCGAACACCCACAGCCTAATTGATGTTCTACAGATCTTTTAAAAATTGTCAATCTCTTAAACTTTCCATTGTTTTATCCTCAACCTAAAGGATAGTGTCTAGGAAATCATAGAGTTAGTCTGCTGTTGTATTTTCTCTAATACACATTCAAATCAAATGCTTTTTTTCTTTTCTTTCTTTCTTTCTTTATTTATTTCATTATTATGTTATGTTAATCACCATACATTGCATCATTAGTTTTTGATGTCGTGTTCCACGATTCATCATTTGCATATAACACCCAGTGCTCCACGCAGAAGGTGCCCTCTTTAATACCCATCACCAGGCTAACCCATCCCCCCACCCCCTTCCCCTCTAGAACCCTTGAATCAAATGCTTTTAGAACTACAGAACTTCATCCACCTGAAATCATTTCACCTATTACAAAGTGCGTCACTTTTAGAGAAAGACGAGCTTGTTGAATGCAGTCAAATGCCGTGAAGAGAAGAGGAGGACAAACCATATGGGAGGGACAGGGCAAAGAGGCTGAGAAATGCTATAGGATTCTGAGTGGAAATTCGGGGTCAAATTGCAGAACAATTATGACAATGGTGTCCCCAGACTAGCACAATAATTCTGACTTGGAAACACCAGACAAGATGGATATGCCTAAGAACTAAGCCATGAGGGATTAAAAGTAATAATAGGAAAGAAATACAACATAAAATTACATTTAAAGTTTCTGACTTCGGACTTTTCATGCTCGCTTTTTTTCGGTGACTTGCATTAGTCACTTAATGAGGCTAAGGAGTTGGCGGAGAAGTAAAGGTGGTTCACTTAAAAGTGACTTTGCTTTGATAATAATCATTGGTCTTTTACCACCTGCTGCGCTACATTCTTTCCCCACATGATCTAATTTAAACTTTTCAACCATTTTATAGATTGGATTCCATTAATGTTCCCATTTTATAGATGAGAAATCTGAAGCTGATTTAGAGTAAGATTCTTGCCCAAGATCATAGAGATAAACCTGAAACCTAGGATTTCTTTTAAAATCCAAACCTTCAGGAGGAACTCTGATTTCCCAGCTTGTCTCTGGGTCTTTCGTTTTAATTTTTCCACTTCTTTGTCTCTTACTATCCTTTTTCTGGAGTAGACAAGGTGTAAAATACAGTAGTTCAAAGAGGACCGTTAGATGGATTTTCTGAGTGGTTATTCCGTCTTGTTTCATTTTTTTTACTTTCATATTTCTTTTTTCCTACTACTTCTTTTCCTTTTTCTCCTTTTTTTTTTTTGTTTAAACATTTTTCCAGTCCAAAGGCCAGAATCAACAAGATCAAAAATCAAACAGAAATCTTGAGCTTCCCTGAGGACACACATGGGGGATTTGGGAATGTCAGCTGTACAAATATGACGCCATCTTTAGACAAACTGTCTGGAAGGATGGGGGGACCAGCCCCTGTGTGTTGCATGCAGATGTCATGTGGTCATGCCTCTAGCCAGCTTTATTATCTGATAGATACGGAGCACAAATATTGACTTTTGCTATTTTTACTGTAACTGCAGCCATAAACATTGATTCCTGCAGGAGAGGGCAGACTAGGAAGAAAGCAGCAGTGTCTTCACAGGCCGGGAGAGTTTTGTCTTTGCCTCAGGACAGAACGTAGTAGGCTCTGAATGAGGTCCTCATGGAATGATTCAATACAGAAATAATAAAATGGTGATGATGTGAAAGATCCCATAGGTCTGACAGACTTGGAAGGAAAATCCCTATTGATTCTACATTGTCATCTGTGTTTATTTAGCCCACGCAAATTCTGAATGTAGGAGCAATAGAAACTTAGGAGACCTTAGCCTCCCTCTGAAGGTATGTGCTCTCATTGAGTTCGACTTCTTCTTATTCCAATGGCAGTGCACAATCGATGGCTACATCTCGCAGTTTCACCTCATCCATATCCCAATATGGCACGACAAGAGAGAAAATCAACCAGCACTCAGCATTTTGTTGGTCCTTTGTTGTAGGAGATTAAGGGATTCCTCTTTTGGTGGTGATCTCTTCATTTGGCAAGTGTGAAAAACCAAGGGGATTTTTTGATTTAGTGATTTATATTGTTTTTTGGATCCATAGTTTAAAATTTATGTTGCCAGTGTAGAGTAACTCACATTTCCTATTTGTTTTTTTTTATTTTAAATTCAATTAATTAGCATATAATGTATTATTAGTTTCAGAGGTAGAGTTCAGTGATCCATCAGTTGCATACAACACCCAGTGCTCCTTCCCTCGCATGCCCTCCTTCATGCCCATCCCCCAGTTATGCCACCCTCCCATCCCCCCTCCCCTCCAGCAACTCTGTTTGTTTCCTGTAGTTAAGAGTCTCTTATGGTTTGTCTCCCTCTCTGATTTTGTCTTATTTTCTTTTCCCCCTTGTTCCCCTGTGATCCTGTGTTTTGTTTCTTAAATTCCACATATAAGGAAGATCATATGATAATTGTCTTTCTCTGAGTGACTTATTTCGCTTAGCATAATACCCTCTAGTTCCATCCATGTTGTTGCAAATGGTAAGATTTCATTTTTTTGATGGCTGAGTAATATTCTATTGTGTATATATACCACATCTTCTTTATCCATTCATCTGTTGATGGACATCTGGGCTCTTTCCATAGTTTGGCGATTATGGCTGCTATGAACTTTGGGATGCAGCTGCCCCTTCAGATCACTGTGTTTATATCCTTTGAGTAAATACCCAGTAGTGCACTTGCTGGATTGTAGGGTAGCTCTATTTTTGACGTTTTGAGGACGCTCCGTACAATTTTCCAGAGTGACTGCACCAGGTGGCATCCCCACCAGCAGTGTAAGAGGGTTCTCCTTTCTCTGCATCCTCGCCAACATCTGTTGTTTCCTGACTTGTTAGTTTTAGCTATTCTGGCTTGTGTGAGCTGGTATCTCATTGTGGTTTTGCTTCGTGTTTCCCTGATGCCAAGTGATGTTGAGTGTTTTTTCATATGTCTGTTGGTCATTTGTATCACATTTCCTAGTTTATTAGACCTAGCATTTTCTGCATGAACCGACAAGATTGCATGAAGGACATTAGGCAGCCCTAAACCTGAGAGCAGGTCTACAGAATGACTGGTCTCCATTGCAGGAAGATGGAACTAGGCGGCTCAGCCAGGCACCCAAAGCCTCAGCATACTACAAGGCCGCAGAGTCTCCATTCTCAAGGTGCCTCTCATGCCGCCATCTAACCCAGGGCCCAGATCAGCCCACAGCAAAGAGATGTGCAACTTCTTCAGAGATTCAGGGAGTAGGAACAAAATTCACCAAGTCACTGTTAGGGGTCAAAAATCATTCAAATAGATAGAGAGGAATAAAGCAATGAATATGGTCCAGAGGTGGAAGAGTGCCTGTGTTGAACGTGGGAGGATATGCGACACATATTTGAAGGCAAGATTAAATCCGGTATTTCCAGGTGCCTGGGTGGCTCAGATGGTTAAGCGTCTGCCTTCGGCTCAGGTCATGATCCCAGGGTCCTGGGATCGAGTCCCGCATCGGGCTCCCTGCTCCTTGGGAGCCTGCTTCTCCCTCTGCCTCTCTCTCTCTCTCTCTCTCTCTCTGTCTCTCATGAATAAATAAATAAAATCTTTAAAAAAAAAAATAAATCCGGTATTTCCTTTGGAGTTGCTGTCAGGAAACTTAAGACATAAGACTTAAGGTAACAGCCTCTGAAACAAATAATGTAATATATGTTAAGAAAAAAAAAGAAGTAGAAGATAGCAGGAGGGGAAGAATGAAAGGGGGGAATCAGAGGGGGAGACGAACCATGAGAGACGATGGACTCTGAAAAACAAACGGAGGGTTCTAGAGGGGAGGGTGTGGGGGTATGGGTTAGCCTGGTGATGGGTATTGAGGAGGGCACGTTCTGCATGGAGCACTGGGTGTTATGCACAAACAATGAATCATGGAACACTCCATCAAAAACTAATGATGTAATGTATGGTGATTAACATAACAATAGAAAATTTTAAAAAAAGACTTAAGGTAACAGTAGCTCCATAGTCAAATGCTGCTGGTGCCTGCCTTTAAGAAAGCCATTCGTTAATTGATGAAATGAGTTGCTGGAGGGGTTTCTACTCATGAGCAGTGGGGTGGGACATGTTCCCATGGAAGAAAGACCTTGTTGTTTAGAGTCAAGCAGAGTTGGATGCAAGTCTATGTTCAGACACATATACTTTGCATGATTTCATGGGAGTTTCTCGGGTTTTCCTGAACCTTGTCTTCATTTTCTATAAAAGACAAAAATGATATTTATTGCCAGGCTGAAAATAAATAATATCTGTACCGTGTTGAGCATATATGCTTACTCCTTCTCTTCATTAGCATCCCCCATCCCCCAGGAGAAGACCAATCTGTAAAATATAGAATGCTATCTATCAAGCACTCTGCAGAATAGTGTGGGGCTGAGCTTAACTTAAGGGAATTCAGTGTGATCAATATCTCAGAAAACCGGCTGACATGTCCTATTTGCAGGGAAAGCTGCAGAAGTACCAAATTTGTTTAAACCTCACATAAAATATTAATCTCCTGTCTACCTTTGTGTGTACCTTCTAGAACACCTTTTCTTTCAAGCTTTTGTATAAAGAATAGAAAGGAAAGGTGCCATTGATTTAATTTCTCTCCACCACCAGCGATGTAATCCATCAGAAGGGAGGGAGTCTTTTCAAATTCCTGGCCTTAGAGGTCTTCTCTAATTTCACACTTGGTGATATGAGCTTGTCCCCTGAATCATCCGTTAAAAAAATTGTTTTTTAATGACTTGCAATCTCGAGGATTTTCGGTTGAGATTGCATAATAACTGTTAAATTATCCTAGATATACATCTTAAGTCTCCACTTGGAATCATGAAGTTCTTTAAACCAAAACACTTAAATCCCTATTCACTGTTATAAATACAAAGCAAATTCCCCTTTACCAATATCCACTGAACTTTCTCACTCATTTATATATTTTTTGAACTCTCTCACTTTAAGTAATTGTTATTAGATGACAGTGAAAGCATTTTCCTTTTTTTTTTGAGAGAGAGAGCACGTGACTGGGGGGGTGGGGGCAGAAGGAGAGGGAGAGAGAATCTTTTAAGCAGGCTCCACGCTTAGTGTGGAGCCCAGCGTGGGGCTTGATCTCACAACCCGGAGATCATGACCTGAGCTGAAATCAAGAGTCGGACGCTTAACTGACTGAGCCCCCCAGGTACCCCTACCGTGAAACCGTTTTTGTGTTCAGGTTGTATTTTATTTATATAGTCATTTTGATTCTCCAACATAACAAAAATGATAACTTTTGTGAGTTTGTGGAGTGACATTGACAGCAACCGTTAGGTCAGTTGGTCGTAGGAAGAATATATTGTTTTCAGTGTCAGTCCTGCCCTTGCTGAAACCAGTGGCATCCTTTTTAAGATGGGCAGTTGGAGGGGCCAGGCCAGTGCCAAGAAATATAATAAACTTAGGTGAGCTCCGCCAGTTAGGACCCAGGTCAAGGGCCCACCCTAGTAGGGAATGTGCAGGTAAGGATAACCCTGTAGGCCGGTTGGTCATGTCTCTCATGAGATTCCTAAGCCTAAGTGTATGCTCAGACTCATAAAATAGGAAACTGTTTGTAGACCCTTCCTGACTCCAGTGGGAAAAGAAGTATTTTTTGTATTATTTCAAGATCTAGGTAGGCAAATACAACCTTATTATGGTGGTTTGACCAGGACACTTATGGCCTAACACTAATATGAGACTATTTAAATGATTTGGGCATGAACATTGCATTTGAAACTACAGTATCTGCCTTTATGTCATGTTCTACTGGTTGAGTAACCTTAACCAAGGCACTGCTCACTCGTGTTTGGCTTTCTCAGCCACGAAGTGGGGATGGCCATTTCTGCTTTGCAATGTTGATAGGATTAGGTGAAATTCTGTATGGGAAGGGCTCCTAAGTTAAAAGTGCAACATACATCTGAGGTCCATTTCTCTATTCTCACACTTCTTACCTTCCCCCCACCTTTACTAAAAATTAAAGAGACTTTGATGACTTTCTGTTATTATTTTTTAAATATTCACCCATTTATTTGAGAGGGGGAGAGAGAGAGAGAGAGATAGGGATGAGAGGGAGAGGGAGAGTCTTTCAAGCAGACTCCCCGCTGAGTGCAGATCCGGACACAGGGCTTGATCCCATGACCATGAGATCACGATCTGAGCCAAAACCAAGAGTCAGATGCCACCCAGGTGCCCCGACTTTCTGTTATTTTTAAGATTGTTAAAGCCAAATACGTTAGCTTGTCATTCAGGGTCTCAACTTGCCCATTCTTCTTCCCCACTGTTTCCTTATACAAATCTTTAGCTGACAACAGCAGATCTGTTTTTCCCTAAATGTGTTCACTGTCATTGGGACATCTCACTAGGACTTCCAGTCATCCTTTTAAGCAGGATATCACATCTAGGAGCATCACCTCAGTGAAAGAGAGGACTGTTGGCTTTTAGGCACAGAAACTCTGAGGTCAGAATCCCGGCCCGATCTCTGGGCTTGGGTCATGCTAAAAGATTCTGGTGGGAGCCAGAATGCCAGCTTGTTAATTGCCAGACATTAATTGCCAACTATTTATGTTATGCCATAGCAACATCTTCGTGGAAATTCACATTATCATCATAGGTTTGCTGGGTGACTATGAAATCAGAGTTGAAGGAATCTATTCGATGATACTGGTAATGAGTGTGTTGTTCACACAAAGAGGTCCAGATCCCAAAGGGATACAGGTTTGTCGGTGCCCCTGAGAGGCTCTGGTCTCTCGGCAGAACTCTCAAGGGTGGACTGGTGCAGCTGGGTGGACGGACGTGAATGGGTGGGACCTGAAACCGCTCTCAGGCAGGGCCTGGCGGACAGGGGAAGCACCTGAAATTTAGTGTGTGTCTTTATAAGAGCTTTTAACTAGTCCCCAAGCTGATTCAGAGAGACAGAACAATGTCATATTTAGTAAGTAATGGTAGAGATGGAGACTGGGAGAAATCCCTGCACAGTTCTCTTTGGTTCGCTTATGAGTCATTTTTCCCCCCAATAAACAAACACCCACCTAAAACAAATGAGCTCACGTTGCTTTTCTTAGTAGCTTGTCATATATCTTCTTCCCCTCTTGCCCATGTTCTGTCAAAGATAAGAAATGATCTTGCAGAATTCTCACGAAGCTGAGATCACAAGCAGCCTGACCTGGAAACCTAATGGGAGATTCTTCTTGAAACATCCCAGCCCCATTTTCAGGGTCTCTGTGGTTCATCTTCAGATAACCATCTTCAGCTCCTTACAGCCTGTCCATCACCTCATCTAGAGTATTTGCCGCTCTTACTTTGTGTCAAACTCCAAAGAGTTGGGGGAAAAACATTTTGGGGGGCAGGCAGTTCAAGAAAAGTCAAGGTTGCTTGGTGACTTGGTCTTTCCACTCTTTCCCACACTGCACACCAGAGAGCTAAACTCCAAAGAACTCTGTGCACAAACAAGAAAATCACACCATCCCGATTCCTTGACCACGTTGTGGGACTAACCGCGAGGAATCTCGTAGGATTGCTTATTAATTCACAAGCCTCCCTGAATGAGTTTATCAGGCTGTATTTTTGTTCTAAGATCTGTGATATGTTTTCCAGTATTCTGAAATGCAGCTGTGTTATTATCACTGTGTACGGAATAGAAATGTTCAGTCACCTCTGAGCTATCAACTAGAATATTCCTCAGGGATATCACGCCACTAGGTGAAAGGAGCATCACTAAGTGGAATGACAGCCATCTGGTTCTGCTGAACATTCGGGGGGTGGGGAGGAGCAGTCTATGGGGGGGGGTAGTGTGCAGTCTGAAAAGGTGTATTGAATCCTATAATTGCTTATTTGTTTTCATCTGTGGTCATTATTTTGAAACCTCAAATAACAGTAAAGAAGATCTCAGTGTTTTCTATTTCTGAAGGAAGGCATAGATTTTAAAAGGGCTCGGGAGGGGCGCCTGGATGGCTCAGTTGTTACGGGTCTGCCTTTGGCTCAGGTCATGGTCCCGGGGTCCTGGGATCGAGCCCCGTATTGGGCTCCCTGCTCCGCGGGAAGGCTGCTTCTCCCTCTCCCGCTCCCCCTGCTTGTGTTCCCTCTCTCGCTGTGTCTGTCAAATAAATAAATAAAATCTTAAAAAAAGGGGGGGGCTGGGGAATAACCAGTATATAAACGAGTCTCAGAGCAAATACAGAGACAGTTCTTAAATGAGTGCTTTACCAATAAACATCCCTATAACGGAGAGTATAAAGGTAATAAAATATAGAACGTGGAGCTTTACGCAGGCAAAGCTCACTGTCCCGTTCAAGGTCCTTTGCAGTTTTTAACTTAAACGAAGAATAATTGACAAATGTGATTATGTGTATGTAAAGTGTCCAGTGTGATATTTTGAGGTACACCAACATTGTGGAATGGTTACCAAAATCAGGATAATTAAGGTCCTTTCTCCTGTAACCATCTTTGCATTCATGCCCCATGAAGTAATGCTCTCTATTTCTGTGGATTCGTGTATGAAAGACCCTGAAAGCGAATCCTGCACATTTCTAATAGTACTTCCCTCCGTGAAAGCAGGAGACTCATGAAGAAATTCATTTTTAGACAAATGGACTATTTGTTAAATAGTATACTGTTAGAATGAACTCATTCTGGAAATGAGGAAATTGAGGAGGAGTACAAATTTTTAAAAGTTACACAGTAGTAAAAATCAGATAACCTCGCAGAAGTGCTAAGCCTGCCCAGCTGAGCAATTTAGGGAATTTTTCAAGATCTCTGGAGCTCGACTTCCTCATCTGATGGAGATGTTTCCTGGTTGCGATTAAAGACTTTCTCAGGGGGCTCTGTGGTTTCCCCCCAGCTCCTGGCCGTGCCTCAGCCTCTGGGATTGGAGGGACCAGGGGGTCCGGGGAGGCTGGGGAGAACACTGAGTGGGTGTGTCATGGGGGGTGGTTGCTAGTGCTCTAAGACCCCACCCCAGTTCAGATCCAACCAGCTCTGCTCTCACTTTACTTTTCTAAAGTGTCCTTTTGCATTAAACCAAGTCCCCAAAACTCTGGGCTTGTTTTCCATTGGAAATTCTAGTACTACAAAACACTGAAACCAAACCCAAACAACCAGTATGAGAAGATCCTAGAGCTACTAGTAGTGTGCTCTGGGCTGAAAAGTACAATTTACGTAGAAGTCACATTGAGGGGGACACCTGGGTGGCTCAGTCGTTAAGCATCTGCCTTCGGCTCAGATCATGATCCCAGGGTCCTGGGATGGAGCCCTGCATGGGGCTCCCTGCTCAGCGAGGAGTCTGCTTCTCCCTCTGCCCCTCCCCCTACTCATGCTCTCTCTCAAAAAATAAATTTAAAAAAAATCTAAAAAAAAAAAGTCACATTGAGTCACTCAGCCCCTGTCTCAGCCAAATGTCTGCCTGTTGAGAGAGGCAGCAAGCAAGCGAAGATAAAGCTCACTGTCCAGCCCTCCCTCACACGTTCACTCTGCTTACTCTCACCATGGTACTGCTGTTTGTGCAAGTCTCCTCCCGACCAATTGATTCTTTCATTTTAAGATTCAAACTAAGCAATTTTATTTATTATTTATTTTTTTTAAAGATTTTATTTATTTATTTGACAGAGAGAGACACAGTGAGAGAGGGAACACAAGCAGGGGGAGTGGGAGAGGGAGAAGCAGGCTTCCCACCAAGCAGGGAGCCCAATGTGGAGCTTGATCCCAGGACCCTGGGATCATGACCCAAGCCGAAGACAGATGCTTAACGACTGAGCCACCCAGGCGCCCCTCAAACTAAGCAATTTTAAAAATCAGTTGGAACATCTCCCATTGCAAACGAGAGAAAACACAATAACATTTATTTTTTTTTAAAAAACAAGGATTTTTTTCCCATATAATTGAGGAGCTAAAGGCTTTAAGTTTAGATGGATCCAGTGGCCCAAGTGATACAGTGGTCCTCTCCTCTTCTCTGTGCTCTGTGTTGTCTTGTTCTCAGGTTCCGGGTGGTGACAAGATGGCCACCTTCCGTTCAATCTAGCCTAAGGGGAATATTCCTCTCTGGTCATCTCTCTCTGGCCACTTTTCATGAAAGTCCAGAGATTTACTGATTGGACCAACTTCAGTCATTGGAAATCCAGATCCCAATCACTAGGAAAGGGAGGTTGGTTGCTCCAGTTGACCCGAATAGAGTCTTACCTTAGCCAAATGATACACTGCGATTGGGGATGGGGGATCCTCAAAAAAATTACTGTTTCCTGAAATGTAGAATAAATACAGAAAAGGTCCACAATAACATCCCTGCTGGCTTCTGTGACTGTGCTTACAAAAAGTTCTGAAAACACTAGAAAGTAGGATTCTTTGTGGGACCATTTCTGCAGCGTCCTCTGTGGCTTGTGAGTCTAAGTCAAGAACCAAGGACAAATGTCATCTCTCTGCAACTTAAGTTTCTTAAGATAACTTGTTTTTAACAAGTTTTTGAAGCGATACACCTTTTTCTTTAAATGTCAAGCATTTTCAAGTCATGTAAAAATGTATCAGTACTCTCTCTTAAGCAGATCCACATCAGGCAGCCTGAAGAATGAGTCTCAAGTAGAATAAGAGAAGAGTCGGAGAGAATGAGAGTTAGCGCATGAAAAATAGCAATTTGTGCACATAATGGGAACCTCTAGGCATGTTATCCTTAACAAAGTGATTTTATTAGCAACGTCTCTATTTAAGCACAAGGAAGACATTACTTTTTAGTTCATTAAGCATTCCAAAAGTGTTTTTAATGACATCTTGACAGTAATTTCAAATGGAAACCCATTCATATGCATATGTAGAAATGACTATTCAAAAAGGTACGTATATTCTCGCGCACACACACACACACACACACACACACATACGAAATTATTATTTGACTTGATTCTGTAGCCTGAGATGACAAGGAAAGCAAAGATCAGACTTCCAAACACAAAACACATGTATATCGAGAGGGCCGTAACGTGGAAGGAAAAAAACAAATTTCTTCTCATATTTTGCATCAATTTTTTTAGAGTCAGGAACAGCAGAGACGCTTCTTATTGGTTAAAATTTCATAATTCTGAATTCGATCAAATCACAAAACAGCAATCAGACTGTAGTTTTTAAACCGTATGGATAATTTTTTTTTTTTTTTAGATTTTATTTATTTATTTGACAGAGAGAGACACAGCGAGAGAGGGAACACAAGCAGGGGGAGTGGGAGAGGGAGAAGCAGGCTTTCCGCCGAACAGGGATCCCGATGCGGGGCTCGATCCCAGTACTCTGGGACCATGACCTGAGCCGAAGGCAGATGCTTAATGACTGAGCTTCCCAGGCGCCCCTAAACTACATGGTTAATTAAGGAAAGATGGAAGTAGTAAGAATTCGCTAAGAATATTGAATTATCCCATCTTTATTTTGTTAAGAAGATAAAGGTCCCCAAGTCTCTGAGGACAGCATAGTTATAGGTGGACAGCAAATATTCTTTTTTCTACATGCCCTCCCGGTGCATAGGGTTTGGGTTTCCTTGTTGACTGAAGAGTCCAGATGAAGCCAGGACTTTCACATCCGTGGGCTCAGATCTGAAGAGTGTCCTTGATGTGCAGATTGCTCTCAAATTCCCTGCTGGCAGTCTCCTAAGAAACGTGGAAAGCTTCTCAGGAATTTGAATTACCCAGTTAATAGAGAGGTGTCTGCTCAGACTGAGAACTTCTCAGCTTTACTCAAGCCTGATCAGTATTCCAGGGGAGAGTTATTTCCCAAGTGCAAAATGGACTTGTCGTTCATTGTGCGACCAGAAGGGGGAGCCATAGTGTAAAGGTATCTGAGGCCATTCGGATTTTCTATGTGGATGAATAGTCACATCACAGATTACATAACTTGTGGTGCACCACAAAGGAAATCAATGCTATCATAGTGAAATTATGTAAAGAATATCTGGGTAAAGATGGCTGTCTTCATATTCCCATGTATGTGATCAAGATTGAATAGTGAAAAATCTACCAATCTTAGGAAGTATTGATAGTTGCTATCAATATGTCAGAAATCTTAAGGTTCTTTTATAGCACAGATCAAAAAAGAGAATTTATTGGATAATGGGCTTCAGTGCTTGAGGCCTGACTGAGGAATATGTTGAGGGACTCCCCGAAAGGAACCCCTACATCTAGAAGTAGCAGGTGCTCCTCAATTTGGACAGGTTGGCATTGGGGAAAGATGAGCTTTGCTTCTAACTTTGACGAGAGCTCAAAGCACCAGAATTTACGTGGGGCAGAGAAACCTAGCTGTGGCATTTGTCCTTGACCTACACCAGCAGGGGATGTACCTGTAATGAACGCAGGCACTGATCCAGCCTTCTTCTGTCTTTACAAGTAACCAGGAGGTGCAACCTGAGGCACAGAGGCTTCATGCCCTCTTGTTTTCCACACCTTACAGAGAAGTGGACCTCAGTTTCGGCAAAGTAAAACTAGACTTCTTTCTTTTCCTGAGTCTGAAAAATATATAAGTATTATAGTTAAAGCAGATCAAACTAAACCCATTTGAGGTACACTCACCTCTATAAGGGTAAGCGAACTGAAAAAGAAGACACATGCAGGGGGGTGGGGGAAATCGTTGATGGAGATTATGGAGGGTACTTGTGATGCATACTGGGTGTTGTATGGAAGTGTTGAATCACTATATTATACATCAGAAACTAATATAATGCTGTATGTTAATGAACTGGAATTAAAATAGAAACTTAAAAAAAAAAAAAACACAAAGGAAAGATTCTGCCAAAGAAGAGAAACAACCTGAAAAATCCAGTCAACATAGCCCGTGAAATGGAATTCCTACATGAGATCGAATACAGCATTAGGAAATCTCTCATTGGTATTCTGGTCAAGTTTGAGAGGATGTGACATCTTTGCAGCTAGAATAGGCAGTCATAAAAAGGTACAGATCTGAAGTCAGGCAGATTGTTTACAGACAAAAAGCAAGCTGGTTAAATTTTAAAATGCCATGAAAGAAGTGAACTGAAGAGAGTCTGCCACAAAACACTGAGTCACTCAAGTAGAAGGAAGTTGAAGAAAGTCTCTCAGAACTCAGAGGAAAAGCATCCTGACCCAAAATGGATGAAAAAAAGACAGGAGACATGTTTTGTGTATTAAGAATAACAAAAGTAAAAAAAAATAATAATAAAAAGAAAGGAGACATGTTTTGTGTATTAAGAATAACAAAAGTAAAAACAAAAATAATGGAGCAGATAAGGGAGAAGAAATCACCAAAACAAGAGCAAAGAAAGTTGTTAAATTGAGTAAGGATTATTATTTTATGTAAAAGGTTTAGCACATCCCAGGAAAGATTTATTTAATGAAGTCATTCATGGGATGTAAATTATCAAGCACCTTTATGTCATGGCCCTGAGCAAGGGCAGACATGGTCCTTGTTCCAACAGAGTTGAGTTTACCTCATAAGAGAGACAAATCACAATCAGCGGCATAAAGCATGGAAAGTTCTGGGAGAGAAGTGACAAGCTTAAAAGAGAGGCACTTTAATTGGCTTAGGGGATCAGGTGTGATTTTCCAGAAGATGTGATATTTTAGCAGCCTTGAAGAATATGCAGGCATTATCTAAATGAATAAAATAATCTTAGTGGGCAAAAAGGGATGTGGTCCAGGTGGAAGTAACAGCCTAGGGAAAGTCTCAAAACTGAAAGAGAGTGGCACAAACAACCAAAAAAATCCCAAAAGCCTGGATAATCAAAGAAAAGATGAGTTAATGAGGTTGAAGGAAAACCAGAGGCTATGTTACAAATGATCTTGTTGCCTCTAGGACTCACTTTAACCATTATGCTAGCATTAAGGATATAACATAAAGATAAGGACTTTTAGTAATGATTACATGTGTTATTTCAAAGGGGCTGTCCAGTGATAACGTGAAGAATGAGCAGTGGAAGAGCAAGACTTATTGTGGGAGACCAATTAGGAGGCCATCACGGGAATTTAGGGAGTGAAAGGTAATCTTTAGTGGCCCCGGGAATGGAGAGAAGTAGGTAGATGTGAGATATTTTTAAGAGATAGAAGTGACTTTCAATTAATCGATGTCAATATCAGGAAGAAGGGGGAGTCAAGGATGACAGCCACGTGGAAATGCCATGTGGAAAATCTTGTCCCCGCACCCCCAAGTATTTGGAAGCACATTTGAAAGGGAGGACTAGGTTTCAAACACGGCATGACAGTGAAATGGTAAAGGATTTACAAGAATTTATTTCTCATTGAAGAGGAGCTTCGATTGGCAGAGTAGAGCTTTCTTGGAAGAAAGGAGGAGAGATTTAAGAGAAAGTATAAAGACATATGTGGAAGAGAGGAGATAAATGAATGAGAAAGTGTTGCATCTTATTCATTGGGAAAGTACAAGAGATGTGATATGAGGTATGAGACATGATGAAGTAAAATGAGAGCCACATCGAGGTGGATTCTAGACATATTTTTTTAGATGTCATGTTTAATGGAAAAATGCAATAAGTATCTAAGCAGAAGGAAATGAACACCGAAGTGGGAGATAAAAGCAGTGTGTCACCAGATGGTGTTGGCAAATATCAGACAACTGTGGGACAACACTTAACAGATTTTGAAGTGGAAAGATTGTGAGACCAGAATTTTATACCCAGCTGTTGTTTATGTCAGAGGGTGCTAAAAATTCTCGGAAATGCAAGGATGCAGAAAATACAGCACCCAACATATGCTTCTTGGAAATATACTCAGAGAACTCTAGCCAATTAAGAAATGATTCAGTTAGGAACATGCCTTCTGTACCAAGATGGCAGACTAAGTAAATATACACCCCACCAGTTCTTGTTCAAATCCCAGGAAAATGACCAAAGGAATAAAAGAATGAAATTAAATCCTTAGCAGTCCCAGAAAACAGAGAGGTTTTTATCAGCAGGAATTTTAAGGAATTTTAGAAAATTATAAAGTAGACTAGTTTGGTGGAAAATAGAGCCAAGAAAATCACAAACAAGTAGAGACATCTGGAATGGGTCACTGAAGAAGGGAGTACCAGTCTTCCCCACAGAGCCCTGGAAAAATGCCAAGATCATCATCAACAAGAGCTGGAAATATTTGTTGAATGATGTTAAATGAATGAGCAGCCTGTGTGGCAATTAGCAGCATAATTAATTGAAGGGTTGCCAGCCCAGCTGGACTGGTCCTCAGCTCTGGTACACAGGAGGCTGGCTGTGGGATTTTCTCTTAGGATGTAACAGATGAGATGAACTCTATAAATAAAGTGGAGGCTCTGTCTCCCAGAAAGAGAAAAATAATTCTTATTATTATTCTTTTCCTAAGCAGTTGTGCAGACCGATGAAATGCCCTAAAACTCCCTGCTTTCAAAGAAATATCTTGCTTGGCTTACTCTGATTTTTTTTTTTTTTTTGAGGTGAGACCTTCACCTGCTTATAAAGCAGTCCATTAGCAGAACATCCCCACCCATCCACCCAAACTGGACTGGAACATGGTCCCAATCAGGGCAGAGTCCTGAGGTGGGAATGGGACCCTCCACAGTTGCTGAGGAAGGCAATTGCTGAGTGACCAACATTGATCCGCTCTAGTCCTTCATTCATAATTATAAATGGACAAGCAGACACTGAGGGACAGCAAACCATTAAAGAGAAGCATCTATAGGCACACGTGGACTCCATAGAACAGACGGTTCCTAAGGGATTAACAAAGGCAGCAGAGGATAACTGAACATTTTAGCTGCGAGCATCAAAAATATTTGAAAGAATATCGAATAGATAGATTGAGAGATAGGTTTCTTTGAAAATCAATTGACTAATAAATAAGAATTTGAGAGTTTTTAAAAATTAATGTAAGAAGTTTTGTGAAGAAAAAGTTCTGGGAAGGACTGAATATTACTATAGACTGGGCTAAAAAGGAATTGTGAAGGCATCTCCTAGAATGTAGTAATAGCAAGGATACAAAAACTATTGCTTTGTAATTAACCTTTTCCCACCTCCAGAAACATGTAAGATTGTCTGTTTTTGGAATTCAGCCATTTCACTATTGGTATCAAGTACATCATGGTTCATATTTTTTTTTAGAACAGATCAATTTTCTTTTATAATATTGTGATTTTTCTACTTCTCCAGTACCTGCCTTATATTTTTGTGGAACTGCTGCTCCATGCTTTTTGAATTACTCAGTACATTTGCCATGTCTCTTAACTTTTCCAGGGAAGTGACAATATTTCATTGTGTTTTAAAATATTTAAATATGTTCATGGGGCTTAGAAAACACAATGAAAGGTTTTCCTTCATGTCATTTCCTTCTTTTTGTTCATCTGAACTTTTGAAAGTATAATAATGACAGTTTTAAATAGAAAAAAACATTATTTATAAAACTACACTCTCTGTCGTTTCACTCTTTGCTGTTTTTATTGTTCTTTATTCTTTTCTTTTTTAAAGGGAGTTCTGGGTGTTTTATTACAGAGACACAGGCGCAACATGTGAAGAGCCAAATAGACCTATGGGAGTTGATACACAAATTGTCAATTCCCTTTTAGTCTATTCGCCCCTCCTCCCCCCAAAGTCACCATCTCCTCTTTCAGCTGATTTCTGCAGTGTTTTCTTGCATATCTCTAAATAATGTGTTGGTCTTGCTGCTTCTTGATTTTTCAGCTTTATGCATTATCTTTTGACTTCCTGCTGGGTAAGATGAGGCTGTAACTGTTTTTCACCCTTTGAGCACTCTCCGCAGAAACCCATCCTTCTCTTCCCCTTCAATCTTTCCATACCATCTTTCTGTTTTAGCTTCATTGCTTCCATTGTTATGATCACGTGAATGCTAACGAGAGCTGAACCCTGGTGACTCTTCCATTCCTGTACAACTTTTTACATTTCTAGGAATCAGTAATTATCTTCTTGTTCATTTGCTGTCTCAGTTTTCTATGTATTTATCACCGGTTTAACCCAAAGTGTCCAGGAGTCATCTGAGTCTCTTCTCAATATATTCATTCACATTAGTCATCCCAACACTTTAAATTTTTTAAGATTTATTTATTTATTTGGGAGAGAGAGAGAGAGTGAGCAGGGAGAGGGGCAGAGGGAGAGGGGGAGAAAAAATCTCAAGCAGACACCCCACTGAGCACAAAGCCTGACTTGGGGCTCGATCTCATGACCTTGAGATCATGACCTGAGCCAAAACCAAGAGTCAGATGGTTAACCGACTGAGCCACACAGGCACCGCATAACACTTCAATATTTTTGAAGAAATTTCTCCATGACTTGTTGCAGTGTGGAATGCTTTTTTTCTGCAAGGGTTATCCTAGGTTCTCCAGTCTTCTTCACCATCCTGGGGATGTGTCCTTACTTCTCTCTTGGGTTGGATAACCTGTTTCTTCGATCTCATGACTTCTTTCTAGGTTTACTCCCTTGGTTTGATGGAGCATGTCCTCCAATGACTTTCCTTGGAGGGATGAAAAGGAGGTAAATTTTTTTAGACCTTCAATTGCTGAAACTGTTTATATTTTTGCCTGACACTTGATTGATAGTTTAGCTGGATACATAATTTTAAGAATGGGAATAGGAAAGTACTGCATGCTTTTCTTTTAGTTTTCAATATTTGCTACCAAGAAATATGAGGCCCATGGGATTCCTGATCTTTTGTGTGGAACTTTTCATTTAGTATTCCCCTCTGGGACACTACGGGGTTTCTTCTTTGTACCCAGTCTTTGCTTGCTCAGGTACATTGAATAGAAACTAATTTCTAAGGTGCTTTCAACCAAGCCTTCTTATTTTAGCCCATACTCTCCCTTTACCTCCACTTTGGAAAGTAGCTGGTATGCATGCTCACTGAGGCTTTTAAGGGTTCTGCATTATAATCTGTTTTCTCTACTGCTGGTTTAGATTCAGACTTCTTAAATAAGTCCCTTATTATTTATCCATCTACTTTTAGATTTTAAAATTTTATTGCTCTTCTCCCTCTGCTCTATCTTTGTGAGTGTTTATTTTATGAAATCTCCCTGTATTTGCCTTTTATCAGGGTTTTAGGAGGGAAGGAATGTACATGCATGTGTTTAATCTGCCATCTGTATCTGGAAATTGATTTTTTAGTGTATTTGCTAATGGAAATAATTGTGCTACTGTACTGTACCTGATTAAATCCAACTCTCTAAATAAGTGAAGTCTTGGGCCTCTGTGTTAATCAGTATAGGCTGGTAATGTGTTATAGCAATAGCAAACCCAAGGCTTAAGTAGCTTCATGCAAAAAGTTTAATTTTTACTTTTGTTTAATGTCCATTATGGGTGGGAGGGGCTCTGCCCTTTGGTCCCTGGGGGTTGACAGAGGCTCAACCATCTTGCAGCTGGACAATCTGAAACATACAACCTTCTTGGTTCCCATAGTCAGGACAGAGAGAGTTGGGGAATCTCACATTGGCAAGTGAATATTTTAGCCTGAAAATGATATGATTACATTATGTCAGCCAGGATGTTTCATGATCATGATTTCCTGAAAGAAGCAGGAAAGTATAATCCACACAGGTGTTTGAAAAGAAGAGATATTAAGGGAGCACAAGAAATCTCCACCCTGGCACCTACCATACACCTTTAGATAAACATTGACCTGAGAAGGTGTAGATTCAACTCAATTCAGTGGCTTAAAAGGACATGTAGTTTATTTATCTCTACTGTAACACATTGAGATGAGCCTCCAAAGTTGGTGGGTAGCTACGCCCCATACCAGCTGCATTTCACCCTCACAATGCTGCTCCTGAGACTCAGAAAGGTTATGTAACATGCCAAGAGTCCCTCCCCTGATGGGTAGGAAGTATAGAGACAGAATACTCACAGTAAGGGCTAAGTGTGGAAGATCCTAACATTTAAGTCCCCAAACCTTTCCTTCTACACCTTCCCATACCCTTCTTCCACGGGAGATGTGCCATTATGTTTGAAAACACCAGAAAAGGTGTTTATGGAAAAAGATGAAAGCTGCTAGTGACAGAACATTGTGGAGCCTAGTTGTGGAAAAGATGAAGAAGATTTCATGCCGGGATTCTCTGAAAAAAGAAAAACAAACAAACAAACAAACAAAAAACCAAACCACTAACCAGTGGTGCTTCTGTGGTTACTTTGGTGGGAACTTTGACTCAATGTGGTGAAAACTGGAAGGCTTTATGCGAATTGCTTTCAAAGCATGTGATCAAAGTGTCCATTTTTACAAGCAGGAATTGCTTAACCATGGAATAGACATCATGTGATTTCAAATAATACACAATAAGTGGGAAGTTTTCTTCCTGGTGTTCCTAAATTCATTTTCTTTCAACATGCCTCACCTTAGAGATGATAATCAAGCTTCCAAATGTATGGAGCTAAAAGATGAAATCTTAAAGTCCTGAAATACAGAAATGTCAGGGGAAATAACAGAGAGTTAAGGTATTTCTACACTGTCAGCTAGCTTCCCCTGCTGCCACAGTGCTCCTTAGCATCTCCTAATAATCTATAACATCGACTTCATTCTAATCCCACATCAATTATAAGAAGCATCATAGGATGGAGAGACAAACCCTTTTAAATATAACTTTGGATCACGACATTCTAACTGCAAGTTCAGAAATCTCCTAAGAAAATTAATTTTAGAACAGAAGGAAGCATAGTAAGTGGATGGTTATGACCAGTACTGGGAGGTAATTTTCAGCTGACTAATGGTGAGCCAGCTAGCGATATTTTGGCACAATGTGGAACAGAAAACGCTTCTGGCTCAGCTAAGACTGTAGATCAAAAAGGGCTTCATTTCCCTGGGAAGGCAGAGGATGCTGTGGGAGGGGAAGGAGAATCGTTTCTGCAGAAGCTGGGAATGAACTTGATGGCTTAAGGAAATGGCTTGGATGAGACTGATTGTCCCTTCAGCCAGGGAACTTGATTTTGATTACAGTTTTAAAACATCATGATATGAAAAAGGAATCTTAGATTTCTCTGGGAGCTAAAACCTGGGCCCTTTAGAGCATTTACATTGTGTTCATAATTCCCATTTTCTAAGCTTTATAGACCAACTGTAAGGTAAACACAGTTGCTTTCACTGTTGAAAACAAACATAGCTTCCAAAATAAATTCAAGAAGCCCAACACTTGTCCCAAGTAATTATTGGGTTTGGGTGTTGGGTCTGCCTGGATGAAAATTGCGAAGTTGACAAAAATGATAAGTGACTTACTCTACCATGGTCTCCTTCCTCTCTTCCTCATCTGGGCATTCCACCTACTCAAGTGTTATCACGCCTCCCAAGCTAATCCTAGGCAAAGAGTGAGCTAATGTGTTTAATGGTAGGAATGCCTTCCAGAGTATGAGTAAGTTTCAAAAGAAAACAGGCTTCAGAAGAAGAAATGGCAAGACAGGATTTTGGTCTAATGCTGAATGGTGGGTTCACCCCATTCATTCATTCATTTGGGGAGGGACTCACAGATGAATACTGAGAGTGTCTGCACCAAGCATTTGAAGGCCAACCCTGAACCAAGCATCATTTCATTTAACGCTTATAATAAAAACCTACTGAAGTAGGTGCATTGCATCCTCTATGTCACAGATGAGGAGAAACCTTTGGTGTGGGATACTGATGTCCCACCTAAGGTCAAGCAGACTTGAACCAAGGTAGAGTTGCCTGACAGCAGAGCCTGTGTTCTAACTTCTCCACAACAAGCCTGGGATTAGAACACATGGTAGAGGCCAGCACCAGGCACCTTGTGCCAGCCAGCATTCCCCCATGTCCAAGAGTGGCCTGGAGCAAGCCTCGTTAGGCTAAGGGATTCTGTAATATTCCGAAGCATCCCATGCCAACTGGAATCCAACAATTATGAATAATTTCTACCAATTAAGCTTCTAAAAAATTTAATTATAAAGAAGTGGCATTCCCTCCCGACTATGGTTGATATTGTGTAGGCAAGAGGGTGGTCTCCTACTACGCATCCTCCTCACCTCACTTCCTGTCCCCACCAAACACCCCCCACATCAGTGGACACACTTGGACAAGGCGTCAGAGCTGAGAGTCGTCTCTGTTAGCTGTTCTGTGAAGCCAAACCCTGCAACTGTTCCCTGTGTCTCTCCTTGTCTGTGTGATGGAAGTGCTTCCTCAGGATGTCCCCTCCTCTGTGGGAAACAGTTGCTGTTCTTCACAATAACACTGATTCCGGAGTGGATTACTTTCTGGTCACTTGCTATGAAAAGTAGGAAGGTAAAGGACACGTTTCTTGAAGATGTCACCCCATGGAGACGCACACTCTTTCTGAGGATGGTTCCAGCAGTGTCTTAGGCAAACCCCCTTATCCTGCTCATTCCTTTCCTGCAGCTGAGGTTTAGAGGCAGGGAGGTCCGCTTTGGACCCTCCAGCATGTTACTGAGTACTGTATGAGAGGCATCCATGTGAAAATATCTTTTGTTTGTTTAACTGTGGAGCCGATTAATATCTACGACCACATTTTGGATACTCCAAAGCACTGTTAAGACTGACCTAATATTCACAGCTGGACCTCAATATTATTTCAAGGCTGTCGGATGCCCGCAGCCAGGCCACTTTGTTTCCCTGGAGCACAAGACTGCACAGAACACCAACCTCAGACAAGATTACTCTGAGATAAAATGAAACAAAACAGGGCCACTTCCTAATTTTGTCTCAGATAAAAACAAGGTCATGGTGACATCCACAAAATACTGAGTCATAAAACCACCCCACTCTCTGATAGCATCCAAGCTCAAGGGGAGCCTCCCTTCTTTAGACCACTCCCCAAATAATCCCAACCCAAACTCTATTCCTAGAATGGGTTTTTTTTTTCTAATATTCTCTTACTGAGATACCCCGCCCCCCGCGCGCACACACACACACACACACACACACACACACACATAATTTTCTGTGGTGTATGTTCTCCCTTGTGAAAGGAATAATAAACCCTATTCTTTTAACCTCAGGTGTATTCCTGTTGGACTTGGCTGCTGGGCATTGACAAACCTCATGTTTAACCCAAAGTTCGCCGCTGCAAAGCCAAGGTAATTAATGGTCTCCTTATGCCTCTCCACCCCATCCAATGCCTGTGATCATCACATAGATAAAGACTCTAAGGTGGGACAATTTCCCCTGCACTCCTAGGGACTCTAAGGGTCTAAAATCTCTAATTGAAAAGACTCTAAATTCTTTTCAATTAGGAAAATGGTCAAGTGCCTTGCTCATGGTGGGTCTTGAGAATCATCTTCATCCTAGAAGGCATATACACCCTCTAGACTAGAAGGCATATATACCCTCTAGACTCCACAGGGAAAGGTTTGTACAGAACTGGCTAGTGGAACAATGGGAGGCACACGTTACCCAGATGCTTCCTGTGTGCATAAATGTGTGTAGTTGGGCTCATGGGCAGACATCCAATGATTGCTGGTCCAAGCCAGCAAGTATGTGCATGCGTG
Source organism: Eumetopias jubatus (assembly GCF_037043125.1). NCBI lineage: Eukaryota > Metazoa > Chordata > Mammalia > Carnivora > Otariidae > Eumetopias > Eumetopias jubatus. The sequence continues at coordinate 73,057,261 of NW_028274816.1, read as the reverse complement.
AGACAGGACTGGTCTAATGCAGCACAAGGTCATGGAGTGCTTGGTAAACTGGCAAGAGCATGTCCTTTCTGAGAAGGAGACAACTTAATTGGTGCTTGTTGCTGCCATAAAGCCGTGGGGTCCCGATGTGGCCAGACATTTGGATTTTTCAAGTGAAGCGGAAATGCAGATTTTAAAATGTGAACTCTCCTGATTTTCCGATGCTGGTATTCAATTCAAATGTTTAATAATACTATGGATATTTTGACAGCCACATAACAAAGCAAATTTAGGCTATTGATTTGTGACTCTGCCATATCACTTCCTCCTCTTTTAGAGAGTGAGATGAAAGAAAGCATAATAAGAACATTTGAATGGTTATTCCTAAGTCTACTTAAAAATGTTTCCTTGCCATAGAAGTTATTCTTTGCATGTTTTCCTAGAAAAAATAAAATTTTAAATATTTGGTTTTCCTTATAAATACACGCAATTCTTAATTATTTCCATTAGGCTGATCTCTGTGAGCAGTTCTGTGATAACAAATAGGAGCTCAGGGAAACGAGCAAAGTCACTACTTCTAAGGTTGAAGATTACAGTCTGAGCTTATGGTGAATTATTATAAACAAAGGGATATACTTTGTTTTGAAAATACTAAAAATATCAAAATTATATTCTTGGTTCTGTCAGACCCTTTAATAAAGTTATTTGTTTCACAAGAATAAGTCCTACAAATTTATTTAAAAGTTAAATAAAAGGAAACTATAAAGCTGTAAAATAGATTTATGAGCTTCTCTAACATAGCAAAATGCAACAAAAAGAGTTGTTCCCCCGTCCCATCACTGTGTTTATATTTTAAGGTTATGATGTTGTCTGACAATTAGTTGAGGTTTTGCTGACTTGATTGACAAATGGTGTAATTCTCTTTCATATTTCTTTTAAGAGTTTCTCTCTGTGTGTTTTGGGGGGTGTGTGTGTGTGTGTGTGTGTGTGTGTGTGTGTGTTGTTTTTTCTTGGAAATAATAATTGTTTACGACTTGGCAAAACTTCAGTACCCCTGATGATTAAAAAAAAAAAAAATCTAGTCCTATCTATCAACCCACTGAGTTGTATGCTTGAGCTGGGAAAAGCTCTTTAGAATATAAAGACACATAATATAGCACTTGCTGTACAAGGGCTTATAATCAAGACTCATACAGAGAAATAGAACAGCCTCAATGACCATTGAGTTTAGCTCCAAACAATGTTTGAGCAAATACTCATCCAGTCTACTCTTAAGTTCTTCCAGTAATACAGAACATACAAATCCCAACCCTTACTTTATCTTGAATAGCTGTAATAGAAAGTTCTTTTTTGACAAGGACTGATACATCTCATTTTTTTAAATCTCGCTTTTCACATCAGGCCATAAGAAATAAGTACAATCCTCCTTCCACATGGAAACCCTTTAGATTTTTTTTTATATTTTATTTTATTTTATTTTAAGATTTTATTTATTTATTTGACCGAGAGAGTGCACACAAGCAGGGGGAATGGAGGGAGAGGGAGAAGCAGACTCCCCACCGAGCAGGGAGCCCAATGTGGGGCTCAATCCCAAGACCCTGGGATCATGACCTGAGCTAAAGGCAGACGCTTAACCAGCTAAGCCACCGAGGTGCCCTGAAACCCTTTAGATTGTTCAAGTTAGGTTTCCTGTTTTCTCCAAGCTAAACCGAACACGCTGTGAGTTCCACATTGTCTTGACATCACGCCTCCTTCAAACATATTCTCTTTCTCACCATCCTGGCCGGCTATCCTTCCTTGTGCTCCAGTTTGTCTAAATCTGCTCTGAGGGGTGGATCCTGGCAATGATGAGGCCAGTAAAGAGTGACACGGTGGCCTCCTTTCTCCTTCTCTCTATCCAGCATAAGTTTGTACTAAATGTTTAAAAATGATCTCATTAGGTGTTTGAAACATTTTGAGCTTATGTCAGCTAAAACTCACAAGAATTTCCACTTCTGTTCTGCTTCCAAGACATACCTGAACATTTCCTGCATTTGTGAAATAAGTCCCTTCGATCCAAAGGCACTGGTGAGTTTCATCTGGTTAGATTTGTGCTTTAGTCTTGAAATGGCCCAGCGTCTTGCTTGGAGGTGGCTGCTTGGAGCTTTGTGCTCAGATGAAACTTGATGTCACGCTAGGAATGAGCTCTTTCACAAAACCTTCTCTTTTGAACCACCTACTTTTTTCATACTCTTGGTATTTTTTTTTCTTTTTACTCATCTTCCCAGTGGCAGAATTTATTTATCGTGCATTTGGAACCTGGAGGGATTTGTTCAAAAACGTGCCCGAGTTTATCTTCAAATATTGAAGGTCCAGATAGAGACACTAAGGAAGTTCAGATTTATGCTGGCTTTACTGTGCCAGATTAGAGTTTCATCTGGGTGTGGGGAATTGCGATAGAGCTACAGCTGGACCCGGCTGTGGGATATCACCTCAATGACAAATCATTTCCTTCCTTTGTTTGTTGTGGCAACATGAAGCAAGCTGGGGCAGTGCCTATGGTTGCTAATTGGTAGGACTTTTGGGGATTCTAAAACATCCCTTGGCTTTCAAGAGTATTCAGGATCCCCAGGGCTATGAAGTGCTCTCAGCCTCAGTGGGTACCTTCCCTCCTTTTTAGAAAACTTCCTTCTGATGTTGCCATTAATCCCAGTGTGTACCTCATACCTCCACTGTGGTCTGGAGGAATTTTTGCTTGAGCCTCTGGAGGCTTTATATTCCTTGAGCTCTGAGGATCACGTTCTATTGGTATATAGAACTCTCACTAGAAAGCTTTGTTTATGATTATTGCCCTTGTTTGTGACTGAGTACCAAATGTGCTCTTGGAAAAGAGCAGGTTAGGAGGAAGTAAGAACAGTATCAAATCTACTGAGATAAGTAAGTAGAAATAATCTAACAATACAGAATTGTTCAAATAATATCGTATTGAGCATCCAGTTGTTGATTTTGGCTCAGGTTGTGATTACAGGGTTGTGGAATCTAGCCCTGCATTGTGCTCTGTGCTCAGTGTGGAGTCTGCTTGAAATGTTCTCTCTCCCTCTCCCCCTCCCCCCACTCTCTCTCAAATAAATAAATAAATAAAATCTTAAAAAAAATAAAATAATACCATATTGCTAAGAGAGCTAGTCACTAACTAATCTGTGGGAAATAAACATGCATTCAACAGCACTGTAGAAGAGCCAATTTTGTTCACAGATCAGGGTTGTAATGGAAAAACAGCCTGTCATTTGGAGCTCATCTGAGATCTGGTTCGATCTTGGGGGGGATGATATTCCTGGCACGCCAGCTCAGCAGGGCATGGTCCATGGACCGTCTTACCAGTTCCCACTGTCATGAGTCACAGGCACAGAGAATCAGTTGTAAAATGCCTCCATGTTTCCTAGATCTAACAGAGTTTGACACACTGATCCATTGCACTGACGCACCATTGGGCTTCTCTTCAGAGTGCTTTAAAACTATCAGCTCCCAGTGCATTATGGATTTTAAGACATAAAGTCTTCTTTTTTTTTTTCTGGGGCAGTTAGGTCAGCTATGAAATTTCTATCAGAAGGGAGACATAATCCATGACAAGCCATTCTCACGCTCCAATCCCTAACATTCCCACCTGAGGGACGATGATGCTTGACTTTGAATCAAACCAGGTGCCCTTGAGCCCAGAGGAAAGCTGTTATTTGAGAATTCAGAAGCCAAAATAATACCTTGTTAGTGAGAGGAAGAATTTCTTGCAGTCCAAGAGTGCTAGCTTAACTTTTGGCAGAGTCAGATAGTTAGGGTTAATGTGTTAAAACCATAGCAAAGGTGTGGCCGATAATATCAACACGTCTAAAGACAAAAAGCTAATGTAAATAAAGCAAAAGTGTAGTCACCACAGTAAAGGGGAAAAGTTAAAAGGAAGAAGAAAAATAAAATCAAAATCTTACTTGAAAAAATAAGGCAATGAAGTAAACCCCTATGACTGAAGACAAAAGTAGAAAAACAAAAATACTTGGAAAGAGAAAGGAGCTATAATCACAGATAATAATAATGAGGAGAAGGGGAGGAAGAAGAGGAAGAGGAAGAAGAGGAAGGGGAAGAAGAAGGGGAAGAAGAGGAAAAGGAAGGGGAAGAAGAGGAAGAGGAAGAAGAGAAAGAAGGGGAAGAGGAAGAAGATGAAGAGGAAGAAGAACAACAGGAAGAAGGAGGAGGAGGAGGAGGAGAAATTTAAATATGTAAGTAGCATTTTTTATGTATCAAGCTCTGTTCTGGTGTTTTGGAGATAGGGATTTTAGGTGATATTATTATATTCTCATTTTATAGGCGAAAAAACCAAGCCACCAAGAGGTACATTAGTACCTGGTGTTTTTAATATTGAGACATTTCTGGGCTTATATACAAGTTTTTGTAGCAGGACTTATCACAATACAACTTCTTTGATGGTGTCTTTCCCTCCATAATCATATCCAAGATCTCAACAGGTCCTGCAAACTCTACCTTCCAAATATATGCCAAATTTGTGACTTCTCTTCATCTCTCCTGCTTCTCTCTTTGTCGAGGGCACCATTATTTCTCCCAGATGATAGCAATAGCTTCTAGTTGGCCTTCCTCCTCTCTCTTCATCTTACAATCCATTCAGCAAATAAGCTTGAGAAAGAAATCAAAACCTATTTCTTTCTTGATTTAAACTTTCCAGTGCTCCCCATTGTACTTAGAGTCCATTCTAAACTCCCTACCTTGGTTTATAATTCTTTATATGATCTGGCCTCCCCAACTTCATTCCATTCCATTCTCTTTCACTTTCTTAGTGGTGGATGGGTCAAGTTCTAATAACTTGTCCTTTACCTTAGAAGAAATCTATCCACATGCCCCAAAGCATTGGATCTCTACAAGGGTCCAGGATCCTTGCCACTTCTGCTCACCATATGTGGTTAGTATAACATCAGTATGATGGATCAACTTGCTGTTCTGTAGAATGTCAACACAGTCAAGGTACCTGAAATTATAATATGGTGGAGAGCAAGAGAATAAACATACTCCTGAGCAAGAGCATGAACATGTACTTATTGCTGTCTTTCTCACATAAAAGCAAATTGCTTGTGATTCTTCTTTACTGATAGATTTGGAAAAGAACACATTCACCAGGTTGATAACCACACACCAAATGCCAGAAACTGTGATGTTCTGTTCCGGTAAAGATCTCTCATCTGACATGGCAGCTGAAACTGGGGCTGATTTAAGGCTTACAGAAGTTCACTTTCATCCACCATGATTCATCTGGTGTTTGCTGGGACTAGACGGTTTAATTAAAAGGGAATAGGGCGAGACCACCAGCCCTGCCTCTTTAAATGTCTTTGATGTTGGTAGTATGCAGGATTCATCTAACTTACAAACTTGGCTGGGGTACGGGGGAATGGGTAATTTCTGGATCTTGTACTGGTTCTTTTATCATTTATGACTCTCATTGCATAACTTAGAGAACCAATGTGAGAGTTGGCCAGTTAAATATATTAAATATATTCGTCCCAATTACACACTAAGGAATTAGGCAGCCACTCTGGACTCTTTGCAAGGATTTCCTTTCTCCCAGGCTTTCATATGTGCTGCAATATTCTTTAACTGGAGGCCCATATTGACACTTAAAGTTCCCGGATATCAGTGTCAGTTAAGACTCCTTGTCCAGCTATCCTTTAAAAAGCTGGGTATTCCGGAGGGCGGAGCAAGATGGCGGAGGAGTAGGAGACCTAGATTTTGTCTGGTCTCAGGAATTCAGCTGAATAGGGATCAAACCATTCTGAACACCTACGAACTCAACAGGAGATCAAAGAGGAGAGTAGCAACAACTCTCTGAACAGAGAAGCGACGACTTACTGGAAGACAAAATGACAAGACGAAAAAATTCACCTCAGCAAAAAGAACAAGAGGTAGGACCCTCAGCCAGGGACCTACTCAATACGGACATTAGTATGATATCGGACCTAGAGTTCAGAATCATGACTTTAAAGATACTAGCTGGGCTTGAAAAAAGCATGGAAGTTATAAGAGAAACCCTTTCTGGAGAAATAAAAGAACTAAAATCTAACCAAGTTGAAATCAAAAAGGCTATTGATGAGGTGCAATAAAAAATGGGGGCACTAACTGCTAGGATAAATGAGGCGGAACAGAGAATCAGTGATACAGAAGACCAAATGATTGAAAATAAAGAGGCAGAGAAAAAGAGAGATAAACAACTACAGGATCACGAGGGCAGAATTCAAGAGATAAGCGATACGATAAGATGAAACAACATTAGAAAAATTGGGATCCCAGAAGAAGAAGAAACAGAGAAAGGGGCAGAAGGTATATTGGAGCTTTTTAGAGCAGAGAACTTCCCTAATGTGAGGAAGGAAACAGGCATCAAAATCCAGGAGGCACAGAGAAACCCTCTCAAAATCAATAAAAATAGGTCAACACCCCGACATCTAATAGTAAAACTTACGAGTCTCAGAGACAAAGAGAAAATCCTGAAAGCAGCTCGGGAGAAGAGATCTGTAACCTACAATGGTAGAAATATTAGATTGGCAACAGACCTATCCACAGAGACCTGGCAGGCCAGAAAGGAAAGGCAAGATATCTTCAGAGCACAAAACGAGAAAAATATGCAGTCAAGAATACTATATCCAGCTAGGTTGTCATTGAAAATAGAAGGAGAGATAAAAAGCTTCCAGGACAAACAAAAACTAAAGGAATTTGCAAACACAAAACCAGCCCTCCAAGAAATATTGAAAGGGGTCCTCTAAGCAAAGAGAGAGCCTAAAAGCAGCATAGATCAGAAAGGAACACAGACAATATACAGTAACAGTCACCTACAGGTAATACAATGCCACTAAATTCACACCTTTCAATAGTTACCCCGAATGTAAATGGGCTAAATGCCATAATCAAAGACACAGGCTACCAGATTGGATTAAAAAACAAGACCCATCAATATGCTGTCTGCAAGAGACTCATTTTAGGCCCAAAGACACCCCCAGATTGAAAGTGAGGAGGTGGAAAAATATTTACCATGCTAATGGACACCAAAAGAAAGCTGGGGTGGCAATCCTTATATCAGAAAAATTAGATTTTAAAACAAAGACTGTAATAAGAGATGAGGAAGGACACTATATCCTACTTAAAGGGTCTATCCAACACGAAGATCTAACAGTTGTAAATATCTATGCCCCTAACATGGGAGCAGCCAATTATATAAGGCACTTAATAACAAAAGCAAAGAAACACATGGACAACAATACAATAATAGTGGGGGACTTTAACACCCCCCTGACTGAAATGGACAGATCATCTAAGCAAAAGATCAACAAGGAAATAAAGACTTTAAGTGACACACTGGACCAAATGGACTTCACAGACATATTCAGAACATTCCATCCCAAAGCAATGGAATACACATTCTTCTCCAGTGCCCATGGACCATTCTCCAGAATTGATCACTTCCTAGGTCACAAATAAGGTCTCAACTGGTACCAAAAGATTGGGATTATTCCCTGCATATTTTCAGACCACAATGCTTTGAAACTAGAACTCAATCACAAGAGAAAAGTCGGAAAGAACTCAAATACATGGAGGCTAAAGAGCATCCTACTAAAGAATGAATGGGTCAGCCAGGAAATTAAAGAAGAATTAAAAAAAAATCATGGAAACCAATGAAAATGAAAACACAACCGTTCAAAATCTTTGGGATACAGCAAAGGCAGTCCTGAGAGGAAAGTATATAGCAATACAAGCCTTTCTCAAGAAACAAGAAAGGTCTCAAATACACAACCTAACCCTACACCTAAAGGAGCTGGAGAAAGAACAGCAAAGAAAGCCTAAACCCAGCAGGAGAAGAGAAATAATAAAGATCAGAGCAGAAATCAATGAACTAGAAACCAAAAGAACAGTAGAACAGATCAACGAAACTAGGAGCTGGTTCTTTGAAAGAATTAACAAGATCGATCAACTCCTGGCCAGACTTATCAAAAAGAAAAGAGATATGACCCAAGTCAACAAAATCATGAATGAAAGAGGAGAGATCACAACCAACACCAAAGAAATACAAACAATTATAAGAACATAATATGAGCAACTCTATGCCAGCAAATTAGATAACCTGGAAGAAATGGATGCATTCCTAGAGATATATCAACTACCAAAATTGAACCAGGAAGAAATAGAAAACCTGAACAGACCTATGGCCACTAAGGAAATTGAAGCAGTCATCAAAAATCTCCCAACAAACAAAAGCCCAGGGCCAGATGGCTTCCCAGGGGAATTCTATCAGACATTTCAAGAAGAATTAATACCTATTCTCCTGAAACTGTTCCAAAAAATAGAAATGGAAGGAAAACTTCTAAACTCTTTTTATGAGGCCACCATTACCTTGATCCCAAAACCAAAGACCCCATCAAAAAGGAGAATTACAGACCAATATCCTTGATGAACATGGATGCAAAAATTCTCACCAAAATACTAGCCAATAGGATCCAACAGTACATTAAAAGGATTATTCACCACGACCAAGTGGGATTTATCCCTGGGCTGCAAAGATGGTTCAACATCCACAAATCAATCAACGTGATACAATACATTAACAAAGGAAAGAACAAGAATCATATGATCCTCTCAATAGATGCAGAAAAAGCATTTGACAAAGTACAGCATCCTTTCTTGATCAAAACTCTTCAGAGTATAGGGTTAGAGGGTACATACCTGAATATCATAAAAGCCATCTATGAAAAACCTACAGCGAATATCATTCTCAATGGGGAAAAGCTGAGAGCTTTCCCCCTAAGGTCAGGAATTCGGCAGGGATGTCCACTCTCACTACTGCTATTCAACATAGTATTAGAAGTCCTAGCCACAGCAATCAGACAACAAAAAGAAATCAAAGGCATCCAAATCGGCAAAGAGGAAGTCAAACTCTCACTCTTTGCAGATGATAGGATACTGTATGTGGAAAACGCAAAAGACTCCACCCCAAAACTGCTAGGACTCATACAGGAATTCAGTCTAGTAGCAGGATATAAAATCAATGCACAGAAATCAGTGGCATTCCTATACACCAACAACAAGACAGAAGAGAGAAAAATCAAGGAGTCGATCCCATTTACAGTTGCACCCAAAACCATAAGATACCTAGGAATAAATTTAACCAAAGAGGCAAAGGATATGTACTCAGAAAACTATAAAATACTCATGAAAGAAATTGAGGAAGACACAAAGAAATGGAAAAACGTTCCATGCTCATGGATTGGAAGAATAAACATTGTGATAATGTCAATGCTACCTAGAGCAAGCTACACATTCAATGCAATCCCCATCAAAATACCATCCACATTTTTCAAAGAAATGGAACAAAGAATCCTAAAATTTGTATGGAACCAGAAGCGATCCCGAATAGCCAGAGGAATGTTGACAAAGAAAAGCAAAGCTGGCGGCATCCCAATTCCGGACTTCCAGCTCTATTACAAAGCTGTCATCATCAAGACAGTATGGTACTGGCACAAAAACAGACACATAGATCAATGGAACAGAATCGAGCACCCAGAAATGGACCCTCAACTCTATGGTCAACTCATCTTTGACAAAGCAGGAAAGAATGTCCAGTGGAATAAAGACAGTCTCTTCAACAAATGGTGTTGGGAAAATTGGACAGCCACATGCAGAAGAATGAAACTGGACCATTTCCTTACACCACACACAAAAATAGACTGCAAATGGTTGAAAGACCTAAATGTGAGACAGGAGTCCATCAAAATCCTAATAGAGAACACAGGTAGCAACCTCTTCGACCTCAGCTGCAGCAACTTGTTCCTAGAAACATCGCCAATGGCAAGGGAAGCCAGGGCAAAAATGAACTATTGGGATTTCATCAAGATAAAAAGCTTTTGCACAGCAAAAGAAACAGTCCACAAAACCAAAAGACAACCGACAGAATGGGAGAAAATATTTGCAAATGACCTATCAGATAAAGGGCTAGTTTTGAAAATCTATAAAGAATTTATCAAACTCAACGCCCAAAGAACAAATAATCCAATCAAGAAATGGGCAGAAGACATGAACAGACATTTTTCCAAAGAAGACATCCAAATGGCCAACAGACACATGAAAAAGTGCTCAACATTGCTTGGCATCAGGGAAATCCAAATGAAAACCTCAATGAGATACCACCTTACACCAGTCAGAATGGCTAAAATTAACAAGTCAGGAAACGACAGATGTTGGCGGGGATGTGGAGAAAGGGGAACCCTCCTACACTGTTGGTGGGAATGCAAGCTGGTGCAACCACTCTGGAAAACAGTATGGAGGTTCCTCAAACAGTTCAAAATAGAGCTACCCTACGATCCAGCAATTGCACTACTGGGTATTTACCCCAAAGATACAAATGTAGGGATCCGAAGGGGTACGTGCACCCCAATGTTTATAGCAGCAATGTGCACAATAGCCAAACTGTGGAAAGAGCCAAGATGTCCATCGACAGATGAATGGATAAAGAAGATGTGTTATATATACACAATGGAATATTATGCAGCCATCAAAGGCAATGAGATCTTGCCATTTGCAACGATGTGGATGGATGGAACTGGAGGGTGTTTTGCTGAGTGAAATAAGTCAATCAGAGAAAGACATGTATCATATGACCTCACTGATATGAGGAATTCTTAATCTCAGGAAACAAACTGAGTGTTGCTGGAGTGGTGGGGGTTGGGAGGGATGGGGTGGCTGGGTGGTAGACATTGGGGAGGGTATGTGCTATGGTGAGTGCTGTGAATTGTGCAAGACTCTTGAATCACAGATCTGTACTTCTGAAACAAATAATACAACATATGTTAAGAAAAAAGAAAAAGAAGAAGATAGCTGGAGGGGAAGAATGAAGGGGAGTAAGTCGGAGGGGGAGACGAACCATGAGAGACAATGGACTCTGAAAAACAAACTGAGGGTTCTAGAGGGGAGGGGGGTGGGGGAGGGGTTAGCCTGGTGATGGGTATTAAAGAGGGCACATTCTGCGTGGAGCACTGGGTGTTATGCACAAACAATGAATCATGGAACACTACATCAAAAACTAATGATGTAATATATGGTGATTAACATAACAATAAAAAATTTAAAAAAAAAGAAGGAAAAAAGCTGGGTATTCGCATTTCCCTGGTGTATGGTTACCCTGTTGATGGCTGCAGCTTATTTAGGAAGAGTACTGGGGAGTGCTGACGGGATATGCTTGTGATGATGCTTTAGATTTCTTCCTCAGAAGACTGGTATCCACCTTGATGACTAATTCCGGTTTTGCTATCTGACCTCAATCTGGAAACGGGCTAAGGGATCCCGATTTTCCATTACAGCTAATGTCATACCTAATTTCAATGCCCCTCATTTATTTTTCTTTTCGTTTTACAATTTCAGTAACACTCCAGGTGGCAGTCTGTATGTCTTGTCCATCAGGACATTGTGATCTTTCAGCACTTTGCAGTTAGTCACTCTTACTGACCTTCTTCCTTTTCTACCCATTGTAGTAATAACATCCCCTTTGTCTCTGATGGCTAAGCATCGCTGCCTGGTGCTGCCATCACACACACCTGTCAATCCCCACTGACACTAGAGGGCCAAATATGTTGTCTGCTCTCACCTACAAAGGACAGACACCCCTCTCATTGCCTGGAGATGGAAGTGTCCTCAGAGGGCCCTTCCTCCCAGAGTGTATTATCAGTTGGTGGATTTTCTGACCTCATATGATGAATTTGTTCTAACATTCCCATTTCCCTGCATCTTCTGATATTTTCCTTAGTACCACATTAAGGCAGTTCTAGCATCTCTACTTCATATGTTGTTGGTCATTTTTTGCCCAAGCTTCAAAAAGTCTTCACACCAGTGTTGAAGAATCCTTCCCCGGTGGCTTTGCCAGGATATTAAACTGGAGTCACTGGAGAGTGCATCCCTGTGAATAAAGTGTCACTGTCTGGTCTTGTATTCTGCTACCTTGTTCTCCAGTCCAACGCTCTGAGGATCCACTTTCACAAGTTTTTCCTCCAGTTCTTGCTGGTGGGTATTCACCAGGTGCCATAATTAGTTTAGTCACTTCCTACCAGAAGCAGGAACTGCAGCAATCTTCCTGGGCTAACGTGAGCTCTGACATGGGTTAAATATAAGCCTGGAGGCAAGAAGGCGTGAGTGCAGATCCTGAAGAGGATATACAGATTAGAAATATGAATTTTAGAACTCAAGGACACCAGTATTCATGTGAAACAGTATGATATCTGTATCTGGTTCCTAAATTTTGGCCCCTAGTAAAGTTCGCCAGTAAAAACAAAACAAAACTGGGGTGCCTGGGTGACTCAGTCGGTTAAGCATCTGCCTTTGGCTCAGGTCTTGATCCCGGAGTCCCTGGATCAAGCCCCAGAGTGGGCTCCCTGCTCAGCAGGGAGTCTGCTTCTCCTCCCGCTGTGATCTCTCTCACTTTTGTTTGCTCAAATAAATAAATAAAATCTTAAATAAAAACAAAACAAAAACCCAACAAGATGAAACAAGAGAAACAATTACAAAAAATTCGGCATTCTTAGAGTGGAGATCATTTCATAGCCTGAATATCTTGTTGCTTGGGAGCGAACGTTCTTAAGTTCAGAGACGATGTTAAAAAGGCACGAGAAACCAAATTAAAGGTGTTTCCACTGGTCAGTCTGTGACAATGTGAGGGTCGAAAGAAAAAACAGAAGTTACAGTTAATTACACAAGTGTAGTATGTCATACTCGTAAATTAATCCTGGTTCTTAAAAGAAAATTAATTTTTTTCCAATTAGCTAGTGTCACATCTGAGTTAATGTATTTAGGAAAACTTGTCTATGTAAAAGCATACTATCAGTGGAATACTTCTAAAGGAGTTAATCCCCACGTTTAAAATGTCCTTATCCATGAATAGCAATAGGGCACATGCTTTAGAAGACAAATTGCAATGATGGACTCTGAAAAACAAACTGAGGGCTCTGGAGGGGAGGTGGGTGGGAGAATGGGTTAGTCTGGTGATGGGTATTAAAGAGGGGGCACGTTCTGCACGGAGCACTGGGTGTTATGTGCAAACAATGAATCATGGAACTCTACATCAAAAACTAATGATGTAATGTATGGTGATTAACATAACATAATAATAATAAAAAAGAAAGTATATGAAGCTTTACAGAATCAGCAATTGTTGATTCTGTATGACTGTTCACATCATCTGGAATTAGATGAGTCAGTAAAACCTGCAAGTGGGACTCTTTTTTTTTTTTTTAATGAGCATTTCTGTGGCCTTTCTGCTAAAACCAGTCATATTCTTACAAGGACAGTCATCTATTAAATAGTATTTTAGTAGCTCTTGTTAAATTCATAAGGGGCTATGTTGAGAGAATTCAGTAAAAGAAGACATAGGCTCTTTCTTACAATCCAAATGAGTGGAGGGCGCCTGGGTGGCTCAGTTGGTTGGGCGACTGCCTTCGGCTCAGGTCATGATCCTGGAGTCCCGGGATCGAGTCCTGCATCGGGCTTCCTGCTCGGCAGGGAGTCTGCTTCTCCCTCTGACCCTCTTCCTTCTCGTGCTTTCTATCTCTCATTCTCTCTCTCTCTCAAATAAATAAATAAAATCTTTAAAAAAAAAACAAAAAAACAAAAACAACAATCCAAATGAGTGGAGTCCTAATGTACAGTGTGCTCTGGAGAATAATTCTGTTTCAGATTTCATCCCTGCCTGAGGAAAGTGTTTTCTATCCCTAACTTGTCAGCTTCGTGGACCCCTCAGTTCTCCATCAGACTGTTCACTGGACAAATTTCTCATGCTTTCCTTACCCCAGAATTCCTTATTTCCATTTCTGACTCACCAGCTTGACTTTCACCACCTGAACTTAAGTCTTAAAATAAAGGGACTGTGCTGATCACCCATTTTCTGCCAGGAGAAAAATGACCGGAATACTATTTCCGTCTGTGGGATGGAACTCCACTAAAGATCTACCAGTAACCCATGACCAATTCATTGCACTAAGAACTTCTCCTTTTTTTTATTAAGATTCTTTTCTTTCTTCCTTCCTTCCTTCCTTTTCTCTCTTCCTTCCTTTTCTCTCTCTCTCTCTCTCTTTCTTTCTCTCTTTCTTTCTTTCTTTTTCTTTCTTTCTTTCTTTCTTTCTTTCTTTCTTTCTTTCTTTCTTTCTTTCTTTCTTTTCTTTCTTTTCTCTCTCTCTTTCTTTCTTTCTCTCTCTCTCTTTCTTTCTTTCTTCTGCCCTTCCTTCCTTTATTTGAGAAAGCGAGAGAGAGCATGAGTGGGGGGAGGGGCAGAGGGAGAGGGAGAAGCAGACTTCTCACTGAGCAAGGAGCCTGATGTGGGGCTCCATCCCAGGACTCTGAGATTATGACCTGAGCCGAAATCAAGAGTCAGACACTTAACTGACTGAGCCACCTTGGTGCCCCCCCCAAATAATTTCTATATCTTTATTATTTCTCTATTTGGTGAGACATTGATCTCTTTCCATTTAGATATTTTGATATGGTCTCCTTTGGTTCTTTTAACACATTTAGAATAGCTGATTTAGAGTCTTTGTCTAGGAAGGCCAATATCTGTGCTTCCTTAGGACCACCTCTATTGACTTCTTTTTCCCTGGTTATGGGCCATACTGTCTTGTTCCTTTCCATAGCCCTAATTTTTTGTTGAAAACTGAACATTTTAAGTAATATAATATAATATCATTGGAAATGATATTCTCCCCACCTCTACCCTCAGGGTTGCTGCTGTGACTGTTTTTTCTTGCTTGTTATTTTTTAATGACTTTTTCTGAAGTGATTCTGTATAATCTACATTCTTTGTCATGTGTGGCCTTTGAAGTCTTGCTTAATTAATTTAATGGTCAGCTAAATGATTGAACAGAGATTTCCTGAAATGCTTGTAACCAATAAATGTCCCTATGTTTGCCATTGGGTCCTGTGTATGTGTTGGGGGCATACTTTACAACCCTGTCTTAGCCTTCACTTCCTGCATGCACAGAGCCTCAAAGTTAGCCAAAGGGGAGAGCTTAGGGCCTTCTCAGTGTTTTCCTGAGAATGCTTATGTACACAACCCTGCACATGTATACTTTCTGACTCCCAGCAATATGTCAGAGCTTTTCAAAGTCCACTCTGGACATTTTACTCCCAAGATTTTCCCTTTAAGCTTTTCGATTGGCTTGTTGTGTACCTCACCTGGTGTTGCAATTAGGCAGGCAAGATGTTAAACAATTGTCTATGATTGTTTTCAACAAGTTTCTTTGAGCAAAAATCTGATCATACTGGGAGCGCTCTGAGTCAGGTCAACTAGAGACAGTCGTTCAAGTGGGGTTTTCCAGAGAGCACCAGGCAGGGAATGGAGTTTGGAACAAGTTCCTGTCCTGATCAAGCCTTTTCAATGATTGCCAGGCAGTTAGTTTTCACAGTGATTGTAGTCGGTTGGTTTTCTGGGCTACTGTGAAGCTGGGTAGAGGGGATGAGAATACGAATAGCTGAAATTCTACAAAGCTTGCTGTTCTTACGAAGATTCCGCCATTTCTCTTGAATAAACACTGCCTGGATTTCTGAAAGCTTTGGTTAATTTCCAGTGTGAGTTCAAGCCCCATGCTGGGTCATAGAGATTACTTAAAAATAAAATCTTAAAAAAAATAAATTAGTTTTAAGGTTTGACCATTTTAATTAGTTGCAAAATCATAGAACTATATCTCATGTGAAAATTAATCATAGTTCCAAAAGGTATTAGTAAGTCTAAACAATGAAGCAATAAAAACGTTCAGCAACTTAAGGTTTGTTTTCAAAGTAATAAATGGAAACTCTCCATGGTTAAGATGAGAAATCCCAGTTCTTCTCTTCCTGTGACTTCTCAGGTTTTTGTGATGCCTAAGTATAGCTAAGTGGTTTTGTTTTGTTGATTATTTCTATACCTAGCAAATCTACATGGTGGTATTTACCTCAGAGAAATACAGTTGCCCAAAAGAGCTGAATCCAAGGATTTATGAAATAGAAAAAATTGTAAGATGGCGGAGGAGTAGGAGACCTGGATTTTGTCTGGTCTCAGGAATTCAGCTGAATAGGGATCAAACCATTCTGAACACCTACGAACTCAACAGGAGATCGAAGAAGAGAGTAGCAACAACTCTCTGAACAGAGAAGCGACCACTTTCTGGAAGGTAGGACGTGCAGAGAAGTGAATCCGGGGCGATATTCGGGAGGATAGACGGCGGGGGAGGGGCCCTCCGTCGACCGCTTCTGGCAAGTGCTAGAGCCGCGGAGCACAAAATCAGAACTTTTAGAAGTCGGCTCCGCGGAGGGACGTCGCTCCAGTGGCTAAGCGGGGGGTGGAACCCTCGCGGGACAGTGTGGTCTCAGGACCCTCCGGGTCACAGAAAGACTGGGGGTGCCTGAGTGCGGCAGAGCTCCCAGGTATTGGAGCGGGGAAGCCAGCTGCAGAGACGGAGCCGAGGCGCGGGCTCTCAGCTCGGGGTGGCCATAAACTGTGATCCGCGGCCCAGTCGGGCCACTGCTCCTCCAGCAGGGACCCAACAAGCGGCAGATCCGGGGAGACTCCCCTTCCTCCACCGGGAGGAGCGGCGCAGGAGTGCACCGCAGGGATCTGCTGGGTTTGGAGACTCCACACGGGGTCGGGTGCCAGACATAGAAACGCTCGGTCACAGGCCGAGTGAGCATGGAGTGCGGCCGGAGACCGGGGACACGGGAGTGACTGCTTTTCACTGGGGGCGCACTGAGGAGTGGGCCCCCGAGTTCTCGGCTCCTCCGGGCGGAGATTGGGAGGCCACCATTTTCACCCTGGTCCTCCAAAGCTGTACCGAGAGCTTGCAGGGAACAAAAGCTCCTGAGAGCAAACTCGAGCAGCTTGCTTAGCCCGGACCGGCAAGGGCGGGGCAATTCCGCCTCCGGCAAAGACATTTGGGAACCACGGCAACAGGCCCCTCCCCCAGAAGATCAGCACCAACAGCCAGCAAGCCAAGACCAAGTTTACCGATCAAAGAGAACGGGAGAACTCCAGCGCTAGGGGAATAATGCACATAGAATTCATGGCTTTTTTACCATGATTCATTAGTCTTTCAAAGTTAATTTTTTTAACTTTTTTTTCTAATTTTTCTTTTTTCCTTTTTCAACCAACATCTTATCAATCCCTTTTTAAAAAAAAAATTATTTTTCTTTTTTAGAGTCATATTTTATCCCTTCATAGTAGTTACCCTTATTTTTGGCATATATATATATATATATATATATATATATATATATATGTTGTTCTCTCTTTAAAATTTTGAGATATAGTTTCTTCTAACATATCAAAGTATACCCTAAATCTCTAGTGTATGGCTTTGTTCCAATCTCCTGCCTGATCACATTCTTTCCCCTTTTTTTTCTTTCTTTCTTTCCTTTTTTTAAATCCTCTTCTTTATTCTTTCAAACACCTTATCAATTCCTTTTTTAAAAGTTTTTTTTATAATTTTTATCTTTACACTCCTATTCCATCCCTTCATCATAACAACCCTTGTTTTGTACATATATATCTCTCTTTCTTTAAAATTTTAGGAGGTGCTTTCTTCTAACAGACCAAAATACACCCAAAATCTAGTGTGTGGCACTGATCTATACACCAACCTGATCATATTTGATCATTTTCTGTTTTTTTTTGTTCTGTTTTTGTTTGTTTTTATCTTTTTCTTTTTTTTCTCTCTCTTTCTTTTTTCTTTCTTTCCCTTTCTTTCCCCCTGATTTCAGGTCTTTTCTGATTTGTTTAGAGTATATTTTCTGGGGTTGTTGTTAACCTGTTAGCGTTTTGTTCTCTCATTCATCTATTCTCCTCTGGACAAAATGACAAGACAAAATAAATCACCTCACCAAAAAGAACAAGAGGTAGTACTGTCTGCCAGGGACCTACTCAATACGGACATTAGTGCGATATCAGACCTAGAGTTCAGAATCATGATTTTAAACATACTAGCTGGGCTTGAAAAAAGCATGGAAGTTATTAGAGAAACGCTTTCTGAAGAAATAAAAGAACTAAAATCTAACCAAATCGAAATCAAAAAGGCTATTAATGAAGTGCAATCAAAAATGGGGGCACTAACTGCTAGGATAAATGAGGCAGAAGAGAGAATCAGCGATATAGAAGACCAAATGATGGAAAATAAAGAAGCTGAGAAAAAGAGAGAGAAACAACTACTGGATCACGAGGGCAGAATTCAAGAGACAAGCGATACGATAAGACGAAACATTAGATTCTAATTGGGATCCCAGAAGAAGAAGAAAGAGAGAGAGGGGCAGAAGGTATATTGGAGCAAATTATAGCAGAGAACTTCCCTAATGTGGGGAAGGAAACAGGCATCAAAATCCAGAAGGCACAGAGAACCCCTCTCAAAATCAATAAAAATAGGTCAACACCCCGACATCTAATAGTAAAACTTACGAGTCTCAGAGACAAAGAGAAAATCTTGAAAGCAGCTTGGGAGAAGAGATATGTAACCTATAATGGTGGAAACATTAGATTGGCAACAGACCTATCCACAGAGACCTGGCAGGCCAGAAAGGACTGCCATGATATCTTCAGAGCACTAAACGAGAAAAATATGCAGCCAAGAATACTATATCCAGCTAGGCTGTCATTGAAAATAGAAGGAGAGATAAAAAGCTTCCAGAACAAACAAAAACTAAAGGAATTTGCAAACACGAAACCAGCCCCCCAAGAAATATTGAAAGGGATCCTCTAAGCAAAGACAGAGCCTAAAAGCAGCATAGACCAGAAAGGAACACAGACAATATACAGTAACCGTCACCTTACAGGCAATACAATGGCACTAAATTCGTATCTTTCAACAGTTACCCTGAATGTAAATGGGCTCAATGCCCCAATCAAAGACACAGGCTATCAGATTGGATTAAAAAACAAGACCCATCGATATGCTGTCTGCAAGAGACTCATTTTAGACCCAAATTGAGAGTGAGGGGGTGGAAAACCATTTACCATGCTAATGGACACCAAAAGAAAGCTGGGGTGGCATTCCTTATATCAGACAAATTAGATTTTAAACCAAAGACTGTAATAAGAGATGAAGAAGGATACTATACCCTACTTAAAGGGTCTATCCAACAAGAAGATCTAACAATTGTAAATATCTATGCCCCTAACATGGGAGCAGCCAATTTTATAAGGAAATTAATAACAAAGCAAAGAAACACATTGACAACAATACAATAATAGTGGGGGACTTTTAACACCCCCCTGACTGAAATGGACAGATCATCTAAGCAAAAGATCAACAAGGAAATAAAGACTTTAAATGACACACTGGACCAAATGGACTTCACAGACATATTCAGAACATTCTGTCCCAAAGCAACAAAATACACATTCTTCTCTAGTGCCCATGGAACATTCTCCAGGATTGATCACATCCTAGGTCACAAATAAGGTCTCAACTGGTACCAAAAGATTGGGATCATTCCCTGCATATTTTCAGACCACAATGCTTTGAAACTAGAACTCAATCACAAGAGAAAAGTCGGAAAGAACTCAAATACATGGAGGCTAAAGAGCATCCTACTAAAGAATGAATGGGTCAACCAGGAAATTAAAGAAGAATTAAAAAAATTCATGGAAACCAATGAAAATGAAAACACAACTGTTCAAAATCTTTGGGATACAGCAAAGGCAGTCCTGAGAGGAAAGTATATAGCAATACAAGCCTTTCTCAAGAAACAAGAAAGGTCTCAAATACACAACCTAACCCTACACCTAAAGGAGCTGGAGAAGGAACAGCAAAAAAAGCTTAAACCCAGCAGGAGAAGAGAAATAATAAAGATGAGAGCAGAAATCAATGAACTAGAAACCAAAAGAACAGTAGAACAGATCAAGGAAACTAGGAGCTGGTTCTTTGAAAGAATTAACAAGATTGATCAACAATTGGGTAGGGTATGTGCTGTGGTGAGTGCTGCGAATTGTGCAAGACTGTTGAATCACAGATCTGTACTTCTGAAACAAATAATGCAACATATGTTAAAAAAAAAAGAAAAAAGAAGATAGCAGGAGGGGAAGAATGAAGGGGAGTAAGTCAGAGGGGGAGATGAACCATGAGAGACGATGGACTCTGAAAAACAAACTGAAGGTCCTAGAGGGGAGCGAGTTGGGAGGATGGGTTAGCCTGGTGATGGGTATTAAAGAGGGCACGTTCTGCATGGAGCACTGGGTGTTATGCACAAACAATGAATCATGGAACACTACATCAAAAACTAATGATGTAATGTATGGTGATTAACATAACAATAAAAATTTAAAGAAAAAATGGCATTAAATGTTTCCCTCTTAGATTAGTAAAGTAAAAGTGGCCATTAATAGCCAGTAGTGGTGGATGTGAAGCAAATTCTTCTAGAGCATTGCCATTGGTTTAGCCATTTTGGAAGACAATTGAAAAATATTTATTACAAAAGGAGATATAATCTTATCTTACTAGGAAATATTTTCATCCTACTTGTGTTTAGAATAAAATAAAACAAAATGAAATAAAGTAAAATTATATCCCTAAAGGTACAAATATATATGTAATTCGTACAGGAATGGTTCCAGAGGATCACACCAAAATAGTACAAGCAGTTACGTGCAAGGTGAATGGTCTTGACGTAGGTCACAGGGCTTGGGAAGCGGTGTCAGAAAAATCAAGGGAGTGCTTAGCTTTCCTTATTTTTTGGATTTCTAGAGTGAGACTAGAATCCATAGGTTTCTCGTACAATAAAAAGAACAAAATTACAATTAAATTGAAAATTCACCTTATATGTTTATGGAGGCTTGAGAAGACAGTAGCTATCTGAATCCTCAGACCCCAAACCCTGGGCTCCAAGCCTTGCAGCATTTGTGCCATGAGAACTTGGGAACATCATTAAGCAACTCGGAATGTTCATTTCCTCACCTGTAAAATAGAGATTGCATTAACGGCCACATTATTGTTCACAGTTGTTTGGGAAACTAAATTCAATAACTACATGGAAGGGTTTTACAATCTATAAAGTGTTATTCCAATGTCAGCTAGAACTGTTACTAATTACGTGGATAATTTTCCATTAACATCTAGCGATTGATGAATATTTATAAAGCTGTATTTCTAAATGAAATGCAAGCTGCTTAATGTAGATTATAGTTACTCTGACTGTTCCTTCTAACTATCTCTGTCTGCCTCCCTCCTTCCCTTCACTCTTCCTTCCTCCTTCCCCCCTTTTCTCTACCTTCCTGGTCCAACAACTAACATGAGTCTGGTTTATAAACTCCACTACTGTTTTAAGAATATAATTTCATGTTCATTAATTCTGTATGGCTGTCAGCATTGTTCCTTGTGGGTATTTTAAACACATTATATATGACTTATAAATTAGAGCCTCCAACTCTTTCTTTGAGTGAAATTTATGACTACAAAGCCTGCAAAACCTGTGGTTCTCATGATTCTATGTACCATGTTTTAGGAGAAGCTTTGGGACAGGAATGAACATTTATTGATCCCTTATTATATGCTATATACCTTTACATACATTCTTTCAATTCTTAAGATAACCAAGTATAAGTTTTATCTCCTCATGGTAGAGCTTATGAAACTGGCTAACACCATTAGGTTATTTCAGAAGCTCTTCACTTCTCATGATGAACACACTGAACCAAACCAGCATTGCTTGCCTACTGAATGCAGCAATGTCTAACTGGTCCCCTGTGGCCCCTCTTGCCTCCTATAGTCTGTTCCCACATTGAATTAGAGTGAGGTCTTGTCACCTTGGCCCAAATCCTTCTTGCAGCTTGTCACCTTGCTTAGAGTTAAGAGTCCTACAGAGGCTGCAAAAGTTGGGCACCATCTGGCCACAGCTACCTCTCGAACTACCTTCTGCCTTCTTCACTCTATTACTTCCACACTGGTCTCTGTGTGCTTCCAAGGACACCCCAGCCATGCTCCTGCCAATGGCAACCAGTTGTTTCTTCTGCCTGAATGTTCTGCCCTCAGATGTCCTCAAGTCACATTCTCCTTTCTTTCAAGTCTTGTTGCAAATGAAACCTTCTTGGGGACATTTACCACAACAAACTGCTGGCTTCTAGAACCCCACATATCTCTCCTTACTAGGCATCACTTAATGACACATTCATTTATTTTGCCTGTCTGCCTTTCCCCCAAGAAGGTGAAAGTTCCTTGAAGTCAGAGGATTTTTTTGTCTTTTTTTTTTTTTAGGCCCTGAGTACTCAGAATAGTGCCAGGTGCATAGCCAGTGCTTAGGGAATATTCACTGAATGAATAAATGACTCTTCAAAATCTACTTAACCAGTAAGGAGTGGATATAGAGTCCAAGCAAATATCTAATCCAACCAGTGGATTCTTTTATGCCAAGCAGCCTCCTAGAGAAGCTCAAAAGGATCAAGGCCCATCACAGGAACTATTGATAGAAATCTGGAAGACTAACTGAGCAATATCCTTGTCTGCAACAGGAGTGAAAGGAGAAAAGATGGTCTGTGTGTAGAACCCAGTGGTTCCACTTCTGCTTGGGGGGAGGTTTGGGAGAGGCAGGGGAAGTTTTATTCTACTCCCAGTACCTGGGCCTGGAAGATAGAATCTACAATCGGATAAACAGACACCTGCCCTCCACACTGGGAGACAGAGAACCAGATGTGGTAGTTTTCCTATCACTCAGAAAGACCTTATTTTTTTCCTGATTTAATTTAAACCTCTCCTGCCTGGACATAACCTCTAACAGAGAACCATGAGAAGAGGACCCATACACCAGGAAAAGATATCAAGGAAGGAAAATAAATAGCCAAATGTTTCAAAATGCCTTTGATTTATACCAAGTTTGAATGCCTTCAGCAGTTATTAGGCACGTAGCATGGAATTATTTAGGGGTATCCTTTCTGTCTATAGTCTCCTCTTTCCCTAAATCATGTACACTCTTGCTTCTTCCACAGTGGGCTTCCTTTGAAAGTTGATAGAGCCAGTTGCAGCAGAAGGCAGAGTTAGAACTCCTCGGGAAGCCAGCTCCGTTTTTCAGGAGGAAACATGGCTCATCCGTTAAAAATCCCAGAAACCAGCCTGTGAATTATTCTCCAAGGCCATTCCATTCTTAGGCATCTACCATCAAGTACCGTATTTCACGTCTTTTGTTCCTTTTATATATCAAATTGTGACAAATGCAAGTGGAAACTTTCCAGGAAAAATAAGTTTATCTGCACAAAACCCTATGGTACCCCATGGCAATTTATTATTTTTCAATTAAATTTACTGCTAGTTGGCAGTTGCCCTAGTTTAATTTTCTTCTGTTTGTTTACTGAACAGGGAAACACATAATACAAAGCATAATAAAAGTCAGATTGAGTTAATTAAATGTGGAACCAGGAAACTCTAACTCTGCCTTTTGAACAGTTTTCTCATTAGATCTCTTTGAAAAATATCATGTTTAGCTGAAATTTATTTTGACATTTGCAATACATTATTTATTTGGGTCACATTTTCTTTTCTACAGCCCCAGGAAGGGAGTTGACATTAGTTCATGCTAGTTTTGTTGGGGGATGAAGGGGGTTGACTAGGCAGTGTTGGGACACCCAAACATTTAGATCAACTTGGGGTTCTTCTATGGGCTAACAGATATGGTGCTATCATCTTTCCATGGGGTTGTGGTGGGTATAATGACCAGGACACATCAAGAGGGATCAGAGAACAGACTGTAATTAGATTGCTTTCATTTCAAGACATCTTGAGAAATTCTTTAATACCAGTCTTGTGATCACAGTGACTTCTGTAGGCAGAATATCAGCATCTCAAAAGCAAGAGCAAGAAGAACAAAATGTAAACTTATAAGAGGTTGCTTTTAGGGAATAGGGTAAGAAATTCATAAATGTATAAAAAATCAGTGGCATTTCTTGGGGCACACCTGTCATGTGGATATAAAATATATTTCAGTCTGTATCTTCAAAAGGCTTAAGAATTTATTATGGAAAGTTGAATAAACTTCAGCTCACCTTATGGGATTTAATGTCATATATTCAGTTAGAGTATATATTATTTTCCAGGTTCATGGTTGATTTTAATATGTGCTAGAGTTATTTAGAAGTGTAATTTTCAAAGAGAACCTTCTGGGAAGCTCTAAGAAATTCTGTCATATAAAAATCTCATTCAAAGACAAAGGTAAAGAAAAACTTTTTTGCCTATTATTTTATTAATGATAATAGGTTTTAGTTCTAGAACCATACAAATAGGCTTCTCCAAGTATTATACATTTTGCACAGTGAAAGAGGCACTACTGTTTGATTTGGAATAAAAATTATAAATTTGTCCAACTATTAGCATTATCAAAGTATTAAAATAGTATTTGGAGATTCCTTGTTTACTCTTTATTATCTATATTTACCTGTATCAATTTTTAAATTTTTGTTATTCCAAAGTAATAAATGTTTATTATAGAGAAGTATGGAAAAACTGGAAAAGTACACATAAGAAAACTGCATTTATACTTAATCTCTCACAGCCACAAAGGAAATTAGTATTTGGCTTTTACTGTGATATCTGACAATAATTTTATATGTTCATACAGAAAAATTTATTTTAGTTATACCTATATTAGATTTAATTTATATTTAGTTATACCTATAATCAATTTTTTTAAATCTCAAAGTTAATATTCTTATACAATCCCTCCCTTCTCTGAACCCTCCCCCCACCTCAACCAAGATCCAGCTTCAATTCCACAACTATCATCAGAAATAACCAATGATGCTAATTTTATGTATACATTTCCAGATACTTTTACAGATAATTACAAATATATATGAACATGTAGAAATAGTTATGTTTTATCTTACTGAGCTTTTGTTTGTTTGTTTTTAAGTAGGCCCCATGCCCAGTGTGGAGCCCAATGCAGGGCTTGTACTCACAACCCTAAGATCTAGACCTGAGCTGAGATCAAGAGTCGGATGTTCAACCAACTGAGCCACGCAAGTGCCCCTTATCTTACTGATTTTTAAGCATAATCAGTATCAAAACATATATATGTACAATTATAAATCTTTTTTTACTTAAAACTCTGTCATGAATATTTTCCCATATCACTACAAAGTTCCAACACGTCTTTTTAACAGCTGCATAGTATCCCATTGCATATATGCATAAATTATTTAACTCATTCTTACATGGCTAGAAATACTAACCGTTACCAATTTTTTTAACTTTTATATTGTTATGTTAAACACCATACATTACATCATTAGTTTTTGATGTAGTGTTCCATGATTCATTGTTTGTGCAAAACACCCAGTGCTCCACGCAGAATGTGCCCTCTTTAATACCCATCACCAGGCTAAACCATCCCGCCACACCCCTCCCCTCTAGAACCCTCAGTTCGTTTTTCAGAGTCCATTGTCTCTCAATGGACTCTGAGATGTCTCCCCCTCCGATGTCCCCCACTTCATTCTTCCCTTCCTGCTATTTTTTTTTCTTAACATATATTGCATTATTTGTTTCAGAGGTACAGATCTGAGATTCAACAATTTTGCACAATTCACTGCACTCACCATAGCACATGCCCTCCCCAATGTCTATCACCCAACTACTGCATCCCTCCCACACCATCCCCACTCCAGCAACCCTCAGTTTGTTTCCTGAGATTAAGAATTCCTCATATCAGTGACGTCATATGATACATGTCTTTCTCTGATTGACTTATTTCACTCAGCATAACACCCTCCAGTTCCATCCACATCGTTGCAAATGGCAAGACCTCATTGCTTTTGATGGCTGCATAATATTCCATTGTGTATATATAACACATCTTCTTTATCCATTCATCTGTCGATGGACATCTTGGCTCTTTCCACAGTTTGGCTATTGTGCACATTGCTACTATAAACATTGGGGTGCACGTACCCCTTCGGATCCCTACATTTGTATCTTTGGGGTAAATACCCAGTAGTGCAATCGCTGGATCGTAGGGTAGCTCTATTTTCAAATGTTTGAGGAACCTCCATACTGTTTTCCAGAGGGGTTGCACCAGCTTGCATTCCCACCAACAGTGTAGGAGGGTTGCCCTTTCTCCACATCCCCGCCAACATCTGTCATTTCCTGACTTGTTAATTCGAGCCATTCTGACTGGAGTGAGGTGATAACTCATTGAGGTTTTCATTTGCATTTCCCTGATCTTGAGCGATGTTGAGCGCTTTTTCATGTGTCTGTTGGCAATTTGGATGTCTTTTTTGGAAAAATGTCTGTTCATGTCTTCTGCCCATTTCTTGATTGGATTATTTGTTCTTTGGGTATTGAGTTTGATAAGTTCTTTATAGATTTTGGATACTAGCCCTTTATCTGATATGTCATTTGCAAATATTTTCTCCCATTCTGTTGGTTGTCTTTTGGTTTTGTGGACTGTTTCTTTTGCTGTGCAAAAGCTCTTATTCTTGATGAAATCCCAATAGTTCATTTTTGCCCTTGCTTCCATTGCCTTTGGCGATGTTTCTAGGAAGAAGTTGCTGCGGCTGAGGTAGAAGAGATTGCTGCCTGTGTTCTTCTTTAGGATTTTGATGGACTCCGGTCTCACATTTAGGTCTTTCAACCATTTGCAGTCTATTTTTGTGTGTGGTATAAGGAAATGGTCCAGTTTCATTCTTCTGCATGTG
Organism: Eumetopias jubatus; assembly: GCF_037043125.1. Classification (NCBI taxonomy): domain Eukaryota; kingdom Metazoa; phylum Chordata; class Mammalia; order Carnivora; family Otariidae; genus Eumetopias; species Eumetopias jubatus. Next base: position 73,030,599 of record NW_028274816.1, on the reverse strand, counting down.
GCTGTCCAATTTTCCCAACACCATTTGTTGAAGAGACTGACTTTTTTCCATTGGACATTCTTTCCTGCTTTGTCAAAGATGAGTTGAACATAGAGTTGAGGGTCCATTTCTGGGCTCTCTATTCTGTTCCATTGATCTATGTGTCTGTTTTTGTGCCCGTACCATACTGTCTTGATGATGACAGCTTTGTAATAGAGCTGGAAGTCCGGAATTGTGATGCTGCCAGCTTTGCTTTTCTTTTTCAATATTCCTCTGGCTATTCGGGGTCTCTTCTGGTTCCATACAAATTTTAGGATCCTTTGTTCCATTTCTTTGAAAAAAAATGGATGATATTTTGATGGGGATTGCATTGAATGTGAAGATTGCTCTAGGTAGCATTGACATCTTCACAATGTTGTTCTTCCAATCCATGAGCATGGAACGTTTTTCCATTTCTTTGTGCCTTCCTCAATTTCTTTCATGAGTATTTTATAGTTTTCTGAGTACAGATCCTTTGCCTCTTTGGTTAAATTTATTCCTAGGTATCTTATGGTTTTGGGTGCAAGTGTAAATGGGATCGACTCCTTGATTTGTCTCTCTTCTGTCTTGTTGTTGGTGTATAGGAATGCCACTGATTTCTGTGCATTGATTTTATAGCCTGCCACTTGACTGAATTCCTGTATGAGTTCTAGCAGTTTTAGGGTGGATTCTTTTGGGTTTTCCACATAAAGTATCCTATCATCTGCAAAGAGTGAGAATTTGACTTCCTCTTTGCCGATTTGGATGCCTTTGATTTCTTTTTGTTGTGTGATTGCTATGGCTAGGACTTCTAATACTATGTTGAATAGCAGAGGTGATAGTGGACATCCCTGCCGCATTCCTGACCTTAGGGGGAAAGCTCTCAGCTTTTCCCCATTGAGAATGATATTCGCTGTAGGTTTTTTATAGATGGCTTTTATGATATTGAGGTATGTACCCTCTATCCCTATACTCTGAAGAGTTTTGATCAAGAAAGGATGCTGAACTTTGTCAAATGCTTTTTCTGCATCTATTGAGAGGATCATATGATTCTTGTTCTTTCTTTTGTTAATGTATTGTATCACGTTGATTGATTTGCAGATGTTGAACCAACCTTGCAGCCCAGGGATAAATCCCACTTGGTCATGGTGAATAATCCTTTTAATGTACTGTTGGATCCTATTGGCTAGTATTTTGGTGAGAATTTTTGCATCCATGTTCATCAAGGATATTGGTCTGTAATTCTCCTTTTTGATGGGGTCTTTGTCTGGTTTTGGGATCAAGGTAATGCTGGCCTCATAAAATGAGTTTGGAAGTTTTCCTTCCATTTCTGTTTTTTGGAACAGTTTCAGGAGGATAGGTATTAATGCTTCTTTCAATGTCTGATAGAATTCCCCTGGGAAGCCATCTGGCCCTGGGCTTTTGTTTGTTGGGAGATTTTTGATGACTGCTTCAACTTCCTTAGTGGTTATAGGTCTGTTCAGGTTTTCTATTTCTCCCTGGTTCAATTTTGGTAGTTGATACATCTCTAGGAATGCACCCATTTCTTCCAGGTTATCTAATTTGCTGGCATAGAGTTGCTCGTAATATGTTCTTATAATTGTTTGTATTTCTTTGCTGTTGGTTGTGATCTCTCCTCTTTCATTCATGATTTTGATGATTTGGGTCATTTCTCTTTTCTTTTTGATCAGTCTGGCCAGGGGTTGATCAATCTTGTTAATCCTTTCAAGGAAACAGCTCCTAGTTTCATTGATCTGTTCTACTGTTCTTTTGGTTTCTAGTTCATTGATTTCTGCTCTGATCTTATTATTTCTCCTCTCCTGCTGGGTTTAGGCTTTATTTGCTCCTTTAGGTGTAGGGTTATGTTGTGTGTTTGAGACCTTTCTTGTTTCTTGAGAAAAGCTTGTATTGCTATATACTTTCCTCTCAGACTGCGTTTGCTGCATCCCAAAGATTTTGAACAGTTGTGTTTTCATTTTCATTGGTTTCCATGAATTTTTTTAATTCTTCTCTAATTTCCTGGTTGACCCATTCATTCTTTAGTAGGATGCTCTTTAGTCTCCATGTATTTGAATTCTTTCCGACTTTTCTCTTGTGATTGAGTTCTAGTTTCAAAGCATTGTGGTCTGAAAATATGCAGGGAATAATTCCAAACTTTTGGTACCGGTTGAGACCTGATTTGTGACTTAGGATGTGATCAATTCTGAAGAATGTTCCATGGGCACCAGAGAAGAATGTGTATTCCATTGCTTTGGGATGGAATGTTCTGAATATATCTGTGAAGTCCAATTGTTCCAGTGTGTCCTTTAAAGTCTTTATTTCCTTGTTGATCTTTTGCTTAGATGATCTGTCCATTTCAGTCAGGGGGTTGTTAATGACCCCCACTATTATTGTATATTTGTCGATGTGTTTCTTCGCTTTTGTTATTAATTGCCTTATATAATTGGCTGCTCCTATGTTAGGGGCATAGATATTTACAATTGTTAGATCTTCGTGTTGGATAGACCCTTTAAGTAGGATACAGTGTCCTTCCTCATCTCTTATTACAGTCTTTGTTTTAAAATCTAATTTGTCTGAAATAAGGATTGCCACCCCATCGTTCTTTTGGTGTCCATTAGCATGGTAAATTGTTTTCCACCCCCTCACTTTCAATCTGGGGTGTCTTTGGGTCTAAAATGAGTGTCTTGCAGACAGTATATGGATGGGTCTTATTTTTTAATCCAATTTGATAGCTTGTGTCTTTTATTGGGGCTTTTAGCCCATTTACATTCAGGGTAAATATTGAAAGGTATGAATTTAGTGCCATTGTATTGCCTGTAAGGTGACTGTTACTGTATATTGTCTGTGTTCCTTTCTGATCTATGCTCCTTTTAGGCTCTGTCGCCTAGAGGACCCCTTTCAATATTTCTTGGAGGGCTGGTTTCGTGTTTGCAAATTCCTTTAGTTTTTGTTTGTCCTGGAAGCTTTTTATCTCTCCTTCTATTTTCAATGATAGCCTAGCTGGATATAGTAATCTTGGCTGCATATTTTTCTCGTTTTGTGCTCTGAAGATATCTTGCCAGTCCTTTCTGGCCTGCCAGGTCTCTGTGGATAGGTCTGTTGCCAATCTAATATTTCTACCATTGTAGGTTACAGATCTCTTCTCCCGAGCTGCTTTCAGGATTTTCTCTTTGTCTCTGAGACTCGTAAGTTTTACTATTAGACGTCAGGGTGTTGACCTATTATTATTGATTTTGAGAGGGGTTCTCTGTGCCTCCTGGATTTTGATTCCTATTTCCTTCCTCACATTAGGGAAGTTCTCTGCAATTATTTGCTCTAATATACCTTCTGCCCCTCTCTTTCTTCTTCTTCTGGGATCCCAATTTTTCTAATGTTGTTTCATCTTATCATATCGCTTATCTCTCGAATTCTGCCCTCGTGATCCTATAGTTGTTTATGTCTCTTTTTCTCAGCCTCTTTATTTTCCATCATTTGGTCTTCTATATCACTGATTCTCTCTTCTGCCTCATTTATCCTAGCAGTTAGTGCCCCCATTTTTGATTGCACCTCATCAATAGCCTTTTTGATTTCGACTTGGTTAGATTTTAGTTCTTTTATTTCTCCAGAAAGGGTTTCTCTAATAACTTCCACGCTTTTTTCAAGCCCAGCTAGTATCTTTAAAGTCATGATCCTGAACTTTAGGTCCGACATCGTACGAATGTCCGTATTGAGTAGGCCCATGGCAGATGGTCCTACCTCTTGTTCTTTTTGCTGAGGTGATTTTTTTCGTTTTGTCATTTTGTCCAAAGGAGAACAGATAAATGAGAGAAGAAAATGCTAACAGGTTAACAACGTCCCCAGCAAATATACTCCATACCAGTCAGAAAAGACCTGAAACCAGGGGAAAAGAAAGGGAAAGAAAGAAAAAAGAAAGAGGAAAAAAAGAAAAAGAAAAAGATAAAAACAAACAAAAACAGAACAAAACAAAACAAAAAAAACAGAACATGATCAAATATGATCAGGCTAGTGCATAGATCAGTGCCACACACTAGATTTTGGGTGTATTTTGGTCTGTTAGGAGAAAGTGCCTCCTAAAATTTTAAAGGAAGAAAGACATATATGTACAAAATAAGGGTTGATAAATGAACGGATGGAAGATGACTGTAAAGATGAAACTTATAAAAGGTTTATAAACAGAATTGATAAGAAGTTGTTTGAAAGAAGAATGAAGATTTAAAAAAAAGAAAAAAGAAAAGAAAAAAAATGGGAGAGACTGATCAGGCAGGAGACTAGAACAAAGCCGTACACTAGTGATTTAGGGTATATTTTGATCTGTTAGAAGAAACTGTATCTCAAAATTTTAAAGAGAGAACAACTTATATATATATGCCAAAAATAAGGGTAACTACTATGAAGGGATAAAATATGACTCTAAAAATGAAAAATAAAAAATGTTTTATTAAAAAAGGGATTGATAAGATGTTGGTTGAAATAGGGAAAAAGAAAAATTTAAAAAAAAAGTTAAAAAATTTAAGTTTGAAAAACTAATGAATCATGGTAAAAAAAAAGCCATGAATTCTATTTGCATTATTCCCCTAGCGCTGGAGTTCTCTCGTTCTCCTTGATCGGTAAACTTGGTCTTGGCTGGCTCTTTTTGCTGATCTTCTGGGGGAGGGGCCTGTTGCCGTGGTTCCCAAATGTCTTTGCCGGAGGCGGAATTGCCCCGCCCTTGTCAGTCCAGGCTAAGCAAGCTGCTCGGGTTTGCTCTCAGGAGCTTTTGTTCCCTGCAAGCTCTCGGTACAGCTTTGGAGGACCAGGATGAAAATGGTAGGCTCCCAATCTCCACCCAGAGGAGCTGAGACCTCGGGGCCCCCCTCCTCAGTGCGCCCCCAGAGAAAAGCAGTCACTCCCGTGTCCCTGGTCTCCGGCCGCACTCCGTGCTTACCAGGCCTGTGACCGAGCGTTTCTATCTCTGGCACCCGACCCCGTGTGGAGTCTCCAAACCCAGCAGATCCCTGCGGTGCGCTCCCGCGCCGCTCCTCTCGGGGGAGGAAGGGGAGTCTCCCCAGTTCTGCCGCTTGTTGGGTCCCTGCTGGAGGCGCAGTGGCCCGTCTGGGCCGCGGATCACAGTTTATGGCAACCCCGAGCTGTGAGCCCACGCCTCGGCTCCGTCTCTGCAGCCGGCTTCCCCGCTCTGATCCCTGGGAGCTCTGGCGCACTCAGGCACCCCCGGTCTTTCTGTGACCCCGAGAGTCCTGAAACCACACTGTCCCGTGAGGTTTCCACCCCCCGCTTAGCCCCTGGAGCGACGTCCTTCAGCGGAGCTGGCTTCTAAAAGTTCTGATTTTGTGCTCCGCGGCTCTAGCACTTGCCAGAAGCGGCCGACGGAGGCCCCCTCCCCCGCCATCTATCCTCCCGAATATCGCCTCGGATTCACTTCTCCGCACGTCCTACCTTCCAGTAAGTGGTCGCTTCTCTGTTCAGAGAGTTGTTGCTACTCTCCTCTTCGATCTCCTGTTGAGTTCGTAGGTGTTCAGAATGGTTTGATCCCTATTCAGCTGAATTCCTGAGACCAGACGAAATCCAGGTCTCCTACTCCTCTGCCATCTTGCTCCGCTCCCCCCTTTTTTAAGATTTTTATTTATTTATTTGAGAGAGCAAGCAAGAGAGAGAGAGAGAGAGCGCACAAGCAGGGGGCAGGGCAGAGGAAGAGAGATAAGCAGGTTCCCTGTTGAGCAGGGAGCCCAACTTGGGGCTCCATCCCAGGACCCCAGGATCAAGACCTGAACCAAAGACAGATGCTTAACCAACTGAGCCACCCAGTCATCCTTAATCTCTAAATTCTTAGAAAACTGTCCCTTTCTCATCATGGGATTTAATGGACTATCTTTAGTTCTTCTCATATTTGATCTGTGGCACTTGCCACTCTAGAGACCTCTTTTCCAGAACTGCCCTCTTCCCTCGGGTTGTACGACCCTGCTGCTTCTCAGTTCTCCTCCTGCCCCTTTCGCTGTTAGCTGTGCCTCATAACCTCTTCCTGCAGTACCCTGCTCCCCCCAAACTTGTTTTGTCCCTCTCCTAAATCTGTATGGTCTTCTTGGATAACCTCATCACTCCTCCAGCTCCAACACCATCTGCTGATAACTCTCAAATGCTTCTCTGGTTCAATTATGCAGATGATCCTATTGTTTTAATCGTCCTTCTCTTCTCTGCTTTCTGATTCTGTGACTTCTACAAAATCAAATAGTACCTGAAGTTGGGTCACTGTTATCGACATCCTTTATTCTTTCCAGGAGGATGAGCTGCTGAGGTCAGCTGAGGTTGCCTCCTCCATTTTCAAATTTCTCAGATCTAGAGGAACAAGATACAGTGACTCTCACTTCCCAGTCTGTCACAGACACCAGCAATGTGTTCATGTCAGTGCCAGGGTCAGACTGTAGGTATGGGGACAGCCGAGGGGAGCTAATTCCCAAAGAGGAGTATGGGAAAGAAGCAAGCCCACCACCACCATCATCATCGTCTTCAATACAGCAGCAGATCATAGTTGAAAGGCATACTTGATTGGCTAGGTAATGGGCAGAGCTTTTGAGGAAGGTTGGATCCGTTTGAGAAATAAAGAAAGCCCATTTTCTTTGCCCATTGGCATTCTAGCTTGAGCCATCCTGTGTCCCTGCTCCCTGAAGGGCCTGTCTGGGACGTATCCAAATCTAACTTTATGGCTTGTAATTGGCATCACACACTGACTACAAACTAAAAAGACTAAAATGGAAGAGCCAAGTTTTACTGAGACCAGGGTGGGACCCAGAGAAAGAGAGAGAGAGAGAGAGAGATGATTAACTGAGGCAAACATAGAAGAGGTTATCCAATGGAAGAGCAGGGGCAGACAAGGGAAGTTCTCATTTTTTGGAAAGGCAAAGAGAAAAAGCCTGATCCTGACATCATCTGCTCCAGGCACACCTGCAGTGGTTTAGGACGACAGAGGACCCTCTGCTTCTGTGCTTTACGGCGAGACTTTGGCTCTCTAACTAGTCCAGAGAGAGGACACTCAACTGGTAAGATCTGATCAAAGGCCATCTTGAAAGATCCTGATAAACCAGAGAGAAGAGGCTTGCTGACCTTCCAAGGATCTTAGCCAACTGTTTCCCCATCAAGTTAGACAGTTGAAGCTGCAAACCGGACAGTGGCAGTGGGGGAGGATGTAACAGAGTGACACGGAGTTCGAGTGGGCCATGTCTGCTGTCGGCCTTCAGCAGAGACAGCTGTTCACATCTGGTGTGTCCCAGCACAAGGGAAATGTTGGCTGCACGTATGGCTGAGCTTCCTAAAGAGGCTCATGTGGTTAGTTCTAAGAAGGAGTTATATCTCAGAGGAATGAGAAACAACCCTATTCTAGGAGATACAGGACATTTCCCACTTAAACATGCAGCGAGGCTGGGTGATAGCAACAGATTCTCATCAGAGACCTGGATTCTTCCATCATGGAGTAGGGTGAGCTCTCAGGCAGGAGTATTTGCCTTTGAGGGATCATGGAGGCGCCCCAGGAAGAGAGGGTGGCGTGTAACAGACAGAACTGTTCTGAAAATTCATGATGAATCTCTCCTGCACTTCTGGGGACAAACCCTTCCCCTTAACCAATTCCAAAAATAACCATCTGCCTTGGAGGTGGGGGTGGGGTGTAGGTAATTGTTTCTGCAAGAACACAAAGAGAATGAGTGTCATTTTTGGGTGTCCACGCTAGGATTTTGGAATAAAATAATGAGCTGGAGAGTTAGGTTTTCTTGGAGGAGTTTCTGGCCCATCTCGATCACTCTTCCTAAGTGCAAGAAGGATAACCCCTTCTGCTTGGATTATAGATGGCACCTCCTACCTGCCTTGCTAGACAGCTCCTTCTCAGGGAGAAATCAGTGAGTCCCCGGACTTTTCTATGTTGATGCCATTCTGCTGTTTTACCAGGCTGGAAACTGGTCAGCAGCTCTCCCTTCTCCAGGGAGTCATTGTGCCCTTATCTTGCAGTGTTGACACACAACCCCACTCACCCTGATCTAATGCAGGGTCAGGATGATGACTGCTAGCTTCTGCCTGAACTTCTTTCTGCAGCCACAGTGATTGGAGGATGGAGCAGAAAACAGCTAACACAGTAAGAGTCGTTCCTTGAGATCTTTTGAGCTGCACCAAGTAACGTCTTTTCAAAGTGAAGCTTGAGAGACGTTAAGATCAGAAATGGTTAGAGAATTGGTTCTGGTGTTGTAGGGAAAGCAATGCAACAGGAGTGAAGAAACCAGATATTCAGCCTCACACAGAATCTAGCCATGAATCTGGGCAGCATCCCACCCCCCCCAACCCCACCAACTCTGACTATCCAGAGGATTCTGACCTTCCTACAGCTGAGCTACATGGGTCGATGCACTTTCTTGTTTTGCCTGAGCTTATTTAAGTTTGGGCTCTTTTTTCATGCCATTAAGAGTTCTGCCATGGGGATGCCTGGGTTGCTCAGTCAGTGAGGCATCTGCTTTCAGCTCAGGTCATGGGCGCGGGGTCCTGGGATCGAGTCCCGGGTCAGGGTCTTTGCTCTGCAAGGAGCCTGCTTCTCCCTCTCCCTCTGCTGGTCCCCCTGCTTATGCTCTCTCTCTCTCTCTGACAAATAAATAAATAAAATCTTAAAAAAAAAAAAAGAGTTCTGACCATGCAGGGCTCTTGTGAGTGTCTGAGTTAGAACAGCATGGAAAGAAACTACCCTCATTCTGACACATCCACAGGGGCAGAGCAAGAAGGCGGAGGAGTAGGAGACCTGGATTTCGTCTGGTCTCAGGAATTCAGCTGAATAGGGATCAAACCATTCTGAACACCTACGAACTCAACAGGAGATCGAAGAGGAGAGTAGCAACAACTCTCTGAACAGAGAAGCGACCACTTACTAGAAGGTAGGACGTGCGGAGAAGTGAATCCGAGGCGATATTCGGGAGGATAAACGGCGGGGGAGGGAGCCTCCATCAGCCGCTTCTGGCAAGTGCTAGAGCCGCGGAGCACAAAATCAGACCTTTTAGAAGCTGGCACCGCTGAGGGATGTCGCTCCACTGGCTAAGTGGGGGCTGGAACCCTCGCAGGACAGTGTGGTCTCAGGACCCTCGGGGTCACAGAAAGACCGGGGGTGCCTGAGTGCGGCAGAGCTCCCAGGTGTCGGAGCGGGGAAGCCGGCTGCAGAGACGGAGCTGAGGCGTGGGCTCGCAGCCTGGGGTTGCCATGAACTGTGATCAGTGACAGTTGGGCCACTGCTCCTCCACCAGGGACCCAACAAGCGGCAGAGCCGGGGAGACTCCCCTTCCTCCCCCGGGAGGAGCGGCGCGGGAGCGCACCACGGGCATCTGCTGGGTTTGGAGACTCCACACGGGGTCGGGTGCCAGACATAGAAACGCTCGGTCACAGGCCGGGTGAGCACGGAGTGCGGCCGGAGACCGGGGACAAGGGAGTGACTGCTTTTCTCTGGGGGCGCACTGAGGAGCGGGGCCCCGAGTTCTCAGCTCCTCCGGGTGGAGATTGGGAAGCCACCATTTTTGCCCTGGTCCTCCAAACCTGTACCAAGAGCTTGCAGGGAACAAAAGCTCCTGAGAGCAAACCCGAGCAGCTTGCTTAGCCCGGACTCACAAGGGCGGGGCAATTCAGCCTCCGGCAAAGACACTTGGGAACCACGGCAACAGGCCCCTCCCCCAGAAGATCAGCACGAACAGCCAGCAAGCCAAGACCAAGTTTACCGATCAAGGATAACGGGAGAACTCCAGCGCTAGGGCAATACTGCACATAGAATTCATGGCTTTTTTTTTACCATGATTCATTAGTTCATCAAATTAAATTTTTTAACTGTTTTTTTCTAATTTTTCTTTTTCCCTTTTTCAACCAACATCTTATCAATCCCTTTTTTAAAAAAAAACATTTTTTATTTTTCATTTTTAGAGTCATATTTTATCCCTTCATAGAAGTTACCCTTATTTTTGGCATATATGTATAAGTTGTTCTCTCTTTAAAATTTTGAGATACAGTTTCTTCTAACAGATCAAAATATACCCTAAATCAGTAGTGTATGGCTTTGTTCTAGTCTCCTGCCTGATCACATTCTCTCCCTTTTCTCTTCTTTTTTTCTTGAAATCTTCTTCTTTCTTTTTTCAAACAACTTATCATCAATTCCTTTTATAAAATCTTTTATAAGTTTCATCTTTACAGTCATCTTCCATCCCTTCATTGTATCAACCCTTATTTTGTACATATATGTCTTTCTTCCTTTAAAATTTTAGGAGGCACTTTTTTCTAACAGACCAAAATACGCCCAAAATCTAGTGTGTGGCACTGATCTATGCACTAGCCTGATCATATTTGATCATATTCTGGTTTTTTTGTATTGTTCTGTTTTTGTTTTTATCTTTTTTCTTTTTCTTTTTTTCCTCTTTCTTTTTTCTTTCTTTCCCTTTCTTTTCCCCTGGTTTCAGGTCTTTTCTGATTTGTATACAGTATATTTGCTGGGGACATTGTTAACCTGTTAGCATTTTCTTCTCTCATTCATCTATTCTCCTCTGGACAAAATGACAAGACGAAAAAAATCACCTCAGCAAAAAGAACAAGAGGTAGAACCGTCAGCCAGGGACCTACTCAATATGGACATTAGTACGATGTCGGACCTAGAGTTCAGAATCATGACTTTAAAGATACTAGCTGGGCTTGAAAAAAGCGTGGAAGTTATTAGAGAAACCCTTTCTGGAGAAATAAAAGAACAAAAATCTAACCAAGTCGAAAACAAAAAGGCTATTGATGAGGTGCAATCAAAAATGGGGACACTAACTGCTAGGATAAATGAGGCAGAAGAGAGAATCAGTGATATAGAAGACCAAATGATGGAAAATAAAGAGGCTGAGAAAAAGAGAGATAAACAACTACAGGATCACGAGGGCAGAATTCGAGAGATAAGTGATACTATAAGATGAAACAACATTAGAAAACTTGGGATCCCAGAAGAAGAAGAAAGAGAGAAAGGGGCAGAAGGTATATTGGAGCAAATAATAGCAGAGAACTTCCCTAATGTGAGGAAGGAAACAGGCATCAAAATCCAGGAGGCACAGAGAACCCCTCTCAAAATCAATAATAATAGGTCAACACCCCGACATCTAAAAGTAAAACTTACGAGTCTCAGAGACAAAGAGAAAATCCTGAAAGCAGCTCGGGAGAAGAGATATGTAACCTACAATGGTAAAAATATTAGATTGGCAACAGCCCTATCCACAGAGACCTGGCAGGCCAGAAAGGACTGGCAAGATATCTTCAGAGCACTAAATGAGAAAAATATGCAGCCAAGAATACTATATCCAGCTAGGCTGTCATTGAAAATAGAAGGAGAGATAAAAAGCTTCCAGAACAAACAAAAACTAAAGGAATTTGCAAACACGAAACCAGCCCTACAAGAAATATTGAAAGGGATCCTCTAAGCAAAAAGAGAGCCTAAAAGCAGCATAGATCAGAAAGGAACACAGACAATATACAATCACAGTCACCTTACAGGCAATACAATGGCACTAAATTCATACCTTTCAATAGTTACCCTGAATGTATATGGACTAAATGCCCCAATCAAAAGACACAGGCTATCAGTTTGGATTAAAAAACAAGACCCATCAATATGCTGCCTGCAAGAGACTCATTTTGGACCCAAAGACACCCCCAGATTGAAAGTGAGGGGGTGGAAAACCATTTACCATGCTAATGGACACCAAAAGAAAGCTGGGGTGGCAATCCTTATATCAGACAAATTAGATTTTAAAATAAAGTCAGTAATAAGAGATGAGGAAGGACACTATATCCTACTTAAAGGGTCTATCCAACACGAAGATCTAACAATTGTAAATATCTATGCCCCTAACATGGGAGCAGCCAGTTATATAAGGCAATTAATAACAAAAGCGAAGAAACACATCGAGAAATATAAAATAATAGTGGGGGACTTTAACACCCCCCTGACTGAAATGAACAGATCATCTAAGCAAAAGATCAACAAGGAAATAAAGACTTTAAGTGACAAACTGGACCAAATGGACTTCACAGACATATTCAGAACATTCCATCCCAAAGCAATGGAATACACATTCTTCTCTAGTGCCCATGGAACATTCTCCAGAATTGATCACATCCTAGGTCACAAATCAGGTCTCAACCAGTACCAAAAGATTGGGCTCATTCCCTGCATATTTTCAGACCACAATGCTTTGAAACTAGAACTCAATCACAAGAGAAAAGTTGGAAAGAACTCAAATACATGGAGGCTAAGGAGCATCCTACTAAGAATGAATGGGTCAGCCAGGAAATTAAAGAAGAATTAAAAAAATTCATGGAAACCAATGAAAATGAAAACACAACTGTTCAAAATCTTTGGGATACAGCGAAGGCAGTCCTGAGAGGAAAGTATATAGCAATAGAAGCCTTTCCCCAGAAACAAGAAAGGTCTCAAATACACAACCTAACCCTACACCTAAAGGAGCTGGAGAAAGAACAGCAAAGAAAGCCTAAACCCAGCAGGAGAAGAGAAATAATAAAGATGAGAGCAGAAATCAATGAACTAGAAACCAAAAGAACAGTAGAACAGATCAAGGAAACTAGGAGCTGGTTCTCTGAAAGAAGTAACAAGATTGATCAACCCCTGGCCAGACTGATCAAAAAGAAAAGAGAAATGACCCAAATCATCAAAATCATGAATGAAAGAGGAGAGATCACAACCAACAGCAAAGAAATACAAACAATTATAAGAACATATTATGAGCAACTCTATGCCAGCAAATTAGATAACCTGGAAGAAATGGGTGCATTCCTAGAGATGTATCAACTACCAAAATTGAACCAGGAAGAAATAGAAAACCTGAACAGACCTATAGCCACTAAGGAAATTGAAGCAGTCATCAAATATCTCCCAACAAACAAAAGCCCAGGGCCAGATGGCTTCCCAGGGGAATTCTATCAGACATTTCAAGAAGAATTAATACCTATTCTCCTGAAACTGTTCCAAAAAATAGAAATGGAAGGAAAACTTCCAAACTCTTTTTATGAGGCCACCATTACCTTGATCCCAAAACCAGACAAAGACCCCATCAAAAAGGAGAATTACAGACCAATATCCTTGATGAACATGGATGCAAAAATTCTCACCAAAATACTAGCCAATAGGATCCAACAGTACATTAAAAGGATTATTCACCAAGACCAAGTGGGATTTATCCCTGGGCTGCAAGTATGGTTCAACATCCACAAATCAATCAACGTGATACAATACATTAACAAAAGAAAGAACAAGAATCATATGATCCTCTCAATAGATGCAGAAAAAGCATTTGACAAAGTACAGCATCCTTTCTTGATCAAAACTCTTCAGAGTATAGGGATAGAGGGTACATACCTCAATATCATAAAAGCCATCTATGAAAAAACCTACAGCGAATATCATTCTCAATGGGGAAAAGCTGAGAGCTTTTCCACTAAGGTCAGGAATGCGGCAGGGATGTCCACTATCACCACTGCTATTCAACATAGTATTAGAAGTCCTAGCCACAGCAATCAGACAACAAAAAGAAATCAAAGGCATCCAAATCGGCAAAGAGGAAGTCAAACTCTCACTGTTTGCAGATGATAGGATACTTTATGTGGAAAACCCAAAAGACTCCACCCAAAAACTGCTAGAACTCATACAGGAATTCAGTCAAGTAGCAGGATATAAAATCAATGCACAGAAATCAGTGGCATTCCTATACACCAACAACGAGACAGAAGAGAGACAAATCAAGGAGTCGATCCCATTTACAATTGCACTCAAAACCTTAGGATACCTAGGAATAAATTTAACCAAAGAGGCAAAGGATATGTACTCAGAAAACTATAAAATACTCATGAAAGAAATTGAGGAAGACACAAAGAAATGGAAAAACGTTCCATGCTCATGGATTGGAAGAACAAACATTGTGAAGATGTTAGTGCTCCCTAGAGCAATCTACACATTCAATGCAATCCCCATCAAAATACCATCCACCTTTTTCAAAGAAATGGAACAAAGAATCCTAAAATTTGTATGGAACCAGAAGAGACCCTGAATAGCCAGCGGAATCTTGAAAAAGAAAAGCAAAGCTGGCGGCATCACAATTCCGGACTTCCAGCTCTATTACAAAGCTGTCATCATCAAGACAGTATGGTACGGGCACAAAAACAGACACATAGATCAATGGAACAGAATCGAGCCCCCAGAAATGGATCCTCAACTCTATGGTCAACTCATCTTTGACAAAGCAGGAAAGAATGTCCAATGGAATAAAGACAGTCTCTTCAACAAATGGTGTTGGGAAAATTGACACCCACATGCAGAAGAATGAAACTGGACCATTTCCTTACACCACACACAAAAATAGACTCCAAATGGTTGAAAGACCTAAATGTGAGACAGGAGTCCATCAAAATCCTAAAGGAAGACACAGGTAGCAAACTCTTCTTCCTCAGCCGCAGCAACTTGTTCCTAGAAATATCGCCAAAGGCAAGGGAAGCAAGGGCAAAAGGAATTAAGGGATTTCATCAAGATAAAAAGCTTTTGCACAGCAAAAGAAACAGTCCACAAAACCAAAAGACAACCGACAGAATGGGAGAAGGTATTTGCAAATGACATATCAGATAAAGGGCTAGTATCAAAATCTATAAAGAACTTATCAAACTCAACACCCAAAGAACAAATAATCAATCAAGAAATGGGCAGAAGACATGAACAGACATTTTTCCAAAGAAGACATACAAATGGCCAAGAGACACATGAAAAAGTGCTCAACATTGCTCGTCATCAGGGAAATCCAAATGAAAACCTCAATGAGATACCACCTCACACCCGTCAGAATGGCTAAAATTAACAAGTCAGGGAACGACAGATGTTGGCGGGGATGTGGAGAAAGGGGAACCCTCCTACACTGTTGGTGGGAATGCAAGCTGGTGCAACCACTCTTGAAAACAGTATGGAGGTTCCTCAAACAGTTGAAAAAAGAGCTACCCTACGATCCAGTAATTGCACTACTGGGTATTTACCACAAAGATACAAATGTAGGGATCCGAAGGGGTACGTGTACCCCAATGTTTATAGCAGCAATGTCCACAATAGCCAAAATGTGGAAAGAGCTAAGATGTCCATCGACAGATGAATGGCTAAAGAAGAAGTGGTATATATACACAATGGAATGTTATGCAGCCATCAAAAGGAATGAGATCTTGCCATTTGCAACAACGTGGATAGAACTGGAAAGTGTTATGCTGAGTGAAATAAGTCAATCAGAGAAAGACATGTATCATATGACCTCACTGATACGAGGAATTCTTAATCTCAGGAAACAAACTGAGTGTTGCTGGAGTGGTGGGGGGTGGGAGGGAGGGGGTGGCTGGGTGATAGACATTGGGGAGGATATGTGCTATGGTGAGCGCTGTGAATTGTGCAAGACTGTTGAATCACAGATCTGTGCTTCTGAAACAAATAATGCAACATATGTTAAGAAAAAAGAAAAAGAAGAAGATAGCAGGAGGGGAAGAATGAAGGGGAGTAAGTCAGAGGGAGAGACGAAACATGATGGACTCTGAAAAACAAACTGAGGGTTCTAGAGGGGAGGAGGGTAGGGGGATGGGTTAGCCTGGTGATGGGTATTAAAGAGGGCACGTTCTGCATGGAGCACTGGGTGTTACGCACAAACAATGAATCATGGAACACTACATCAAAAACTAATGATGTAATATATGGTGATTAACATAACAATAAAAAAATAAAAAAAAAGAAGCTACCCTCATTCTGCCCATGGTATGATACCATATAAAAGTATTCCTAATACATTAATATACTTCCTAGACAAGATTTCACCAATGTTTGTCCATTTTTAGAAAATTTAAAATAGACTTTTCTTGGACATCCAGTGTACAAACAATGCTAACCACCCTTTTGGAATGGGCAGACAAAAGGGAGAACAGTTCCTCCAAAGACGGAAGATGCTATGGTGTGATTCCTCGGGCCTTTCTGCTGGGAATGATTTTGCTGTCTCTCTACTTATTTTTCAGAGGTCAGAGAAGAAAAAAAAAATGTTCTTTTCCTTTTGTGTGTTATAAATGGATAGAATTGCCAGAAAATAAACAAAGACTTCTGATGTAAACCTGTATTCCTTGCAGCTAAGCTCCCCCAAAGGCTGCCGCATACCTAAGGACCTGGGGAGGCAGATCTTTTTTCACAGTTCTTTCCAATTCTAACGAGCTCTGAAGAAGTTTATTTCAAAATAATCCTTCTGTATTAAGCGCTGGCTTATTGACAAGTCTTCTTTTATCATAATTGTATGAAGTTTATTTTCTAAACGAAGGTTTATTTTTGCATGGAATTCTGAGGTTTCGCATTGTGTATATGAAGCAATTAGTTTGGGATTTTTGGAATTTATTTGAGACCAGACAGATGTCTTTAATTTACACGCTCGCGGAGGTGACAAACCCTATTAACATTCAAAAGCTATCAATTTGCTTTATCTTTGTTCTTCGGCCGTCTCAGCTATGATCCAGGCTAACTCTCTTTTTTCGGTTTGCTTGGGGTTTTTTGTTCGTTTGTTTTGTTTTGGTTTGGTTTTTTTGTCCTGTAGTTAGAAGAAGAAATTCATGGAAAACATGAAAGATAGTATCAGTAATTTTATCACTGTCCAAACCTGGTGGGATACTCTAAGAATGGATTTCACCTTTATTAGGAATGCATGTTTTTCTAACTACAATTCCTTCCTCTTAGCAATCATGGTTTGTGCATTGTACATACCCAAGCTAGTCACTCCTCTTTACTTATGCTTTTCTCCATCATGTTAGTGACCCCTGGCTTAAATCTGGTGCTTCCTTAGACGACATTTTCTTCTTCAAGGAGTGATTGTTTTACCACAGGTCAGAGCAATGCATGCCTATGTTGCATATGTTTAAGCATGCAACTGGAATGTTCTTCCATTCATTGATCATATCCCTTGCAGATCAGAAGTCAGTGCACTCCCATTGTTGATTTGGAGGACTGTTGATTGGGGAGGTGAGGGAAGGTTCAGTAATGGTGTGCCACTCATTTCTATCCTGGAATTGAAACCCACACCGGTGTGGTTGTGTTTTCGGGATTTATTTTGTTTGTTTGTTTCACCTGCACTCCTCAGCCACTAGATGGCTCAGTAGATATGCTCAGGTGTTCTCCAGAATCAGGATTTCAAAACCTAAAGGACTTGAATGGCTCTTCATTCCTTACACGGAAGTCCAAAACTGCGCTGGGGGTTGTGTTGATTATAGGATTTAAAAACGAGGGCACAGCAGACCTGGAACATGATCTGAACAAACCCAACCCACTATGGGACAGCCTTGTTTACTTTTTGTTACGGCTGCCATATTTTATTCTCCGTGAACGTGGGGCATATTACTACTGGCAAGGAGATTATGGGCTAACAGATGTCATTGGTAGAGCCAGATTGAAATCCAGTGTAGAATGATTATACATCCTGATGCACTTGTTTGTGAAATACGGGCTAATCCATTAGGTACAGGATGTCTGACAACTCTAGTTTTAGTGACAGTGTACTCGACTTTGAACTCATGCTGTTTCCTTTGTCTTGGATTAAGTTATTTAGGTATGAGCCCAAGAGAACTGAAAACACTTAGACCTAAGATTAGAAGAGTATTTCCTTAACACAACTACTTCCAAAATATGTATCAAAATATACTTAACGGTGAAATATCAGAGATGTTCCTATTAAAACGAAGAACACGATAGGTATGCTTGCCTTCAAAAATTATAGTTTTCTTCTGGACATTCTAGATAAGGCAGCAAGTCAAGAAAAGTAGAAAAGATTCTTATGGGCCAAGGGGAGACTAAATCACTGTGTGTACATGATATTTTATTTCCCACCCCAAAATAGAAGGTTATGATAAGGGAGCATGACAAAGGAAGTAATTGCGGTCAGTGATGAAGAAATTGTACAAAAACATTAAACTTAAAAGATTAATTGTATGAAAAGTAAAGTGCCCTATAAACAGCAATTACCGATTCAAATAGAACAAAAATATATTCCATTCACAACAATATGCACATATGCTTACAAGATGCATTTGCCATATGGCAAATACTACAAAACTTCCTTGAATGGCATAAAAATATTTTTAAAAAAGGAAAGGTGACTCTCTTCCTGGATGGGGAAAAATACTCTAAGCATATTAATTTTTACCTTCATTTAAAATTTTAATAATAGCCCAACAGATGTCATTCCAGGATTTTTCTTCTCAAATTTCACAAAGTATTTCTTAAGCTCATGTGATGAATCAATGAGAGAAAGTACCAAGAAAGTAAGAATGACTCTTCCTTTATTAAGTACTTTGTTTATAATTTATCATAAACCTACAGTAAGCACAATAGCATAGTGCTAACTAGTAAAGGAAAATAATAAAAATTCATATATAGTACATTATGTTATTAACTCAATACTTATCTGTATTATATATTATTAATATATTCACATATATAATATACTGTTATATATAAATATATACACATAATATATATTATATATAATTAGTATGCAATAAGGTAGCTCTTCAAATTTTTGGATAAAGAATGGATTTATTCAACAAATTCTGTGTTGAACATTTCAAAAATAATTTAATTGCCTACCATAAACTATATTGCCAAATGAAATTCAGGTGGATTATAGAAATGATGAAACAGAAATATATAAGAAAACTAAAAGTATTGATTTGAACATTTACATAATAATAGGGTTAGGAAAGCTTTTAAGCAATTAAAGGGAAAATTAGTCACATATATGATTACCTAAAAATTAATGTTTTTCCCCAAAAACTCTAAGAAGGATAAATTAAATTATCAACAAGGAAAGATTTTTTTTCTTTAGACATGAATAAAGCAATGTTGTTATCCTCTATATTGGGCTCTTACAAATCAATAAGTAGAAAAAAGAAAACACCACTACAGTAGAAATTAAAAGCAGGGCTATGAACTGGCCAGTCATCAGTGAACAAATATAAATGACAAATAAACCAGTTTAAAATTTTTTACAACTACACTAGTAGCCAAAGAAAGGAAAATCACAGTAACAATGGGATACTGTTTTTGTCTCAAATTGGCAATCGCTAGAAGGAATAATTATGTGAGTGCTGGGCAGGATGCAGAGAAATGGACACTCTCATATTCCAGTGGTGGGTATGTAAATTGGAACTACATTTCTGGAGGGCAATTTGGCAGTGCATTTCAAACACATTAAAATGTGCATATCTTTTCACCAAGGAATGCCACATTTAGGATTTGATTAGATGTATATAAAAATATCTGTGCAAGGATGATCACCATTCTTTCTCTCGTTACTGTGAAGATTTGGGCCAGATTTAAATGTTTAGAAAAATCAGAGAGATTAAGTAAACTGTAAGATGTACATACAATTCTTTTATCTAGTTATTCAGCAAATATTTATTGGCAGTAACGTAGTATGTATTCAGACATCTAAAAGACACAGTGCTCAGGAAATGCTCACAGGATACTGTTGAATGACAGAAGCCATCCATGAAACCATATGCACGGGAGATTCCATTTTTAGGAAACCTAGATGCCTCAATCCTCAAGAGAATGAGAACACAGATGAAGTTAGAGCAACACCGACACCCACCCGGTTTCTGGAGCCCACGAACATAACTTGGGGATTTTGGATCCCTTCTCAAAATTTCCCTAAGTAATTGGAGTTCTTAGATTCATGTAAAATGGACTTGAACCAACTATCCCATATCTGGTGTGTAATACTCAGGGGTTTCCAAAGAAACAGATAAATAGGATATAGGTATATAGACATGTAATTTATATATATATAATTGCATATATATAATATATAATTGTGTATATATACATTACATAATATATAATATATATCCATATATATGCATATATATCGTGTATATATAAAAAGAGAGTTATTATAAGGAATTGGCTCATGCAGTATGCAGGCTGAGAAATGCCAAGATCTGTCCTTTGTAAGCTGGAGATGCAGGAGAGCCAGTGGTGTGCACCTGTCTGAGCGTGAAGGCTTGAGAACCAGGCAGCCAGTCTGAGTCTGATGGCAGAAGATCGATTCCATCTCAAGCAGTCAGGCATAGAGAGAGAAAATTCTCCTTTCCTCTGCCTTTGCTTCTATTCGGGCCCTCAGTGGAATGGGGAGAGAGCAACCTGCTTCACTGCCTCACTGAGCCCATTGACCCCAATGCTAATCTCTTCCAGAAACACATACTTCATAGACACATTCAGAAATGATGTTCAACCAGATATTTGGGCATCCCATACCTGGGTCAGACTGACACCTAAAATTCATCATCACACAGCGAGAGGTTGAAAATCTGTCCAACATTCCTGAGAACTTTAGCAATTTTGCTTTTCGTGGTACCCTCACTGCTCGTCTCTTCTTGTTTCACTAAACTCTGAACTCACCAATCCAGTTTTGTATCTGGGCTCTCCTCTCGGCCCAAAGCTAACCTGGACATGGAATGTTGCACTCTCTGTTTTTTTTTTTTTTTTAAGTAGGCTCCATGCCCAGCGTGGAGCCCAATGCGGGGCTTGAATTCATGACTCTGATATCAAGAGTCAGATGCTTAAATTGCTGAGCCACCTGAGCGCCCCAACTCTCTCCAATTTTTAAATAAACATCCCTAGTCCATCATACACACAGAGCATATTTGTGTGTGACAGCTTTACTGGACATCTGGGTTGATGAGGTATTACACAATGCACAGCACTCAAAGCCCTGTGGCAGTCACCCTACCCAGGGTGTCCTATGTGTGGATAACCCTCCATCTTGGCCTACCCTGTCTCTTGTGACCCCCTTGCCTTCCCCATGGTTCTCCAGAGAAATAGAGCCAATACAATTTTTTCAATTATACAGATGGGGGGAAGGGTGGGGAGAAAGATTTATTTTTAAGCTATTGGTTTACATGATTGAGGGAGCTGTTACATCTAAAATCTGCAGGGCAGGTCAGTGGACTGGAAACTAAGGCAGGATTTTTATGTTGCGTTGAGGAAAGTTTCTTCTTGGAAAACTACATCTTTGCTCTTAAGGTCTTCAACTGATTAGATGGGGCCCACCCATTTTTTGGAGGGACATCTGCTTTACTTAGTCTACTGATTTAAATGTTTGTCTCCTCTAAAAAATGCCTCACAGCAACATCTAGACTAGTCTTTGGTCAAACAACCAAGCACCATAGCCTGGCTAAACTGACCCAAATAAATTATCATACCACTTTGTCTCCTTCCTCTATTGACCCTTTCTCTGTACTTTTCATTCCATAGTCCCATTAAGTTCTTATTTAGACTAGTTTGAGTTCTTCAGACTGAATCTTTTTAAATAGACCATAATTGGAGTCACTTTTATTTCTCTTCAAGCTCTCCAGAATGTCCTATGTACTAAATTCTAGAGTGATTTTCTCAGCAGGTGAGGCACCGATATCTTCTTGTGGACTTGAACAGAATATAAGAACAGCAACAACAAACTTCCAGTTTATATTTCTATATATCAATACAAATAATACTCTGTATGATGGAAGGAATGATAGCAGATTTTTGTTTGTTTTGTTTTTCACTTTCTCATCACTCTTCTGTTTTCAGTGCTCTCAGCAGTATACTAACTTTGTAATGGAGAGAGGTTATAGAAAAACATTTAGTTAGCAAGTATCTCTGTTTTTACTTCATTGGTTGCTTATTTACAAAATGGACCTGAAAGGGACTTGGATTAATTCACACTTAAATAACACATTGCTTCTTATATCCAGTATTTTCTTTTCTTATATCAATTATTTTAATTGTATTTTCTACAACCCTAATGAAGTGAAAAAGGATTATTTAGTTGTCCTTGTACATATTTGAGTTGAAGGCAATAAGAAATGCAAACAGAGGAGGGGCATCTGGGTAGCTCAGTCCATTGAGCGTGGGACTCTTGGTTTTGTCTCAGTTCGTGATCTCAGGGTTGTGGGATCAAGCCCCACAATGGGCTCCACGCTCAGCATGGCGTTTCCTTTGGATTCTCTCTGCCTCTCCCTCTGCCCCTCCTACTTGTTCTCTCTCTCTCATAAATAAATAAATCTTAAAAAAAAGAAATGCACACACAAATACTCAAATATAGGTCTTCTGACTTTGGGGGCAGTGAATTTAGAGTAATCCCTGCATTAATATGGGGGCAGAGCTGGCCCACATGATACCTCCTTGCTGTTACATGTGCCATGCAGGGGAAACCACAGAGACCTATTCCATTTCAGTGTTTTTCTCACAGAGACTTACGCAGAGATTTCCACTCATATATCCTATGCTATAGACCCTGGGGATAAACCTATTAGCGTTTTCCTACCTTGATTAGCTCCTTAGTGCTTTGCTATGCGCTTAACATCCAACCTGAGCCCATTCAACAGCGTTTTCTGGTTCCTCTGAGGCTTTCTCCTCACTAGCCAAGCTCTTGGTCTTAGTTTCTCATAGATGAACCTGTCCGAAAGCCCTGGGGGAAAGTTGTTTTTCCTTCCAATCAAACACATGGAAAACTATTAAACAGTTTTCATTGCATTGCTTTCTGGGGACTAAAAATCAATCAATAGGAAAATAGACCCCAGAAACCCATTTGTCTCTCATTGGGCATCTCTCAACAGTGGGTCTAAATGAGGAATGGAATCCTCCATGGAAGAAAGCCCTCTAAATACTTCAGTTGTAAGATAATCATTGTGCCAAAAACTTAAACTTTGAAATGTAAGTGAATTGAACATATAAAATAAAACTATTTTAGCTGTTTGTGATTTATATATTATGGATACATGCTTATAGCTTTAACAAAACTTGTATTATAATGCATATTTAATCATTTCTCTGTGGGAGGCTCTGTTTTGAATAGTTTAACAAAAAGAATTCATTTAGGTTTCATAAAAATGCTAGGAGGTACCTACTGCTATGATTTTTGTTTTTCTAGATAGAGAAACTATAGCATGGAGAAGCTAAGGTACATGGCTAAGGTCATACAGGTAGTAGATGGCAGAAACGGAATTCCAACCCAGAGTTCATTATCTTATTCTTTGCTATGGATTTCATACATATCACACAAGTTACTAGGCTTATTGAACACATACTTTATACTGATGAAGAAAATAAAATCGGGGTGGGGTGGGTGAAGTCACCTCCTTACCGGCAGAACTTGGATTCAAAGCTATATCCATTGGCTCTGGATTCTCCTATCTGTCTGATTCCAAAACATGTCAGAATTGACTATGCAGTACTACCATTTGAATCTTGGGTGTGGAAATTTAAGTTAAGTAATGAAATGCCTGAATTCTTTCTTTTGGGAGGATATTTAACCATGTTCCATGTGAGTGCCAGTGGCAGAATTAGCAAAGTGGCACGGGGGGAGAGAGACTGCACTGATTCTGATCTACCACGTAGGGGAGAAAAACAATTTTACCTCTACCCTTCCAGATTCTTGTCTGAGACCTGCCCCCCATGAAACAAAAGATTAAACAGGAGAAGAATAGAAGTTCAATAACATGTACACCTCCTGTATACATGGGGAGAAACCCCAGAAAACTGGTACCTGACTCAGACCCTTGGGGATTTTCTAATCCATAAGAGTAATGGGAGCAGATTCTGTTATACTGTTTGGTTTCTTGTCCTCAGTTCCTGAAATGGCTTTAGAGCCATAAAGGTGATACAGGTGTCTTATTCATAACACTCCCCCTCAAACACAACTGAATTTATATTAATGAGGTGACTTTTGGAAATCCCCTAAACATGGTCACCAGGGGAACCAACCACGATTAGAGGGTTGGAACTTTCAGCCCCAACTCCTGACCTCTGGGGAGGGGAGAGAGTCTGTAGATTCAGTTAAATCACCAGCAGCCAATGATTTAATCAATCATACCTATGTAATGAAGCCTCCATAAAAATTCAAAAAGATGGGGTTCAGAGGGTTTCCTTCTATTCTGTGTTCACCAAAGCCCTTGTTGATCAGCGGTCATGCTTGATGGGTACATAGAATCTTGGGCTGTTGTGCCTGGAGAGAAACCTGAGCTTTGGGTCACTGCTTCACATTATTGCTGTGTCATTCTGAGTGATTTATTAATGTCCTGTGATTTTAGTGAGCCTCATTTAAGCAACAGGAGAAAAATCTAGATTTTCTAATAAAATCCAATATCTGATTTTGGTGACTGGAAAGTGTAACTCTGGGCTGCCTTCAATCACTGAGCCACAGCATCAACAGGGTCCCCAGGCACATTCTGATGGCACTGCTCCAAGCTCACCATGAGCTGGGTCTGCCATCTCTTCTAACTTATCCCTCCCTCCATCAGAACTACCACTGATTCATTGCCACTGGTGAACACCACGCCTTGCACGTGGTGCCGATAAGTTACTTATCCCATTGAATTGAATCAAATGATTTCTAGACGTTTCTCTTAAAGGATTATCCACTACCATCAGTGTGGTACGAGTTCTCTTTTTCTTTCTAGAGGTAGTTTATCCTCAAACAGCTAAAGGTCAAAATATCTCCTCTGACCAAAGTAGCTTCAGTAGTGACCAGCTTCCTGACAGAGAGGCCCTTAACTCATTTATTTTTATTTTTTTTTAATTTCTATTCTATTTTTTTAAAAAGATTTATTTATTTATTTTAGAGAGAGAGCATGTGAGCAAGGTGGGGGGCAGAGGGAGAGAGAGAATCTCAAGCGGAGAGTTGGATGTTCAACCGACTGAGCTACCCTACCCTAGTTTCAGCTCAGGTCATGATCTCGGGGTCGTGGGATTGAGCCCCGTGTCGGGGTCCGTGCTCAGTGAGGAGTCTGCTTGCGATTCTCTCTCTCTCCCTCTGCCCCTCCCCGTTTGCGTTCTCTCTCAAATAAATAAATAAATCTTTAAAGAAATTAAAAAAATAAAATGAAGATATAATTTATAAACCATGAAATTTACACTTGTGTTGCAACTATCACTAATACCTGATTCCAGAACATATTCATAGCAGTGGCTCCCCATCTCCCCTTTCTCGGCCCCCAGCTATCACTTTCTATCTCCATGAATTTGCCTATTCTGGATATTTCACATAAATGGGACCATGCAGTATGTGGCCTTTTATCCTCAACTCACTTCTGATTTCTACTCACCAATTTAATTATCGATCTAAGTAATTCATTGATAATCACCAGCAAGGGGAAAAAAAATAAAATAAAACTAGTTTATTTCAAAAAGTTTGAAGTCAGATAAACAAGGGCACCTATCTCCAACATTTATTTATTTTTATATTTTTAAAAGATTTTATTTATTTGTCAGTGAGAGAGCAAGAGCACAAACAGGGGGAGTGGGAGAGGGAGAATCAGGTTCCCTGCTGCTGAGCAGGGAGCCCAATGTGGAACTTGATTCCAGGATCCTGGGATCATGACCTGAGCCGAAGGCAGACATTTAACCAACTGAGCCACCCAGGCGTCCCTCTCCAACATTTAAATAGGAAATTAAGTCACAATAATATTTAGGTCTAACCCTCCCTCCACTAAATCTGTTATTCTGATTTATTATTACCTAGAATGTAGCAACACATACAAACCTATAGTCCAAATCCACCTTCTGCCCCAAAGAGAGTTTCACTCTGGAGATACAGAGCTTGGCTCCTGGAGTCCTAGGGCTTCAGGTCAGATTTTGCCAAATCTCCGCCTCTTCCTGGCTCTTTGATTTGGTCCTAATTAATTTGCCTCTCTGTTCTTCCATCTACAGGATAATAGGGCTGCTGTGAAGATGGAATGAGTTAATGCACATCAAGATTATTGAAGGGGGCTTGTCACCTAACATGCACTCTGTAGCTATTTTTGTAAAAATAGATTGCTTTAGGGGTGCCTGGGTGGCTCAGTCGGTTAAGCATCTGCCTTCGGCTCAGGTCATGATCCCAGGGTCCTGGGACTGAGCCCCACGTCAGGCTCCATGCTCGGCGGGGAGTCTGCTTCTCTCCCTCACTCTCCCACTCTCTCAAATAAATAAAATCTTAAAAAAATAAAAGAATACATTGCTTTATAAATGTCCTATTTAGTATTTATGTCTATTCTATGAACTACAGTTAATGTGGCTTATACCAGAGAACATTGCTCACAATTCTCAGGACTGTATCCATCTTCAGCAAAGGCTACTGTCATATCCAGGACAGAGATTCAAAATCTGTAATGACAGGTAACAAACAGGCACTGACCAATCATGATGGACAGACACAGCTCTAAAGGAGCATCCTACCGTTAACCTTTTAGATGCCAGATTGCGGGAGGCTGGGGAGGGGGCCTGGTGCTGGAATGGAGATGGAGGGCCCTCCACCTGCTGTGGTGGGGGGGGGCATCAGTTCACCCACCTGTGGGAAAGTGTTTCTGTATTTCACCCCCTGGCTGAATGGATGCCAGCCTACCTTCACAACCACCATCTGCATCATGTTCTTTCTTCCTATCCCAAACCAGCATCACATGGGAAATAAATACAGTTCTAAGTCAATGAGCATCTTTTTATACTCCACCCAGTTCCAGAGGAATGAAAACCTCTTTCCCTTTAGTGAAAAAGAATGTTAATGCAGAACTGTGTTTAGATTTTGTGTATCTATTACGTTCCCCAAAAAGGGTAAATGGACCAGAACCTGGGTAAATGGCCCAGCACTAACTAGTTGCCTCTGTTTGTGTGTCTGAGTAGCACGAGTGTGTTAGGCTAAAGGATGGTTTAATTCCTTTCATCTCTTTCAACTCTGTTCCTTTTTCTTTAATTATACAGCCTGGTCCTGAGCTTTGCCCAAGTGCAAAAATGTAGGAATTTTAGGATAAATGTACTGGGGAGAAAAAAAATGCACCCAACCCACAGAGTGATTCATTCGCCCCTGAAAAGGGTTTTGCTGCTACAAATTTTTGTCCAGAACATTTGAGCCAGCAGTAGTTCAGTCTAGACGCAAAGTGGCCAACATGCTTTGAACAAATCTGCTTTTAATGTGTAGAGTGCTCTTGTTTCCCGTTATTATTCTGAGTGATTACACAAACTGCCCAAGCTTGGGCCAGGCCAGTCATCATTTATTACGGAGATGCTTATTGTGGATTTAATCGGAGCCCATTGGAGACAATAGCTTCAACCTTACGAATTCAAAAGAAAAGAGATGTGTTTTTGGCACCAATTGATAGAATTTCAAGATTTCTGTAATAGATACATACACAATCATATTGCTGAGTTGAAAGAAATGTGTTTCCAATAAGCGGTATTTACTGGGGTTTAACAACAGTATAATAGTTACCTGTCTATTACATGGTACTCAGAGCTAAAGAAATGTGTTTTTAATAATCAATTGGCATTTCAAATAAGGTAAGATAACTGCCATATGAAATCCGAACCTCGAGACAGCGCACATTACAGACTTACTCTTGAGTCTCATTCATGAAATCAAGGTAGTGTAGACAAGTCATGGTGCAAAGGATGGGATCATCAAAGAGCTAGAATTTTTATTCTCTTCTCTTGCACGTTCTCAGCTTTTCTCCTTTTGTTCTTCCTTTTCCTTTACTTAGCGTGGATTTCATGATACCTTGTATTATAACTAGCAGAGACTGCATTCGGCCTGTGTCAAGAAAATGGATCCTTCCTCCCAACTGAGAAGGAAAAGAAAAAAAAACAAAAACAAAAACAAAAGTAACTGAGAAAGTATCTTGAGCTTGTTTTAAATCCACACCTGGAGAAATAGATGGGACACATCCCAGGGCCACCATGATGCACCTTGGGAATAACTCTCCCTGTAACTTAGCAATGAGTTAAGTGCACCTTACACTTAACATGGTGTTGTGTGCCAATTATGTGTCAATAAAACTGGGGAAGAAAGAGAATTTCAGCCACTGTCCCTCAGCCTCCTGGAAGATGGCCCGTTCTCCCACACCACCATATCCGTACATGTGGCAAATACTTATTCGGTTCCTATCTTATCTGAAATCGCTCTACCAGGTATCAATGCCACAACAGCAAAAGGCAAAGTATCTGCCTCCAGGGAACTCTTAGTCAGAAGGGGAAGGACAAGACAGCCCATAATGTCAGCACCACAGGGTAAGCCAAGGGCGCCACCCAAGTGAGCACAAGGGGGGCGATTATCAGCACACACTCAGGTGACTTCCTTCTGTAGAAAACACAGTCAGAAGGGAGTAAGGAAGGATCATTCAAATAATGATGCTGATCCAACATTACTCTCCCATCCCTTTTGGCTCACAGAGCACCTCCCCACACAGTCCTTCACTTCCAGAGGCTTCTGCCTCTCCCTGTGCACACGTCTCCCTGCCTGGCATGCTCTTCACCCTCTCCACAACCGTGTCTTACTCATTTATCAGGTATCTCAGCTCAGATGTCGCCACCTCAAATGGGTCTTCTTGACCACTCTCTCAAGAGCGGTGTTCCTAACAGCAGCCTGGGTTTCCCTCAAATACAAAGCACAAGCTCTGAAGATCTTATTGGTGGGACGGTTTTGTTCATCGGCCTCCTCTCAGTAGAATTCAGGCTCCTCAAAGGCAGGAGCGGATTCTAACCCTGATGCCTGCCTCAGTCTTCACAAATGGGGAGGGGATGATCTGACGGTAGCAAGCGCTCAGTCTTCAGCTCAAATGAATGAATTCACAAGCCTATCATGCCATTGAAGCTTTAGAGCAATAGCCACTCAGGGAGCCACTGTTCCAGACTTTGGGGGGCAAGGGAATGCTCTCTTCTTGAGCCAAGTAAGACGATGTTCGGGGTTTGACGCAGAAGGCTGGACGTCCCATGTGACTTGCTGCCCATCACAAGTTTTTTCTTGTCTGCCCAGCCGACACCTCCCCTGCAGAAGACACAGAGGGCTCAGTCTACCAAGAATACCCGCAGTCTATACTGAAGATTTCCGGTTGTCCCCTACATCTGAACCCTGGCAATGAGTGCTGACGCCCAGGGTCTCCAGCCAGACGTGGCCCAACATGGCCTTTCTGCCCGTAGTTATCTGCTGCCCCCCCCACCTCCCCCCCCCGAGAGGGGGGCGCAGATAACTGGAGGAAGCACATGGCTGGAGGTATGCTTCTGTGATGCCAAAGCCTCTTAGGAATGAGAACTCATTAAGAGCATATGCCTCTGCTCCCCACCTCTGCCAAGTGTCAGCCTTCATTAAAGGGCTGGGGGAAGATCAGTTGCAGAACAGGGAGAGTTTGGGCCAAGGTGGGAGTTCCCTCCCCAAGCTCAAGAGGGCTTGCTGAGCATTTCTGCGGAGATTGGCAACTGTGGTTGAACTTGTCAGAGTGTGAGCTTTCCCGAGGATTTATCCGCCCCAACACGTGCGCATTTTGAAAAGCAGGGATCTGTTGAGAGTTGATTCATCCCTCCGTGGGGCCTTCTAAATTCTGCCTCCCACCTCTGCTGTCCTGTCCCGACCCCCCTTTCTTTGCTTTTGGAATTCTCAGAGCCCCATGTTAGGAAGAGTTCTTTGCCGCCTAAGGTCAGTGCTTTTTGGAAGAAACTTATTCCAACAACAATAATACACCAGATTTGTATGGTCCTTTGACAATGGAAGATTCTTATTTCTAAAGGTACTTTGGAAGGCATTGCTATACACGTATTAGCTTATGTCGACTTTTCAGCCTAATTGAAAATAGTAACATTCTGGGAGGGTGGGGGGATGGGGTAAACGGGTGATGGGTATTAAGGAGGGCACGTGTGGTGATGGGCACTGGGTGTTATACACAACTAATGAATCGTTGAACACTACATCAAAAAACTAATGGTGTACTATATGCTGGCAAATTGAACATAATAATAAAAAAATAAAAATTAAAAAAATAGTAACATTCGAATTTTACGTGAGAGAAAATTGTGGCTCAGAGAGGTTAAACAGTTTGCCCAAGATCACACAGCTGATGAGGGGTGGAGGGGGCAAACACGGGACTTCTCTCTACCGTCCCATCTCAGTACAGAGCTCTCAGAAATTTCCCTCCAGGACATGGTTTAGAGAGACAGAAATTGAAAAATTACCTCCTAGTTTGGGAAATACTCCTTTTCAATCTAAGAGAAAACAATAGTGTATTTGCAAATAAACTGTGAGATTAAATAAATCAGCAGACATTCACATATAAGCATGTATAAATGCAGCTTGCACAATGAGGTGAATGTGGTTTTCAGATATTTTTAATATTTCAAAATATGTCCCTAAGGATAAATTCTTTGCAAATATGCACTCTAGTTTCCCTCTTTAAAAAGGGCCACAATTTTGTAATTTGATATTTTAAAGGAAGTGATATATAATTTTTATGCAGCTTATGCTGTTTTACATGGTATTAAAATTATTGCTTGATATTTTAAGCTTTTGTGAATACTGATCCCATTTCATTAGTTTTATTAATACACATAAAAACAATTTAGTCTGAACTCTACTAATTTGAAATTCATGACCGCTCAAACGTAGACGTTTACCTTTGTTTGGCTAATGGGGAAAACATGTAGGCAAATGGAAAATGCAAAAGCTACATATTTGATATACTTAAGAAAATACATATTTCAATCTCCTTAGAACCGGATGCTTCTGTCGTATGCATATCTTACTTATTTATTCATTAAGACCAATCCTCCGGGGCTCCTATGTGGCAACAATTATTGGCTTAAGTAAGAAGTATGATACGGTCTTGAAAGTAATTGCTGTAATTCATTTTTCTTAAAATTTCATTTGCAAAACTTTACTGTTCAGGCTACTAGTCCAGATTAGTGATATTTAATAGCAGTGAAAGAATGCAGAGTTTGGAGTCCAACAGACCTGGTTTGATTTCCCGTGCTGCCTCTGTTTTGGCTGATTGTCCTTGGACAAGTGGCTTAATCTTCATGAGTCTTGTCATTGTCCAAACTTGGACACTTCCTAGAATAAAAGAAGTGTTGTCAGTAATTACTCTGGAAACACAAGCATCATCAGGGGCTGGCCTGGGCAAGCCAGACAGATGGTTACTCTCTCAAAATGTGACTCATCTTTCAAATTTCTGGTCTTTGGCATATCTGGGTTGTAGGTGGATGGTGTCTTATTTCCATTTTTCTATCCTTGACTTCAACTGTATGGAATCAAATCTAGCCAAGTCTCATGATGCCAACTTGAATCTGTCCCATTCAGTGGTAAGAATATTCTCATTAAGGGGGGGCGGAGCAAGATGGCGGAGGAGTAGGAGACCGGGATTTCATCTGGTCTCAGGAATTCGGCTGAATAGGGATCAAACCATTCTGAACACCTACGAACTCAACAGGAGATCGAAGATAAGAACAGTAACAACACTCTGAACAGAAAAGCGACCACTTTCTGGAAGGTAGGACGTGCAGAGAAGTGAGTCCGAGGCGATATTCGGGAGGACAGACGGCGGGGGAGGGGCCTCCGTCGGCCGCTTCTGGCAAGTGCTAGAGCCGCGGAGAACAAAATCGGACCTTTTAGAAGTCGGCTCCGCGGAGGGACGTCGCTGCAGTGGCTAAGTGGGGGGTGGAACCCTCGCGGGACAGTGTGGTCTCAGGACCCTCAGGGTCACAGAAAGACCGGGGGTGCCTGAGTGCGGCAGAGCTCCCGGGTATCGGAGCGGGGAAGCCGGCTGCAGAGACGGAGCCGAGGCGCGGGCTCTCAGCTCGGGGGTTTCCATGAACTGTGATCCGCGGCCCAGTCAGGCCACTGCTCCTCCAGCAGGGACCCAACAAGCGGCAGAGCTGGGGAGACTCCCCTTCCTCCCCCGGGAGGAGCAGCGTGGGAGCGCACCGCAGGGATCTGCTGGGTTTGGAGACTCCACACGGGGTCGGGTGCCAGAGATAGAAACGCTCGGTCACAGGCCGGGTGAGCACGGAGTGCGGCCAGAGACCGGGGACAAGGGAGTGACTGCTTTTCTCTGGGGGCGCACTGAGGAGTGGGGCCCCGAGTTCTCAGCTCCTCTGGGCAGAGAGTGGGAGGCCACCATTTTCACCCTGGTCCTCCAAAGCTGTCCTGAGAGCTTGCAGGGAACAAAAGCTCCTGAGAGCAAACCCGAGCAGCTTGCTTAGCCCAGACTCACAAGGGCGGGGCAATTCTGCCTCCGGCAAAGACATTTGGGAACCACGGCAACAGGCCCCGCCCCCAGAAGATCAGCACGAACAGCCAGCAAGCCAAGACCAAGTTTACCGATCAAGGAGAACGGGAGAACTCCAGCGCTAGGGGAATAATGCACATAGAATTCATGGCTTTTTTACCATAATTCATTGGTTTTTCAAAGTTAATTTTTTTAACCGTTTTTTTTATTTTTTCTTTTTCCCCTTTTCAACCAACATCTTATCAACCCCTTTTTTAAAAAAACATTTTTTATTTTTCATTTTTAGAATTATATTTTTATCCCTTCATAGTAGTTACCCTTATTTTGGGCATATATGTATATATAAGTTGTTCTCTCTTTAAAATTTTGATATACAGTTTCTTCTAACAGATCAAAATATACCCTAAATCACTAGTGTATGGCTTTGTTCTAGTCTCCTCCCTGATCACATTCTCTCCCTTTTTTATCTTTTTTCTTTTTTTTTAAATCTTGTTCTTTCTTTTTAAAAACAACTTCTTATCAATTCCTTTTATAAAATCTTTCATAATTTTCATCTTTACAGTCATCTTCCATCCCTTCATTGTATCAACCCTTATTTTGTACATATATAAGTCTTTCTTCCTTTAAAATTTTAGCAGGCACTTTCTTCTAACAGACCAAAATACGTCCAAAATCTATGTGGCACTGATCTGTGTTCTGTTTTTTTTTTTTTTTTGTTCTGTTTTTGTTTGTTTTTATCTTTTTCTTTTTCCTTTTTTTTTCTCTTTCATCTTTCTTTCCCTTTCTTGTCCCCTTCTTTCAGGTCTTTTCTGATTTCTGTAGAGTATATTTGCTGGAGAAGTTGTTAACCTGTTAGCATTCCATTCTCTCATTCATCTGTTCTCCTATGGACAAAATGACAAGACGAAAAAAATTGCCTCAGGAAAAAGAACAAGAGGTAGGACCATCTGCCAGGGACCTACTCAATACAGACATTAGTACGATTTTGGACCTAGAGTTCAGAATCATGACTTTAAAGATACTAGCTGGGCTTGAAAAAAGTGTGGAAGTTATTAGAGAAACCCTTTCTGGAGAAATAAAAGAATTAAAATCTAACCAAGTCGAAATCAAAAAGGCTATTAATGAGGTGCAATAAAAAATGGGGACACTAACTGCTAGGATAAATGAGGCAGAAGAGAGAATCAGCGATATAGAAGACCAGATGATGGAAAATAAAGAGGCTGAGAAAAAGAGAACGAAACAACTACAAGACCACGAGGTCAGAATTCGAGACATAAGCAATACGATAAGACAAAACAACATTAGAATAATTCGGTTCCCAGAAGAAGAAAGAGAGGGGCAGAAGGTATATTGGAGCAAATAATAGCAGAGAACTTCCCTAATGTGGGGAAGGAAACAGGCATCAAAATCCAGGAGGCACAGAGAACCCCTCTCAAAATCAATAAAAATAGGTCAACACCCCGACATCTAATAGTAAAACTTACGAGTCTCAGAGACAAAGAGAAAATCCTGAAAGCAGCTTGGGAGAAGAGATACGTAACTTACAATGGTAGAAACATTAGAGTGGCAACGGACCTATCCACAGAGACCTGGCAGGCCAGAAAGGACTGGCATGATATTTTCAGAGCAGTAATGAGAAAAATATGCAGCCAAGAATACTATATCCAGCTAGGCTATCATTGAAAATAGAAATAGAGAGAAAAAGCTTCCAGGACAAACAAAAACTAAAGGAATTTACAAACACGAAACCAGCCCTCCAAGAAATATTGAAAGGGGTCCTCTAAGCAAAAAGAGAGCCTAAAAGCAGCATAGATCAGAAAGGAACACAGACAATGTACAGTAACCATCACCTTACAGGCAATACAATGGCCTAAATTCATACCTTTCAATAGTTACCCTGAATGTAAATGGACTAAATGCCCCAATCAAAAGACACAGGCTATCAGATTGGATTAAAAAACAAGACCCATCAATATGCTGTCTGCAAGAGACTCATTTTAGACCCAAAGACACCCCCAGATTGAAAGTGAGGGGGTGGAAAACCACTTACCATGCTAATGGACACCAAAAGAAAGCTGGGGTGGCAATCCTTATATCAGACAAATTAGATTTTAAACCAAAGACTGTAATAAGAGATGAGGAAGGACACCATATCCTACTTAAAGGGTCTATCCAACAAGAAGATCTAACAATTGTAAAGATCTATGCCCCCAACATGGGAGGAGCCAATTATATAAGGCAATTAATAACAAAAGCGAAGAAACACATTGACAACAATACAATAATAGTGGGAGACTTTAACACCCCCCTGACTGAAATGGACAGATCATCTAAGCAAAAGATCAACAAGGAAATAAAGACTTTAAATGACACACTGGACAAATGGACTTCACAGACATATTCAGAACATTCCATCCCAAAGGAACGGAATACACATTCTTCTCTAGTGCCCATGGAACATTCTCCGGAATTGATCGCATCCTAGGTCACAAATCAGGTCTCAACCAGTACCAAAAGTTTGGGATTATTCCCTGCATATTTTCAGACCACAATGCTTTGAAACTAGAACTCAATCACAGGAGGAAGTCGAAAAGAACTCAAATACATGGAGGTTAAAGAGCATCCTACTAAAGAATGAATGGGTCAACCAGGAAATTAAAGAAGAATTAAAAAAATTCATGGAAACCAATGAAAATGAAAACACAACTGTTCAAAATCTTTGGGATACAGCAAAGGCAGTCCTGAGAGGAAAGTATATAGCAATACAAGCCTTTCTCATGAAATAAGAAAGGTCTCAAATACACAACCTAACCCTACACCTAAAGGAGCTGGAGAAAAACCAGCAAATAAAACCTAAACCCAGCAGGAGAAGAGAAATAATAAAGATCAGAGCAGAAATCAATGAACTAGAAACCAAAAGAACAGTAGAACAGATCAACGAAACTAGGAGCTGGTTCTTTGAAAGAATTAACAAGATTGATCAACCCCTGGCCAGACTGATCAAAAAGAAAAGAGAAATGACCCAAATCAACAAAATCATGAATGAAAGAGGAGAGATCACAACCAACACCAAAGAAATACATACAATTATAAGAACATATTATGAGCAACTCTATGCCAGCAAATTAGATAACCTGGAAGAAATGGGTGCATTCCTAGAGATGTATAACTACCAAAATTGAACCAGGGAGAAATAGAAAACCTGAACAGACCTATAGCCACTAAGGAAATTGAAGCAGTCATCAAATATCTCCCAACAAACAAAAGCCCTGGGCCAGATGGCTTCCCAGGGGAATTCTATCAGACATTTCAAGAAGAATTAATACCTATTCTCCTGAAACTGTTCCAAAAAATAGAAATGGAAGGAAAACTTTCAAACTCATTTTACGAGGGCAGCATTACCTTGATCCCAAAACCAGACAAAGACCCCGTCAAAAAGGAGAATTACAGACCAATATCCTTGATGAACATGGATGCAAAAATTCTCACCAAAATACTAGCCAATAGGATCCAACAGTACATTAAAAGGATTATTCACCAAGACCAAGTGGGATTTATCCCTGGGCTGCAAGTATGGTTCAACATCCACAAATCAATCAACGTGATACAATACATTAACAAAAGAAAGAACAAGAATCATATGATCCTCTCAATAGATGCAGAAAAAGCATTTGACAAAGTACAGCATCCTTTCTTGATCAAAACTCTTCAGAGTATAGAGATAGAGGGTACATACCTCAATATCATAAAAGCCATCTATGAAAACCCTACAGCAAATATCATTCTGAAAGGGGAAAAGCTGAGAGCTTTTCCCCTAAGGTCAGGAACGCGGCAGGGATGTCCACTCTCACCATTGCTATTCAACATAGTATTAGAAGTCCAAGCCACAGCAATCAGACAACCAAAAGAAATCAAAGGCATCCAAATTGGCAAAGAGGAAGTCAAACTCTCACTCTTTGCAGATGATAGGATACTGTATGTGGAAAACCCAAAAGATTCCACCCCAAAACTGCTAGAACTCATACAGGAATTCAGTCAAGTAGCAGGATATAAAATCAATGCACAGAAATCAGTGGCATTCCTATACACCAACAACAAGACAGAAGAGAGACAAATCAAGGAGTCGATCCCGTTTACAACTGCACCCAAAAGCATAAGAAACCTAGGAATAAATTTAACCAAAGAGGCAAAGGATCTGTACTCAGAAAACTATAAAATACTCAGGAAAGAAATGGAAGAAGACACAAAGAAATGGAAAAACGTTCCCTGCTCATAGATTGGAAGAATAAACATTGTGATGATGTCAATGCTACCTAGAGCAATCTACACATTCAATGCAATCCCCATCAAAATACCATCCACTTTTTTCAAAGAAATGGAACAAAGAATCCTAAAATTTGTATGGAACCAGAAGACACCCCAAATAGCCAGAGGAATCTTGAAAAAGAAAAGCAAAGCTGGCAGCATCACAATTCTGGACTTCCAGCTCTATTACAAAGCTGTCATCATCAAGACAGTATGGTACTGGCACAAAAACAGACACATAGTTCAATGGAACAGAATAGAGAGCCCAGAAATGGACACTGAACTCTATGTTCGACTTATGTTTGACAAAGCAGGAAAGCATGTCCAATGGAAAAAAGACCGTCTCTTCAACAATGGGTGTTGGGAAAATTGGACAGTCACATGCAGAAGAATGAAACTGGAACATTTCCTTACACCACACACAAAAATAGACTCCAAATGGTTCAAAGACCTAAACGTGAGACAGAAGTCCATCAAAATCCTAAAGGAGAACACAGGCAGCACCTCTTCTACCTCAGCCACAGCAACTTCTTCCTAGAAACATCGCAAAGGCAAGGGAAGCAAGGGCAAAATGAACTATTGAGATTTCATCAAGATAAAAAGCTTTTGCACAGCAAAAGAAACAGTCCACAAAACCAAAAGACAATCGACAGAATGGGAGAAGATATTTGCAAATGACATATCAGATAAAGGGCTAGTATCCAAAATCTATAAAGAACTTATCAAACTCAACACCCAAAGAACAAATAATCCAATCAAGAAATGGGCAGAAGACATGAGCAGACATTTTTCCAAAGAAGACATCCAAATGGCCAACAGACCAGACACATGAAAAAGTGCTCAACATCACTCGGTATCAGGGAAATCCAAGTCAGAACCTCGATGAGATACCACTTCACACCGGTCAAAATGGCTAAAATTAACAAGTCAGGAAATGACAGATGTTGGCGGAGATGCGGAGAAAGGGGAACCCTCCTACACTGTTGGTGGGAATGCAAGCTGGTGCAACCCCTCTGGAAAACAGTATGGAGGTTCCTCAAACAGTTGAAAATAGAGCTACCCTACGATCCAGCAATTGCACTACTGGGTATTTACCACAAAGATACAAATGTAGGGATCCGAAGGGGTACGTGCACCCCAATGTTTATAGCAGCAATGTCCACAATAGCCAAACTGTGGAAAGAGCCAAGATGTCCATCGATAGATGAATGGATAAAGAAGATGTGGTATATATACACAATGGAATATTATGCAGCCATCAAAAGGAATGAGATCTTGCCATTTGCAACGACGTGGATGGAACTGGAGGGTGTTATGCTGAGTGAAATAAGTCAATCAGAGCAAGACATGTATCATATGACCTCACTGATATGAGGAATTCTTAATCTCAGGAAACAAACTGAGTGTTGCTGGAGTGGTGGGGGGTGGGAGGGATGGGGTGGCTGGGTGATAGACATTGGGGAGGGTATGTGCTATGTTGAGCACTGTGAGTTGTACAAGACTGATGAATCACAGATCTGTACTTCTGAAACAAATAATTCCATATATGTTAAGAGAAAAAAAAAGAATATTCTCATTAAGGTTCTTAAGTCACATGTTCATGTGGAGGAAAGCCCTAATGGCTAATTTAAAACTTCTTATGTAATTCAACACTTTTCCTCTCCCCAATATCAGACCTGACTCAAGGCCCTTGGGACCAGCAGAGGGAAAGGGCGAATTCTGTTCTTTGGCTTTCATTCTTTCCATCTTCCTTCTTTTCCTCCATTCACTGCATCTGGCTCCCCCAGGGTCAAGGTTGGGGAAATGGGGATTGTAGGCAGGAGGCCTTATCCCACCTACCCGAGGGGCAGTATGCCTACCACGCAGCGCACACCTCATCAAAAATCTGTGCCAACTGTGGTTTTAATTTGCAATCCTTTGGCTAACAGTGATGATGAATATATTTTTACTTGTACGTCTTTTCTGCAGATTACCTATATAAATCCTTGGTCAATGTATCTTCCTTGACTTTTTTAAATCAGATTTTCTTTTACTTTCCTAAGATAAAAAAAAAAATGATTAAAAACCATCTCTGCAGGGTGCCTGGGTGGCTCAGCCGGTTAAGCGTCTGACTCTTGATTCTGGCTCAGGTCATGATCTCAGAGTCATGGGATTGAGTCCCACCTTAGGCTCCGTGCTCAGCGTGAGTCTGCTTAAGTTTCTCTCTCTCCCTCTACTCCTACCCCCAACACACACTCTCTCTTTTAATAAATCAGTAAGTAAGTAAATAAATAAACTCTTTTAAAAAGTCCCGGTGCCTAGAAATGATAATGATTAACATTTTATAACATTTTCGCTCTCTCTTTTTTTTTAAAGATTTATTTATTTATTTATTTGACAGCGAGAGAGGGAACACAAGCAGGGTGAGAGGGAGAGGGAGAAGCGGGCTTCCTGTGGAGCAGGAAGCCTGAGGCGGGGCTCGATCCCAGGACCCTGGGATCATGACCTGAGCCGAAGGCAGATGCTTAATGACAGAGCCACCCAGGCGCCCCCCCTTTTTTTTTAGTCATAAAACTTTCTACTCCTGCCAGCAAAGTATGGCACTACCCATTTCTCCATATTCTTGCCAACAAGTGATATTGCCAAACATTTAAGGCTGTATCAATTTGATGAACGAGATGTAACAATGTGTTTTTAATTTTTAATTGTCTGATTTCATTCCTGCCTCGCTGTCCATTATTCAATTAGCATTGAAAGTGAACAGTGTTGTTGGGCTCAACAGCCACGTCTTTGTCTTTATTTGTAAATTCTTTGTGCCTTTTGCATTCTTTGTGCCTTTTGCTTTGGGGGTAATAGTTCCTACTTGTGTTTTAATAGATGCACATTTACTGAGGATATTTGCTTTGATTTTGTCCCAGCTTGTATTTTACTTTTAAGTTTTCTTGTGGTGTTTTGGACACTTGGAAGTGTTAGCTTTTTGTTTAGTTAGATATCAGCCTTTTCCTGTATGATTTTCCTAGCAATCTTATACTTAACT
Organism: Eumetopias jubatus; assembly: GCF_037043125.1. NCBI lineage: Eukaryota > Metazoa > Chordata > Mammalia > Carnivora > Otariidae > Eumetopias > Eumetopias jubatus. The sequence continues at coordinate 72,991,190 of NW_028274816.1, read as the reverse complement.
ATATTTGGATGCGTGCATGGGATTCATATGGCTACAGAGCTGTTTTTCAGATGAAGAGGGAATTTTCTAAAAGAACGCATCCCATAGAGCTTTAATATTCTCCAGTGAAGTAGAGGTCAAAATTATATGAGAAAGGGAATACAGAAGGTGGGAAGAAATCGAAATATTATTTTTTTACAATATATGTCATTCTGTTTTGCTGGGGTGAGGCCGCATAACATGAGTTCATTCTGTCTACGTACTGGGATAGTCTCCATTGAAAAAACTCCAAAACCATGCTTACTGGGATGCATATCGGAAACAATAGGATATTTCTCGGGAACTGTTCTGGGAAGGGTGGCTTGGAGTAGCACGTTCCTGTTTGTGTCTAGATAAGCCAGTGACAATAAGAGGACTCCAGGCGTAACCAGACCCGAACACAGCAGAGAGAGGGGAAGTTATCCCAGAGACAAACAATAAACTTAAGCCTAATCAGCCTCTTTGGACAAGTGACACTAGGAGCTCCTGGGTTAACAAAGTGGGCCTTCCTGATATTACACAGAGACATCTCTGACTGACGTTTCCTGTGTATAAATTCTGCTCCATCTGTGATTGTCGGAATTGATTATTTAAGAGTTGGCCAGCTGCTGTGATTTTCTGGACCTGGCGTGTGTCTCTGTCACTGCCTTTTTGGACACTAAGCTTCGTGCAGCGTGGGTTGTTCTTCTGTGTCTTTCTGGGACTGAACACCTGGGACAAAACCTAAGGTTAACTTGCCCGGTGTGGGGCTGGTATGGAGAAAACACTAATTGGCTACTGGGCCCTCTGTCCATAAAAGTCCTAACTATATTATATGTGATTGATGGCCCTGAAAAGGTAAGGAGACAAGACGTGTGACTATCTATGAAAGTGGCTTCAAATCCAACCCGTTAAACGACCCACATTAGAGGCACTCTGTGATGCTTTCATTGAAAACACGCTTTAGACTCAGACAGGAACTTCCCAGAAATGCTGGCCTGTCTGCCACTAATTATCTCTGGGGTTTCAAGTTCAAATATCTTCTGCCATATTTAGGGCAACCTCATTATCTTATTTCCAGTGATTCTTTGAATGAAGAGTATTTTCTCAATTTTCCCCGTGGCTGTTGGGATAATGTAATCACTTCTGTTTTGTGCAGAATTCCCTTCTGTATCTGTTGGTAGAAGCCCTCCTACCCCAAGATGGGGATGGGGCAGAGCGCAGGTAATATCCTGTGCTCAGCTGTGAGCTAAGTGTCTTTAACGCAATTTGCTATGTAATTTTCAGGACAGCACTACAAGTTTGATGTTATGGTGCAGAGTTTTTACAAAGCAGGCTACTGAGAGGCAGAGGGATGTGGGCAGTCCAAGATTCAAATCCCTGTTTGTTGGACAATAAACCCCTTCTCTTCCTACTCTTAGGGTACATGTTGATGCCCTCATTAAAAAAGAATAACTGGGTGATCTAATGTGCCGAAGCACATTATCTTTCTTGGCCTGCTTCATAGTGCATAAAATCAAAGGGATGAACTCAATAATCATGAGCATTTTTTTTTAAACTCATGAGTCTTCCAATTTTATACAAGAGGAATAGAAATATCCATGTTTTCAGATCAGGAATTGGTATAAAGAGGTGAACTGTCAAAATGAGACAAAGCCTTCAAAAAACGCATTTGAAGGTATGATATCTCTCCATTTAAAATAAAACAGTCCTATTTTTAAATTTCGTCGTGTGCAAAATTACCAGAGCATTCTCAGAGTGCAATTTTCCCTTCTGGTAGTAGCAGTGATTTTTTTTTTTAACATTTATTAGTTTATAATCCAATATATTTTCTGTCAAATGTTTGTTTAGTTTTATGATGTATTAAGATCAAAATGTCAAATGATAAATTGGCAGTTCAAAAGAAACAATTTATAAAAAAAGATCCAGGAATTAACCTAATGAGAAATGTGTAGGTTCTATAACTACAGACAGAGAAGAAAACTTGAATGACTGGTTGGAAATATTCCCTTGGAAGAAAAGGTTTACTGTAGAAAAGTGATAGATACTCTTTGAATGAACGTAAATTTAGTGACTTGCCAAAAAAGTCAGTATGGTTTCTGGGGAAACTTAATATGACGATTTTAATATTTGCCTGGTGGAATAAAGCAGTAAGAAAAGTACATGGGATTGTAGAAGTATTCTTGCCAAGTTTCTAGTTGCATTGTTGGTTTTGGTTCTTAAAACTATAAGCGCAGTTTTGTTGGAAAAGGTAGAGAATAGATGTTCTGGCTTATCCAGCATATCAATTTAGCCTTCTAAAAATTTAATTGGGGGTATCAAGGAGTCCGGTCATGGGTTATTTAAAACACTAAAGGGTGAGATTAGACCCCTTAAGACAAAGAGTGAAGGCCGAGTTGTGATGTATTAGTTGTCTCATCCCAACACAAACTTTTCGATGATTCTGGTAATAGTGTTAGGTAGGAAGGTGTATTACTTAGGATGGAATTCATCTGTGAACATATAGCCTCAAGAGGTAGGAAGCTCTGCTGCAAAATATCCTTGGATTTCCTATTCCAGATCACGTTTTGTCATCCCTAGAATGGAGCCCTCATCTTTATGATCCAAGGTGGCAGCATCTACATGCTAAGCAGTAACTTGCAGAAGACTAAGGGGAAGAAGACAAACATTCCTGGAGGAAGATTCCTGAAAGTGGCCTTCTTCTATCACATACATGGACCCACACTGAGTCACATGTTATACCTAGCTGCCAGGGAAGACTGGAAATTTTGCCTTCTTCTGAGGAACCTGGTACCCAGCTAAAATTCTCTCCTGGAAGGAATGGGTATTAGGAGACAACCCACAGTCTCCACCACAAAGGAAAGGGAGAAAGAACTGAAGGGGGTGATCTGGGCAAGTATTACCATTTGGGATTTTGGGACATCTTTGCGAAATCTCTGAAATAAGCACAGATGGGGGGGTATTTCTTGGCTCCCTTGGCGTGAATGTCATCGGGAAACAACCCCAAATCTCCTAACATTCCAGTAGCCAGAGTCACAGCCCTCCTATGGTGTTAATTTCTGTTACTCCAGAACTTAAACAACACAGCTTTAGGTAAAAGAGCTTCTGTTTTAGAAATTGAAAAATATGTAATAAAAATAATTTATGAAGCCATGGAATCATGTGGTATATAATACTTTTAATCTGTTTTAAAGGTTGAAAATCCAATAATATTGTTTGGAACAACACTTTGAATCACCAATACAAAGTGAGAAGTTCCCAAAATAAATAAGCATTTTTCTAAATCCTTAATGTCTCTAATGTCTGCATAGCATTTCACTGAAATTCATACCCCCTTATTGGATTACCAATACGTGTAGATTCATCACGGTAAGTAAAGCGAACCCTAGCTCAACGTGACTTAAGAACACCTCCTGCTATCAAATCAGACCAACAACTGTTCAACTGCTGTAGAACCTATTTACTCTAAGCCTCTTGCTCTGTTTTCTCATTATCAGTTGTCCTGGTAAACCATTAATCCCGATCGCTCCCTTGTCTTTGCAGGATTTCGTTTTCCCTTCCCTTTAATCAGTGCAACCGAAGGAAACCACAAGTAACTTTGACTCTCAGGTATCAAAAGCTGTCTCCCAGGTTTGTGACAGGTTGAATTGAATGTGTACAACAGAGGATGCAGATTGATGTGTGGGCAGGTCTGGTGCCCATATGGCCTACTCAGTCTTGTTTTGTTTTCCAACCAGGCCAAGACACAATAATCAGGATATTTCACATAAACATCTAGTGTTCTGGCTTTTCTTAAAATGCCGGGAGATGTGACAGTTCCTGACTACACGCCCCTCGTCCCGGTCCCATGACAGCAGTGAGTAGGAACTGAGCAGTGACTGGTCCCTTTACCACATACTCTAGGTCCACTCAGACTTTACCACTCCATATTGTCTCCTTGATCCAGAGACCAAGCCATCAATTGCATTGGTTAGCACGCATAGAGCGTTGCTTTTCTCGCTAAAGGGAAGCTCTTCTTTCTGACCATGTCTCTATCAAAATTGAGAAAGTGAGGGATGCACTAAGAGCATCTCATGCTTCAAGAATCATGCTTCCTGCTTGGTGGAAGTCCAAGATTTTATATAATGGTATATCTTGAATAATTGCATATGCTGTTACTTTCTTGGCCCTGATAGGTACTTGGGTTTGAGATCTCTGGAATACAGCTTACTCCTGAAATATGCACACGATGGAAAAATCTGACTTGAAGTTTCATCTAACAAGAGAAACCATCCCTGTAACTCCATCCATCCCATTCTGCATCTTCACATGGCTCTGGGTCAAGGTGACTGTCTCATCCCCGTCACCATGCTCCTGATCCCATTCATACTCAGCATCTGGGACCTCTGCTCTATCACATCTCCACTCTTTTTCTGCACAGATCCCATCAGCTATAAAGAAAATTGCTCTCCCCTTAGCTACTGCTCTTTCTTCCTTTTACTGCCCAGATCCTAAAGCAGATAGTGTGTTCTCTGCCTCAAGCTTTGGATCACACACATCATAGGCTCAAGCCAACCTTGGCTCATGCAGTGTGAGGTCCTTGACAACAACTTCCCCCATAATTCTCTCAGCAAGATGACCAATGGTCTCCTTCTAGTCACTTGCAGTTACTTTAGTTTCATTGAACTTTCTGGGCCATTTAGCAACACTGACTTTTCATGGTCTCCTGGGACTTTGCTACCCTTGGAGTCTATGACAATATATGCTGTAGATATTCCTACTGCCTAACTGCAGGTGACTTCCTTTCTTCTTTATTTTTTCCTCTATGTTTGTATTTCCACTCTAAATTTTCTCCTCTGGAGACTTCACTGATATTTATGACTTTTGTTATTCTATATATTTATTTTATTTTTTAGGATTTATTTATCTTATAACTGGAAATTTGTACCTTTGGAGCATTTTCACCCATTTTGCCCATTCCCCACCCCCACCTGGCAAACCACCCATCTGTTCTCTGTATCTATGAGTTATTTACTTATTTTTTGATTCCACCAGTAAATGAGTTCATACGGTATTTGCCTTTCTCTGTCTGACTTAGCATAATGTCCTCAAGGCAAGGTCCAACCATGTTACCACAAATGGCAGGGTTGTCTTCTTTTTTATGACTAAATAATATTCCACTGTGTATCCATGTGTTTCAGATGCCCCCAACATACACAACTTCACAAAATCTTTTACCCAAATATGTGGATAGCCTGTTAAATTTTGAGAAAAGTATTCGGACCTTTAGCCCAATGACTCATGCATCATCTTCCCAACAACTGCTACTGTTTGACATTATTATTGCTATGCCCACTTCTGGAATACGCTCTAGAGAAGTTAATATGTGCTTGATCACGAATGATCAGGAATCAGTGTAAGTTCCAGCTTACTGGCTGAAGGACCATGGTGCCAGGAGACCCAGCAGCTGACGAAGGTGATTGGGCACAATGAATTAATAGTAGGAAGTCCATACGGTGATGGAGACAGAATTTTAACTCAAGTACCAGCTCTGTCACTTAAGAGTTGCATGACTTCATTAGCTACATTAAGCAATTGCTCTGACCTATATTAAGTAATTGCTCTGACAATATAATAATGATGAAATGACTTGAAGCTGGGGTCTGAAACATACCTTTTGTTTTAGACATGCAGAGGTGTGTGAGAGTCTTTCTCTACTCATGTTATTGTTTGCCTTGTCTACACCACTGGGATTTTCTGCCTTCCTTTCCACGCCCTCTGTTCCCCCATGCAGGCTTGTAATGAGTGTCCTAGAACACTAGCATGCTGCCTGACTCTTCCAACTTCTGCTGGTGAACTGGGCTGTCCTCCTGTCCTCGGGGCGGTGGTTAGCCCTCTGCTCAGCTGCGACCAAGATGACGTTACCTGTCTGCACTGGTGTTTATCATTCTTGACATGCCCTGGTAGCTATGGCCCATCTTCACAGGGCGCTCCCTTGGATACTGAAGTTAGATTTCACTGGTGACACTTGACTCTCACTTCAGAATTTCTACACTGTAGCGCCCTAAGCAAGAGGGGGCAAGAGGGAATTTCCGAGGAGCCTTTCCTTAAGACTCCACATGGACAGCAAGTATATTGTTTTTACATGAATTGCATGTTTGTTTGAGGTAACTTGGAAAAAGACCTGTTCCCAAGTAATTGTGAAGCAGCAAGCACTTTCCTCTTTGTGGGGCAGGAGGCCAGCCCTGCAGCTGGGTGGTTTCCCCAGTTCTGACCCTGGTTTTCACCTTCTTCCCTGCATCCCTTTACTGGTGGTTCCACGGCACTTACTTACTGACTCTCCTTCTAGAAACTACCTCATTCTCCCCTCTGTTAATAAACTGACCACCCTGTCATCTGCCCTGGATCTTATCTGTCCTTCACTTAATGGGTCAAGTCATTCACTAAATTCAGTAGACTCATCCCTTATCATATTTTTTTGTCCATGGGATCAGTAATGGTGCCCCTCTTTCACTTCTGATATTGGTAAATTGTGTCTTTTTTCTTTTATTCTTGGTTAACATGGCTAGAGGTTTATCAATTTTTTTTAAGATTTTATTTATTTATTTGAGAGAGAGCACAAGCAGTGGGGGGGGCAGAGAGAGAAGCAGACTCCCCACTGAGCAGGGAGCCCACCAACGTGGGGCTCAACCCCAGGATCATAATCCAAACCAAAGGCAGATGCTTAACCAACTGAGCCACCCAGGCGCCCTGAGGTTTATCAGTTTTATGGATCTTTACAAAGAACCAGTTTTGAGTTTTGTTGATTTTCTTTGTTTTCCTGTTTCTAATTTTACTGATTATTGATCTGATTTTTACTGTTTCTCTCCTTCTGCTTGGTTTAGGTCTAAATTGCTCTCCTTTCTCTAGTTCCTGAGATGGAAGCTTAGATATTGATTTTTGAAACTTTATTTTTTTTCCCTAATATAAGCATTTAAAGCTATAAATGACCTGTGTCATTTTCCTTCTGACTCAAGTGTTTATTTTCTTGCAGGGAAGGCCTGGTGCTGGTGAATTCCCTCAGTTTTTATTTGTTAAAGAAAGTCTTTATTTCCTCTTCACTTTTAAAGAACAGCTTTGCTGGATTTAGAGTTTTTAGATTGTTGTTTTTGTTTGTTTCCTTTCAATAATTTAAATATGTCACTCCCTTCTCTTCTTGTTTGTGTGGTTTCTGATGACAAATCCACTGTAATTCTTATCCTTGTTTCTCTATTAGAAAACCTGCCCCACTTCCAATCTGCTTCAATATTTTCAATAGGTCTTGGGTCTTCTGCAGTTTGAATATGACATGCATAGATGTCAATTTGGGGGTATTTTTCTTCCTTGGTGTTCTCTGAACTTCTTGGATCTTGGATTTGGTGACTGTCAATCTTTTTGAAAAAACTGAGGCTGTTATTATTTTAAATGCTTTTCTGCTCTATTCTTTCTCTCCTTTTGGTATTCTAATTACACGTAGCTTATACCTTTTGAAATTGTTCCACACTTCTTGAATATTCTGTTCTCTTTTTCTTCCTTTTTCATTCATTTTTTTCCTTTGCATTTCAGTTTAGGATATTTCAATTTTAACATATCTTCATACTTACTGATTCTTTCCTAGGCTGTGTCCAGTCTACTGAGGAGCCCATCAAAGGCATTCTTCATTCTGTTACAGTGTTTTTGAAGTCTAGCATTTCCTTTTTTTTTTTTAAGATTTTATTTATTTATTTATTTGACAGATATTTATTCTTTATCCAGGGCTTCCTAGGAGCCACCTAACTGCACGTTCTGCCCCAATAATTTTATTTTTCCCAACATCCAGAGAGAGACAGCGAGAGAGGGAACACAAGCAGGGGGAGTGGGAAAGGGAGAAGCAGGCTTCCCGCGGAGCAGGGAGCCCGATGCGGGGCTCGATCCCAGGACCCCGGGACCATGACCCGAGCCGAGGACACACGCTTAACGACTGAGCCACCCAGGCGCCCCTAGCATTTCCTTTTGATTCTTAGTGTTTCCATCTCTGTTTTCTGACCTCTCCTTTTGTTATTGTCTACTCTTTTTAGAGCATATTAATATTAATAATTAATATTATTTTAACATTTAATCTCAATGATTTTAACTTTTCAGTCTGATAGTTCCAAATCTTTTTCTATATCTTAGTGTGGTTCTGATGCTTGTGTTGTATCTTCACATTGTGGGGGTTTTTTCTCTCGAGTTTTTAAAAAAGATTTTATTTATGTAGGAGAGAGAGATCAGAGAGAGAGAGAGCATAAGCAGGGGGAGTGGCAGAGGGAGAGGGAGAAGCAGGCTTGCCACTGAGCAGGGAGCCCGACGTGGGGCTCAATCCCAGGACCCTGAGATCATGACCTGAGCCAAAGGCAGCTACTTAATGGACTGAGCCACCCAGGCACCCCTCTCTTAATTTTTGGCATACTTAGTAATTTTCTGTTGAAAGCCAGATATGATATTAAGAGATCATAAGAACTGAGATAAATAGGCTGTTCATCTAGCTATTGAGTTGTGTTTAATGGTTTTGTAGCTGTAGTTGCTAGAGGTTTTGATTACCTCTGGTATCTTTGTTTTTGTCTCCCCTGTTGACTTTGGGCTCTCTTAGGAACTCCTTAGATAGAATATGCATCTTGCAGCTCTTTCAGCTGTGATCCACTGTTATTGTACTAGAGCCCTATTGGTATGGTGTCACAGTGTGGGGAAGGAAGGTGTTCTGTGACCTTATGATTTAATCCCATTCTTTTAATGTGCCTATGTCCCTGTGCTGTGACCTTCAGTGTCATAGGCTTGTGTTTCTTAGTTTCTTTTTTTCCTCCCTACTCCCTCATGTGAGACAGAAAGTGTACAGGAGGCTATAATCGCAGAAGTGCCCATCCCCCAGGTAGGAGAAGGTTCTGGAAAGTCCTTTCCCTGAAGATTAGGACACTGTTACAGAGACTGCTCAGGCTTAGTCCACAATACTCCTTCCCTCTGCCTGCCTGGGCCATGAGGGGATCTTTTTTAGCTCCTCATTCTGACAACATGATGGAGTTCCTAGAGGTAAAAGCTATGAAAGTATGTCTACCTCCCTAAGAGTCCCATGATTTTCTCACTCTCAGGCTAGTCTGTTCTCTGCCTCCAGCATTTCCTCAAATTTGAATGTTCCTGCTACTTAATGGCTCCAGGAGCTTCTGCTCCAGTTAACAGATCTGGGCTGTGACTCTCAAGATATCTTTCTCTAGATTTTGAGGTTTGCTTTGTGACCTCAGCTCTTTGACAAGTCCATGAAAAGGCACTAATTTTAAGTTGGTCCAGCTTTGTCTCGTTGTAAAGATGAGAGTGACAACACTCAAGCTCTCTATGTCAGAGCTGGAAGTGGAGGCTTTTAATTCTTTGGAATCATTTCTTTGTGTTCCATTTCAATTTAGTGTATGCTTTTATCATTCTTTATCCAGGGCTTCCTAGGAGCCACCTAACTGCATGTTCTGCCCCAATAATTTTATTTTTTTCCCAACATCCAAAACATCACTTCTATTATGTCATTTCCCTGCTCATCAGCTATCAATGATCACTGGTTGCTTACTTACACAAAGCAGAAATTTTTATCTTGACATGTTAGGCTGTTTGCAGTCTTTGATAGTTTGCCTTTGGCTGCTTTCCAATAAGAAACTGATGATTCAGGGGGCACCTAGTTGGCTCAGTTGGCTGGGCATCTGCCTCTTGATTTCAGCTCAGCTCATGATCTCGGGGTCGTGGAATCAAGCCCCGCATTGGACTGACTCCCTGCTCACTGGGGAGTCTGCTTGTCCCTCTCCTTCTGCCCCTCCCCCCCATTCTCAAATAAATAAAATCTTAAAAAAATAAAAATAATAAATATTGCAGGTCAGATTCTGGAGACTGTGTACACCCCACTGGACTCTCTTGTATGAAAATCCCATCATTCATAATCCTGTTGACCATAGATAAACTCCATTAATATTCATGCAGTTCCCTGCAGTCCTTTTGAAAGCATAGGAATGTAACATTGAAAAGTCTGGCTTTTGGAGACAAAATGAACTTAGTTCAATTTCTGGCTTTGACATTAACCTTGTGAATTTGAGTAAGTTTTTTGTTTTTTGCTTTTTGTTTTTTTAATTTTCCTGAGTCTCAGCTCTCCCAGTGATAAAATTGGGAGAACGATATTTACCTTGTGACTGAGAACAGTTTAATAACGTAATGGTTAAGAAGCACTTAGCACTGTGTCTAGCTGGTTATAAGGACTCCATAAATGCTACTATAAATACATATGTGTGTATGTGTGTGTACACACACACACACACACACACACACATATATATATAATTTAAAATTTATCTACTTCAGATTTGGAGTCACATGGAAAATATAGTTTTATATGCTTCTTATTCTGCTTACATTTATGACCTAGTCCAGCCAAATGTTCAAATGTTTTCACTGCGTACACTCCTATCTAAGAAAATCTACCTTGCCTATAGCCCTGATACTTAGATAGCCATATTTATCACATGAGACTCTCTACTCTCCCACTCCTTGCCCCCAGCTAATCAGAACTGGGGAAGGCAGCTGGTACAAAGGGAGGTGATTCAGCAGCTGACCAGTGACCTGTGGCCTGGTACAAGCAGGTAGGCTGAGCTTTTAGAAAAGGCAACTGAGAAATGGTAAGATACTGGACCAGTTGACAATAGGATGTGCAATGAGAAAACAAAGATGTCATGAGATCAGGACAGCCTCAGGGAGTTGTTCCTAAAAGCAAGAAGGGACGTGGGAAGCCCATAGACAGTGACGAAATGAGAGAGAGAGAAAGAGAGAACAGAGTCCCAAAGCTGTATCTGCTTCCAGCTCTGATTCCATCATTTCCAGAAAGATCTCAGGAGAATTTTACTTGTAATTTCCAACACGATTCTTAAGTTGGAAAAATAAACACTCAGAAATAACTAAAAAATGAGTAATGAAGAGGGTCTTTCCCTGACACTTAAGTGATATACATTAAAATACTGAGAAAGTGTGGGTGCAGACAGACTGATGGATGGGTCAGCATGTGAAGTCCAGAAACAGATTGTGAACATATACAAATTATTATATAATAAAGGTGGCATTTTAATTCTGTGAAAATGGGATCAATTTGCTAAAATAAAATAAAATAAAAACCCATGATATTGAAGTAACTGGCCCATCATTTTGAAAAATACAAAGCTATATCTTTTCTTCACAATTTTTACCAGCATAATTTCCAGAGGGCTTAATGATTCACTTCAGAAAAGAAAACCATAAAAGTTTAATACAGACAGGTGATTCTTTCTCTATCTTTGGACGGATGAGAGTTTTCTAATGACAGTATCAATGGTATAAATCATAAAGGAAAATATAAGGCATTTAACTACATAAAAATTACAAACATTTGCATGCAAACAGGATTAACCAATAAGGCTAAAATTTGGTAAACTGTTGCAACATATATAACTAACAAAGGATTAGATCTCTTAATATATTAAGGACTCACAAATAAGGAAGAAAACACATTAGAAAAATGGGAAATAGATACCATATATGCAATAGGGTCTACTTTATGTCATATTTTTTTTGCAACAGCACATTTATATGTATTCTTATGTGTGTGTATACCTAAGTATGCCTTTTGTAAAAATACATCTTTCTGTAAGACAAAAGAAAATGAACATATTTTATAGTTAAATAACAATAACTGAAGAGATTTACCCTGAATTATGAAAGGTGTTATACGATCATGGGTACTTTGTATTTGCTTCTTTTCTCTCTTTCTGTATTTTCCAAATATTCACACATTTAACTTCCGGAATGAGAAAAGAAAGTTGTAAAAATTAGAATTGTGAACAAAGGGATGAATCGCGACCTAATAATTTTTGCCCTGCTTGGTTTCCTCAACATGCTTTAATTGGTGGGGAGCAGAACCTTCCAGAATCTCACTGAACTCTGACGGGGTTCGGGTGTTTTACACAGAGGGGGGCCATTGTGAGGACTGGGTTTGCCAGCCCAGAATGCCTCCAAAAGGCGTATTCCTGGGACCAAACGGAGCACAATGAAGAAAGAACGGGAAATAGCCATAGGCTTGTATCACAAAAAAGAGAGAGCATGGCTCCAAGAACTTTCCAGGGCGTTTCCTACTTGACATTTCCTGCCTTGACCTTTTGGCTCCCCACTGTCCTTCACATATACTGGCCCAGAGCTAGATTGAACATTATCTTTAGAAACAGGCAGTTTCCCCCCAAACTCAAACTGTTGATCCCTGAGTTCAAGAAGGCAGATTCAAAGACAATCTCGCATGGGGCTTGTTTAATGGAGTTATATAACCTTGGAATAGCTCCCCCGTGACTCAGGAGAGCAGGGAGGTAGCTTCCCAGACTTGAGCAAAGCTTGGGTAATTCCTGGTCTTTTGCACGTACAGAGGTATGATATCCTTGAGTACTAATGCAGACTCAGGATTACATCATTCTGCAATTTCTCTTCATTGGTTTCCCTTGACCTGCCTCCAAACATAAAAAGACGTTTTTGCTTTTAACACCGAGGAACATCTTGATACTTTTGGTGATGTGGCTAATGGCAGAAGTCAGCAAACAGGGTTAGATCTTTATGGCTTGGAACCTGCCTATTAGTTCATAATCATCTCTTAACAAGTCCCAGCCACTTCCTGGCCCCATGTTTCAGGCATGCATGACTGCTTGGGTCCTCTGAGCTACTCTGAGAGTCTCTGGTCTCAGTCTTGGAAAACTGGCTCTGCCTCACCCTCTCCACCTGGTTAATTCCCCTGGCAATCCATGGCCGAGCCCTCAGCCTTGTCCAGATGTTCTGTGAGCATCTTCTGATTTTCTTGAGCCAAGACTTTGTCTTCTTATTGCCTATTTACTCCTTGAGTGTCACACAACAACCAAGGGACAACACAACAGACCATCTATGTCCCTGCCTTCTGGAATCAAAATGCCTGGGTTCAAATCACTCTTCCCTGACCTACGTGGTTGGCCATGTGTGTTAGCAGTAGACTAAAATTTTTACTCTCATTTCTCATTTGTAAAATGTGGATGATGATAATGATGCCTCCTATCTCATACATTTGGAGTGAGATGAAGCTGTGGATGGCTTAGCTTAGTGCATGGTTACGTAGTAAACAGTCGCTATAAGAGTCAGCAAATATAGTTAGCCAATATCCTTTTCAGTTTATAGCACGCTGCCCACTACATACAAGGAACTGTTCACATTTCTCCCTTGTCAGTCTTCCCCTCACTAATTTTATCTGGCCGTGTTAGTCCGTATGTTCCTGAAACATACACTCTTCCCTGCCCCAGGGCCTTTGCACTAGTTGTTACCCATGCCTACTGCACATTTCCCTGACTCTCCCTGGGTGGCTGGATTTTGCTCTTCATTCCTATTTCAGCTCAATCACCACCTCCTCCAGGAGGTTTTTGTTACTTTAGGTGAGATAGGTAAACCAATTCCCTGTTTTATATCCTATCACAGACCAGATTTATTTCTCCTACCAGTTATCTATTTACTTCTATATTGCTTGTCCCTCACACAGCCTGTAAACCATCTGAGACCAGAGGCTCTTCTTCTTTTTTTAGTATCCCCAACCCTGTGCAGCGTCTGGCACGATCTTCAGTAAGTATTTGTCAAAGGACTAAAAGAATGGGTTAATAAAAGGCTTAAAGGAATGCATTTCTCTTACAAAATTTATCAAATGAAACAGTCAGAGAACACACTGACAAGCTTAGCAGGAAATCCAAGTTCTCCCTGAGTCAGCTGCTAACATTGAAGTCTGTCCCCATTTTCCCTTATCAAGACCGACAAGACTATGCAAAGTCCTTTGAGCTTCTTAGAGCGGGAAGAGCGAGGCATAAACACAAAAGATAATTTTGTTTCCTTTTAGGAATTTGAAATAATTTTTGAAAAGGAACAGGCCCTCTCAGAGCATTATGCCCACACAGTCTTTCCTTTAAGTAGCAAAAAACCCCAAATAGTTTTATGATCTGTAATGTAATGCAGATGTAGAGGGTAAGAATTTGATGGTCAATTAATTTAGAAAATATCCAGGGCCTCACAGAGGTTCAACTTATGGACTTTGAAATTTGACTCACGATTACAATGCCTTTTCCCCTGTTCTTTCCCCCATTCCTACATATAAAAAGAAAGGAAATCTTATAATATGGGCTTATGGAATGTTCTAGAGGGGTTGTTAAGCTGCTCTTCATAAAAACTCTTGGACCAAGTTTTTCTGGCCTTTTCCAGTTGGGACTTTTCCTGAGCATTGAAGTGAAGCAATATTAAACTGGCAGGCTGCTGAGAGCCGATTATTGTGGTGAGTTGAAAGGAAAAGGTTGGCATCTTTGTGCTTCATTAATCTTCGAAGGAAAGAAAGTTCTGGCCACTGGACCAAATGCCCATATGTCAGAGTTTGATTTCCTGTTCTTCTGGGTCTGGTTTGAATGCAAAGCAAATGTTTCAGGGAGATCCAGGCAGCTAGGAGCCATGCTCCTCTCCCATATGATTGGACCTTAATTTCATGAATTAATATCCAACTCTGAGAAAGCCAAGAGCTATTGAGGCTCAAAGCAACATGGTGCCGAGCGCTGTAGGCACTAGTCATCAGTCGGTCAGTCAATCAACTGACACACGATTGTTGAGCTTCTTTGAAACTCAGAGACAAAATAAGTGCCCTTTCTCTGTCTCCTCTGCTTCCCAAGTTCTTTGCATAAAACTTTGCTGTTGTACTTTCCACCTTATTTGAATACAATGTTTTCCTCGAGAGAGAACAAACTACGTAATAGCATTTTTGAGATAGAATTGGCACCCCATACGGTTCATTCATTAAAATGTGCGATTCAGTGGTTTTTATTATAGGCATAGAGTTATACACACTATCACCGGAATCAGTTGTGGAGTATTTTTATCACCCCGAAGAGGAGCTCCCATACCCTTTGGCTATCATCCCACCAAACTCCACATCATCCCTCCCCAAGCCCTAGGCAATTGCATGTCTTCTTTCTGTGCCTATAGATTTGCCAAGTCTGGACATTTCATATAAATGGAACCACACCGCATGTGGTCTTTTGTAACTGGTGTAATAGCATTTTATTTATGACTTACTTATCTTTGTGCCAAGTCCAAAAACGGTTCCCAGTAAACAAGGGTTGTTTGAATGAATGACTGTGCCTTCTTCTATCAGTTCACCACTGTGCAATAATTGTATGGAAGGAATAAAAGACCCTGAGAATCTTGACCACAGGTTATTTGCAATTCAGATGGTGAGAGAAGATAGATCTAGAATACTCAAATTAGCTACATTATATGACCAAAGATGTTCAATTCAGTGGTGCATACACCTGGAAGAATAGGATAATGTACCATAAGGTGCTGTTTTGAAGTCAATTTCAAGGCAAAATTGGTTCAGTATTACAGATGTAGTTTTGGCTTGATTAAAAAAGGATTATTTTCTTGGTACTGTAACTTGACTCATCAAAATACTTCTCTCCACCTACAACTGTGCCTAAATATCTACTCATCTGGATCATCTCTTTGCACTCTACTTCTTTCTATGTAATATTTATCGCATTTTTTTTTTTTTGAGAAACATCACAAAGTTTATATTCTTTCAGCCATTGCTATGGTTCCTTCTCCTGAAACATGAAGAAGGAAACCTATAATTTGATTGGTGAATACCTTCACCCTTCAGTGGCTCCCCATACTCTTTTCCTCCTCCTGTTTTCTGATGGGGCCTTGTCCCAATCTAGTCTTCAGTTTGCTTGGTGATGATACACCACACCTCTCTCAGAAGCAGGAGTCCCAGTCTCTGACAGTTCCTTCCCACTTGGATAGTTCATCTTTCTTCGAGCTCCAAATGTTTAAAACAGACTAATCTCTTTTTTTCTCCTTTTCACTCCTGTTTCAGTGAAACCATGCACGCTGAGAACCGTATTTCACTCCTCCCTGTCTTCATAGCCTATGCCTACTTAATGATCAAAGTCTGGTAATGTTTCAGCATGGCTTGTAATTGACCAGTTATTCACATTTGCTCCCATCCAGCAACCTAGTTACAAAATGCAGATAGACTATCTCCACCCCCACAAAGGAAACCATGAGGGAGAAAAAGCCTCGAGCATTGGGTTCTTCCCTTTAAAGAAGAGAATACATATTCCTATGCAACGCCCGGCTCTGGAATCCGCCTGAGTGTGGCTCTGTGGCTTTGGAAAAGTAACGTAACTTCTCTGTGTCTTCGTACAACAGATACATTTTCTACTGATAGTAGCATGGGGTGGCAAGGGTTAAATGAGGTAGATGATCAATGGGAAGTGCTCAGAAGGATGCCGAGAGCAGAGTAAGAACTCAGAAAATGCTACCCTTGGTAGATGTACACATTTTGTGCATGCCTCGCTTTGACAGAAGTAGGGGAGTCCAAGGTTCGCCTTATGGGGTGTCTATGCACAGGTAGGCAGGCAGATGGCCTGCACCCACACTCACATCATCGTCAATTTACCCAGGTGTACAGCTGTGGCTTCTTTTTCACTTTGGCCATTAAGGGAGAGGTGGGTTTTGGTGCCTATAAATGTCTCTGAGATTACCGTTAACGAAAAGACAAATATTTATAAGGATTTAGTGGTATTCCATGCTTTAGATTTTTTTTTAAGGGATAAAATTTGAAGTTTGCTATGACACGGGGAGTCTTAAATGTTGCCGAATGAGCTTCACCCAGGCACATTCAACTGTCAGACCTACTTTGCCTTAAGCCAATTTCTAGCTTAAGAACCAACCTTGAACTTCCACAAGGACGTGAAGACACAGCCCTGTGTCTAAATCATTGCTAAATCATTCCATGGCATTGCAGTATGTCTCACACTGACTTTCTCCCCCCCCCCGTTTCTGTCTGTCTTCTCAAGAAGTATACCTTTTAATTACCCACCCTATTCACATTATAGTCCGGAGTGATTTTTTACTCTTTGCAAAGGAATGTGTCACAAGCTCGGGGGCCATGCCCACAGGGGGCTCCAGAAAGGATGTGAACTGGGGAAGCGTGGTTTTCATAAGTGCACGGCATCTCGAGGGACCTACATTCAAGATTCCTGAACTCATGTCTGCTCATACCATCTGGTATGTTTGATACAAGAAATCAGAGTCATTACCTACCTAACTTGGAAAAAAAAAACATCTCATTATCTTTGAATAAAATCAACCTGTATTTATCCTGGTACATAGCCATGTCCAAAATGCATTTTCTTTGGCTGTTGATTTTATGCATGTTCATGAGGAAAATCTAAAAAGCCCCATTCAGCAGGATTGCAAATGTGGGTTGAGGAGAGTTCTTATAAAATTTTCCAAAAAGGGCCAATTCGCTATTGGACACTCAAATCCTTCCTCCACTGTGAGTATCAGTTACAAATACATCGAGAAGCCTCATGGTTTTACCATGTTCTTCTAATGCAAACAGCCAACATAATCACACAGAGATTTGCGCAGGCACATTGCAATCTGCAAGCCTTTGGCTCTCCAGGGGCATAAAGCCGCCATCCTCTGAACCAATGGCACATTCTTTTCCCGGAGGTTTGGGCAGCAAGTGGCTCTTGCTAAGGCCATGAGCTTGTCGATAGGAGACTTCCCCATTCTGTGTTCCAAATGGCAAGGAGGTGGCCATCATTAAAAAGAGATCACTGCTAATAGCATATTTAAAAAATCTAGCCAACAGCCTGGTTTCCTTTTTTAGCCCTCATGAAAGAGTAATGTAAACCAGCCCAAAGGCATTGGAACTTTGTAGTTTAAAATAGTGCCAGTGACTCCCCAGCTGTAGCCCAAGGAAGAGGGTAAGTGTTGGTTTAAGGGAACTATTCCTTTGTACACTTTCCTCTTTCTTTTATGAGTTTGATGAACATTTAGTGATTGTCGGCTACGGACCAGAAACTCATGTGCCTATGGTCGTGGTACCTGCCCCCAAATTGCTTACGGTTTAGTGCGGCAAACAGAAGGAAAGTGCTTCTAAAAGACCCAAAGAAGCATTTAATCCGACTGTGAGGGGGGTCAAGGTTGACTTGCTAGGGTAAGTGCCACTGAAGCGGAGACTTGAAATATGGAGAGGAGAGAACCAGAAATGAAAGAACATTCTAGGCACAAGGAAAGCCTGTGCCTAATGTGCCAGAATGTGAGAGGGAGTCTGGTATATTGGAAGAACTAGACCAAGGGGAAAAGAAAGGGAGAGATGTCTCATGTAGGTCCTATTTGGCCATATTAAGGAAGCTGGGGTCTGTTTGTGTGTGTGTACTGGAAGGGGGGGTAGCATGGGGAGGGGTGTGGAATTTATTAGATCTGCATTTCAGACGAAGCCCTGTGAGTGAAGTGTGCAGGGAGGGTACAGGACTGTAAGCAGGGATGTCAGTGGGAGTCTGGCATCCAAATCTACATAGGAAGAGGGTTGTATGAACTACAGTAGGCACAGTGGTGATGAATAGACATAGACAGGGTCCATGGTGTCCGATAACATTGCCAGATGTTAACAGCATCCTAGTGGTCAGAAGATTCCTCTGGAGAGGTTGGACCCATATTATTGATGGGGCCGCTGAGATCTAGAACACATGTATGACCAGAGATGCCTTTTCATGGATGATCATGCCCAATTATGAGTTGGTCAGGTCTGCTTCGTGAGCCCTACATGGAAAAAAGTGACAGGACCATTTAAGGTGGTTGAGATTTGGAAGATACCAGAAGCACTGAGCTATTTGTCTGTCTTTATACCAATATCACATGTTCTTGAATACTATAACTTTAAAACAAGTATTGAAGGTATTAATTCCACCATGGGTAGAATTAGCTCTCCATGTGTGTTTTTTTTTTTCTTTTTCAAAGTTGTTTGGGTTATTGTAGGTCTTTCTCGTTTCCCTATGGGTTTTAGAATGAGCTTGTCAATTAGAAAAAAAAAATTACTGCTAAGAGTTTCATTGTAAATGCCTGATGGCAAATAATAAGGTTTCCAAGTATGCAAAGAGTAAGAAAATTCGCCTTTCATGTACCATTCTGAGGAAATTATTTGAGGATTTACACCAGCAAAAATAGAGAGAGATCAAAGGGAGGAAATGGTGGAATGCAGGAAACGTTGATAGACCCTAGTGGTATCCATGGAGCCTAGAGAGCATCTGGTCTAGATTGAAGCAAGAGGTCAGGGGGCGGATGAGTGTCCTCAGGAAGAAAGTGGATTCCATGCAGGCGTAGACCACATAATAGAAAGGTTGGGATAATTTGAAGAGAGAGTGGGGCACACTACATGTTCTTAAAACAAGAAAAAAGAAAAGGCACGTAGAGACTTCTGGCAAGATGAGGGGAAAACTGTATGGGAAATCTGAGATCAGAATAGGAAACAAAAATTGAAAAGAACATTTTATTTTTATTTATTTATTTATTTTAGAAAGAGATTTTTTTTTAAGATTTTATTTATTTATTTGAGAGAGAGAGAATGAAAGATAGAGAGCATGAGAGGGAAGAGGGTCAGAGGGAGAAGCAGACTCCCTGCTGAGCAGGGAGACCAATGTGGGACTCGATCCCGGGACTCCGGGATCACGACCTGAGCCGAAGGCAGTTGCTTAACAATCTGAGCAACCCAGGCACCCCTGAAAAGAATATTTTAGAAAAGCTGTTGTTAGAGCATAAGAGAAAGGAATATACTTAACCTCGATTTAAGAAGTGTTCTATTCTAAATGGTCCAGAGATAATCATGCTGAAGCAGTAAAGGGAAAAATGTGATGCTTACACATGACTGGGCTAAGCAGTAAAGAATAACTAACATATCATGAGTCTTTACTGTGTGCCATGGGTCAGTGGTATTATCTTCACAGCCCCCCAAAATATTATGTATTATTTTCCCCTTTTTAGAGATGAAGGACCAAGGCAAAAAGAAGTTAAGTGACTTGACTAAGATCATAAAGCTAGTAAGTGATGGAGCAAGACTCTTCTTAACATTATTATATGCTGTCACTGTTAAAAAGTATGTAAATATAGAATAATAATATAATATGTGTTATATATAAGTATCTAATAATGATATATAATAATCTCACAATATACAAACATACATGCAGTTAATGGAAGTTGGTAGGCAGGATGGGGGAAAGTGGAAGGAAGTAAGAAGGAGGGTAATATTCCCATCTTATGTAATAAGCAATAAGGAAACAATGTCTAAAATTGATGAACCAGGGGCACCTGGCTCTTGGTTTCGGTTCAGGTTGTGATGTCAGGTTCATGGGATCAAGCCCCACGTCAGTTTCCGTGCCCAGCGTGAGTCGCCTTGAGTTTCTCTCTCCCTCTCCCTCAGTAGCCCCCACCCCCACTCTCTCTCTCAAATAAATAAACAAATCTTTAAAAAAATAATGAACAAAATTGATGAACCAGAGATAGAGGTATCAACATTCGTTTTAAATTATAAATGCAACCAATGGAAAAAATATTTAAAATTATGTAACTACCCAAAGTGAGAAGCATGGGGAAAGGGAAAGATGGGGGTTGTGTAAGCAAACTAAATCTTCAGTTCTCATTGCAGAAAATTAATGAGTAGTTTCTAAAATGGATAGATCAAGCAATTATTGTGTAAGCATTTTATATAATTTTTTTTTGAGAGGGAGAGAGAGAAAGAGCATGAGCAGGGTGGGGGAGGGGCAGAGGGAGAGAGAATCTTAAGTAGTCTCCACAACCAGCATGGGGCTCTATGCAGGGCTTTATCTCACAACCCTGAAATCATGACCTGAGCCGAAAGCAAGAGTTAGGACACTTAACCAACTGAGCCACCCAGGCGCCCCCCTGCATAATTTTTAATGTGAAGTCAGAGATGAGAACCTCTGATTTAAAGACAGGAAGATCCACCAGAAGTATCTAAAACAGAAACTGATAAAAATAGTCACATCTAGGGAGTAGGATTTGAGTTGAGAAAGATTGCAGTGGGAGACTTTGTGCTTTTCAGTATAAAACTATACGCACGATTAGATTTTATTATGTGCATAACCTCATTTTATAAGTATCAAAGTAATACATACAGTAACAAAATAAATACCCAGTCAGATAATATTTAGATTTAGATAGTAGATTACAAAGAATCCACAAACACTGTAACATCCCCGGCTTGTGAGAAACATTTCCCACAAATAGGTATCAAAATGTTAACAATGGTCATCTCAGGGCTGTACTATTAAGTTTTATATCTTTGTTTGCCTTCTTATTTATGTTCTCTGAAACTGTCATGAAAGTGTTTATGCACAGCCTGTGGTAGAATCCTATGTTCCTTATACTTTTAAAAGAGAAAATGACACATTTACACATATCTCAGAGAATACGCCAGTGAACCTATAAGGACACACATTTCTCTACCCGAGAAATAATTACTTAATGCCACTAAACTCTTAGGCTGTGAAAATATCTTCTCATTGTAAATTATGAGTGTAACATGTTTGTTTAAAGTAATTGAATGATAGAATATTGCCTTGAGACTCCTAAACTTGAATCCCCAAAGCTAAGAAAAGCATAACAAATGCCATAGATCCTCCCTTCTAAATCAAGATGCAGGGACCACCAACAGATTGGGGATTTGGTGACGCCAGCATTAGCCCATCACCCAAACTGAGGGTGTAAGAAAAGTTAACAAGGAGGAAATTGCTTCAGAGAGAATAGGGGTAGTGGTGGCAATTACCCTCTTTCCTTTTTTCCCCTTCATCAATTTGGAGAGGTGGAGGATGTCTCCCCTGCTCTCCAAGCCAAGTAAAAATCCTTGAAGACTCAGATATACCTTCTCTGACATTGGAGACACAGAGTCTAGCGTGTGACACAGGCCCAAGAAAATGGAGCTGACAGAAAAGAGAGATGAATGCATGGTTGGGGTGGGGGATGGTTTGCATTTCCACTGGTGGCAAAAAAAAAAGGTCTTCCTTGGGATGAGATATGGATGTAATGGAAGCAAGCGTCCCTAGTGTCATCTTTCAAAGGGTTCCCATCCAAGAAGAGGTCTGGAATGAGGGAGGAACTCCAACACAGAGTTGGATTACATGCATCCCGGCCAACCTAACCCTACTTGAGTCATAGAAAACCACAGCTGGAAGACCCCAGAAGAGGATCTGTGGAAGAGTCACAAATAAGGCCACATCAAAAGATTCTGTTTGAGGAATCCACCACAGCCTGAGGCTACCAAGACATGTTGCAATGGTGCCATGGGAGTTCCATTCTGCCCTCCGTCCCCTCCTGGTTCCAACATTGCAGGAGCCAAGCGGAGCTGCTAAGGAATCGAGGAGCCATGGGGCCAGGACTCAGTGAGGAAACAGCCTAGACCCCTGCCCTCCATTCTGGGCTTCCAGTCCAGAAGTAAGCCATGCTGAGGGAAGGGAGAAGTCTTAAACTTGAATGGAATTTGGGGTTTTAAAATTGCTCCAACCTGGAGTTACGTGCTTATTAAGACAGAGTTGGGGTCTTTATTTTATGACAGAGACAGAGAAAGCTGGGGAACCCGTGTGAGAGGAGGTCTAGGAGTGGGCTGAGAATTTTCCCACAGAACAAGGTTAACAGGAGATGGTGAAAACGGTTTCAGCCTACAGTTCACTGAGTCCAGCTCATTCAGTTGAGAAAATAACCTTCCTGAGTTATTGTTATTAATTTAAGGGATTTTTTGTTTGTTTGTTTGTTTTAAGAATTAACTTGAGGGGTGGCTTGTGTGCACAGAGGGACTCTTCAGAAGTTTATTTAATTTCTAAAATTAATATTTGATACATTACAGTTACAAACTTAAAGCCTTAGTTCCTCCTGGTACTTTTAAAGTCTGCTCATAAATTGTATTATTCTTTTTATTCTTTCAGCAGTTTTACCATTCACTCTCAAAGCTCTTTTGATTAATGTTTGGTCCCAGTTATAAATTTCAATAATTTAATTCCCATGAATATTTTAGATTGCATATTTGAATTTGATGTATTTGACTTTGTGTAACTTATACCATCCCTCAGACATCTAATAAAAAAGGGTAAATATAATGAACTTTGAGTTCCCTTAAATGTTCCAACAGAACATATACACTTAGAAAGGCTAAAAATTAAAATCACGAGTCTAAATTAAACATGTAATTCACATTTTAATTTGAGGTTACCAGGCTGCTACTCTATTAGGGTTAAACTTTCTTAAACATAACAAGTTCTTAACACCAAATATTAAAAACCAGCATGTTCTTTTACTTCCACATTTGAATGATGAGTTCTAACTCTCGGCAGGGGACTATAAGGTGCATATCACTGAGGAAGATATTTATCCTTTCATATAACTGATGGGAACTTGGACAAGACATTTCTGATGAGTGAGGGTTGCATGCATTCAGGACAGTTGTTTCTGGCAAGTAAGGACACTATTATATCAACCCATAGATGATGTGGTGTTGCTCTTTCAGCATGTTTGAGGGTTGCAAAAAGAAAAATTTCAGCCAGGGGGCTGACTGGATTCTTGTCGGCAACTTTGATGTGGTGTGTTATACTATATTGATAATTTTCCACATCAATGACTCTGTAACTCAAAAGAGGTTTTCACGGGGTGCAAGACCTCTAGATTCATGTCTCGTACGTTTCTTAATTCTTTTGTCTACTTACAGACACCTGCAACTTGAACCTAGGTTGATTACCTCATCAGATTTTCTATTGCCCTGGATCATACATTATGTGGGTGTACTTTCTGTCTACCGAACAGCTTTGAACTTGACTGAAGCCTGCAAACTTTCATCATCCCAGACCACCCAATGTTTACTGATATTAAAATGATAATCAATTGCCTTTGGAATACCTCACATAGCTACAAGGCCATTCTACTAGCAATTCATACAGTGAAACTTCAAATTAAAAAAAATGAAATAAAATGAGTGGCGACCTCATTTGTAGGTTTCCGCTGTGACCAGTTCTGTGTTTTTGCTATTTAACATTCATGGGAATGAGGCCACTTAGGTATTTCTATTTTATAAATGAGGACATTTGAATGCGAAGAGGCTAGTTAATTTATCCCAAAACATGTAGACAGAAAGTAGCAGAATTAGGACCCAAACCCAGTTCTGATGGCATACTTTCTGTGTATTATTCTATTGTGCCTCCCTGCCTCTCCTTCAAAGTTCACCGAAGGCAGCCCAAAAGAATAAACATCGAGAGAAAATTGTCCAGTATCTTAAAATTTCATGAAAAAAAAAAAAGAAAAACAGCTTGTAGAAAGGGTGTGTGTTCTTTTTTGTTAAGGGTTTCTGACCAACTGTGATTCTTCAGGAGCATGAAATGACATTAAATCCTGGAGGAAGAAAAGGTCTCTGTTACAAAGCATAGGTTATCTGTGTAAAGCAGACTCATCGAGGGTTGGTAATTTCCATTGTCGGGAGCGCTGACGATTTTTCTCTGCTATATTTCAAATCTTGTAGAAATTTCTCAAAACAGAGTCACAGAGGATTCTGCTCCAAATCTGTCCCTGTGCCAAAAAGTTGGTTTGGTT
Source organism: Eumetopias jubatus (assembly GCF_037043125.1). NCBI lineage: Eukaryota > Metazoa > Chordata > Mammalia > Carnivora > Otariidae > Eumetopias > Eumetopias jubatus. The sequence continues at coordinate 72,966,713 of NW_028274816.1, read as the reverse complement.
GCCACGACCCTCGATCGTATGCAACCAAAAATCTATAAAGCCAGAGTGTCATGTCATAGATCTGATTTTCCGTTCCTCCTCCCTCTTTCTTAAAAGCAGTAGAACTGTTCCTTCAGCCTAACTCTTATGTAGGAAGCTGATATTTAAAGAAATAAAAGCAGGGTGGCTCTTGTTTAAATGCAAGTTAGAGATCTTTCCTCTTCCCCCTCATGCTCCCACGGGGACCTTGAGCATGTTGGGAACTTTCATGATTCATGAAGGACAGTTTATTTTTTATTAGTATTTTTTTAACGGTTTAGATATTTATTTATTTATTTATTTTTATTATGTTGTTAGTCACCATACATTGCATCATCAATTTTTGATGTAGTGTTCCACGATTCATTGTTTGCATATAACACCCAGTGCTCCATGCAGTACGTGCCCTCCTTAATACCCATCACTGGGCTAACACATCCCCTCATCCCCCTCCCTTCTGAAACCCTCAGTTTGTTTCCTGGAGCCCATAGTCTCTCATGGTTCATCTCTCCCTCCGATTTCCCCCCCTTCATTTTTCCCTTCCTTCTCCGAATGTCCTCCATGCTGTTCCTGATGTTCCACAAATAAGTGAAACCATGTGATCATTGACTTTCTCTGCTTGACTTATTTCACTTAGCATCATCTCCTCCAGTCCCATCCATGTGGACGTAAAAGTTGGGTATTCATCCTTTCTGATGGCTGAGTAATATTCCATTGTATATATGGACCCCATCTTCTTTACCCAGTCATCTGTTGAAGGGCATCTCGGTTCTCTTGACAGTTTGGCTATTGCGGACATTGCTGCTATAAACATGGGGGTGCAGGTGCCCCTTCTTTGCACTACATCTGTGTCTTTGGGATAAATACCCAGGAGTGTAATTCCTGGGTCATAGGGTAGCTCTCCACCTCCACACTGGTTTCTGAAGTGGCTGTACCAACTTGCATTCCCACCAACAGTGTAAGAGGGATCCCCTTTCTCCACAACCTCTCCAACATTTGATATTTCTTGCCTTGTAAATTTTTGCCATTCTAACTGGTGTAAGGTGGTATCTCAGTGTGGTTTTTTATTATTTTTTAAGATTTTATTTATTTATTTTGAGAGCAAGAGAGAGGAAGAGCGTGTGAACGGGGGGAGGGGCAGAGGAGAAGCAGGCTCCCCTCTGAGCAGGGAGCCCGACTCAGGGCTCGATCCCAGGACCCTGGGATCATGACCCGAGCAGAAAGCAGATGCTTCACTGACTGAGGCACCCAGGCATCCTGGAAAGACAGTTTAAATACCACTCTCCTAGAAAGGGCATGGCATTCTGAGCATAGCATTTATCCAGAAAAATCTATAACAGACTCTTCTCAGAAGATTTCTCTCTTTGCCCCAAGGAGGGAAGCTGAACACGGTGTCTGTAGGGCCAGATGTCATTCTGACTCCATCTCTACCTACCGTCTGATATTAAAACAATGTCATTATTGTTCCAGCTGTACAGAAGCCTGTGATGTTTGCCAGATGGAGCCCATCTCAAGCATTTTGTCTAAGGCAAATATGTATTTGTCAGAGAACAATTAATAAGGGTGACTGCTAGAGCCAGTCTCTGTGAGAGAAATTTTCCCTCCTCTGTCTTATCTCACAGCGAATGCGATCTTTGCAAGCGAGGGGAGTTTATTGGAATAAAGCTATTCTGTGAGAGGGGGTGAGTCTAGTTACTCCCCAATTCTGCTTTGCTCACCAGATCTCAATTGGCTGTTGGGCATCAGGCAGAAAAACAAGGGAAAAGGGAGGAAAATGTGTCCAGGCCAACCTTGTCAGTTAATGTTGGCCTTCTGGAGAAGGCAGACTCCGTAATGCTTGAATGCTCAATCCACATGTAATTTATATTATAGTTATTGATTGCTTCTGCTACCTCAGAATTATGGAAACAGACTTGGAAGTCATCAGGAGAAAAGGTAGAGACTATTATTATAGTGCTTACATAGCCAATAGTTTGTGGTTTTCCTTTCACATAAACTTGGGACTTGAAACCCAAGGCCAAGTGGGAATCGTAGCCATAAAAAACATGGGCATCTCTTTTACTCTCTCAAACCATCTTGAAGAGCTCTGACTATATTATCCACCCCGAACCCCACCGCCCCACCCCCAAATTCAACCCCAAATCCCCTTAAAGATTAACAAGCTGACAAACCTTGCTAATGTCAAGGAGAGGGAAACCGCTCCCTGCGAGCTGCCGGAAATGGACTGCAGACTTCCTCTTTCTTCAGCTGAGGACACTATGTCACTGTTCAAAAATGTGAAGGTTGCTTAAAGCGTGATGACTATTACAGGACAGAGACACGGGCTTCTCCCGGAGCCAGGTAGCAGCATTCAGCCAGTGAATCAGCCCCCAGTCGGGCCTGATGTTCAGCAGGGAGGTGATTTATAATGGGATACCGGGGCAGCCGGCGGATACACCTCGGAGGCTGGATAATCCAGACCAGCTGGGTGTACACTGTGACACTTCTCCCCCACTCCACGTCAACTGCTCCCCGCAGAACGTGGGGAGAGCGGGTCTTCGCGAGGACAGGACATTCAAGTGCACAGAGACATGCAGGTTATCAAGAATTGATTCCACTGTATGTCTTTCTGAAACCTGTGTCAGCCCAGAGGGACTATTCCAGCAGGAACTAGACTCAGTGGAACTCTGGAAGTTGTAAGAAAGTCGTGGTACCTAGAAAGACGATTTCTTCCCCTCTTCCTGGTTTGCCCCCCTTTGGTGTATGTTGGGGGTGGTACTGTAGCTGAGTGCACAAAAGAGGATCATTTACATCATCATTTATCTCAAAAGGTTATCTCAAAAGTTCTATAGGGTATAATATACTTTGGGTCATAATAAGTGTATTATTTGGGGTTCTGCAGGTATATAATAACATATTTACTTGCCATAAATACACATGACATTTACTATTGGAGCGATAGTCTCTGTAGGTGATATTATTACTCCAATAAACAGCACACTGAAACACTACACAATTGTTATTCTAAAAATAGATAAAGTCCATAGACGAAATCGTAATATGAAGGACGATTCTCACAAAGTGGTGAAACACACATATTATGTTTCCAGGAACATCTGTAGGCCTCCTTCTATAGGAGGCAAATAGGAAATTTTATTGTGATCTTATCTTCTGCACTTTAACTGAAACAAAACCCATGAAGCTGATTGAACGTGGGTCAACTGATGGTACTCTCCCATCTCCACTGTAGTTCCTTGTTCTCTATTCATGGCTACGCTCTTCTTTCTCCTGAACTCTCCTGTTTATGACCAAGCTCTAGGGCAGAAAACTTGTTTTCCTAAACTATACCACGATTTCCATCACAATCCTATTCTGTCCTTTGGGAAAAATGTGCTCTAAACAGGTTTGTCTTTATTTTCATGATAAGTTACCAGGACCAAGTTAAAGTGTAATTTAAACATTTACAGTTAAAATTATATTGCAAAGTCCACGAGCTCATTATGGGGAGCTCGGTGGAGGAAGGGACCTATCTAGTAAATTCTTTTGCAGAGCAAACAAGGACCAGGAAGTGCTGAGACCTCTCTTCTGCGACATTAAGTGCTTGAAGACATTGGAGAAATCCACAAAGAGTTTTGAGAGGAAAATTTACCGACCCCCAAATTCCTAGACAAAATACTATTCATGTGTGAAGATAATGGGAAAATCTCCCAGATATGCAAATACTCAAAGCATGCAACCCACATACCTATCCAGAAAAATGTTACCCGAAGCTGAACTCAAATGTAACAAGAAACTGTAGCAATTTTTAAAAACTCAGACTCAGTAATGAGGAAGTAGAATAAAAGGCTAGAAGTGAAACCTGAAATTGTTTACATATATAATTAAGTCTTAATAAATTTAAAATAAAGTTGCAAAGCACTATGGAATTGCCATAAGTGATTTTGAAAGATTAGAAGGCTTTAAAATGAGAAAAAAAAAAAACAATAAGCAGCTTCTAAAATCTCATACTACACATAAAATAGGAAGTGGAAAAAAGGAAGGAATTTTGTAATTTTCTGAACTGATGAGAAATAGTAGAAACTATTTCCTACTGGAGGTTGATAATTAAAGAGCTAATGGATGCAGTTTTTTTTTTAAATTCAAATGAAATTGTAATTGAATTAAAAGCAGGATTTATATCTTAAAATTCCGTAGAGGAAATAAAGAAATATATAGGGCTCATATAACAAAAGATAGGGAAGGAAAACCAATGTATGAGCCTGTAGAGGAAAGACTAAAGCAAGATGACAAGGAAACAATAAATGTAAATTGGAAACTGGTTAAGGATAAGAAAACAAAAACCATTAGCTCATAGCATAAAAGAAGAGCTTAACTATTCTGTGTCTCAGTGCACAATGAAAACAAAGAAACCTAGAAAAGTTACATTTGAAGAATATGAAAATATACCAGATAAATGCAAGGGAAAAGAAACCAGGTATCACAATATTAATATCAAGAAACACAGGGCGCCTGGGTGGCTCAGTTGGTTAAGCGACTGCCTTCGGCTCAGGTCATGATCCTGGAGTCCCAGGATCGAGTCCCGCATCGGGCTCCCTGCTCAGTGGGGAGTCTGCTTCTCCCTCTGACCCTCTTCCCTCTCGTGCTCTCTATCTCTCATTCTCTCTCTCTCTCTCTCAAATAAATAAATAAAATCTTTAAAAAAAAGAAAAAAAAAAGAAACACAGAATGCAGGGAGCCTGGTGGCTCAGTCGGTTAAGCATCTGCCTTCGGCTCAGGTCATGGTCCCAGGGTCCTGGGATCAAGCCCCCCATGGGGCTCCCTGCTCAGCGGGAGGCCTGCTTCTTCCTCTCCCACTCGCCCTGCTTGTGTTCCCTCTCTCTTTCTCTCTCAAATAAATGAATAAGATCTTTTTTAAAAAAAGAAACAGAATTCACAACATTAATAGTTAAAATACATGGAAATAATTCCACTGATATATATATATATATATATATCTTTTTTATTTTTTCCAGTCAGGACTCTCCCCTGGGCTCAATTCCCAATGCAAAGGGCCAAAAGAGTGTATTAGAGAAAATTCTATATGATGACCAGAACTCAGAGAACAGAGAGATGTTACCCACCCCTAACATTCAGAGAAACATGGTAATTCATGCTAGAAGCAAGGACAGACAGAGGGGTTGCAGGGAAGGGAATTTCCACCAGGCAAGACCGAACAGGCAAGGAGTTTATTGAGTTCCTACTGAAACTGTGTGAACGGGTCTATAAAAAAATGTTACCCAGGGACAAATGTTATCAATGATAAGTGACTGCTCATCAAAGGGAATTATTTATTAAAGGAAGAAGACAATCTTTAAAGTGCCAAAAGAAAACCTCAGAATTCTATATATGCATTAAAAGTATCCTTCAAAATAAGGGTGTAATAAAGATGTTTCAGATAAATAACCAACTAAAGGAATTTGTTACAAGAAGACCCGAATGACAAGATATACTAAATTATGCTCTTTTGGCTGAAGGGAAATGATACCAGATGCTAAATTACATCCACAGGAAGGTAAAAAGAGCACCAGAAATAATAAGTATGTGGGAAAATAAAAGACAACTGATTATAATTATGTAGAAGTAAAATATATGCTCTAAGCACAAAGGAGAGGGGGAAAATGTAATTACAGAACGGTAAGGTTCTTATACTGTATGTGAGGTGGTACATTAATTTTAAATTGGCTGTGATAAATTAAGGAAGAACTTTATATCCCTTAGGGCAACTACAAAATAATGCTAACCAACAGCAAAGGAAAGGTATAGCTGAAAAATAAGATAAATATTAAAAATATGCAATTGATCCCAAATAAGATAGGATAAAAGGAACATAGAAGGAAAAAAAAAGATGGAAGAGACAAAAAAAATTTCATAACGCTCAAATTAAACTGAATCATATCATTACCTACATTAAATGTAAATGTCTAAGTAGTTCACTGAATAGTCTCGATAAAATACAAGATTCATTCAAGTCCTGTCTATAAGAGATGCATTTTGTATTAAGGCACAAATAGGTTGAATTGAAGGATGAAGAAAATAATATGCAAATTGTATTCTAAATATGACATATCAAAGTTTGCAGGGTGCAACTAAAGCAGTGTTTCAAGGGAAATTTATAGATTTGAATGCTTATATTAGAAGAGAGGCAAGGTTTGAAACAACAAATCAGGGACGCCTTGGTGGCTCAGTCAGTTAAGCATCTGCCTTCGGCTCAGGTCATGATCCCAGGGTCCTGGGATGGAGCCCCGCATTGGGCTCCTTCCTTTGCTTGCTGCTCCCCCTGCTTGTGCTCTCTCTCTCTCTGACAAATAAATAAATAAAATCTTTTAAAAAAATAAAACCACAAGTCAAGTTCCATCTTAAGAAATTATGAAAAGGGAATAAATTACAATTTAATAAGTAGAAAAATAAAATAATAAAGAAAAAATCAATAAAATAGGAAAAACTAATAAAAATAGTCAGTAGAATTCATGCTTGGTTTTTTGAAAAGACTAAATAAAATTGATACAGTGCCTAGCAACACTAATCAAGAAAAAAAAAGAAAAGACACAAATTAAAACCAGAAATGACAGAGGTGGTATCATTACAGATCCTATAGATTTTTTAAAAGGGTATTATGGGGGATATTATGCACAACTTTATGCTAATAAATATAATTGCTCAAACGAAATTAGCACATGCCTTTAAAAATACAATTTACCAAAACTGACTCAGGAAGAAATAGAAAATCTGAATAGCTTTGACTCTTTTAATATTTAATTCATAATCAAATACCATCCCCTCCTGCCCCACCCCTGCCCAAGCTCCAGTGATGTCAAACATTTAAGGAAAAACTACCCCCAATTTTACATGAACCCTTTAAAAATGGCAGGAGGAGGGAATGCTTCCCAATTTGTTTTGAGTGTGGCATAACCAGGTGACAGTGAGGATGGGAAGCCACTGTATCGTTTTGGCTTCTTAGTTATAAATTAATTGACCATATGTGCCTGGGTTTTGTTCTAAACTCTCTGCTCTGTTACATTCATCTATGGGTGTGTTTCCATGCCAACAGCTTTGAATATTTAAAATTGTCTCTATATTTTTTCCTGTGGTTCCTTCCCCTTTCTTACTAGTAATTTTATTTCTAATTTTTCCCTCCTTTTTGTTTTTGACTAGAATATGCAAAGGTCTATCAATTTCATTTTTCTTAAAAAGCCAGGCCTTCAATTACTGATTCTTGATTTCCTTTTCTGATTTTAGGTGTTTAGGTCTTTTTTGCCCTGCATTTGGTAGTTTCATGGCCCGTTTTCCATCTCATGGAATTCATCATTTCATTTAGTTTTTCTTATTGTTTTTTGAAATAAAAGCACTTAAACTATGATTTGCATCTGACTGCAGTTTGGACTGCATTCTGAGGTTTTGCACATAATGTTCTCAGTTTTGTTTTCATCCAAGTATTCTGCAATTAAAATTTGTATTATCTTCTTTGCACACTAGTCATAGGACAATGTTAGGTTCTTTTTTCCCCATTTCTGAGTATTTAGGGATTTGCTGCATTTGTTATAAATGTTGTCAATTTCTAGTTTTATTGCACTGTGACTTCATAAGATAGCCTGCACATTCTTTTCCTTTTAGAAATCATTGGAAGTTTTCTGTACTGTAGATTATGATCAATTTTCAAAATTCTCCCTGGGGCTTTGTAAAGAATATGTGTTCTCTGTTGGTTAAAAAGTTTGACATATCTAGTAAATCAACCTTATTTCTTTTATTATCCAATTACACATGTTATGTCTACTTGACCGAATGTGGTGTGTTAAAATCATCAACATTCATATTTCTGTTAATGTTGTCTACACTTACAAGAGTTTTTCCTTTATATATTGTGAAGATGTTTCATTTTCTGGGTCAAGTTTCATGCAATTATATCTTTTTTGAGGTCAATAATTATTATCAAACTGAACTGAGTTATTTTCCCTCTAATACATTTTACCCTGTTATTTTATGATGTTGAATGGTAACATTGTCCCTTTGTCTTCTTTTTCGCTCAAACTTGTCCTAATACATTCTTAGGCATCACATACATATATATTCTCTGATGCTTTGCTTTGGGTGTGTTTCTTACATAGTTGAGTTTTTAAATTCATTTTTTTCTTTTTTTAAGATTTATTTATTTGAGAGAGAGAGAGAGAGAGAGTAGGGGGAGGGACAGAGGGAGACAGAGAATCTCAAGCTGACTCTGTGCTGAGCACAGAGCCCGATGTGGGGCTTGATCCCATGACCCTGAGATCATGACCTGAGCCAAAACCAAGAGTCAGACTTTCAACCGACTGGAGAGCCACCCAGTTGGCCCTTAAATTAATTTAAGTGTGCTTTAAAAAAAATGGTTTTGAAAGAATTTTAGATTACCAGAAGGTTTCCAAAAGGTTATAGAGAGTTCCTACACATTCTTCAGTTGGCTTCTCCTAATCTTAACATCTTATACAGCTATGGTATAATCCTGTTAACTAAATTAATACTTCACTGGGACTTTAATAGTTTTTCCACTGATGTTCTTTTCCTGTTTCTGGGTCCAATCCAGGATACCGCGTTGCATTCAGTTGTAACGTCTCCTTGGTCTCCTCCCATCTGAGAGTCTCTTAATCTTTCCTTGTTTTTCATATCAACATTTTGAAGGGTACTGCTCAGGCATATTGGGTAGAATATCCTCAGTTTAGGTTTTTCTCATGTTTTCTCGTGATTGAACTAGAGTTACAGATTTTGGGAGAAAATGTTATGGAGGAAGTGGCTTCTCATCACACACTGTCAGGAAGCATATGATACCATGACTTATAACTGGTGATATTAACCTTCTTCACTCACTTTCGATGGTGTCTGCTGGGTTTCTCCACTGTAAAATCATTATTTTCCCTTTCTGTATGCCAGTCATTAGAACCAGGCCCTAAATCTAGCTCAAATTCAAGGGAGTAGGGGGTGGGAATGAATTCCTCCTGGAGGGGATAATACCAAAAAATTTGTGGACATGTGCTAAAACCACCACAATAAATTAACAAATACAAGAACTTTGAGGCTGTGCAAATATCCTGTTTAAAATACTCTTCATGTTTGGGGCCCCTGGGTGATACAGTCAGTTAAGTGATTGACTCTTGGTTTGCGCTCAGGTTGTGGTCTCAGGGTCAGAGATCGAGCCCCGCATCAGGCTCCATGCTCAGCTCAGAGTCTGCTTAAGACTCTTTCTCTCCCGCTCCCTCTGCCCCTCCCCCATCTCAAATAAATAAATAAGTCTTTAAAAAAAATACCCTTCATGAACAGTGGGTTCATCAGTGGGTCTTGCCTGCCACAATTATTACTATGGTACTTCAATAGTGGTGTTTTCACTCCCTCATTCTTTCTACGTTTATTCATTGATATTTTTCTGTAAGGAATATTTGTCCCTTTTCCAATTACTGATTGATTGATTGATGATTCTTTTTTATTTTATTTTAATTCCAGTGTAGTTCACCTGCAGTGTTATATTAATTTCAGGTGTACAGTATCATGATTCGACACCTCCATATCCTACTCAGCGCTCATCAAGATAAGTGTACTCTTAAATCGTCTTTGCCTATTTATTTATTCTATCAGGTATTGATATCAGTAGGGACTTGTGGATATTTATTGTATTTTTAGGTTATGATCCAAAGCTAAATGCTATTATTATATATTTGGTTGTTCCCTTTGCACCGGCTTGGCCACTGAGGTCTCTTTTGCTTGACTCTTGTGTCTTTTTGGCATGCCCCTATCTTTTTTTTTTTTCCAAGCATTTCATTGCTTTTTGGCATGACAAGACCCTCATCTTGTGTTTTTACCCTGCCCAGCCTTAGAATCAGCCCCCTACTGTAGAGATTCTTGGTCCCTTTTATTGGAGAATAGTATTTAGTCACTGCTCTATGCTGAATATTTGAGTCCCTTGCAAGTTCATATGTTAAATCCCAATGCCCAGTGTGGTGACATTTGGATGTGAAGTCTTTGGGAGGTGATGAAGGCATGAGGGGACAGCCCTTATACAAGACATCCCATGGAGCCCCCAGTCCCTCCTGCCATGTGAGGACACAACAAAAGAATGGCCATTGGTGAACCAGGGTGGACTCTCCCCAGACACAATCTGCTGGCACCTTGATCTTGAGCTTGCCAGCCTCAAGAACCATGAGCAATAGATTTCCGTTGCTTATAAACAACCCAGTCTATATGGTATTCAGCTATAGCAGCCTGAACAGACTGAGACAGAAACCAAGACCTGAGTGCTAGGTGTATTTCTTACCTCTGGAGTGTCACTTCTCGGAAGCGCTCAGCATAGAGAGCAAGATAATACATGTGCGTATTCTAAGCCATGTATACCAACCTGTTTATACTTCTGTATCTACTTGTAGGCATATTAAATAATATAATCATAATAATAATAATCATGAGGTTTTCCTAGCGGCTCTGGCTTTTACCCAGCACTGGCGGCTTCATTCTAGCTTCCTCTCCTTGCTTGTTTCTAGCTATTTTCTCCGACCGACAGAAACCTGACTTCCCTTATCTGTATTCGTTTATTTGTTTGTTCAATCATCGTATACGCATGGTTGCAGACTTGTGAAACCCTGACCCACGTGAGAAACAAATTCAACAATGTGTGTGAACAGTTCCTGTTGTCTTTAGTCTTACAGTAACCAATCCAAACCCCGTTTTCCAATGTACTGAGACCCTCTCCCTCTTGCCTACCATGTTTGTGTTTTTGTGGAGTGGTTAAGCCATTTATGAAACTCTAGAATTTTTCTCTCTCTTTTCTGGAGTTTTAGAAATAGAGAAGAATCTGGCACCGGTCTGGCTTTTTGCTTCTTTGCGTTTAGATTCTCTGCCCCCCCGCCTCACTACAAATACATTTACATCCCCCCCCAATACAACCAAGCTTAGATGTATTTGTAGTAATTTCCTTGAAATTCTAAATCCTCATCAAGGTAAGTCTGGATCTTAACCCTGTTTCTTAAAATGTACGTGATGCTTAATAAACCATTGAGTTCTGCTGACTCAGGTCTTTCTTTGATTGGGGAAAATTTTACTTTTTCATCTGGGGCCAAAATGAAAATGTTCTAAGTTTAAAAGGCCTGTGTGCCTGGGCAGGCTCTGGGACAAGGCAGGTGGTTTCTTTTTAGGAGGCAAATAAAAAGACTAAGAAAGAAGCATACTTTGTCTTTAGCCCCAACAGATTTTCCTTTCTTTTTTTTTCTTTTTAAAATTGTATTGTGCTAAGAACACTTCACATATTTACCCTTTTAATAGCTTGTCAAGTGTACAATCCCATACTGTTCCAGGCACAGTGTCATATAGCCAATCTCTAGAACTTATGCATCTTGCATAAATGAAATTTTATACGTGTTGACTAGCAGCTCCTCATTTTTCTTCCCCTCTAGCCTCTGGCAACCCCTATTCTATTTTTGCTTCCATTTTTTAAATATATGATCTACCTTAGACATCTCATATTAGTGGAATCGTGCGGTATTTGTCCTTCTGTGTCTGGCTTATGTCATGTAGTATAACGTCCTCCAGGTTCATCCATGTTGTTGCATATGGCAGGATTCTCTTCTTTTTGAAGTGTGTGTGTGTGTGTGTGTGTGTGTGTGGTTTTTTTTTTTAATCCATTCATTTGTCAGGGGATATTTATGTTGTTTCTACATTTGGCTATTGTGGATAAGTGCTGTAGTGAACATTGGGACGGCAGGTACCTCTTTGAGATCCTGATTTAAATTCTTCTGGATAAGTACCCAGAAGAGGGATTGTTGGTTCACATGGTAGCACTGTTCGTCATTTCTCGAGGATCTGCCATACTGTTTTCCATAATGGCTGTACCATTTTGTATTCCCGCCAACAGTAGCCAAGAGCTGCCATTCTTCTACAACTTTGCTAGTCCTCAGGAAAATGCAAACCAAGCCATAATGTGCTGTGGCCCCAGCAGGTTTTTCAAGTGGTTCCTTAGGTACGGAAGTTCCTTCTGAAAACCCTGATGAACGCGAGGGAGCTAAATCCTCCACCTCGGACATCATCTAGGCTGCGTTCATGCAAACCAGAACTGAGAACCACTCCCGAAAGCAGGGCAGCTGGGAACGAGTCAGTCAGAGACAGAGAGGACGTGGGTAGTTTGGTTGCATTACAACAGCCAATTCAACATCAGTACAAATTTCTGGTTGGAACTTGGTGGGAAGGCCTGCATTTCCCCTCTCAGGCAGACACTGTGGGGGCAGGGCAATTGGGAGGATTGGCCAGGATGGCCCTGTGTGCAAGTGCCATCTGGGAAGCTGGCAGAAGATTATGGCAAAGCTGTTGGTATGTGCCACAGGATCATTCTGGAGCAGAAGTGAGTAAGCGGGTGAGCATGTTCCTCGCGCAAATAATGTGATATTTGCTCACAGCCTCAGGACAAATAGGTCACTCTCAACTCCCCCAGTTAGGAGCTCAGAGTATCTGAGTCTCCAGATGCTAGAAGCACATCTGAGTGATTTTATGGCTGGCGTTGGTCTATGACCCTGGTGTGTGCCCCAGCAGAAGACTGTTTTATTATCAGAAAGTCTGGCTTTGGGTCCTGGATCTTCCTCTCTGCACTCTGGGAAGATTCTTCGGTTTCTTCAAGTATGGAATAGGGACAGTAATCCTGGAGCTACCCCCGCAGAGGGATGTTTGGAGGCTCGCCCCAGAGACAGAGCATGAACATGTGTGGGAAACAGGTGTTGTCAGTTCAACTGTCCACAACCATGTAACAGGAAGATGCAGTCATTAAGGAAACAGCCTCTGGACTCTGACCACCAGATGCCTCAGCAGGCGTGAACTTGGAAGGTTGATTAATCACCGGGCCTCAGTTTCTCGGGAAGGGGATGCTATCAGTCCCTGCCCTTGAGTTTTGTTGCAGACATAATGTATGTACGTCCTATTTCTCTGTGCCTGGCACAGAGCAAATGTCATTAAACAGGCCTTATTGACTTGGAACCCCATTGGGTTCCTGTACCTGTTGAACATCTTGGACATTCAGAAAGGTCTTATTCCTCCATCTTTCCAGATTAATCGGAAGAAAGCCACACAACCAGCCCCCTATGAAATGTACACCTCCATGGACTCCACTTTATTTTCTGTTTCATGCAGGCATCCCATGGCTTGTTTTTGATAATGCATTGTGGTGTTGTAAAACTAAAAGGAATGTTCTTATCCAAATCCATCCTTTTGTAGTGAAGGCAATCGAGTCAGAAAGTTTAGACAACTTGACATAGAAGTAAGTTGGTGCTGGAGCCAGTCCTTCTCACCCTGAAGCCAGGGTTCTTTCCACTAAGGCTTGACCTATTCCAGTAAATTTCACAGGATAATGCCCCTTACTCTAGAAAAGACTGGCCTGAACCCCCTTTCTCACAATTTGTGGAAAGTCCCTAAGGTTTCCAAGAATTCCCCAAAAGCTTCTATTCTTATTCCTCATGAGCTGGCTTCATCTGAGAATGGCTTCCCATCTTGCATTATGCTGACATTTTCAGTTTCATTTCATTTTCAAATTCAGTTTTTAGGCCTCTAGTCGGTCACAAAGTTCAAGAGTGAGGTCCCGGTTCCTGCATCTTCTTTTGCTCTGAGTTTTCTTTTTTGCCCTTCTGTCTTACCTCCTTCCACTCCCATCCCCCTTCTGCTCCTCCATTCCCCCAAATTACCCCCAAACAACGTTGTTAGGCAGCAGCCTTTTAAAGAAAGTTTAGTTTAACAGGCATTAATTAAGAAAAGCAAAAACAAAAACAGATTCTTCCCATTTTTTTTCATGTAGAATAGTTCACCTCTCACACTCAGCTCTGGGCCATTTCCTTTTGCCACCAGAGCTTAGAATTTACCACTTGTGAGCCCTTGGATTGAGCTTGTAGATCAGGAATTCCTCCTATGTTGTGCAAAATGGCTGCTATGGCTCCTCAATCACAAATATCTTCTTAGCAATTCTAACTGGAGAATTTCTTAAGAGTTCTGGCAGAAAAGCACTAGGAAGGATTCAGACTGTCCTGACATGGGTCAAATGTTCACTGCTAGACTAAAACTTATGGTCAGAGGTACAGTTCACTCTACCCAGACCTACATAGCAATTTCACTCCCGATAAGAAGTCATCCATCCTAGCCCCATGAAGAGGGTTCTGTGCCAGGGAGAGAACTTCTGATATGGAAGAAGCAAGGAAACTATGGTGACTGGACAAGAACAGTGTCTGCCTCGAGTATCAATATTAAGGCTAGGAGTTCCTTGGTCTGAGCCACTGTCTACATTGCTGGGGAAGGGGTAGCAAATTTCACCACCCCAAAATATGCCTCTCTGGCATATTGATTATTCTAAACTAGTTATTTTCAAGAAACTGGAGACACAGGAGAAGCTGTGAAGACCTAGACATTGTCCTTTATAGGAGACACTTATAGTTATAAGGGAAATCTCCATTTGTAAAGGTGTGTCCCTCACTCTGCCCTGAAGGCAAGATGACTCAGTCTCTAGACAGTCTTATCAATGCAGAAAGCAAAGGCTTAAATCTGCATAAAATCCTCATCCTTGTTTATTCTGCTTTTCCTGGTGACCTCCCATACCTGACTTCCCACCCCCAGCATCTTTTGTCTTTAGCTGAAGATGGTATTTAGGGTGATGGCTTTTGCTATTTCAGTTACTCAGTTTTCCTGGGTCTTTCCCCTGTATCCAGGAGGTACGCATGATGAGGGAGCAGAGGACAAAGCATAAGCTGACACCCTGCAACTTCTCCCCTCCCTCCAACTCCTGGGTGGGATATATGTGACATTCCTCCAGGAGGCTCCCAACTGTCTTAATGTTAATGTTAATGCCTTACTAAGGGAAAAACAACCTTGACAATGGAAAGGCCTCCAGTATCTTGTAGGTCCTCTTTGGCATATGCAAATTCTTTTGAAAACCTCCCTTTTTCCCTACCCCCAGCTTCCAAGTATATAATCAGCCACCCTCACAACCCTGGTGCAGCAGCTCTTTCTGCCCATGGGTCCTGTCTCTGTGCTTTAATAAAACCACCATTTTGCACCAAAGACATCTCAAGAATTCTTTCTTGATCATCAGCTCCAGACCTCACCCCACCAAACCTCACCTAGATTCCAAAACGACATCACACATGTTATTGAACTTTGTTTGTTTTTCTCATGTTTATCTGTCTCATGTCAATTTAATTAAACAAGCAAAGACTCTAGAAGAGAAGAAGGAAAAACTTTTCCACCCCGGCACCACTATGTTAATCTTTCTGGAACACTGCTGTTCTGAATTTCTCCCATATTCAAAAGCTTGTAAAGACTTCTTATTGCTCAGCAGATAAATCTGGGTTAGAGATAGTTGAGGGAAAGTACTCAAGGTCATCTATGACCTAGCCCCAATTTCCCTTGAATTTTGGATCCCATATCTCCCCCTGCCCTCTGTATAAAGACATTCTTTGGGACAGAGTCTAGTTGCTGTCCCACACATCCACTTTGTCTAGTCCCACCCCTAGGTCACTACTCAAACTGTTGCACCATTGAAGTGCCTGCCCTCTTTCATGTGTAAAATCTTACCGTCTACAAGGCACTTTCTAACCCCATCACTTTTGTGAACATTTTCATGACCTACTTTCTACCATCCAGGACAGTAATAGATAGGAAACGGATGGTGGGAAGATAGTGGCTGTGGACAGAGCTCCCTCTTCAGAGTGTCAAAGGGGAGGATGCCAGCTAAGGATGCATCATTTTTACATATAAAAAACGTCATTTACACTGTATGCACTCCACTTATTCTTCAGCCAAAGAAGTGTTGGACTATATGATTTGTAAGGTCCTATCTAACTCCATTATTCAAGAAGCCTTTCCTCTTGCAAGAGTTGTTTGTACTTTTTCAGGAAGACATAAATAAACACCTACCCCTCATAGTATTCGCTGATCCCTCAAAAAATGAGTGAATGGGCATATTGAATGTCAGCCTCTCTGCCTATTTGGGGAGAACAGAAATAAAGTCCCTTCTGATACATATCTCTTCTCCCCAGTGGAATCAATCAACCTTTATAACTATATTTGTTCATCCATTTACTTTCCTAGAGGGTGGGATGGTGCCAAACTCTGCCAAGAAAACAAGAAACAGTATAATGGATGACAGTACCAGTTTAGAAATTTGCACGCAAGGTGATTTTTAAATTATGGTTTATTAAGCATAGCATATGAATAAATTTCCAAGAACTGGGCTACACACAAAGGTGTAATGAATATAATCATCTTCATTTCCAGCATTTCATTTTGCAGCTCCATTTACTTGGAAAGATCTGATGCAAAAAAGATATTGTACAACACATTTCCTTTTCATGAGTATACTTACACACTGTGACAGAAAACAAGATCACTGCAGTTTGATAGTGGGGAGAAGAGTATGGAAACATGCAGGGTGGGTTTCAAGCTGATGTCTGTACACTGTGTTTTGTGCAGTAGTCAAATGCATTTCACATTATCTTGTCCCAAGGTAATGCTTCAACGGAAATGTCAGGAGATGTCATTACACTGTCATCTGGTCTGACAATCATATTAGTAAACACTGGCAGCTCTACAGGTCATGCATCTCTCTGGCAAATGCTGATGAGTTTATTAACATATACAGCATCACTTTGTCAAGCCTGCTTGTTAATCTACATTTACAGACACACAGTGGTTGATGGAGTTGAAATGCCCCCCTGGTTAGAGCACACAATGGCCCCAAATCAAAATACATAGTAGGAACAGCGAGCTGGTTGCAAGGTTGCGAGTGGAAAGTCCCTCCTTTATTTTATGAATTCAAATATCTGTGGGCTGCTGATAAGGTCTGTATACTCATATTTTCTAACAACTGGTTCTTGTGAAAAAGCTTAAGAACACCAAACAGATATAATTCTTCCTTCACTATGGTACAGAACATGTGCTAATCTACAAATCAGTCCACTTAATGCACACTATCTGTGTGGACTTTGACAAGCAAGGGCAGTCAAATCCTCAATCTTAGTTTTCTTATCAGTAAAATGGGATTCATCTATCTACCCATTTATTCATTCATGGACCTCCTCCTTCCCTCCCCAGCCTGGAAGGTTCTAGAGAGGAAGAACTCTGATACTTAGGTATTTTCTCCATAAAGCAGGTCTTTCTCCCTGGCAACCAGACCATCCTCCTACCGCTACAGGTGCTAGGTTCCACATTCTCCTGCACTACATGTTACCATGCAGGTACTATCTCTCGGTTTCTCATGGATGTCACCCTATCACCAGCCGATTTGTAGCCCTGTCTCAAATGGGTCACAGTCAGCAGTATTATGCTTTCTATTATCTGAAGAGCCTGTCCTCATAAGCCCTGTGATCTGACCAGGGTCATTTGCTGGGGTCTGCTTACCCATGTAGAATGAATGTCTTCTGCCTTACTCAGGCCAGCTGTCATTCAAACCCACACTGAAAATCACACAAGCCCTAGGTAAGAGGCCACCAGCATTGGCCACATGGGAAGAAAGGTGCGACACTGGAATCCAGAAGCATCCCAGCTCAGGACTGGAAATACTACCCAAGAATAAGATGGAGCCTGAGTCACAGGCAAAAGCTGGTCTGTGACATGCCAGGCAGAAGAATAAGCAGGAAGAGAAAATTAAGGCATGGAAGCCAAGGGTGGAACAAAAGAGATGTGACCAAGTGGAAAATAAAGTCTCAGTCCTCAGAGCAGATGAAAATGGTAATGACATTGGATGGATTGAAATCTTACAAAGTTTCAGGCACTGCACTAAGTGCTTTTCATGCGTCATCTCATTTGATCCTCAAAACATCTCCAAGGGGTATTATTATCCCCATTTTAGAGATGAGGAAACTATGCTCCATATTTAAGTATTTTGCCTGCAGACACACACACAGCCAAGAAATGGCAGAACCAAGATTCAGATCCAAGGCATCAAATGCCAGACCTCAGCCTTAACTACTCCTGGCATAGCCGCTCTGCAGCCCAAATCAAGAGTGGTTCCTGGAAGAAAGGAACAGAATGATGTTTCAACCCTACACATGCAGAAACTCATACTCTTCACTTTTACAGCCTTACTTCATTCATCTTAAAGAAATAAATTCTGTTTATGCTCCTTTTTCTAAGGAGCAACTTCAGAGGTATTAGGATGCTTTGGGCCATGAATAACAACACCCAACAAAAGTATCAGAAGGGCTTCATTCTCGCCTATAACAACACATCTAGAGACAGGTCAGTCTGGAAATTTTATTTTTTTTAATTTTTAAAATATTTTTATTGTTAGGTTAATCACCATATATTACATCATTAGTTTTTTTAAATTTTTAATTGTTATGTTAATCACCATATATTACATCATTCGTTTTTGATGTAGTGTTCCATGATTCATTGTTTGTGCATAACACCCAGTGCTCCATGCACAGCGTGCCCTCTTTAATACCCATCACCAGGCTAAACCATCCCCCACCCCCCTCCCCTCTAGAACCCTCAGGTTGTTTTTCAGAGTCCAACATCTCTCATGGTTCGTCTTCCCCTCCGATTTACTCCACTTCATTCTTCACCTCTGCTATCTTGTTCTTCTTCTTTTTTTCTTAACTATATTGCATTATTTGTTTCAGAAGTACAGATCTGTGATTCAGCAGTCTTCCACACTTCACAGCACTCACCATAGCACATACCCTCCCCAATGTCTATCACCCAGCCACCCAATCCCTCAAACCCCCCACCATTCCAGCAACACTCAGTTTGTTTCCTGAGATTAAGAATTCCTCATATCAGTGAGGTCATATGATACATGTCTTGCTCTGATTGATTTATTTCGCTCAGCATAACACCCTCCAATTCCATCCACTTCGTTGCAAATGGCAAGATCTCATTCCTTTTGATGGCTGCATAAAATTCGATTGTATATATATTACCACATATTCTTTATCCATTCATCTGTTGATGGACATCTCGGCTCTTTCCACAGTTTGGCTATTGTGGACATTGCTGCTATAAACATCGGGGTGCACGTACCCTTCGGATCCCTACATTTGTATCGTTGTGGTAAATACCCAGTAGTGCAGTTGCTGGATCATAGGGTAGCTCTATTTTCAACTGTTTGAGGAACCTCCATACTGTTTTCCAGAGTGGTTGCACCAGCTTGCATTCCCACCAACAGTGTAGGAGGGTTCCCCTTTCTCCACATCCCTGACAACATCTGTCATTTCCTGACTTGTTAATTTTAGCCATTCTGACTGGTGTGAGGTGGTCTCATTGAGATTTTGATTTGGATTTCCCTGATTCCAAGCGATGTTGAACACTTTTTCACATGTCTGTTGGCCATTTGGATGTCTTCCTTGGAAAAATGTCTGCTCATGTCTTCTGCCCATTTCTTGATTGGATCATTTGTTCTTTGGGTGTTGAGTTTGATAAGTTCTTTATAGATTTTGGATACTAGCCCTTTATCTGATAGGTCATTTGCAAATATCTTCTCCCATTCTGTCGATTGTCTTTTGGTTTTGTGGACTGTTTCTTTTGCTGTGCAAAAGCTTTTTATCTTGATGAAGTCCAAATAGTTCATTTTTGCCCTTGCTTCCCTTGACTTTGGCGATGTTTCTAGGAAGAAGTTGCTGCGGCTGAGGTCGAAGAGTTTGCTGAATATGTTCTCCCTTAGGATTTGGATGGACTCCTGTCTCACGTTCAGGTCTTTGAACCATTTGGAGTCTATTTTTGTGTGTGGTGTAAGGAAATGATCCAGTTTCATTCTTCTGTATGTGGCTGTCCAATTTTCCCAACACCATTTGTTGAAGAGACTGTCTTTATTCCATTGGACATTCTTTCTTGCTTTGTCAAAGATGAGTTGACCATAGAGTTGAGGGTCCATTTCTGGGCTCTCTATTCTGTTCCACTGATCTATGTGTCTGTTTTTGTGCCAGGACCATACTGTCTTAATGATGACAGCTTTGTGATAGACCTGGAAGTCCGGAATTGCGATACCACCAGCTTTGTTTTTCTTTTTCAACATTCCTCTGGCTATTCGGGCTCTTTTCTGGTTCCATACAAATTTTAGGATTATTTGTTCCATTTCTTTAAAAAAGTTGATGGTATTTTGATAGGGATTGCACTGATTGTGTAGATTGCTCTAGGTAGCATTGACATCTTCACAGTATTTGTTCTTCCAATCCATGAGCATGGAATGTTTTTCCATTTCTTTGTGTCTTCCTCAATTTCTTCCATGAGTATTTTATAGTTTTCTGAGTACAGATCCTTTGCCTCTTTGGTTAAATTTATTCCTAGGTATCTTATGGTTTTGGGTGCAAATGTAAATGGGATCGACTCCTTAATTTCTCTTTCTTCTGTCTTGTTGTTGGTGTATAGGAATGCCACTGATTTCTGTGCGTTGATTTTATATCCTGCCACTTGACTGAATTCCTGTATGAGTTCTAGCAGTTTTGGGGTGGAGTCTTTTGGGTTTTCCACATACAGTATCCTATCATCTGCAGAGTGAGAGTTTGACTTCCTCTTTGCCGATTTGGATGCCTTTGATATCTTTTTGTTGTCTGACTGCAGTGGCTAGGACTTCTAATACTATGGTGAATAGCAGTGGTGAAAGTGGACATCCCTGCCGCGTTCCTGACCTTAGGGGAAAAGCTCTCAGTTTTTCCCCATTGAGAATGATATTCGCTGTAGGTTATTCATAGATGGCTTTTATGATATTGAGGTATGTACCCTCTATCCCTATACTCTGAAGAGTTTTGATCAAGAAAGGATGCTGTATTTTGTCAAATGCTTTTTCTGCATCTATTGAGAGGATCATATGATTCTTGTTTGTTTTTTTTTTTTTAATGTATTGTATCACATTGATTGATTTGCGGATGTTGAACCAACTTTGCAGCCCAGGGATAAATCCGACTTGGTCGTGGTGAATAATCCTTTTAGTGTACTGTTGGATCCTATTGGCTAGTATTTTGGTGAGAATTCTTGCATCCATGTTCATCAAGGATATTGGTCTGTAATTCTCCTTTTTGATGGGGTCTTTGTCTGGTTTGGGGATCAAGGTAATGGTGGCCTATTAAACGAGTTTGGAAGTTTTCCTTCCATTTCTATTTTTTGGAACAGTTTCAGAAGAATAGGTATTAATTCTTCTTTAAATGTTTGGTAGAATTCCACTGGGAAGACCTGGGCTTTTGTATTTTGGGAGATTTTTGATGACTGCTTCAATTTCCTTAGTGGTTATAGGTCTGTTCAGGTTTTCTATTTCTTCCTGGTTCAATTTTGGTATTTGATACATCTCTAGGATTGCACCCATTTCTTCCAGGTTATCTAATTTGCTGGCATAGAGTTGCTCATAATATGTTCTTATAATTGTTTGTATTTCTTTGGTGTTGGTTGTGATCTCTCCTCTCTCATTCATGATTTTGTTGATTTGGATCATTTGCCTTTTCTTTTTGATAAGTCTGGACAGGGGTTTATCAATCTTGTTAATTCTTTCAAAGAACCAGCTCCTAGTTTCGTGGATCTGTTCTACTGTTCTTTTGGTGTCTATTTCATTGATTTCTGCTCTGATCTTTATTATTTTTCTCTTCTCCTGCTAGGTTTGGGCTTTATTTGCTGTTTTTTCTCTAGCTCCTTTAGGTGTAGGGTTAGGTTGTGTATTTGAGACCTTTCTTGTTTCTTGAGAAAGGCTTGAATTGCTATATACTTTCCTCTCAGGACTGCCTTGCTGCATCCCAAAGTTTTTGAACAGTTGTGTTTTCATTTTCATTGGTTTCCATGAATTTTTTTAATTCTTCTTTAATTTCCTGGTTGTCCCATTCATTCCTTAGTAGGATGCTCTTTAGCCTCCATGTATTTGAGTTCTTTCCGACTTTCCTCTTGTGATTGAGTTCTAGTTTCAAAGCATTGTGGTCTGAAAATATGCAGGGAATAATCCCAATCTTTTGGTACCGGTTGAGACCTGATTTGTGACCTAGGATGTGATCTATTCTGGACAATGTTCCATGGGCACTAGAGAAGAGTTTGTATTCTGTTGCATTCGGACAGAATGTTGTGAATATGTCTGTGAAGTCCATTTGTCCAGGGTGTCATTTAAAGTCTTTATTTCCTTGTTGATCTTTTGCTTAGATGATCTGTCCATTTCAGTCAGGGGGGTGTTAAAGTCCCCCACTGTTATTGTATTGTTGTCAATCTGTCTCTTTGCTTTTGTTATTAATTGCCTTATATAATTGGCTCCTCCCATGTTAGGGACATAGATATTTACAATTGTTAGATCTTCTTGTTGGATAGACCCTTTAAGTAGGATATAGTGTCCTTCCTCATCTCTTATTACAGTCTTTGGTTTAAAATCTAATTTTCTGATATAAGGATTGCCACCCCAGCTTTCTTTTGGTGTCCATTAGCATGGTAAATGGTTTTCCACCCCCTCACTTTCAATCTGGGGGTGTCTTTGGGTCTAAAATGAGTCTCTTGCAGACAGCATATCGATGGGTCTTGTTTTTTAATCCAGTCTGATAGCCCGTGTCTTTTGATTGGGGCATTTAGCCCTTTTACATTCAGGGTAACTATTGAACGATATCAATTTCGTGCCATTGTATTGCCTGTAGGGTGATGGTTACTGTATACTGTCTGTGTTCCTTTCTGGTCTATGCTGCTTTTAGGCTCTCTCTTTGCTTAGAGGACCCCTTTCAATATTTCTTGGAGGGCTGGTGTCGTGTTTGCAAATTCCTTTAGTTTTTGTTTGTCCTGGAAGCTTTTTATCTCTCCTTTTTTTAATGACAGCCTAGCTGGATATAGTATTCTTGGCTGCATATTTTTCCCGTTTAGTGCTCTGAAGATATCATGTCAGTCCTTTCTGGCCTGCCAGGTCTGTTGCCAATCTAATGTTTCTACCATTGTAGGTTACATATCTCTTCTCCCGAGCTGCTTTCAGGATTTTCTCTTTGTCTCTGAGACTCGTAAGTTTTACTATTAGATGTCGGGGTGTTGACCCATTTTTATTGATTTTGAGAGGGGTTCTCTGTGCCTCCTGGATTTTGATGCCTGTTTCCTTCCCCACATTAGGGAAGTTCTCTGCTATTATTTGCTATTATTTGCTCCAATATGCCTTCTGCCCCTCTCTCTCTTTCTTCTTCTTCTGGGATCCCAATTATTCTAATGTTGTTTCATCTTATCGAATCACTTATCTCTCGAATTCTGCCCTCGTGATCCTGTAGTTGTTTCTCCCTCTTTTTCTCAGCCTCTTTACTTTCCATCTTCTGGTCTTCTATATCGCTGATTCTCTCTTCTGCCTCATTTATCCTAGCAGTTAGCGCCCCCATATTTTATTGCACCTCATTAATAGCCTTTTTGATTTTGACTTGGTTAGATTTTAGTTCTTTTATTTCTTCAGAGAGGATTTCTCTGATAACTTCCATGCTTTTTTCAAGCCCAGCTAGTATCTTTAAAATCATGATTCTGAAGTCTAGGTCTGACATCATACTAATGTGCATATTGAGTAGGTCCCTGGCAGTCAGTACTACCTCTTGTTCTTTTTGTTGAGGTGATTTTTTCCATCTTGTCATTTTGTCCAGAGGAGAAAAGATGAATGAGAGAACAAAATGCTAACAGGGTAACATCGTCCCCAGAAAATATACTCTAAACAAATCAGAAATACCGGAAACCAGGGGGAAAGAAAAGGAAAGAAAGAAAAAAGAAAAAGATAAAGATAAAAACAAACAAAGACAGAACAAAACAAAAAAACAGAATATGATCAAATCTGATCAGGCTGGTGCATAGTTCAGTGCCACAGACCAGATTTTGGGTGTATTTTGGTCTGCTAGAAGAAAGTGCCTCCCAAAATTTTAAAGAAAGAAAAACTTATATATGTACAAAAATAAGGGTTGATACAATGAAGGGATGGAATATGAGTATAAAGATGAAAATTATAAAAAATTTTATTAAAGGAATTGATAAGATAAGAAATGTTTGAAAAAAGAAAGAAGAGGATTTAAAAAAAAAAGGAGAGAATGTGATCAGGCAGGAGACTAGAACAAAGCCATACACTAATGATTTAGGGTATGTTTTGATCTGTTAGAAGAAACTGTATCTCCAAATTTTAAAGAGAGAACAACTTATATATATTTATGCCAAAAATAAGGGTAACGACTATGAAGGGCTTGAATATGACTCTAAAAATGAAAAATAAAAATGTTTTTTAAAAAGGGATTGATAAGATGTTGGTTGAAAAAGGGAAAAAGAAAAATTCAAAAAAAAAAAGACAGTTAAAAAAATTAACTTTGAAAGACTAAAGAATCATGGCAAATAAAAGCCATGGATTCTATGTGCAGTATTCCCCTAGCGCTGGAGTTCTGCTGTTCTCATTGATTGGTAAGCTTGGTCTTGGCTGGCTCTTCTTGCTGATTTTCTGGGGGAGGAGCCTGTTGCTGTGGTTCCCAGATGTCTTTGCTGGAGGCGGAATTGCCCCACCCTTGCCTGTCTGGGCTAAGTAATCTGCTGGGGTTTGCTCTCAGGAGCTTTTCTTCCCTGCAAGCTTTCCGTACGGCTTTGGAGAATGAGAGTGAAAATGGCGGCCTCCCAATCTCCACCCGGGAGGAGCTGAGAACTCGGGGCCCACTCCTCAGTGCACCCCCAGAGAAAAGCAGTCAATCACTCCCGTCTCCCTGGTCTCCAGCCGCACTCCATGCTCACCCGGCCTGTGACCGAGTGTTTCTATCTCTGGCACCCAACTCGGTGTGGAGGCTCCAAACCCAGCAGATCCCTGCAGTGCGCTTCCGCGCCGCTCCTCCCAGGGGAGGAAGGGGAGTCTCCCCAGATCTGCCGCTTGTTGGGTCCCTGCTGGAGGAGCAGTGGCCCGACTGGGCCGCGGATGACAGTTTATGGCAACCCCAAGCTGCGAGCCCGCGCCTCGGCTCCGTCTCTGCAGCCGGCTTCCCCGCTCCGATACCTGGGAGCTCTGCCGCACTCAGTCACCCCTGGTCTTTCTGTGGCCCTGAGGGTCCCAAGACCACACTGTCCCGCGAGGGTTCCACCCCCCGCTTAGCCACTGGAGCGACGTCCCTCAGCGGAGCCGACTTCTAAAAGTTCCGATTTTGTGCTCTGCGGCTCTATCACTTTCTAGAAGCGGCCGACGGAGGCCCCCTCCCCCACCGTCTATCCTCCCGAATATCACCTCGGATTCACTTCTCCACACGTCCTACCTTCCAGAAAGTGCTCGCTTTTCCATTCAGAGAATTTTTGCTATTCTTTTCTTCAGTCTCCTGTTGAGTTTGTAGGTGTTCAGAATGGTTTGATCCCTATCCAGCTGAATTCCTGAGACCAGATGAAATCCAGGGCTCCTACTCCCAGCTATCATTAGTTTTTGAATCAGTCTGGAAATTTTAATCCAATGGCACAACTATGTCCTATGTTTCCTCTCTGCCAG
This sequence comes from Eumetopias jubatus, assembly GCF_037043125.1. Classification (NCBI taxonomy): domain Eukaryota; kingdom Metazoa; phylum Chordata; class Mammalia; order Carnivora; family Otariidae; genus Eumetopias; species Eumetopias jubatus. The sequence goes on along the minus strand of NW_028274816.1, from coordinate 72,941,293 downwards.
TTCAGCGAATCAGGGCAGTTGTTCCTCATGGTCACAAGATGGCTGCAGCACCCCCAGGCGTCAAAAAGAAGTTAAGGAAGTCCATTAAAGAAATGGAGTATTTCTCCCATACATCTCCATTTAGTAGAGAGGAAAACCTTCACCAGAAACTTCTTTGAATACCTCCTCTTGGCCTTTATGTGCATGCCATGTCTAAACCAATCACTGGCAAGGAAGATAGAATTGCTATGAGTAGCTTACATCAATGGTGATTGATTTGTGGATCTGAGGAGGGCTTACCCTTTTTACCCACATGGGAAAACAAAGTCCAAAACAAAAGTGGGGAGGAAGAAGGTGTGTTTGTGGGGTAGGGAAGAAGGCTACCGAGTAAGCAAAAAGTGATTGCCATGCTGGGGTGGGAGGAAAGGAGATTGTTGGATTATTTAATCCCTTCCTATTTTTTCCCATAAGGTTAATCATGCAAATTGGGGATATACATAAACCAGAAATAAAGAACCTCAAGGAATCACACTGGGAATCACATCCACAACACAAATGATCTCCTCTGGATTTGTTCAATGGATCAACATGATTGTGAATCCCTGTGGACCCTTTACAAACAAGGTGATGGTCAAACCTCCCACGATTATGGTTTCATACCCAAGGAAATATCCTTACGGGCGATCTTTACTAAACTGCTGCTGAAGAACACAAATGTAATAATAAAACAATAAAGCCATGACCTGATCACATGCCAGTCACATTCATCCCATCTCCTGCCATGTTTTCATTTTGACGTGAACAGGTCAGCCGTTATATGTCATACCTCAAACAGCACATCTTTATATAAGAGATGCTGGAAAACTTATGATCTGTGTGACTTTTTAAGCATCTCAGATGTATCCTGTTTACCAGAAGGGTTCCACGCAGAGCTTTTCAGTTTGCATGCACACTGCATGAGAATATGTAATCAACTGGGTTCCCTACTTGGTGGCAAGGGAGAAACCAGATGACTCCATGGGAATTTATGTTAGCAGTAGAGTTATTTCTACCTCTGAGAGGAATCCTTCAAGTCAGCAGATTATTAGGCTGATGTTAATACAAACAAAGTTGTGAATTCCCCTACTGTCTTTCCCTGCACTTAATTCTAGCCACACACTCCTCACTCAGGAAGACTGACCTAGTTACCAGCTCTATTCTGTGACTCATTCTATGCCACACCCACCTCCTGCTCTTGAATCCTGGCCATCGGCTCCCGCTTCTTTAGGAATCACATAAGATTCCGGTGAGTCAGGAATGGCCTCCAGTTCAAGATACCTCCTTTTTAATGCCTTGCTTCTCTCTGTGAGACATGTGATGGTATGGATATCCAATATGGGAGATATGGCATGGGAGTGCAGGGCAGTTGATAAACTTGTCTATAGTATATAGCCTGTTAACTGATTCAGACACAAATCCTTCTCCATTTAAATTCTTAACTCTTCCTACTAAACCAGGTTCTTTCCCACATTTCAGAACAACATGTTTTTGGGGGGGAGAGACCAAGAGCAAATGGATCTACTAATAAATAAGAAATCCAAAAATGCATCCCCTTGCCCTCGCTTCCCCCAACCCCTGTGGAAATATAATAAGGATCAATGGAAGCCAAGCTGTTAACAACAGGAGTTGTCACACTTTATAAAAAGCCTACATTTATTATATTTGTTGCCATTTTGAGCCTCACATTCCAGTGGTACAGTAATGGAATTGTTACTGATCTTACAGGATCTCTGATTCCTAATTGAAATCTGCTATGTGAACATGAAGTCTTCTTTGCTGAACAGCCCTCCTCCCGGTTCCCCAGTAGTACATGGTTATGGTGGGTTATACGCTGGTCCTCTTCCTCCAGACACTCAAGTGGGAAACACATCCATGGAAATTGATGAAATTCCCCATGTCGATTCTGTCCTTTTTCACTAGCCATGAAAAGACTACAATGATTGAGGGCCCCTGAATGGCTCAGTCGTTAAGCGTCTGCCTTCGGCTCAGGTCATGATCCCAGGGTCCTGGGATTGAGTCCCACATCGGGCTCCCTGCTCAGCGGGAAGCCTGCTTCTCCCTCTCCCACTCCCCCTGCTTGTGTTCCTGCTCTCACTGTCTCTCTCTGTTAAATAAATAAATAAAATCTTAAAAAAAAGACTACAATGATTGAATACACACTCAACACTGAGTATCTGTGATGAGTCGGGCACACTTTAGGCAGTTTTGTTTTAAGATTTTATTTATTTTTGAGCACAAGCAGGGGAGGGGCAGAGGGAAAGAGAGAATCTCAAGCAGACTCCCCACTGAGTGTGGAGCCTGATGCAGGGCTCAGTCCCACAACCCTGAGATCATGACTTGAGTTGAAGTAAAGAGTCCGACACTTAACTGACTGAGCCCCCCAGGCACCCCTGGGCACTTTTACCTGCCATTTCCTTTAAATCTCATAATGAACAATGTTTGTCTAAACAAAGCGGCCTCGAGAAATTAAAGGATTTGCTCAAACTTACTCAGGAAGTGGCAAAGCTGTGTGACACAAAGCCAGGCCTTTCCCTTCACGTCTCACGCTTTTCACACGACAACACTTTTTTCCCATCTGTATTGATATATAAGAGTGGACAAATCAACAGGATAAAAATGTATTTTTGTAGAACTACTATCTGCAGAACTCCACATGGTAGAGCTTGAGCCAGACCTTGTGATCTGGGCAGGATTCAGATAGGAAAGGAAGCAGAGAAGTCACTGAGGTTGGAAGAGAAGTAATTGAGGTGTTTACTTTTTCCTTATTTGCTCAGGCATATTTTGCATTTTTTTTAAAGAGGCACAAAACTGAATTCAAATCAGATCAGAACTTCTTTGAGTACTGAAACTTAGTGAGACTGGCACTAAGCCCTAACCTTGACCTTAACTTGGATTCAGTCCTCAAAGCAGCATCCTTGTGAATGGATCTGTTTATGTGGTGAAGCTTCCACAGGAATGTGTTTGTTTTAGGGGAGAATTTAGGGAAAAATTTGAAATAGAGACCCAAAATCCCCCCAAAAACCCAGTTGTCCAGGTTTCACTTATCCTCTTCAATTTTTTTTCTATCAAACATGTGTTTCTGTTTTCCTTATCGACAAAGAAACCAACAGGCTCAAGTCTTGGTCTGTGGAGTTTCTGGAATTCCAACAGAACTGAGCCAACTGGTAAGAGCTTATCCCCATTATTTATCTGTACAGGCACATCAGCAGGGGCTGGGAAGCTGCTTTCCCCATAGGAAGGTACATCTATCTTCACAGGTCCTGCAGTGGCCTGGTAAAGACAATATGGAGAAAAATAGAGGGACAATCATTAGCTCTCACTTTCTTGTGATGTATATTTCGGTCTTATCCCTTCTGTGGCTTGAATATGTCCTCACGATCCTGAAGTATGCTTTTCTACAAAAAAATAGGTGGGCATGACCCTCCCCCCCGTTATGCCCAAACTGACATATAACCTCCAATTCTTTCTCTTGTATGTCCTAATATATATGACAGAAATACAAACTGTATTTCTGAATAACCTTAAATGTCTCACAGTTCATCAGGGAAATTGGAAGAAAAAAAATTCTCCATGAATACTATTTAATTGCAACTGTGTGGTTATGACAGTTGGCGCTAAGAATTGAAGCTCATAATTGCTCTTCAAAAATCTTAGTTAAGAACACATTATCTGGAAAAATGAAATGTTGTCCAGCGGTCAGTCTGGATTTCTCTAGCAAAGTGAGGAAAGCGCAAGAGACAGACAAAGGTGCGTGAGTGTGTGTGTGTGTCCAGAGATAAAATTAATGGCTTGGAATAACAACAACCATTCATTTGCATATGATTCTGCAATTTCGATAGGGCTTTGCAGAGATTGCCCAGGCCCACTTCACAAGGTGTTAGCTGGGTCTTCACAAGGCTCATACAACCAGGAGCTTAGCTGAGGTTGGACATCCAAAGAAGTTCCACTGTCACATCTAGGGCCTGATCTGTGGTGGCTGGAATGCTGGGGGCTGGCTGCGCCACTCTCTCTCCAGTTGGGGCAGTCAGTCTACTTAAATTGTGGCTCAGGGTTCTACAAGAGTGAAAGAGTTCATAAGGGCCAGAAATTTCTACTGCATTCTATTGATCCACGCAAGGTTCCAACAAGATTCAAGGAGATGAAAGTCAAATCCACTGTTGCTGGGAGGAGTGACACGTAGGTACAGGGATGGGAGGAAATGTTGAAAGCCATATTTGAGGCCATGTACTACAATTTTTTGCATTAGAGTACTGACAAGACTCTCTTCCTGATCAAAGTCTAGCCAGGCTCTGAGAAGGGAGCCCTCTTTTTAACCAGTCTTCAACTTTGGCCCATAGGAACTGCAGCTTACAGCACAAACAATTTGCTCTACCACCCACACTTAGAGACTTGAATAAATACTAGCTTACTATCTATCAGCTCAAAGCTGTGTCTCTAGGATGATGACCCCCAATCTCCTTAAATGTCTGCCTGAGAAAACTGTTTTGCCAAGATACTTTACCATTTGTTCTAGCCAAAACCTAACTATAGGCCCCTGACCTCCCTTTTCTTAGAGCATTTACTTTAGAAAACTTGGCAGTTGTAAATCCTTTCTCTGTTCCTTTGAGATATATCTTCTACATCCCTGGAACATCTTTCACAAGAACCTGGGGCCATCATTTTGAAAGATAACCATCAAGAAAGATAGAGTTCTGTCTCCCAATCTATGTGGGTGAGTAGGATGCTAACTTCAATAGACACCAAGCAGTAGACACAGATGGGCTTAATCACATTGTGCAGTCCCTCTGACTGATTCTTGTCATTTTCCACTTTCTTGACTCTATGAAGCCCTGTACTCTCCTTCTCCCTCATCCTCCCTTTAAAATGCCCAGTCACCTCTGTGGAGTTGACTGGATTGGAGATGAGCTCAGTCTGTCTCCCCTACTGCAGTAGCTTGAATAAAATCTGTCTTATAATTTTTAACAAGAGTCTGGTGAATAATTTTTCTTTGCCAGTGCTCCTAGTGAAAGATAATGCTGAACAAAGGTATTTACATTTAGGATGGAGAGAGGGAAACAGAACTGAGATGTATTTAGATGCTAGACCCCAAGTTCTTGGAGATTAAGGAAATGAGAAAGAATCAAGAGTCATAGATGAGGAGGCTCAGTCATTAAGCATCTGCCTTCAGCTCAGGTCATGATCCCAGGGTCCTGGGATTGAGCCCCGCATCAGGCTTCCTGCTCAGTGGGAAGCCTGCTTCTCCTTCTGCTTGTATTCTCTCTCTGTCAAATAAATAAATAAATCATCTTTAAAAAAAAAAGAGTCACAGATGAGGTTTAAGATTCAGATTTTGGGCACCTGTAGAGTTGGTGGTGCCATTCATTGAGAGACTGGCTCCACAAGGGGAAGAGTAGCTTGGGTTCAGCTCTTAAATGCTGATTTGGAAAAATCTTCCAGATGAAGATGCCCGTTAGGCATTTGGGTATATGGTTTTGAGGCTCTGAAAAGAGATGATCAGGAAGAGCACATCTTTAAACATTTCAGGGGCTAATTAAAGTCATGTGAGTAGTTGAGAAAAACTAGAGGGAGTGCTTAGAAGGAAAAGCAAACGGGACTTCAGACACTTGGAGATAGGCAAATAGAAGGAGCAGCCAGAGAGAACCCAGGGTCTGGGTAGAAAAGATCTCCAGGCCAGCACCCCTGCCTGTTACAGCAGTGATGGAGGCTGGGCTTACATGCAGGCTATCCCAGCAAATGAAGGGTGTTCTTTCTGACAGCTTCAATGTATCTGGGAAACAAGGGCATTTTGACTGCTGAGAACAAGAGCAGTAGGAAGAACAAGACAAGGTAGGAGGAAAGTGGAAAGGTTTAAAATATCTGTTATAGGAAATGAGAGAAAAAAACTGAATCATGTTCAAGGTTATAGTCCCAGGACTCCACATCCAATGTTGTAAAGGTAGGAATTGGCTGCCCAGTACCCATGATAAACAAGACTAACTCAATGTTCTAGCACAAAAAAGATGGAGTCTCTCCAAACCTCTTCTGCAAAATACGCCAATACACACATGGATATATTCTTCATTCTTGGAGGTTATCTGTCTAGAGGTTGGAGAACATGTGGGAAATAACAAATCCTGTGTTTTCTGTTACTATATTAAAATTCTCCAAATAACACAATTTTCCCTATGGTGAAATAGTGACTAGGGGGTTTCTTGACTTATCATATTCGATAAATGATGCCAATAGAATCAGTTCTAAGCAGGGGGGTGGAGCAAGATGTCGGAGGAGTAGGAGACCTAGATTTTGTCTGGTCTCAGGAATTCAGCTGAATAGGGATCAAACCATTCTGAACACCTACGAACTCAACAGGAGATCAAAGAGGAGAGTAGCAACAACTCTCTGAACAGAGAAGCGACCACTTACTAGAAGGTAGGACGTGCGGAGAAGTGAATCCGAGGCGATAATCGGGAGGATAGACGGCGGGGGAGGGGCTTCCGCCGGCCGCTTCTGGCAAGTGCTAGAGCCGCGGAGCACAAAATCGGACCTTTTAGAAGTCGGCTCCACTGAGGGACGTCGCTCCAGTGGCTAAGCGGGGGTGGAACCCTCGCGGGACAGTGTGGTCTCAGGACCCTCGGGGTCACAGAAGACCGGGGGTGCCTGAGTGCGCCAGAGCTCCCAGGGATCGGAGCGGGGAAGCCAGCTGCAGAGATGGAGCTGAGGCGCGGGCTCTCAGCTTGCGGTGGCCATGAACTGTGATCCGCGGCCCAGTCGGGCCACTGCTCCTCCAGCAGGGACCCAACAAGCGGCAGATCCGGGGAGACTCCCCTTCCTTCCTGGGGAGGAGTGGCGCGGGAACGCACCGCAGGGATCTGCTGGGTTTGGAGACTCCACACGGGGTCGGGTGCCAGAGATACAAACGCTCGGTCACAGCCTGGGTGAGCACGGAGTGCGGCCGGAGACCGGGGACACGGGAGTGACTGCTTTTCTCTGGGGGCGCACTGAGGAGCAGGGCCCCGAGTTCTCAGCTCCTCCGGGTGGAGATTGGGAGGCCACCATTTTCACCCTGGTCCTCCAAAGCTGTACCGAGAGCTTGCAGGGAACAAAAGCTCCTGAGATCAAACCCGAGCAGCTTGCTTAGCCCGGACCAACAAGGGCGGGGCAATTCAGCCTCCGGCAAAGACATTTGGAAACCACAGCAACAGGCCCCTCCCCCAGAAGATCAGCACGAACAGCCAGCAAGCCAAGACCACGTTTACCGATCAAGGAGAACGGGAGAACTCCAGCGCTAGAGGAATACTGCACATAGAATTCATGGCTTTTTTTTACCATGATTCATTAGTTCATCAAAGTTAATTTTTGTTAACTGGTTTTTTTTTCTTTTTCTTTTTCCCTTTTTCAACCAACATCTTATCAATCTCTTTAAAAAAAAAAAAACACATTTTTTATTTTTCATTTTTAGAGTCATATTTTATCCCTTCATAGTAGTTACCCTTATTTTTGGCATATATATATAAGTTGTTCTCTCTTTAAAATTTTGAGATACAGTTTCTTCTAACAGATAAAAATATACCCTAAATCACTAGTGTATGGTTCTGTCCTAGTCTCCTGCCTGATCACATTCTCTCCCTTTTTTCTTTTCTTTTTTTTTTTAAATCTTCTTTCTTTTTTCAAACAACTTCTTATCTTATCAAGTCCTTTAATAAAATCTTTTATAATTTTCATCTTTACAGTCATCTTCTATCCCTTCATTGTATCAACTCTTATTTTGTACATATATGTCTTTCTTCCTTTAAAATTTTAGGGGGCACTTTTTTCTAACAGACCAAAATACGCCCAAAATCTAGTGTGTGGCACTGATCTATGCACTAGCCTGATCATATTTGATCACATTCTGCTTTATTTGTATTGTTCTGTTTTTGTTTTTATCTTTTTATTCTTTTTTTTTTCTCTTTCTTTTTTCTTTCTTTCCCTTTCTTTTCCCCTGGTTTCAGGTCTTTTCTGATTTGTATACAGTATATTTGCTGGGGACGTTGTAAACCTGTTAGCATTTTGTTCTCTCATTCATCTATTCTCCTCTGGACAAAATGACAAGATGAAAAAAATCACCTCAGCAAAAAGAACAAGAGGTAGTACCGTCAGCCAGGGACCTACTCAATATGGACATTAGTATGATGTCAGACCTAGAGTTCAGAATGATGACTTTAAAGATACTAGCTGGGCTTGAAAAAAGCGTGGAAGTTATTAGAGAAACCCTTTCTGGAGAAATAAAAGAACTAAAACCTAACCAAGTCGAAATCAAAAAGGCTATTGATGAGGTGCAATCAAAAATGGGGGCACTAACTGCTAGGATAAATGAGGCAGAAGAGAGAATCAGTGATATAGAAGACCAAATGATGGAAAGTAAAGAGGCTGAGAAAAAGAGGGAGAAATAACTACAGGATCACGAGGGCAGAATTCGAGAGATAAGTGATTCGATAAGACGAAACAACATTAGAATAATTGGGATCCCAGAAGAAGAAGAAAGAGAGAGAGGGGCAGAAGGTATATTGGAGCAAATAATAGCAGAGAACTTCCCTAATGTGAGGAAGGAAACAGGCATCAAAATCCAGGAGGCACAGAGAACCCCTCTCAAAATCAATAAAAATGGGTCAACACCCCGACATCTAATAGTAAAACTTACGAGTCTCAGAGACAAAGAGAAAATCCTGAAAGCAGCTCAGGAGAAGAGATATGTAACCTACAATGGTAAAAATATTAGATTGGCAACAGACCTATCCACAGAGACCTGGCAGGCCAGAAAGGACTGGCAAGATATCTTCAGAGCACTAAACGAGAAAAATATGCAGCCAAGAATACTATATCCAGCTAGGCTGTCATTGAAAATAGAAGGAGAGATAAAAAGCTTCCAGGACAAACAAAAACTAAAGGAATTTGCAAACATGAAACCAGCCCTCCAAGAAATATTGAAAGGGGTCCTCTAAGCAAAGAGAGAGCCTAAAAGCAGCAAAGATCAGAAAGGAACACAGACAACATACAGTAACAGTCACCTTACAGGCAATACAATGGCACTAAATTCCTACCTTTCAATAGTTACCCTGAATGTAAATGGGCTCAATGCCCCAATCAAAAGACACAGGCTATCAGATTGGATTAAAAAACAAGACCCATCCATATGCTGTCTGCAAGAGACTCATTTTACACCCAAAGACACCCCCACATTGAAAGTGAGGGGGTGGAAAACCATTTACCATGCTAATGGACACCAAAAGAAAGCTGGGGTGGCAATCCTTATATCAGACAAACTAGATTTTAAACCAAAGACTGTAATAAGAGATGAGGAAGGACACTATATCCTACTTAAAGGGTCTATCCAACAAGAAGATCTAACAATTATAAATATCTATGCCCCGAACATGGGAGCAGCCAATTATATAAGGCAATTAATAACCAAAGCAAAGAAACACATTGACAACAATACAATAATAGTGGGGGACTTTAACACCCCCCTGACTGAAATGGACAGATCATCTAAGCAAAAGATCAACAAGGAAATAAAGACTTTAAATGACACACTGGACCAAATGGACTTCACAGACATATTCAGAACATTCCATCCCAAAGCAACGGAATACACATTCCTCTCTAGTGCCCATGGAACATTCTCCAGAATTGATCACATCCTAGGTCACAAATCAGGTCTCAACCAGTACCAAAAGATTGGGATCATTCCCTGCATATTTTCAGACCACAGTGCTTTGAAACTAGAACTCAATCACAAGAGGAAAGTCGGAAAGAACTCAAATACATGGAGGCTAAAGAGCATCCTACTAAGGAATGAATGGGTCAACCAGGAAATTAAAGAAGAATTAAAAAAATTTATGGAAACCAATGAAAATGAAAACACAACTGTCCAAAATCTTTGGGATACAGCAAAGGCAGTCCTGAGAGGAAAGTATATAGCAATACAAGCCTTTCTCAAGAAACAAGAAAGGTCTCAAATACACAATCTAACCCTACACCTAAAGAAGCTGGAGAAAGAACAGCAAATAAAGCCTAAACCCAGCAAGAGAAGAGAAATAATAAAGATCAGAGCAGAAATCAATGAAATAGAAACCAAAAGAACAGTAGAACAGATCAACGAAACTAGGAGCTGGTTCTTTGAAAGAATTAACAAGATTGATCAACCCCTGGCCAGACTGATCAAAAAGAAAAGAGAAATGACCCAAATCAACAAAATCATGAATGAAAGAGGAGAGATCACAACCAACACCAAAGAAATACAAACAATTATAAGAACATATTACGAGCAACTCTATGCCAGCAAATTAGATAACCTGGAAGAAATGGGTGCAATCCTAGAGATGTATCAACTACTAAAATTGAACCAGGAAGAAATAGAAAACCTGAACAGACCTATAACCACTAAGGAAATTGAAGCAGTCATCAAAAATCTCCCAAAATACAAAAGCCCAGGTCTTCCCAGTGGAATTCTACCAAACATTTAAAGAAGAATTAATACCTATTCTTCTGAAACTGTTCCAAAAAATAGAAATGGAAGGAAAACTTCCAAACTCGTTTAATAGGCCACCATTACCTTGATCTCCAAACCAGACAAAGACCCCATCAAAAAGGAGAATTACAGACCAATATCCTTGATGAACATGGATGCAAAAATTCTCACCAAAATACTAGCCAATAGGATCCAACAGTACATTAAAAGGATTATTCGCCATGACCAAGTGGGATTTATCCCTGGGCTGCAAGGCTGGTTCAACATCCGCAAATCAATCAACGTGATACAATACATTAACAAAAGAAAGAACAAGAACCATATGATCCTCTCAATAGATGCAGAAAAAGCATTTGACAAAGTACAGCATCCTTTCTTGATCAAAACTCTTCAGAGTATAGGGATAGAGGGTACATACCTCAATATCATAAAAGCAATCTACGAAAAACCTACAGCGAATATCATTCTCAATGGGGAAAAGCTGAGAGCTTTTCCCCTAAGGTCAGGAACGCGGCAGGGATGTCCACTCTCACCACTGCTATTCAACATAGTATTAGAAGTCCTAGCCACAGCAATCAGACAACAAAAAGAAATCAAAGGCATCCAAATCGGCAAAGAGGAAGTCAAACTCTCACTCTTTGCAGATGATATGATACTTTATGTGGAAAATCCAAAAGACTCCACCCAAAACTGCTAGAACTCATACAGGAATTCAGTCAAGTAGCAGGCTATAAAATCAATGCACAGAAATCAGTGGCATTCCTATACACCAACAACAAGACAGAAGAGAGACAAATCAAGGAGTCGATCCCATTCACAATTGCACCCAAAACCATAAGATACCTAGGAATAAATTTAACCAAAGAGGCAAAGGATTTGTACTCAGAAAACTATAAAATACTCAGGAAAGAAATGGAAGAAGACACAAAGAAATGGAAAAACGTTCCATGCTCATGGATTGGAAGAACCAACATTGTGAAGATGTCAATGCTACCTAGAGCAATCTACACATTCAATGCAATCCCCATCAAAATACCATCCACTTTTTTCAAAGAAATGGAACAAATAATCCTAAAATTTGTATGGAACCAGAAGAGACCCCGAATAGCCAGAGGAATCTTGAAAAAGAAAAGCAAAGCTGGCGGCATCACAATTCCGGACTTCCAGCTCTATTACAAAGCTGTCATCATCAAGACAGTATGGTACTGGCACAAAAACAGACACATAGATCAATGGAACAGAATAGAGAACCCAGAAATGGACCCTCAACTCTATGGTCAACTTATCTTTGACAAAGCAGGAAAGAATGTCCAGTGGAAAAAAGACAGTCTCTTCAACAAATGGTGTTGGGAAAATTGGACAGCCACATGCAGAAGAATGAAACTGGACCATTTCCTTACACCACACACAAAAATAGACTCCAAATGGTTGAAAGACCTAAATGTGAGACACGAGTCCATCAAAATCCTAAGGGAGAACATATTCAGCAACCTCTTCGACCTCAGCCGCAGCAACTTCTTCCTAAAAACATCACCAAAGGCACAGGAAGCCAGGGCAAAAATGAACTATTGGGATTTCATCAAGATAAAAAGCTTTTGAACAGCAAAAGAAACAGTCCACAAAACCAAAAGACAACCGACAGAATGGGAGAAAATATTTGCAAATGACATATCAGATAAAGGGCTAGTATCCAAAATCTATAAAGAACTTATCAAACTCAACACCCAAAGAACAAATAATCCAATCAAGAAATGGGCAGAAGACATGAACAGACATTTTTCCAAAGAAGACATCCAAATGGCCAACAGGCACATGATAAAGTGCTCAACATCGCTTGGCATCAGGGAAATCCAAATCAAAACCTCAATGAGATACCACCTCACACCCGTCAGAATGGCTAAAATTAACAAGTCAGGGAACGACAGATGTTGGCAGGGATGTGGAGAAAGGGGAACCCTCCTACACTGTTGGTGGGAATGCAAGCTGGTGCAACCCCTCTGGAAAACAGTATGGAGGTTCCTCAAACAGTTGAAATTAGAGCTACCATTCGATCCAGCAATTGCACTACTGGGTATTTACCCCAAAGATACAAATGTAGGGACCCGAAGGGGTACGTGCACCCCAATGTTTATAGCAGCAATGTCCACAATAGCCAAACTGCGGAAAGAGCCCAGATGTCCATCGACAGATGAATGGATAAAGAAGGAGTGGTATATATACACAATGGAATATTATGCAGCCATCAAAAGGAATGAGATCTTGCCATTTGCAACGACGTGGATGGAACTGGAGGGTGTTATGCTGAGTGAAATAAGTCAATCAGAGCAAGACATGTATCATATGACCTCACTGATATGAGGAATTCTTAATCTCAGGAACAAACTGAGGGTTGCTGGAGTGGTGGGGGGTGGGAGGGATGGGGTGGCTGGGTGATAGACATTGGGGAGGTTATGTGCTAAGGTGATTGCTGTGAATTGTGCAAGACTGTTGAATCACAGATCTGTACTTCTGAAACAAATAACACAACATATTTTAAGAAAAAAGAAAAAGAAGAAGATAGCAGGAGAGGAAGAATGAAGGGGAGTAAGTCAGAGGGGGAGACGAACCAGGAGAGATGATGGACTCTGAAAAACAAACTGAGGCTTCTGGAGGGGAGGAGGGTGGGAGGATGGGTTAGCCTGGTGATGGGTATTGAGGAGGGCACATTCTGCATGCAGCACTGGGTGTTATGAACAAGCAATGAATCATGGAACAGTACACCAAAACAAATTATGTAATATATGGTGATTAACATAACAATAAAAAAATTAAAAAAGAATCAGTTCTAAGCAGAAGATTGTTCTGTCTCTGCAGGCTACCCCTCCATCCCCAGCTGTGGGTAGGATTTAAGTATGTGCCCAACATTCTTGGGTTCAACGTCTATAGCCTACTCTTGCACAGTGTGATGTGGATGCCTTAAAGCAACCACGAATACTACTAAATGCCCATCATATGTGACACTGTGCTTCCTTACCTTTCGTAGCTGGATTATTTAAGAGTTAAATTTATGGGTATTGAAAGATGAACTTAAATAACTGCCTGGATGAGATTTACTTTAGCTACTAATTAGTTCCAGGCACCAGGCTAAGAAAATTCTAGTTTGAAGGCCACATATGACCCTCAACATGAATTTATCCATCCTCAGAGAAAGGATCAAACACTAAAATGTTGAGATATTCCCAGAAATCAGAAAATACCGTGTCACACTGAAATGCTGCCTTAGCCCCAATATCTGAAGTGGGTGTAGAGAAAGATGTTTTATGTGTCCCTTTCCTCTGAGTTTCTTACTGACTGACAGTGAATATAGACTAAATATACATTGTTTTAGCATTTGGTGACTAGGATTATATACTCCTTTTCAAAATTAAATAAAAATGTGGTCTTTGTTGTAAATTCTTCCATGCCTCTTACTAATTTTTTTCCCTAAAGCTTTTTGACTCATGATAAATGGAAGAAATGTCCCATCTCTTTACCAGCCAACAAGGTTCAGATGATGACTAGTAAATAATTCAATTTTTAAAGGAAAAGGTGACATGAGCCAGATGTCTCCAGAATATTTATTTTTCTCTCTTTTTTTCTTTTTCTAATTAGCCTCATGCAGCCTCTTTGAAAACACACAGGAGACAAACACGGTTTTAGATGACATCAGCTGGCAAACAAATGTGGCTTTCCTTTATCCAGTCTGATATTTATTTTTATTTATCTAAATCTTAGATAAATGTAATTTTGTTCACAGACTGTGAGCCATGGTGAGGGCAAAGATGGTGACTTTCAAGTTATTTTTTCACTGAGAACCCAGAATGATTCTATGATCTTGGAGAGTTTTAGTGGATAAAATAGTGTTTTGAGCTGTTGTCCTTGAAAAAAGATTAATTTTATTTGGACATTTCCAGGTGCCACCAGTGCCATGGGGAGAGTAGGTTTCCAGCCAGAAAGCAAGTTTTATCTTAGAATAGAGCATGAGAAAGGTGTTTAATTTTAACTCTTTCTTTCTGCCTTAGTTTTTTGCTGGAATTGCAGATAGAGAATAGCACTAAGAGCAAATGTTTATATAGTGATGGTTATATGCTAGACACTGTTCTGAGCTCTCTGCATGCATTAAATAACTTAGTTCCCCAACAGCCCTGTGGGTTAAGTAATGTAACAGTGTCCTCATTTTTCAGATGAAGAAGCAGAAGCACAAAGAAGTTAACAAGTTATCCAAGGTCATAGCTTGTGACTTGTGGAGCCAGTCTGTGCTCTTGATCAGCTGACCACACTGCTTATACTGAATATAATACAGTCATCGTCTGCACAGAGGGTAGGCTGGTGGGTGACACAGAGCCCTACATAGATATTTGTAATAAAGTGTGGAAATATAGTAATCAAGATATGGCCTAATGTCACGGGACCCCAGACTGGATATAGCAGAACCACCTGGATGAGAGGGTGATCCGAGAAAGCCTCCTGAAAGGGCGAGTTCCTGAGTTGAGCCTCAAAAGACAAAAGGCATAAAACAGGCAAAGGTGGGGGAAGAGCATCCCTCAGCAGAGGGTAACGTGAACAAAAAGGTGGGAACATGCAACCACACTTCAGCAAATTAAAGATGCAATTGATTGTTAAAATTTCCATTTTATTTATTTTAAAGATTTTATTTATTTATTTGAGAGAGAGCAAGAGAGCACAAGCAGCGGAGCTCCAGGCAGAGGGAGAAACAGACTCCCCGCTGAGCAAGGACCCTGATGCAGGACTCTATCCCAGGACCCTGGGATCATGACCTGGGCTGAAGGCAGACGCTTAACTGACAGAGCCACCCAAGTGTCCCTAAAATCTCCATTTTCATGTGCATTGCTAAGAAGAACAAATGCTGCCCATGCCCCTATGATTCGTCATCAGTTGAAATAAGCATGCTTCAGAGTATGTTTCATGTTGTCTGACTTCAGAGATACTAAGTGGGAAAAAAATGTGCACCCGAGAATAGTGAAATATGGCACAAGTAGTTTGGTACAGCTGGGGAGTTAAGTAAAAGAGAAGAAGAAGGAGGCTGTTGCAAAATCTAGCCCTTTGGCAGTGGCAGGGGGGAGAGAAATAAGACCAAATCTGAGTTGTTTTTGAACTCAAATCCACAGGATTTGGTGATCATCTGGAGGCTCATGGACATCCAAGTAGTTGCAAAGTAGTTATGATAAGTAATACTGGGTTTTCTACTCATGGGAGAGATATAAAGCTTTATATATATACATACATATACACACACACATATATATATGTACATATATGTTACACGTATTATAAATAGGTAGAGAGATGATAGGTAGATAGATTAGATAGATAGTAAATCAACTTAAAGAAAATTATTAAGTTATAATACAAGTAGCATATGGCCATGATAATTTTTGTGAAGATAGCTCTGGTAAAAACTCATGAAGAATAGTAGCGTTTTGGCCTAGAAATCTGGATGCGAGCATTCATCACAGAGATGGTAGATGGAGGAATATGGGAGGATGGTCCCACCCAGAGAAAGTGCAGGACTCAGCTACAAACTGAGATGGAAAAGAAGAACCCTCCAAATAAAAAAAAAGTGCAACATTTAAACGTACCTCAAGGTGGGATAAGTATCCTTGGCATCCAGTCTAAGCAAAAGATATCAGATTAAATTCATCTTTCATTTCCTGAAATGACCTTATGAGCTCATAAAATCACTTTTGCCAAATGAAGTGTGTCTGGCAGAGAAACACTCAGGCCTTCGTGAATGGTGCCTGTTGCAGAAGGTGGTGAAAAGTGGGAGCCAGACTCATTAGTCACCAAGGGAATAACAGAGATATCTATAGAATGAATGGAAAGTTCTGAAACTCCACTGATTTCCAAGGTCAGCAGGGCATATCCACAAATACTTACTGAGCACCTACTTGTTGCAAGGTGAACTCCAGATGCGATTCCTTGGCCAGGCAGCCCAAACTCTGAGCCATTAAGTACGGATCTCATTTCATCTCATAACATCAGCAGTGATGTCACTCTTGGCTTCTTGCAGACGTCCTTCAAAGTGCTTGTACACAGGAGCCCACAGAGGACAGTTGTAAACCTCACTGCTTGCCAAAAACGTGGGTGGCAGGCCAGGCTCCCTTACTCAAATCACACTCAGAAAACACAGAAATCCAAGCTGTTGCCTGATATTCAACTAAAGAGTGTTTAGATTGTACACTGAGCTCGTGTTCTTGCTATGAGGTCTCTTTCCATTTATGAGCAGACCTCTATTCAAGAGGCCAACATGACACCATGTCTTGCAGAAACCACAAGCCCCGCACATTCTCTTTGGAGGAGAAAAGTCATGTACTTTCTGTTTTACAGATAAAATGCCAAAAGCACTAAGAAGTAACTTGAATTGCCTGAGTTCTTCTAAGTTAATCTCTGAAGGGAAAAGGTTACACTGATGCCTCATAAAATTGTGAGTTTAAGAAAAAAAAACTCTATCTTAAAGAACCATGAGGTAAAGGTCAGTGAGACTTGGCTCAGGTTTGCCTGACACCCAAGCAAGCAGTTAATGCTATAAGAAATCATTCAGTCATTGTATGACTAGAAAATCCTATATATAAGATGGGTGGATGGATGATAGAAAGATAGTAGGTACATGGATGGATGGATGGATGGATGGATGGATGGATGGATAGTAGATGGATAGATGATAGATATGTGATTGATAGATGATACAGATAGATAATAGATATATGGATGGAGAGAGAGAGAGAGAGAGAGAGAGAGAGAGAGAGAGAGAGAATGGCCAGCATTACCTGACACTGAATACTGAAATGTGAGTCAATCATAACACAGTGAAAAGAGCACTTAATTTGGCCTCTTGAGAGCACTGTTTCAGTGTGTGACCTGAAATCAGCCCTTCAAGTTCTTGAGCCTACCTTGCCCGCATATAGCCCTTATGGAGTTATTAGTAAAAGTACCATGATTATTAACAACTAACATTCTACTTAACATTAGTCATTGGGTTCAGAATTTTATATAGAGTGTCTCACTTGGTCCCTAAGGCAATCCCATGAGGGAGATTATTTGACTAATACCCCTTTCAGACAAGGAAAATGAGGTGCAAAGAGATTTTCCCAGTGTCCGAGGTCACGTAGCCATCACGTTGAGAAAATACATGCCAAACGCTATGTATTTTTTACCACTATGCTTGAGACACTGGGTATGAGAATGTTTGGGAAGTTGCCAAATGAAATATATAGCAAACATATATCAGTAAAGTACATATAGAGTGCATAAACATATACAATGAAATTTCCTGAAGCAAACGACACATCATCAACTAATAAGCACATCTTGCCTGCGACTTGGCTTAATTCCAGGTAATGCCAAATCCTAGCACATGTTTCTACATAGCCGTTGGTGCAGGAACCCTGGAGGGTGCCAGGGAATGGAGTGAGGTCTGGGTAGTATCTTATTCTGAGGAGCCATAGATTCTCATTCCCCACTCTGCTCCTCCTGACATCAGGGCAAGGCTCCAAAAGCAAATCTGTGCTTGGATTGGAGAAGGAGGTGATGGCTTTAGTGTTCCTGCATTTGGAACTCATATGGAGCGTTGTGACCTCCCAGTCATGGCAGGGAAGGCAAGGCCACATACAGGAAAAACAGTTGCAAGCCCAAACAGGGATCACTGGAAAGGAAAGCAAAGAGCACCTCACTGGAAATTACAGAGTGGTGAGGACTGAGGGAAGTCAGGAAGGAAGAAGAATGTTCCCTCCCCAAACCCTCAGCCATGCATGTCCTCGACTCTGCGTTTACTGCTGAGGTATATGAAGATACTGAATGGATATACATATCCACCTTGAGAAAGCAGCTGTCCTCACACGAGCCTTCCAGCCCAGGCAAATCAAATGTGTGTGAATGTGCACTAGAAGGACAATTCCATTATTACTCTTCGCCACATCTTTATTTTAAACTTATGTTACTATTCCCATTCGACATTATTATACCTTATAGGTCTTTGACATCATAGACGAATAACGAATTGCAGATGTTAAGTCATCCCGATTTTATGGAATTTACCTGCCCTGTCTCCACCTCTGTCCCGAGTGGACATGTAAGTGTCTCTGTAATCCACCCTCTTCATTTTATCTTGACATCTGCTACTTTTCTCTCTGCTGACTCAACCTCCACACTGTACACTCAGGGTCAACCCCCTTTCCAGAGAAGCAGACTCCCTCCACACTCAGCCTCCTCACAAATGTTTTCTCCTCCATGCTTGACTGAAATGTGACCATCCCAAGATTTCCTGTAGAGAGCCACAGTCTCTTTCTCCTCAGAGCCGCTTCCAGAATCAAATGAATTCTTCAACTTCAAATAAAGCTCGGTTTCTTCAAGATTCATGTCGAGCAGCTATGTCTACTTCCACTGATCCTCTAATAACAGTAGGGCAGGACATAATATCACCACGCAGCCACTCTTTCTTTGGTGGGACCATATCTGGTCCACGGGAAATGCCAACCCAGTTTTCGCTCTTCCCAACTCCAAGAGTGCAGGCTAAGTCTCTCCTTTAACTAGGTAGCCTTTGAGACTTCTCAGAAGGAAGCAAAACCCTAGTACTTTCTTTCATACCACAGGATTCACAGAGGAAATTCTCCAAGTAGTTCCATTGCCCTCCGCCCCCCCCCCTTCCAGGGGAGGACTTCATGCATCACTTTCTCCAGGGAAAGCCCTATAGCAATATCTCTCCATATAGCGAACAACTGATATTTTAATTTTATTCCCTCTTATGTAGTAAGGTGTTTAAGAACCATAAATTGATTCTGGTTTTTGTGTTTCTGTGCCTGTTTTAGATATTTTCCCTGAAAACTTACACTCCCTTAGGCTCCACACTTTGGAAACTGATCTCTATTGTCTTACGGTCTTGGCATCTTGACTGAGTGTTTACCATGTGCCATTAATTTTCACACAACAGTCCAATGACTGTAGAACAACATTATGATTATCCCCCACTCACAGATGAGGACAAGGAAGTGTAGGGGGCAGTAAGGTGAACTGTCCAGTCTCACACAGTAAGGGACAAGGCTGGATGTTGAACCATGTTTCTTGGACTTTAGAGTCCAAGTTATTATTATACAGTTGTCTATATTTCTTGAATGTATTCGTTCAACCACATCTTTTCCTCATTTACTGAAATCTTTAGTGCAGAGCTTATGGACTTCTGCCCCACCCGCAGTGCTGCCTGAATGGATTCAGCTTCCCTATTGACTATCTACCCAATGGTCAAGTGGGCTCTGCCATCCCGACGATCCCAGCGTCAACTCTTTGTGGCCACTCATGCCCCTGGCCACCACCTCCTCTCCAGACAACTCTAATAGTTGTTATCACACTATTCCCTGGGTAATAATACCCAGACCTCCAGTCCCTTGATCCACCTAATTATTTTGTCTCCATCAGTCCCTTGCTATAATTTCTCTGTCCCATCCTATTTTCAGGCTTGCATGCCTAAGTTCCTTAAAACAGTTGGCTGATGTGCTTTCTCTATTTCATTATCACTCAATCTACAGAAACATGACTCTGTCTTCATTGACTTTTTGCACCCGATAGCCACTACTCTGGGATAACATCTGTAATAGTTCCTTTTTGTTCTTTATCTCAGCTAATATATCATCCCATTAAGGAAGATTTCCCTCAGCCAGTATAACCGAGTGGAGCACCTGTGCTAAATGCAACCACAGTACCTGTACTCACCCTTATAACATTAGTTAGTCCTTACCAGAATGTAAATTCCTTGAGGGCAGGAATGGTATTTTGTGTAAAGGGGAGTTCCCTTCACTTAGCAGAGACTGCGACAAGCTACAGGGGCTACTCAAATACTTGTTTGTTTGGGTTTTTCATCGTTCCATTTGACATACAACATTATGTAAGTTTAGGGTGTACAACACACTGATTTGGTACACTTACACTGCAAGACAAGTGCCATGGCAGCATTAGCTAACTCCTGTATCGTGACATAATTGTCCTTTCTTCTGGTGCTGGGAACAAGTTAAATCTAGTCTCTTAAGTTCAATGTTTAGATTACAGTTTTGTTGTCTATAATCACTGTACTATGTATTAGGTCTCCAGGTTTTATGTATCTACTACAGATTTTTCTTGACTTACAATGGGGTTAATCTTGGTAAACCCAACTGTGAATTGCAAATATCCTAAGTTGACAATGCACTTTGTATCCTAACCAACCAAGCATCATAGCTTAGCCTCATCTCCCTTAAACGTGCTGAGACCACTTAGAGTAGCCTGCAGTTGGGCAAAATCATCGAACACGAAGCCAATTTTATAACAAAGTGTTAAGTATCTCGTGTAATTTATTGAATACTTAAAGTGAGACTCAACATAGCTGCATGGGTGCAGAATGGTTGTAAGTCTATGGGTAGTTAGCCTCACGGTCGCAGGGCTGATGGGGAGCTGTGGCTCCCGCCCAGCTTCACGACAGAGTCACAACACATATAGCTAGCTTCGCGACAGAGGGTCGTAACCACGTACGGCTAGCCCCGGAAAAGATCAGAATTCAAAATTTAGAGTACAGTTTCTACTGAATCGGTATCACTTTCTCACCATCACGAAGTTGAAAAATCACAAGCGGAAATATTGTAAATTGGGGACCATCCACAGTTGCAAGTACGTATCCTTAAACTCCGTCTCTCCCATTCCCTGCCCCGGAGCGCTTGGTAGCCACCATTTTACGCTCTGCTTTTACAATTTAGGATTGTTTGTTTGTTTTTATATTTCACATTTGGGAGCTATCGTACAGTATTTATCTTTGTCAGTATGATTTATTTCACTTAGCCTAATGTCCCCGAAGTCCAACCATGTTGTTGCAGTATTTCCTTTTTTTTTTTTTTCTCATGGCTGAATAGTATTCTGTTATCTGTCTGGAGACCCCAAATCTTCTTTATCCGCTTATCTATTCATGGACACTCAGGTTGTTTCCACACCTTAGCTGTTGTGAATAATACTGCAGTGGAGAACAACGTGGAACTTCCTCAAACAAATGAAAAATAGAACTACCATACAATCTAGCAATCCCACTTCTGGGTATATATCCAAGGGAAATGAAAACAGGTTACTGAAGAGACATACGCATTCCCATGTTTATTGCAGCCATTATTCACAATAGACAAATACTTGCCGAGTGGATAAAGGACTATATCAAGTGGATAAAGGACGGGACCATAGGGGGATCCAAGTAGGCTGGCGGAAAGACTGATGAAGAGACAGGTAGATACAAATTTAAGAAGGCAGCTTTGTAGAATAATTCAAATGGAGGGAAATGTGTGGAACCTGGCCTCAAGACATGACTGGGAGTCTTGCAGGAAGGAATTGAGGGGGTTGGGGGGAGCACTAGTGAGCAGTTGTCAGGGCAATTTTCACTTTCCAGAGGGAGAAGGAAAACCAAAGAAATGCCTCATGTTATTATTCATGAAAAGAGCTTAATGGCCGAGTGGGAACATTTGTTAGGGGAAAAATTGAAAGGAAGAGTTTAAAAGCTAAGACAGCCTGGTGACTATTTTAGAATAGCTTGTTCAAAGTCCAGGATAAATGCATGCCAAGGAACCAAAAGACCTGGCACTTTAAAGAAAACAACAAAAGCTCACATACAACTCTTCATGGTCAACTGGCAAAGTAAAATAGGTTTTTCTCCTGCCATTTTTCAAAAATGGAACGACAGGCTAAGTGAGGAAAACAGGAAGGCATACACTAGAAATTAGACATGCCCAAAAAAGAATTTAAGAGTATTGGTAAGGGACTCCAAGGCTAAAAATAATAGACTCTTTATATCCACAAAAAGGGCAAGGTCAGCTAGAGGCTTAAGTGGATGTTGTGCAAACGCAGAACTCAAATAAACCACAGCAACAAGGACAACAACAACACAATATTTTTAGTGACCACTAGCCATCCTCCAGGCACCACACTGAGTATTTTATATACATTGCCTCATTTAATCCCCACAACTTCCTGCTATTGATCTCATTTTATAGATGAGCAGACGGAGGCACAGAAAGGTTACCTATTTTCCCAAAGTCACACAGCTGGCAAATCATAGGTTTGAGATAGGAACACATGTCTGAGTTTAGAGTCTGTGCACTCTGCGCCTTAGGCTTTGCTAGCAAATTACCAAATAGATCAGCATTATTGGATCAATTACTGCAAAATGCACAGCGTGAAACTGTCAAGCCAGTTATAAATATAGCACGTAGAGACCAGATGGCACCTACATGAGGGGTCACTGGAAAACTGTGGGGTTATTGACATAGCCTTTGAGATGGCGAGATGAGTAATGTGATCTATGCTCCACCCCCAACCTGTTCCCCACCCCCAAAATCATCCCAGAGGGAGCTACAGACCAGTGAGTTTAGATTTCATACCAGATAAATTAGAGCCACCTATAACCAAAGTTAGTCACTGGGTCTTTTAACACAGTATCATCTAGCTTAGGAAAAAAAAAAAAAAAAGAAAGAAACCACACCATGGTTTGTGAAAAAAGAAAGCATGCTTGTCACATTTACTAAAGGGAGTTCTATGCCTTAATTTGCCCCTTCAAAGGGTTAAAGAAAAAACTAATGGCTTTGATAGATTTTGACATTTATTTTGACATTATTTGAGACCTTGCTTTGTTCCAAAGGGGCTTAGGAGAGATGAATAAAACACAAGTTGAATTAAAAGAGAAAGCAAGAAAATAAAGAGAAGGGACAAAAACTATGGCTGGGAATTGGGCTAAACCCTTGTTACATTGGTCCACAAATGTAGATTTTAAGCTTTTTAGCACTTAACATGCACATACACACACACATACAAAAGGAAACATTGTCAATTATATAATTTACTGTTTCAAAGAGATGAAAGGAAATCGGTTGCTCAGGAGAATCTATTTGTTGTTGATACCAGCACCAGGCCAGAATTTATTCTGGGGGTTCTCATAAAGAGGATTTGGTGCGATGTAACTAACAACTCATCATCAATTGTGGTGAACACAGTGCTGAGTATCAAAGATCTATTTATTGGGGCACCTGGGTGGTGCACGAGGTCAAGCTTTCAACTCTTGGTTCCAGTTTAGGAACCTGTGTCAAGTCCCCATCGGACTCTAGGCTCAGCATGGGGTCTGCTTGAGATTCCCTCTCCTTCTCCCTCTGCCCCCCACCCCCCGCACTTGTGCTCGCTCTCTCTAGCTCTAAAATAAATAAATCTTTATTTTTAAAAAGCTATTTCTTACATTTAATCTCAGTATAGACAGCATCAAAACAAAGCATCGTATAAAAAAATACCCCACAGGGGGAAGACTTTGATGCCTTTGCATCAGTTTTGTGCCAAAGACTGATTTATTTATTTGGGTTACTAAAGGATTGTAAACTGGTTTAATTCCTCATGACTTGGCAGGAAAAATTAGGGATAAATTGTCAATTCTTTGAACCAAGAAGTATTAGTATCTTTCTCAGGAATGAATACTCTTATACATGATCTGGAGGGATTTAGATTTAGAGTGAAATCTTTGGGACTGGTGTTGGTGCTAAGTTATCTGAGGTTGTATACTTACTCATTTACTTATTCACCAAATATTTATTAGACACTATTATTTTCCAGGCAAACATGGTATTAAGTTCTAAGGCTACATTAGTCTTCATCCTCGTGGAAATTCCATTTTGCTGATAAACTCCAGGACTCTTTCATAAAACTGGACAAGAAAGCAAAATGTTGTCAGATGCTTTTAGTGAAAAATGCAGCGTGGTTGAACTTTGTGCAAGAGATGCATTCCTGAAAACCTACCTTTATTCAAGACTAATTTTCCCTTCGGAACAAATGTAAAAGGGGACCATATTCTCTTTCAACTGTTTTTACATATTTTTGCTTTAAGACGGCTTTTTATTTCCTCAGCAGTGTCTCTAATGTTCTCTTAGTACTCTCTCCAAAATTAACAGCACAGCACATTTTGGTAGTTTGACCTACTTTTTGTAGTGTTTTTATCACATCCAACAGGTTTCTAGAACTTAGTGATTTCCAGGTGCAGCTCTAGCACCACAATGTAGTGAACATTTGGAGGACATTGTTAAAGGAGTTATTTTGTCAGGATTACATTACTAATAACAATGCATATTAAATAATAAGTTGCAATGAAAAAACATATTGAGATCAACATAACGCTTACCAGAATTGCCCAGGAGTACTGGTACATGTTAATTGTAACATGCTTCATGAAGTACTGACAAAAATCATGGACATTGTATTTTTTTAAAGATTTATTTATTTGAGAGAGAGAACCACGTGCACACACGTGCGCACACACACGCACACACACTCATGAGTGGGGGGAGGGACAGAGGGAGCCAGAGAGGGAGGAAAGCAGACTTCCCGCTGAGTGCATAGCTCCACATGGGGCTCCATCTCACAACTCTGAGCCAAAACCAAGAGTCTGCCACTTAACCAGTTGAGCCACCCAGGCACCCCTGTGTGGTTTTTTTTTAACCAGCCACATTACAGTACAATGTGGCAATGGTATTAAAAACTTCTTACTATTAAATCATATCAATCAGTTTTAAAATTTTGCAGTTCTCAACTTAAAAGAATTGAGATCTGTATACTTTATTTTGGCACAAACACATTAAATAATATTTTGTACACACTACTTCAGATTCACCTAATTCAAATTCACATAAAATGTGACTGCTTCCTTGGAGCCAGGCAGGCTTAACTTGTAGCTTCACCCTGGTCAAGATTCATACATCTTTGGGGCCTGGTTGGCTCAGTTGGTTAAGCATCTAACTCTTGATTTCAGCTCAGGTCATGATCTCAGGGTGGTGGGATTGAGCCCTACATTGGGCTCTGTGCTCAGTGTGGAATCTGCTTAAGATTCTCTCCCTCTCCCTCTCCTTCTGCTCCTGCCCCCACTTGCGTGCACACACACACACACACACACACACAATCTCTCTCTAAAATAAAGAAATCATTAAAAAATCAAGATTCATACATTTTTAAAAATATTTTATTTTTTTATTTGAGACAAGCAGGGAGGAGGGGCAGAGGGAGAGGGAGAAGCAGACTCCCCACTGAGCAGGGAGCCCAATGTGGGACTCGATCCCAGGACCCTGAGATCATGACCTGAGCCAAAGGTAGCCACTTAACTGACTGAGCCACCCAGGCGCCCCAGATTCATACATATTTAAGCCTTAGGATCAGGAGTCATGAATTAGGAAAGTAGAAAGTAAATAAAGCAAAGGAGAGAGGTCCCAGGAATGAACTGCTGAACAGTTGTCCTTCATCCCAGTGAAGTCTCTTTTTGTTTAATTAGCCTTGATTTTATAGGGACAGTAGTCCCCCCACCTTATCTGAAGGAGATATGTTCTAAGACCCCCAATGCATGCCTGAAACAGTATATGAAAACCAATAAATGTGATGTACTGTATTACCAGAACAAGGGATCAAAATTACATGATTGTCTTGAGCGATGCAGAAAACCACTTGACAAAATTCAGCACCATTTCATAATAAAACTCTCAGCAAACTAGAAATAGAAGAAAATTGCTTCAGTATAATGAAAATCCACAGCTAACAGAATGTTCAATGGTGAAAACCTGAAAGTTTTTCTTCCAAGATCAGGAACAAAGCAAAGATGCCTAGTTCACCACTTCTATTCAACACAGTACTAGAAGTTCTAGCCATAGCAATTAGGCAAGAAAAAGAAATAATAGGCATCGGATTGGAAAAGAAGTAAAAGTCTCTCTGTGGATGAAACAATCTTCTAAGTAGAAAACCTTAAAATATTCCACAAAAATACTGTTAGAACTAATAAACAAATTCACTAAAGTTTCAGGATACAAAATCAACACACAAAAATCAGTTGTGTTCCTATATGCCAGCAACAAACAGTACGAAAAGGAAATTTAAACATATATAAAACATAAAAAGAATAAAATACTTAGGAATAAATATAACCAAGAAGGCAAAAGACTTGTATACCAAAAACTACAAAACACTGTTGAAAGAAAGGAGACACAAATAAGCGGAAAGACATCCACGTTTATGGATTGGAAAACTTATGAATTGGAAGAGTCGTTTAAATGTCCATACTACCCAAAGTGATACACAGATTCGGTTAAATCCTTGTCAAAATCCCAATGGCATTTTTCACAGACATAGAAAAAACAATCCTAAAATTCACATGGAACCATCAATAACACAGAATAGCCAAAACTATCTTGGAAAAAGAAAAGAAAAAAGAACATGGGGCTCCTGGGTGATGCAGTTGGTCAAGCATCTGACTCTTGGTGTTGGCTCAGGTCATGATCTCAGAGTCATGCAATTGAGCCCCACATTGGGCTCCATGCTCCTTGAAGAGTCTGCTTAAACTTTCTCTCTCCCTCCCCCTCTCCCCCTCCCCACTGTGCTCTCTCTCCCTCTCTGATAAATAAATGTTTAAGAAAAGACCAGGGGTACCTGGATGGGTCAGTCAGTTAAACATCTGCTTTTAGCTCAGGCTATGGTCCCAGAGTCCTGGGATTGAACCCTGCGTCAGACTCCCTGCTCAGTGGGGAGTCTGCTTTTGCCTCTCCCTCTGCACCCCTCCCTCCCACCCTGCTCATGCTCTCTTTCACGTCCTCTCTCTCTCAAATAAATAAATAAAATCTTAAAAAAAAAGAACAAAGCTAGAGGCCTCACACCTCCTGATTCCAAAGCACATTACCAAGTTACAGTAACCCAAACACTCTGGTACAGTATACAAAATATATAGGCATACAGATCAGTGGAACAGAACAGAAAGCCCAGAAATAAACCCATGGGCAACAGATCTTTGACAAATGTGCCAAGAACTCACACCAGGGAAAGGCTAGTTTTTCTAATAAATAGTGTTATGAAAAGTGGATATCCACATGCAAGAGAATGAAATTGGACTCTTACCTTACACCATACACAAAAATCAACTCAAAATGGATTAAAGACTTAAATGTAAGGCCTAGAACTATAAAATTACTAGAAGGAAACATAGGGGAAAGTCTTAATGACATTGACCTTAGCAGTGATTTCCCAGATATGACATCAAAAGCACAGGCAAAAAAGCAAAAACAACCAAGTGGGACTACATCAAACTAAAAAGCTCCTGCACAGCAGTGGAAACAATCAACAGAGTGAATAGGCAACCTACAGAATGGGAGAAAATATCTGAAGAGCACATACCTGCTAAGGAGTTAATATCCAAAAACCGTAAGAAATTCCTACAGCCCAATAACAACAAAGAAAAAAAACTGAATTCCTTGATTAAAAAATAGGCAAAGGATTTGAATGGACATGTGTCCAAAGAAGACATACAAATGGCTGACAGATTTATGAAAAGATGCTCAACATCACACATCATCAGGAAAATGCAAATCAAAACCACAATGAGATATGAGATACTATCTCACATCAGTTAGGATAGTTATTATCAAAAAATCAGAAAATAAAAAGTGCTGGCAAGGATGTGGAGAAATTGGAGGACTTGTCACTGTTGGTGGGAATAAAAACTCGTGCAGTGTTATAGAAAATAATACGAATATTTTTAAAAAATATTTAAAAATAGAAATGCCATAGGATCTAGCAGTCCTCCTTCCAAGTATTTATCCAAAAGAATTGGAATCATGATCTTAAAGAGATATCTACACTCCCATGTTTATTGCAACATTGTTTACAAAAGCTAGGAGGTGGGAACAACCTAAAACTATGTCAAAAGATGAACCAATAAAGAAAATGGATATATACATACAATGGAATATTACTCAGCCACAAAAAAGAATGAAATCTTGCCATTTGCAGCATCATGGTTGGACCTAGAGGGTATTCTACTAAGTGAAATAAGTCAGACAGAGAAAGACAAACATTATATGATTTTGCTTAAGTGTGGAATCTAAAAGACAAAGCAGACAAACAGAAAAAAACAAGAACAGATTCATAAATACAGAGAACAAACTGGTGGTTGCTGCGGGGAGAATGGGCAAAATAGATGAAGGGGATTAAGAGGTACAAATTTCCAGTTACTTTTTTTAAAGATTTTATTTATTTGACAGAGAAAGAGCAAGCACACAAACAGGTAGAGCAGGAGAGGGAGAAGCAGACTCTGCTGAGCAGGGACTCTGACGGGAGGCTCCATCCCAGGACCCTGGGATCATGACCTGAGCCAAAGGCAGATGCTTAATGAACTGAGTCACCCAGATGCTGCTACAAACATCCAGTTATAAAATAAGTAAGTCATAGAGATGAAAAGTACAACAAAGGGAATGTAACCAATAATATTGTAATGTTGTATGGTAACCTACACTTCTGGTGGTGAGCACTGGGTGATGTATAGAATTGTCGAATCACCATGTTGTATGCCTAAAACATAACATTTTATGTCAACTATATTGCAATAATAAAAATTTTGAGAAATAAATTAATTTAAAAAACCATGAGCAAAAAAGATAAATAAAATAAGAAGTAAAAGCTTTAAGCTCTCAAATAAGTTTTCCTCCAGGAAAAGGGATCTCTGGCCACAGATTTCATAGATGTCCCCAAGTTTAAGAACAACTTGGTCCACGTTCTGTATTCCTCTCCTAACTGCAGATGTGCAGGCCTGTTTCCCAGGCAGCGTCTGGACACCACACTCACCCCCCCGGGAGGGGACTCAAGCCAGAATGGAATGTTGCTCTGACTGCCTTTTCTATGGGCACTCAGCCCACCCCATCACTGTGGTTCTAACTGGCAGAGAGCTATGTGGTGGCTTCCCAGGAAGACACAGCAGATTATAACCTCATCTCTTTTTCTTGGTCAGCTCTTCGTAACATAACCACTCAGTTTCTCATATTTAAATTGGAACGGCTTATATCCATTTATCCTTCCCTTGTGAAGCAACTGAAATCCACAAGAACCTCCTTTTTAAATGTCTTTTTAAAAAATGGAAATATACTTGAAAATATCACATGAGTTTTAGATGTACATAGTGATTTGATACATGTATACATTGTGTAACAGTCACCACAATGAGTTTAGTTAACATTTATCACATCGTTTTTTCTTGGGATGAGAACTTTTTTTAATAAAGATTTTATTTATTTATTTGACAGAGAGAGAGAGACAGCGAGAGAGGGAACACAAGCGGGGGAGTGGGAGAGGGAGAAGCAGGCTTCCTGTAGAGCAGGGAGCCCGATGCAGGGCTCGATCCCAGGACCCTGAGATCATGACCTGAGCCGAAGGCAGATGCTTAATGACTGAGCCACCCAGGTGCCCCGGGATGAGAACTTTTAAGATGTACTCTCTTAGCAACTTGCAAATATGTAGTAGAGTTCTGTTAACTATAGTTACCAGGCTCTCCATGATATCCCCAAAACTTACTTATCTTCTGACTGGAAGTTTGTACCCTTTGGCCACCTTTACCAACAAGGAACCCTGTTGAACTCTGACCAATGTTAGATTAAACTAAAGCATAAATATGGAAATGCATAATTTCCTGATACAATATATTGAACTCTGACTATACAATTGCTTTTAGAGAGAACTTTACAAATAATTAGGATCCCAATTGAGTTTCTGCATTGGAAAACAACCTAACCGTAAAGATCAGAGACTCTAATCATGTGTTGCCAATGCAAGAAGTCAGACAGGATATAAGGATGAGCCAAAGAGGATTGCTTGAATGACTGTGTCTCAAGTCAGTCAACAGTTGATCTTTCCTTTAAACTTAGTTTGACCTTCCTCAACTTATAAGATTCATATGAAAGACAGATTCGATTTTTGGTGTGCTTTCAACTTCACTAAATTGAGGTGTGACCAGAAATTGTTTTAAGGTAATAAGAAAAATCTAATTTTTGATGAAGTTGGAGTCTCTTTAATCTTATTTTCTAATAAAACTAGAGATTGTCAGTAGGTTCCCATTTAGTAATATGTAACTGGAACCCATATAATCGTCATATGCAGAATTTGTATTACGGCTGAATGCCCACAAAATTCACATTTGCCATTTTGTCATAGGATTTTTTTTTTTCCTACAGAAAATAGGGTCATTTGATAAGTATATAGAGAGGTATTTAAAAGGGACTTGCTTGGGGCACCTGGGTGGCTCAGTTGGTTGAGTGTCTGCCTTTAGCTCAGGTCATGATCCCAGAGTCCTGGGATCGAGCCCACGTTGGGCTCCCTGTTCAAGGGGAGCCTGCTTCTCTCTCTGCCTGCCACTCCTCCTGCTTGTGCTCTCTCTCTCTCTCACTCTTGCTCTATCTCAAATAAATAAAATCTTAAAAAAATAAAAATAAAAGTGACTTACAATGGTGCCTGGGAGTCTCAGTCAGTTAAGCATCTGATTCTTGGTACTCTTGGTTTCCACTCTAGGTCATGATCTCAGGGTCATGAGATCGAGCCCTATGTCGGGCTCCATGTTCAGCAGGAAGTCTGCTTGGGATTCTCTCTCTCCCTCTCCCTCTGCCCCTCCCCCATAAAATAAAAGTGACTTACAAATGCAGAGCCCTATAGGTCGAGCTGCCAGATTTACCACCAACAACAAAGTATAAAGAATACCCAATTCAATTTGAATTTCAGATAAAATGAATTATTATTTCTGGTATAAGTATATCTCGTACAACATTAGGGAAATATTATCACTGCCCTAAAAAAAAGTCACTTATTGTTTTCCTGAAATCCAAGTTTAATTGGCCATCCTGTAATTTATCTGGCAAACCTGTCTGCTGAAGATTTAAAGTAGAAAAAATTCCCTAATGGCCCCGAACAGAGTGAATTTAAATTAAGAGCAGGATCTGGCTCAATTAAGCTATCTTCCGTGTGGAGTCACATGAAGTAAGCCATGACCATAAGCCTCATCTGTGCTCCCTCAGATGTTATCATTCAGCTCACCTTGTGTGAGGAATGAGCAGAAAGGCAGGAGGCCACAGTCAGCAATGCATGAAAGAGTTCAACGCAGGAATTATTTTAACAGACTTATGCTGCGTGATAAAGCAGATGGAAAAAGGTTGTTTCCTGAACATTCACTCAAAGCCAGAATATTCCGAGCCTAAGGGAAGAGTTTAGTTTCTTCGTGTTCTCTGCCATCCTCACTACAAACACACACACAAACACCCCACGCCCTTTGAGTGCGTGCAGAAGCATCTTGTTCATATCTTCCAAGGGGATACAAAAACGGGGGCCCACCACTTGTCTCTCTAGGAACTGGAGATTTTTGCCTTCTGCACCCTTTCTATCTCATGATTCACTTGCCACCTTCAAAAGATAAATTGCATCCTGTGTTTGCCTAGATGCTCCCAGGCTCAAAGGATCTAATAAAAACACAGAAACTTTCAGATGAAATCGGTGAAATGTAGTTACAAGAGCATTCCAAATTTTTGGTTCAAAATGGCACCTGGAGGCCATGCCCATAACATCTCATTTAAAGACCCATGAAGACAGACAGAAAAGAATAGAACATTCACCACCACAAAAAGTCCAAGACCCAGAGACAAATGAATTAGTATCCGGGGATGAGGCAAAAGAGCTGGGAGATTTTGGTTTTTATTTGTCACTTGCTCAACTTTCATTTCATTGCCTCCCCCAGAACGCTTCTTGAAAGAAAAGCAGTCTGTGTTTTCTCTTCCCCTGGCCACTTTGACTCAGTCTCTATTACCCAGGGACCGGAGGATTAGGCAGCCCTTCTTTATCCCTTTTGTGCTATGTCATGAAAAAGGCAGAATACTGCTTTTTTTTTTTTTTAAGATTTTATTTATCTATTTGAGAGAGGGTAGGGTCAAAGGGAGAAGCAGACTCCCTGCCAAGCAGGGAACCCGATGCGGGACTCGATCCCGGGACCTCAGGATCATGACCTGAGCCGAAGGCAGTCACTTAACCAACTGAGCCACCCAGGCGCCCAGGACACTTTTTTATCTCGGCGTCCCATGGACATCTTTCTACTTCTACAGACTCCAATCCCAGAAGGCAACTGGACCAGCAGCTGCCACCAGCACATTCTGGAACTTGCTCTTGAATGGGCTGTGCCCAGAACACAGCACATTAGGAATGGTTTTAAACAACCCTTAGAAAAATTTCCCAATAAACAGACAAAAATGCATACCATATAAAAAAAATCTGTGATGCTGTCGAAATCTGGATTGGTCAAGTTGAGTCCAAAATGCCCCCTTCAAATTCCCTGAGGATAATTCTTAGGAAACTCTGTTCTGAATTGGGTTATTTCCTACTCATGTTTTCTTCTGTAACCCTTTCTAGAACTGTTTGTGCATCCAAAGGTGACTCTTGCAAACTTGGAGTCGATATTTCGCTTTGTTCATTTGGTCCCTAAGACAAAGGACTTCACTGGGATGTGCGATTTTCTCCTTTTAGTGAAACTCTGCATGTCAAAGCTGCATCAAACTTTTGACCCCAGAATCAGAACATGAGGGCAGATGGTAACCAGCTCAGTCCCCAGTAGCTTATGAAAACCAGCTTCTTCTTAAGATTATTTTTGGGAGGTAGAGCATCAAAGAGGAAGTTAACTGGACTCTCGAACAAATGAGTGCAATATGGAGACCTCAAGAGGCATTTGGTGTCCATTAGCAGGCATTCAGTAGCTGCTTTGTCATTTTTCTTGTTTGTCATAAAAAATAAACAGAGTTCAATAGATGATCTAACCTAGCAGGTTTTGGCAACAAAGTGGACTGTGTCCCATTATGATCTTGATGTGTATAATTTAAAGTAAGATGGAAGATAAAACCAGTTCCAGCACACAGAGAAGAGTGAGTGACAGAGATTTAGTCCTTGATTGTGCAGAAATGAAAACCAGCACTGACTTGGATGGTGTATTAAATCATGTATTCTGTTTTATGGAGTTTGCACCATAAACAGCATATTTCAGAATAATTAATGCTGTCATTTTTTACTTAAAAGTTTGTTTTTAAAAACAGGAGTGTTTTATGTAGAAGGCAGAAGCTTAAGTGCTTTTAATAGATTGCATGAAGGCCAGAAGAAATTCGGAGGGCAGTTCCTGTTAACTCACAGGTCAAAATTACCATCAGTTAGCAGGAATTAAGACATGCCCGGGGAACCCAGGGGAAATTCTGCGCTTGGTGGGAAAGATCTGGGATTCCAACTGGGGCCTCTTGCCCGGCCAGGGCGGGGAGGTGACCGACAGGGCTTATAGAAGTCATGCCTTTGGCATGACACATTGGATAATCATCTCGTTTTCCAAAGCACAGCATCAGGAATGGATTAACCTCTGCAGCAATCTGGGGGACACTTATCAGAGAACGGCACAGATTTTCTGCCTGGTGGGTGAAGCGACCCGATCGTAGTCACCCCCAGGGGGTTTTCCTTGAGATATATTTCTTGATTTGTTCTCAGATTTGTAGCCTACGTGTGGCTTTCTTTGTTCTCAAAGTACAGAAGTTTTCTCCAACCCAATTAAAGAGGCCGGTGCTCAGTTGCATTTTTAGGGTGCTTAAGTTTTTAGAAGAAATCCTCGCCAAGATAACTCAGAAAAGCCTTCTGCTTCTGCTTCTCTTGCCTTTTTCCTCCTGTCATGCTTAGAGACCATCTTCCTTCTCTTGTAACTTAAAAAAAAAAAAAAAAAATTCCAGGTGATAAAAGCCTACTGAGTAATACACCCCGATGATGTTTATAAATGCACTGTATTACTGTTGTATGCAGATATCCCTGATATCTTGCAAGGAGAGATGTATCTAGCTAGTCCCATTTTGTGCATCAGACCAAAAGATTGGGTGATGTGCTGAATGCTCACCAACTAAATGGCAAACTTGAAAAATGGGCAACCAACATCCCTCTCTTGGGGACTTTGTTGGCAAACTTCCAGTGGCACTGTCCTCTCACATTCCATGATCCCATCCTCATTACTTTTCCACGTCATAATGCCAGTGATTCCATCACTCAGGCCCAAGCATGCATAAAATTTATTTCATTTGGTATTTATGAATATGACCAGCATTTACAGTCTTACAAATGGTCTCTTACAAAATGGAGTGCTTTTCTTGGGAGTTCAGTGATCCAACAAGAAAAATCAATATTTACCGAAGAGAAAGCACATACACACAAACACGGACCAACCGGCTACATTCACTCTTCTCAAAGACAACGGGGAGAACAAAAAATAGTCTAATTCATCCAGTGCCATCCTTCCAAGTTACTGGGACAACCAAGTGCATCTGTCATCTGACCTTTTGACTGGGGACATTTGGCTGAGAGAGTCCCAATACCACACCTCTGAGCCAGCAGCAAGAACCCTGTCAATGATGGAGGGCTTCACGCTAGGCGTTTGATGTCTACAAATTTTTGAATAAAATACCCTTGGCCTAAAGGAAGAAATAGCTCTATAATTTCAGAAAAATATGTCACGTCTTTTCTATGTGACAGTGGTTATTGTTGTCATCTTACAGGCGAGGCAACTGTGGTGGGAGTAGTAGTAATTTGCCTAAGGTCCCATGTCCTGGAAGGAACAGGGCTGCGACTTTTACTCAGACCAGAGGACATGCGCCATCTTTATGCTACACCAGGGACAGGGCTAAATAGCCATACATCTTGCAGAATATTATCTAAAGGCCAGAGCCTCAAAATAATGATGCTTATGTTTTTTGTTTGTTTGTTTGTTTTTAAAGATTTTATTTATTTATTTGACAGAGAGAGAGAGACAGCGAGAGAGGGAACACAGCAGGGGGAGTGTGAGAGGGAGAAGCAGGCTTCTCGCGGAGCAGGGAGCCCGATGCGGGGCTCAATCCCAGGACCCTGGGATCATGACCTGAGCCGAAGGCAGACGCTTAATGACTGAGCCACCCAGGCGCCCCTATTGATGCTTATGTTAGTCAAATTCAGGAAACATTCCGCATAGTATCTGGATATTTTATTTTCAAAACCTTAAATATCAAGAATGCCATTTTTTTAATTCTTTAAATTTTTATTGTTATGTTAATCACCATACATTACATTATTAGTTTTTGATGTAGTGTTCCATGATTCATTGTTTGTGCATAACACCCAGTGCTCCAACGCAGAATGTGCCCTCTTTAATACCCATCAGCAGGCTAACCCATCCCCCCATCCCCCTCCCCTCTAGAACACTCAGTTTGTTTTTCAGAGTCCATCGTCTCTCATGGTTCCTCTCCCTCTCTGACTTACTCCCCTTCATTCTTCCCCTCCTGCTATCTTCTTCTTTTTTTTTTCTTAACATATAATGCATTATTTTTTTCAGAAGTACAGATCCGTGATTCATCAGTCTTCTACAATTCACAGCGCTCACCATAGCACATACCCTCCCCAATGTCTATCACCCAGCCACCCCATCCTTCCCACCCCCCACCACTCCAGCAACACTCAGTTTGTTTCCTGAGATTAAGAATTCCTCATATCAGTAAGGTCATATGATACATGTCTTTCTCTGATTGACTTATTTCACTCAGCATAACACCCTCCAGTTCCATCCATGTCGTTTCAAATGGCAAGATCTCATTCCTTTTGATGGCTACATAATATTCCATTGTGTATATATACCACTTCTTCTTTATCCATTCATCTGTCAATGGACATCTTGGCTCTTTCCACAGTTTGGCTATTGTGGACATTGCTGCTATAAACATCGGGGTGCACATACCCCTTCGGATCCCTACATTTGTATCTTTGGGGTAAAGACCCAGTAGTGCAATTGCTGGATCGTAGGGTAGCTCTATTTTCAACTGTTTGAGGAACCTCCATACTGTTTTCCAGAGTTTTTCCAGACCTCCATACTGTTTCCAACTGTTTGAGGAACCTCCATACTGTTTTCCATACTGTTGCACCAGCTTGCATTCCCACCAACAGTGTAGGAGTGTTCCCCTTTCTCCACATCCCCGCCAACATCTGTCATTTCCTGACTTGTTAATTTTAGCCATTCTGACTGGTGTGAGGTGGTATCTCATTGAGGTTTTGATTTGGATTTCCCTGGTGCCAAGCGATGTTGAGCACTTTTTCGTGTGTCTGTTGGCCATTTGGATGTCTTCTTTGGAAAAATGTCTGCTCATGTCTTCTGCCCATTTCTTGATTGGATTATTTGTTCTTTGGGTGTTGAGTTTGATAACTTCTTTATAGATTTTGGATACTAGCCTTTTATCTGATATGTCATTTCCAAATATTTTCTCCCATTCTGTCGGTTGTCTTTTGGTCTTATGGACTGTTTCTTTTGCTGTGCAAAAGTTTTTTATCTTGATGAAATCCCAATAGTTCATTTTTGCCCTTGCTTCCCTTGCCTTTGACGATGTTTCTAGGAAGAAGTTGCTGTGGTTGAGTTCGAAGAGGTTGCTGCCTGTGTTCTCCTTGAGGATTTGGACGGACTCCTGTCTCACGTTTAGGTCTTTGAACCATTTGGAGTCTATTTTTGTGTGTGGTGTAAGGAAATGGTCCAGTTTCATTCTTCTGCGTGTGGCTGTCCAATTTTCCCAACACCATTTGTTGAAGAGATTGTCTTTTTTCCATTGGACATTCTTTCCTGCTTTGTCAAGATGAGTTGACCATAGACCTGAGCATCCATTTCTGGGCTCTCTATTCTGTTCCATTGATCTATGTGTCTGTTTTTGTGCCAGTACCATACTGTCTTGATGATGACAGCTTTGTAATAGAGCTGAATGTCCGGAATTGTGATGCCACCAGCTTTGCTTTTCTTTTTCAACATTCCTCTGGCTATACGGGGTCTTTTCTGGTTCCATACAAATTTCAGGATTATTTGTTCCATTTCTTTGAAAAAAAGTGGGTGGTATTTTGATGGGGATTGCATTGAATGTGGAGATTGCTCTAGGTAGCATTGACATCTTCACAGTAGTTGTTCTTCCAATCCATGAGCATGGAATGTTTTTCCATTTCTTTGTGTCTCCCTCAGTTTCTTTCATGAGTATTTTATAGTTTTCTGAGTACAGATGCTTTGCCTCTTTGGTTAGATTTATTCCTAGGTATCTTATGGTTTTGGGTGCAATTGTAAATGGGATCGACTCCTTAATTTCTCTCTCTTCTGTCTTGTTGTTGGTATAGGAATGCCACTGATTTCTGTGCATTGATTTTATATCCTGCCACTCTACTGAATTCCTGTATGAGTTCTAGCAGTTTTGCAGTGGAGTCTTTTCAGTTTCCCACATAGAGAATCCTATCATCTGCAGTGAGAGTTTGACTTCCTCTTTGCTGAATTGGATGCCTTTGATTTCTTTTTGTTGTCTGATTGCTGTGGCTAGGACTTCTAATACTATGTTGAATAGTGGTGGTGATAGTGGACATCCCTGCCGCGTTCCTGACCTTAGGGGGAAAGCTCTCAGTTTTTCCCCATTGAGAATGATATTCGCTGTAGGTTTTTCATAGATGGCTTTTATGATATTGAGGTATGTACCCTCTATCCCTATACTCTGAAGTGAATGCCAGTTTTTAATCCAACTACCTGCATTTTGTTATTAATTGACCTCATGTTTCAAGTATTCAGTTTTGTTAATTTTACAGTAGTAGTAATATAAGTTTTTATTTCAATTCCAGTTGTAAAGGGGAACCTCGTTCACTGTTGGTGGGAATGCAGACAGGTGCAGCCACTGTGGAAAACAGAAGGGAGGTTCCTCAAAAAGTTAAAAATAGAACTACCCTACTATCCAGCAATCAAACTACTAGCTATTTACCCAAAGAATACAAAAATACTAATTCAAAGGGATATGTGTTTATAGCAGTATTATCTACAGTAGCCAAATTATGGAAACAGCCCATGTGTCCATCAACTGATGAATGGATAAACAAGATGTGTATATATATAGATAGGTAGATAGATAGATACACACACACACACACACACACACACACATACATATATCTACACACACATACGCACACACATATACACCCACATATATACACACACATATATATACACAATAGAAGCTGTTTTAAAAAAATTGAAAGTAATTTGAAATCATACATAGGATTACAGAGTTAACCTTTCTCCAAATTTAACCACTCTAAACTGTTTATTTTTTCTTTTTTGCATTCTTTCTGAAGACTTATTTATGCCCAGGGTCATGGGTGTGCGTGTGTGTGTGTGTGTGTGTGTGTGTGTGTGATTCTAATTTTTCACAAATTGATTCATCTGGGGCGCCTGGGTGGCTCAGGTTAAGCATCTGCCTTTGGCTCAGGTCATGATCCCAGGGTCCTGGGATCGAGCCTGTGCTCCCTGCTCAGCAGGGAGTATGTTTCTCCCTCTCCCTCTGCTCCTCTACCCGTTTGTGCACTCACACTCTCTTTCTCTCAAATAAATAAATACAATCTTTAAAAAAAATTGATTCATCTATCTGTACAATGCTTTGTACCTTGCTCATTTCATTCACTAACATACATATTAATATACATTCCACACTCTTTCTAAACCAGCATATTTATATCAATATCGTTTTTTAGGATTTAAGAGAGAGAGCACAAGCAGGGAGAATGGCAGGCAGAGGGAGAAGCGTCCCTATCAATATCTTTCTTTTGAAAACTATGTAGTATTATAATTTATATAACTTTCCCTTGCTGATAAACATATAGCCTTTTAAAAAATATTTGATAGTTTGGTTGATTTTCTCATATCAAATATTGTTATACTCAACATGTGTTTGCCAATATAAGCAAAGAGCAAATTCTTACAAAATAATTCCATTCACAATTGGTGCATTTTTACTTGTGGTAGATAATTGTCCTCCAAATAATATTTTATCAGTAGATTCCTTCCAACAGTGCATGAGAAAATGTTTTATCCCAGACCCTGGTCAACCCTATATATCAAAATTTTAAACTTTTACCAGATTAATAAGAAACTATGATATTTTAGTTGCTCTTTAATTTGTATCTCTCTAACTATAAGGGAAGATAAGCTTGTTTTCACTAGGTATTTTTTGTTCAGTTATTTGAGAATGGCCTGTTTACTTTCTTCTGACAATCTTTCTTAGAAATATTGCCAATATAATTTCTAAGGCTTTTGTAAAAAGAATGAGCCCGCAGTCTATCACATACATTGCAAATCTTTTTGTCTTATCTTTTGTATATGGCTTCGTTTACAATATTTTTTAACAGCTTTAATTGACATATAATAAAGAGCACATATCTGAAGTATACAGTTTGATAGCTTTTGACATCTCTGCAAACCATCAGCCATCACCACGGTCAGGATCATGAGCATGTCTCTCCCATCTCTTTGTGGCCCTTGGTAAGCCTCCCTCCCACCTTTCAGCCCCCCATCTAATATCTTGCTTCCTATCACTACCTGTTAGTAGGCATTGTCTAGAATTTTATAAATATGGAAACATGCCGAATGTTCTGTTATTGTCTAGCTCCCTTATTCAGGCTACTTATTCAATATTTGTTTACCAATTCATCCATTGATGAACATTTTAGTTGTTCCCATTTTTATGAACATTTGCCATAAGTTGTGTGACCACATGCTTCCTTTTTGTCTGTGATAAATGCCTGAGAGCAGAATGGCCGAATGACATGGTAGGAGCATGCTTAACTTTCTAAGAAATTTCCAAATGATTTCCAAGGCAGTTATGCCACTGGCCTGACCAAAAGCAGTGTATGTGAGCTCCAGCCCGTGCACATTCTTATTAGCACTTAGTGTGGTCAGTCTTTTTTATTTGAGCCATTCTCGTTGGTGTTTGTCTCATTGTGGGTTTGGGTTGCATTGCACAAATGACTAATCATCTTGGGTACGTTTTCATGTGTTTCTTTGTTATCCATACATCTTTATCTGTAGGGTCCATTCAGATCTTTTGTTCACTTTCTCATGGAGTTGTTTGTTTTCTTATTATTGAGTTTTGAGAACCATTGATATATTCTGAATACAAGACTGTATTAGATGTATGCTAACACATTCTTTATATTTAAATGCCTTAGACGTATTCCTTGTAAATATTTCCCCCAAGTCTGTGGCTGGTCTTTTTCTTCTTTTAACAATGCCTTTCAAAGAGAAGAAGTTTTTGATTTTGATAATGTTTAATTTATCTTGAGCTAATCTTTATTTATTTTAAACAGGACATTTTCTTTCATCTTAATTTCTATTACCATTGGTTACCATTTGTATCATGGAACTCATAATCCACATGATTTTATTTTTTCTTTGACTCCAGAGTTTTTAAAAGAAAAAGTAGTAATGAATTTATAGGTAGTAGGATGTGTGCTTGATGATTGAGGTTTTGTGTTTTGTTTTATATTTTATTTTAGGTATTAACTTTCAGTTTTATTGGGCAATGATTAGGGAATGTCTGTGTAATATATCAGCTTTTAAAAATTTATTAACTTTTTTTTGGTAGTCTGAGGGTACTTGTGTTCTTTTAGAAATGGCAGGCACCAGAGTTTTGCATTAGAGGTTGAAAGACAGATCATTACGTTTAGATCTTTTTCTGTAAAGGAAAAGATAGGAAATATCTTAGGCTTGTGGGCTTTATAGTCTGTGTTACAACTATTAAGCTCTGCCATTTAGCCTGAAAGCAGCCATATTTAATAAGAAACAAATGGGTGTGACTGTGTTCCAATAAAACTTTATTTACAACAAACACAAAAACAAACAACAAAAACAGGTTGCTGATGCCAGGTTTAAAAGACAACTGTTCAAGCGTCCTCTTTCTTTTTTACATAAGGTTTATGTTCCAGATAAGTCTTCTGTCTCTGTTGAAGGAACCAAGAATCTGCTGGGGGCAGATAGAGAAGAAGCAAATGGCATAGCCCTGAGTAGCCAGGACTTATCTCCTGAAAATAGAAGCCCAGAGGCAGGTTCCATTCTTACCCCCCGATGCTTCCCTCACTGGAGTGACTCTCAAGTGCCACTTGATGGACTGAATTATAAGGCCTTTGGACAATACCTTTTGATGTCCAGTTGGTAGAGTGACAAGAGCACAATCCTAACTTTGAGTCCTGGTTCTTAAACACATGAGCTGTGTAACCTTGGGTAGGTTACCTAACCTCTCTGAGCCTGTTTTCTTTTTTTTTCTCTTTTTCTTTTTTTAAGTAGGCTCCACACCCAGCGTGGAGCCCAACGCAGGGCTTGAACTCACAACCCTGAGATCAAGACCTGAGCTGAGACCAAGAATTGGAGGCTTAACCGACTGAGCCACCCAGGTACCCCCAAGCCTGTTTTCAGTGTGTAAACTGAATATAATAACTGCCAATTTTGCATGGTTATTCTAAGGGTAAGGTAAGTGAATGAAGTAAAGTCTTCCACGTATAATAGAAACTTTAACAAATATTGCTTCATTTACCCTTTAAACACACATGCACGTGCATAAGCACGCACACACACAGCTGTTTTTTCCCTTCTTTTTTTTAATGTACAGTTTTATAATTTTCTTTGTTGCTTCTTAATCCACTGAAAATAATTTCAAAATATAACATTGTTAGGCATCTTCTTTGTTACCCTCTTCGGTTTCTACTTCTTTAGGCAACAATGGCTTGATCTTTAGTAACAAACCTTCACTTGTTGAAGTTCAAAGGAAAGCTCGTACCACAAAAGGTCCCAAACTTAGTGGTCTGTGCTTACAAACTTCACTGATGACTGCTTGCAGATTCGCAGCTATCTGGTTACTTAGCATATCCAGTGTTGCTATTTTGGTCTGGAGAAAGTTCTCACTTTCTTCATCTACCTTAATTTCATGTCCAGTTTTAAATAATTCAAGCAATTTGGGGATGTCACGGCCAATGGAATTTCGAGTTAGTTTTGGAAATCTTTTTTTCAGCTTTTTCTTTAATTGATTAAGCTCGGGCATTATTTCTGGAACAGCTACATAAAAGTCTGATTGAATTTCATCATCCAAAATCTTCTGAATTA
Source organism: Eumetopias jubatus (assembly GCF_037043125.1). NCBI lineage: Eukaryota > Metazoa > Chordata > Mammalia > Carnivora > Otariidae > Eumetopias > Eumetopias jubatus. The sequence continues at coordinate 72,898,967 of NW_028274816.1, read as the reverse complement.
GATTAATTCCTCCTGCAAATGCAGCTCCATTTTCTCCTGCTATTTTAATCTCTGATGCATTCCCTGTAAATACAGCAATTTTATTGGTTTCTGAAACGAATGGGTATGGAAAACGAAGAACACTGGAAAATGGCCCCACTTTTTTCTTTTTCCCCAGTGCCATATCCAGTGTCAAATCAAGATAAACACCTTACTTTGGATTAGTAAAGTCTAGAGTTTGAAATTTCTTAAGTAACTGAATAGCTTTCTCCACCTCATATATCTGTCTTGGGTATAAATGCTTTAAGTAGACATCATCCTCAGGTTTGCCTTCCATAAAGGAGTATGACTTTATTTTTTCTATCTTATCTTTTTTCTCATCTGATGCTTTGTCTTTCACACCTTTTTTTTTGTTTTCTTTGCAGGCTTTGTAGCAGCAGCAAAATGTCTGCTGGGCACCTGAACATATACAGAACAAGGATAAAGAGGTGTCTGATAAGCCATCTTGGAAAGACTATGCTTTTGATGGTGTATCGAGACTCTACCAAGGCACCTTACGGCAGCCGCCATGTTGACCATTCCGGATTGTGTTGACGAAATTGGTCCTACGCTTCAACTTAGAAGAAATTTCAAAAGGGTTCCTGGCCGTAATTGCAGAGGGGGAAGGATTTTTCCCTTCATTTTTGTGGGGAGTGGATGAGGAAATGATTTCACTGCTCCTGTACCAGTTCGTTTTGACTAGTTGTTCACTCTCTTACCTCACAGCAGATCAGAACGGGTCCTAAGACTGCTTCCCAAGTTCCTTTGCCTGAAGCAAGTATCTAACAGCGCCATTACAATTTTATTATTAAGATGTTTACTACGGGCCCAAGAGTAGCATACAGATGGTCCCTGACTTAGGATGGTTCTAGTCATGATGTTTCCACTTAGGATGGTGCAAAAGGCGAAACACATTCAGTAGAAATTGTACTTTGAATTTGATTTGGGGTCTTTCCCTGGGCTGACATATAGTGCAATCCTCTCTCACAGTGCCGGGTGGGGCATCAAGTCACAGTTCCCAGTCTCCCCCGTGACCACGGGGATGAACAACCGTGACACTTACAACCATTCTGCCCCATATAACCATTCCGTGTTTTACTTTGAGCCCAGTATTCAATCAACTACATGAGGTAGTCAACACCCTATTGAAAATAGGCTTTATTTACAAATAGGCTTATAAGTAGGCTTTCTTAGATGATTTTGCTTAACTGGAGGCTCGTGTAAGTGTGCTGAGCACAGTGAAGGTAAGCTAGGCTGAGCGCTGGTGTTCAGTAGATTTGGTGTATTAAATGAATTTTTGACTTGGGATATTTTCAACTCACAATGGGCTTATCAGGACATAACCCCATTGGAAATCAAGGAAGATCTGTAATATGATTACAAACAACATGGAGAAAAATTTAAATCTCTATAAGTCTCAAAGTTATCAGAACTGTCTTTTCTGTAGATTTGAACATAAGCATAGTAGAACTTTTTTTTTCACTTTCATTTTGACAATATTAATTTTATTCATATGAGCCTTCCCTCAACATTTTAGATATATTTTAACTCTGGATAGGAATCTCTTGGGTTCTGCTAGGTTAATTCTCTCTGTAAATATGTATGGGCACGTGTATGTGTGTATGTTATGTTATATTATATATTATACTTATATATGTAATAATTTTTCTTAATTTATTTGAAAGTAAGTTATAAACAACTTAAAACTTTATTACTAAATACTTCAGTATGTATCTATTAAAAATGCCTATATATATAGTCTCCTGTATAATCATAATAGAAACCATTCTTAAGAAATTTAGCACCAAGGGGTGCGTGGGTACCTCAGTCGGTTAAGCATCTGCCTTTGGATGAGGTCATGATCTCAGGGTCTTAGGATTGAGTCCCACATTGGGCTCCCTGCTCAGCAGAGAGTCTGCTTCCCCCTCTCCCTCTGTCTTTACCCCGTGTTTGTTCTCTCTCTCTCTCCCTCTCAAATGAATGAATAAAATCTTAAAAAAAAAGAAATTTAACTTTGGGGCACCTGGGTGGCTCAGTCGGTTGAGCAACCAACTCTTGATATTGGCTCAGGTTGTGATCTTGGGGTCCTGGGATTGAGCCCTGCATCAGGCCCCACATTCAGTGGGGAGTCTGCTTGTCCCTCTCCCCTGCCCCTCCCCCTGCTCATGCTTTCTCTCTCTCCCTCAAATAAATAAATAAAATCTTCAAAAGAAAGAAATTTAACAGTGTTTCAATTCATGCAGTTTTAGTCACATTTCCCCAGTTGTCCCCAAAATGTCCTCTGTTTTTTCTTCTTCAGTTTGTGAAGGGATGATTTCTAATATATAGTTCTCATTCTTCTCTGAGGTGTCTGGCCCCAGTGGTATGCATGAATTTGGCCCACAGTAAGAACAGCTTTGCTTCTTTCTTGAACTAGTTGGCTGTTAAGATGCAACCTTAGTTCTTTGTAGAGAAGCTAACTTTATTCGATAGAATGTAGGTCTGCCCCAGGCTCCCACTCATTTCCCTTTGTAGGTATCAGTGAGACTTTGTATTTTTTTTTTAACTTATACATTACATTTTTCCAAGAAATCAGCACTGCTCTGGGCTTGTCTTTTATCAACAAGTCATCAGATTGCTTTGATTAAAAAAAATAATCATCATCAGGGTTTGCTTTTTAAAGGGTAACAGACACAAAAGGACATCACTAGGAGCAGGGGATTAGCCCCCTAGCTGAGGGGGCTGCTTTGTTCCTTTTTTTTTCAAACTATGAGAACACACTCTTCTGAAAGATGTTGACCAACATTTCTTTTCATTTCTGTTTCATGATTTCTGTGATTTGTGGCATGCAAACAAGAGTAATCACCGAAACAGGTGAGGCTCAAAAAAGGCAATAGAGTTGACCTGGAAGCTGATTTCCTCAGGGATGCCTCGTGGAGCATGGAGGTCACTGGCAGCTAACCAATGACTAAAGGCTCTTGGCCATTCAGCCCATGGCAATTTTCTTTCCTATCTAGGTCATTTGCCAAAGTAAACTCTTCCAGATGAAGGGGGCTCTCCCCACCCACTTTCCCTCCAGCTTTCATGTGATATAACCACAGTACAGATAATGAAGGTCTGGGCCCCCCAAAGTAAGAAATATAAGTGACCCTTGGACAACATGGGTTTGAACTGCATGGGTCCTTATCAGTGGGTTTTTTACAGTCTGGTCCTGTAAATATATTTTTCTCTTCTTTATGATTTTCATAGTAACCCTTTCTTTTCTCTAGCTTAGTGTGAAAATACGTATATAATACATGTACAAAATACATGCTAATCAACTGATAGACTCTTGACGTGATCAGTATGGCTCCTGGTCAACAGTTGGCTCTTAGTCATTAAGTTTTGGGGGAGTCAAAGTTATATGCGGATTTTTGACTGTGTGGGAGGGTCGGTGCCCCTAATCCTTTGTTATTCACAAGTCAATTGTATTTACAAATCTAAGTTCAGAAATTACCCTATTTTGTCAAATCTCCCAGGTATAACCCCAACATAGAGGGATTATGTTCTCACTCCCAATACAAATTTGACCTTGTACTTCACACCACCAACACAGTTCCAATGAAGTATATATATATATACACACACACACACACACACACACACACACACACACACACACATATATATATATTTATTTTACTAAGGTTTGGAGATTTGCAGAGATATTACAGAAAGGGGTCTCCAGTTTTGCTAGCTTCTGTCTTTTTTCCCCCATCTCTGAATTTCTCACCGTCTCCCCCCAAAAGAGAAAACTGTACAGCATTAATATCCAGAACAACTCAGCTTACCCTGTCTTCTCCATTTAAATTTGTATAGGGTTCTCCCATCATAGTGCTTTGCAAAAAAAATCCTTTAACTTCTAGAGAGAGTGTACTATATGAGGGAAACAAAGACAGTTTGGCTTCTGCCCTCCATCACTCTCTAGAAAGGGAGAGTGATTTCCATTGATGAAGGACAATATGAAGCAGAAAGAAACACATACTATATGCATTTGTGTTTTATATTAACATTTCTTCTAGTGACAAACCAAGGAAACAGACAACGCAACCTTTTTCCTGATAGAGTTAGGGCCTATAGATTACAGTGGATGGAAACCCCAACCCCAACCCAAAGGTGGAAGTCGAGCTAGCTTTAGGCATGGCTTCTTTCAGGGTTGTGGGCATAAGGCCAGAAGTACATTACCTTTGGGGTCACGTCCAGAGTTAAGCTATAGGTGGCATTCCCCATAGTTTTGGGCTCAGATGAAACAGAGAAGAGTTGACTCCCCCATAGATCAAATGAAAGCCTCAGAACAGACCTGTGGGCTCTGTGTAACCTGACTTGTGTGATGTTCATCCTAGAACCACTCGATTGTGGGAGAGAGGGATGTGGATATGGGGGTAACGATGTACCGACTGCTCTAGCCTGGGTCGTGCTCTACTCTTGCAGGTTGAGAGGAGGATAAAGTGGTTCTTCTAGAAGGCGATGGAAGTCAAGTGGTGACTAGATGCTAGGCGGTAAAGCAGCAGGTATCTACAACAGAAAGTGATATAAAATAAATTATGGGCAAAAGAATATATCCCAGCTATGAAAAATTGAGCTACCCCTGGGCGCCTGGGTGGCCCAGTTGGTTAAGCACCTGCCTTCGGCTCAGGTCATGCATGATCCCAGGGTCCTAGGATCGAGTCCCACATCGGGCTCCCTGCTCAGAGGGGAGCCTGCTTCTCCCTCTCCCACTGCCCCTCCTCCCTGCTCATGCTCTCTCTCTCTCTCAAATAAATAAATAAAAATCTTTAAAAAAAAAGAAAGAAAAATTGAGCTACCCCAAGTCCCTCAAGGCGATGTAAATCCTGACCTATCTTCCTAGGCTGCTGGTCCATCCTCCTGACTCTCATGTCATCAACACAGCTTGGGCAACTGGTCATCGTGATCCCAAGGTGTGTGTCCGTGTTCATGACAGGTCACCTCCAGCTGGCCTAGTTTTCACCTCCCCCTACAGCCCACAGTACCGCAGCCAAGCAGCAGCACTCCAAGACTTTACCCTCTTGACATGGGATAGAGACCATTCTTATCCTTTGGGGTTTAAAAGACTTGCCCCCTTTCTCTACCCCAGAACCGCATGTCCCTGAGCCAACATGTGGGGTCAGGTTCATTGATGGACAATACAACTTTTCCATCTCACCATCTTTGGTTCCTTGGTTTTTATTTATTCTAATTTTTTTTTTATTTTTAAAGATTTTATTTATTTATTTGAGAAAGAGAGACTGTGAGTAGGGAAAGGAGCAGAGGGAGAAGGGGAGATAGAATCCCAAGCAGACTCCATGCCAAGCACGGAGCCCAATGCAGGGCTTCACCCCATGAGCCCAAGATCACAACCTGAGCTGAAATCAAGAACCAGATGCTCAACCAACTGAGCCATCCAGGCATCCCCCTCTGGGTTTTATTTTTAATTTAATAATAGGAACCATATCTTGCATTGTTCAAAAGCCATTATTGTTGCTGCCATCTTCTACAACTAGTACCATTATATTATTATAATTGTGGCTGCTGCTGTGGTTGTTCAAAGGGGCAGTGAAGACGGAGAATACATACTGGGCCACGATCTCCAGTGCTAACTAAGGCAGAGGAACCGTACTTCTAGCAAACCAAGTCAGGAAACAGTTACACATCTGTGATGGATCTCTGAAAGTGAGGGGCTTGGTGCATGAACATTCGGCTCAACTCAAGGCTTTTGCCCAATAAATTGGTAGAAGAGCTGACTCTTCCAGATCCATCTGGAGTAAATCGTTCCCCCCCCATGTTCTGATGATACTTGGAAAATTGACTAATTAGACTCAAACAGAAATAACCCCCTGAATGGTTGCGATTTGATTTTGCTTCTGGAAACTGATTATTTTAGACATTGTGGCTCCTGCCCACATTGGTGTTATGGCTTCCAAGAAGTTCTTTAGTGTTTGATTATGAGTTCCTTGATGTTGTTTATAAAAACCTGCCGCTTGAATGTTTTGTTAACAAAACACTGTCTGGGTTTTGAATCCAGAGAGTGGGGGCTGTAACAGACTGGTATCTCCCAAAACAATCTAATGAAAAAGCATTTCCTCCAAATCAAATTTGCCAGATGATTGACTCTATTATTTAAATTTTGTGTGGTTTTTGATACATTAGGAAGGGCGCCCTGAGAAACGTAAAGTTATGATTATTGTATCAAATTTGAAAATCCCTGTGCTGAGCAGATGCTAGCTGTTTTCTTCTATTTCCATAACTGCATTTAAAAGGCATTAAGTGTTGTGATTGTGGGGTTATTTTTGTTTGGTTCTTGTCATCAATTCGATATATAATATGATAAATTTCAAAGATATATTTTTATGGTATTGCACTGGGGAATGAGAAAGTTATTGTTTTCCATGGGACTCATTGAAAGGATGATGCCGTGTTAATGATAATAGCCTTTAGAAATGATCCACATTCAAGAACATTCCCATCCGAAGCTATGCCCCTTAAATCACTCTCTCAGCTTGTGCCATCATTTTAGGAAAACAGCACATTAACCTCCGTGACTACTATCATCACTAGCCTCATTTTTATCTGAACACTTATTCAGAGCCAACACAGCCCAGAATGTGGAATGACGTGGAACGTTTGGCCTCATTTTCTTAGCTAGCTTTACGAGGCTTCCATTACCTGCTAGGTTAAGACTCCTGTTAGCCACCAAGCCCTCAGTGGAAATTCCTAGGTCAGGCCATAAGACCTGGCGTCGTTATATTGAAACCCCAAAGCTTGAAGACTTCAAGCCTTGCCATTGTGGCACACACCAATTTTGTGGAAATGAGAAGGGACCAGAACAGTTGTTTTCATTAAGAAAATACACACACAGGGGTTTCTGGGTGAGTCAGTGGGTTGAGCGTCCAATTCTTGGTTTTGGCTCAGGTCGTGATCTCATGGGTCATAGGATCGAGCCCCACGTTGGGCCCTGCACTCAATGCAGAATCTGCTTGGGTTTCTCTGTCTCTACCTCTTTCCCCACTCATATTTTCTCTCTCTTTCTCTCAAATAAATAAATAAAAACTTAAACACACACACACACACACACACACACACAAGTGCAAATCTCCCCACCCCAAATCCCAAAAGGTCCATGAAAATAGGAAGGTGAGAACAGAATCCAAGAGATGTATAGGTTAAGGCAGCTGGTATGTCACTTATATTGGAAAGAAAGGAAGAAAAAGAAAACTTCCAATTAGGCACCCCAAATTCAATAAACAGGGACATGATAGGTGATGTCAATGACACAGGTAAGCCCCGTGCAAGAGGTGGATGTGATTAGGGACTGGAGAGGGCATTCCCAGTAAAAGGTCGTTTCTGTCTGCAGCAACAATTGTGGCCAGTAGCAACCCATCATGGGCAGATATTTGGAGTTTTAAAGAGAATCTCAAATTTCAATTTTCATAGGAAATCTAACTTTTTAAAAAAAATTATTTGACAGAGTGAGCAGGGGGAGGGGCTGAAGGAGAGGGAGAGAGAATCTCAAGCAGACTCCCCACTGAGTGCAGAGCTCAACGCAGAGCTCCACCCCAGGGCCCTGAGATCATGACCTGAGCCGAAATCAAGGGTCAGACGCTCAACTGAGCCACCCAGGTACCCCAGAAATCTAACTTTAAAATGTCTTAAAGATTGTGTGTGTGTGTGTGTGTGTGTGTGTGTGTGTGTGTGTGCATGTGTGCGCTGTGTGCATTCGTGTATAAATTTCATAAATGCAACGGGGGGGCATCATTATGTGATCTCCACTTTAAAGCAGACTTGGGCACAAGGTTTAAGAAAGTAGCTTTTCAACACAAGTATTATGAAAAATAAAGGTAAGACACTAGTGGCAAATAAAAGAAAATTAAGGGGGAGGGGGAGAAGTGCAATCAACATTGTCTTTGTAACCCCAGAGTCTCCTGAGACCACTAGGCTTTAGGGACCAATAACGTGGCAGGTGGCAGCCCCCACCACCATAATGGTAGGACTCCAGCCAGGCCTCCCCTCTTCCAGTTCTTTCTGGGAGCTGCTAGAGATAGTTCCCAGGTACGGGACCACATCAATTCCTGTTTCCCTCACTCCAGCCTGACTCACATCTGTGCAGAAAAGCCATCTCAGGGAGATGCATGGCCACTTCCCCTGCTTTGGAAGCTTTACCACAGATACCTCACCACCTCCACCAGTTAGTGCTCTGGAAATAGCAGAAAAGTGGAAAATATCCTCTTCCCAACCCTGGATCTTACATTATCATGGGCCTTCCCTGTCATGGATTCTGCCATCACCTTGCTCTCCCCCAAGGATCAGGTTGAGCTACACTATTACGCCGATGTTGCAGAGAGTCCCAGCTGAGCCCAACCAGAGTTGCCTCTGTTGGCACATGAAATGCAAGGGGGTGTTTGTTTTGGACAAAAGGGGGAAGGAAGGTGATCCTTGAGCACGTGGGAGGGACAGAGAGAGGAGGAGTCTCCATGTGACCCTCACAGGGTAGGGGGTGCTGGCAATGACATCTGTTAGCACATACTAAGCGTAAAACACACTTGGCACTTTGCATCTATTTTCTTGCTCAATCTTCATATCAACCCAACTGATACTGTAATCTTTATTACTTGGATGAGACTCAGAGAGCTTGATAAACTCAGATAATTTATGTGCTGGAGGTGGAGCTGGGATCCTGGCCAGACAGCTCTTTCCACCCCCACACACTATGCCTCCAGAAGAAAGAGGTCAAGGATTGCTTTACCTTGAGCAAGTGAGACCTCAAACTCAAGCCTCCTGAATTTTGGGTAGCGTATTGCAAAAGGAATACTAACACGTCATAGGGTCTACAGAGAAGAGAAATCAAGAGACTCAAAATTAAGCCTTCTGAGGACTGGCTGGGGTAAATGACAACTTTAAACCTGAGAGTCAGAAGATTTAACGGAAAAGAAAAGAATGAGATCGTTTTCTCCAATTACTTGCAGGGGGGATGCGTTGCCAATGTGGTTATAGAGTATGCATGAATGGTAGTTAGAGGGAAACCTTGTAGTTTTGTTTTTTCTTTTATGAAGGGAGTTACTTGCACGAGCAGTGGGTTTCACACCCAGAAGGCATTCGAGAGAGTCCAGTGTACTACTTTTCAGGAGTGTTTTTGGAACAATTTCTCAAAACGTGGTCCCTGGGCCAGCATTATCACCATCATCACCTGAGGCCCTGTTAGAGATGCTGGCCCCTCCCCAGACCTGCTGAATCAGAAACCCTGGGGTTGGGGTCCAGCTGTCTTCATTTTAACAAAAGCAGACATTGCATTTTGTTGACAGTGATTCATGCTGAGTTTTGAGAACCACCACTGTACTATGTCTATCCTGCCCTCCAGATGCTACACTTCTCACCTCATCCTTATGTCATCAATGTTTATCACAGGCTTAGAACATGATAGGTACACCCTCCTTCATTGTTTGATGAACATATGACCTACCCCTGAAGGAGAACCCTTCCAGAGATATGATTCTCAAGTATGGTCTCTCAAGCACAACCCTCAAGATGGAATGCTTGTTAAAAATGCAAATTTTTAGGTCCCCACCCTACCCTACTACCACACATACATGTAAGGCATTCAAATTTCTAGAATAGAACCCAAGAACCTGTATTTTAATTACCTAAATAATTATACGTATGCCACTCTTTTTTTAAAAACATGTACATACTTCTGGAGTAGGTAATAAATACACCAACATGCCACAACAGTCAAAACATAGAAACGGGAATTCAAAGAAGAGTAAATCCTTCTAGCACCCTCTACCCACCCACCAGGTCTCCTTCTGCAACACAATGACAGGAAGTGGGGTTTGTTTTGTTTGTTTGTTTGTTTTTCATGGATCCTTTCAGAGGTTTTATACTTAAACAAGCATTTACATACACACAAACCCACGCACGCACACACGCACTCACTAAAAGGAATCATATTGTCTCTCTGTCCCTTGCTTTTTTTCTCTCAACCATATATCTAGAATCTACATTTACACAAATTCACCAAGTGATGCTGTTTAGTCCTGGTGGGAATGTAAGTTCGTGCAGCCACTATGGAAAACAGTATGGTGGATCATCTAAACATTAAATACAGAACCACTGTATGATCCAGTAATTCCACTTCCAGGTATATATTTAAGGGAAACAAGAACACTAATTCAAAAAGACATCAGCGGCCCCATGTTCCGCCTTGGTTATAACAGCTAAGACTTGGAAGCAGCCCAAGCGCAAACACATTTTTTGAAATTACTTTTGTGGAGTTTTGGACAGAAATTGAAAACTGTGTTTCTGTAAATAAGTTGTATATTCTTGAGACCCTTCTAAGTTAAATACAAGTTCATCCCATATCCAGGACCTCACAAGTTGTGAAGCAATAGGAACTGAATGAATGAGGTAATATTTACTTATTCATATATTAATTAATTAATATTAATTTATGCTTATTCTGAGATTCTTATTCCACATCTCTGTCATGTGTCTCCCTTGAGTAAAGTAAAAAGCCACTTCTGGGAAGAGAATGGGTCTTTTCTTTCTGTTCCTACATACCCAACACTTAGGGTAATAGCGCCTAGCACATGGTTAACACTCAGTAGGGCGCCTGGGTGGCTCAGATGGTTAAGCGTCTGCCTTCGGCTCGGGTCATGATCCCAGGGTCCTGGGATCGAGTCCCGCATCGGGCTACCTGCTCCTTGGGAGCCTGCTTCTCTCTCTCCCTCTCTCTCTCTCTCTCTCCCCCGCTCTGTCTCTCATGAATAAATAAATAAAATCTTTAAAAAAAAAAACAACACTCAGTAAATAACCATTGAGGGAATGAGTATAGTTTATGTGGCTGGGTATAAGCAAGATTGCCTGAGTTGTATGGACCTTTTGGCCCAGCATAGTCCCAAGTACTGAAGTTCAGGGGGCTTGTGCGGGAAACAGAAGATTTAAGCTTCTGTGCCTAGCTTCACACCTGATGCTTTGCAGGGTAGTTGATAGCAGTTGAGGCCAGTGAGTCAGCAGATGCATGCTGAAGGACTTCTTTAGTTCAAAGGTAGGCTGCTTGCAATCAAAGGCTGTAGCAACCTAACAGAGCAAACAAGCAAACAAAATCCATAAAACCAGCAAATAAAACCATCCTCCAGCCAGCCAGTCCCTCAGGGCAAACATCAGCTCCAACTCCTACAGGACTTCCTGCCTTCCCAGCATGGATTCATAACTCCCTGATCTCCCAACTGATATAAGACAAACATCTAATTTTCTAAATGTAGGCAGGTTATCTTCACTATTAATTTAAAAAAAAAAAAGGAAGGCAAACAGAACTTATGAAAAATATGTTTTTCCTGTAATTTATCCTCCCTAAAAGGCAGATATTGAACTTAAAAGACCCTCTGTGAAGCTTGAGAGTACCAGCTAGGTCCTCCCAGGGCTTTTTAAAGACAAAAAAACAAGTCGGGGTTATTAAGGGGTAGAGCCTCGAGCTGTCGTGTAAGACAAGGGTGTGTTAGGAATAGGAGTAAATGACCGTGGAACTGTTGGAGTCTAGAAGACAAGGAGGTATAAATAGCTGAATCAAAGGATGCCTATTCTAAGCTGTACTTTTGCTGGGCATTCCATGGGAGAACAGTGCCTGGGGCAGCCCCGCTGGATCGGGGCGGGGGGGAGGGAACCGAGAGTGGACCAAGCCAGCAAGTGGACCACACTCTCTGCTGTCTGATTTTTTTGCTTTGCAGGCATGCCACATCCATCCCAGTGCCTCCGCCTGCAAGAATGGACTAGAGATAAAATGCAGATAGGGTATCCCTCAGGGGTAGTAGGACCCAGAGGCTTAATGACAGTGTGGACACAAAAGGACTGCAGTGGATAAAACCAACTAAACCTTGGTGAAAATCAAATTTCCAATAGTAAGAGTCAAAATGATATTGTACTAAGATGCTTTTTAAAAAAAAAAAAAATCCCTAGGGCGCCTGGGTGGCTGAGTTGGTTGAACTTCCCACTCTTGATTTCGGCTCTGGTCATGATCTCAGGGTCCTGGGATCGAGCCCCGCATCGGGCTCTGTGCTCAGCACGGAGTCTGCTTGAGATTCTCTCTCTCCCTCTGCCCCTCCCCCCTCTCACTTGTGCTCTCTCTCTCTCAAATAAATAAAGAAATCTTTTTTAAAAAGTCTCCAAAAATATTCCATGGATGACTTTTACGCCTCCACAATGTCTCTGTTATGGAGTGGAAAAGTATTTGCTTTCCTTTGATGGATTCCCAGAGTTCTGCCTCTGTGCCTCAAATTAACTTTCTGACTTGCAATTCAATTCAACTCAATTCAACTTAACTCCATTCAACAGATATTCGGTCATCACCTGGTACAGCCAAGACACTATGTTAAGCACTTTGAAGATGCACAAATGTGGAAGGCGAGAGACTTAAGTATTAGTGATAGAAAGGATCTTAGAAGTCATTCATTAATTCATTCACATAGATACTGAATCACCACTATGTAACTAGCCTTGTGTCTCCTAGAACACCCAGGAGATAGCAGTAAGCCACAACAGGCAAGTCTCTGGTTCCCATGATCCAAGGGTACCTGAAGAGCTGGTAAGGTGCCAGTGCTGGGACGTTACACCACCCTGAAGATTCTGATTCGGTCAGCTTTCATAGAATCATGGCAATGAGGGTATTTCTGATGTATATTCAGGGTTGGAACCAGTAATGCAGTAATGTAACACCACTTTGCCATCAATTTGTGGACACCGGGGATCAGAAAGAAGTCGTGATGATCCCAAGGATACATTTTGATTATGTGGGGACGTGCTGGGACATTGAATGTCATACTACCCTACCCCATGTTCTGGGAAGTAATAAGATATGTACAAAATGACCATTAAAACAGGTAAAATGTGACAAGGGCTCTAGGAAAGGTGCAGAGTACATGAGGCTATAGAGGGAGAGCCCACTTCTAGGGTGGTGTTCAAAGATGCCAGATCCAAGGACCCTAAGATGACAAGGATTATGTAATTGTTTAATTCCCAAAGTATGAGGTCTCCAACTCTGTTCTTCTTTCGCAAGACTGTTTTGGCTAGTCAGGGTCCTTTGCGATTCTATATGGGTTTTACGACTGACTCATTTCTGGAAGAAAGGAAAGGTCACAGGGATTTTGATAGGAATTGCATTGAATCTATGGGTTGCTTTGGAGCATACTGCCATCTAGATAGTATGAAGTGTTGTAATCCATAAACAAGGATGTTTTCCAATTAGTTAGGTCTTACTTCATTTCAGCAGTGCTTTTGATCATTTTCAGTGTGTATGTCTTACCCCCTTGGTTAAATGCATTTCTAAGTATTTTATTCTTTTTGATGCAAATGAAATTGTTTTCTTAATTTCCTTTTTGGATAGTTTGTTGCTAGTTCATTGTTAGATAATTCATGCCCAATTTGGCATGTTAATCTTATATCCTGCAACCTTGCTCTATTCATTTACTAGCGATAAGGGGTTTAAAAAATAAATTCTCTAGGATTTTATGTGTATAAGATCATGTCATCTGAGAACAGTTATGCTTTTTCCTTCCAATTTGGGTGCTTTTATTTCTTTTTCTTCCCAAATTGCTCTGACTAGACCATCTAGTATTATGTTCAGTGAAGTGGCAAGAGTACATGTTCTTGTCTTATTTCTGATCTTAGAGGAACAGCTTTCAGCCTTTCACCATGAAGTATGATTTTTTTTTTCCATAAATGTCCTTTACCAAGTGGAGGAAATTGTCTTCTGTTCCTGTTTCTGAGGGTTTCATCATGAAAAGATGTTGGATTTTGTCAATGGTGTTTCTTCATCAGTTGAGAAAACCTTTTGGTTTCTCTCTCTTTTCTATTAATGTGCACGTTGTATTGGCTGATTTTGATATGTTAAACCAGCACGGCATTCCTGGAATAAATCCCACTTGGTCATGGTATATAATCCTTTTAATAGGCTGCGGGATTTGGAGGGATTCTTTCTTAAGTAATTAAATTAATCTAGTACATAAAGGGGCTCCCAGTTAGATTCCTAGGGTTGGGAGCACACCATCTAAGGAGAAAGATGGCAAATATTACCTCCTACACGGGTGTAGGGATAGCAAGCAGAGAAATTAGAAAAGAAAATGCAGACTTTCTTCTTATTGACTTGAAGAAGGCTCGGGAAAGACTCTGTAAAGGCCTTAAGTTGCCCCAAAAGAGGGCTGACACAGGGTGAAGCTTCGAAATCCCCGGTGAGTGCCCTGGTTCATATACCCTGGTTCATATACCCTGAACAGGATCTGGGCAGTAGATTATAGTGAAGTGAAAATAAGTAGAATAATTTCCAGTGCTCTAATGATAATTTTATGATTAACTCATATTCCTGTTATTTATTGATGCCTAACAAACCCCTCCGAAATGTAGGGCTCATTATAAAGGCAATGGTGCTATTATCTCTGGCAGTTTCTGAGGGTTAGGAATTTGGAGAGGGTTCAGACAGGCATTGTGGGGTTGAAGTCTCTCGTGTCAGTCAAACGGGCTTCTGGATCTCTCTCTCTCTCTCTTTCTCTCTCTCTCTCCTCATCTAGCCTCAGGACTTCTCTGTGTGCTTTTTCTACACTGGCCACCTTGGGTGTCATCAGAGTGGGAAGATTTTGTGCGTGACTTAGCGCAAGCTTGAGTGCTCCAGGGCCCCAGGCTAAAGCCTCGTGTCTCTTGTGACCAGCTTCCAGAGCCATCCAGCCTCGCTTTTCCCACAGCCTGTGGGTTGACCCAGCTCTCAGGTGGGCCAGATTCAAGAGAGGGGACGCAGCTCCCACCTTGCGTGCCAGGCGAGTCAAAAGCTTGCAGAGGGGTTTTCAAACTGCCACACTTTCCTTGGCTGGTTACTTGAATGGCATTTTATTTCATTGATAGGAAAATGTAGTCCCCTGAAACTGCAGCACAGACCGTGTCATCTGGCCCACAGAGCTCACGGCAAAGTGCAAGTGTTCAGTCAGTGGCCAGCAGAATGTTCGAGAACAAGCCATCAGCCCCTTGAGTCCTGCCTTTGCCCTACACGTCTCAACTGAGAGTTTCACAGACTACCACGGACCACCGACACAGATGTATAGAGCCCATCTTCCAGAAAACTGCGTTCCATTTTTCTTTCTGTGAAGTTGCAGAAATGATCATAAAAATGCCATAGAATCAAGACCCTCACTGTCCCTGTGGCTGACACTTCCTTGCTGTTCTCATTGCATGAGCCATTTCCCCTGCTCCACCGAGCACAGAGCAAACAGCTGGTTAGCCCTTAAATGAACGTGGTGGTACTAGAATGATGTGCTGTGCATGTGCAGAGGAGGTCTCACTGTATAAATAAAAGATTGCTCATTTATTTATGAGGCAAAAATCCATTGTGCATTCAGCAGAAGGAATCAGCCATTACTTAGTCAGAACTCCCTGTCTCCAGGTATGGCTTTTCGTGTAGATGAAGCACATCAGCTCTTACGACTTCAAAGCATATGATTTTCTCTTTGATTGTGGTGGATGTTCCCTCTCAAAGTGGGTGGCATTGTGGTAACCTGTACATTTGATAAAAGGACTTCTAGTTGATTATACCAGTTTACCCGAACCTTCCATTGCCGTGTCGTCAAACACCCACGAGTTATGACAGATGGGCTGTCTCGGGAGTTGGCTCATTCACTGGTCTACAGCTTCCCTTCCCCGACCCCCCCGAGTAGAATGACTACCTCACAAAAAATCAGTAACTGTGTCCTGGGAGCCCACATCTTCACAGGCATCGCTGACTTATCCTCACTCTAGGGAGGGCACGATGCGGGCAACGACGTTATTTCTCGGGTGTGTTTTGTGGCCCTTCAACTGCCTTTCCTTCACATGAATTCTGGATCCATCACCTCACATGGCCAGATCGGACAATCTGGTTTATGCAGACTGTGTGGAAACTGTAAATAGTGGAAACAGAGATGTTTGTCTCCTACCATGCAAGTACCCCTGGGGGGAAGGGGGAGGGCTCCTTGGCCCGCCGATCGGTGCGCAGCAGTCCCTTGGTTGTGACCAAGGGGAGATCCATGGTGTCACCAGGAATTCTTCCTCTCCCGGCCAGCTCTCAATGGCTTCCTTCATGCAGATGGTGTGAAGGTCCTGTCATTTAAGGTTTGCGTGACTGGCTGGCAAAGATTCTGAGCTGACACAGCTTCGAGGCATTTAGCAGCACCCGTTAGCAAAAGGCAACATTCGGGTTCCTTACCCAGCACCTCCAGGGAGCTAGTCTGCTCTTGGACCTCCTGTGCTGGTTTGAGGCCCCCCAGGTGTGGTCTCCATAAAGTGCATGGCTCCCATTTCCCTTTGGCTGAGCCTACTGAGTGGAGAATGGTGGGCTAAGAGCCTTGAGATCCACTTTGGTTGCACCGCAGCGTGTGTGCTGAAACCATGCTCTCCTCAAGCTGCCCACGGCTGATGATTGGGTACAGGGGCGGGAGAGGAAGGTAGATGGAGGCTGGTCACTTCTCCCTGACGTGGAGCTCCTCCGATGGGAGCCTGTGCTCTAGGTTTCCCATCAGAGAGGCTTTCTCAGGGCTTCAGTGCAGTTTGAGGTTCTTTCTACCCATTCTCCTTTGGCAAAGGTCTCCCCTTCACTGAAAGATGAACAGGCATCCCATCCCACTCACCCCCAGAAAATCTCTCCTTCTGTTCCATTTTAGTGTCTGCTTTCCAGACAACCTGAACTGACAGACTTGATTTCCAAATTTCCTCTTCGTTCTTACTCTCATTCATCATTCTCCTCCAGGCTCCTGGCCACACATCCTATATCCGCCCACGCAATAGCTAGCTCTATTTCCTTGTTTTCTTTTCGAGTTGCAGATCAGAAAGAAATACATATCCCACCTAGCTAAGCCTAAATCATGAACACATGCAAAACAACTGGTTTGCCTTCCTGGTCACTATTCTGTGTAGGGTAGACCTTGGTACTCCTTCCTCCACCCCCTCATAGGACAGAGGGACCCTTCTAATGAAGCCAAGAAAACAGTAAAAATCAAGTTGGACTTTGTAAAAAATAGGTGAAACACTCATAGGCTGCTGCTGTATCTAAATTTTACCTGATCAGATTTTATTCATCTTTATATTAATCATTACCAGCACCTGGAGTCATTCTAATATAGTTGTAGTCATTGGTGAATCATGACCCTACAAAATTTATGTCTGCTCTTCCCCCCTTACCACACACATACACACACACACACACACACACACACACACACACACACACACACACTCCTCTTTACATAATCCCTCAGGCACCTCCTGGTACCCAGTGACTTCCAGCTTCCTTCTGGCATTTTCTAACACCTTGACCACTGTGCACAAATCAGAACTCTAACCACCCAGATGTGTTCTTGGTGCTCATTTAAAATCCATTTTAAAACCCTTATTCCGTGAGTGCCCATTATTCCAGCTGCCAGAAATCTGACTAAACTCAAAGTGGGAAGAGAATTTCGATGGAAATTGGGAGGCTGCCTTTAACTAGCTGAAGATTTTGGATAAAGAGTTTCATTTCCCTTGGCTTCCAATTTCTCAACTAGTTTATAATGCCTATTGTAAATTGAAAGCATTTTCTGAGAAATGAATTCATACTACAATATGAATGGTTAAAATTTTGTTTTACATTTTTTGGGATATATATATATATTTATTTAAATAGATAAATATAAGTATAGAAAATTTGTATGTTTTTTTTTAAGTAGGCTCCATGCCCAGCATGGAGCCCAATGTAGGGCTTGAACTCACAACCCTGAGATCAAGACCTGAGCTGAAATCAAGAGTTGGATGCTTAACCGACTGAGCCAGTTAGGCATATATATATGCACATATATATATATTTAAAGATTTATTTATTTATTTATTTATTTATTTATTTATTTATTTATTTTAGAGAGAGAGAATGTGCAGGGAGGTGGGCAGAGGGAGAGGGAGAGAGAGAATCTCAAGCAGACGCCCCGTTGAGCAGGGAGCCCAACACAGGGCTCAATCCCATGACCCTGAGATCATGACCTGAGCCGAAATCGAGAGTCAGAAGCTTAACCAACTGAGCCACCCAGGTGCCCCTTTTTATACATATTTTAAAAGGTACCTATAAATCCAGTTACATTCAGCCTGTTGACGGGAATGAGGGATGTCCAGTAGTGTTGAGGTCATACTGGGAAGATTAAAAAAAGTGATTTTCCTGGCACCAAAGTATATCCATCGCTGCCTCACCACACGCACTCACACACACCACCCTTCCCAACCACCCACTCATACATCACTTGAGAATCACATTTTCACTTGCTCTGAAACGGGCAATGGTCTTGTTGACGCACTTGGACAAGTTTGCTGACTCCTGTATTAGATGTTCGTCCTTTGGTTGTCCATCAAGGCTCACAACGGATGTCCTGACAATGAAAGACAGAAATACTAACATGGAAGGGGGTTGAAATACAGGACTAAACCTTGGTTATTTACACCTAACCACTCCAAAGTTCTAAGAGAAAGGAAAACTGGCAGAAACCTCCATATTTCTTTTCCCCACCAGGAGGAAGAGACCCTGAAATCCCACACCTTGGACAAATGGATCTTGCCTCCTCCCCATCAGCTTTAAGTACTATAATTTACTAGGATGACAGACAGCCTGAGACTCTTCAAATGTTCCTAAGTAAAATGTGCTGTGGGAAGACTGCCACCACCCCACCCCACATTCTGAGAGACTGCAAGAGAAATGCAGAGCCTATTTATCTCTTGTCCAAAGTTTTTGACAGGATCCTTATTTTTCAGGTTCTTTTTAGTCTGAGAATATAGGCAATAGATGGCAGACTGTTCTCCTAAATATTCCTGAGGGCCCCATGGAGTCACCAGAGTGGCAGCCTCAGGACAGGCAATGAAATGTGGGAAGCTTATTGCATCCCACTGATCAAAAGGACCATATAATATGGGATAACATTTTGAAGTATTAGCCAAAGGTTTTCCCTCACTTTTCTTTACTCTGTGATACTTCTTGTAACCGGACAGATAGAACATTCCACTTTCATGTCTCAGGAAGGGAATATTTCAGCAGACCAAAACTGACTTTTGAAACTCCGGGCAGGAACAGTGGTCTTCAGAAAAAAAAAGATTTTTAAGTCACAAGGACCCCAAAATGATGAGTTTCAGGGGCATGCATGGTACAGCAAATGTTCTCATAAACATCTCTGCAATGAAAGAATAGATGAAGAATGGGCTATCCTGCATATACACTGGGCATGTTTCATAGGCTGGGAGGAAAGAGGGAACTGGAGGTGAGGGAGAAGTTACAGACCGATTAGGAGCTCACCTGCCTCACTCCCTACCCACCTAGTCCTCAGGCGAGGTCAGCGTGACGACACCTCTGGCTGGGTTGGGAGGAGTAAGGCAGCACCATTTTGACTCCATTCCCTGTGGAGCCTGGGAAGATAACAGCCCTGTTCTCTGGCACCCAGGACAGCAATGGGGCTGTCTGTAGTGTGTGTCCCCAGTACTTAGAGTCCTTGAGCCTTAAGAATGGGACTGGAGAATAGCTGAATGTTTGCCTTGCACCCTCCAGTGAACCACAGCCAATACTGAAGGGAAGCCACATCGCTGTATGAGAAGAGGCCTTTTGGCTGGGACAAGAAAGATGAAACAACAAGTTAAATGTCCACGTAACTGCAGGAATGATGAGAACAAGGTCAGCTCAATGAATTCCAGCAGTGATGGACAACCTAGGGCCAGACGCTCGCCCCCCCAAAGACCCCCATTCACACAGACACACTGCCACACACACTCACAGGTGTGGACACACACCTGCCTTGCCACTTGGTAAGAAACTGAGTTACAACCATACAGGAACTAGGGTAATCCTAAAATTCACATGTTCCAAAACTCGCTTCTTGCGTTCTACACATCATTTTAGGATTCTGGGGCTATACAGAGGTGTAAATGAAATTTAGCTTCTACACCCAGTGGCATAGGATCCTAAAAGAGAAAATAGGATTAGCTACAGAAAACAAAGTCACATTTCTTGCAAAGGTGAGTTTGTGACCTGAGATTAGGATTAGGATTCATTCCTCCTCGGGGACCTCAGAGGTGTGGCAGGAGTCAGGAGGCACAATGGGAGGGACATTGACAATTTTGCTCTGGTGTCCTTAGCTTGAGAGCCTTATCATGCCAGCCTGATGTACAATCTGCTTCAGTTCTCTCAGCAGGCAACTTTCTGGTAGTTTAACCTCAGAGCAAGAAAGAAGAACCACCTTGATAGGTGGTTCAAAATAGAAGCAGAAGCTCTGGGACTAAATTAGATTTCTTAGGCCTAGACTCTTGATCTTGCCTCTTCGCCCAACACTCACCCTCATGTAGTTTGTGTATCAGCGTTTCCAGAAGGACTTGTCTTCTGGCCCAGATGCTGTTATTCCAAGTGCCCAGCCTCTAGCTACTAAGCTACCAGCTACCCTAGTTAATAAGTCCCTAGCTCCCTGAGGCTGATGGAATATGGCCAACTCTGTTTTGATGGAAACCATATGTTTGTAACTTCATGTCAGTGTCAGATGGCAAGACATGGAGTAGAAGCTATGGTTTCTTGTTCCAAGGAGTATTTGCTTGCCTTAGGCTCAGCAAGATCAGTCCTGTAGGCTGCTGGGATAACTCAGCATTCCCTACTCCATACAAAAACCCTTTTGCTAGCCTTGCATTTTCTCTTGGTGCTTCCAGACAAGGAGTCAGACCAGTCAGCTCAAAACTGAAGCAGTTCACGCATCATGTCACCCACCCCGACATTGCTGCCTCCAGGAAAATGGTTCACCTAGAAGGCAGTGAGGATAAATCTGGGCTTTGTTCATTATGGGGGCGGAAAATACTAGTCACAAAACTCTAAAGCCACCCCGAGTGCCTGTGGTTGATTATAAACAAAGAGGAGGGCCTGAAATGGGCAGAGTCTAGGGTCAGGACCACCATCTTGGGCCTGAGCAGAGGAGGCCATAAAGACTCCTATTGTTTACACTGGGTCTCTCTGATGCCCAATCAGGAAGCCCCCTTCACAAACAGTCACCTCTGCCAGCCCTGGGGGAGCAGGGGAATACATTCGCCCAGCCTTTGGTCTGTGTTTAGACTCATGCCACACTGAATTTCATCTGGGAGGAAAAGCTGTTTCAGATGACCGTGAATAGCAGCTTTCATCAGCTGTCACTTCCCATTATGGCCAGCATGACATGGAAATGTACTAGGGGCTGCTGGAGGTCTGGAACAGGAGCAGCTCTTTCTATTCCAAACATTGATTGACTTCATTTATCCTTTTAAAAAAGTTAATTAGTCCATTTGGCTTTTTGTTCCCCCTCTCACTTAGGTTCTTCTGACTCTTTGGGGCAGACAAACTTGGTACCTTAGGCTGGCTCTGGGTAAAACTACGATGCCAACCGAGCCAATCCAGATGATTTCTAGAGCTCCATTCCATGTTCTTTTCCTGGGAGCAATCAGCTGCATCCCACTTTCTTCATCTGGCCTTGACCTCAAAGAAATAGGATGCATTTTCTGTATTTGGAGAAATAGGATAATGCTTTTGTGGCACATGTTCTGTCTTATATTTTTTGTTCAGAGTAGTTGTTCAGGCTTACTTCAGTGGCATTTGATAAAACAGCTCTCTTAAAAAAAGAAAGAGGAAGGGAGGAAGGAAGGAAGGAAGGAAGGAAGGAAGGAAGGAAGGAAGGAAGGAAGGAAGGAAGACAGGCCATATTTGTAGTGTTTGCCAATTTCCACACTCATGGAACACTCCCACCATAGTTGATTTCAAGCTACCAGCATGATATCACTGAATGCAGAGCCCATAAAGGTGGGAAGAGATGCAAAGAATTGCCTCCAGTGAGCCAACAGGAGTCAGCACCAGCACAGCCCATGAACCTGTTAGTTAGTTATACAAAGCTGTGTGATGGGCACAGGCAAAGAACTTCTTCTTGACTTGTATTCTTCAAGCCAGCACAGATAACAAAAGCTCTTAATCCAGGGGCAGGGATGGGAGGAAGTGGGGTGTGACTGGCTGTAGTCCAAACTACCTGACATAATGGGTTTTACTCCAGCCTGAGAGCAAAGAGGTAAGAGGAACCATTCATTGACCATTCAAGATGTTGACTCGGGCAATGGGGAACAGGCCAAGCTCTCCTGTCTTGACCCCCAAACTCCCGCTTAGGCTTCCCCATACCATGAAGAAACAGAGAATTGGGAACCAACCCTTATTCATCTAGCCTCGGAAAAAAAAATCACCCGATCATCTTGTGCTGGGCAGGCAGGAGAATGAATCTAACTGCCTTTGAGGAAAAAATGATCCTCACTAGTCATTTTCTATATAAGTTGCTATGGCCAAAGTAAACTCACATGAAGCATCTGGACTTCCCTGCTCATTGCTGATTAAGGTTTCGTGCTTGATTCACAGCAACTGTATATGGGGCAGGGCCAATGGAACTCAGTGGCCTCTGGGGTGATCCAGGACAAATACTGCCCAGTTGGGGGTCCTTATACAGCCTGGTGGCAAAATGACCCAATTGGGTCCTTTCTGGGAAAACATAGAAATGTAAAGTAAACACAGAAGATTTGAGTCATTTGCCCTCAGTCGTTCCTCTATGAAGTGTGAGAAGGTGCTCTTGTGGGTTCTTTGTGAGATGGGGTGCATATCCAGTGCAGTAATGGCCATAACCAGGCTCTCTTTCCTCGTGTCCTTCATCACAGTTTCCGTGTCTGTCTCTCTCCCAGAGTGAAACCAGTCCCGTGCTTAAGGAAACTGCAATCTAGGAATGTAAGTTTTATATATAACTAGTATATAAATAACAGCATAGAACTCATCCCCAAAGTGTCCGCTGAAGGCGTGGGAGTGGGGGAGAAGAGCTTAAATTACGGAATGATTGGGGAAGAGATTATGGAAGACACAGCATTGCAACCTGGCCTAAAAGGGTTCACAGTAGGAAGACCTGCAGAGAAATTAGGAGGTGGGGAGAACAAGAGAACATTCCAGAAAGCATGAGCCAGTGGATGAGAGGGAGGCATGGACAGTAAAATGCGGCACAGGAAAAGAAGAAAGGAATCACAAAAAGGAACATCAAAAAAATCATAATCCAGACTGGATCATGGGAAGACAAATAATGAGCTAATGAAAATTTCTGAGCAGGAGGGAGTCCCTCTAAGAATGTCTGGAAGATTACTGTGGTGATAGTGTGAAGCCAGGAACATAAAAGCAACAAGATCCTATTTCGCCCAGAAACAATCTGACGCTGAAACTTTTTCTGATCAGGATGCCATTTGTATTAAAAGATGACCACAGATAGGCTATCTGGCATCGATGAAAGGGATACGAGAGATGTGGAATGCTAGCTCTAGAGGTAAGTTAACCCAGTGTGGACATCTTGCCAGACCTTGGGTAACTGCCATGGGGGAAATGTGGTCCCTACGGCAGTATGAATGAGGTATGGGTAATCAAAGGAAGTGGAGATAATAGGATTCACTCATTAAATTGTTCTTTTGGGTTTTCTTTATAAAAGTGCCGTCTCCAGAGGAAACGATACCCCTTCTCTTATCAACCTTCTCTCCCAAGAACATGATTTGGAAGAAACACAATAGATTCATCAGACGGTTGCTACAAAAAGTAATATAAAACCATCTAGCACCGTAACTATAGGAACTGCTTAGAAATGCTTTCCAAATATGACTCATTTGACTTTGAAACTCCAAGTACAAAGTCCTCTGTGGTAAGGTACCTGTCATATTAAAGGGGTGGTGGAGCAATGGGCTATGAATAAAGGCTCTGGAGCCGGACTGTCTAGTTTCCTATCACTTGAGTCCTTTGAAAACTTAAACAAGCACTGAGCTACTCAATGACTCAGTTTCCTCTTCCAGAAACTCATGTTGAGGTGCTGCGAATACTAAGTGAATCCACATGTGAACTTAGAATAGAACCTAACACATAATAAGCACTTAATAAATATTAGCCAGTGATACCTACCAACTTCTCTTTACTGAATGTTTACCTTTGTTTATATCAGTTGGACATTTGTTAATGTCCTGTAACATCCAGAATGGAGGCGGGCCATGTTCACACCTCCAGATTCTACCTGTAGCAATGCATTCCCTGGTGCTCGTAAGAGAAATTGTCTAAATGATGCCCATTTTTGTCTATGGACAATAAGGGCTTTTAATTGCTCTCTGTCAAAGTAATCCTTGGATGTCTTTCTGGAGCCTTTAGACTCCCAGAAGGTCTGAATTGCTCTAGACCACGGAGCATGCCCTTTATTCCCCTATGCTGAGCAAAGCTAAATTCCCCCCCATCCCCGGGGGGATGGGAAGATGGAATGGGAATTCATCTGGAAGCACATTATTTAACAGGAGCATAAAGAATTCCTGAGTCTTTACCGCTTTCTTCCAAGAACATGTCTCCTTTATGGTCTGAGTAGGCTTTTTAGGGCAGCTAGAGCCTGCCTGCCTTCCTTCCTTCCTTCCTTCCTTCCTTCCTTCCTTCCTTCCTTCTTTCCTTCCTTCTTTGTTTCTTTCTCTTCTTCTCCTCCGCCTTTTCTTCCCCCTCCTCCCCTTCTTCCTCTTTCTCCTCCTTCTTCTTTTACAATTTTAGGTCACCTCCAACATCTATAACAGGGTTTTAAACAAAACTTTAAAGATGCTTCATTTTGTGCTGGTGTGCATTACTGAGTGTGAGAAACATGAGGAGATCTAGAGAGTTTTGTGCCCCCAGCTCCATTGCTACTGGATGACCCAACAACATGCCTGTGGAAGAAATTTGGGTCTCTTTACTCACCCCCCAATTCCCAGTACTTTCTATTCTGGAGCTGATTTTACTCCAGGATAATATGTATATTTGCCCTCCTCTCTCGCTCTCTCTTAAGCCAATGTGAATATGCAGTTTGTGAGAAGACTTCATTTTATCTATTTGTTCCTCACTCAAAATTTGCTATCTCTCACTTATCCTCAGAACCTCCTAACTCAATCCAGCTTTCTTCAAAAATGCCTGCCAATTAAAATTAACAAGTCAGGAAATGACAGATGTTGGCGGGGATGCAGAGAAAGGGGAACCCTCCTACACTGTTGGTGGGAATGCAAGCTGGTGCAACCACTCTGGAAAACAGTATGGAGGTTCCTCAAACAGTTGAAATTAGAGCTACCCTACGATCCAGCAATTGCACTACTGGGTATTTACCATAAAGATACAAATGCAGGGATCCGAAAGGGTACGTGCACCACAATGTTTATAGCAGCAATGTCCACAATAGCCAAACTGTGGAAAGAGCCAAGATGTCCATCGACAGATGAATGGATAAAGAAGATGTGGTATATATACACAATGGAATATTATGCAGCCATCAAAAGGAATGAGATCTTGCCATTTGCAAGGACGTGGATAGAACTGGAGGGTATTATGCTGAGCGAAATAAGTTAATCAGAGAAAGACATGTATCATACGACCTCACTGATATGAGGAATTCTTAATCTCAGGAAACAAACTGAGGGTTGCTGGAGTGGTGGGGGGTGGGAGGGATGGGGTGGCTGGGTGATAGACATTGGGGAGGGTATGTGCTATGGTGAGCACTGTGAAGTGTGCAAGATCTGTTGAATCACAGATCTGTACCTCTGAAACAAGTAATACATTATATGTTAAAATAAAAGAAAAAGAAGATAGCAGGAGGGGAAGAATGAAGGGGGGGAAATCAGAGGGGGGAGAACCATGAGAGACTATGGACTCTGAAAAACAAACTGAGGGTTCTAGAGGGGAGGGGCATGGGGGGATGGGTTAGCCTGGTGATGGGTATTAAAGAGGGCACGTTCTGCGTGGAGCACTGGGTGTTATGCACAAACAATGAATCATGGATCACTACATCAAAAACTAATGATGTAATGTATGGTGATTAACATAACATAATAAAAAAATGCCTGCCATTCTCCCAATTTTAAGATAAATAAGTCATGGTGATATAATGCACAGCATGGTGACTATAGTTAACAATAGTGTATGATAGATCTTAAAAGTTCTCATCACAAGAAAACAAATTGGGACGATGAGTGTTAACTAGACTTAGTATGGTGATTTCTTCACAATATATACATTTATTGAATCATTATGTTATACACCTTAAACTAATGCAAAGTTATATGTCAATTATATATCACTAAAACTGGGGGGGTGGGAATTAAATGTCATTCTCCATTATAGGGAAAAATGAGCTGAAGAGTATTTTCTTCCAGAAATTCCCCATAGTCCAAAGTAAGTATTTTAGAGAAAACAATAACTCATTCCTTTCTTTTCCATACAGTTTCCTAAGTATGGTTTTCAAAAAGACCAAATCAATAGGTGTGCCATGGTTAATTCACAGGGTGGGAGGCAGGCTTGCGTGTGTGGAATGCCAAATGGGATAGGAGCAAAAACAATGGGTTATAGGGTTCTCTTCTCCCCCCTAACCCCTGCCCCATGCAGATAGGATTTCTGAAGAATATAGAATTTGGGGACACTCCTTCTAATAGCTTCTCTGACTTCATTTGGCAATTTCCCCTGGCAATGCATAGTGATGTGGACAACTGTACATGGCCAGTTCCTAGTAGGTTGTCAGAATACCATTGGAAAATTGCTCTGGCCATCCATTACCCCTCTCACTGCCCTTCCCCAGAGGTTAGAATGCCTTTCTAAGTTCCATTACCTTCTGAAATGCTAGCAGGTGCAGGGTGATACTCAGATGCATCGGATCCATGGGTATAGGCCACACAGTTTGATGAGATGATGGAGGGGGGAGAAAGGATTTTCATCAAATTAGATCGAAGTGTTTCTGGATTGAGACAGCCTGGAAAGAGAGAGAAGAGTTTCAAATTCTCTTCTAAGATGTGCTCTCCTCAAGGACTAAGTTCAAGTTCACTTGTTCCTCACTGTAAAAGGTCAGACCAGTCCATGTGTTTTTCTGCTTTTCTGTGCATATTTGGTACAGCATTATCTTGCTCCTGGAAGATAATTCATTTTTGCATCAATAAAGTTTATGAGCCAAAACAGAAGCAAAAACAACAACAAAAGAGGAGTTACTAGACAAGCATCCCAGGACCCCAGAGCATATCCAAAGAGATGCTTAAGAAAGGAGAGGACCCCCCACTAGGGGGAGTAGACCAGGCCCAGGACCACCAGGGACATTTTCCCCCAAGAGCAGAGGGGTGTTGGGAGCTGCGTCAGTACCCTAGGATTCTCCTACCTTCCCTGTTGAGCATCGTTCCCTGTCACGGACCGCAGGGCATCTCCAGTTTATGCAAACTGAAATAGCCTCTGAAGACATTACTGATATAGTTGCACATTATTTGGAAAAAATGAATTGAAAAGCCAAATTTCAAAAAATCACAGGAGAAATCAAGTGAAGAACCACATCGCTCCGAATGCCCACACGTATCATCACCGTACCGACGAGCAGCCCTGTTTCATCTGTAAACAGACATTCTTGGAACTTTCTGTCCACGTCCTTTGTGCTATGCTGTCATTTCTGTGCCTGGAAATTTCTAAAGTCATACTGGTAAAGGGTGTTCCTCCGTTTTGGCATGCATTATAGGTATAACCCCAAATCCTTTTTAATCTCATGATGTCATCTGAACATTCATTAAGTAGTAGTACTAAGGCTATACCAAAAATCGCACGTGAAAATCAGTAGGTTTGGTATGAGTCTTAAATGGTACACACTGCTCTGAGAAAGGCCAAATAGGCCCTATGATATGTCATGCTGTTATTCAGAAAAAGAACTCTACAGAATATTCAATAGTACTGGGGGAGGACAGGAAACATGGCAACAAAACTGTTTTCAGTGATTGTAGATTTGTGGAATCCAAGGGTGTTTTCCTCCTGCCTTATAGATACTTTTAAAACATGCAGGTCTTCCAAAAATGTGTCCTTTGCACCAAACATGGCATCCTAGGTCACTGATGAGACTCTAATTTTCTCATCTTGTGACTGTTCACCACGAGGGACATTTTCTAGACTCTGCACCTTTGCCCAGTCCTTTTCTCCTCCTTGCCCACGCAATGCTCCAGAACCACCATCAGCCCAGATAAGAGGGGATGGGGGGTGAACGGGAGTTGGGGAAACCTCTCGCATGTGTCCTTTGGTGCCAAAGAGCATTGACATGAACCGTTTCAGAATCCCATGAATTGTCATTGATAACACCTTTCATTTCACTGATGATATAAAGGAATCAGCTCCGTTTTTCCCTTCAGAGACACTGTGATGGGATTCATTGAAGTGAGAATTTATAGTTCAACATCAAGAAAATGTTGGGGCTAAAAGAATAATCAGAAGGTAGTCAAGTTACCACACTGGAGAAATGTGGGTTTTGATGTGGGGGAAAGCAAATGCAGAAATTGGATATTATGTCATCTCCCAAAAGGCTTGCTAGTGGTTGATATTCAGCTTTCTGTGGCACAATAGCTTGGCATTAAAGGTTTACTGAAGGCACTGTGGGTGGGCACATTTCCTGGAATTGGTTGCGGCCTCTGGGGACTGTGCCTGGGATGATCGCGGCCACCACTGAAGAGTGATATCCTTTAGGATAGGCATCTGTTAGGGTGTCATGAGCGGAATGTAGACTGAAGGCAGAAATGAACCACAGAGGACTCACAGAAGAAACCAGCCACATATCCACTAGGGTCAGAACTTAAGAGTATTGATGATCATTCTAGAGGTCAGTAAAGTGTTACAAATAAGGCCAGCCTCCTAACCATCAGGGATTACTACTACAGCCCTTTGCAATACTTGTGTAGATAGAATGGAAAGAAATGCAATTTCCTCATTTACTCAGTTGGGCAGTACACTCAGTTCTTCCATGGATGACTCTTTGAAGAGAGACCTTAACCATTCCATCTGCCAGGATCTTCTGGGATTATGGGGGTGACGTCCTTTGGCTGGAGAGGATATCCTTCTGGAATAAGCCAGGAGTTAAGGAGTAGAGCCTTACAGATGAAATCAACCCACATGTCACAACCCTGACCTTCTCATCTCTTCCCGAACCCCTTTGGATGATGTTCATTTCACACTGTCTTATCTTCATTTGTTCTTGGCTTTCTCTCACCTAACTCATGCCATCCCTCCATCGGAGTGAGTTTGGCATGCGGTAAATGCCTTCAATCTTTGAGCCTTCTGACTGCTATAACTAGAGCTTTATTTATACTAGACTCTGGCTCTATGAATTGGATCAAACCTCTCCGGTCCCCACCCCACATGTGGTTTGCATTAATATCAGGAAGAATGTCTCATGCCAGCCCTTGAGCTGAACCCAGTATGCTACACAATGCAATGGTATCCATTTCTTCCCTCCAGCTCTGAAGCCCCAGTTCCTGCCGGTGAATGCCCTGATGCTCTCTGTATTGAGTCCCAAGTAAGTCAGAAGGAACCTAGAACTGAGCAGACAGCTTAAGTAACTTGTGGGCTGTAGACTTTGTGGCTAAGAGCACAGTGCACCAGGAAAAGGGGCAAGGAGCTAAATGTGTGATTAGCGAGAAAATCAGACCAAATGGCATTACTCGGACAAATTATAGAGCCCACAAAAGGTCTGGGTGCACATTCAGAAGCAAAGCCAAGAGTGACTGAAGGATGGAATTGTTTGTGGTAACCAGTAACTTCTAGTGGAAGTACTGGGTTCTCCCCTTCCCACCCCTTCTAGTCTAAAAAATATATATATTTCCAATGTGCTACTGGATGCAGTTTGAAGTTGCAGAAATACAGTTAAAAGTTCCTGTTTTGTCATGGAGGGCCCATCTAGGATCTCCCTTTACTTCTGAATAGTTAATAGAGCAAGAGGGGCTGAAGGATCTCTTCCTCTGTTCTCTTAGAAGGTCGAGAGAATCAGGATGTGACAACTGGAAAAATGGACTAAGACAGACCCTTGGGGGGCTTTGTGTAGGTCTTAATAAAGCTGGAATGGCTAACCCCAAAGATCTCTTTGAACTCCAAGATTAAATTGAATTGAAAATTAACTACGCTTTTCCGTATTGCAGTTGACATTTTATTGACAATTCCGTGCATTTGTTGATGCACCTGGCCAATCATATTGAATTCTTGGATTTGGGTCCAGGGGATTGGGGGAAAGATCAGATTGCTTTGCTGTCTTTAAAATTGTAAGTTGTTGAAAAACTTTAAAAATTAATGCATCTTCTGTTTTTCATGAAAAAAAGGTAGTATAGTTTGTGGATATAATTAGGATCAAAACAGAACATTTTTTGGCAATAATTGGAATCAATGAGTTCACTGAGGTTTTTTTTTCATTGCTTTCAAATATTTTTTATTTAGAGCGTGCACACACACACGCAAAGACACTGTGAGTTGCCAGATTCTTCAATATCAATCTACCTTCCCTATTACGGCCCTTCAGAGTGTTACGATGAGTGATCCAAAGGAATAAGGAGGAGGAAATGATGTACCTTCCAGGTCTGGAATGGAAGCTGATATCTCAGAACACTTCATAAATTGGGGGGATGGGCTCCCTTAGGCCTGTTGGCAACACTTAGCCTCCGATCCCTCGGCCAGATTGAATAGAACCTTGCCTCCAAGCCTCGCCAACCTGAAGCATAACCCTATTGTGCCACAGGAAGGTCCCTGAGGGCCACTAGCTCCAACTTTCATTGCTCTGTAGAAAGGAGGTCAGGGTGTTCAGCCATTCTTCTTATTTTTAGGCAGCGACATGGAGACAAAGATAGGCAAAGAGGTGGAGACAGTGATTGTCATCTGCTTCACCCTGAATATGTGATAGAAACCTAGGACCCTTTTTTTTTTTTTTTTTTTTTGCTTCAAGGCTACAGCTAAGCCCACTGAAACAGCCATGCATTGCCAAGAGCATGATGACAAAATTACTTTTCTTAATTGCTCTTGAATATAATGCAGCAGAAAAGGGAAGGCAGGTCTTTCGACCCTCAGCCTCATCAGTAACGAATGAATCAAGCATTCCATCCCTGGATACCTTGGGTTTTAACTAGCCCTAGGTGCAGGATTTATTGGGGCAGATGGTTATGACGTGGGATGCCACTATGAAAAGTTCCCTTGGAGTTGGAGAGCTGTGCGCCCACTGGGGCAACCCGGTCCTGCGGAACAGATGTATTTCCTGTCCTGGTTACTTCACTTGGGCTCTGTAACTAAAGAGGTCCCTCATGACAAATTCCTCCAACACTTTTAAAACCACATTTCCCACGAAGTTCTTTCTGAGGTGAAGTAAAAGTTAACGCAAAGCACAGTGAGGGGCCAGGCTCAGGTTGCATTCGGGAAGTTTATTATGATTCACACAATGCTGTGGATCTGGCAGACATAACCACTCTGCTAGGACATGGTGAATGTAGAGGTAAGCAAGTTTGCCAGTTCCTTCCCAGGGCTTGTCCCTGGAGCAGAGGCAGAATTCCTCCCAGCCCACACAAGGGAGGCTGTGTCGGTGGGAAAAGATACTTCCCAACCCTCATCTAAAGGTAACTTCTTGGGAAGCCTAAGTAATATCAGTATCAATGTATACAGCTAGTATATATCAGGTATCTATTCCATACCAAGCACTACTCTAAGAACCTGATGTACATAACTTTATTGGATGATTACAATAATTCTACAGATCTGAAACCATTGTTACTCCTATTTTGCAAAGGAAAATGAAGCAAAACACTATAATCTGGTTCTGTGATCTCAGTGTACCCAGATATCTTCTGGGTACCTGTATTTCAGTTATAGGGCTGGGAGGCTGAAGTGTGGTGAAGTTAATCATACTGTAAGAAAGAGTGAGCTGTCATTTGAAATCCCTGTAATCCTGTCGTTTTCCTTCTTTATAAGCCTCTGTCTGCATTTTATCCCTTTATATACCCTGAGCTCTAGAGCAGGGATGACAAAGAGATTTCAGCTTTAATCAATTGGTAGTAGCTTCCCAAAGCATGTGGTGGGGGAGGATTTTCAGGGCAAATTGGGGTTCGATATGTCAAAGTACTATGATCAATCAGTGACATCTTCTGTGGGATATGGAGGGAGTGTACGGGGCAGGTGACCCGCGTAATCTTCATTCGCACAACTCTGTTGATACTTCACTAGTGACCTGAGACAATAAAGTCATTTATTAACGAATGTATTCTGAGAAGCTTCTCTGTGGTGGTACTACACTGTCTCTTGCCCTCACACCACCAAAAATCACCCTATCCAGGGACACCTGGGTGGCTCAGTCTGTTAAGCCTCCAACTCTTGACTTTGGCTCAGGTCATGATCTCAGGGTCATGAGATCGAGCCCTGTGTCGATTCTGCACTCAACAGGGAGTCTGCTGGAGATTTTCTCTCTCTCCCTCTCCCTCTGCCCCTCTCCCCCACACTTTCTCTTTCTACGATAAATAAATACATCTTTAAAAAAAAAAATCCCATCCATCCTATGAAGGTACAGTCAAATACTACTGCACTGAGGAATGGGTTCACTGTTGTGAGGCTGGCAGTTCAAAGAAGAGTTTCAACAGATACTGGCCCGCAGTCAGAAGCATTTAACTGAAATCTCAATGAAAACTGATCTAGCTCTGTATTGCTGTATCTCAGGCTTGAGAACGTCATTCTCTCACCAGTGAGGCAAGATGTGGGGTGGGGGTAAGCATGGAGTCGTAGAGCAGGCTGAGGAAGAAAGAGGGTATTAGGGCTTCAGGAGCTGCCCTGCCAACTTAGCCCAGGCATTAAAGAGCCTAGAGTCCTGGGCGGGGATGGGGAGGAAGGGGTGGAAGAAGGCTGCCCAAGTATATCGGCACTGACCAGAGTGGCAGCTCAGCAGGAGACTTGAGGTAGGGACATGTAAGTTCTGAGCTTTTCTCTCCCAGAGAGCATCATTTTAACTTAGAAATGCTATTGTAAAAAGGAGGGTGGGTGTATTACTAGCTGCAGCAGGGCTGGGACAGGATGAAGAGGGAGGGCACCAACAGGGATATGAGAAAAGATAAAGAAAGGCAGTGGGCACTTCAGGGTTTGCGTGTGTGTGTGTGTGTGTGTGTGTGTGTGTGTGTGTGTGTGTGTGTGTGTGTGTTATTTTGCTACTGTTTTACTTGAATGATGTAGCAGCAAGACTGGGTTGGTTGTAGCTGGAGAGGAGAGAAGAGAGGAGGAAAGAGAAAGTGGCAGTGTAAGCAAAGAGAATCCAGTGGCAAATGACAGGAGGAGGATTATGAAACAAGCCTTCTAGGCAAGAGTCACGTGGAGACCGGGTCTGATTAAAGCAGCCCAGGGAGGGGAAAAACAGTATGATAGGGACCTTCTCGACCATCAGTAAGTTATATCAAAAAGTTATAGCTCTGTAATTTACCTTTTCAGAAGCAAGAGATTTGAGGATAACCTCAGATCAGCAAAGAAAGTGTTCTTATTCTTCAAGAGACTACACAAGAGAGTGTATCAAGAAAAAAATAAACAAGTCAATAGTGCTATGAATTCCAGTTACTCTACTCAGAGGAAAGTGAAAGTCTGGTTTTATGCAGGAATTAAAAGTCACCTTATGTTGGCTGAAGAAGCCTTTCTATGAATGTTTACCAATCTTAGCAAATGTAGCTGAGAAGTCTAGGTCTTTCATTGACAAAAACATGGATACAGTTATAAATGGCTTTGTGCTTAGAAGTCAAAAGTGGGACGTGATGGATGGGCAAAGAGGTTACCAGCAGATGCAAACTTAGGGGTGAAGGATCTCCCTAGACATTTAGATACAAGGGCTGAAGGAAACCCTGACACCACCTTTTGTCCCTTCATTCATCAGGCAAGGAAACATATGGCAGACAGACTCTAATGGGTCCCTCAAGATCCCCACTTCCTGGTGTACATGCCTCTGGGTAATCCCCTCCCCTTGAGTGTGGTCAGGACTTGCTTCTAGCCAAGAGAATATGGCAAAGGTTACGGATCTCATTCCTGTGATTATGTTACACGATATAAGATTTCACCCTGCTAGCTGACTCACTCTTGAGACTCTCCTTGCTGGCTTGATAAAGTAAGCAGGCATGTTGAGGAAATCTACAGGGCAAGGAACTGTGGTGGCCTCTAAGAGCTGAGTGGCTTCCAGCTCTTAGTCAGCAAGAACTGGGTCTTTGGTGCTCCTAAAAAAAAATTCTGCCAACAACTTGTATGAGCTTAGAAGCAGAGTCTTTCTTAGACTAGCCTCCAGATAAGCAGGCAGCCTGCCTGATTGCAACTTTGTGAGACTCCATTCAGAAGACCCAACTAAGCTGTGCCTGGACTTCTGATCCACAGAAACTATGAGATAATAAACTTGTGGCAATTTGTTCTGCAGCAATAGATAACACACACACATGCAACCCAGAAAGAATAAATCACTGGTCTATGGTGAATTCGGTGTAACTCAGTAAATATTTATTTTAAGTCTTCTGAATTTATGTACTGCTTGGGATTGAATTATGTCTCCCCAATGAGATTTGTTGAAATCATAATCACAGTTACCTGTGAATAGGGTTCCATTTGGTCTTTGAGAATGTAATCAAGTTAAGATGAGGTCATCCTATTTAAAAATGATGAAAATTTGAAATAGAACTACTATATGATCTAGCAATTCCACCTCTGGGTATTTATCCGGAGAAAATGAAAACACTAACTCAAAACAATACATGCATCTCCATGTTCATTGCAACATTATTTACAATAGCCAAGATATGGAAACAACATACATGTCCATCAATAGATGAAAGAATAAAGCAAATGTGGAATACGTACACCATGGAATACTATTCAGCCACAAAAAAGAGTGAAATCTTACCATTTCTGATCATATAGATGGACCTAGAAGGCATTATGAAATAAGTCAGAGAAAGACAAATACCATATAATTTCATTTATATGTGGAATCTAAGCAAGCAAGCAAACAAACAAATAAACAAAAAATAAGCTCATCAATACGGAGACCAGACTGGGGGTTGCCAAGGGTAGGGGGTTGGGGAGTAAATGAAATGGGTGAAGTTGGTCAAAAGGTACAAACTTCTAGTTATAAAATAAATACATTATGGAGATGTAATCTACAGCATGGTGACTATAGCTAATCATCCTGTATTATATATTTAAAAGTTGGCTAGGAGGGTAGATCTTAAAAGTTCTTATCATAAGAAAAAATTTAACTATGTATGATGTTAACTAGATTAACTGTTAAAGGATGCACGTTAACTGATTGTGGTGATCATTTCACAATGTATACAATTATTGAATAATTATGGTTTATACCTGAAACTAAGATAATGCTACGTATCAATTATACTTCAATTAAAAAAAGAAAAGCTGAAGGCATACTGGATTAGGGTGGGCCCTGAATCTAATGACCCGTGTTTTTATAAGGATAGGGCAATTTGGACGGAGAGGGGATACGGATGCACAGAGAGGGAAGATGGCTATATGAAGACAGAAGCAGAAATTTCAGTGATATGCCAAGGAATGACAAGGATTCTGGAAACCACCAGAAGCTAGGAGAGGCATGGAACAGATTTTCCTTCAAAGTCTACAGAAGGAACCAATTCTGCCAACACTTTGATTTCAGACTTCTGGACTCCTTAACTGTAAGAGAACAAATTTCTGTTTTAACCTACTCAGTTTGTGGTCATTTGTTAGGGCAGCCCAAGAAACTAATATACAAACCTTGGAAGTAAGCTTAGTGACCCAAATTCCCAAGGTTCCTAAGTCTGAGTTCTTTTTAAAGTGATGAGATCCCAGGACAGAGTTAGAGATGTGCAAGACCAAATGAGAGCAGTGGAAAAATAAAGTGTGTGTGTGTATGTACACATGTTCATTTAAACCGCATGTGATCAACCATAATAACAAGCAGATGGAAGGTAGGAATTAATGCTAGAAACACAGTTCTTTTGTTTTTGTCATGAAACTATAAAGACTAGACAATGTGACAATCCCACTTTTCTTGGACATCTCATATAAGAACAAAACAAAACTCATTATGCTAAATGACCCACTCCAAAAGCCAACAAAGACAAGATGGCATCATAAAAAATAGTCAATTAATCCAAAGGAAGGCATAAATACATAAAGAAAAGAACAAAGAACAGATGAGTCAGACAGTAAACAAATATCAAGATGACAAATTTAAACCTGACTATATCAATAATCACATTAAGTGTAAATGGTCTAACTACCTCAGTTAAATTGCAGAGACTGTCATAACGGCTAAAAAAGGAAGACCCAAATATATACTTCCTACAAAACAAATATTTCAAATATTTTGACACAAATGGATTAAAAGAAAAAGAATGGGAGAAAAAAGGACTTACCAAGCTAATCAAAATAAGCTTGAATGACTATTAATTCTAGACAAAGTATATTTCCAAGAAAAGTATATTACCAAGGATAAAGAAGGCTATTTCATAATGGTAAAGAGGCCAATTCATCAAAGGTACATAATAATCCTAAATGTGTCTATACCCAATAACAGAACTTTAAAATGTATAAAACAAAACCTGATAGAACTATAAGAAGAAATAGAAAACTTTTTGGAATGTTGGGTATATTTGTTATTTTGAGTATGATGATGGTTTCATGGGCTTTTACATATCTCAAACTTATCAGATCATATGCTTTAAACATGTATAGTTTATTACATTCAATTGTATTTCAATAGAGCTGTTAAGAAGTATTTTTGAAATCCAAAAGAATAAAATGAACAAAATATAAATAAACTAACATTAATTTTTGCTTTATCAAAAACCGCAAACCCTCCCATGTGTTGCTTTTGGATTGAAAGAAAGTTAGACACAGTTGATTTTAAGGAAAGAAAAGAATATATGCAAATCTAAAGCTTTGATAATTTTCATTTTAAAGAACATAAGACTAACTTTAGTGTTGAAATAATGTTTACCCCAGCAGTAATATTGATATCCTTAAGCATTATGTTCTATAAATAGGCATAAATAGATGAGAGCAACTAACCTGTGTTGTATGAAATCAGTGCATTTTATTATTAAGTAAAATAAAAACACAAACCAAATTTATTTTCTTAAACAGAAATAACACTGAAGGGAAAATGTCCAACGAAACATTATGTGAAGACAGATGTTTTAAACTCTTTAAACCTTTATTGTAGAAAACATACATATTTTTGCTCATGTAAGAGGAGACAGAAAACCTAGTGTTGTGATGCAATTTAATAAATACATTTAAAATGGGATTTTTCCAATTTTAAGTTTAAATTTGTAGTTATTGTCTATACTTTCCCTGGTAGTTTTGTCACGGTGAATTTACATTTAATACATGAAGCAGTTCCCAGTTTAAGTTACTAGAGTAGAAAAGTCACAGAATTAAGAAAATTCTCAGAGAAGCATTTTGAATAAAAGGCCTTTGCAACTGTTGTAAGAAATAATCAAGAATGATGGACATAAAACAGGAGAAGAATCTACATTTCCTCAGAGAAAGAAATTGGTGAGTTCTCTCAGATGGGGCAAAATTTGCAATACTAAAAAAAAAATTCAAAGACTTGAAGCACATAAAAGCTACCTTTTTGATGACTTAGTCATAGAAAAATATTTTAAAGGAGCTTTGAAAGGAGCTTTATATAAATTTTAATGATCTTCAAATATAGTCAAACAACTTGGAACTTTAAATAGAGTGCCTCCTTAATATAGCATATGCATAAATATAATTACTACTTCAACAAATATGAGAAAACAAATTGCATCAAATCACCATCCACCACCACAAATGATCTTTCAGTTCCCTTTCCACTACAGGGGGAAGAAAATAAACAAAAATGTACAATTGGCTTAACTGAACCAAACCATTTAGGGAAACTATTAATTTGCTTGTTTCTTACGAACCTTAATATATGTGCAAAAATCCCTGGGAAGCCCACATTTGCCCTTGGAAAGCTACAACTTTTAATTTAAGAAAAGGCAGGGAAGCTAAAACTGTTTAACTAACTTGATAGGTACAGAAAACGCTGATCACCCTAGTCTATAAAGCTGGGAGCCTTGTAAAGTTTTATTTCATAGTATAGAAGTCCTACTTCATGGTAAATATCTTCATCTTATGAAACCACTGCTAAAGACCATTTTCATCATGTTGAAGTTGTGCAACTGTAGGTGTGAATTTGTTCCATGACTTCAAAACATTCTGACAAACAGAGCATCCCCATTTGATTAACCTAGTTTTTAAAGATTTTATTTCTTTATTTGAGAGAGAGAGAGAGCAAGCACAAGCAGGGAGAGGGGCAGAGGAAGAAACAGACTCCCTGCTGATTGCAGAGCCGGGCGCAACGCCACATTGTTCAGGCTCCATCCCAGGACCTTAGTTCATGACCTGAGCCAAAATAGAGTCTGACACTTAACCCACTGAGCCACCCAGGCACCCTGATTCACTTAGTTTTTATAGTAGTTGGGGTTGAATAGCACCCTTGCCAGGATATGAATCATGTCCCATCAAGCTTTTTTCCCTAAAGCTTATCACTTAAAAAAATCAACAGATTTTTAACTTCATTATCTCCATCTTTCTTCCTCTGCTAATGAAAATATAAAATCTGTGTTTAAGTTGTTTCTAGACTAGATGGTTGTGGAAGTGGGGTGTGGCATAGATGACTTAATCTACCTGATCACTGTGCCCATGAAATTATTTTTTTAAGTAAAGAAAATACTCTGCCATGTTGCTACCAAGGTGTTACTGAGGAAATGTTGTTGAACTTAGGTGTTTTAGGAGTGTAGAGTGATGAAGATGGAATATTCCACCTTTAGGGACACTGACTGCAAAAGAAAAAAAAATGGGGGCACCTGGGTGGCTCAGTCAGTTAGGTGTCTGCCTTTGGCTCAGATCATGATCCTGGGGTCCTGGGATCAAGCCTGGCGTCAGGCTCTTCACTCCTCGAAAGTCTGCTTCTCCCTCTCCCTCTGCCCCTCCCCCCTGGGGGTGCGCTTTCTCTCTTTCTCTCAAATAAATAAATAAAATCTTCTTAAAAGAAGAAAAAAATGTAGTCTGTGCCATTCAAAGACTTGTGCAAACCCTAAAATGTTCTACAAGTGAAATGTATCATCAACTAGAATTCCCCAAGCAAACAGTTTGATGAAACTTGCATTCATATTTGCTCACAGCTGGTAGGGACCTTCAAAACCATTTAATCTACTCCCTGAGGAGCAGATGGAGACTCGAAGAATTTATGGAAAATCACAGGATCGTGCCAGACAGTGGAAAACTCCAGGGCTGGTTAGGGGGTGCTCCTTCCAGAGCCTCACAGCTTTGCAGTGGGGAGACCCGTGGGTCACTCTACCAAGTAACCCCAAGCGTTTACCTTCTTTTTTAAAAAAAAAAATTTAAAGCAAATTCTACCCCTACGGTGCGCTCAAACTCATGACTCTGAGGTCCAGAGTCACATGGTCTCCCGACGGAGCCAGCCAGGGTTCCCAGGTGTTCACCTTCTGTTGGATGACTTGATGAGGAAGCTGGTGTCCTTCCTGTCCATGACTTGTCTCTGCAAAATATGGGGATGCAACTCTAGAGTGATAAACATGAACTCCTTAAGTGAGTTTAAATTATCCCTCACTCCTTTTGTTTTCCTTTTTTTCCCCTCCTTGCTCCTTTTGATTTCTACTTAATTATTAGGCAGATTTAAGATTTGGAAACTTTCTGTGTGTATCTGAGCTTTTATTTTTTTATTTTTTAAAGATTTTATTTATTTACTTGAGAGAGAGAGAGCAAGTGGCGGGGAGTGGCAGGGGCAGAGGGAGAAGCAGACTCCCCGCTGAGCAGGGAGCCTGATGCGGGGCTCGAACCCAGGACCCTGAGATCATGACCCGAGCTGAAGGCAGACGCTTAACTGACTGAGCCTCCCAGGCGCCCCCGAGCCACCTTTTAATTCAAAGGAAAACAACATTAAAGTGTAATGCAGTGATCCCTAGTTGCGCAGTCTGTGTGCAGAGGCCTGGGAGGGCATAGGAAGATAGGATGCGTGTGTATGTAAATATATTCATGCAAACTACAGTGATTTTCTGGAACCCACAGAGTGAGTGCATAAACCTTCTAAATAGAAGCTGAAACTTATATCCTGTTTACTATGTCCCAGGCATTGATATAAGCATTTCTCGTAATATTTCAATCTTCCTAACAACCTTATGCTGTGAGGGTTACTGTTATCACCCCTTCTTTACAGGTTATAAAACTGAGGATCAGAGAGATTAAGTATGCTTCCCAAAGTCACACAACTAGAACTGGCAAATTAGGATTCAAATCAAACACCCACACTCGTTTTTTGGTTTTTTTTTTTTTAAGATTTACTTATTTATTTGAGAGCAAGAGCAAGAGAGATCACAGAGGGAGAGGGAGTGAGAGAAACAAACTTCTCCCTGAGCAGAGAGCCCAACACAGGGCTCGATCCCAGGACTGTGGGATCATGACCTGAGCTGAAGGCAGATGCTTAACTGAGTCACCTAGCTGCCCCCAAAGGCACACACTCTTAATTAAAAATCTACACTAACTTTCAGTAATAAAGATTTATGTTAGAAAAATGGGCTCAGAAGGGTGTAAAGTGATTTTTATTTTTTTGGTTGTATTAACATATCTAGTGTCCTGATCACCATGGGTTTAGGCCTGTGCTGATCAGTTTCATCTGACACTAACAGTTACAATTAAAGTGCATCATTACCATTCCTTTCAAGTGTTGCTGAGAGAATGCACTTTGATTGCACTGGCTTCGCATTGTTTCTTTCTTTTCTTTCTTTCTTCCTTTTTTTTTAAGATTTTATTTATTTATTTGAGAAAGTGAAAGTGAGAGAGATCACAGAGGGAGTGGGAGAAGCAGATGCCCTGCTG
Source organism: Eumetopias jubatus (assembly GCF_037043125.1). Taxonomy (NCBI): domain Eukaryota; kingdom Metazoa; phylum Chordata; class Mammalia; order Carnivora; family Otariidae; genus Eumetopias; species Eumetopias jubatus. Next base: position 72,858,178 of record NW_028274816.1, on the reverse strand, counting down.
AGCAAGGAGCCCGATGAGGGGCTCAATCCCAGGACCATGGGATCATGACCTGAGCTGAAGGCAGATGCCTAACCGACTGAGCCACCCAGGTGCCCCTTGGCATTGTTTCTAACATGGATCCATAGGCCTCTCTGTAAGTTAGAGTTACAACCAGATGTTGTAGGGAGAGGAAGAGGAACGGGACAATATAACTGAGGGGTTGAAGGAGGATGGAATTTGGGATGTGCTGTCAAGAGGGGGGTGAAGGGAAAGAAATCATCGCTGGCTGATGTGGCAAATTTATACTTCCCAAGAATCACACAGGCAGATGTGGAGACAGGTTTCATGGGGCAGCCTGAAACTCAGACAATTTTAGGTGTTCTTTTAAGAAAGGAATATAAAACTGCAGATCTAAAGTTGGGTAAAGACTCTTTAAGGGTCTTATCACCAATAAGGGACCTGAAGCTGGAGCTTTATTTCCTTCATGGTAAATTCACCTGCTCAAGGGTAAAGGCAGGAGAAGACAGAAAGCACTGTTGTCTGTGCGTCCAGGTAGACGGGAGAGTTCTTCAAGAACACCCTTCAAGAGAATCAACAGCCACCCAGGGAATAGCAATGAATTTGGGAGGAGCTAAAGTCACATAAGCTACCCTTCAAACTCCTAAAAGAAACACATTCAATTTGAGAGTGAAAACGGATTTGTCTTGGAAAATGTATGAAAATCAGCCATGGTCATTGAAACATGTTCTTTAGAATTAGGCTTCCCTTGGCTTTCGCATAGGTCAACAACGACATCACTAAGATAATCAAATAAATAGAGAGTAATAAAGGCAAAGGTCGGGTGCCCAGGCAAACTCAAAAGGAAATTTACTATCCCATCACCTGACCTGCCTAGGTAGATAAAGCCAGGGAGGTCTGGCAGCAGATATCGGGAATGCAGTCAAAGAGACCGACTTGGACACACCTCCTGAGCCTGGAGGAACTGGAGGGAGAGGGTGGAAAGGCAGAAACCCAACTGTAGAGGGAGAAGACAACACTTGGGTACTGGGCAGTATTTTGAGATTGGAAGCTTGATTACAGAAAATCAAAATGAGCCTAGTTGTTAGAAGTTGAGCAAAATGTCAAGGCAGGTGGGACCTCAGTGGGTGTGGTTGTCTACTTAAGATGGAGGCATCTATTCTCATCTCAAGACAGGATTGGGCTGTGAACCTGGGGTGGCTCTGAATTTGTTCCTAGTGGCATTTTTCTGAGATGTACTTTTTAAGAGACAAGTGCAAGAATTCATGCAGATTCTTCATTCATGGTTGTTTTCTTTTTAAGTGAAAGCGATGAGTCACTTTTATTCATAGTGATCCTACTAAGTAGGCTTAAATTTTGCTTATCCCTTCAGGATAAAGGAGAAATTGTGACCCAGCGAAGAAGTACTGGCTGTGTTTACAATTCTGGCGAGGTCGACAAGTCGTCCCTGAGATTGTATTGATGACTATATTATGTGAAAAAGGAATGTGGCAGGAAGGAAGTCGTGTTTCCTCTCTGGAACTTGCTTGGTCATGGCTGGTAGTCAAAGACCTGGACCACTCACTCATTCAAGTCCAGAGGAGGTTGAAGGGGTCTCTTGAGTGTTTTATACCAACAAGAAAGCATCTCCAGTGTTCGAAACAAGAATCTGGCAATACTTGGAGTAAAGGTGAGACTGAACGTGGTCTTTGGGGGAAAGCTGTGGGTGAGCACACGTGTGGGCTCATGAATGTGGGTGTCCTTACCACATGCTTACTGCGATGAGGAGGAAAAATGTACAGTTGGTCAACTTCAAGAGTCCAAAATGAAAAGGACAGATATGTGGGGCGAATCAGGTCCATCCAGATGAAGCCACCATATGTTTTCATGATAGACAATCAGGGGTTTCCAAGCTGTGGGAAGTGTGAATGAAAGAAGAGGAAGCAGTTCAAGAAAGTAGAGGAGCAGTTTCCTGTTATGGAAAGAAATGGGGTAAGCGGATTTCATGTGAGGGACAGGGAAGGGGAAGGAGGACACAAAAGGGCAAGGAAAATGAGAAGTGAGTCTGGATATTATTATTTTTTTAAAAGTCCCCTAGAGGATTTAGAAGAAGAGGAGGAGGAGGAGGAAGAAGAAGAAGAGGAAGGAAAAGGGCATCCAAAGACTTTGAGTTAAGGAATAAGAGCAGAAAAAAAAAACCTTTTTCTTCATAGCTACTAGGATGATGACAATTAGTTTTTTAAAAAAGGAAGGAAGGAAGGAAAGAGGGAAGGAAAGATGAAGGGAGGGAGGGAAGGTAAGGAAGAGAAAGAAAGAGAGAGAGAGAGAGAGAAAGAAAGAAAGAAAGAAAGAAAGAAAGAAAGAAAGAAAGAAAGAAAGAGAAAGAAAGAAAGAAGAAAGAAAGAAAAAGAAAAAGAAAGAGAGAAAGAAAGAAAGAAAGAAAGAAAAAGAAAGAAAGAAAAAGAAAGAAAGAGAGAAAGAAAGAAAGAAAGAAAGAAAGAAAGAAAGAAAGAAAGAAAGAAAGAAAGAAAAAAAAGAAAGAAAAGAGAAAGAGAAAAAAAAGAGAGGAAAAGAGGAAGAGCGGGAGGGAGGGAGGAAGGAAGGAAGGTAGGTATCGGAAAGGATGTAAAGAAATCGGAAACTTCATGCATGGCCACGGTGGAAAACAGTTTGGTGGTTGCTCAAAAGACAGAGACTCTAGCACTTATCTGTACCCCCGTGTTCATAGCAGCATTATTCCCAATAGCCAAAGGGTGGAAACAACCCAAGTGTCCACTGACAGATGAATAGATACACAAAATGTGGACTATACATACAATGAAATATTATTTAGCCTTAAAAATGGAGATTCTGACCCATTCCACCATGTGGATGATCCTGAACAACATTGTAAGTGAAATAACCCAAGCACAAAATGACGAATGTTGCATGATCCCACTTATAGAAGGTACCTAGAGGGGTCAAATTCATACAAACAGAAAGTAAAATAGAGATTACCTGGGGCTGAGAGCAGTAAGATGGGGAGTCATTGTCCAATGGGTACAAAATTGCTGTTATATTGGATGATGAAAAAGTTCTGGAGATGGATGGGGGTGATGGTTGCCGAACAACATTGCGAATCTACTTAATGTCACTGAATTATACTTAATGGTTAAGAGGGTAAATTTTATGGGATGTGTATTTTACCAAAAATTTTTTAAATGACCCTCCCTTTTTTGTAAAAAGAAGTTCAGAAGACACCTTGGGACCTAAGTAAATTCCCACAAATGAAAGCTGGCTGGATTTCATTGTAGGGATCATATAGGCAAGGAGCCAAGGCAACAGGTAATTGCCTTTTCTGGTCACTCGATGACACTCTTTCTGCAAACCCTAGACTCAGAAGGCACTTTGATGGTTGATCAGGAGGCAAGAAACACTATCTCCAATTTTAAATGGTTATAAAGTGTGCATTCAAGGATTTAAAGAGGAAGATTCCTACCTCCTTCTTTTGCAAAAACAAGGAAGGGGGCAGGAGTTGGGGAAAACCACGATATAAAAATTTGCAGAAAATAGCAGATGTCCAAGGGAAGACATGTTCTATCTGGACCAGATCAAAGTGATGATGGAAGCAATGGTTAGCACAAGAATGAATGAGTTTCTTTATATTTTACTGTTCAAGGTGGGGGGTGGTCTGTAAATTAAAGGGGCTAAAGTGGATGGATTAAGATAGGCCCAATTTAGAAACTGTGATTCAGGACTTTTTTTTTTTTTTCCCAATAGAACTTTTTCAGGATCTGGGAAAGATAAAGCCTCAGAGTCAAGAAGGTTTGATAATGCCTGGACTTTAAGGAAAGTAGGAAGAAACTCACAATTCAAATGCAGTCACCACTCTTCCAACACTGACAAATGTGACCCAAGTGATGGAAGAAAATTTTGGTGGCCAGCTTGCACTAAATCTACTAATAAAAATACATTTTGGTTGTAGTTTCCAATGGCCTATTGGAAATAGGTAAAGTGATTGATCTAATGATAACCATTTTAAGAGACAGAAGAAAAATTATTAGTGATGGCCCCTGCCATAAAACGTTTCCAGACATTTTGGTTGCAATGAACACAGTTGATTCTCTGCATTTTTTTAGTAAATAAAAACAAAACAAAACAAAACAAAACCACTGAAGTTCAGTGGTACTGAATGATTCATGCAAGACTTCCTTATTTGTGGTCAAATCAAGAATATTCCCCAAATTATCCACAAGACATAGGGTTTCATCATTAAGGCACAGGAAGAGCTGATGGATTAAAGGAACATCATTTTTTGAAAAAAAAAAAACAAGTAGGATCAAGAAAATGGGCAGTTTGGGCAAAGTATGGCTTCCTTTCAAGGTATATAGAAGTATGATGTACCAGGAAAGTCTAATGAATACAGAATCACATGATTTGCCATGTGGCTGGGTCTCAGGACTCAAACAGCAAATGGACGAACATTTTAAATAAAGTAGTTGATGAAGGTGGTGTTGGTGAAGATGTGAGAACATTGGAGAAAGGCACACTCAGCACAAACACCTAGAAAGTATCATAGTGGTGATCGTAGAAATAAAGAGATGATAGTGAAATGGATGACCATCAGGCTGGAGAAATGAAAGCTAGAGTAAATTCAGTGAATAAACGGGCATGGAAAAGCAGAGATCAGACTGGCTGAGAAACCTCAGGGCACACATTGAAGGACTGGTGTGAAAACCAGACACTGGGCATCGATACCATGTGGGAGATTTGCAACTCAAGTTAGAGGGCAGGATGCGGCTGGTAAAAACATATCTGCTTCCAATTTTTTCTGGGTATTCATTGTATATGGCTCAGGCTAGTGGAGTTTATCATTCCGTTGATACAGAACCGTTTTATTGATGGCCTCATCAAATAGCAGGGGCCAAAGGGTCTGAAAAAGAGTTCATTATTTATGGCTGGGTAGAAGAGCAAGAGGGTGTTCAATACGGAAATCATTTTACAGTTGGAAGCCAATGTTGTTTGCTCCTTCTGCGCTTTTGTGGGTAAGGAGGGATAACACAGCTCCAGCCCCAGAAAGTTTCAAACGCCGTATGCTGGAAAGCTGGTGGAAACGAGATGTTTCTCTAAAGAGAACTTTTCCGAAAATGGAGAGACACCTGAGAAAAAGTAAAAGGGACAAGAAGGTAGACTGAAGGCCAACTTCTGAAATGAAAAATAAGGTATAATTCTGGGGCCAGATGGTTAGCAAAAAGCAGAGGAAGGCACAATTCTGAGTCTCATCGAAAAGCAAGGAGGAATACACAAAAATAAAGGCACAAGATGACTTTTCACTGAAGGATTTGGATACAGGAAAATATTAAAAGGTAAAAGTTCACACATAAGAGAAATGATATGATTTACAAGTCATTCAGTTGCGGGGAAATGTGATTTGTTAGAAGTGAAAAAATGTGGTAATATATAAACTTCTTTTTTTTAATCTGGAAAGAAAGGAAAACCAACAACGGAGAGGCTATTCCAGCCTAAAGGTGGATGTAAAACTGCTTTGAATCATCTTATATAAAGTAAGTTGTTATTATAGAATAGCTGGGTCTTCCCTAACAGAGCACTGATCTGGGATTTGAAGAGTAACATCAAACAGTCTGAGAGAAGAATTGGGCTCGAACTCTAAAGGCATCAGTTGATGGGAGGCAATCGAGAACTTTCATTCGTGCTGAAAAATGGCAGTGAAAGTTTTCTTGCTTCTTTCTGTTCTCTGGTTGACCAGCTGTTGCGGGCTTGAAATAAATATGAGCTTAGATAAGACTTTCTGGGAAAACAGGAAAATGCCACTGCTCCGACCAGAGGCAGACATGCCTTCGGAACTGGAACGCCAAGGTGCCGACCCTGTTCTTCAGGTGTGTGGTGAGGGGTGGGGCACTGGAAACCTCCCTGGGCAGTGTCCTTCCGACAGCACCTCCCTCTCCTGTCAAAAAAATGTGCTCTGGTACTTGCGTATTCGCCTTCGTCCGTCCTCCTTTAGGACCCGTTTTCCTCACATAAACACTCTTGGGGAAAGTGAAATCCTTCTGGTCTCCACCCATCCTGGTATCCACAGCAGTCCGACTCCTTTCTCTAGAACTGCCGGAGCTGAGAGCAATTTCCCCCAGGAATCTGAGGTAGGAAGTGGACACCACTGAGCATGGTGCAGGGTGGTAGAGGCTGAGATATGAGGACTCACCGGACACAGGCAGGACATGGAGAGAAGGCACTAGAAAGTGTACGAAGCAAGGAGAGGAAATGGGAAGGGAAAAAGGCACATCAGTCCTGTTCGCAATGAAGACAAATCCTCAGGGGTGGTAAAAACTCGGGGTTTACTAGAAAGTGACTTTGGGAAGGACGTGAAGCTGAGACTGTAGTTTGTCCATATGTGGACCAGACAGTGCCCTAAACGTCTTCTGAGTCATCAGCTAGCACCACGCTGAAAATCCAGCCTGATGGCATCCCAGTCAGGCAAGGTTAATAAAGGGTAGCATACCTCATCATATCTGACCCTTCAAATGCACCTAAAACATCAGACCCGGGAATTGTGGGATGGAAAGGATTCACAGCAGAAAGTATGTTCCCCATTTATTGTTAGCTTTTATTTTGACGGTAAAACTGAAGGAGACTAAGTTGCTGAGCGTGTAGCTATTAAAGGAACACAACGGACAGTTAAAAGGAACTGAAAACGGAGTCTGAGACATACTGACATTTCTTAATATCCCACAATGGGTTCATATATTAGAAGTAATTTCTATTTTCTGTGCTCTTTTCTCCTGGCATAGCTAAAATCCACTATTTTATGACTCTGTATAAAGTCGCACTGCCTCGTGATTATCTCCGAGTTCACCTTCTCTTCAAGCTCTAAGGGGAAGGCCTACCATTCCAACATTCCATGATGGGACACACAGGTTTCTAAATTTCCCTCTCTCTCTGGTTTTCATCCATAGAATTGAGACTCTGAACGCAAATCCGTTTGCACTTTGAAGATGTTTCAAGGATCAGATAGGCTACAATAATGGGCTGTTTCACCAACAGGGCTGGAGGTTTGGGTTTGAAAAGGCTCATTCTTCAGTGATTACAGGATACACGAGGAGAATAGGTAGGGTCTTTTACTTCTAGAAGAAGAATTTTCCTGGACTGAATCCCAGCCACACTTCCCCATGTTTGGTGATCCTAAGCTCTTCTCTTCCCCGATTCTATGGAAATTAGACACAAAATTCTGGGGTTTCTAGAATATACGGCAGAAAGAATGTCCCTTCCTTTGTGATTACTCAACAGCTCAGGGCCCTTCATGAGCCCCAATTCTGCTGTTTAACAGAAGTGGGACCCATTTACTTGTCTCTCTTGACACGACGGCTGTGTCAGGTAACAAGAAATACTTCCAACAGCACGGTCCTGGAGGCAAATTGAAACTGTAGGACTTGAACTTGAAAACACCTTCAGAAATGTTTTATCGGCATGTGATGTTCCCACTCGAAGTTGACGGATTCCACTTCACAGAAATGCAATCATCCATTTGTTATAAACAGCTCGTGGATCTCGGCTATAAAAGCCCAATTCAGCGAAGTTTCTCGTTCGCACTCCTCTTGGCAAGGCATGACGTTAAACACTCATCTGCTTACTATGATGGAATGACTTACGGAGTGAGAGGGAGAAAGAAAGGTCTGCAAGAGAAAAACTTAGGGTGATGAGGGAAAGAAGTCCCAGCTAAGCATTCATTAGAATCTGGTTTCTAGACCTGTTTCAGACATGCACTAGGTGGTATATGCTTTACTTCTTAAACCAGGACTCTCAGCACTGCTGACATTTTGCGTAGGATGATTCTTTGCTGTGGGGGGGCTCTCCTGGGCATCACACTGCCCACTAGAAGCACCCTACACTCCACCAGCCTTGGGACAACCAAAGTATCTCCAGAGATCCCCCCAGGGGGCAGAGTCGTCTTTTGTGGAGAACCACTGTTCTCCTGAGTGTTCACTTGCTCATCTGGAAAGTCAAACTCTTTGAGAGTGGAGAGTGGCTGTTGGGTTTAAGGGACAATGAAAAGGTAATCTGCTGGTGAATGTAATGTACTATGATGACATACGCACCTTTATGTATTCACATGTTGAATTGTAAGTATCTTCACGTGTAACAGATTTGGCGGATCTCAGCCCGCAGAACCAGATGAAGGTGTTGAGGAGATACTGATCCTCTTTACAACAACAGAAAAATCCAGAGTGAGAATTTCCAGACACGTTCATGTTCGAACCCCCCGTGCAACAAGTTAAAGAAAGGATTTAAGGGCCAAATGGCGATTTGATCCGTTAGGTTTATTCTGACTTTGAAGATCTTTGAAATTAGGAAAGGTACAGTGGGAGTAATACTCCTTGAGTAATAAATATCCATTCTCTAGCAGCTTATCAAGCTCCAGTCATTAGAATAAATGAATTTCCCCTAAAAGTTACTTACCTAGAGAATTTTACACCATAGACAGGGCCTCACAAGCAAACTGTTCAGGATAAAGCTCCAGACCTCTAGTTGCTCTTCTAGAGAGAGAATGCTCTACCTCTAAGAAGAATGTAGGCGGTCAGTAGGCATGGCCGCGGAGCAGACGGCTCAGAGGAAGCATGGCTAAGATGTTCAGATCAGGAACAAAACCTATTAATTGGTACAGCTAAATGGACAAAGGAAATCTGAAGCCACACATAGCAGGAGTAAGTACAATTCTTGTTCTGGAAGAAACTTCGAGTATATGGACCCTAGATCTGTAGACGTTTTGCTGGGATCTAGAACTTCTGACACTCTTATGAACTTTTAGAAGTTAGACAGTTTTCCTGGAAGGCTCTAGAGTCATTCATTATTTAAATAATATGAATTTCAAAAAAAATCTACAATGCAAGAAGAGGTGCTTTGAACTCAGTTCTGTTCTTTTATTATTTTTTAACACAGAAAGAGGAAGATCGCCCAATACAATTGTTAGATGCACTCCTTTCCTTGTGCAAGCTATGTCTGCTTATTGCCAAGCAAATGCTTATAAAAGGATCAGAGGCACAAACGAAATGAGTTAAGAGAAAAGATGCAAAGAGTTTAAGATGAGTATCTTGTTTCTAAAAGTGATGATTTAAGTATAGCGAAAACAGGGTGTTGTGCTGGAAAATTAAGGGCACCTTAAAATCAACTGGGCAAAGGAGACCTGGGATTTTTTTTTTCTTTTTAACTGTCATAAACGGGATATTCATACAGAAATTCAAAGGTTTGGAGAAATGTTGGAATATCTAGAAACTTAAATAATTTTTTCCCTGCATTTTAATCCTGTGTTAGGCCTCTCAGGAAAGACTTATTTCACCTGATGCAGCATTTAGGGTCGATGCACATTTGCACTCTGCATATTTTCCAGCAACTTTAGTTTCTTTGGACTGACAACACTGGAGAAATAAAGAATACTTATTTAAGAATACCATAGCATCTGCTCCTTTAAAATTTTGGCAGATATGGAAAAGTTCCAGGAGATTGGAGACATTTTCCTCTTGGGTTTAAACCTGTAATAAAATGTTGCTGACAGACTAATTATAAATGTTTCATATATTTCGTGCATATGTGCTTCTAAGCCAATTTAATTCCCATTAATGCTAATCTTGTTAATGCCCACTCAGAGAGGAAAGGAATACTCTTAGTAAACTATTGATTTATTTGAGCTATTTAAATGGGGGAAGAGAGAACTAGATGGGAGAAGAAAAACCTCCGCTTTACCCACATCTGTAGTTCTTAGAATATTTTCCAAATATTAATGAATATTCCGTTATTCTTGGTACAAACAGGAAGTAGGGAAAATAAAGTGACAAAGTGATAGTCCTCCACCCATGAAAAATAATGGCATTTATTCATCTTTTTAGTATTGGCTCCAAGATTAGAAATGAGGTATTAAAAAGAGAAGCAGATTTTCTTTGTTAAAAGAGAGCTCAAGAAAAATGAGATTCCTACTTGTAAGCTCTTAACTGAAGTGGGTTTTTCTTTAAAAAAAAGTCAAAACCACAACTAGGGAAGTTATGCTACTACTTTTTGTCCTGTTCCCAGTGTGATTGTCCATCTCGTTCTCCAGATAAGAAGCCAGTAATTTCTCCCAACCTCAACCAAGCTGAGAGTTCCATAGCTCGGGGCATTTCAACGAGCCACGATTGGCTCTTAGACGATACTGTGCCCAGGTCCGAGTGGTGTCCTTGAACACTGATGACTCCTCAGGACCGAGTGTCACAAGGCTGGCCTGGAACTTTTGAAGGCAATAAATAGGAAACCCTTTCTGTCTTATCTCCGATCATCCCCAAACTAGCGAACTGTTTCTAAAAGTACAGCTGTCTTACTTCTCATCCTCTCTGGAAGAAGGGGCATGAAAAAGGGAGTAAGTGGAAGATGGGGTTTTTGCCCAACCTCCCCGAGACTCAGTTTATCTTTAAAATGGGGATCATAATCTCCTTCTTCTACCACATCGCACAAAGATGGAAGAAGGTGTTTTATTTGAAAGCACTGTGGTTAACTGTGAATAATTGTGGGCAAACCTACAGTATTATTAATTGGGAAATGGTTTTGAAGAAGTGGCACAGGAAAAAAAAAGAAAGGGAGGAAATGTAAGGAGAGAGCGTTTTATCTGGGACCTGTGAAAAGAGAGACAGAAGGAGAGAGGTAGAGACAGAAACAGAGAGACTGATTTACCCCCAGGACTTTCTTGAAAGTTCATGGTCACCGATGCTCAGAGTTTATAATTGTGCATATAAAACATAAAACAGAAATCGAAAATTGCAAGTATTTTGGTGAGTGAGGTTTTCCTTTTTTGTTTATCCAAATGTTCGGGGCCGGTGACACAGGCAGATGGGGGAGGTGGTGAGAACACGCTCTTAACATTCATTGCAAAAAAAAAAAAACAAAAAACTGAAACAAACATTTTCAGCACAAATATTAAACTGCCTTTTCTCTACCGATTGGTAAAAAAATATATTATATTCTGATTTTTTTTTTCTTTTTAAATTATATGGTCATCCATCCCAGCCGAAGTCCTGGCCGGTCATCTGGTAGAACTTCAAGTTGAATGGCCGATAGAACTCGCGCAGCCTGCGCACCACCTCGCGGTCGATCTCGGGGTGGGTCCTGCCCTTGGTCTTGCCCAGGCAGTGCGGCTTGCTGCTGCCCTCGGCCTTCTTCAGGCAGGGGAAGCCCTTGGTCTTGTTGAAGTAGAAGTGCTTGTCGGTGATGATCCTCTTGAGGCCCAGGAAGTCCTGCACGCGGCCCAGCTCGCCGGCCGGGTCGCTGATGAGCCGCTCCCCACTCACGAAGAGCATCTGGCTGATGGGGAAGTGGCGCAGCCAGTGCTCCAGGTGCTTGGCGTAGATGCCGATCTGGATGGCGCTCCACGACGTGTCGATGAGGCCCGTCGTGCGGTTCTTGAACGTCAAGCTCTCGAAGGTGGGGATGTCGGGCCGCTTGGACAGCGTCTGCGTGTAGTCCGAGATGGCTCGGGTCACCGGGTCCCGCACCACCACGATGAGCTTGGTGTCCTTGGACATGGCCGAGATGCGCGCGGGCGCTTCGCGGGTGACGAAGTAACTGGGTGTCTTCTCCATGGTGATCTGCCCCTCCAGGGTCCTCGGCATCAGGTCCCTGAGGAAAGCAAAAGGGCCTGTTAGAGCCTGAAAAGGGAGCGACTTTCCCTGCTGTACAGAGAGAGCTCATTGCCAAGGAGGGGGGAGTCCTCTAGACTCTGGGGGGGGCGGTGGTGGTGCCTGAACTGCTGGTGCCCACCCTCCCACTTCCTAGATGGAGAAGTTGCACAAGCTTCTCAGGTCCCTAGTGTATTTATTTGTTTTTATTTTTTTAAGATTTTATTTATTTGAGAGAGAGAGGTAGTGAGAGAGAGCACCAGCCGGGAAGAGAGGGAGAAGCAGGTTCCCCACTGAGCAGGGAGCCCAATGTGGGGCTGGATCCTAGGACCCTGGGATCATGACCTGAGCCCAAGGCAGACGCTCAACCAACTGAGCACCTGATCCTCGTGCATTTATTTGTTTATTTAAGATTTCTTTCTTTCTTTCTCTATTTATTTGACAGAGAGAGACACAGCAAGAGAGGGAACACAAGCAGGGGGAGTGGGAGAGGGAGAAGCAGACTCCCCACTGAGCAGGGAGCCCGATGTGGGGCTTGATCCCAGGACCCTGGGATCATGACCTGAGCCAAAAGCAGACTCAGCCCACTGAGGCTCCCAGGCGCCCCTCCTTCCTCATGTATTTAATGGGAAATAGTAATATCCACCTCACACGGTTGTTGCGAGTTAATGTAATATCCTTCAATACTTCAGGAGAGTGCGGGGCACAGAGTAAGTGCTATGTAATTTTTTATCTTATTTTTACCAGTAACCCACAATGCTGTCAGAAAATCACCTTCATCAAATCCTTTAGGTAAATTAGACAATCCTAATAAACACGATCATACTACTAGGAAATGGTATTAAAATACCCCGAGCCCATTCTGCAGTTTTCTTACAAACAAAGCAGTTCTATTTAACATAATGCCACTGCCTGGTACACAACATTACTTCTCTTTAGAGTTTCTGAATTTTCCTGTAACAAACAAGACTTATTAAGCAATCCGTCTTTTATTGAGTAACTTGAAATGCCATCACTATACAGATCATGGTTCGCCTGGACATGGGCTCAACTGTTGTTATCATCATGTATTTTTCCCACGACAAAGTGAATTCTGGGTCTTTGCCATTCAAAACGTTCTTGATTCTTGTCTGCTTTTTCTTCCTGATGAAGGTTAGGATCACTTTGCCCTATCGAAGGAAAACTATGCCACTGGAGTCCTGACGGAGCAGACGTTCCCACCTAGGTCAAGCAAACAGCACCCTACTGAGAACTGGTGAGTCTCAGGGCCAGTCAAAAAGGATGAGCAGGAGAGATAAAACTATTTACTCTTCCAATTTGAACGTACTACCATTACGTCCACTATTTGATATAATGGCATTGTCTTTCTAATCCCAAATTTTGTAAGAAATAGCTGTGGCTCAAATCAATAGAATAAATGTAGCCGGGGATTTATTTCAATAACGGCACTAAATTTGTCCTCTGATCCACTGTGAGAAGAATCAAACTTCTAAATGTTCTGACACTGGATTGACTTTTATTCCTGGAATACAAGCTGTTTCTGTTGGACTCTGATAGATTGTTCTTCTAATATCATCCTGGATTTGGTTCACCATTATTTTGTTCTGGATTTTTCATTCATACTCATTAATGGGATGTTCCTATAGTTTTTCTTGTGATCAATAGCTTAATCAATTGCTAGAATATGAATTAATCCACCAATAAAATGAGTTGAGAAATGTTTCACATTTTTCTCTATCCTAGAGAAGTTTAAGTAGCAAAATAATTTTTTTAAAGATTTTTTACATTTATTTACTTGAGAGAGAGAGAGAAGCAAACTCCCCACTGAGCACAGAGCCTGACATGAGGCTCAATCTCACAACTCTGAGATCACAACCTGAGCCGAAATCAAGAGTCAGACGCTTAACAGACTGAGCCACCCAGGCGCCCGGCAAAATAATTTTCTGTTCCTTAAATTTGGTGGGCATTACCTACAAAGCCATCTTACACTGATGCTTTTGAGGGTAAGGACAGGAAAGAAACAAGATTTTCCAAACATATCTTTTCAGTTTCTTCCATGGTAATTGGTTTCTTGTAAATACCCTGCCTTGTCTTGACAATTTTGGCAATTAATATGTTTCTATAAGTCACCCAGTTTAGCAGTGAGTTACATCCTCAGTCTGAACTGTAATTTTATAGTTCCCAGGGATTTCCCATTTTCTGCCTTTCTTTCTGTTTTCTAGATTCTGTTATCTGTTTAAATACATTTATTTGCATTTTAGCTTTGCATTATCTATAATAGCCAAATGATGGAAGAAGCCCAAGTATCCACTGATTGCTGAGTGGATAAAGATGTGATATATGCACACAATGGAATATTACCCAGCCATCAAAAAGAATGAAATCTTGCCATTTGCAGTGATGTGGATGGAACTAGAGAGGATTATGCTAAGCGAAATAAGTCAGAGAAAGACAAATACCATAGGATTTCACCCACCTGTGGAATTTAAGAAACAAGTGAGCAAAGGAAAAAAAGAGAGAGACAAACTGAGAAACAGACTCTTAAATACAGAGAACAAACTGATGGTCACCAGAGGGGTGGTGGGTGGGGGATGGATGAAACAGGTGATGGGGATTAAGGAGTCCACTTGTTGTGATGAGCACCAGGTGATGTATGCAGGTGTTGACTCACTCTAGTGCACACCTGAAGCTAATATTACACTGTATGTTACCTAACTGGAATTTATATAAGAACTTTTAAAAGACCCATTCTGCTTCCCATTGTCATTATTTTTGGCAAAAATTCCTCAACATCTGTAGCAATAAGCCATTGACCCTGGGCTAGTTCGGGGATGCCGGGATTCTCAGATCTTTGCGGTCTTTGATATTTTAGCCTGGTTATGTTTACTTTTTTCCTTGGGGAAGGACATGATAATTAGATACCTGATTTCTCTTGCTTTTTTGCTGTTGTTTTAAGAAAGCTGCACTTCTTTTTGCAAAAGAACCTTTATTGTCACCCACCCCCACTCCCGAAATATGCCTTAAGCTCTGGGGAAGACTAAGCAGCAACCAAAATTCAGTGTTGCCGCAAGGCAGACACAGATTGCTGTCACTACGCACGTTAACACTGGTGTCACTGCGTGACATGAATTCACAGCCTCATCACTGTGCATCTCCCCACAGAGAACTGAGAAATGGGTGAGGCCAACCCACTCTGGAAGCTTAGGTTGCACGTTTACAAAATGAGCCAGGAGATCCACCCAGACATTGGTGGAATGATTCAGTGAAGGAAATTTGATCAACTGTGTAAAAAACATCGGGGATAGCAAAAGCAAACATTAAGTATCAGCGAAGTGATAAGAAAGAATATTTGGTGATTAAAAAAGGAAAAGAAAAAAAGTCCACATTCTTGCCTCCTCTCCTGACTTTTAACTACTCGGCCTCTTTTTTTGGCAAGACAGAACATACTTCGCTCAGAAGCTACTGGTTGGGGGGATCTCAATCTCCCTCTCTCTGCTGTCGCAGGGGAACCCCCAGATCTCCAGCAGCCCTTTCCACCCAGATTCTGGCTGGAGACTGTGCTGCACGAGAGGAAATCCCACTAATGTCTCTGAAGAAAGAAACCATATTTTACATTCTCTCAATAGAGTAAGGGAAAAGAGGTATCCAAAATAGGCGTTTGAAGAGGAAACAGCTAAAATGGGATTTCAGAAAAAAACACATTAATGACTGTCATCTCTAGGATGAGGAAAACGGACTGGTTTGGCATGGTTTCGGGGGAGGGTGGGGGTGGGGAGTCCCAGCGAACTGGAAGCCACCTGCAGGCCACCTTTCTTCAAAAAGGAAGAAGTGATAGTCTAAATAAATCCTTAATGAAGCTTACGTTGTAAAAGGACTCACAACAGGATTCTTTAAATAGTCATCTCCTTTTTAATTTCTTTATTCATTTTCTTACTGCAATTTGAATTTCAATGTTTAAAGTAGAGCTCATCTATCACATAGAACGAAATGCAGGTGTAATTTGGAATACCGTATTTCAAAGTGTTGAGGAGAACCTGCAAATCGTCCTTCTTTACCTGAGTGAGACATAACACTGTGATTTTATTCTGTGTCAGGACTTGGGCCCAAATGGGCAGAGAAAAAGCCATCCCAGTACCATGAAACCTCGGAAGAGATACCAGACAGGCTAAGGGAGAAGAAAGGTGCGTATAGTAAGACACGTCAAGTTTCCCTAAAGACGGAACAAGTTGGGGTGGCGAGTGAGAAATTCGATTGGATGATGGGAGAGGTAGGTTGCAGGAGGCCTTAATTTCCAGGCTAACCGGGTAAGGCTATCCCAACTTCACCTCTAAATAGTGATGAAGATCTGGAGACATTAATAGTAGGTATGGGGATGGATGGGGAAATGGGTAGAAACCAGAACGATAAGGAAAAATTAGGAAAGCTTATATTTTTTTCCTGAGGAAGGCAAAGAAGGGTTAAGAAGAGATCTCACAAGCAAATTAAGGGTTATTACAAAGTGGCTTGCACACATGTGCTCATTCTCCCCAAAGAACACAACAGCCAAAAAGTAGAAGCAATCCAAGTGTCCATCAGCAAATGAATGGATAAAGAAAATATACTCCATACACACAAGACACACAATGGAATAGTATTCGGCCTTAAAAAGGAAGGGAATTCTGACACCTGCTCCAACATGGAGGAAGCCTGAGGACATTCTGCTCCGAGAAATTAGCCCATCACAGAAGGACAAACATTATGTGATTCCATTTATATGAGTCCCAGACAGAAAGTAGAGTGGTGGTTGCCAGGAGCTGGGGGAGGGGGAGAGAATTGTTTAATGATACAGAGTTTTAGTTTTGTGAGATGAAGAGTTCTGGAAAAAGACTGCTCCACAATGTGAATGCACTCAGCACCTCTGAACTGTACATTTAACAATGGTTAAGATGGTAAACATAAACATTATGTCTATTTTATCATATTATCATTTATTTAAAAAAAAAAAAAAACCAACAACTCCCCAAGAAGACAAGGGCTTCAATTGCATCAATAGAATTTAATTAAACAAAAGAGCCTTTTTGGTTTTGCAGATAATTAAACATTTAGCACAAGGTACTGAAAGAGGTTTGTGCTGTGGTTTTGCTTTCCTCTTGCTAGACCAAAGGGGACTATAATAATTTATGTGATATTTTGTAGCTGTCTGATTAGGAAATAATGTTTTTTGGCCTGCGTCTGCCCACTGCTGGCTGGGTGACCATGAGCTAGTCATTCAACCTCTCCAATCTCAGCTTACTCACCTCACCCAAAAAAATCAAGCCAAGGGGCTAGGGAAACTGGACCATAAGCCGTGTTGACATGACCATTAGGGCAGGGAACATACCAAGAACTGTTCTTAAGAAGGTATTTCCAGCTGCCATGAGAAACCCACCTAGTCCAGATCACAAGGGTCCAGAGGAGGACAGAGCCCCTCTGACATGTTCCTGGAACATCCACGCATCTGTCCATTAGAGGCCCTATGTGTATGACATTCAGGCAGAACAGTGCCTGATTTGAAGGCCACGAACTGGCAAAGCCAAGTTATTTGCCTGTTATGGGGGGAGAAAGGGGAGCTCGGTTTTTAAGGGGAATCAGTTTCTTCCCATGCCACATGGCACAGTTATTCCCAGAAGGGATCTGTTTGGTAACACTTCCATGTGACCAGGGACATTGTGCCTCCTAGATGTCCTGGGGATTTCATTTTGGATCCCATGTCACACTGGGATGAATCGCTATGGGCCTACAGTTATTCGAACAGCTCTCTAGTGGTCTATGGTGTCGGATATGGCCAAGTATGAACCATGAGACACCTTCTAAATAGTTTATTTTTACTTAAGCCCTAAGTCAACTGAGTTGTTCATAGTAGGAGTACTAAGGTGACCCAGAAGGCCTTCCCACTGCCACACTGTGGATAGGACAGATCTGCCTCCATGACAGCACCCTACTGATAGTCCTAGAGGCAAAACCACCACTGTCTACATCACCATCACCTGCATGGTCAGGGACACCACCAAGAGGCAGCCCTTAGTGGCACTCAACAACACAAATTCATTGCACATTCAAAAAAGAATAAAAAAGAACCCACCTCATGTGCTTCACCCTTTGTATTCCTTTGGGTCATAGTGCTCTGAATTCCCTCTGCCCTCATATTGTCTTCCTGCTCCCCCACCCTCCCACAGGAACTGCTACTGACCCTCTCCAGAGGTACTTCTTCCTTAAAAAATTACCCTCCCTCATTGTATTTTTAGTAAATGGTGTTTGGTCAATTGGTTATTCACATGGAAAAATAAATCTTGATATCTTGCCCTATAGAAAAATCCACTCCAGGTGGTACATATAAATATAAATGATAAAAGAGTGAAACTTTTGGAAGGAAACCTAAGAGAGCATCTTAATGATTGAGGGGGGCAAATATCTCTTAAGTTTCTTAAAGGAAGAACCACAAAGAAAAGAATGATGAACTGGACTATATTAAACATAAGAACTTCTGTTCATCAAACGATACCAATAAGAGAGTAAAAAGGCAAACATGAGAATGATGGTAAATATTTAAAACACATATACCTGACAAAAGATTTATATCCATCATACACAAAGAGCTCCTGCAAATCAATGAGTTAAACAAAACTAGCCATCATGAAAGAAAAATGGGCAAATGTCTTGAATAGGCGCTGCTTACGAAAAACAGTATCCAAATAGTCAATAAATGTATGAAAAGGTATGGCACTTTATTAGTCATCAAGGAAATGCAAATTAAAACACAATAACATACACCCACCTGAATGGCTAGAATAAAAACCACATAGAATTCCGAGTGTGGGCGAGGATGTGAAACAACTGATTCTTTGTTGGTCTGAGTATAAATTGGCATAATGGCTTTCGAAAACTATTTGGAACTATCTACCAAAGCTGCACATATGTATACATATGGCCCAGCAATTTTGCTCCCAGGACTATACACAATAGAAATCGTACATATGTTCATCAAAAGACATGGTCATGAACATTCATGGTTAATCATTAACAGCCCCAAACGCAAGCTCCCTAAACATCCATCAAAAATAGATATGGGCGCTTGGGTGGCTCAGTTGGTTGGGCAACTGCCTTTGGCTCAGGTCATGGTCCTGGAGTCCCTGGTTCAAGTCCCGAGTCGGGGGTCCCTGCTTCTCCCTCTGACCCTCTCCCCTCTCGTTCTCTCTCTCTCATTCCCTCTATCTCAAATAAATAAATAAATCTTTTAAAAAAATAGAAGATTTATATACATATATATGTATGTATATGTATATGCGTGTGTATATATTTTTGATGATACAAACAATACATACACATACGTATATGTATATATAAATAAGATACACATAAAATCCAGAATTGTAATGAGTGACTCAACACTTGTGAATGAATACCATAAACACAATGTTGAAAAACACAGCCAGTCACAAAAATGTACGTACTATGTGATTTCTCTCATCCTAAATTCAAAAACAGGCAAAACCCACCTGTGGTGTTAGATGCTGGGGACAGTGGTTACCCTTAGGAGAATAAGTGACCAGAAGGGGGCACAAGGTATTTCTGGAGAGGTGGGAATACCACTCTGTAATGTGGGATTTGTGTCCTTTTCTGAATTTGGTTATATACTTCAATAAAAATTTTCCAAGACTTATAAAAAAAATAAATGGTCCAATTCTCCATAATTCTCCAAGAAAAACACACATTTCAAAACAGTGCATTTGCTAAACCAACTACATCTCCAACTCAAAGAAATTTAGATCATAAAGGAAAAGAAGCTGACCTCCCATACGTAGGAATCAGTGGTCCTCTCAATGACCCTTTCCCCTTTGCCCAAGTTATCAGAACAGGAGCCACCTAACCTCCATCCCACACCTGGGCCACTGATTCTCACAGTGCTATAAGCACGGTGGTGGCTCATGGCATCATAGTGGATGTATCTCTAAGGTGTGGGCA
Source organism: Eumetopias jubatus (assembly GCF_037043125.1). Lineage (NCBI taxonomy): Eukaryota > Metazoa > Chordata > Mammalia > Carnivora > Otariidae > Eumetopias > Eumetopias jubatus. Next base: position 72,838,592 of record NW_028274816.1, on the reverse strand, counting down.
GGGGTACGGAGATATCTGAAGACTGCATTATGTTTGCAAACCATTTTAGCAACTGCTTCCTCATTTAATTTTTACACGGCCCCATGAGAGAGAAGTTAGCCATCGTGCTCCCCAATTTTTCTGATGAGCAGGCTGAGATTCAGAGAGGCTAGGCAGCACGCACTAGTTCCCACAGACAGTATACGGAAGGTGACAATGGGTGCCCTGGTGCCTGGTGCAAGGTCATTTCCATCGCAACGGATGAGAGAAAGTCAGCAGATGAAAGGGGTAGGATGCGAATACAGTGAAGATGGTTCGACAGATGGAGAACTTGAGAATCTGAGAAAGCTGTCCAGAGGGTGGCTGTGAAGACCCCAGCAGAGCCAAACTCTGACCTGAATACAGAGGAAGGAATCTGTCATCAAGGGAGCTGTATGAAGTTGACCAAGAAGACGATTTTAAGATTAAGGATAAAGGAAACCCCACACCAGTGCACCAGCTGGAATGGATGAAGAAACGAACTCAGGTGGTTAGGTGCGGTGGGAGGCTCTTCCAACAAGATCCGAGCTTGAGGAGCTAGAGACCTGGATTCGGGGCAGGGCGGGGGGGCTCATGTGGGAGAGGGAGGGGTGTTCTGATGACGCTGGACAGCTGAATTATGATGGGAACAAAGCAGTTTTCAAAGAAGATCCCCAAGTTCTACACATAGAAAATGACAGGAATTTTACTAAAACAAACAACCCCCACCAAAAACAGTTATTTTGAAGAAAGAAGTAGGCTCCCCTTTCTCTAAAAGAGAAAAAAAAATGTTTCTCTTTAAGTTGAGTTGAGGCTAATTTTTATTTTTATTTATTTATTTTTAAAGATTTTATTTATGTATTTGGCAGAGAGCGAGCACAAGCAGGGAAGCAGAAGAGGGAGAGGGAGAAGCAGGGAGCCTGACGCCAGGCTCGATCCCAGGATCCTGGGATCATGACCTGAACCGAAGGCAGACGCTTAACCAACTGAGCCACCCAGGCACCCTTAGGCTAGTTTTTAAAAGTTAGGATTTCTGCCTAAGAATTCTGATGAGGGTAAAACATTATTGATTTTATTATAAAATATGACACGGAAGGATCACCTATGTCTCCATGAAGATAACACTGTTTTATAGGAAACTCAAAACTGGGAATAGAATGTGGATCCATCTTGATTTTGCTGTTCCTAAACAGTGTGATCTTGAGCAAATCACTTTCATTCTCGGGGCCCTGGCTTCTTCAGAAGCAAAACAGTAAGACTATTGTCCTCCACGTCTCTAGGACCTTCCCACCTCCAAGACTCGATGTAAGGAGCAGGACTTAAATTCATTATTAATTTTTCAGGTTTACAACTCTGCACAGCCTCACAACTGCTCTGTTCTGAAGTGTGACCCCACCAATCACATCAAAAGATGTGCATATATCAGGGACACCTGGGTGGCTCCGTCAGTTAAGCATCTGCCCTCAGCTCAGGTCATGATCTCGGGGTCCTGGGATCGAGTCCCATATCGGGCTCCATGCTCAGCGGCGAGTCTGCTTCTCCCTCTCCCTTCTGTGATCTCTCTCGCTCTCTCTCAAATAAAGAAATAAAATCTTAAAAAAAAAAGATTTGTGTAAATCATTAGGCAGGGCCAATCTGCATCAACAAAATCCATTTCAAAATCAATGAAGTCTGAAAGAATAAGGTTAGTCCAAAGGAAGGCTCCCTTGCTCTTCCCCTAGCGCTTGTAGGCAAAAGAAAGACCAGGAAGTCCAGGAGAGGAGTGGTCTCGAAGCATCCAGTAAGGCAGTGACTAAGGAGAACCCATCTCTGCCCCACACCTCTTCTGTGCCCGAAACATCAAAATAAGATGTCACTGCTAGAAAATGGAAGTTTCACAGGTAGGGCTATGTTAACAATAACTGACACAGGGCCACCAAGAATTCAAATGGAGGTGTCTGAAGACAGAAGCCAATGAACACTTACTAAAACATTTACCACTGACCCAGATCTGATGTACACTTCTCACATCATTAACAGCAGTGAAAAGCTGGAATTATTAACATAATTTCATGGTTGAGGAGATAGGTTCAGAGAGGTCACGCGACTTGTCTGAAGACATACAATGATGAGTGAAAGAGAATGAAAATCCAGGTTAGTTCAGCTCTAACGTGCGTATTCTTTGAACCTCCCCAGACACCCAGGTAGCATGAGCAGGACTCTTGGGGTGGATGTTATTGGCCAGTGTCGATATTCTGTCAACACACATGAGCATTCAATGTACTACTTCCCTATGCATTGCAGAGTGCAAATCATTCTGCTTGGAATCTTGCAAACAGGCAAGAGACAGAACATGTTTTTCAAGAGCTTTCTTCCTTCCGGGAAGGACACGCTGCAAGGAAAAGACCCCCGAGTTGTAACACAAAGGTAATTTACTTTGAGGAGTCAATAACTCTGGCTCTTGCACGCACACATTTGCTTCGTCTATACAACCAAACAGAAACAACGTGTCTGTTTTTGGAAGCCTCCGGCAGCAGGAAATTCTAGGAAAAACATGCTCTTTGCATGGCCCTGGCAAGAAGGTGGCTCCCAGGGGTCCCCGTTGGCGTGAGCCTGGAGCAGGGGAAGTTTTCAGCACACTCCCAGCGCTGTCAGCCCGCCATCCCTCAGGCCAAGGTCCAACCACATCAGTATTTCTTTTCCTGCTGTTATGATGTGGGACCCCACTCCAAACGTGACTTGTAAGGCTGGAAAGAAAACTCCCTAGAGCTGGTGTTTGAGTTGGCTTCTGTAGGAGAGGAAGACTTATGTTTTTGAACCCGCTCCCACGCTGACCCAATCTAGATGTACCATTCTTATAACCAAACCCTCCTCAAGGTACATCAACGCCAAGTATAAAGGCTGGTACGCATCCCAGGGCCTTTGATGGGCGATTCCTGGTGAAACTGTGAATGATCAAGTAAAGAAAGAGAAAGCATTCTAACTCTCCCCAGGCTTTATGACAAAGGAAGAAAGCTTATTTGAAAAACAACCAACCAACCCAACAAACAAAAGCCCATTATGTTCCTTGGCTCTCCAGGGTAGGAGAGAAAAGTCAAGGATTCTTGGTTTTGGGGAACATCAGGAAAGGGCAGAAAATACATCTGTATCCAGGTCAGAGAGGAGAATAACCCTGACAGGAAAGGAGCAAGAATTATCTTAGATCATGAATTCAAGCACGAATCCTTCATGTCTGTTTAGGACTTAGTCCCCAAGCCATGCCACAAATTACCTCACTCATCGACTCTGAACAAATACAGAAATAGACCAATATTTTCCAAGGCTTGATGCCTCACCCTCTGATTATCTCCTTCCAAGTTTACTCCACTGGGGAATCCGTTTTTCTGTAAGATTTAAAATATAATTTTTAACTCTATATCCATGGATCCCAAACTCTGTTTTAAAAAGGGGTCTGGCTCTTGGGAACTGATGTGCTTCTCCCAATGTCCTAGCAAGACGCCAAAAAATATCCAGGAAAAAAAAACTTAACAACATTAAAAACTGAAATTCACATACAACTCTGTAAGATGATCAGAACCTAAGAAATCATCTGTCATGCCTCTCCACAGTGGGTCTGTTTCTGAACTTTAGACATTCTTTTCTTTTTTTAATATAGTTTTAAAAGATTTATTTATTTATTTGAGGCAGGGAGAGGCAGAAGGAAGGGGCAAGAAAGAATCCCAAGCAGACGCCCGCCCCCCGCCACCGAGCATGGAGCCCGCCCAACAGACGAGGGGCTCAATCCCACCACCCATGAAATCATGACCTGAGTCAAAATCACGAGTTGGACGCTCAACAGACTGAGCCACCCAGGCACCCCTGGATCTCAGATATTCTTGAAGCACCAAATTAAAAAGTGAGGATAATTCTTCTGTCCTGTGTGGAGAACTGAACATGTGCACCTCACCCCGAGAGTAGGCACCCCCCTTCCTCAAATTTGTGCTACTGGAGCCCCCACCCTAGTTCCTGCCCTTGGAGAGCTGCAGGCTTTGAAAACTATTTGCGAAATTTGGAGTGTTTGGGAATAAAGAAAGCATTTCATAGGTGTTCATATAGAAAGACAAACACAGTAATGCTAGAACTAGCTACTTGAAAAACGAAGGTCGAGGGGTGGGAGGGTTGGAATTACACTTTCGTAGGAAGTGCCCAAAGGTCGTTAAAGATTCAAAAGAGAAGAACTTTTATCCTGAGCTAAGCTGTATTTCATTTAAAGTTGTATCAAAATAACACTTTTGGATATGCAATGATTCAGGAACCTTAGCATTGAGGTAACCTTGGGGGAAAAAAACCCCTGAAGTTTCGTTTCGGTTGAATAACAGAGCGAAATGAAAAGCTCAAGAATGAAGAAGTCCGTGTATAAGAAACTGAGGGGGCATCTACAATCAGAATAGAACTAAGTCTTCATGAATGATTCTGCAGCTAGTTATTAAAAAAAAAAAAAGACTCCAAATAGCAGAGATGACGTATAATTAAATTAGTCAGGATCTAAAGTCTGATAAATATTTACAAACCCTTAGAAGGGTGTGAAAGAGGGAGAGAGAGACAAGAAAGAGAGGGAGAGGGAGGTGGGGGTGGGTAGGGGAAGAGACTGATTACTGAGAAGAGAAGATGAAGGTAGGATTAAAAGGAGAAGAATGTTCTGGAAAAAGACAAGTGGAAGGACCGCTCTGCTAGGCGGCAGCAGCACTGGGTGTGAGAACGGGAGAAATCTCAGAAATCCCCTAATCCAGCCCCTTCATTTCCGATGCAGAAAAAACTTCCGAAACCATCTCACTTGCATGCTATAAAGACTTCTCAGACTTCCTTCTGAGAAGTCAGGCAGCTGAAGGGACACAAAGCTTAGCTTAGATTCTGGTCCACTGGCCCTCCCCCTAGTTCATTCTCTTTCTGTGACAGAGCATTCTTCCCTAAATCTAGAAATAGAAGACGCACAGGGCTGGACCACCTTCGCGTTTCAAGCCCCAGTGCATCTGATGCAGGAAAGTGACATTGAACCTGAGCCCTGATGAGAAGGAGAATCGGGTTTTCTTCATCCTATCTGGTACTTGAACCGGTGTCAGGAGAGGAACAATCCGGAAGGGGAAGATGGAGCTCCTAATGGACGTGGGCAGGTGTGGGCCGAGGGTGGCCACCTCTCCCCGCTCTGTGGTGGCCGCCACCACCACGCCCCATCAAGGCCCATCTTGGCCCTGGCAGGAGTTTTATAAATGATTCGCGGGAGAGCCAGGCTCTCGGCGGTGTGGTACCGTGGACAGCGGCCTCAGAGCGGAGCCCCCTCCTAGCCTGGATTTACCAGCTCTTTGCATATGTGTTGCTGGAGGTAAGGGAAGAACCGTGTTTTCCTTGCCTGGCGATGGAATCCTAGGACAGTGGGGGAGGCTAAGACAGGTGCAGAGGGCAGGATGCAGAGAAACCTGAAGGAACGTCCTCTGTTACGTTTTGGCAACAGTAGGGTGTTTGCTTCTTTTGGTTTCTTTGGGTTTTGTTTTGTTTTTTTTTTTTTCCTTCTGGGTTTTTAGGTTCTGGACACAGAGCAGGGGCTAAGTGAATAGGTCTTTTAAGTTTAAAACAGGAAAAGCGACGCAAAGCTGTGGTTTTAATGGGTCCGGGGCGCTGGACTGCCTGGATGTTCCTTCTAAAATTGCCAGCAGGTGGGCGCCTGGAGGGGCTCAGTCGGTGAAGCGTCTGCCTTCGGCTCAGGTCATGATCTCAGGGTCCTGGGGTCGAGCCCCGCATCAGGCTCCCTGCTCAGTGTGGAGCCTGCTTCTCCCTCTGTGTGTGCTCTCTCATCTCTCTCTCTCTCAAATAAATAAATAAAAATAAATAAATAAAATTGCCAGCAGGTGACCCAGCCTCCAGCTTCCCTGGGTTTTGAACAGCAGAAAAAGACACACATTCTGTCCCGCCAACAGAACTTCCAAAATCATCTCACTTGCATGCTATAAAGAAACCCTCCAAAATAAGACATCATCGTGAAATGAGGCATGCAGACAAAACAAACTTCAGGAAAGCAATCAATGAGCGTCCATTAGACACAGTCCATCAGTGTGGATGTGCCATCGCTGCTCCACCAAGGACCCTGGTGAACAGCATGAGCAGTGCCCTTAGACAAGAAGCATCCTTTCTCAGAGCCCCGCAACGTAGGAAGTCCTCCTATTACAGACACAACTTTGTGATCCCATTTAGGCAACCCATGACCTTGAGCATCCACTCTCGTGACTAACACTGCTCAAGTCCCAGGGGAAGCTTCTCCCAAACTCTTGCCCTGTGTCTTCCAAGCAAATGTCCGAACGCTGACAAGGGACACAGATTTGGGTCGCTGCGGACACTGGTAGGGGACGAGGATCTGGTTTGGGGAAGATCCAAGTGAGGGAAGCGGTTAGTGGAGGGAAAGGAAAGGTCACTTATCAAATAGTGCAGAGCAGAGAGCATGGAGTACTTTCTTGATATGAAATATCATTTGCTAGTGTTACTGAGCAAAGGAATGAGCATTCCTTTGCTTTGCCGCCTGTTCCAAATCATGGTCCCGTAGGTACTCACACACCAGCCTGGGGCTCACAACAGTCACACCCAGACGTGGAGGGACATTTTGTACTATTAAGCAAATGGTGTTATGCAAAACTTTTTAAATATGTAGGCCAAGGTGAAGAGAGGCAAAGCATGAGACTGAAGTCTTTCCGTGGGCAGCCAGATGGACATGGAAAGCTAGACTTCAGAATAGTTCCAATTTCCTGAAAATGTTTAATAAGTTTAAATTTAATCACCATTTAAAAAATTATTTTAAAAAATCGACTTTAGTTTTTTCTTTAATTTCACATCTTGATATTTATTCATGATATCCAATATTTTATCTTTGGATTTCAATAGAGAACTTGGAATATTTTTGAAGGAAAATCATTTCTAAAAACTAAGGAAAATCATTTTAATTTTTACAATTACTCTAATTTACAGTTTGGATCAAAAGATGTCAAAATATGTACCTTTGCTCTTTAAAAAATCCCTTAGACGAAAGGTCGTCAAACTATGGGCCCCAGGTCAAATCCAACTATTTTTATAATAAAGTCTTAGGGAAACAGAGCCATGCCCATTGTCCAAGGCTGCTTACATCGACAGTAGAATTTAAGAAGTGGTGACAGAGACCACGCACCCACAAAGGCTAAAACATTCTCTTGACCTTTTCAAAAAATGTTTGCTGATCCCTGTCTTGCATCATTATTGTCAACAGAACAAAATTAATATAAAAATCTTGATTGTAACATAATTAGCTGAAATTAGCATAAAAACCAATTGCTCTAAGTATATAATAGCTCATGATTTGTGCAGGTCCTAATTTTATGACTCATTGAAACATTGCTGGCCCATCATCAACAGAATACCCAGTTGAGCCATAATAATGCAATCTAGTCATCTTTGGTATTTTGCCAAAACTCTCAGACATGTAAAAACAATAGATTTAAATTATTTTTCTTTTTTCTTTTTTTAGAGAGGGAGAGAGAGAGAGAGAGATCAAGAATCTTAAGCAGGCTCCATGCCCAGGGCAGAACCTGACACGGGGCTCGAACTCACGAGGCCGAGATCATGACCTGGGCCAAAATCAGAGTCGGACTAAGCTTAACCAACTGAGCCACCCAGGTGCCCCTAAACATATTTTTCTGTTCTGCTGTTAGGAAGGAGTATAGGAGAATAGAATATATTTCATTCAACAGTTCATTAGCTTGATTTCTCTCTTTAACTGTTTAGACATAGGGATGTGGGGCCTCCATTTGTACTCTTGTTCAGGGAGTCTGGGGCTGAGGGAACTCCCAGCACTTGGAGAAGTCCTCATAAAAAAGAGGCGGCTCTGGTTCCAGTCAAGCCTGAAGGCCCCCGGAGTTGAGATTTTCCAAATGAAGCAGTTCACGAGGCCTCAGTGATGTCTACCACCACGGAGATGCCACAGACCTGCTCTCACTAGATCTGAGTGACTGCACAGGAAGGAGACTCTCCTCTTTCAGCACAGGGGGGGATAAAAAAAAATCACAGGATCTACGGGGAGACTGTGAAGAAAACAGCTATATTCCAAATGCATTTTAAATGAAATTTACATTATATTTATATTATATGATAATAATACAAAATTTTAATATAAACCCAGAAAATAGAATGTGCACATAGTAAAAAGGTTCACTGTAGACAAATGAGAAAAATCAGAGAAGCACAAAACCCTAAAAAAGAAAACCACCCACCCATCACTCAGACATAGCATTTTTAAAATACATATGTCTATGGGGCGCCTGGGTGGCTCAGTCGTTAAGCGTCTGCCTTCGGCTCAGGTCATGATCCCGGGGTCCTGGGATCAAACCCCACATCGGGCTCCCTGCTCCGCGGGAAGCCTGCTTCTCCCTCTCCCACTCCCCCTGCATGTGTTCCCTCTCTCACTGTCTGTCAAATAAATAAAATCTTTAATAAAACCAAGTAAAATAAAATACATCTGTCTAGACTCTGCAGTCCTTCATAACAGATTCATAAAATGAAATCATTTTGTGTGTACACCATTCTAAACTGCTTTTTTGCACTTAGGAATAAACAGGAAACATCATTCATGGTATTAAATACACATCAGCTTATTTTAAATGGCCGTGCAGTATCCCATCATATGAATCGCCATAAAGTGTTTAGTGAATCCCTTATCGTTGGGACACTTAGGTTGTTTCCAAAATTAAATATGCTACTGTTTAATCGTTTTCTTGACATGGAAAGGAAGGCCTGTATTGTAAAGGTTTTAAAACTGCATTGCAAACTTGCCTTCTAGGAAGGTATTTACACTTTATCTTTGAATTTTAATATATTTTTTGAACATCTTAATTCTACTTCAGCAGATTGTGTTTTTTCATGTACTCATTAATGCTGAGTATTACAATATTGCACAATTACTGCCAAAAAACACAGGGAAATTTTTTTTTGTATTTTAATACTTACATTTTAAAACTAGTGAGCATTTCCCAGATAGTTTAGGTACAGGACTTTCTTAAAAGACATTTCCTGGTTATGTTTTTTTGTTTTGTTTTTTGCCTATTATTTTCAACTGGGATGCTTGATCTTTCTTAGACCTTAAGCATTTTCTTTACATTAACAATATTTATACATGTTAATGTAACAAATATTCGTTTATCATTTTTCATTTCCTCTTTGTTTACAGTATTTAAAATATTTTTAACGTTTTAAAATCGGTTAGATTTTTTCTTAACGACCTTTCCTTTGTCTTCATGATGTTTTCTAAGGCTGTTCTTCTGTTAACATTAAATAAATATTCATCTCTGATTTTAATTTTATTTTGAAATTCATTTTAAATTCTTGCTGATGCTGAATTCTAAATTTCTTCCTTTTTTTAAAAAGTGACAAGATAACTGGCTTTTTATCCAGTACTTATAGGCCACTACTCCATATACTAAATTCCTACATAACCTTCATGCTGTGCATTAAGTTTTATATTCTGTTCTATGTTTATTTTGGCACCAGGAGAACACTTTTTCAATTAAGATCAAGAGTCGGCTCTTAACTGACTAAGCCACCCAGGTGCCCCAGAATATTATAATGTATAACTTTTTGAGCCTGGCTTCTTTCACTCAGCACAATGCCTTCGAGATCCATTCAAGTCCCTGCATGCATCAGGAATTTGTTCCTTTTCACTGCTGCGTAGTATTCCACTGTGTGGCTATATCACAACTTTTTTATTCATTCACACATTGAGGACAATTGGGTTGGTTCCAGCTTTTGACAATTATGAATAGAACTGCTATAAACATTTGGCATAGGTTTTTATGTGAATAACAGTTTTTCTCTCAGGTAATTAGCAAGGAGTTGGATTTCTGGGTCATTTGATGAGTTATGTATTTAACTTCCATAAGAAACTGCAAAACTGTTTTTAAAGAGTGGCCCTCCCATGCACATTCCCAAAGCAGTGTATGAGAGTTCCATTTGCTCCAATCCTTGTCAGCACTTAATATCGTTATGTTTTCTTCTTTTCCTTTCTTTAGATACACAGTGGTTATCTCACAGTGGTTTTCACCTACATTTTCTTAATGGCTAATGATCTTGAATATCTTTACCTTTGCTTAATAGCCTCTTTGTTGAAATGTTTGTGAGTCTTTGGCCCATTTTTTTTAAATTGGGTTATTTTCTTACTGTTGAGTTTTAAAAGTTCTTTGTATGTTCTAACTAGAAGTCCTTTATTGGCTATGGAATTTTGAAATGTTTTCCCAGTCTGCAGTTTGTCTTTTCATGTTTCTTTTCATAATTGCTTGACTATTCTGTGATGATTAAATTTTGAACATTGTTTTTGGGTCCCCCCCCCATTCCTTTTGGGTTTTGTTGAGAATGTTTAAGTTCTACTCTTAGTAAATTTCAATAGTGTTACCAACTATGTCACCAGGTTTTACATTAGACCCTCAGAGTTCACTCATCTTGTAAATGAGAATTTGTGCCCTTTTGCCAGTCTGTCCCTACTTCTCCAACCTCAAGCCCTTGGTAACTACTTTTCTACTGTTTCACAATTTTGACTTTTTTTTAGATTCCCCATAAAAGTGATACCACACAGTATTTGTCTTTCTTTTAGCAGTGTCTCTGGCTGAGCAAAAGTTTTAATTTTTTTTTAAAGATTTTATTTATTTGAGAGAGAGAGCATGAGCAGGGGGGAGGGAGAAGCAGACTCCCCGTTGAGCAGGGAGCCCGATGCGGGGCTCGATCCCAGGACCCTGGGATCATGACCTGAGCCGAAGGCAGACGCTTAACTGACTGAGCCACCCAGGTGCCCCCAAAAGTTTTAATTTTGATGAAGTTCAATTTACCAATGTATTTCACGGATTACACTTTTGGTACCATGTCTACAAACTCTTGGTCACAAATCCTCAGGAAAGCTTACTACAGGTGGTTGTGTATACTTCTTGTTGCTGTTATCCCTAAATAGCTTCTATTTTTTGCTATTTCCAATGGATTATTGATTTTTCGTTTTATCTAAATCTACCTTAAAATGTTTCTCAAGATGCAAAAATCGTACTTCTTATTTGGCGATGTTTTTTTGAAATTCTTTCTTCCAAGAAATTGAACAGATCATGTGTTTACACAGAATTATGGTTGTGTAATGTCAAGTAAGTCGTGAGGCATATTTGTGATAGATGTCCCCATTTGTATGTATCTCATCAAAATAACATGTGAGTGTCAAAAATATTTTAGGGGTAAGCAAGATACCAAAAATATAGATGAAGATATAGATGACAGAATCCACATATTCTGGCCACTTGTACACTTGGCATGAGGCAAGAAGGAAGGCTATGATGGGTGGGTCAGTCATGCTGATGGTCTAACCTCAAGTCCTCAGATCTGCCCTTTGTGTAGCTGAGTCTGACACAGGGCCCACCAACTGAAGGCAGAGGTTTTTAACCTAAGTTCCAAGAAAGAGTATCAGGAGGTAACGAAACCACTGTTAAGTGTATATAAAAATGTGAAGGTGAGCATATGTGCATTTTCCTGGGTAAAAAGTCTAAAATCTCATCAGACTCTCTAAAAATACCATTCCATTTCAAGAGGCACATTCACGTTCTCCCCATTCTCTCATTCCAAACATTTCCAACTCGCTGTACACGTTCAATAAGATATTTATTGAATGACTGAACAAATAAATATGTATTGAACTATTATGATAGGGTAAAACTTTAGGTCTGACCTCAAGTGTAAGATTTTTATTTAGCAAACATTTATCGGGTGCCTCCTTTGACCAAGCACCCTTCTAGAATATGGAACTCTATTGACAAAAGGGCAATGTTCCTGTTCTCAAAGAGAAAGATATAATAGCAAATGTATTTCAGTGGGAGAAGTGCTGGAATGGGAGTGTTCATTATGTTCAGAGAAGGAGAACCTGATCTGTATATGGACCGTGGAGAAGCCTCCCCAAATACAGTGGTGCTTGAGTGCACACGAGAACGCTCACGACAACAAAGCTCTAAGTAGCCTCCAGAACCCTTCAATTGCAAATGCTGGGACCTGAAGTTATTGCAGAGTGAGCATGATATGGGAACCCGTCACCAACCAGTTCTATGTAGACTCTCTTTATCATGGGTTATATGTAGACTCTCTTAATCATGGGTTTCATGACAGTTTATCAAAGTCAAGTAGGAGAGGCAGGGGGATTCTAGAAGAAAGTGTTTGAGGACACAGAGGTCTAAGAGATCATGGCACATTAGGGAACTCCAAGGGGCTCAGTCTTGCTGCAGGATTAAGTGTGAGTGATCCGACAGTCCTACATCTACTGGTTCAATTTCAAGAAAACCCAGGATAAATACCCAAGCATTTATGCAAATGGGTGTCCACCATAGCTCTGTCAAGAAAGTCTCCAAAACAGGAAACAACTTACATGTCCATCATCAGGAGACTGGATAGAATCTTCTGGTACACCCATACAATGGGAACATCTTGCAATGTTTAAAAGATCAAGTTACATCTTTTCAAATTGATTTCAAGTTAATCTGAGTCTTTCACAATAGTATAAGCCATAAAGCGATGGGATATTTTCTCGTATTTTTAAAAACATACAATACAAAGCAAACAAACAATGCTTGTGTGTTAAAGCATGTTTCAGTGATTGTTAGGCTGATTTGTGCTGATGGCCGCAATTTCTCGCCCCTCTCTCCAATCCTTGCCTTTTGCCATGGATTCTGCAACTTTTTCATCATGAGTGGAATCTCTTTTTCCATTCCTGATACTGAGTTCTGCCATGTAACCTGCTTTGGCCAATGGACATTAGCGAGTGTATAGTTATTCCAAGGAGAGCCTTGAAAAGCCGCTTGTCTATTCCATTCGTGCTCTTGTGCCTGGCCATTACAGTGAGGACATGTCTGGACCAGGCTTCTGGGGGATGAAAGACAAATAGAACAAAGTTGAGTCACCCGAGTTATCCAAGCAAAGACCACCCTAGATCAGCCTTCAGCCAGCTTATTCCCAGACATGTGAGCAGACCCAAACAAGATCAGAAGAGCCATCTGGCCGACTCACAGCTGACCACAGACACATGAACAAGGCCGGCTCAGATCTCAAACCAAGCATGGAACCCAGCAGCCTTGTAAAATAAAGAACTCTATGTCTCTGAGGTTTTGTGGTAATGCCATGGAATATTATTTTAGCCATAGATAACTAATACACTGCATTTGTATATAATATAGGCTTACTAAATATCTGGACAGATGCACACCCAACTATTAATAGTGGTTACCTCTAGGGAATGGAATTGTCGGTCAACTAGTACTTTCAGACACTGAAAGGCCTGCTGTACGCTCTAAGAAACAGAACTGCTACTCCTGATTTGATTCATTTGCCTTCTTTAACTTGTTCTTTCAATGCCAAAAGTAGGCTAGATAAGAAATTAGGTCCTGATTCTGGCAGCTGCCTGAACAGTAAGTCTAAATGGTTACAGTGCTTACTTTATTTGCAAAAGCGTTAGAATAGTTAGAAGAGCTCCTGTCTGCAACACTAATAGAACATCAGTGAACGAGCCCCTAACCTCTACTTTTGAGCCCATTTTTCTTTTGTTAAGATGCAAGTGGGGGCGCCTGGGTGGCTCAGTTGCCTTCAGCTTGGGTTGTGATCCTGGGGTCCTGGGATCGAGGGAGCCTGCCTCTCTCTCTCTCTCTTTAAAAAATCTTAAAAAAAAAAAAAAGATGCAGGTGGCTCCTGCTGAGGGTGGGGTCATTGAGATAATCATCGTGTCTACCATGAATGAGAGAAGCCATGATGAGACACTGTTAAGGCTACCCGAAATGCTGTACCAATGAGCGAATAATCTGAAAGTATTGAGTATGGGGATGATGATTGATGATGATGATGATGGCATGTGTATTTTTAGGCCCAGTGACAGCCACCTGATCTCTTAAACTCCTTGAAGTTGATCTAGTTTGGACTTTCAGATGATCAAAATAAACCAGATGTTTTATAGGTGGCTGGATACTGATGCATATCATTATTTCATTCATTCATACGAACTCTCTAGAAGATGTGGTTAATGCTTAACCTTTACCAAGTCTAGGAAAAACAAAGTATTACAAACTACTATTGATTTGATTGGATTGCTCTCCCCACATTAAGCTTCAACAAGTACTGCTCACAGTCCGCAAGGCACTTAAAGTCACTGTAGAAATCCAAAATCTCAGGGGATCATCCCTCAGTGAGCAGCACAGAATTCAGAGGTAGTAAGATGGGAAAATACCTTGGAAATGGGTCAGGTTTGGGGACTACAAGTATTTGGTCCCATTTTCTAGTAGGTAGGTGACCCATAAGTATCTTAATTTCTCTGTGTCTCCATTTCCCCATCCATTTAATGGAAATAACCAAAGTACTCTCATTATGAAAATCAAATTCAGTCATTTGCCATCATTTCCCTACTTCTGCCTTCAAAATAAGTCTGGCAAAGGATCAATGAAGAACTGATGCACTATTACTATTGATGCTCATCTCTCTCTTTTAACGATTTATTTTAGAAAGAGCGCCTGTGTGAGTGGGGGGAGGGGCAGACGGAGGGGGAGAGAGACGATCTCCAGCAGACTTCCTGCTGAAGGTGGAGCCCACTGGGGGCTCGATCCCAGGACGCTAGATCATGACCTGAGCCGAAATCAAGAGTCAGTCGCCCAATGGACTGAGCCAACCAAGCGCCCCTCTCCATATGTCTTAAAACGAAAAAGTTTTGACTCATTATTAAGGACCTTTTCCTGCCATGCTTTTATTTGCCAATGTCTACTTGAATGGAGATACAAAAGATCTGCTGTAGTCAGGACAGTCCCATTAAGACCCAGTCCCCTTAAATCCATAATATAGTCAAGGGGAAACACACCTTTATGGATGATACCAGCCCAACCATACACCCACATTTGTATTTAAATATAAATGTAAATTTATACTTACAAGTACCTAACTAGGAGACATAAAATAATTTGTCCAACATTATATGAATCAAATAGGGACAAACGTCTAGGACCCCACCCTCTAGGCCAGAACAGCCTCTCCAACATTCCCCAACCACTGTATATCTGGAGAAGCAATCCATAGTGGTGAGAGCTAAGAATGCTACGGAAGATGCAAAATATTTTTTTTATTTGATTTATTTATTTGAGAGAGAGCACACTTATATGAGCAGGGTGAAGAGGAGGGACAGAAGAAGAAGAGAAGCAGACTCCCCACTGAGCAGGGAGCCCAACCCCGGACTCGATCGCAGGACCCCGGGTTCATGACCTGAGCCGAAGGCAGACGCTTACCCGGCTGAGCCATCCAAGCACCCCGACATTCAGATAGGTAAAATAGATCGCTACTCACAGAAACACTAGAACAACGTCCTGCTCTACTGAGCTTGTTGAGACAGGCTCAAACCTTTTAAATAAAAGCAACTTCATAGGCTCCCTTCCAGATTCTCCATTGTGCACACACGTTCTGTTGTCCCCTTTCTCCACAGTACAGCTGTCTGCGGTGGCACGGCCCCAAAACCCACGCTTCTAGGTTAGAGCCACAACATGCCTGCTGGCTGTGATATTCTCCAGACCACATTAAAAGTCCCTCCACCCTGTGTCCTGCTTTCAGATCCTTCGCTAATCGCCTCTTTCTTTTGAGGGGCACAAAACCTGCCTCGGCTTCCCTGCCCCAGTAGGCAGGATGTTCTCTGCTTTCAGAGGTCTCGGCGCTGCCAGAATATAGTCTTGATCTTGGGAAAAGAAGTAATTAGCCTGATGGACAATAAACTGCCATGTCAGCAATTTTCTCACCACTGGGTTTTGAAGACACACAGGCCCAAGCAGGTCGGAAAGAAGTTGACTGCTGTTGGGTCTTAATGCCCCACTATGCTCAAATACCAAATACTGGCACCCAGAGCTCATTAGCTCTGACCCAACACTGCTAATCGCCCTGAGCGCTGAATCAGCTTTCAGGGACACTTAGAGATGCATTTGTTAACATTTTAACCTCAAAGTGCCCTGCGTGGCTTTGAGGACCCAAGCCTCACAAGTTGGCATAAACTCTAAGAAAGAGTCTACCGAGCACTATGATAAGAAAAAAATGGGTCTACTTTATGGAGTCCCCATAAGGACAAAAATTGTTCTTACAATTCCTCTGGGAAGAACCCTGGTGTATTATTATAAGCAACATTCCCCCCTTCTTGGCTAATGCTAGCCTAGAAGCTTAGTTTTCAGATTTGTGGGTACAACTCTTTAGGACAGGGTTTCTCAACCTCAACACTACTGACATTTCGGGATGGGTAATTCTTTGTTGTGGGGCTGTCCCATGTAATGTGGGGTTTAATGTGGGGTTTGAGCAGCCTCCCCAGCCTCAACCCACCGGATGCCAGTGACTTCCTCCCCCCACCCCCTGCCCCAGAGCATGACAACAACCAAAAATGTCTCCAGACATGGCCAAATCTCCCCTGGGAAGCAAAATCACCCTCTATTCAGAATCATTGCGTAATAAGGTTGTTAGCTGCATTAAAAAGAATATAATAAAATAAGATCGGATAGAAATTATCAGAATCAAATAAGAGAAAATCTTCTTTCATGAACATACATTTCATACTTGTTTGGATGTTTATGCATACAAATAATGTGAATCACGATTTTAAAAGTTTGAAAAATACGGGTAGAGTGTCTTGACTCTCAAAAAATATTTATCTGTGTTACTGCTAAGAGATGGGTATTCGTCTCCCACTTAGAAATCTCCCAATTTTTTCTCAATAGTTTACTGCATGCTTTTTTTGAGTTGTTTTTAATATAGTTCTCTATGAAACTAATGAAATTTTGTCTTCCTATCATATTAAGGCAATTGTGATAACATATCTGCACCACAGATACACAAAATTATCAAAACAGAACGTCACAGGTCACCCAGCAATTTAGTGAGACTTTACTACGTGTTGAATGAAAAATGTGTGAAGCCAGACCCCTCTGTGTCAGGATCTATCATCTATTTTGGTATAAAATCTAGTAAGTAACACCTACGTATGTCTCACTTTGCCAACAGATCACACAGAATTAGTTGGTGAATATCAGGAGTCGTATAAGAAATGGTTTTTGCTCAGTTAAGGACATAGGACAAAAACCTGTAAAAACTGAAACAAGTGTATGTTCAAATGTTCAAATAATGCTTAACAACAAAGCTGTTTCAAGTCAGGCTTCATAGACCACATATATGTAGGTGCACACACACACATAGAGAGTACAGAAGGTGACGCTCTTGCTTTGTGCCATATTACTGAAGGAAATGGAGTTTTGTAGGCAGTGGTAAAGCACATTCTTGCGCTGAAACAGACATCTGGAATGAGCTAGAAATGTTGAGTGTTTGCAAATGAAACAAATGGGGTGAAGATAGGAACTAGAGGCGGGAAGGTATGGTCAAATGCCAGAAGTTACACAAGGCAGGAGGTTCATAAAGGAGAGAAGAGGAACTGGATCTCCAGGGTCCAGCCTCTAAGATCTAGGCTGGAGCCAAAGATGAAGCGAAGTTTTGTCCATTCCCTTCTTCTGCAGGCTCCTTTCTAGGAAAAAAAAAAAAAATGATTTCAAGAGCTCGTTGTGTAGCTGTACAGAAAATGGGTGAAATAGTAAGGAAAAGACAAAGAATCAGGCCAGTCCCCTTATTTTCTTGAGACAGAAATAGGATCGTTTCCTTGAGACAAAGGACGTAACTGGTAGGACAAAGCCTGGACCTCTGGGGGCCCACATGGGGTAAATTCAGGAAGAAAACACAGCACAGGAGAAGGACAGAGTCAATGGGAAACAAAACGAGAGGGTGTATTTTAAAAACCGGTCCTGATCAAGTGTTAAATACCAAATGCTGCAAAGACGTGATGAAGAGAGTGACTACTGTCACCCTTAGAAAGAAATTTACCTAGGCTCTGTGCCCCCTGTGGTGAGGCTTCACACATTTTGGTGCTTCAGATTAAGAGATGGGAGTTAGTCTTACGTGGAGCTTAGCTTTGTCTGCTCTTATTTGGTTGTTTTTAATTGAATTTGGACTTGTCCTTCAATAGCTGATGTCTTTCTGCTTCCTGCAGACAGTGTGGCTGATTGGTGTCTTTCGGTAGATAATTTATGTCTAGTCTATTTCAAATTCATTATCATAAAGTTATACAGTGAATGTTTCCTAACGTCTTCACTATTTCTGGCCATATCTATTCTCATTATTGTATTTTGCTCCTTTTCCAGGTTTTGGACTTGAATGTTGACTCTGCTCATTCCTTCCGAGCGTGATCTTAAAATATACAGACATGCCTTCATTCTATTTACATCACCGACTCCGCAAGTATGATAGGTATTTAGTTTATCATTTGGCTTTTATCTAAATGACCTTTAACCAAAGATTTTATTTCCTCTTTAATTCAAGGATTTTAAAGAGTTTTCAATCCTGACATTCTATTAATTTTACTTTCCCTTTTATTATTATTCACTTGTGGTCAAAGTATGAATTTATCATTATTTAAACTTTCAGGATATTTACTATGCTCTTTATGGCCACGTATATAAACATTTCTACAAATGTTTCATGGGCTTTTAAAAAGACCACCTGTTTTCTGTTTGTAAGATTGGTAGCCTTCTGATACCTCTTTTTTAAAATAAAAATTAAAGTGTATTTTGGTGAGTTCCATGTGTTTATTCATATTTCCCCAACTGCTCTGGCAAAGATTCAAATGGATGTGTTGAAATATTTTACCAGTATTGTGATCTTTTAAGCAATCTCTGTTTGTTCTGTGAGTTATATCAGTGGTAAGATATTGCACTACAACACATACAAGATGTGTCTGTTGAGAGAAGCTGGGTGAAGGGTACACAGGAACTTCTTCTATCCACTTATTTGCAACCTGCAAATCTGTAATTATTTCAAAATAATAAGTAAAACAATAAAAAAAACCCAAAGCCATAAAATCTATTTGCATTAACGAACAACTTTCCCTTCATTTATCTTGATGCTTCATAGTTATACCACCTAGTACATAAAGGTTCATGAAAATTAAGCTATGGGTTGTACTCTTATTAAAAACAGATCTTTTCGTTTCATTTTAAGTGTTTTATCTTGGATTTTGCATTGTCTGATGCGAATTTTGTCATGCTATCTTGCTTACTTTTATTTCCTTTCTTTTTCTTCAAGGAAGTGTGTGTATATACGCATATGTGTACGCACGTGTGTGCGTATATATATATGCATGTGTCTGTGCATGCGTGTGTATACACGCATGTGTACGCACGTGCGTCTGCGTGTGTATATACGCATGTGTACGCGCATGTGTGTGTATACACGCATGTGTACGCACGTGCATGTGTATATACGCATGTGTATGGACATGCGTGTGTGTATATACACGTTTACACACGTGCATCTGCGTGTGTATATACGCGTGTACGCGCGTTCGCGTATATACGCACATGTGTACGCACGTGCGTGTGTATATATGCACATGTGTATGCAAGTGCGTGTGTATATACGCACGTGTATACACGTGCGTGTGTGTACATGTGCCCATGCACTTGAGTCAGCTTTGGCCGTTCTTCTATTTGTAAACACTATTTCATACTGTTTTCGTATAAACAACAAATAGCCATCACAAATTATTAATTCCCTTTTCTACTATATAAACTTTTCTTTACATTAGCCATCTGAGGTCATTTGAATGGCTAAAAATTCTTTTTTTCCCCATTAGGTTTCTTTTTTTGATTTTTTTTATTATGTTAATCACCATACATTACATCATTAGTTTTTGATGTAGTGTTCCATGATTCATTGTTTGCATATAACACCCGGTGCTCCATTCAATACGTGCCCTCTTTAATACCCATCACCAGGCTAACCCATCCCCCTACCCCCCTCCCCTCTAGAACCCTCAGTTTGCGAATGGTTAAAAATTCTTAAGTCACAACCTTTTTCTCCCTCAAACTCTGTAATATGAGGCTAGTGCTTTCTGAAAGGCAATATTTTAAGGAAGACATCTCACGGAAGTTTCATTTATCTTCTTTTGGCGGAATCTGTTTTTGTCGTCTGGGTGATTGTAAGATTTTGTTTTGTTCTGTTTTCCCCCTTCGTCCTTCAGGAAACTTTTCTCTTTGGAATCAGGATACATATAGGGCCGTGTTCACTACTTCTGCTTGGTATTTTGTTGGCCTTTAAAGACTAAAATCTTGTTGAGATAATAAACGAGAGTTTTTTTCAAGTTTTCTCCTATTTCACACTGAAGCTCTCTACATCATGGAGGAACAGGAAGGGAGAGGCTGGTTCCGATTCCTCCAGTTTGGTTATATTCTCTTAAAAGACTGAGACTTACCTTTGATCGTGTGTCTGCAGGCTGCCCCTACAGGGTACCAGAGGTGAATCTGTATTTGTCCCTAGTTAGGGCTGAGATGGCATTTGTTTTTCTGAGATCCTACTGAGATCCATCAGGGCCAGAGGAAGGGAGAAGAGAAATGCTACATATTATCTGGGCTTTACCTTATCTAATTAAAAGTCAAATCAGTGGAAGCCAGCACCATGAGCTGTGCTGAGCCCCAATCTGCCACTGGGGGGGCAGGATCAGGGCCCCATGGTTGACTTTGTGGACTGCAGGTATGAACGCGGCTCCATCCATCCTGGCACTGGGTGTAGACCAAGTGGTCCCCAGAGTAGATGTGGGTCTGACCCTCGTCACTGCAGAGCATCACCCCTCGCTGAGGTCCCAGTGTCTAAGTGTATGGGTGTCCAGGTGGTCCCTTCTGTTGCCCTCTCCCCAATCCAAATTTCCCTACGTTCTATCTTAGAGAAGTTTATGAATTTTTTGGTGCATTGCTGGTGACCTGCCCTGCCAGCCTGAAACACCTTACCCCCTTTTTCCACTCCTCCAGCCTCAAGAGCTGGGGCTGCTGGAAGGAGAAAGTGACAAGTCACAAGAACTGGAAACGGGCAGTCTGGGTCTGCATTTACCTGCCGCTCCTCACGTTCATCACTTCCAATCGATTTTTTTCCCCTTTTCTGCCTCAGCTTTAAAAACAGACAGAACAGAGGCCTCCTATGTCCACAAAATGACACTTCAGGGGAAGGGGGAAGGAGGGAACGGAGCATGAAAAAGAAAGAAATGTAGAACGCTCAAGGGACTCGGAGTTGATTCTGTCTAATTATACTTTTTAAATTCCCCTAATTGCTGTTTAATTATTGATGTGGAAAGTGTTCCCTTTTAGGGAGTTGAGTCATCAAGGGCCCTCAGGACCAAGGAGACAGCCATCACCTGCTTTGGGTTTGGTAATTAAGGCATTATGGGTCACCAGTAGAGGGGGGCAGACCCCTGTGGGAAAGCGGAGCCCCCCTCCCCCCCCCGGCCCCCCCACCCAGCAAAGAGCACTGAGACCAGTAAGAGCAGAGTCTAAACAAGTGCATTTGAGACAGCCTTGGAGCCATTGCGGCTTCTAGCAGGAGCAACTGATAAAACAGAAAGAAAAACACTCTGCTGTGATTCACTCCCGTTCTGCCCATTGATTTTCCTCCTTCTACAAACAAACTTGGTTCAAATTCCCAACTATGGCTGCCGCTGATCTGTTGTGAGTTTCAGGTCCCTTCATTACCTGTAATTTGGGGACTTTGAGTCATAAAAGCTTAGTATTTAGTGTCAACGTTTTTTGTTTGTTTTGATGTGTTATGGAATCACTATGGCTTACCACAGATGTCACTAATAATTTCCTCATTTTCTACCCGTTGTCCATCAGCATTTATTCCTTTTGGCCCCCACGAAAGGACAGTACTTCCTGGGTGACCAAGTAAAAGGATACTTGGATGTCACTGGAATAGGATTAGAAGCTGGATACCAGATTCTGATTTGGGATTTTATTCAGTATGGATCATACAATGATGGAAATCATGATCCAGTGGGGATGATAAAGAGTTCTGCTTCCTTGTCTGTAAGATGTGGAGTGTTGCCTGCATGACCTCAAAAGCCCCTTTGAGGTCTCACATTCCGGGTATGCGGTCACGGAACAAGTCCAGTAAGGCGGCAAAAAGATGGAAGACAAAGAGATGGGCTACTCTGATCCTCCTTCATAAAAGGACTTGCAGCCCAGCTCTGGGAAGTATAATCAGCTCACAGCTTCCTGCTGTTGGAGTCCTTCTTTGGGGTGAATCTCAACCATCAAGCACATACTTTGCTCTAAGTGGCTCTTGGTCAGTGGCTGAACAAGATGGCGGCACAGGAGCTGAGCCCCGTCTGCCCGAAGTGGGACCTCCTCTGAGGAGCAATCTTTACTCCAGGTCTCCAGGTGGGGCTGGCAGAGATCGTCAGGTCTGGGTTGGGTCTGCCCAAACCAGCTGCCTTCCCTTTTCCTGTTCCAATGTTCCAAAACATTGTTTATACTCCTCGCTCCCTCTCAGGATCTGCTTTGTGGCAAACCCAAATGGCAACAAAGCATAAATTACAAACAAAGTGGCATTCAACTCCAAAAAGGAAGGCCAACCACTGGAGCCACACTGGGGCAAGCAAAGTTACGAAGGAAGTGGCATTTGAATTTATCTTTGAAGGAGGAGTTGGGGGGGTAGAAGAAAGAAAATAGATATTTCAGTCAGTGGGGTGAACACATGCACAAAGGCACAAACAAGGATATAAAGATGGCTGGGTGTGGGTCATCCATGGAAATGGAGTATGGGCGTGTGCAGTGGTGGGGGCAGGAGGGTGGTCTGGTGACATAAGGCTGGAAAATATGGGGTCCAAGATATACAGCTGTCACAAATGCCTTATATGAACAGTCCTACTGGTTTGCAGACTCTGATGTAGGGAAATGGTAACCATGCGGAAACTAATGAGGTACCCAAAGCAATAAAATATGGAAAATTCCACAGCATAGTACTTTTGACAACCCTAAAAAAAAAAGATATTTTACTTCTATGTAGGTGGTTTCCTTGAACAAATAGCACCTGCCATTTGTTAGGGAGAAAATAAATCACTTGTCCCATGGTACAAAAAAATCAATCATAGCATCACACCCATCTATCACGTAAAATTCAGTCCCGAGGCCCATGTTTTCAGGAAAGAAATAGGCAGTTAATATTCCTATCTCTGTCTACTTATTCAGGAAAAGAGAAGGACCTGCATAGGTCCTAAATTAACCTCCTGAAGACTACGATCAAATTCCAACAACAAAGTTCATCCATCCTGTGATTTTATATATCACAATTTGCTTTAATTTTTTTTTAAAGTAGCATTTCCCCAACTGTGTTCCAAGAAACACACAGTCCTACGGATTTTCGTGACAAATGCTTGGCATGGTCATTGTCCTGGGGAAACACCACCTATGACAAATCCCATTTGGTTTGTCGCAGTGAACCTTACAAACACAACTATGAGAAGTCCACTGTCAAAAAAATCCATTCAACAAAGAATTCATTTCCCATTCATATTTGACCACAAAATCCTCCTTCCTTCATGATACCTACAAAGACTATAGAAGTAATATTATAGGGAATACATTTTGTAGGCTGACTTTGAGGATTTCAAAAGCATTTCATATCAAAATGAGAAAGCAGTAAACAAAAGAATTGAACTTATTCTTGAACTTATTCTTGATCTTGCTGCCTTTGGACTCACGGATGAAGTTAACGGGGTTTGTCTCTAGCTAGGTATGCGGACAGTCCTTCCAACTGCTCATGTTGTAGAGGGTCCAGTGAATGGCGAGACGTGAATATTCAATTTACTGTTTCTGTAATCAAAACGAGAAGTTCCACACCTACAGTTTGCTGAGGTGCTGAACAACCATCTAGGGAAAGAATTTCCTATTCTGCAAAATTAAGGAACATTTATGACTGCAGTGCAATATTCTTGGGTTCATTTTAAGTTTCAGTGATGTGATAAAAATTGTCCATTACTAAAACAATGATAACAAACCTGTCCAACACCAGGAAAACTAGGGAAAATGCAAACCAGTGAGCTATGCACTCAAACCAAGCTGAGGCTCCCTGGAAATGTTTTTGGGAAACCCGACTAAGCGAGGGTGGGTAAGCAAGTGGGTTCTAGGCAGCCGAGGCCTCCCTCATTCAACCAGCACAGATTCCATTTTATGGTAAGAGTTGGCAATAGGGTTTGTTTTTAATTTTAAGAATGAATCCTAGTGGTACATTTAAAACCATAACTTTAATCTATCTACGCGCGCGCGCGCACACACACACACACACACACAAAACACACACAGTAAGGTAAATCAGTCATTGGAAAAATAGACATGACCAGGAGCTTGATCGCTGGGAAAGAAATGCCCTCCTTTTCATTGCTCTGAATAGATCCAAAGCAAAGTTTCCAAGGAATTCTCCTGGTTCTATATACACAATCCCACCTACAATATTATTCTTACTTTAACTTTGAAAAGAAGTTGAGTTTGCAGGGTCCCATGTCTCTGGTCACTTTCAGAGTGAAGGATGCTCGCAGATGATGGGTCCAAAAAGTATGGCTTCATGGGCTCCCAGGTCAAATAATAAAAACCACCATAATTAAAACAAAGTAATTCACATACGCCATCTCTACTCTTGACAAAAGCCAAGCGAGGCAGACGTTACGATTTCCACTTTCCCAGAGGCTAAGCCACTTGTCCAGAGTTACCCAGGGGATCAGGAAGGGGGTTGGGACTTAAACCCAAGACACACAGATTCCAAAGGCAGTGGGTCACATTCACTAACTTCAGGCAACCCTGGGTACCATGATCCGTCCAGACGTAGGACAAAATGGGACCGTCAGCTCTCTTTGTGGAACGTGTGGGGGAAATCTGCCACCACCCAAATTAAATGGTGCTTCAAAAACCTCGATCCCTGAATCAGGGCATCCTCTGCCTAACCCAGTGGCCACAGTCAGTACAACCCACAGTCATTGCAAGTGGGAAGTTTTCAGTATCTCAGGTTTTTGTTTTGTTTTGTTTTGTTTTGTTTTGTTTATTCATTTGAGAGAGAGAGCGTGCACAAGCAAGGGGAGCAGCAGCAGGAGAGGGAGAAGCAGGCTGCCGCCTGAGCAGGGAGTCCGACAGAGGACTCGATCCCAGGAACCCAGGATCATGACCTGAGCCAAAGGCAGATGCCTAATGACTGAGCCACCCAGGCACCCCTCAATCTCTCAGTTTTTAAATGTGACTTTTCACATGGTTAGTGGAACAAAAGAGTATGAGGGAGGCATTTCCTCTCTTTCACCCAGTGGTTTTTACAACATTGACTCAAATCCTCTTCTCTTTCTTGGACACCTCAGGGAGGGTCCTAATCGCGCTTTACTGCCCAGCAACCGACCCACCGGCTTTCACATCCCGATAAACAGAATCAAACACTAGCGAGTATTAACTTCCATTTGACCCAGTTAAAAGCAACTTCTCCCAAGGTCACTTTGGTGTCATCGAGGATTCAAGAGAATCCATCTACCGCATGAGCCTGAATTTCTTGATTTAATTCAATCAAACTCTTAGGGAATAAAGCATACAAAGAGGCCCCGTGTAATTTTATCATGACTTCTCTCCTAAGTGAATTCAGAGCAAAGCGTGGATTGAGTTTTGTTCCAAGAATGGCCAACTCCTCGGACGTGCTCAAGGCTCAGAATCCAAAACCCGGGGTTGGGTTTTCAATTTCCCATCAATTTCTGTTTTAGGTGCTATTCCTGAGTGACCAGACACCCCCATATGTGGATTTCCTCTGGCTGGAGCAGGGATTTGCAAATGGTAGCTGTATGTGAGGGGATGGGGCGGGGTGCCGAGCCTAACTACATCTCACTATCTGCGAGAGAAAAACTAAATAGGTTTGGCCCCTTTTAAAAGTGTTTCAGACAGCAAAGACCTCCTTGAATCTGTTATAAACTTGAATAGGAAAAATGTCCATTCTTCTACCCCACCCCCCACTCCGCTCCCAGAATCTTTGTTTGCATGAGCCTCAAAAAACATGTAAATCTTGGCCCAGACTAAGCAAATCACCTTAAAAAGGAAGGTTAGAGAACTGTTTATTATTTGAAATGTCTCTCCCTAGACCTTATTTTTGATAAATTGGCCTCAGCTTCATTACTTCATGATATATCTCCCTTGACATTTAATTATACTTACTCCAAACACATTAAGCGAATCAGTCTGAACAGCTTCTTATTAATATGCAAATTTCTCCTTTGAAAACCCATGAATCTGTGAAAAATCTCTTTAGACTTCCATTAAACCCACTCAGGAAGTTGTATACCTCACACAGACACTTGCTTTGATTCACTGACTCAATGATTCAGCATTTACTAATTGTCTGAGTTAACTATTCTGGCCACATCAAGAGGAGGTGGTGGTAGGAAAGAGAGAGAGACAGGGAACCGAATGGGATTCAGAAGCTGAACACTTAAAAGACGAATGATCGGAAGGCCAGGCCTGAATCAGCGGCTGTAATTAAGAGTTCAGAATCGAGGTTCTTTGCAAGCCCAGCCAGCCCACGCTGACCTGGAGAGGCCACGGACAGAGCTGACCGGACAGAGCTGACCGGGGAGTGACGTCTCTGAATCAGCTGTGAAGCCTGGAGTGGGGCTAGCTGCACTCCCTTGCACTCGCAAGATCTCAAACTGGCCAATACACGGTCCTCGGGGTGTCGTCGGGGGGCCAAAAGCCAATTTCAGAAGAAGCATGCCACCGCAGATCTGGCACCAAGGAGAAGGGAGATGATCAGATGGGGGGAAATGAGCTTTCCAGAAGCAACCACAGCCCGAGGGGTCAGAGTGAAGGTGGAAAGGTAGCAATCCGCACAGAAGAGGGATCTGGATCTCCGGAGTGTAGGAGAGGATTAAGAAAACTCCCCGGTATCTGCAGACAGGATATGCAGGATGGGGGAAGACAGCCATGCTCAGGCATCCTCGAATCAAAGTGTGAAATCTGGACCATCTGGGCAGCACGAGATAAGAACATCAAACAGTAGCAGGCTGGAGTCCGGTTCTGGCGGTTTTTATAGTCTTGGTGATTGTGAATATTTCTAAGAAACATTTGCAGCTAGCGAGGAATATGGTGACATATACAACACTTGGCCTCATGATGATAATGCAAGAATTATACCGAGTTATTTTCAGGGACATCTGTGATCTCATCCTCAATAACCTCATCCTCTGCGGACCCCTGCCTTATCATCTTAGCTAAAAGAAGTCGATGGCACCTGCTCTGGGTTCTTTTCTCAGGGACGCTGTGAGGATTACACTGAATGAAATACATCTGAGAGTAAGGGGGCTCTGTAAGCTACAGAGAATTCCACACGTGTGAAGTTACTATATATGTTAATAGCTTTCTCATTTATGCACTTGCCTTATAAAGGACCCCACTGCTGAAGACAAATAAACTGCTTAATAAGGGGAGTACAAAACGAACAAATACGCAAGACGCCCTGCTATAATACAGGTATCGCTGAAGGCGATTTTTACAAATTATTCCGCTCTGTCCTCACAACCTTTGAAGAACATGGAAACATTGGCACTGTCCTCAGTTCCGTTTGGAAGGCAAAGATCTGACACACACACCCTCCTTTAAAAAGAGTCCCCATGGGATGCCTGGGTGGCAACTCAGTTGGTTAAGCATCTGCCTTCTGTTCAGGTCATGATCCCAGGGTCCTGGGATCGAGTCCCTTGTCCGGCTCCTTGTTCAACAGGAAGCCTGCTTCTCCCTCTGCTTCTGCTCCCCCTGCTTGTGAGCTCTCTCTCTCTGACATATAAATAAATAAAAAATCTTAAAAAACTAAAAAGAGTTCCCAGACTTTTCAAGGAAAGGCAACAACAGTAATCACTGCAAAACCCCCAAATCACTCATAATCTGAAAAATTATAAAACTTCTCTTAAGTGAAGGGGAAACCACTCTGTATCTGTTATTTGAGCCTGCTTACATCCATCACATATAGGTTAATTCAAAATAATAAGTAATAGGAGGAATCTGTATGTGATAAAAAGATGTTACTTTCACAGAAACAACTTCCTAATGCTTTAGATGTGGTCTGTAAATTGGTCAAACAGGACAACAATAACCAAAAAAAAAAAAACAAACCCCATTAAATGCTACTTTGTGATAGAGTATCATAGACTACAGTATAAAGTTCCTTTCTTGTTTAAAGTTCTTATCTTATATTTACTGCAACAAATCAGAAAAGACTTATATTTAAGGACTGAAAATTCTAGAAAAGCTTCTCTGGGAACATTTTTACAGCCATCTCAAAGTAAGCCAGAGGGAGAAATTAGGATGGCCTTGGTGTTGTTGAGAAAACCAACCAGAAATATCTATTTTGGTACCTTCCCTTTCTGGGTCCAAGACTGACAGCACGTGAGTTGTCTTCTCCTTGACTATCTAGACAGACAGAAGCACGTGGGAGAATGAATTCGGAGAGTCAATGAATCGAACTGGGTCCAAATCCTGGTTGTTGTTCTTAGGAGCTGGGCCAACTTGAGTCTTTGTTCCTATAGATGGTTTAATGCCCAACTATTGTCACGAAGCACATTCCATGAGACTAGGATACATTCTGTTGCACTTTAGGGTTCCCGACCAAGGTGGGCTCTCAACCCATATAGTCTATCCTCATTATCCGAGGTCGTTATGTTCTATAAAGTCCCTGGGAGTGCTGAATTAGTGAATACTAGATGGTTGATCCCAGGGGAAATGTAGGGTTAGGTTCCCATGAGCCTCTGGTCATACTTTTACCAACCAATTGATACAAAATCTCATCTTATGTGTTTCTGTTTAGAGCCCCCTTATTTAATATGTACTATTGATGCATTAACACTGAGCTCACAGCCAACCGCACTGTAATTCATGCTGAACAAAGTTATCTAACACACGGATTTGCTCCATAGAGCACATCACAGCCGTTCTTTACTTAGAAACAATAGGTAGTTCTTCAGCACTCGGGGGGCGGGGGGGGACTTTAAACAGTGAAATCACCACCAACAAAAAACCCCGCAAGAATGTGAAAAACACAGCACTCCATAAGATGGCAAAAAGGATTATTTACAATATGAGAGCTGAAACAGGAAGGCAGAAAGTCGCTTTGTTTGACCTCAGCTGGGAATGCGCATGCAGGGTGACTCAAATTTCTTGTTGCTCTGGGCGTGTCCAAAATGACCGGGAAAGCACAGCAAGTATTAATTTGGGGGTTGCAAATCAATTTTAGCAAGCAGACGAATTCACGAAGACAAACCTGTGGGTAACAAAGGTCAACTGTATTTATCAGGTCGCTGAATAGAAAAAAGAAATTAAAAATGTATAAAAGTAGACCGAATGTATTGCAGGGCTTCTGTTCTTCCAAATCGGGTGTTCCCCTCTTGCAAAAGCAGCAAAACATCTATAGATCAAACATCCATTCCTACAAAATAGCAAGTTAATGTCAAATTGCTTTCCTCATGCTAATGAGTGGGTTTACCGACCCACTGTCTATCATCTGGGGCAAGAAAAGGGGGAAAAAAGAGCAGATCTGCAGAACTGTATTAGGTTCTCTCTTCAAGACCAGAAACGGAAAACTTAGCATGTTTTTCTGGGGACTCCAGAACCTTCCCTCAGTGACCTGGAGAACCACAAAGTTACTCAGTTTCCAGCTGTCGGACACGGAGTGATGTTCCTCAGAACTCACAAGCCAAATCTGTATGCTCAGGTTTAGTGATCCTTTCATGGTTAGAGCAAGAAAAAAGTTATACATCATCCGAATCCCATCTGTCATCTCCCTGTGGTTCAGCTTGAGAACCCAGGCTTTAAAGAAGGCACTAGGGTTTCAAGGTCTCTTTTCAAATAGATAAACCTGCCAACATTGCCTGCAAAGTCAGTTCCAAGAGAGACGAGCTTATGCTATTTTTTTTCCTTAATTTCTGTATGGGGGACAAAAAGAGGTTTAAGTTGTCTTAGAAGAAAGGCAAAGAGTAAGTTTCAAGGCAACTGAATGGACTTGATTTTATCTTACGGATATTCAAAATGTTTGTTTTTTTAAAAGGTTTTATTTATTTATTTGGCAGAGAGAGAGAGAGAGAGCACAAGCAGGGGGAGAAGCAGACTCCCCACTGAGCAGGGAGCCCAACACGGGGCTCGATCCCAGAACCCCAGCATCATGACCTGAGCTGAAGGCAGACGCTTAACCGACTGAGCCACCCAGGCGCCCCAGTGTTTTTTTTTAACCTAAGTTCTTCTCTGCTCTACGAGACAACAATGGCCACAAGTTTTCTGTTTCCCCCCTCCTGGGTACCCAAGAGGGTCCCATAGGTACATCTCTCTGCACAGATACACGGTTTGAAGAACAAGACGGGGAGAAGTTCTTTGGAATGAACACCTGAATTCCATAAAAGAGAGCGGATCCAACTTAGTAAAACTGCTAGCTGACTTCACCAAGGTTTCACCACGCCTCCCACCCCCGCCACCATCGGTTTATTTTAACACATGGAAAACTGACAACTCCAGATGAGAAGATTCTTATCACAAAGTCGTGGAGCCAGGATGGGCTTTCAGGGCGGGATTCCAAGGCCATCTCCCAGGCTCCATGCTGAGAAGAGCTTCCTCTTTGTTTTATCCTCTGCTGTCCCGGCCAAAAAAAAAAAAAAAAAAAATTTCAGTTTTTTACCCCGGACCCTGCACTTTCATCGTGCACCGAGCCTCGCAAATTATAAACCTGGTCCTGCATGGAGCTAATTGCCGACTGAGGGAGGACGCCACAGATTCCTGGTTTAAGGGCTTCTCCCACCTCTGCTAAGTGATTTGACATTAGGTCTGCGAGACGGGTCACACACGCAGACTCCTGTGTGGCGTCAACTGCCCGGGGCGGGCTGTGAGCCAACCTCTCTTGCATGACCGGCCTGGAACATGCTGGAATCGTAGACTCTGCTCAGCTCTGCACAGACCCACTTGATCTTTATTAAAGGAACGAGCCCACGGACAGGCAGGTTAGGAACATAGTCATTTCCTGGATCCACAGCGGGGCCTCCACTCGCTCCTTCGGCATCATGCGGCATATTTTATGCATATGGATTTTTATAAAGCAGCTAGAGAAATACAGTAATCTTATATCATCTAAGAACAACAAGGGGACTTGCTGTTTGGCAGGCCGCCTTGCTACACTTCGCTCTGCTTTGCCCCGGCAATACCCCCCTCTCTCCTTTAGGCCCCTGGAAGTCTCCCTTGTGTCCCCGCGTTCCTTTGCACACAGATGAGTAAATCAACGTGAAACTCTGATTATCTTATTTTCTCTCTGCTCCCTCCTGTTCTGTCCTCCCGATCTTGAAGGGCTCGAGAAAAATTAATGCCCGTGTCTCTGGAAAATGTATTACGCCTATAATTCAGTTTTAAAACAAGCATACCAGCAGTGGCCAAAGCTTGGGGGGAGAACGTTCATTTTTCAGAGGAGTAACTGGATCCTTCACTTCAATTTTCTTTCAAGTATTAAAGACAACTGGTGCCTCACTAAAAAAAAAAAAAAAAAAAAATCGTATAAAATTTCCACCAGACACTTGTCAACAGAGGGTAGGGCTTTTGCCCCAAATAGAGATGGGATGGAGGATTGGGGAGGGAGCATTTTCCTCTACTCCACAAGTAGGATATTCCAAGGCACCAAAAGTCATAAGAATTATTTATCTCATCAGCCTCCACTTTATGCCATCAATATTTCAGTAAGGTTAAAATCTGGGCTTTGGTGCTTCCTTGGGTGACAATGTGGCCAGATTTGACTGAGTTTTCCACTAATACAATAAACATTCGTGGGCAGATTGCTTTGCCCTGCCAAGCTCTTAAAAGGTGTTTTCTATCAAGAAATATCTATTTGGCCTGTAAGTGCTGTATTTGTGTATTTTAAGTGACACATCAATTTTGCAGTGTTTTCCTAGCCAACAGAAGACATCTAGCAACTGTGTTTCATGGAATTAAGCTCACTGTGGTCCTGCATGAGTAAACCGTCCTTTGTGTTTACAGATGGGGATTCCACTGTTTTTTTTTTTTTCCCAGAAAAAAATGCATTTTATCATTTGCTGACATGGCTCTATGACTCACTTACTCCCAGCTATCAGGATTGACCACTGAGTAGCCCAGGACAGGTGGATTCACCATTTTGCAAGCCACTGAGAGGTTGTTTCTTAATATTTTCATGGTAGCCCTTTATTTTGCTAGAAATTCATTTACCCTTCCTTTCCCTGTAAGTATCCGATTTCCCATTTCTGATCCTTATCACTGCCTCCTTCTCCCCGAGGATTTTAATAATCCTTTGGAAAGTAATTGTGTACCACCTGTCCCTGTCTCCCTCT
Source organism: Eumetopias jubatus (assembly GCF_037043125.1). NCBI lineage: Eukaryota > Metazoa > Chordata > Mammalia > Carnivora > Otariidae > Eumetopias > Eumetopias jubatus. The sequence goes on along the minus strand of NW_028274816.1, from coordinate 72,806,353 downwards.
GCAATAGGAATTGAAAACCAAGCACCAGTAAAATAATATGGAAAGGGAAACTTATGAAACCATGCCCAGTATTGGTGACCTACAAAGCTGAGAGCCTCATCAAGACACGGCAGCCAAGGGGCGCCTGGGTCACTCAGTCGTTAAGCGTCTGCCTTCGGCTCAGGTCATGATCCCAGGGTTCTGGGATCGAGCCCCGCATCGGGCTCCCTGCTCCGCGGGAAGGCTGCTTTTCCCTCTCCCACTCCCCCTGCTTATGTTCCCTCTCTTGCTGTCTCTCTGTCAAATAAAGAAAATCTTAAAAAAAAAAAAAAAAGACATGGCAGCCATGTCCTCCAGCTCCATCATATTTGAGCCGAAGGGAAGCTTCTACAGGATCTTCCCCTGGGGAAGTCCCTCCTGTTTTGTTTGTTTGTTTTATGTTTCTTCACCAAAAGTCTGGGCGGCATCCGAGGCTAGAAAAGCAGAAGAGTCGATTTGGAAGAAGGAAAAAGAGCCAGCAGGAGTCTATGAAACACAATCTATTAGAAATCTCCTGGCCAACTGTCTCAATGATCTACTGCTGTTTAACAAAGCACTCAAAACATAATGCTTAAAATAATTCAAAGCATTCATTTGCTCATGTTTCTATATTGTAGGAAGGGCTCGACTATGTGGTTCTTCTGCTCCATGGGATGTGAGTCGTAGTCACCGAACTTTATTCATCCTGGAGCTCAGCTGGGGCGAGAATGGCCAAGATGGCTTCCCTCGTACATCTTGATTCCTCAGTTGGGAGGCTGAAGAGGTGGGGGCTCGCCGACCTCTCTCTCTTAAGCGGGGTGGTTGGCCTCCACATATGGTGGGCTCAGGGCTCCAGGGGAGCAAAAGCAAAAGCGAAAGCCATCATGTGGCTAAGTCTAGAACCAACACAGCATCGTTTCTGCCTCTTTCTACTGGTCACGGCAAGTCAAAGGCCAGCTCAGCTCCAAGGGGGAGGAAATAATTCGATTCTGCCTCTAGATGGGAGAAGTGGAATGTACGAATGCAGATGGGAGGAAGTGTTGGTGGCCATCACCATTCTCAGTGTTCTTCTAAATCCAGATCCTAGCTCAGAGGAGGGTACTAATGGCCAGTTTGTAGGGGGGGAGGGGGGAAGTCACGGTGATTCTCCATAATTTCACTTCACAGGTTAGAAACACTGCCAAAGAATACTTTTTTCCTCAAATATCACTGTGTATTTGTTATGTGCTGATTTCAAATTTATTTTAGTTACTAGACAGTTCTATCACCATCAATCTATGGCTAAAGCAGGAAATCTGTACAGTGGAACCAGATCGTGTGCAATCCCCTCCACATATTCTTCGATCAAGGTCACACAGAACAAAGCACAGAACATACATAGGCCCCCTTGCTTGGTTCAAAAGAGACCTTGGCTTCCAACATCACAGGAAAAGGAACATATCAGCCAAATTTCCAGACACAAAAGTAACAGATTATGATCTGTTGAGTTTCTTATGTCTTTGAGTTTCTAAGAGTCCAAAGGATTCTCAGAGATCATTTTGATTTTGTTGGATCTTTGCCATTTATTTGGACTTTATTTTTTTCAGGATTTTTTTTTAAAGTAGCCTCCACGCCCAATGTGGAGCTTGAACTCATGACCCTGAGATCAAGAGTCGCATACTCCACCAACTGAGCCAGCACCTATAGTGATTTTATTTTTATTTTCACTTTTTTTGTATTGATTTTAGAAACTCACCACCAACTATGTAAGATGAGAGACCACTCGATTATTTTCCAAACGAATCACTGAAGAGCCATAAAGAAAAGGTGCCCCTCTGTTCCCCCACTGGCTTTGGTAACTAAGCCTTCATTCCCTCCATGAACATGTTTTAAACTTACAGGTCCAGAATGATAGACTTGTCTTTTGTGTGCCAACAAGTTGGGCTCCATTTCAGGTATAGATGACATGCTGTTTTGCTTTTTTCTTAAAGATTTTACTTATTTGAGAGAGAGAGAGAGAAAGCATAAGCTGGAGGAGGGGGAGAGGCAGAGGGAACAGACTCCCCACTGAGCAAGGAGCCTGATGGGGAACTCGATCCCAGAACCCTGAGATCATGACCTGAGTCAAAGGCAGACGCTTAACCGACTGAGCCACTCAGGCGCCCCGACATGCATTTTTATACAAGAGAAAGTATTGTACTTTCTGACTGGCCTCTGATTACTAGGCTTTTATGACTTGATCAAAATGCCCTCAAGCAACAATCTACGTCCTAGAGTTATCTGTGTCTAGCTGCTTGACACTGGGCAAGATATTTTGCCTTTCCTGAGCTCCAGTGAAGGGGTTTAGAAACAAACATGAAAGCTCCAGTTAAAGGAAAGGAGGTAGACATCATCACCATCAACACTTACTCTTGCAAAATGTTTTATGGGTTACAAAGCACCTTTATGTAATTATCTCCTTTGATTTCGATATACAGGGTCTCCTCCATTTTCAACGGTGTCTGATTTGATGATTTAAGAAAATACACGCTCGATTGGTAAAATTCACCTGTTTTTTTTTAGCAGTTTGTTTTAAACAGTCCGTGTTTTAAATGTTCCTGCTGTGGGAAAAACTCACCTCCTTTAATCTCTCCATTTATGTTGGAAGACCACCTCGCTTTCAAAATATTTTTCAAAACTCAGGGAGAGGTGTGACTTACTATTTAATGATCGGCTGTCATTCACACACGTTCTGTGGTTCACGGGGAGAAATTCACCGTAGAATAAGAATCTCCAAGAGAAAAAGTGTTCAATCTATCTTCTTGGACGATCTTGGCATTTGTTCTCATTAAGGGCTACCCAAAAGAGTGAAACGGAAACACTAAAGTCTCTGAGCCCCCACATCTTTATGTGAGCAAAGTAACTTTCTTTGTATTGGGTTTGTTCCATTTTACTTCAGTGTAAAATTTCACTTGGGCCCAGAGTCCTAAGGTCATCAATTATTTGAAAACTACGGCTTAAGGGAACACATGTGGATTTGTCAATCCTGCTAAATCTACTTATATATTGTGACATAATTCTCCTTACTGATGCTGTAAAAGAATTTTTTCTTTTCTTTTTTTTTTAACTGAAAGCTATGATATAAACTATTCAGACTGACCCTTCATCTCCCCAAAGGCCTCCTTTATAGTTCTACCCCGTGGTTTGAATGAGCTTTGAATGGATGCCAAACATTTTCTATCTCCCTGACTAAAAAGGCCAAGACTACAAAAGAAGTCAAGCCAGGAAAAAAAAAAAAAAAAAAAGCTCAACCGTAAAGTTTTAAAGAATTTTCCGATTTTAATTCTGACCCGAGCTCCAGAGTGATTCACTGGTGGGTGATGCTAACTAATCTTACTTTGGACTTCTTAATCCATGTTCTATTAATGGATTTTAGCCACAGCTCAAAAGGTTAGGAATTAAAGACCCCATTTCCACCTCTTTTTATTAAATTATTCTAACCTCATCTTGGGTAATTCATCACTGTCTCACTCACTCTTGGTATCCACATTGGGAATGGAAGGGCCGGTTGCTATCATTACCCTCACCACCTTCCCAAACAGATTCTAAGAAAACAAGGCCTGAGTCCAGTTGCTTTGAGATTGGGGAAGGCGAGCCTTCCCATTTTCCATCCTGCGTTGCAGAATCTCCAGCTCCAAGAGACTCGTGGTCCTGGAGCGCTCTCTTCCCTTAGTGGAATCACACCCCCTTCCTTAGGCCTGATTGTTTTCAACGCTGACTTAGGTGGAGTCTTTGAGCGTCACAGCCAAGTAGCCGTCTGTTGGCTGTTTACACAGAACGCACACAGGAGACACAGATCTGGAAGGCTAGTCAAAACGTAGACGTACAGCTCAGGTCCTTCTCCACCTGTGAATGGGGCTGGCTTTCGGCTTCCTGTACGGGTAACAGAGTAGGTTGAAGAAACAGAGGCCTTGACTTGATTGTACCTATTACAGACCGAGTCACGGTGCCCCCAATTCACGTGTTGAACCCTTAACTCCCAATGTGACCGTATTCGGAGACAGGGCTTTTGAGGAGGTGATTAAAGTTAAATGAGGTCCTAATAAGACTTAAGAGACTCTCCAAAAAAGAAGGGAGAGAGACCCCAGGGGGCCACACACAGAAGCAAAGCCATGTGAAGACACAGAAAGACCAGCCCTGCCAACAAACACCTCAAGCCTGGACTTCCAGCCTCCAGAGCTGGGAGAAGATACATCTCTGTGGTTTAAGTCACCCAGTCTGTGGTACTTCATTATGGACACCCTAGAAGATGGAGATAGGACCACGTCCCTCCATACCTGGAATCAGCCTGAAGGGGAGACAATTCTAGACTCCTATGTCTGTCTTTAAATGTCTGAGGGGCGGGCGCCTGGGTGGCTCAGATGGTTAACCGTCTGTCTTCGGTCAGGTCATGATCCCGGGGTCCTGGGATCGAGTCCCGCATTGGACTCCCTGCTCCTTGGGAGCCTGCTTCTCTCTCTCTCTCTCTCTCTCTCTCTCTGTCTCTCATGAATAAATAAATAAAATCTTTAAAAATAAATAAATAAATATCAGAGGGGCTACCGCATGGAGAATCAGATTTTTTCTGTGTACTTCGGAGGAAGTCTAGAAGGAGCGGGGAGCGATAAAGACTTTGGCTCTATTATAAACAAGAGTATTTAACTGTTAAAGGTCTTCAAAAGAAAAAATGAGCTACATAGCCAAAAAGCATGAGACGCCCTGACACGAATCAACATTTAATAGGATTTTGTAACATCACACTTCTGTGGCTCTATGATGGTGTCAAGGCGGTCAAAGGAAACTAAGGCGATCTCTCAGGAACAGTTACCACTAAGCAGCCCGTGAGCTTGGGCAAGCTGCACAAAGTCTCTTAACCTCAGTTTCCAAAATCTATTTTTTTTTTAAAGCAAGTCCAATTTTTGTGAAAATCAAAACAGACTGTATTAGCGGGACATTGTCTAAATGGAAACATCATGCTGTGTGTGCCACCAAATAAAGCATTCCAAGGACAGATACATATGTATGTATCTTAAATATATATATATGATATATATATATACATACATATCATATATATATATATAAGCAGACAGGTAGGCATTTTCTGTGTGCTTTGGGCTTGCTTAAAAAATAGCAGTGTGCATTTATTAAAAAGGGAACCATCTCAACTCATTAAAAAGACAAACACAGGGGCGCCTGGGTGGCTCCGTCGTTAAGCGTCCGCCTTCGGCTCAGGTCATGATCCCAGGGTCCTGGGATCGAGCCCCGCATCGGGCTCCCTGCTCGGCGGGAAGCCTGCTTCTCCCTCTCCCACTCCCCCCTGCTTGCGTTCCCTCTCTCGCAGTGTCTCTCTCTCTGTCAAATAAATAAAATCTTAAAAATAAATGAATAAATAAATAAATATAAATAAATAAATAAATAAGCCAAACTCTGAAACTCTGTGTCAGTTCAGAAGAACAAAAGGCATAGGGGAAATTGGACATAAGGTCCTTCCCCATGAGATGCCATCCAAACCAGCTGTGGATGCAGAGAAAAACACATCGATCCTTCATTAGACGGGTCTAGGAGGTCCTTTCTCACCCGGGCAAAATGGTGTGTTTGGCCTTTTCCTTCGGAGGAAGGGGCTCCCTGCCTGGAAGCGGTTCCGCTCTCCCCCAAGGCTCTCACTCATCATTTGCAGGCCCTGCAATGTCTGGTGCAGCCCCAGCCTTTATTTGTTCTGCTTGGCTCATGTTACTGCAGAGAAGTGATGTCAGGAGGCTCTGACTCAGGTGAGCAATCAGGAGCAGATGGGGCACCTGCAACCCCGGAGCCTCTCCTTGTGCCCCACTCCTTGTAGCAACGCGACCGCTACCATAGGCAACACAAATGCACCCCGATTGGCTATTGTTTAGGAACATAGTGCCCCCTCCATGGCTTATTGTTCCCAATCTGATTAATGAAAGGGTGTTGCTAACAGGGTGTCCAGCTTGCTGCATCCCATGGCTGACCCGCATCGGGCAATCCGCCCCCCCTCCGAACATCAATTCTCAGCGCCCTTGTCAGATAACCATTTATGGCAAGATGAATGCGTGCGGCAATCTCGGGTGAAGGAGGCTGATGTATGTGTTGTTAATGATCGAAATAATCAGTTTGGTAATAACTGGCATGTGGGTTTGTCAAGTGGCAAGCTGGGGAGCATTAGCATTCTCCAGGCACCTCATCTTTATCTCTAGGCTGGTGTCTGACAACTCCCCAAGATCCCCATGAATAAATACCGAGCATTGCCCAGACATAATTAAACTGCCAATGCAGATATACCTAAATAACGTTGATATCTTAATGACACCAGATAGTGTTCAAAAAGTGAAAGCAGCATGAGAGGGACCGTGCACAATGAATGGAAGCATCAAGGCTCTGTTCGCCCCGTGAATAACTCGTCCCAGGGTTTGCTAGTCATCATGGCGGAGGCTGCATTTCTTGAATTTTCTCTTCCACTGGGTAGCCTTCTTCAGCACCTGAAAAACCTTTTCTCCCTTCTCCTTATCTCTACGTGGGAGCAAAGCATCTCTCTGCAGGGAGGAAGTTTTATATTTCCTGTCTCAATCCCCTGGCCCTAGAGCTGGTGGTCTGGTGATCTCTCAAGTAACCCAACCGTGCTTGGGACACAGAAGGTGGGTGAGCCTGGATTGGAGGCTGCATTACGTCTTCCACGAGGTCATGGAAAAGTCCTCTCTTCCATGGAAGGGACGCTCTCTTCCTCATGTCTGTGTCACCCAGAGCATCTAGCACAGTAACTCAAAGAGTTTCAGATGAATATTCATCTCCAACCTCTTGCCATTTGGGGGGCTGCTTGGGAAGGGGATTATGTAGGTGTATTTCTCTACTTCATTTCCACCAGTCCTTTTCCACTAAGGTCATGACCCTGTCTACCAGGGAGACCCTCTCCTTACCACTAAGATGTGTGTACTTTCACCTCGTCTTATTCCCCTATCTTCAAAAAAATGTAGCGGCTTCCTAAATTTTGTTCCTCCCAGTTCCGTATCATGCTTCTCAAATTTCCATTATCCTGCCACTGATTTTCCCCACTGACTTTCCTAGGGGAAGGAATTGTACCTCTCTCTTGACGCACTATTCATAGGCTTAATTTCCTCATCTGAAAAATGGAGAGATTGGACAAGATCATCATCTTCAAACTGCATTCTCTAGAACACCAACCCTTCATAGCATAGTGCCGACTAGTAGATATTCGGTAAATAACGTGTTCAATGAATGAAAATACACATACCATGAGAAAAAGTGGATTTCATAAGCAAAGAAGTTTGGGGAGAGTTGAGTTAAATGTGTTTAATCTTCACTCTCGGGCTTCCAGACCCTAGAATGGGCTAAGAAGCAGTATGAAACTCCAAGATCATATGATGTGCAACATTCAGCAAACACACTGAACCAGGGAATTCATGTTCTGCAGGTTTCCTAGAAAGCCCTCACGGAATCCGCACTAGACTCAGTGGTTACCAAATTTCTTATTCTATTACAGATTCTGGTAAGATTCCATGACCGTGTCTCTTAGGCAGAGGCCCACCCTCCATCCCCGTCCACCACAGGAGAAGGAAAGGAGTCTTCAGCTGGATGTCTCCCCTCAGCATCTAACACCACGTCTTGCCTTTTTAAGTCCCCATTATTTAACTATACTAACAAGTCCAAGTCTCATTTTCATACTCTGGTGGTTTCCAATAGCCATTTCCACTGTCTTTAATGATTCTGTAGCTGTACTGCTTTTATATATGGTCTTCATCAGTTCGGGCTGCTATAACAAAATACCACAGGGTGGGTGGCTAAAGCAACAAACTTTTCTTTCTCACGGTTCTGGAGGCTGAAAGTCCAAAATCAAGGTGCTAGGAGAGCTGGTGTTCAGTGAGAGTGCTCTTCCTGGCTTGTGGATATCCACCTTCTTACTGTATCCTCTCAAGGTACAGGGACAGGGGCTCTGTCTCTTCCTCTTTTCATAAGGACACTAATACCAACCTGGGTGTTCCCCTGTCATGGCCTCATCTAAACCTAATCACATCCCGAAGGTTCCACCTCCAAATATCATCACGTATGAATTAGGGGATGGGTGGGGGATGCAGACATTCAGTCCGTAATATATAACCACCATGTTTCCTAACATCCTAGATAGTATTCAGTTAACGGAACCAACCATCCATAACCTTGACCATTGGTCTACCATCTTGACTAAGACTTCACTGATAGCCTCCACTCTACACCTGTCACCCGTCAACAAAGGCACATAGTTAAGGTACAGTATCACTCAGTCTCTGCCTCTTACGGGGGTATTTTCTCTTGCTGCTTTCCTTTGGCTCACCACCATTCAAGGATCCTCTGACCTCAGGGAAATTTCCCTGACACTGATCCCTCTCCATGAACCAACTCCATTGTTCCTCACTCTGTTGGGTTCTGGAGCTGGACTCATCACCACTACCATATGCAAAGCCACTCAACCCCCATGAAGACTTAACTATTTGCTCTATCAGTTGTCATACTTGGAACTTGCTAGCCAGGTCTTTTGTCCACTCTAGCCTCTAGGAAATTTACTGCAAAAAGTCACAAAACTTGCCTATCTTAACTCACCATAATTTTTTTTTTTAGATTTTATTTATTTATTTGACAGAGGTGAGAGAGAGACAGAGAGAGCGAGCGCACAAGCAGGAGGAGCAGCAAGCAGAGGGAGAGACAGGCTCCCCACTGAGCAAGGAGCCCAACACGGGGCTCACTCCCAGGACCCTGAGATCATGACCTGAGCTGAAGGCAGATGCTTAACCAATTGAGCCACCCAGGCACCCCCAAAATTTTCTTTTTTAAAAAAAGATTTTGTTATTTTTATTTTTTTATGTATTCTCCACCCCCAGCATGGGGCTCAAACTCACAACCCTGAGATCAAGATTAGCCTATTCTACCAACTGAACCAGCCAGGTGCCCCTCTTCATAAATTCTTGTCAACAAATAGAGCTGGACTGTTAATGGTTAATGGTACTTAGAGGATCTTCTGTCCATTTCTTATTATCTGAAAACTTTCCTTTCCTCTAGATACACCATTTCCCAAAATGCCCAAAGGATATTGACAGATATTCTACGAAAAGAAGGTTCCATGGTCAAAAATATGTTTGGGGGAACATAAAGTTATTAAAACAAGCTTGTTTCATTTATTTTCAGAGCTTTAAAATGCTAACATGCATTATGAATCTGCTAAAGGGTACAGTAGTATGAAACATTCAGAAGTTTATTTGATGATTGAACCTATTTATTAGTAACCCATCACTATACTACTATTACCCAGTGGTAGTAGAATTTTTTTAAAACATTGAGAACGCAAGAACCAAACTTGGAATAGCATTAGTTTAAGTTTTCTTTTCTTTTCTTTTTTTGCTCTTGAAATTTAGTATTCTTTTTTTCCAGTTAAATTTTCTTTCTAGAACTTGTGACAGAGGAGTCTCCTAGCAGTCCATTTAGCCAATCCCCTTTGCTTTTTGAGAATATGGCTACTCTTCATTTGCCACCCACACACCCAGTATGGTGCAGCATGTGACTGAACTCCCACCAACAGCAAGAGAGCAAAGATGGTATGCATCATTTCCAAGCCTGGTCTGTGAAAACCTCCCCTCCACTACCCTCTTCCATTCCACATTCTCTTCCATTTCTGGCTGCTGGAATGGAGATGAGCCCCAGAGCGAGCTTGGAGGCATGTGTCAGGTGTGAAACCTGGGTTCCTGAATCACCGGGTGGAGCAGAGTTTCCTGGCCCATAACAGAGGAAAAATAAACCTCTATTTATGCAGACATTCAAACTTGGGAATGTATTCGGGGCCAGGACCAGGCTGAGAAAAGAGCAGTTTCCCACAGGTGTGCCATATGAGGGGACACCCAAAATTCAATAATCAAGGTAAGATTTGAATGTAGTATTTTTCAAAAAATCAAAATTGGTGCAAAAAATTACCCATCATGAACAAACTATCAACATTTTAAAGAAAGAAAGGATCACCATTTCTTTGCTCCAGCAGCCTGTTTCCCAAACTAAGAGAGGGTTCTCCCACCATGCACAGAGCAGTAGATTAACTGTCCTGTGCAAAGGGCACCCAGGTAACTCTAAACTGCTTAGCCAGAAATCCTTCACTCTCAGGCTCCAAACTATTTTTTCCTGCTTAAATAGATCTCTCATTCTCTGGAAAAAAAAAAAAAAGGAATTTTTAAGACATTCTATTGAATAAATTGCATTTGCTTCCATCTTAACGCGGTACATGAACTGCTTCCCATCCTAGCTTTTCATTCTTCACCTTACTCGTCACTCAGAACCCTCCTCGGTGAAGGACCAACCTCCGTGCGACTTTATCATAAAGATCTATTTGCCCTGTGGCACTTCCTTGTTTGCTTTTGTGTTTTCCATATCTGATTTAACTCAGGAATTACTATTTAACATTCCAGGTCTGAATCTACTCTATCCAACTCGGCTGCAGGCTTTGGGAAAGTCGAGAATCCTGTCTCAGTGTTCCTTCTTCCCCACACCCAGAGATGCCCATGGATTTGATTTAGACTTCAGTTTATGGCTGTCTAACCGGCAATTGCTGTTATTTGCTTCTTGAACACTTTAATTTTCCCTTGGCTGACCACAGGACTTATAATCTAAGTGCCAGGTACGTCAGGGCAAAATACGATTGCGGCATTGATCAATATAGCTTCCCCATGAAAGCATTCTCAAGGGCAATGTCAAATGGGGATATGTGCATTGGGGGAGGGGCTCTTTCTGTCTCCTCTTAGGTGGCTGGCTTTGGCTCTGTCACCTCATTTGTAAATGTATTTATATACATTAAAAAAAAAAAAAGAGTTCCCATCTGTACTGAAACGTATTTGTCTCCCAACTCTGCCTACTGGCTGGAGGGACAGTGTTAAAATCCACCTTCAGGATTTTTCAGTGCTGCATTTGTTATGAACATCTCAGGAGGCGGGTCTGGGGGACTCTTTCATATGCAAATGAAGACACAGAAAAGTACAGCTAAAACTTTTCATCATCCAGCCTCATCAGCAGCCATTGTACTTGAGAAGGACTCAAAACAGACTAGGGTGAGGGCTTCCCAGGGCTTACCTTTTCACAGCAAGCAAACAATTTGAACCCTGAGCAAACCCAGTCAAGGAGATCTTCCCTCCGTGGTTCCTGACTCAGGCATAATCCTTCCCTTTATCCGGGAGAACTGCGTTCTATCGATTGCCAAAAAAGTGGCCTTTTAGTGTCATTTGGACTTCCGGGTCCCAGGGTCGAAGGCTTCCTGGTCTTTCCATAATTATTATTATTATTTTTTTTATTCCCACAGGGCAGGGTCTACACAATAAGCATGAACTATTATTGGCCCAAAGGTGCATACAAGTTCCAGAGCCCTGTTAACAAGTGAGTAGACTGTTTGTCAGGCTGAGTCATGGAGCTGGAACCCATTCTGTGCCGCTGGCTTCTTGCGGGCATTCCACGTGCCGGTGGGACAGGAGAGTGAGTAGGGGGCACTGCGAGTCCCGGGTGGCTCAGTCAGTTAAGCATCTGCCTTCAGCTCAGATCATGTTCCCAGGGTCCTGGGATTGAGCCCCGCGTCGGGCTCCCTGCTCAGCAGGAAGCTTGCTTCTCCCTCTCCCACTCCCCCTGCTTGTGTTCCCCCTCTCTCGCTGTGTCTTTCTCTGTCAAATAAATAAATAAAATCTATTAAAAAAAAATCTCAGAGGTGACATCTCACCAACCAACTTCCCTTCCAGAGCACCCTTTGGCTTTAGAGACCTTTCTTCTGAGGTGCCCTGGCCAGCTGAATTACTACATTCTCCGTGCTCCTGGAGTTCTTTATAAGCACATGAAATAGGACTGAGTTCTCAAAAAAAAAAAAAAAAAAAAAAGTTAGGCACTTTATTCCTAACCCCCACCCTTATTCTTTCAAGTACTTCATTTTAATTAATTAATTTACTTTTACTCCGTGCCCAGCACAGAGCCCGGCGTGGGGCTCAATCTCACGACCCTGAGATCACGACCGGAGTCAAAATCAAGAGTCAAACACTTAACCGACTAAGACACCCAGGCGCCCCTCAAGTACTTATTTTTTTTAAGATTTTTTTTAAATTTCTTTTAATTTTATTTATTTATTTGAGAGAGAGAGAGAGAGAATGAGAGACAGAGAGCACAAGAGGGAAGAGGGTCGGAGGGAGAAACGGACCCCCCACTGAGCAGGGAGCCCGATGTGGGACTCGATCCCAGAACCGCGAGATCACGACCCAAGCCGAAGGAGGGCACTTAACCGAGTCCCCCAGGCACCCCAAATACTTCCTTTTTATCAAACTTCCCCTAAAATGATATCCAGAGGGAATTTTATTCCTTTGATGCCCTTTACGGATATGCCCTTCAGAGCAATGGATGACCTAATCATTCGCCTACAAGAACTCTAGGCAAACATCTCAAGGAAAAGGAGACCCCAAGATACACGCACAATGCTGCTGACAAGATCGCCCGCAAGGACTGAGGGGGCTGGACACTGCAAGGAAAATCAGAGGTTCAAAAGGAAAAACAACATTCTTGGCGAATTAACCGGAGCGGGGATTTCCTGCCTCATAAATAAGACATCTTATCCATCCGATTGTAGGTTTATTGGGGGGGGGTGTTTCCTTGTTCTGCTTTTGTTTCTGGGCGACTCTACTGAGTGGCTAGCCTGTGTTCAGGGCAGGACAGCAGTCTGCCCAGCTCCGAGCCTTCCGCTGATGGCAGAAGAACAGTGGGGAAATTCACAGCACTCTAAGAGGTAATTGCCAGTTATTGCTTTACTGGTTCCAATTTTAGTAGCAAATGAGCAATGTAAAAAATATATCAAGCGTATTAAAAATAAAAATGAGAAAGACAAGTGCTCACAAGGGGCATGGCGAATCCACTAAGTTTTCCCGGACACCACCACCACCAGACCCACCATCCCACAGCGAGAGGTCCTGCGTGGTGCTGATGTCACCGGGGTGCCGTCCCTGGTGGAGGCTCGGGGGTCAGTGAGCGGCCCCACCCCCTGATCAGTGCCTTCCCTGCTGACCGCTGGAGACTTAGGAACCAGTCAAGTCCCAAACCAATGATGCCGATCTAGTTAGAAGCACATTCAGCCTTCCTTCGAAAAGAGAGCCGGGGTTCTGGTTTTCAAGCAAGAAGGGGGAAAAGTTCAACCAGATTTTCAAAACCCTCCAGCATGGGAAAAGGTGCCATCCCTGAGGGATGAGATGCCATCCCTGAGGTTCTAACAGATGCCGCCTCCCTCACCATCCGTCCAACTCCAGGACCGCCTTATTATCTTGAAACTAAACTATGGCAATATCCTCCTAAGTGACTTCCCTGCAGGCAGATGACCCCCCCCTTTCCATTCCGTCCTGCATCCGGGTGCTGTCAGAGTTGTCTTCCTTAATTCCCCTGAGGATGGTGTTACTTAAAATCATTCGGTGGCACCCGGCTGATGAGCAAATCATGATGGAACATTTCAGTGTGGAACTCACCGTTATTCCCAGTGGAGTCTCAGACTGCCTACCTCTCTAGCCTTATCTCACACCCATCTCCAGCTTGCGACCCACATTTCTGCTGATCTAGGACCCTATGGCTCCCTGAACACAGAACGAACCCTCACCCTTCTTAGCTAAGCCCTGTGTCTGCCTGGAGCTCACCCTCCCCCTGATTCTACTCTGGGAAGCCTTCCCCAGCTCCTTGCTCTTCTAAATCCACCAGAGGCTTCCTGCAGTGTGGGGATGAGAACAGACAGATGGAGAAGCATCATCCTCCCTTGTTTAAAGAGGTGACATGTTAAACACCCATTTCACCACTTATTAGACAGATTCAACTTGGCAGCAACAGAACACATGCGAAATAGGGCAGGAGATCCGAACTGACCTTTAGCTGGGGGTGCAGGCCCTAGGAAGTCAGGTAGGGGTGCCGATGCTGTCCACGCCTCCTCCATAGGCCCACCTGCTTCCTGCAGGACCCCTCCCAAGAGAGGCCCCTCCCCAGCCAGCTCTCCAGACCTTAAGGAGATTCTCAGGTATGTGTTCTCTAAGAACTTTCCCTACCTGTGGAGTTTAAGACCTAACACCCAAACAAGACATGAATCCCTTATGACATAGATGTGGCACTTAAAAAAAAAAGATTTTATTTATTTATTTGACAGAGAGAGCGACCACAAGCAGGGGAAGGGGCAGAGGCAGAGGAAGAAGGAGCCTCCCCACTGAGCAAGGTGCCTGATGCAGGACTTGATCCCAGGACCCTGGGATCATGACCCAAGCCGAAGGCAGACGCTTAACCGACTGAGCCACCCAGGCGTCCCAGATGTGGCACTTTTTAGCAAAATAATGAAAATGAAAATATCTTCAGCCCAAGGGGCTGGGAGGACCATGTAACTATCTGAAATAAGAAACAAAGTTCCAGCTGTACCTCCAACCAGGCAGGAAAGTTAAGCTCCAGATGTGTGAAGAGTTAAATGTGTATGTGATTATATTATGTTATATACAAGAACCTGAAAACAGAGAGGAAGGTGCGGGCATTCTTGGAGAAGTTAGGTCCTTCGGCGGAGAGGACATGGATGGAATCAAGCTAAGGTTGGTCATGAGGCTACGGTACCTTGTGCCTTTCCAGAAACCGTAGTGTACTGAGACCAGCTACCCTAGAAAGACATCTGTAATCCCCCTCAATTAAGGGAGGATTAGAAAGAGAAGTCCTAGAGTAAACAAACACACAAACAAAAACCACTCAGAAACTCAATGGTATTGGTGCTTGCACCCAGCAGAAAGCCCTCAGGACAGCAGAAAATTTCCCTGAATTAAAGGCAGCGGCCAGCACAAGAAGATCAGACACAGTCGCATCGTATACCCAGGGACAGGGCTCAGCCAAGCAAATCAAACAAAAACCACAAACTCCCAATGAACCGAAAGCCCATGCGGAAAGCAGCCATCTTGTTCCGCAGATTCACAAAAATGACCAGAGGTCAGAGGGACGGCCCAGAGATGTTTTTCCCCGTGGGTGCTCTGGGCTTCAGCCTCTTTTCTCCTCCTCACAGTTGCTGAATCACTGAATTAGAATGTTTTCCATTAACTGGACCTCCTGTTTATCTGAGGTGAATCACGCACCCTGTCTTTTGAGCAAATTAAAGACTCAACAGTCCAGTATGAGTCAACAGATAACCACTGAATGAGCTCTAGAAAGAGAAGCCACAGAATTAAAGGAAAGAAACAAAGCCCTAAATAGAAAGAGACAACAAAGGTACATTTTGGAGAGAAAAAAAAAAAAATGCACAGCAAACCAACAAAACCCGAATTGAGTTTTAAGTGATAGGTACCCAACATGGAATAAGGACTCTATAAAAGCAGAGAGGAAGTGCGGAACGCTCAGACTAAAGACAGGCTAAAGACAGAAACGAAAAGGGGACAGGTGAGGGGCACCTGGGTGGCTCAGTCTGTGAAGTGTCTCCCTTCAGCTCAGCTTGGGTGCTGACCCCAGGGTCCTGGGATGGATCCCTATGTTGGGCTCCCTGCTCAGTGGGGAGTCTGCGTCTTCCCCCCCCCTTGCTTGTACACTCTCTCTCGCTCTGTCTCTCTCAAACACGTAAAATCTTATCAAGAAAAAAGAAAGAAAGAAGGGGACAGGTGAAATAAAGCCTTAAAAGAGACCAAACAAGTTAAAAAGGTAACAAATCATTAAAAGAGGCCAAACAAGTTGAAAAGGTAACGGTCAGAGGCCAAACTCATGTTCTAGAGAAAGCTCTCACAATCTGCAATCTGAGATAGGAAGAGATTTGCCACGGACAAGGCACGCTTGCTGAAAAAAGAACCACGCGATGCGTCCTGGTGAATGTTTTGAATTTTAAGAATAAAGACAGAATCCTACAAGTTACCTGAATGGAAGACACAGTAAGTTGTTCAAGAAATCTGTGTCACAAGGTAAGTGCCATAAAGACCAGGAATCAGATTTTGGCAGAATTTCTGGAGAAAGTATCAACGACTCAGGAAAGCTATATTCCACCAAGACTTCGCTGAGAGGATTTTTAAGAAATTGGTATGCAAAGAATCACAATGAAAACGCTGAAAACATTACCTAAAGCACTACAACAAATACATAGGAAAATAAAAATAACGATGTCGACTATCTCTGATGAAATTCAAAAACAAAACAACAGCAGTTCTTATTTATGGCATATGTAAGTAATAAAAATATCAAAATATGCAAGCGAATGACTCAAAAACAGATTCGGGATGGTGGTTTCCTCAAGGAGGGAGGGAAGGAGGGGCTAGAGTCTAGGAGAGGCAAGAAGAGACTTACATATAACTACAAAGTTTCTGCCTCTTAAAAATACCTCTGTCCAAATGCATCTACATTTGAAGCGAATATGGCAAAATGTCAAGTCCGGGACATGAGAGGTCATGTGTGTCATCCGTACGCTTGATATGCTGTGTGTGTTTTCTTAAAGAAGGGAATAATGGAGAGATTAAGACTAAAAGACTGGATTATCAAAACAAAGCAAACACAAAAGTCTACGTAACGATCATAAAAATGTTTACAAAATGCCAATGCCAAAAACAGCTCTGGAAAAAGTGGCAATGTCATTGAAAAGTAAGAGTAAGATGCCAGGCGGTGAACTCTAGTTAAAGGTTTGAGCTCAGGAAGAATACTGATCTGTATCCACAGCCTGACTCTAGCACTTAAAGACTGTGTGATGTCAGGCTGAGTGCAATGCCTCTCTGATACAGAGCTTCTCCCTTTCTATAAAGGTTAATAACGATGCCCACCTCGCAGGGTAATTGCAATAATTCTGGAAAACAATGACTACAAGTCTCTTATCCCAAACCCTGGAAATATGAGCTCTCGATTAATAATAGTTGTTAATATTATTACCGCAAAAAAAAAAAAAACACAAAAAGGAACCAGGTAGAGAAAATGTGGTAAATAGTAAAAGCAGGAAATGAGTTCATTTTATAGAGGGAGAGTAGATACCCTTTCTCTCTGTGTCCTGATTATAAATGTATTTTCAATTTAAAAAATATTAAAGATAATTAGCAGCAGAAGCAAAACAATGACTACTATTCACATTAGTTTTAGAAAGTGAATAAGAATCATAGTCCATGTAGGAAAATAATGATTGTTTGGCCAAATATACCAAGTACAGTGACATCAACGAAGGGAAGTGAAGGAAACCTGCCTATCAGATTGGTATACGTCATCTAAAAAAAATACAGCAATACGTTGTTCTGAAAAGATACATCTGAAACAAAGTGGCATCAAGTGGTTTTAAAAAGTAAAACTAAAGGCAAAGTTGACCAAAAAACAAAAATTAATAATGAGTAAAGTGGAAGAGAGTAAGAGCTGAAGGAAAAATGCACTGAGGAATGGTAAGACTCAAAACCTCTCTGTCGCCCCTATGGGACTTGGATGCAAACGTGAAAAAGCACCCCACGCTTTGGGCACCATGGCCCCACGCCAGGATGCTGCGGGAGGCGTCAAGCAACGCTGCTGATTCCCTAGCCCCTCAGCTGAGCAACTGGCACCGAGGGAAGCTCGGGAAGGACATTTCCTTTCAAGCGACAAACCCTTCCCCAAACATCTAGGAATTCAAATATTTGTATATCCAAACCTTAGATCTAGATGGTTATCTATTATGTTAATACTGATGTAATTTATTATTGTCCAAATTTAAGAACATAATGCATGTTATATATATACATATATGTATCTACATGGTTTTAAGTAATTTATCACCTTTAGAGTATCCTTCCCCTTATAAAATTATAGAATTAACAAACCATTAACAGACAGTGAGTAGCTGACAGCAGCTAGTATATTCTTCCTCAGAGTCTGGGGCCAGAATGTAAGAACGTGCACTATTCTTGGGCGCCTGGGTGGCTCACTCATTTAAGCATCTGTCTTCTGCTTCTCCCTCCACCCTTCCCCCCTGCTCATGATCTCTCTCACTCTCTCTCCCTCAAATAAACAAAATCTTTAAAAAAAAAAAAGAAAAAGAACGTGCTATTCTTAAAGTAACTGAGGAGACACGTAAGCGATATAAAAATATAGTTTATTTATTTATTTTTGCTTGGATTATGCAATTAACAATACTCATTTTTCAAAGCGTTACTTTATTTTTTTAAGATTTTATTTATTTTGAGAGAGAGAGAATGAGCAGGGGGAGGAGCAGAGGGCGAGGCAGAGGCAGAGGGAGAAGCAGACTCCCCGCTGAGCATGGAGCCAGACGTGGGGCTCGATCCCGGGACCCTGAGGATCATGACCTGTGCCCAGTTGCCCCTCTAAGAGTTCTCTAGAATTGGACCACCAACTTCTTTTTATCAGCCCTTTGGTTCCCCAAATTTTTATTTTGAAAAATCCCAAAGTCAGAGGAGAGTAGTAAGCGTGAGTGCCCACATACTGTTCACCTAAAATCACCAAATGTTGTTTGTTTTTTGGTTTTGCCACACTTGCCTCTGGCTGTGTGGAGAACATACCTACCTCTTCTTTTGTGGAACCGTAACAGAGTTCGTTGCAGGCATGGTGACGTCAACCCCCTTGGTATTTCTTTTTCTTTTTTTTTAAAGCCTGTCATGGGGCTTGAACTCAGGACCCCGAGACTGAGACCTGAGCTGAGATCAAGAATTGAATGCTTAACCGACTGAGCCATCCAGGCGTCCCTAAATACTTCTGAGTGCATCTTTTTTTAGAAGATTTTATTTATTTGAGGGAGAGAGCGAGCGAGCACAAGCAGGGAGAAGGGCAGAGGAAGAGGGAGAAGCAGACTCCCTGCTGAGCAGGGAGCCCAACTCGGGGCTCAAATCCAGGACCCTGGCATCATGATGCTTGGGAAGGCAGTGGCTTAACAGACTGAGCCGCCCAAGAGGTGCCCCCGAGTGCATCTCTTAAGAACAAAAACATTCTCCTACATAATCACACCATGATCCTACTCTGGATATTTAACATCAAGACAAATTTTTATTATTCTTTCTTTTGTCATAACACATGTCTGGATTTTTGGTTTAGAATATAGGGTAAGCGGGTGATGGGTATTAAGGAAGGCATGTGCTGTGATGAGCACTGGGTGTCATATGCAACTAATGAATTGTTGAACATTACATCGAAAACTAATGATGTACTGTATGTTAGTTAACTGAACGTAATAATGAAAATAAATAAATAAATCTTGATATTTACAACAAAAAAAAAAAGAATACAGGGTTTTCATTAGTCTGGATACCCTTGCGTATTCTGCCCACGGTAAGGTGAGCTGACCTCTTTCAGGGCAAAAATACGGCTCCATCACTCAATACCAAGGAACAAAACCTCTAAGCAATTAAATATTATAATTTTGTTTTCCTCAAAGTACAACTACAACACAAGTCCCAAGGAAGAACCTGACTTTGAACTCATGTACTTCGGGGACAACTTTGTAAATGTTTTCTTTTCTTCTTCTCCTTCTTTTCAAGACAAAGACACCAACATTTGGGAAATTAAGGTGGCATTCCTCAAGTTCACTGGCTGAGGAGGGGCTGGTGAACTCCCGACTCAAATTCTAGCAATACCATCCGGCAGAGCCCCAAACCTGAACATGCACAGCCTCTGGGGGGATGAGGGTGTTAACAGAGTCGCTAATTGCTGCCAGGTTGCTATTTCCGTTCATAACTCATCTGCGCAGAGGTGCCCGTCCCTCGTGCACATCACAGCTGTCTCAGGACCTTGTAAATGACACACAGCCGCCTTGGAGCCCACCTCGGGCCAATTCAATAGGAACCTTGGGGAGGGAGCCAGGACACCCAGATTGACAGGCTCCCCAGGGGATTCTACTAAGCATCCAGCGTGGGGACCCCAGGCTGTGGAGGAAAGAGAGCTCAGGCACGGGCAGCCCGTGGCTGAGCATTTCTGTCCACCTCCAACAAGCGCGCAGTCTCTCTTCTCCGGACCTAACACCAGCCTGCATTTTTCTCTCCCTGCTGCTGATTTTCTTGCAGACATTCACCCTAAGCTGTTGCCAGGCCAGGGCCAGGCCTCAACGTGTTGGCCGCGGGCCTCCCACCAGGCTGGAGACATTGGGGGATTCTAGCAGGATGCACACGGCAGGCAGATGGCAGCCCTTTTGCTCACAGAGGCACTCCAAAGAGCCGTGCCAGCGTGAATATCGGGATCGCAGGGGTGGGGCCAGGAGGAACCCAGAGCAGATTGGGGACGCCAGGGGCTGGGCAGGGTGGGGCCAGAGGCCGCTTCCTCAGAGAAGTCCTTGGCCGTGATGGGTGGGCACTGGACCCTGGAGCTCAGCTGCAGGAGAAACTGGCCCCTGACAAAGGCACCCAGGTGTCCCTCACGGACAGTTGGATCCTCCAGCAAAGCCCAGTGCTTGTGAGGTCTCCAATACCTCACAAGCACAAAAAAAACTGAGAACACAGGACAGATGTGACTGTCGCTGTGACCCCGCTTTCCTGTCTACCCGTAGCCAAAGCCACCCTGTCTGTTTGGGAACGGGCGAGTGGTAACTTTGGCTCTGTCTCCAAGGAAGGGGAACTCTGCAACGTGCGAGAGTTTCCTGGGCTCCGACAACATGGCAGCAGAGGAGTCAGACCCTGGCGTGGCCTCGAGCAGCGAGAGGTGGGGACACCCCCAGGCCACTCTGAACACCTCACATCCTGTCCCCAGTGTGGTAGCCGCAGGCACACACAGAGAGCACAGCGGGGCCAGGACAGTAACCCTATCTGATTCCTGACACTGCGGCCCCCTCCCGCGCCCTCAGATCTCCCTTACATCCTGGGATTGAATGGCCCTATAAAAATGTCCAGCGTGAAAGACAGATTCAAAAACCGAAGAAACATTATCCTGATGGTAGTCCTTGAACATCCTCTGTCTTTAGGCCCTTCCCCCCCGCCCCGGCCCCACCATACGTACCCCTCCCCTCCCCCACTCCCACCCCCACCCACAGCCAGGCAGAGAATTTATGGGCTCTAAGTCCTGTTTTTTTTTACATTGATGGAAATTGCTGGCAAACATTTCCACTGGGCCAAACTCCATCCAAAGAGTCAAATATCAAGGCACCCAGCTGAGCTCCAGGAGCCAGGGTTTATGAAGCCAATCGACGTGCCCCGCGACCGTTAAACCATCTTGTATTTACTATGATAGGACAGTATTCGAGTTCATAAAAAAGATGACTTTTGTCTAACTTTGGCTGCCGGGAAGACCTTAGCTTCTTTTTGCAAGGAGATTGTGTATCAGGAGCGAATACAGAGCCTGAAGAAGCTAAGCCAGCTGGTGTTTGCTTGGTTGGAGTAGAGGGGTCGAGTCAGACCTAAAAGGGCCCTAAACAAGATCCCACTGATTCTCAGGGGTTGAGCTGAAAGTGGGAAAACATGTACCTGTTCTGGGCCTGCTGCAGAGGAAAGGTAAAGGGGTGGGGGCAGGGAAGGGAACCCATTCCCCAACCTTTCAGACCCTACTTCCTCCAGGGATGCGTGGATTCCATTTGGAAAGGAAGGCAGTTTAGGAACCTCTCGAACATGCCACCGGAACCCTGGGGGCAGGTTAGAGACACAATCTTTTCAGGGTGGCAGGGGTACCGAAAGGGAGTCAAATCAAAACACAAAGTGAGCAGAGGGATGACAGGGTGCCACCTGCCACCGAAGGGGGGCAGCAAATTCTCTGCTCTTTCAGAAACTTGAGGGATCTGTGTGTTGGTCTGTACCAAGGTCATGATTCCCTCAATCACTATGCATCATTAGAGGACCTTATGTCAGCTGGAGACGGGGCAACTCGAGGAGGATTTTTTTGTAGGTCATCTCGCATCAGGAATCTGGGCAAACAATGAACATGTCAGAGATGTCCCGCTAATCTGCTGATCCCATTCCAGGGGGTTGGGGGACATACGGTTTTCTTCATCTCAACAGCAGCTTGACGGGTTGGAAATTCAGAAGGTTCTTCCCAGCTCTGATGCTCTCTGCCTCTAGGAAACAGTAAGTGCAGTCCAGAGGGTTTTTTAGCCCAGGAGAGCACGAGGAAATGCCCTTCCCTCAAGACATATGTCTGTATGCTCAACTGAAAACCACTGTTCTCTTTCTGGCTGTGGACATTTGTCCCTGGACAACATGGCTGGAGCTCCTTCGTTTCCTGAGTATATGTTTCTGAACTTTTTTTAAATGCTTTTAATTAACTGTCAGAGGGCAATGCAAAAATCACAAAATTGCACCTATTACCGCTGGTGCCAGGGTTATAGTTTTTCTTAATTATCATTGAAGGAACAGCTCAATCTTCTTTTATGCAAAGAAATTCTGGATCTGTCCCACTGACCAAAAAGCTGCCTTACCATTGCTCTGTAGGTAGCTGAAGAGTTTAGAATTGGTTTTAGAAAGTTTTTAATGTTAATCCAAGAAAAGCTGCTCTTCCATCAGCAACACTTCAGGACGTGTATTTTTATCCTTCACTGTGGAAAACATGAGAAGTGGAATGTAATGCCAAAGTTTGAAGGCAATAAGGATCTTCTCCAAAGACCCAGGTTCTTTTTGACAGAGACCTATTTTTCTGAGGAAATAGATCTGAGAATCTTTCAATGTTTGAGTTTAACTCATTTACATTTATTTTGATAAGTTATAAATCTGCACTGGTTTTCTACCATCTTATTTGATGCTTTCTGTTTCCTTAACTTCTACTGCAATGATCCAAGTTTATTTGTATTTTGTTCTATTGTCTCTCCAGCTTGCAATTCTTTTTCTTTTAGTGGTTACGTGAAATGTTGTGTATGACGATGGACTTAAGAAAATGGAAAAGTTATTACTGTTATCCTTCTTGCCATCAACACAAAGTCTTTAAAATACCTTGACACTGACCCTCACCTTCACCTTTCTTTCATTCTAACAATGCAAACAGTTTATTCCCTTTGTTAATTTTGTACTCATTGCTCATTTGGATTTATGTACTACCACGTTTAACAATTTCTTGCCTTAACATTGCTGTTATGATACCATGTTTTCCTTCTGGATGCAAGTCTTTCTTGCTAAAGTATGTCATCTAGTAGTGGTCTCGGTCAATGGCCGCGTGTAGTTAACTCTCTGTCCATGTTCTCAGTCCAGGTGCAAAGTAAAGGAATGTTCTTACGGATCTTAGACCTACGTTGCCTATTCTTCATGCCTCCAAACTGCCCATTTTTAATGTCTGTCTCCTTATCTCTGTGATAATTTTATCAAATATTTCAGTTATTCCTATTTTTCAGCTGTCTGGCTCTCCTTTTTGGAAAACTTATCAAATTGATCTTTTATTTATTACTGTGTTTTTCTGCTCCTTTAATCTGCAGTTTATCCTAACCATTGAGTTGTTCAAGTCTACTTTTTATTTCATCTTCTCTCTGGTTCTTTTTCAAATCTTCTTTGCACTGTCATGCATTTTTCATTATGGTTTTTACATTTTATTTTATGTCTTTAATAATTTGAAGTAAGTATATTTGTATCTTTTAGAGTATTCAATTTTTTAAAAGATTTTATTTTTTAAGGGAGAGAGAACATGAGTAGGGGGAGGGGCAGAGGGAGAAGCAGACTCCCCGCTGAGCAAGGAGCCCAACTCAGGACTCGATCCCAGGACCCTGGGATCATGACCTGAGCTGAAGGCAGACACCCAACCAAATAAGCCACCCAGGTGCCCTGGAGTATTCAATTTTTGAAGTCCATCTTGGCGTTTTTAGGGGTACAGCCTCTCCCTCGTGGTTGATTTCTTTCCTCAAGTGACTGAAATTGTTAATGGTGCACTCATCCTCAATCTTGGTTGTTCATTCTGGGGAAGTTATGAAACCAAGGGAACCAAGTAATGAAAATCATCCAGAGTAGTTTCAGCTTTACCTCTGCCAAAGATATAGGGGGGGAGGGGGGCTCCATGGTCCTATCATTCTTTTTTTTTAATTTTATGTTAATCACCATACATTACATCATTAGTTTTTGATGTAGTGTTCCATGATTCATTGTTTGTGCATAACACCCAGTGCCCCACGCAGAACGTGCCCTCTGTAATACCCATCACCAGGCTAACCCATTCCCCCGACCCCCCTCCCCTCTAGAACCCTCAGTTTGTTTTTCAGAGTCCATCGTCTCTCATGGTTCGTCTCCCCCTCTGATTTCCCCCCTTCATTCTTCCCCTCCTGCTCTATCATTCTTAAGTTGATTTCTCAACTTGTGGTTCTCCCACTTTACAGGAAGTATAAACTCAGACCACATGCAAATATACAACTCCTATTAGTTTCGGTTTTAATTCCTTGTGGGTGAATTTTTTTCTTTTGTCCAAAATCCTATATACAGAGAAAGCTTCCTCAGCACTTTTGTCTGAGCTGGGAGGTAAACCATGGGGTCAAAGAGCATGGAGTGTGTCAAAGCATTTGGTTTTGGCGTGTGGGGCAAAATCTGTATCTCCTGGCAAACCCAAGTCAAATCACAGAACGCCAGCCTTTCGCCTGCAGGTCCTTTTTCCTGCTTATCCTCTGTGGGTTCCTGCAGCCCCGGGGCTCTACTTACTGTTCTGGTAGAACTCCCTTGTTTTTATTGTGGCTGTTGTTATATTTTATGCCACATTCCTATGTGCTTATTGTTAATAGCCGGAGGGAGACAGGAAGTAGACCGCATCTCTCCTCCTCCGCTCCAACCATCTCATCGCCAGAAGTGTTTCTGAGATAATCAAAGGTTTTAATGACGAGGCTGTATTTGTCCCGCATCTCATGAGTGGAGAGGCTAAGAGGCATCCAGCAGCCTTGTGCATTGCTGTAACGCAGCAGATGCATGCAACAACATGAGCCTTCCAAGGAAGACTGCTATGGAATGCCGCCCAGTGCACAAAGCCTAATGTTCTGAGATGATGCAGGAATGATCAGATGATTCATTCACTGCTCCTGTTCCCAAGCTGTGACTTGCCCGCTCCAGCAATTTCTAGCTCCCTCTAAAACCATTCACGATTTTTACGACGTTCGTTTTTCACAACTCTCAGCTTCTGAAACTTTAATGCAGACGACAAGACCAAAAGTAAAAATCAGATGGTAAATTCAATCCCTTGGAAAAATGGGAGTGGGGAAAAAGGTAAAAATGGAGCTTCTGAATCGTACACACCCAAAGAATCTCAATGACACCTCCTCCATGACCTCCCTGGTTTTTGCACTGCGTGTTCTAGAAATCCAAACTGGATCTTTAACCATTCCACACTCCTCCCACCTTCCTGCTCACATAAACTGTGTCCTAGATGGGGAGACTGGAAATTCTATTCTGGGAGCCACCACTAATCCTGCTTGGAAAGTAGCTCAGTGCAGAAGACAGCAGTTAGTGGCTTACCCAACCGTTAACCTCACCTCACAAAAGTCTCCTTACAGCTCTAAAGTGATAAAATCTGCCAGAAGTTTTGACATTCAAATATTTTCAGCACATTTGAGAGATTCCAGCTCTTTTCCCTTTGCAGGGGTGCAAAGTAAAGGAATGTTCTTAGGATACGGAAGGCAGAAATCAGCAGTCACTGCTCCGATTAGGCAAAGAAGGTTCATCTCTATAATATTTTAATTTCTCTCCCAAATGACTGGTCGTTTTCTTCTTCAACTATCTACTACAGAGATCACGTCTTACTTTTTGTCCTGAAATGATTAAGAACGGAGGCTTAGTCCCAATGCACCATTTTTTTATTGATAAAGGTAGCACCACATTATAAGTAATTTTGAAAACAAGAAGAGAAAATAATCACTCATCTATTAATTCTAGCACACTAGCAGTCTTTTTTTGCCTTATGATTTTTGCTTCAATACAGCTGAAATTTTAATGTATTTACAGGAGTTTTAGGTTCCTCAACTTCCTGTCCCACCCTCCCTCCCTCTCTTCTTTTCTTCAATCACAACCACCCTCAAACTAGAACGAGGTGAAAATTCTTGGCCATACTTTACAGAAAAGGACACAGAGATCCAGGCATTTGACGCTCATTGCTCAGCATCAGAGACAGGAGGTGTCCCTTTGTTATTAAAGCTCTTCTTGGCCAACTGCAAGCCCAGGGAGCTCACCTTTGCTACTTCAGCCCACACAAACTCATAGGTCCTGAGAGGAGAGCCACCACCATGATTAGGAGGAGAGAGGAGGGATGGGGGATAACTTTGAGAAATGTTGATTATTGAGTCTAATCAGCATGTGCTTTTCCAGAAGCAATTAAGTCAGTTTTCTTGTGAGAAGAAAAAAAAAAAATTCACCCCAATACTCTGCGTAATAGCAATACTGGAATAGGTATATATTTCTACTGGAGGCTACGCTTCAGTGAACTTCACACACTTAAAACGACAAATTATAAAAAACACAGTGTCTTTATTTTCGTATTTTATATTACACAGCTGATGCCTACTCAAGCAAATGCTCTCCTCTGAAGGCAGGAAGAAAATCTCCCTCAGAGGACATCCAAGATGGCGCTGATGACCCATCTGCTAACTCCAATTTGCCTCAGAGGTTAACTGGCAAATTTCCCTAACTTTCCCATGGCCCTGTGGATTCCCGATACCCCAAGGGATCATGAAATGGAAGAGAATTCTCACTGGATGGAGGATAAATAGATGGAAAGATACGTGATAAAACAAGTACAGTAAAATGTTAAGGATAATCTAGGTGATGAGTAAGTGCACACGCACTGTAAAATTCTTTCAGCTTTGCTACATATTGCAATTTTTCATACTAAAATGCTGTTTAAAAAAGAAAACATAAGAGAGCTTTCCAAGAAAATGCTTCCCTGAGTAACAAAATGGTGCTGGGTTGACTTTTTTTTGGGGGGGGGGAGTCCTAAAGAGGGGAAGTAACTTGTCTGAAATCAATCCATCGCACAAGTCAAGGCAAGTTCAGGAGCAGAACACAGGTGTCCTATGTTCCAGAAGACACAGTGTCCCTATACACTTTCCTTCCTAGGAGACGAATGGTTGGACCTCCTTGTAGGACTTTAATCTGAAGGGAACTGGATAACTAATGTGTTTGGAAACTTAAAGTGGAAGTTAAAGTAAGTCAGGATGCCGAGGACAGCCCATGAGCTAGCCAAGGGGAAGGGAGAGCTGCCCCAGTGAATGATTCTATGGCTGATACGGGGCTGTTATTGAACCTCTGGCTTCTGTTCATAAAGGCTGGATTGCCTACAGGAGATGTCTGGGCTGTCCAATGGTGACTAAGGTCATCTTCATCTGCTGAGGTCACTTCACCTGCTTGATCTTCAGACCCTGCCTCTTATTTTGCAGGAATAAAGGAGACAGCGAATTCCA
Source organism: Eumetopias jubatus (assembly GCF_037043125.1). Classification (NCBI taxonomy): domain Eukaryota; kingdom Metazoa; phylum Chordata; class Mammalia; order Carnivora; family Otariidae; genus Eumetopias; species Eumetopias jubatus. The sequence continues at coordinate 72,779,100 of NW_028274816.1, read as the reverse complement.
CGGCTAGTTTCTGATTTTCTACCAGGTGTGAGGCACTGGGCCAGAAACCACAGGAAATGTATTAAAAAAAAAAAAAAGCACAAAACACAGACTCAAGGAACTCACCATCCTGTTAAGGCTATAGGAGATGTGAAAAGAGTAAGTTAAAAGGTTATGTATTGAATTGCAGAACAGTGATGACCCTTTTCCTAAGATCATGCCTACTTAATAGCCCGATCACAGTGGGCAGGAGGGGATTTTTATGTGTGGTCTTGGAGTTCGGGAGGTCCCGGGGAAACAGTACAACCCGCTCCATTAAAGGTTTTCCTCTTACATCTGGATTTCAGTCAAAATATCGAATGCTCATCAGATTGCTCACCCTGACCTCCTAATTGTCAGACCCATTTGATCTTTATTGTTCTTGATTCTCCTAGCTCCAGCTTGTCTGCATTTCAGATGAACACCATCCTCCCTGACATTACACTGAGCCTCCATCTCCTCTGACCTCTCTGGATGCATTTTAAAATATCCTTCCGGAGCCCAATGGCCCCACTAACACTTCTTACAAGGCCTCCTACTCTCTCCCTCTCTTAAGACTACAATCCATCCCTGATTTGTCCTGTGACTCCCAACATATCACTCCAACTCTGCATTGCAGCATGACCCCTCTGTCTGATGAAGGCTCCACCTGGAACTCACCCCCTGACCTCTCTGTGCATCTACAACAACTCTTTATCCACGCTCGTCGCCTTCATCCATTGCCATACCACTAGGATGAAAATTTGGGAAGAGTCGCTTTTAATTCCTTGTGATTCTCCCGAACCAACCAGACGCCGAAATGTGATGATTCGCCCTCCTGCAGGTTTCATCCTGCTACGGGTCACTTCATCTGCTCTAGCCCAAATGACAGAAGCGGTTAGTTGGTGGGAGCTCTACCCCACATCCAACACCCCCCCCCCAATGAACTCAATCCATACTCACGGCCCTATCACTATTCCTAAGGCATTTAAGGGCATACATCATTACCCTGCTCAGGGTAGAAAAGAATTTCAGAACTTTCCAACTGACTTTCGAGATTCCCCCACCAGGAGGTTCTAATTTTTCTTTTTCATCTTATCTCATAATCCTCTTCATAGACAAAACCACCACCCAGTTAAATGAATCCTCTTGCCTCCACACTGTAAGAGTAGCCATGTGTACCCCCCTCCCCACTTCGAGGTGGTCCCTGCCTCTCCCTGCTTATCTAATTTCTACCCACTTTTGATGATCTCATCTCCTTCAGGAGGCTTTACCTCAATGCCCCACCACACAGAGATCTCTCCTGCTTTCTCAGCTCTGAAATTCTCTATTTGCCATCTGTTCTCTCTCACCTGGCATGGCATATGCTACTGTATACTGCGACTCTTCCCCGAATCCCTCACCAAATTGCAGGCTCCTGCGTTAAGGGGGGAGAAGGTATCTTTTGGAGGCTCAAAAAAGTCGGGTAATGGTGCTGGAGGTCAGAAAGGAATGAAATTCCTAGACTCCCGTTCTGATTTCATCCTTTGCCAAATTCACAAGACAACATAACTTCATGGCTCAGATAAAGGCAAGGGTGTGCTCTGAAGAAGGAGCCCAATCACAGAGATGCATAAAGGAGTCTGCATCCCCTGGATTCCTAGTCTAATCAGGGAGTTCTTGCTCCGTCTCCTAATTATGGTGACTTGTGTCAGAGAAAAAAGTGGGAAAACCTTTTTTTTTTTTTTTTGAGAAAGAGAGCGTGCACAAGTGGGGGGAGAGGGCAGAGGGAGAGGAGGAGAATCTCAAGCAGACTCCCCACTGAGCACAGAGCCCAATGTGGGGCTCAATCTCACGACCCTGGGATCATGACCTGAGCCAAAATCAAGAGTCAGACGCTTAACCGACTGGGCCTCCCAGGCACCCTGGAAACCATTCTTTTTTTTTTTTTAAAGATTTTATTTGTTCATTTGACAGAGAGAGAGAGACGCAGTGAGAGCGGGAACACAAGCAGGGGGAGTGGGAGAGGGAGAAGCAGGCTTCTCACCGAGTAGGGAGCCCAATGCGGGGCTCGATCCCAGGACCCTGGGATCATGACCTGAGCAGAAGGCAGACACATAACGACTGAGCCACCCAGGCGCCCCTGGAAAACCATTTTTAACCTTCAACTCCCTCCGGTGCAGATGACAGCCTATTCTATGGGTCATTCAGAGATTTTAGCTCCTTCTGCGTTTGTCTAGGCGACTCCCAGACAGTGCAAGACTATGCCAAGCGTTAACAAGGAGCCTGCCAATAAAAGGTAAGAAAGGAGACAGATTGTATTGGTAAAGAGTGAGCTGGAAAGCATACTAGTTGCTGGAATATTATCAAAAGACAAGCAGATTCAGAAGCCTCAAAAGCCTTCATTGTAAGTATTAAGCTTCATTCCCAGCTTCAATGTTGAATAGCAAACAGAGGCCTCAGGTAGATTAAGAGGGCTAGAAAAATTTCCCAGGATGGGGCCATGGAAAAACTTCGCTTTATTGTGAATAGGATGTTCACAGCAGGGTTTGCTAGACAGCAGATAAATGGGAACTTGTTAGAAATGCAAACTCCGAGTCCCCACACTAAGCCTACTCAATCGGATTCTCAGGAGCTGGGGGTGGGGTAACTGAGATATATTTGACATACAACATTGTATTAGTTTCAGATGTACACCATCATGATTTGAAATTTGTACATATGGCAAAAGGATCACCCTTATAAGTCTAGTTAACATCCTTCATCACACACATATAGTTACAGAACTGTTTACTACCTCCTGATGAGGACTTTTAAGATCTACTCTCTTAGCAACTTTCAAATATGAAATATAGTTATTTTTATCTATAGTCACCATGCTGTCCATGACATTCCCATGACTTACTGATCTTATAACCCGAAGTCTGTAACTTTTGTCCCCCTTCACCCATTCGACCCTTCCCAACCCCACTTCTGACAAGCACCAATCTATTCTCTGCATCTATAAGCTTGACTCGTTTTCTATTTTTAGATTCCACGTATAATCGGATCATATGGTATTTGTCTTTTTCTGACTTCTATTACTTGGCATTATGCTCTCAAGATCCATCCACATTGTCACAATGTCACAAATAGCAAGATGTCACTTTTTTTTTATGGCTGGTACATAGATCTCTTCAAATTGGTGTTTCTGGGTTAGTTTTGTGGTTTTATTTTGTTTGTTTGTTTGTTTGCTTGTTTGTTTTTTGGATAAATACCCAGAAGTGGGATTGCTGGATTGTATGGTAGTTGTAGTTTTAATTTCTTAAGGAACCTCCATATTGTTTTCCATAGTGGCTGCACCAATTTATATTCCGACCAACATGCACAAGGGTTCTCTTTCCTCCACAGCCTCGGCAACATTTGTTATTTCTTGTCTTTTTGATAACAGCCATTCTAACAGGTGTGAGGTGATAGCTCGTTATGGTTTCAATTTACATGACCCTGATGATTAGTGATGTTGAGCCCTCTTTTCATGTACTCAATGGCCATCTGTATGTCTTCTTTAGATAAAAAGGTTTATTCAGATTGCCCATTTTTTAATCAAATTGGTTTTTATTTCTGGCTAGTGAACTGAATGAGTTCTTTATGTACTTTGGATATTAACCACTTATCAGACATATGATTTGCAAATATTTCCTCTTATTCAGTAGGTTTTTTCATTTTGCTGATGGTTTTCCTTAGCTGTGCACAAGCTCTTTAGTTTGGTGTCGTCCCAATTGTTTATTTTTGTTTGGGTTGCCTTTGCCTTTGGTGTCAGATCCAAAATATCTCTAAGACTGATGTCAAGGAGTTTACTGCCTGTGTTTTCTTCTAGCAGTTTATGATGTTAGGTCGTACAATCAAGTCTTTAATCCATTTTGAGTCAATTATTGTATGATGTATTAGAAAGTGCTCCAGTTTCATACTTTTGCATGTGGCTGTCCAGTCTTCCCAACACCATTTATTGAAGACACTGTGTTTTCTTGGCTCCTCTGTCATAAATCAATTGACCGTATAAGGAAGTGTTAATTTCTGGGCTCTCTACACTATTCCATTGATCTATGTGTCTGTTTTTATGCTAGTACCATACTGTCTTGATAATATTGGAGCTTTGTAATAGCATTTGAAATCAGAGAGCATGATACCTCCAAGCTTTGTTCTTCTTTCTCAAGATTGCTTTTGCAGTTCAAGGTCTTTTATGGTTACATACGAATTTTAGAATTGTTTCTCCTATTTTGTGAAAAATGCCATTGATATTTGTGCTTGGTAGGATGGCCCAACCAGCACGCTGTTAATTAGGGGAACCCAAGGTATCTTCATCCTGATTCGGCCTAGCCTAGATTAGACAAGATCCTCTAAGCTACTATATGGGCTGTGTTTCCAACGGGTCCATGGGGTTGTTTTCGAGCTGCCTCACTACAGGGAGCCTGTCTTCCCCACGGCCTTTCACCTTGAAGAACCTTTAGGTCTGGCTGTGGAGGGAACCAGCCAAGTCAACTGTGCCCTCCTAAGAGAAAGGAAGAATGGGAGCTTGAGAATACTGGTCATTACAGAAAAGCCCAGAAGCTTTCCCTATACTCATACAGCACAGTACAGAATACCCATAGAATGGTACAATTTTGGGCCAAGGGCGTGAACAGAAATCACATAGTTTGACACTATTCTGCAGGTGAAAAAACTCAGTCCCAGGGAAGTCAAGTGCCTGGTGTGAGTTCACTATCAATGACAAAGCCAGGACTAGATCCTAGAACTCTCCACCACAAAGTGCTTTTCTACCCCAGTCAGTATGACTGCCATATGCATCAAGTTCCGGCGCAATCTAATTCAACTTTTATGTCTGATGACTCTTGTAAAGATCCCAAGAAATACCGGTAACAGCTTTGGTATATGTATGTTTTGTATACATGCCCACGCATTTCTCAGAATGGCCGTTAATCTAAAACCCAATCAAACGTACTCTCTCACACCACCAGTAGGAGCATTTTGTGTAACTTTTCCCAAACATAAATTTGCACTGTCAAAACCCTTAAAAAGCGTATATGTGATTTTACCCAATATTTTTCTTCTGAGAAATTATCCTAAGGAAATAGTCATGGGTAAGCATTCAAAGTTTAGTTATGAGGACTCCACCACGGTTTTGTTATAGTAACATACCGGAATCCAGTTAGCACCATAGCAACATAAATAATTATTTGCAAGTTTGGCAATTATGTGAATTTGAATTACTTCATGTATTAAAAATAGAAATTGGGGGCGCCTGGCTGGCTCAGTCAGTGAAGCATATGCTTTTAGCTCAGATCATGATCTTGGGGTCCAGGGATCGAGCCCCACTTCAGGCTCCCTGCTCAGCAGGAAGTCTGCTTCTCCCTCTGCCTCTGCCCCGCTCCCCGGCTCATGCTCTTTCTCTCACTTGCTCTCTAATAAATAATTAAAATCTTAAAAAAAATTGATTTTCCATTGTCATGGTCGCGAAATTTGCCATTTACATAATGTATGAGCTGCGTGATGTCTAAACACCTAGAAAAATATTTTAATGTTAGCTATGCTGGAGACTTATTGACCATACCACACAACTATGCACTTTAAAATATCCAGACACCCAGCACTGTGTATCTTTTTACAAAAATAAAGACATTTGTATACCTGAACATCTTTTTCCATTCAAATGAAATTTTTCTCTCTGTTGTTTGAGAATCATGGACACATAGGAACTTTACCACACCTACCTGTTCAATACTGTTGGGGGTATAAATTCCCACAATCACTCTGGAAGTCAATTTAGCAAAATGTATCAAACATCCATAACCTTTGACCGTTTGATCCTATTTCTGAGAGTTCTAAACAACTTATACTCAATTTAACAAATAGCATTGTAAACAAGGAGATCCATCAGAGTGCTATTTATAGTAGCCCCAAATTAAAAAAGTACCTAAAGGCTAAATGACCAGTAAATTACGGTATGTTCTTTTTTTATTATTCTTTTATTTATTTATTTGAGAGAGTGAGAGCAAAAGCATGGATAGGAGCAGAGGGAAAGGAAGAGAGAGAATCCCAAACAGACTCTTGCCCTGAGCGTGGAGCCCAAGGTGGGGCTCAATCTCAGGACCCTGAGATCATGACCTGAGCCGAAATCAAGAGTCCAATGCTTAACAGAGCAAGCCACCCAGGCGCCTCTATGATATGTTCTTAAAGGGGGATTTAGAAGTCATTGCAGTATTTATAAAAGGACTAACAACATAGTTAGAAAATGTTTAGGGGCACCTGAGTGGCTCAGTCGGTTTAGCGTCTGCCTTCGGCTCAGGTCATGATCGCAGAGTTCTGGGATCAAGTGCCACGTGGGCTCCCTGCTCATCGCGATGGGAGTCTGCTTCTCCCTCTCCCTCTGTCCCTACCCCCCAGCCCGTGCCCTCTCTCTCTCTCTCTCTCAAATAAATAAAATCTTAAAAAGAAGAAAATGTTTATACTGTACTCCTAAATGATATAATCATAAGAAATTATACATATGCCCTGAACCAAATTAGGTAAACAATTTTTTAAAAATTACCTGAGGAAGAATAAAATGTCTGGAGGTAAACACTTCAGATTGGTTACAAGGACAGTCTTTCGTGCATTTGCTACATCTTCTGCAGTGGGTGAGAGCACACCAAGTCAGCGGCGCTGTTAACTCCAACAGACACATTCCTAAAATCACCGCACTACATAAAATCACACAGTAAAAACCACAGGGCTTATGGGGATAATGGAGTTAGGGTATTATGCTCTCAACTTTATCCGTGCAATATTCTTAAAAAGATACGAACCTCATAACAGGGGTAGTGCAGTTTTAAACACTTGAACGGTTAAGAAATTCATTCCTCCTACAATAAATAGGACGCTTGACCTTGAAGAAGCCCTAAAGTTTGCTTGTGGCAGTGGGCACCGGAGCCTTGCATCTAGCCGGTTACAGCTAGCAGGAGGGTGTTCTAAAATTGGGGCCCACACAGCCAGGGGTGGGTGTGACTTGGGGCCAGTGGTGAACGGAGGTCGCTGGCGGATATCTGAGGCTCGTGTGCGTGCACATGGGCACACCTGTTCCTGCATGGCTGGCTTCAGCTGAGGGCTGTTTCCTGCATTCATCCAGCGCTTCTGCAGAAGCAAATGTGATTGGCATCAAACAACAATGGACTCCTAATATATTAATTCCGTTGGCACACATTCCCGTTTTCAAAACAAGCATCACAGCAGAGCTGACTGTATTATCTTCCTAATAGGCAAATAAACTTCAATATGAGCTAATAAAATCCTATTTGTAAAGTCGTCTATACACCCTACACTGTCTCAAAACACCTAGTCACAGGAACAAAGAATAAACAGATGCGAATCGGCTTGGCAGTGGGTATGCAGAAGCAGCGGGTAAGGGCAGACTAAAATATTTTGCTCCTCAAATAGTGTCTTATCAATGTTTTGAAGACGTATCTCAACGGCACTACTTGATGATGAGAACAGCTCTGAAGCTGTTTCAATAAACTTTGGTCTATCAGATAAGTATTGCACTAGATGACCGGGGGGTCATTTCCAATGCTAATGATATTTTAAGACAGGATGCTTTTTTTCTTAATAACGAGGTATTTATTTGGGGATAAGAATAAACAAGCTCACATCCCAGAGGGTTGAGATTTAGTACAAGCTCCGTGAATTCCAAACAGGAACTGAATGTAATACTGGTAAAATCCAGTCACGCCATTTCTGAGCCTAAATATTTCAGATTTTTCCGCAAAAAAAATATTTAAAATACATTTTATGTTTTGTTGAGCATTTTAAACAACCGCAAATATGTGAAACATCTCTTATCTTCTGTCATTTTTATACAAACACATGCTGTGAAATAGTCCAAATTACTTTCTTCTGATTATAGAAGACACTAATTTCCTTTAACTACTGTCTTACTATCTCTGTGCCCACAGACGAGAACCCAGAAACTCAAGCCTTTTCGCTTCCTAAATGTCACCTGAAAACAATGCCAAGTTTTCCTCTTATTTTAAAATTACCTTGACTTAAGCAAACACACAAAAAGGTCTTTTTCCTGGGAAACAGTTTGCCAGCTAGACACTTCCTTTTTTCCTGATGGATATCACAAAAAGGGAAGCGACTCGTTTGGCAAAGCATCGTACATCATTACTCAAACCTGAGTTCAATAGTTCAGATTTTTAGAGGCCTTGGGGAGGAAGAAAAAGAACTTCTGTTTTTAAGGAAAATGATTTTGCCCAAGCCTTCAACACGGAGCTAGCAGATTCTACAACATTCTGATAATAGGCACACATAAGTCAGACATCCAAATCACTATACCGAAATTGCTTACCTAGCTAATTACTTTTCCATTTTTAAGAACTTCCTGTTTTGAAGGGCAAGGATTTCACCCAACCTTTCCAACGATGCTGGCACATTATGGTAACGGGTATACACCATTCACATGTTCAAGCCAATACACGAACAGTCATTTACATGAACTATTATTTATTTGGTTTTTTTTATAAATGAAGGGTAAGCATACTTTTAAAAATACAACCAGGGGCGCCTCTTTGGCTCAGTCGTTAAGCATCTGCCTTCAGCTCAGGTCAGGATCCCAGGGTCCTGGGATCGAGCCCCACATCAGGCTCCCTGCTCCGCGGGAAGCCCGCTTCTTCCTCTCCCACTCCCTCTGCTTGTGTTCCCTCTCTCGCTGTGTCTCTCTCTGTCAAATAAATAAAATCTTAAAAAAAAATAAAAATAGAACCAAACTATCCATCTGATGCAGTTTGCTACACAATCGAGGGCCTGCACGTGGAATGAGACATTTAATGTCCAGTAGATTTCTAAGCACTTCCTATCCATCATCTTTTACATTTGCAGAGCATTGCTTATACATGCCATCATTTCATTAGTAGTTTTCATGTTTTCTCTCCCTGAGAAATCCATCTTCTATTATAAGAAAACCATATTTGAAATACCATCTATCTCTCTGAATGCCTTTTTAACTAGCATCGCCATATAGAGTAAAACCCTGGGCCCGGGCTTTGATAATGTGTACGTAGAAGACACAGTTCATGAGATTATGTCATTTGTTAATTTTCTAGAAGCAGATGATTGAAATTCCTACGAAGACAGTATAGCGATTCAGTATGCAGAAACAGGGGGCAGTGTTTCACTTCGAAAAAGATCGAATGGACAACGTGATGGGGGGAAACTGAAAGGGCAGTAAATTTAGGGTCTTCAGGAAATTTATTGGAAACCCCTGGCTTAGAGAAGCATGTGACCATGGAGACAGTATCAGGAGAACACAAAACTTCTGATACTTGGTGTCTCTCATCAAATGAGATGATGTTCTTGATGGAAGAGTACCTGAGGGCTCAAACTTTAAAAAAGAATTTCAGGGGCGCCTGAGTGGCTCAGTCCTTAAGCGTCTTGCCTTCGGCTCAGGTCATGATCCCGGGGGTCCTGGGATCAAGCCCCACATCGGGCTCCTGCTTGGCGGGAAGCCTGCTTCTCCCTCGCCCACTCCCCCTGCTTGTGTTCCCTCTCTTGCTGTCTGTCAAATAAATAAATAAAATCTTTAAAAAATAATAAAATAAAAATAAAAAAGAATTTCAGCGTTGATGAGAGAGCAAGAAAACACAAAGCAATTAAATTTCTTTGTTCTCTCGTGGAACTTTCAAGCGAGCGTGCAAAAGATGAAGGCTTGTAAAGCAAGTTAATTTTCCATTCCACACTTGCCATGGAGTTTAGAATAAGTTGGTGCAGCGCTGCCTTGGAAAGTCACAAAGATTTTCAAGAAAATAGCCATATCAGACACTGCTTGTGTTCAATAATTAATGCTGAAAGCCTTAAGCATCCATTAAAAAAAAAAAAAAAAAGTCCTAGCTAAGACCCTCTGATAAAGAAACTCGTGATCAAGTCACCACACCTAAGTAACCACGTCGGTGCGGAAGGCAGGATGTGTAAATACAAAAACCAGACGAAAGCCCACTAAGCACGTTTTAAACACTGCATTCACAAAGGGCGGTTTTATCTACATGATGACTCGCTGTCATGGTCAGAAAGCATTGCACCAAGACTCCATGGGTTGACTCCAGTCCAGGCAAGAAGAGGGAGATGGACACATGGGCCAAGTTCATTATTTTCCTTGTGTCTTCTGACGCATGTCCATGTACTCAACCAACTGGTGCTGGCAGTCTGTCCCACGGCAGCCACCCACCTGGTCTCAGGGTCACCGGTAACTTCCTACCTGATAAGACAAACACTCCTCTGTCCCAAGCCTCTATTCCCCCTTTTTCACAGCCTTTGATACCACTGATCTTAAAACTCTCCCTCCCTCCGGCCGACATTCAATTAGGGAAATCTTCAGCATGGTGAAAACTGGAAGGAATGCTGTGACAAACACCTCTGCCTGCCAACTAAATTCAAAATTTGTATTTTCCTTAAAAATCTGGATTTGTATTATCACATTATCCATCCATCCCTCATCTTAACTTTTTTAATGTGTTTCAAAGGAAATTAATAGACATCAGCCCAGTTCCCTCTATACACTTTCTGCATGCATGGCTCAGACGAAGGAAACTATATGCCTCTGGGGTAAAAATATAAACATGTTTTCATGGTCCTGCTCTCTTTCCCCCGCCCCTACCATTCCGTTACACATTTTCACGTCTCGGCTTTGTGATGGCTGGCAAAAACCTCAACAATCATGCCTTACGTGGCTCCCAAGCCTGACCTCACTCACAAGCTCCAGCTTACCCTGAAGCCCTTTCCACTTCACGCCCAAAACACAGTTGTTTGTCATCAGTACCCGTTACTTCTTTCTGTGTTCCTTACCCCTGTCACGGTTACTAATAAATACACCTGAGCTAGCAATCTTCAAATATTCTCCAATTTATACTCCTCCCCTCATGCCTAGCGTTCCACACAAAGTTTTATAATCCCTTCTACCAAAAACACTTCTGGCAAATCTTCCCCCCATTTCCCACACCCACTGCCCAGCTCCAGGTCAAGCTTCCGTTGTCTGTCCTCAAGATTTCGAGACGGTCACCTGGCTCCGTCTGCCATCTTCGACACTTCTTATGCAACCTGGGATTAGGTGTCCCCAGCAGAACCAGAGGCGATCTGTGGGATCAGTTCTCCACTGGAAGCCCTCACTACCCACTCCCCAGGGGCAGAACTGTAGTGTCCAATATGGTAGCCACTGGCCTCACAGGGCTATGGGACCCGTGACACTGGCTAGTCAGAATGAAGACATGCTGCAAGCATCAAACACATAGTAGATTTGGAAGATTCTGCATGAAAAATGTAAAATGTCTCATCCAGAATGCTTTGTTTTTGATTACCTGTTGAAATTATATTTCAGACGTCTTGGCTTTCAATCAAACTACTACTGAAATTAATTTCACCTCTTCAGTCTTACTTTTAAGGTGGCTCCTAGAAAATTTAATACGGCCAATGTGGTTCCCATCATATATATATATTTTTGTTTGTTTGTTTGTTAAGGTAGGCTCCACACCCAGCAATGAGCCTAATGTGGGGCTTGAACTTGTGACCCTGAGATCAAGACCTGAACTGAGGTCAAGAGTTAGGCGCTTAACCGACTGAGCCTCCGAGCGCCCCTCCCATTATATTTCGATTAGACAGTGTTGATCTAGAAGAAAGTCCATCACCTCAAACATGCCAATTACTAATTCTCAAAACTCTTTCCTCATGCTTGCTTCCAGACACGATGCCTCACCCCTTATCTGCAAAGACAATGTTGAATTCAACCACACAGCAGGATGCTTTCTCATAACGGTGATCAGGTGAGGAAGTATGACCTTCCCGTGTCCCCTGTGATCCCTCCACATGCTTTGCAGGATGCCCCGGGCATCCAGAAGACAAAAGGGAAAATGGAAACGCAGGGGTGGATCTATAAACCGACCACGCACTCAAGTACAAAGTCAAGGAAACATCAGAACGGATTCTTAAGCTTTTTAGGAAAATGACCAAAGCCTGCTTTGATTTGTTTTTATGTGGTATCTCTTCCAAAATAGAATGTGTGCCGTTGAGCGTATAATCACCTTTACATGAAATGCCACCATCCTGAATAAATCTGCATATTTCACAAAGTTCCCACAGGTCACCGCTATGCAGTTCTGAAGTGAAACATCCTATTTCTCACATGAGCCCAAGAAGCTCTGCTATTTCTGAGTCGGATCTCAAGTGTGAGGTTACTTCAACATCATGCATTCACGCCTGCCATGAATGTTGGTGGAGGGTACTCACCTGAGGGTAACAAGATTAAGTAAAGAAAGGGAAATCAACATGTTTGAAGCCTTTAGCCTACCCTAGAAGGCTGCAAACTACCAACAGGGAGCCAAAGGTCTGTTCTGGCAAATAAATACAGCCATGCTTGTTCATTTACATACTAAGGCTGCTTTTTGGCGAAAACAGGGCCTGGGAAGCCAAAAATATTTACTATCTGGCCCTTTCCAGAAAAAAAATTGCTGACCTCTGGCCCACGGATCAGTTTTTCGTCTCTTAGGAGGCAGGCAGAGCTTCACGCCCTGGACATACAAGGTTGAAAAGAACTAAGATATAATATATGGCGATTAAAATGACATAATAAAATAAAATTTAAAAAATAAATAAACAAACAAACATTAAAAAAAAAAAAAGGTGGTGAATCCACAGCATGGAGCGAGACTCCCGTTCAGCTTCTCTAGGAACCCCGAAGCACATTCATTTTGGATTTCTCAAACAGGACTTGTGTTCACAAAAGCCAGCATTTTTCAAACTTTTTCTTCCCATTGAGAGCCACTGTAACAAATACATTTTACCACCAACCCTCTCTACACCCACTCATCTACGCATATAAATATCGGAACCAACTTTGTCGAGATAAACCTGTCTTGCTTACTACATGGAATCAGCTCTCCTACTTTATCCAATCATAGTGCCTTTCATTTAAAAAAAAAATAACAATAGATTTTATTATAAATTCATGCCTTGTGGATTCACAGGTTAGAAAACTCTTGGTGTAACACCAGCTTTTGATTGTCTACCTCTGGTCTTCACCATAAACCAAAGGTTATAAACCACTAGCCATTCACCTTCAGATGAAACTGATCTGCCGCACCCATGCAGAATTTTGTTTTTAGCGTTGCTTTTGGTATTTCATGATTATTATTTCTCAATTATGTTTTTTAAAAAAGTCAGTATTCCGAGATTATTTTGAAAAATCAGAGGGAATGGCAAGAATGAGTCTACTTTTTTACTGGGTAACAATCAGCTGGAGCTGAGAAGTGATTTCTCCCATGCTTGCTACCAACTCGCCACCGTTTGCCACAGGGCAAATGCACCTGAAAATCCGAAGAATTTTCATCACAGCCATTAGCTCCCCATGACCTCCCCCCCAAAGATAAATATAAAACAGATCCAATTTGTTTTGTTTCCATCATTAAACTCTAGCAGGCATTCTAGTAACCCTCTGGCTTTGGGGAGAGCTTTTTTAACGGATACTTCTATGATCCCAAATCCTCCCACACCAGGAAGAAAGAATGAGGTCTCATTAGAAAGAAAAACAAGTAGCTTTTATTTCTTACAAAAAAAAAGGGGGAGAAGAAAGAAAGAGAAGAAAAACCCACAGCATTTGATGAAAGAACGACAAGAATAATTAGAGTCCACCAGGAAATTAAAAAAAAATTAAAAAGATGCCAGATTTTGTTTACTCAAAAGCTTTGGGAAATGAAATAATTTCATCTTTGCAGCATTTTCCTAGAGCCAGAACTTTAAACTATCAAGTTAGAACAAAAGAGGCTCCAGTTTGGAAAGGTGATGAGGCACGCAATTAGTTTTAGTTACAGCTTAATCCAGTTCTTTTTTTTTTTTTAACTACATGAACTTTGTAAGAATCTACAAAGATTTATGACTGTACCAAACACATCCATCGTTTTTGACTTTGTCCTTCAAACCAGCCTGGCCAACTTTGATATTTCCTATCGAAAGGAGAGATCTAATCCAACTAAGAACGCTGAAAAAGGGAAAAGGAATTTTATTCCCATAATTTGATTGATTACTTCCTACTCTGAACACTCAAGAGAAAAAGCAAAGTTTAAAAAAAGAAGAAAAGGAAAAAGAAAACTTCTTCCTGTCTTTACTGGGATTTCCCCCACTAATCTTTAACAAGCAGGCAACGACCATAAAACACAAATTACTCACGAGGATCCACAGGCCAGTCATGCTAGCTGGGTCCCCAAATCTATACACATCAAAATATTGAGGAAGTCATCTGAGATGAAAACCGGCCATTGAAAGATGAATTGACCGCTGACTCAAATCAATTCAAGGCTTTAATTCACCCACTCTGGGAGGAGAAAAACATAATGCTATTAACTTGTTCCATTCTCTGGAATGTTTCTGTCATGGTTGCCAAACCTCCAAAACTGAATTTTTATCTTCTGGAGCATGGACTTATTTCTTAATTGTATTCTCCAGAATGGTACCATGGAATTCAAGAACCCAGTCTTGTCTTTTAGCTGAATGTCAAGCGAGGCACGGCGGTTCCTTTATAAGCAAGAAAATCTTTATCTCCCAGATAACTTCCATAACTCCAGCAACCTTTAGAGTCTATGCTTCTATCTGACTGGAACCAAAGGAAATTCACATCATCAGCCATTTCTTACATAGCAATGACCTGACCACTAGAGTAAAGGGCTTGGTTCTCATGATGACAGTGATTAATAAAATAATAATGAAGATAGACAGAATCGTGCTTGGGGTGACAATTAGGATGTGCCCTGATTGAGAGTATTAGCATACCTAAAGTAATAAAAAAAGGAATGTCAATCAAAAGGTGCACACACAGAGGAGCCTGGGTGGCTCAGTCGATTAATCTGCCTTCAGCTCAGGTCATGATCTCAGGATCCTGGGATCGAGCCCCACATCGGGCTCCCTGCTCCACGGGAAGCCTGCCGCTCTGTCTGCTCTGCCCCCCTGCTCTTTCTCTCTCTCAAATAAAAAACATGTTTTTTTAAAAAAAAAAGGTGCACACAAAGCAAAGAGTGAGAAATCTGGACGTTGGCAGTGACTCAGCCATGCTCAGGAGGAAGAGGCAGTCGGTCGGCAGGTTCTTACAGGCAAATGGGAGCCCAGGACTGCGTGATGCCAGGAGCAACGAGACGCAGCCAGGAGTTCACCTGGCCCCAACCGCCACAAACAGCGAGCAGCCTTCCGATCGCATGTCCCACACTATTTTGGCTCTCCCATACAGCAGTTTAGGAGGAAACTTGCTCATTTGGACTACTTCATAGTTAAGAGACTTGTTGTTGTTTTTTTTCGTAGTTACTGTCGATATTTAACAGATGGGGGGGAAAACCAAGCGAATGACCAGGATTTCTGCTCTGCCCAGTAAAGATGGATTCTGTCATCAGATTACTTTTTTTAAAAAAAGAGAGGGAGAGAGAGAGGTTGAGCAAAAACACAAGTGGTTTGGTTTTTCCATATAGACTAACAGACTCACAAGATCTACAAATAGCACCTCTACCATTTACTTGGCTGTATGACCTTGGACAAGTTACTTCACCTTTCTGGGCCTCTGTTTCCTGGGCAGGCAAAAAGTGATAGGATCTACCTAGTAACAGTCATCATATTAATAAAATATCCAGACTACATGCAATAACATCCAGCACAAGGTAAGGCCTCACCAAACGTCACTAAATTGTTACCTTCCATTAAAATAAGAGATCGTCCAGACGGAAGATCAATAAGGAAACATTGACCTTGAAAGATCCTTTAGACCAGATGGACCTCACAGACATACACGGACCATTCCATCCAGAGTAGCAGAATGTTCTCCAGGACAGATCACGTGCTGGTCTGCAACACAAGTGTTAACCAAATTTAAGAAGACTGAAACCATGTCAAGTATCTTTTCCAACCAAATGGTATAAAACTAGCAATCAATGAACAAGGGGAAAACTGGAAACATCACGAATATGGAGAGGTTGAACAATCTGCTCCTGAAGCAGTTTTATAAGGGAAGTTTATAGCAACGAGCGCCTACATTAAGAAGAAAGATCTCAAACGAGCAACTTAACTTTACATCTCAAGGAACTAGAAAAAGAACCACCTAAGCCCAAAGTTAGCAGAAGAAAGAAAGCAACAAAGAGCAGAGCAGAAATAAATGAAATAGAGACTAAGACGATATATTTCATCAAATGTCCACTTCAGGGTTTGCAAATATTTTGCTATTTCTAAAGAAGTTTCAAAATGCATGAAGAAAAGCGTAGAGCAACTAAGATGGAAAGATGCCAAACGGCCAAGTAGGGAATGGTATTAAATCACAGAAATTATCTCATCTACGTAAGCATTAGTAGTGGGTCCTTTGCACAAAACAGGTTCATAAAACTAATCCAATCGATGGGGCGCTGGGGTGGCTCAGCTGGTTATGCATGGACTCGATTTCGGCTCAGGTCATGGTTGCAGGGTCGTGAGATCAAGCCCCCTGGCTTGGGCTCTGTGCTGGGCTTGGAGTCTGCTTAAGATTCTCTCTCTCCCTCTCCTGCCCCTTCCCACCACCTACCACTCTGTCTCTAAAAAAACAAAAACAAAACTGATCCAATCAAGATAAGGGAATAATGATGAAAAAGGCAACGCTAAATTCTCTGCGTCTCGAGATGCAGTGCACGTGGTTTTGTTCTGATTAAGTAAAAATATAATGTGGATAACACTATTTTTACAGTTGTTAAAAATACCAAAGAAAATGTTTCAAGGGAGATATTCTTTCTTTTTTTTTTTTAAAGGTTTTATTTATTTGACAGAGAGAGATAGAAAGGGAACACAAGGAGGGGGAGTGGGAGAGGGAGAAGGAGGCTTCCCGCCGAGCAGGGAGCCCGATGCGGGGCTCGATCCCAGGACCCCGGGATCATGACCCGAGCTGAAGGCAGACACTTAACCAACTGAGTCACCCAGGCGTTCACCAGGGAGATTTTCATTACTCTGGTAAACCAGAACCTCAGATGCACAACTGTGTATTTAAAAACAGAAGCAGAAAATGCCAGGGTGCCCCCCCGCCAGATGGGACGCTTGAATCTGATGACATGGGCATCCGGGGCTCACTAGCCCCAGCGGGAAGAACCACCCTGGGTGCCCAGGTCCTGGTTATCTGGTGTTCTAGAAGTTGGATTTTCTCTGGTCCTTCCTCATCCTTGAACCCTGTGATCGGTCCGTGTCTGTTTTGCTCTGGTCTCATAAGCCACAGTGTCTAAAACAAAGGTGAAAGCACCAGGTCTAGTGAGCTGGCCGAGAAGATCTGGGCTATGCTGGACCTCAGCCACAAAGAGCAATCATTCCACCCCATAACCAGCTTCCCCACCCAACAACAGCTCCTCCCGTGTTGTAGCCAAAAAGCCAGACGCCCACGACTGATTTGCCTCTGACCCCTAACCGCAGTTCTTTGTGTTCTCAAAAACCTGTCCTTGGCATCATCGAAGCTTCGGCTCTCCAGCATGAGTAGGATTCGGTCAGGGTGGGTGACTTTTTATACCGTCTTCACATTACATCCGCCAGCCGTAAAAAAAAAAAGAGAAGAAAGAGAAAAACAGAACGGTCTCTGTGTTTGTTTCAGGGACAAGAGAGTAGGAGGGGAGCCGTGAGCCAATTTTACTGGGGAGTCAGCTGAGGGAAAGATGAGCATGTCTGGAAGCAACAGGTGCCGGCAGGGGAAGTTGGCAGGCCTGCGCCGGGGGCCTTTGGAAGGAAAGAAGGAACGGGGCGGAGACAGAGCTGGTGGGCAGAGGAGTCCTTCGGTAGGAGCCCTCATCCTGTGATGCCATGAGGCATCTCCTCCCTTCTTTGTTGATATGGCTGTTTTTCCTTTGGTTTTGGAGTAATATCAGATATTAAAACTGTTCAAGAAAAAAAAAAAAAAACCACACACAACCCAAATAGCAAAAGAGTGCCTGGGTGGTCAGTCGGTTAAGCTTAGTCTGCTTTCGGCTCAGGTCACGATCCTGGGGTCCTGGCATCAAGTCCCGTGTCGGGCTCCTTGCTCAGTGGGGAGTCTGCTTCTCCCTCTGCCCCTGCCCCTGCTCATGCTCTCTCTCTCTCAAAAAAAAAGTGCAGACAATTCTCAGATGACCCTCCACCCAGATTCCCCTAAAGTTAGCATGTCACATTACTCTTGTACAGTGATCCAACTGTACTCTCGTGCAGTGATCAAATTCCCATTTTTCCATCAGGATCTAATCAAGGGTGCCACACCGTGTTTACTCACTAGTGGTTAGTCTCTTGTCTCTGATCTGTGACTGTTTATCAGTCTTTGTCTTTCACGATCTTGACATGTTTTAAGGATACCGATCAGGGATTTATTCAGCTGCCCTGCCATTTGGGTTTGTCAGACGATTTGGGAGAAGGACACCCTCCTCACCGGCATACCCCAGGGGTGCATGATCTCCATGTGATAAGGCGGCAGTGTTAACCTTATCACCTGGCTACAGTGGGGTCGGCCAATGTCTCCTCTGTAATGTTCCTGTTTTCCCCCTGCCCCCCTGTGAAACTTTCACCTGACCGCCACTACTCTCCCCCCACCCACCCTCCCCAGGCATGGAGCGGCAGCCCCAGGAAGGGCTCTCCGGCTGGGACTCTGAAAGCAGCCTCCTGTGACACTGTCCCTCGTGGGTGGGATCTTCATAGTGTGTCTCCATGCATTCGGGGTTAAACAGGCTTCTGTGGGGCGCCTGGGTGGCTCAGTCGTTAAGCGTCTGCCTTCGGCTCAGGTCAGGATCCCAGGGTCCTGGGATCGAGCCCCGCATCGGGCTCCCTGTTCCGCGGGAAGCCTGCTTCTCCCTCTCCCACTCCCCCTGCTCGTGTTCCCTCTCTCGCTGTCTCTGTCAAATAAATAAAATCTTTAAAAAAAAAAAAGTAAAAAATAAGAAATAAAAAAATAAACAGGCTTCTGTGTGCTGCCTGTTAGGAATCATGGGACCCTCCTCCAGAGCCTGTACAACTGGGGGGGAGGGAATAAGCCTGCATCACTGCTGTTGAAATAAAATCATCTGGAAGTGTTTTCATTTGAAGCTGGCTTTCAGAAACAGAGGCAAAACACACTAACGAAACTAATCTGGGGCATCTGGCGTTCCTTTCCACTCATGCACCTTTCCAATATAAACCTCCTAATCATTTATATCTTGTTTCTCAGGTTTATGGTGAAGGCAAGTCTCTTATTTCTCTCCAAAGAATAAACTCCCCGCCTAAAAGGAGTGAGCTCAGACCTAGATGCAAACAAAGCACAGCGTGGTCACGCTAAACACACGATCCACGCTCTAGGTGCTACCGAAGGCGACCTGCCCCGCTTTCCCTAATTAAGACAGCACTCACTCTCTGATAACTTGAGGTTTTTCCAAGTTCAGCGGCTTGGGTCCCTTCCTGACTCTCCCTCCCACTAGATGGCACTACATGTCACCTTCAAAGTGGACCGCCCTCCACAGTCTGCGGGAAAGGATTCTATTTTTCAACTGTGCAAGAGTATCACACGCCTTGTGGCAAGTACTAAATTTCATTCTTAATGAACACTCCCTCTTTTTTTTTTCTACATTCACTGTCATCTGACAGCTTCTGAAAGAAGTCAGATCTGAACTTTTGGGCTACAGTCCTCAAGGGATCACAGGATGGCGTGGCAGTCTTGACTGCATGATAATGGGTAAAAAAAAAAAAAAAAAATCAAGAGTTGCATCACTGGAGACCAGCAACTGGAAAGATGCTTCAGGTCACTGAACTCATTTCTTCAATTTCTCAGTTCTGGTTTCACCCAAGTTTATAAGTTAACTGTATCATGATCCCCCATGGAGATTCTTAAACTGTATCAAATTAGCAACAGTGCTGTTCAAACTTTTAAGATAACAGGACTAGGGAGTTGCAACATTATGTAGTTACAATATTACTCTGATTGCGCATTAAAGGCATTGCTTCCATAAGAAATCTCATTTTCACAACTGTAACTCATCACCTCAGCAGAGATCAATTTTCAAAAAGCGGGGAGTCTAGTATATCTGGGAAACGTACGAAGAGAGGACACTCTATCAGCCAAGTTATTATGACTTGGGGGAGGAAGATGTCCCCCTCCCCCAAGGAAAAGTGCTAAGTGTGTAAAGTTCCCAACGGGGCCCGGCAATTTGACTGATGGTAATTGCAATTTGCAGTTGTTCACATGCATCCCTTAGAGATGGGAGGCCCTTTCGTTGTTTAGATCAAGTAGGTTTGTTTGCTCTGCGACACTCTTCCCTTCCCAATGTGAGCATCTGGTCTATGTAAGGTTAGCGCCTAATGTCATTAATTGCACAGCTTATTATTTTATTCCCATGACCCCCTCTGATATACAGATTTGGAACGTATGTTTTCCTGGCCAATCAACAGACTTATGTACATGAGACAAATACTCTGGCCACAGGGTTCTCTTTTTAAGGACAGGGCAGATCACAATATTATGGAGGATTTTTCGCCCAGAGACAGCTATGCCTTTCACATAAAACGTTATCAGCACACGATAACTCTCACTTGTTATAAAGAAATACTGGAGCATGAGAGCTATTTCAGTTCCAGGCTGTAACAAACGTGGGTTTTGCTGTTGTTGTTTTCAATGCCTGGACTCACCAGTCCCAAAGCCTGTTCCATATCCTGGGTGTCTGACAGTGCTCAGGAGTTCAACAGGCACTTTAAGAACTTGCCTGTTACTAATTCCATCACTTTGCCCATCTACTCAGTGTCTCTGCTCTTGTACGCACCCTTGGACACACACACCTAATCACAGGAACGAGGCCGTCTGACTGGTATTGCTGGGAGCCCCGAGGAGAGACATTCAGCTAACAAAATGACAGTGCTGGGCCTTCTCAGAATAGGCTGTTTGCAGTCTCTCTACGGATAGAGAGTGTACAGTCCCTAAGAGCCCCTGGGAACTCTATGCATAAGAGAAATTGCACCCTCTCCCCCTGTAGACAAGCACCCTGGACTCGCGGTCCAAAGCAACTTCTTCCCGCTTTCCTCCTACCCCGCATCCCTTCCCACTGTTCTTAACTCTGCTCTAAGGACAGAGGAACTCCCCCTGGACTTCAGTCCCTCTGACCTTGCATGGGTGGCCAAACTCTGCAGCTCCCTTGGCTCGAATTTCATTTCCACCCCTTCGTGCAGAAAGAGCTTGTGGCTCAGGAGGGTGGGAAACTGCACATGGAGGTACTCTGCAGCTGCTCCCAGCTGCTAAGAAAGGCCAGTTCCTCCTGATAGGAACCGAAAGTTCCTCTGTTCCGTCTGCCTCTTCGGTAGACTTGGAAAACAAGTCAATGATCGGTAGAGGCCAGAAAATTTTAAATTTTGATGCAGCCGGGGTGGGAAGGGGAGGGGCAGAGAACCAACTCCTCAACTCCAAGCTGAGTGATCTTTGACCTTCCTGGATGCTATCGAGTAAAATAATTTAATGATACTCTTCTCCAATCAAATTTTCCAGTATTGCTAAAGAAAACACATCATAACGTAGGAAAGAAATGTGCTGGCACTTTTAGAAACGAGGAACACTTACTATCTTTCCCCAAAATTCGAGATGAGACGGAAACGTTACAGAAAATAAAGTGTTATACATACATATATATGTGTGTACACACATATCTTCAATACTTTATAAATAGGTAACTTTTGTTTTACAGAAAAAAAAAAACACAACACAGCCTTCTTGTTGGAGCAGAAATACACAGGGAGAGGGGGGCCTTCTTATTCAATTCTGAGCTCACCTGCTCTTGTACTACAACAGAGGCATTCGACTTCCAGAAAAGATTTTCCAGAGTTTTAAAGCAAATGCAACAATTCCCTACTTTCCTTTATGAACCCACCACCCATATAATGGAAATGCAGACTGTTCATTGTGAAGCTTTGCTTTCCCATGACACGCAAGCCACAGACATTTGTTGTCCTGATATCATGTTTGCTAAATTAAGCAATGTGGAATGTTTTTTTTTAAAAAAAACTCCATCAGGGTGGAGTTTCACACGCAGAAGACTCCACTGAAGCATCCTCTATTATCATTAACAAATTTCCTGGAATCTAAACACCTGCCCTTTTTCATTTGTTCTAAGAATACTAGGACACTTTAAAACAATTCAGAGTAACTTCCTTTCTTAGAGATTTTGACAACACTCACTTTCTTGTCTTCACTACAAATCTGCTCAAAGGAAGAAATTGATTATACTAGTGGTGGGGGTGGAGTGCAACTTACAAAGTACTTTATGTTTTCTCCCAGTGGGGGAAATTTACCAAAACATCCCAATCATGGTCTTCTGGTTGTTTTCATTCTCAAACACATTCTCCATGGCATTTTCCTCCTATTTGCTAACAACACACTTCTCCCTTTGTCTGGACGGTAGGGGGCACTGCCACAGCGAACTATTATGGTCAACTGTGAGATTTCAAGGGGCAAAACAACACGGCTGGACATAGAGGATTTTCCCATGTCAATGAGCATCTAAAAAATATTTTACACATTTTTTTCTTCCATAATTCACTTCAGGGTGCAAACACTGGAGTTTTCTTTCTGTTCATGTTGTGGGGGGAAGTAGGGGGAGTCAGCAGTATGTGGTAGAAATCCCATATTACAAATTTGGGGCTGACTCAGGAAGGTCTCACCGAATCCCTAATCGTAAATATTGGCTGAACATAAGCAGTAACGTGCACTTAATATAGGTTAAGTAGTGTTCCGTGCAAGAGATTTTTTTTTTCATAGTCTTCAGTCTGTCTCACAAACATCAAACTCCCAAGTTCAGAGCCAAGATGAAAGAGAACCGTGGCAACATTTCATTGAATAATCGCATAATCCAGGCTGCATAGGTGGAGGGTTTTTTTTTTAAAATAAGTTTCATATGTAATTGAATTAAACTTAAATTTATGCATCCAATAAAAACCATTGCAAATGGTAAAACAAAGACATTGCTCCGACACTTAGAAAATTAAATTCACCAAACCATGAAGTCTACCGGGTAGTTATTTTTGTAACCACCATAAATTGTTTTATAGCACTCCTCTGCTGGAATCAACAATCCGAGGAGAAATTTACTTTACAGCACACGCATCTTGTTTCCAAAAGAGAGTGACCTAAAAAGTTTACGGCTCTTTCCTTTCTTCTTCTTTTTTTTTTTTTTTTTTTTTTTTGTTAATACTGTGTTTCTAGTTACCTTGAAACCTTCCTTCTCTTTCCTGAGCAAAGGCTCACAGAAAATAAGATCCAGGTCTGTAGATATCCTGCGCCCTCACATACTCATTTCTGGAATAAGAAGAACAATCATACTTTGTGAAAATAAGGACTATATGGCAAAATGAAAATAAAGGGTTTTAGTACTAAATATTTCACCGTATTTAATGGCACCTCAAGCCAAACGTTGTCTTGGACCTTTCGAGAAGTTGCCTTGAATTGTGTTCCCTTACAGCACTATACGAGGCCCAATTCAATGCAAACTGCTACAGATAAGAGTTTTAGGGGTCTTTAATCACTTCTTTCTTGTGTCCTTGATGGAAAAAACAGAGCTGCCTTTGTGCTAAAAAGAAGGACCTGTTGTTTTCAGATTCAACAGGTCATTTTTATAAGAACTTCCCAGAGGATACAACATAAATGACAGAAACACAAGGCGATTTTTTTAAGTGGCTGATGATTTTAGATGATATATATTCTATATTAAGGGAAAGTTGTTTGTTTTTCTTTCCAACAAATGCAAAGTTACTGTTTTAAAAATGTTTAATGTTTGAACTTGACTTTTAGGGCCAAATGTTTTCTCCTAAGTTGGCTTACTGTAAATTCGGCTCCCGAAATCAATCTGAGGGTGTGCCTGACCAGCCTCAAGTAAATAAACTTGTCAGATCGTGTTCATTTCTGCTTGGGAGATGAATTATTTATTTAGTGGACTTTTGAAATATATTTAAATTGTGGTCACTTTTGTAATGTTCTTTCAGTTAAAATAACAAAGAGAATTCATACTTAATGAACAAGATAAAACTTTCTAAGATGAAAATGCTGGCCACATGACTTTTGGTTGTTCTCAGAGGAAAGAAAACAGGCCAATATTTTATGGCAAATAAAATCCAGGTGACACCAGGATTTATTGGAGTTTGGCTGATTCCATTATTAAAGGTGGTCTAAATTTGAGAAGACTGGCAAATTTAAGATTAAGAACCGAATCAGACTTGTTTCCTAAACTTTTATTGGGAGGCTTTTTCACAATGTAACCAGTGTCCCTATTTCTTCTTTTAAAGAAGAAAAAATTGGCTACTTCATGTGTGAAGAGAATTGTTTGAAGATCTTTAGGAAAGTTTCAGCCAGGCCAAAAACACAAGGTACTATTCCCTTTAAATTTAGCAAACACTTTCCAAAACTCATTCCTCACCACAAACAAAAGTTGTTATCCAGG
The DNA here is from genome assembly GCF_037043125.1 of Eumetopias jubatus. NCBI lineage: Eukaryota > Metazoa > Chordata > Mammalia > Carnivora > Otariidae > Eumetopias > Eumetopias jubatus. Next base: position 72,754,690 of record NW_028274816.1, on the reverse strand, counting down.
AAGCCCTTCTTTAAAGCGCAGTGACTGGTTGCCGGCACTTGCTCGAACATGTATTTCCCAACTACCTAGACTCTGGTTCTTGACACTTTTACTGAGTCTCGATATTACTTACCACCTAGGACAAGGATCTGGCAAAAGGTCAAGGTAAATGAATACCTGATGGCAAAGACTGCGGGAGCCCCGGGGGGTGGTTCAGCAGATAAAGAAGAAATAAAAACAGGGGCTCTGAGGGAACGCATGGAGCACACTGCAAGGCTAATAATCGACGAACAGGTTTCTCACTTAGGAGGTACTTTTTTTTCCCCACTTAAGCTAACAACAGGGCTACTTTCACGGAGCAGGAGAACAAGATGGGATTGGCCGTGTGAGGAAAAGGAAATCCCAAAAACTAAAGAAAAAATCGTGAAGGCCAAAATTTCCCTCCCACCGCCTCCCCCGACACCCACACTTCCCTGGAAGCACAAGGCGGCACGAGGAACGAGACCCCTCAACTCAAAAGCAGCCACTGCAGAAAACCGGGAGGGAGGGGAGCTGGGGGTCCCCCCAACCCGCGCACCCCGCCCTTCGGCTGTCCCCCCACCACCCCCACCCCCTGGCCGTGCCCTGCGCCAGCTCACCGGTACCAGGCGAGGCCCTTGTGGTAGCTGCGGTCGAAGAAGTGGGGCTCGGCGCCCACCGCGCGCACGTCGGGGTGCACGCGCAGGAACTCCAGCAGAGCCCGCGTGCCGCCCTTCTTCACGCCGATGATGATGGCCTGCGGCAGCTGCTTGCTGCCTTCGTCCAGCAGCAGGGCCAGGGTCCCCGGCGGGGCCTCGGCCACGCTGCTCCCGGCCCCGGAGCCGCCGGGACCTCCGGCCAGGCCGGGGGGCTCCTCTTCCCAGGCCGCCTCCTCGCCGTCGTGGCGCGGCGCGGGCGGCCGGAGTCTCCGCCACGGCTGCAGCTGGAGGAGGCGCTTCCTGTGCGCCGCCGCGGGCCACACCGCCAGCTCCCTCGGGCCTCCGATCAGGGCGCCGCGCCCCGGGGCCCCCGCCTCGTCGCCACCGCCCGACGGCCGTACCAGCGGGCCCGCCAGGGTCTGGCAGCGCTCGGCCAGGCAGTAGAAGACGTACAGGGACGTGAGCAGGGAGCAGAGCATCAGCAAGAATTTCCGGAAGATGCTGCGGGACAGCGGCTCGGCGGAGGTGGGGTGAGCGCCGGCCGGGCCCGGAGGGGCCATCCTAGCCGGAGGCGACGGCGGGCCGCGCGCGGGCCATGCTAGGCCGGGACTCCGCCGGGTGCCGCGACCTCCTGCGGGGGGCCCCGCATCGCCCGTGCGTCCCTGCGGCCGTGCGAGCTGCGCCTGGGAGACGGAGCCCCCGGCGCCTGTGAGCGGGATCCCTGCCTCCGGTCGAGGGGGCGGGAGGGGGTCGTGGTGCCGTGCTTAAGAAACCATCGTCTTAGACTCGCCCGAGTCCTGAGCCTTGGGGTCGCGCTCGGCGCCCCGGTTCCCTGAGTCGCCCGGAACGGGGGTCCTGGCTGCGGCGGCGGAGGCGTGCGTCTCAGCCCCGGCCCCGAGCGGCCTCTCGGCGCGGATCCCCGTTCAGCGATCGTGCATCCCTCGCTCGGTCCCGCGGAGGGGACTCGAGGCTCCCGGGCCGCGGAGCTCCGTGCGCTGCGGACAGCAGCGAGCGACAGTGCCTTCCTTCGTGCCCGTGGCCGCCGGGGCGCGCCCTCTGCGCCCGGCTACGAGGTCCCACCGACTCTCCCCGCCCCAGCGGCAACCAGAGGCCCGCGGCGGGCCGTGCACCCCTCTTCGCGCGCGCCCGGCTGCTCCAAACGGCCCTCGGTCCCCACCTGGGAGCGGCGTGCCGGAGCCGGGCTGCGCGGGACCTGTCAGCGGCCGCGCCACTGCGCTCGCAGACGCTCCCCCGCCGCCTCCGGGCCGTCGCCGCCGCCACACGTGGGGCGCGGAGGGGAGCAAACTTGGAGGTGACGTCAACGGCCCGGGCCGCACCAGCCCCCGGACGAGCACAGTGGGGCGGACGGGGTGGGATGGAGAAAAGGTGGCGCGGACCCCGCCGCGTCGGCCCAATGACATCGGAGAGGGCGGGGGCGACCGGGGCGACGCCCCTTCCCCGCCTCGCCCCCTTTCCGGCGAGCGGTGGGTCTGCGGGGGCTCCGGGGTTAGTCTGACTGACAGCTAGGGCCGGCCGGATCCCCGGGGGCCTGACTTCCACCCGAGCCACCTAGCAGCCTCGGCTCAGCCCTGACTCCCTCCGAGCCCCCGCTCCCGCCTCTGTCGCTCCATCTCTCCCCCCCCCGCCCCGCCCCGCCCCCTGCCACCTCCCGGGCCCTTTGGAAGTTTGGTCGGCGGCAGTTGCCAGTACCCGCTGCACGCCACGCCCCCGTTTGTCTGGGGCGAACTGAATTCCTCCCCGCGGCGCCGACTTGCACCTACTCTTAGTGTCCGCTGCTGCCCGGGAGCGAAGCCCTTTCGCCCTTCGGCAGTATTTTATTTTGTCTTTTCTTGTGCCTGTTTTGCCTTGTATTAGTTCGGGATGATCGAGAGTTCCCCAGGACCGAGAAAGGAACAACTTCTTAGGAAATGAACCAATAAAGGAACCAAGGAGAGAAATTAGGAGTTTTAGAAAAAAAGATCAGTTCCGATTCCACATCCCTATGCGCAGTTTTTGATGAAGGAATTTTTTTATGTTGTTTGTAGTAGAGTGTGTGTGTGTGTGTATGTGTGTGCGCGCGCGCGCGTGTGCGCACGCGTCTCGGTAAAGGAGTTAAATAGCCTTTCCTGAACAGCAGTTTCCTCTTTCTCTTGCCCGCCCTCCCCCCCACCCCCCCGCGACGCTATATCCTCTTCACGCGCTCCTCCGAGAGTAGGTCAGGAAAGGATACAAATCACCTTGCTGTTTAATGGAGGGAGGTGGCCCGTGGACCCCGCATGGGGTGGTTTTTTTATTCCGTTTCGATTTGTTGCTGATTTCTTAGTTTCCTTGTCTCAGCAGGACGCCCGGCAATGTGGGCGGGAGCCTGACCGCTCCGCACCAACCCGTGTAAGTGACACTGGCAGCTTGCTGGGCCCAGTGTAGATGCTGACCAGCACCCCCCCCCCCCAGTAGGCACCGCGTCCTGTGTCTCACAAGATGCCCACTGCTGGGACTTCCCAACCTTTTTCTTGCCTGCTTTCCTGCGCTCTGTGCTGTATTTGACCACGGAAGTGGACGTCAGGGGAGTCCTACTAGTAGACCCTTCTAAAGAGCATCTAGTGATTCTAACTGTGCGTGGGTGGAGCTGGTGTATTTGTGCCTTTGCTAGGCACGGTTTTATGTTTATGAAGTACCAATCCCACCGTCTTCTACGAAGCAGCCAAGAGCTCCTTAGCCTCTGATGCTTTAAAGCAATGAACTTTTACAAGGATGAACAGTGAGGCCTGCCAAGGTCTGCTCTCTCTTTGTGTCCTAAAATTGGATATCGACAAACCAGTTCGGTGTTAATACTGTCTTGAGCTTTAATATATTTTGAAGTTTTTCTCTAGGTATTTCAGTCTGATTGGCAGAAGGAAGACATAAAAACAAAGACCATTTTGAAGTGAGGCTGAAAGCCTATGCAGCCTCATAAATGCCAATAAACATGCCTTGGTTTCCTCCTTGGAAAAACGATGATCTCCACTTTCCCTTCTAGCTCCAACAGGTTACAAGATCATGCATTTATGCTTTCACATTTCAAACATAGGTATTTTCTTTAGGCAGGGGTTAAAGACCTACACTGTTTAGGACACATGGTTTTAGGATCACTCACAATGTCTAGGGCAGCTGTGTACATCCCAAATAAATTCTGAGCCACAAATACTAGCCTTAAAGACAACTTTAAAATTTCTAACAGCCACCTTGAAAAAGGTGAAAAGAAACAGGTGAAATCAAGGTGAAAGATATCTCCAGCATATCTAAAAATGTGACTTTAGCATGTAGTCAATATAAAAATGATCGAGGTCACTTTATGTTTTTTCTTTTCGTATCAAGGTTTCTAAATCTGCTGTGTGTTTTACCTTTGCAGCACATCTTTATTGGGGCTGGCCACATTTCAGATACTCAAAATCCACAGGTGGCTAGTGGCTGCCATGCTGGGCAGCTTCAGTGGGGATGTTATTTTTGGTGAGAGAGGTGTATCTGTCAGTGTCTAAACAGGAAACAGCACATTCGAATCAGGATAACTCATTGGGGGGGTTATTTACAAAAGAAGTGCAATGTCTCAGGCAAAGAGTCAGGAAAAGAAAAATTTTTGACACAACAGCAGGGGAGAGGTATGTGGCATTATGTCTGATCATGAGAAAAACATCAAGAAGACTGATTAAGGTCTCTGGATAACATTAGCGAGAGTCATTCTCCACAACTGGTTAGAATATGCTTTGTCTTTGATCCACTCAGATGCATTTATTAGAATGGAAAACAATTGCAGCTAATCATTATTAAATGGGTGCTTTCAAAGAGGAACAGTGGTCATGAAAATACCAAGGAGCACAGTGGACTTTGTTGTAATTTCTTCTTACTTCTCCCTTTTCTCCTTTCCTTCCATGTTATCCTTAAAAGTGATAAGGTTCTGCCAGGAAGAGTTCTTGCTACCATAAAGCTGGTCTTGTATTCAGGGGTGAATAGGTGACGTTGATGTTTGGTGACTTCCGCTGCTGCTTCTCTCTCCCTCGTGAGTACCCACTCCTGCTCCAGCATCTTCACCCAGTGTCCTACCCTCAGGCCTTTCCCAGCCGTGGATCCTATAAACCCGTTTGCTCTACCGTACAGAGGATCGCTTATCTTCTCTCATGCCCCACCCACAGAGGGTTTACATTTTAGAGTGAGGAATATCTTTACAAATGCCTTTCTCCTACCTGCCCCAGAAGCAAGAATTCGTGCTATTTTAAAACTGCGATGCACGATGAAGTATAAGGAATAAAACAAACCGTATACCAAATTTCCATTTTTATTGCCCAGAGGTGACCATGATTAATATATTGGCTAGTTATTTATATATAATATATGTTATTTATATGTACTTCTGTAAAATGTTATATAGAGAATTTCTCTCTCTATAGAGATAGAGAGTTCCCTCTCTATATAGAGGTGGATGTCAGTATACATGAGATAGATAGAGATAATTCTTTAAAAATACTAAGACTTTCTAGCAGTGTGGAGAATACAGAGAGCATCTTTTGGCCACCTGTCATAAGGGACCCATGAATGGTTCTGCTCAATGAATTTGGGTGCTTCACTGGACCTTTTTTCTTTTTAACCTCTCCTTACCCCAGAAGCCCTCCCTATGGCCCTCCATTGCCCTGTTCCTTTCCTGTCTGTCCCTCACGCCCAGCCCTCCTTCCAAATCCTTCCAAACCCACCAGCCACACCAACATGGAAGCCAGAGAGGCCAGGAGCCCAGTGATATAAGAGATGAAGGTCAGCCTCTTCCTGGGGCAGGAACAGGGGGTAAAGTGGGTCCCGGAAGGCAGAGTATATCCCACAAACGGAAAAACAGGAGCCTTAGGAGTTTATAATCTTAATGCGACAAAACATGCACACAGTCCTTAGAATGCAAATTTGCATTGTATTCAACTCAAGTGCCAGACGTGGTGCTATACATTCACCAGATTCATTGTCAGTGCTTGGTTACGCCCTCCCCTTCCTGTCTCAAGGTCTCTGGTGTCTCTACCTATAATACGCATCCCCTTCACCCTTCAGCTATCAGCTGGAACAACACATCTTCAAGGAAGCCTTCCATGTCCAACCCCCACCCCTGCTTTGAGCAAATCTGACACAGATTCTCTTGAGTCCCAGGTAGTTTTCCCTCCAGATTTTATGAGGGTTTGTAATGTTACCGGTGCGTGCTTATGCTACGCCTCCCCCTTAGACTATGAGCACTCCACAGAGCCCAAGACCATTCATTGCTCAGTAGCATCACCTGGTGCAAGGCGATGCCCAGTAAAGATCTGTGGATGAACTAATGACCCCAGGCAAGAATGGAGCTGGGCATTCCAGTCTGAGAGTACCTCACAGCAAAGTCAAGTCCAGACAGGGTGCTGTGTGTTGTAAACTGTTTGTGTTTCAGCATGAATGAAGCATGGGCTTGGCCTGGGGAAGCCATTGGAGGGAACCAGAAGTAACACAGAAATGACGACAGAGAAGGAACAGGAGCTAGTTGCTGAGGGCCTTGTGTGATTTTCTTGAGAGTCTACTTTTATCGGACATCTGTAGAGATCAACAGGAAAATACTTGCTTTCTTAGGAAGACTTCCCAAAAAAGCTTTCTGAAACCCAACAATTAATGACTCTTACGCAACAAAAATATCTGTTGCTTGGACTTATATGTGCGCATCATTCCAGTATAGTTTTTAAAAGCTTTACCATTCAAGGGGTGCCTGGGTGGCTCAGTTGGTTGAGCGACTGCCTTGAGCTCAGGTGATGATCCTGGAGTCCCGGGATCGAGTCCCGCATCGGGCTCCCGGCTCAGCGGGGAGTCCGCTTCTCCCTCTGACCCTCTTCCCTCTCGTGCTCTCTATCTCTCATTCTCTCTCTCTCAAATAAATAAATAAATAAAATCTTTAAAAAAAATAAAAGCTTTGCCATTCACGAATGGAAACCTTTTGCTTCTCAGAACATATTTCGATCACAACCATATTGAGAGAATAGAAGATTGATACAGCCCTGCTTGGAATATAAAACTACCTGGTCCCACAAACTTGGACTTACTTCTAATCAAAACAGACAAAACCAAAGAGACAAAAAAAAAAAAAAAAGAAGAAGAAGAAAAGAAAGTCCAGGATCTTCAGACCTCAAATTCAAGCAAGTGCCCGATTTCTCGTTCTCAGCCCCAGGACTAATAAATGTAGTGTTTTAGAAAATGTCTTTGAGAACCGAATGCTGGATAAGTTAGAAAAGCTTGAAGCAGACAATGCATTGAAGAAGCTGTAATTAAATAAATAGCAGCCGTAAAATCATAGAATCCCAAACTGCAGTGTTGGTAGGGGGTACAAAGAGGAAGAGAACATCTAAAGTATCTCACAAAGCAAGAAACATGATAGAGTAGATGCAGCAGATGAAGTAGAAGCAGAAGTCAGAATCCACTCCAAGTATTGCCATTCAGTTTGTCCTTCCATTGCTGGTCTGGTGTTTGTTTGCCAGTTGGCTTTTCCTTCTAGCTCTGCAGTCAGGCAGGCTGGTTTCTTGCTCTAAATTGACCTGGAGATGTGCCAGCAGGACTGGAGAGATGGGATGGGGTGGGTAGCGGTCAAGGGGACAAGCCAGAATGGAAGCTGGGCCAAGTCCCATTCAGAACTGAAGTAACAGTCTTGGTCTCGAGTCAGTGGTCAGCAAACGGTGAGGCAGGCTTGAAAGGAGGTCATCGGGACTCTCAATTATCCTCTAAATCAGATGTGGTCCTCACTCATCTCCTACCGGGGGAAAAATGGTTTTCCCAATCCAAGTGAGATGATGGCTAACAATTCATGATTTCCAAGCTGTGAGTTACTGAGAATTCAAATCAGATAGATGACCAGGAATTCCCAAAGTAAGTGGAATTTAGAAGGACCTTGTTGAAGAAGGAGTATGAGTTTTGCAGCTGGAGAGGACCACGGTGGTTGTTCCAGATTGAGAAACAAACAAAAATTATTACAGGGCAATATGAAGAAGTCTTGAGCATTCCTGTTAAATATTAGCGTATTATAGTCTCTGAGATGACTTTTCAGTAAAGAAGACAGATTTTGCTTAATCCCACGTTTTCAAGCCTTTTGGACCATGGACTCCCTTTACCCGTGTCCTGTCTAGTAACATTCATTGTTCTGAGGCACACGGATCCAGAAATATAATCCTAAGCTGTATAGGGCTTGCTATTGTCAGGAACCTGGGAGGACACAGGTTTTGTGAACATACTGGGGCCTCAGCTGCCTATAGTGAGGGTTTGGTTTACTTTGAGACCAGGTGGAGGACATTTCACCAAGTATCTGGGATTTCCTTTGTTCTATTATTTCTCCAGGGGCCACCGCCCCCAAGGGATGGGGTTTAACTAAGGACTTGACAAATGGTAATTTTCATGAATTATTGATTTGGCCAAAAATAACGGGGAAGATTGATCATTACATAAAGATTTCCCCGAGCTTCTTTTTGCTTCTGTTCTGGCTCAATTATTTCAGATTCTGTCCCATGTGAAAAGAAAGTGGTGCAGGTTTTGAAATACGCCCTATCAAAAACTGAATTAGCATGCAAAAGAGTCAAGAGACATTTTTGCAGTAGGCTGACCATCCTGGCAGAGCATCTGAAGAAACAAATGTTTGCTGAAAAACAGGACCTATTTAAATAGGTGATGTAGAACTAAAAGTTGACTCATGGAGGGTTATGTGATTATTTTACTTGTCCTCAGTTTCTTTTCTCAACATAGAAGACACTGAGTCCTTGTTTTTTGTTTGTTTGTTTGATTGTAATTTCGGTGCTTTTATTTTAAAGATGACACTTTTGTAGCAGGTAAAAATTAAGTTAATCTTTTGAGGGAACTTGAGAAGGATATAGGATATAAATAATACATCTGAAACATAAGGGGAGTCTGGGTGAGTTTCCTTGGTTTCCCACCTGTATAGGAGATTTAAATTTTTTCTTTGCGTTGTAAGCGACGGGGATAAATCAGAGGGAAAGGAAGAGAGTGGAGTGCTGGTGCTTTCTGAGCAGAAGCCCATGTCCTGCCCCTTCCATTCCAAGGCATACGTTCAGCAGGAGCTGGGGGAGAGACATAGACTGAACCTGAGAGAATCTGAGAGCAAAGGAGGGTTCACAAGGGCTGTAGTGCTCCTTTTCACAAAGCAGCCGCAACAACTCTTTAGGAGTTTCTCCGAAGCTCTAGAGGCTTGGAGAAGGGCCCAGAGTAACTGAGAGGGAGCAGGGTCTGGAGGAGGGAGTGGAATCTGGAGAAACCTGGCCGTCTAGAACAAGGCATAAAACATGACATTGACTGGGAGGGACTAGTGACAGGTAGGGTAAAAGGGCGGCTCATCAGTTGCCCCGGGGGTGGTTAACAATGGCAAAGCCCAGATTCTCTATGATGTCTTGACACCCTAAGACCAAACAGGAGACACTGGGTGGGAGCCGAGAGATTGCTAAAGGTTTCAGGGGCAGGTGAACAGGAAGTGACCTTGAGATTATGGAGAATAGACTGAGAGTACCTTTCTACCACTTAGAAACATGGGCGCTTGAATGGAAACTCAGTTCAGTTTTCAAAAGCACAAGAAAGTTCTCTTTGGCCTGACTTCCCAGCGAGAGATTTTTGTCCTTGCAGCACTCACGGACGTAGGTATAGATCCCTACTCTTGGTTTTCTCATGAAACCCTAGAAGGCATGGCTTAAAACACCCATGGATGGCACATCTTTCTGCAGAAGGTTTTTCGTTTTCTTTTTAGTTCTGATTATTATTTTCTGCACAATTATATAGCTTCTTCAGTCATATCACTAAGCAACTAAAAGCACAAGATTGATTATTGCACACTGCATGATTTTCTAGGGCTACCATAACAAATGGCCACAAACTGGGAGGTTTTCAACAACAGAAAGTTATTTTCTCCTCTTTCCGGAGATTAAAAGTCCGAAATCAAGGTGTCAGCAGAGTGAGCCACACTCCCTCCATAATATTAATCCAGCTGTAAAGACCCTATTTTTTTTTTTGTTTTATTTATTTATTCATGAGAGTCAGAGAGAGAGAGAGAGAAAGAGGCAGAGGGAGAAGCAGGCTTCCCGCGGAGCGGGGAGCCCGATGCGGGGCTCGATCCCAGGACCCTGGGATCATGACCCGAGCCGAAGGCAGACGCTTAACCATCTGAGCCACCCAGGCGCCCCTAAAGACCCTGTTTTTAAAGAAGATCACGTTCACAGGAATTAAGGTTTAGGACTTGAACATGTCTTTCAGGAGGACACAATTCAAACCACAACAGACATGCGTCAATGCAATTGGCTTAATAATAATAACTAACACTGATGAGCTCTTACCCTGTGTTAAGTGACTCGCAACCAGGCTTTCCCTTAGTTCTCCGGTATTATTCCTATTTGACAGATGGAGAAGTTGAGGCTCAAAGAAGATGGTGAAACATGCCCTAAATTGCATAGCTCAGAAGGGCGTTGCTGCGTCTTGTTCACACCTGTAGGTGTCCTAGAAACGTCCTCAAGTGGTGGAACTCCTACAGGCTTTCTCCTCTGGGAGCTTCTGCTCATTCTTATTCTCATTTCCCAAGACCGGAAGTTGATCTTCTTGAGTCCCTGATCACCTCCGTAATGTTTGCAGTATTTCCAGGAGGAGAAAGGGGAGAGGGAGGGAAAGAGGGAGGGAGAGAGAGAAGGAAGGAAGAAAGGGATGTAGGAGAGGAAGAGAGAGAGAGAGAAGTTGAGAAACAGAGACGGATTTTGCCAATGTCACTTCCCTGGAGGTAAAGGAGCATCTCATCCATCTATCTGATCACCTCTTCTCTTTAGCATTCTGCCCTTTAACTGCTGGAATAATATTAGCAGGAATTGCAAAGAAAATGCTTATTTTTACTAGTCAAACACTAGATGCCCAAGCTCACCTCTATGCTTTTTACAGCTTGACCTCTGACACAGGTGTCACTCTGTTAAAGGACTTAGAATAACTCACATCCCAGCCTATATAAGAATGTGACTTTTTAAGACCCTTTACACAGGACAAAATAATATTTTTAGACATGGCTGTATAGTGATTTCCAAAACAGTCCCTTCTTTGCTTGTGTACGATTAGGTTTCTTTGTTTTTGTTCATAGATGGGTAGCAAGAGTAAAACTAGGGAGAGTTGCCAAGAGAGATCCTCTGAGGGCGCTTCTTACCTAATCAATTTCTCTGTTTGTAATAACATAACCATCTAACTTTTTTTCTCCAAATGATGAACTAGTTTTCCTAATACCTGTTCTTCCCGCCCGTCCCCCTCGCCACTTGAAAAGACACATTTATCTTGTATTTAAATTGATACATACTTGAATCTGTGCTGGGACATTTTATTTTGGTCCAAGGATCTGTCACTGTCATCAGAACCCCATGATATTGTCATAGTATTTATTATATATTTTCACTCAAAGACTCCAAATGCTATCATTTCAGATGTCTTGATTACTCTCACATTTATTTTTCCCCCAATTTTAGGCTTCAGTCACCTCCAAAACATGCTGTTTACATTTTTATTGGTCTATCATTACTTTTGTTGATTGCTGCGGGGGGGGGGGGCGGAATTCACATACTTGTAATATACATTATAAGCCTTTCAAGGAACATGGAATGCCTTATTCTTTTGCATGACACAGGAAAATTTTTCATTGCTTTCATAAGATTCCTGCATTGTTTGCTGTGGTTGATTGTAAGTGATTTAGATGAATGATTGTTCTGTGAATGACTCTTTCCCCCATGATATTTTCATGATTTTTTCCCCTGGATCTAAGCAGGCTATGAACTTTTCCAAATATATTCAGTAACTGGCACCTTTACTGGGCACACCTATTACTTTCAATGTTTTCAGTAGACAGTTACCCCATTTCTAGTTGATAATCATTATTAAATCCTCTTTCCCAAAAATCTAACTCATTCATTTTTCCTGCCAGGTTGCATTGGTTAAAACTGTAAGAATACAGTGTACCTGGGTGGCTCATTCCGTTGAGTGTCTGACTCCCGATTTCAGCTCAGGTTATGATCTCATGGGTCATGGGATCAAGCCCCCCTAGAGCTCCATGTGGAGTCTGCTTGAGATTCTCTCCCTCTGCCCCTCACCTTGCTCTCTCCCTCTTTCTCTCTCTAAATTAATTAATTAACTAATTAACTAAATCTTTAAAAAAATTTTTAAAAACTGAGAATAATGTGAAATAATAGTAAAAATATCAGACATCTTTCTTCTGCTTCTGTTATTAATGAAATTCTTCTATAGTTTGATTATTAAGTATGGCATTTGTCTTTTTTTCCACTATGGATTCTTCATCTCACTAAAGAATTAGCTAACTTTATTTCTAGTATTAAAAATACACATTCATTATAAATGGTTTGGATTTTGTTTAAGGCCCTTTACTGATATTAAGATACTTGGGGGGGTTGTCCTGCTTTGTTTTATTTATTTATTTATTTATTTATTTATTTATTTATGATCTAGTAACATGTATGGTACATCATTTGTTTTAATGTCGAAGTGTACTCACATTAGCCGCCTTGGTATTATTATTATTTTATTTTGCTATTGTATGTTTTTTGCTAAGGTTTTATTTGCTTGCATCTGTAGATTTTTTAAGGCAGTTTTAGTTCTTTTTTCTTTCCTTTTAAAGATTTTATTATTTATTTGACAGAGAGAGACACAGCGAGAGAGGGAACACCAGCAGGGGGAGTGGGAGAGGGAGAAGCAGGCTTCCAGCCGAGCAGGGAGCCAGATGCGGGGCTTGATCCCAGGACCCTGGGATCATGACCTGAGCTGAAGGCAGACGCCTAACTGACTGAGCTACCCAGGCGCCCCAATAAATAAAATCTTTAAAAACAATTTTTTTAAATAAGCCAGAATTTTTTTTTGTTCAATTTTTGTCAGGTGTTTTTAGTATGAGTGAGCTGGCTTTCTAAAATGACATGAAAACTTTCTATATTTTTTAAGTGGTCTGCAAGAGTATAAATAATTTATGGGTTAGATATTTCTTGAGAGTAATATCAAAATTATCCATATGGCAATTCAGATCTGGAGCCTAATAGAAAAGGGTACTCAATGACAATTAAAACTTTTCTTCATGGTTGTTATAGGCAGAATTTCTAGCATTTTTTGAATTAGTAATGATTCCTTAAAATCATTCATGAGAAATGAGATCAAGATGGTAAACAGTACACTCATCCATGTTTTCACCCACTCAAAGTGAATTAATTACCTTACGGGGGGAAAGAAAAGGAAAAAATGTAACAAGGAGACCAGAAATGTTGCAGAGTGCCAGAAAGCAAGAGAGAAAAATAGATTAGTTATGTGGAGCCAAGCACAATCCAAAAGAGTGTGGGAGAAATTGTTTCAGAGGTGAGAGTGGTCCCATGTGGTCCCAATGCCACAGTCAACAAGTGGGTTCAAAAAGGGAAGGGCAGGGGCGCCTGGCTGGCTCAGTCGATTAAGCATCTGCCTTTGGCTCAGGTCATGATCCCGGGGTCATGGGATCGAGCCCCGCATCGGGCTCCCTGCTCGGAAGGAAGCCTGCTTCTCCCTCTCCTACTCCCCCTGCTTGTGTTCCCTCTCTCGCTGTCTCTCTTTCTCTGTCAAAATAAATAAATAAAATCTTTTTAAAAAAAAGTGAAGGGCAATTCATCACAGTGATGAAAATAGGAAATGATGCTCAACCTTCTTCCTCTGCCTCCTCCAGCCACACTACCTGCTGTGGGACCAGCCCACCTCACCTGGCAACAGCTCCTGACTCCCATCAGTGGCCAAACTACAGAGAAAAGCATAGGCAGAAAAACAGAGATTCTTAAAGATTTGTCAGATATGAAATCGTGGGTTACAAAACAGCTGAATATCAGTAATGACGTTTGGTTTAACCTGCTTTGAACCATCAGGACAGATCAATACTTAATTGCATTAAAAGAATAAACAATATCTGTAGGTAAAATGGTTGACCAAGTAAACATCTACAAAGACCCTTTTTACTTTCTTTAAGACCTGATTTATTTATCTTGGGGGTGGGGCAGAGGGAGAGAGAGAATCTCAAGCAGACTCTACACTGAGCAGGAGCCCAACTCAGGGCTTGATCCCAGGATCCTGAGCTGAAATCAAGAGTCAGTTGCTTAACCAACTGAACCACCCAGGTGCCCCTGAAAAACCCTTCTTAAAAAGTAAAATTAAGGGGCACCTGGGTGGCTCAGTTGGTTGGGCGTCTGCCTTCAGCTCAGGTCATGATCCCGGGGTCCTGGGATCGAGCCCCTTGTCGGGTTCCCTGCTCAGTGGGGAATCTGCTTCTCCCTTTCCCTCTGTGCTCTCTCTCTCTCTCTTGCTCTCTCTCAAATAAATAAAATAAAAATCTTTAAAAAAATTGAAATGTCTTCACAGAAAATCTCTTTCCCAATACCTGCAGAAATGAGTAAAAATGAAGAAACAACCTACCTTTCTCCCATTCCAAAATTCATCAATTAAAAAGAGAAAGAAAGAAAAAGAGAGGAAACCTGATTCATTTAGAGCAGAGCAGGGGGATAAAGCTTGATTCTGCTCCTATCTCTGCCTTTCAATCCCCAGAAACCATCCTGGTGAATGGACATAATCCTGAGAATTTTTACAAATATTCCCAAGTCAGGAGGGAGTACAATTGAGGGGCCAGCTTTCTCTCCTAGACTCTTCTGATCAATGAGGAGTAGAGATTGTTGTTGGGGAGCAGTGAAATGCATGGAATGAATTATGGGGTGGCCTCATCCAATTTGCAGAGAGAAAACTATATTGGTGTTGACTTCTATGAAGGCAAGTCGCCACCCTCTATCAAAACAGAAATGATAAATCCTTACAGGAATTTATGCTAAATAAATATTTGCACTTGTATCCACAGATGCATAGATGCTCGGTTTCCATGCTGTTTGTAATAACAAAATTGTTAACATCCTGAATGTCCATCAACGGAGAAGTAGTTAAATAATTTAAAAGGCGGACCTTCCTGAGAAGCACTCTAAGGCTGTAACATTGGATGAGATAGACCCATATGTCAACACTAGATTTATCATCAACTCATTTGCTTAAGCGAAAAAGCACGTTTCAGGGTGGTATGGATAATATTAACTCACGTGTGAATTTTTCCATATAACACAGAAAGCATAAATCCATACATTTGTAAATGTATCCGTGGGGGAAATGATGAACTCTTGAAAGTGGTTATTTTTAAGAAGAATGCAAGCAAAGAAATGTAGAAAAGAGACATTCTTTCTCTTGTTGTACTTAATGGTGTGATTTCTTTTTGTGATAATGTATTCATGCTTTATCTGTATATTTGTGTAATAAACATGAAAAGCACACTAAGATTATTCTATTTATCAAGTTATTCAAATTGTATATGCATTCAATTATAATTTTAAAAAACATGATATCTCTTTATAATTCTAATTTTTATTTAGTGCACCCGTGTTTCATGCCCGCCTTTTATTAAGCATGCCGGGAGCTCTGTGCATTTATTTCTCTTGTTCAGAAAGGCAACTGAGAAGTACAACTCCCACTTTCTGTTTTCTGACTTGTTAATTTTTGCTTGTAACTTTGCTATTTCCTTTTTTCTTTCCTTAGATGCATTTTGTGGTGGTGTTCTAGAATCTGGAGCAAGCACAGAAATGATATTTTATTCATTTTCATGTTTTTCTTGCTCAGTGATAGGAGTTTTTAGGATGATAACTTTTTATCTAAGTAGAACTTGGTCCATAACCCAAAGCTTTTCTATGTGGTGTGTATAGCTGACTAATTGATTACTTACTATATGCTGGGTATTGTGTTATGAACCTTATATACAAGGGAGGAACTCTTGCTTTATTTTGCATGTGAAGGACCCAAAATAGCTCTTTGGGGAGCTGGCCCTCCCTTATCTCCATTAAGAAGAATGGATCCAGCCTAACTTTGAGGGGTAGGTACCTGAGCCAACACTAGTCATCCCTTAGCCATAGTCATTGGTTCAGGACTAGACAAATGACCCAAACCCAATTAGAGTTTTTCTAAAACTCTAGAGACTTGCTAAAACTCCCCAAAATAATAAATGTTCTTTCCTATAGAATCATCAGCGACATAACAAAACGAAAACAGAGATATCTCTGCCTCATTGTGGGTATAGAGTTTGCCTGAGTTTGAAGACAATAATGAGGTATCTGTGGTGGTTTATGGCAAAGAAGAGAAAATTCCTAATAATATCATCTGAGTACCTATAACCAAATATACTTGAAGCCAGAAGAATGCCTTGAATTTCCTGATTTAGCAATCTAATAAATTCTTTTTTGATTTCAGCTAGTTTCTATCACTAAAATCAAAATCAGTCCTTAGAGAGTTAAATCTAACAGATCCCGTAACTATTAGTGGTGGCCCCAAAATATGACCACAGGTAATATAATACCAGAGCCCACAATCATAACCATCAATTCTGTTGCTTTTATTTGTTCATTTATTTATTTACCTACTCATTCATTCATTGAACACATATGACATTGAAGAGGTATGGGTTTCATTTAGCATCTTTTATGACAGGGAAGAGTTTGGAGGTCATTCTAGGTGGATAGGAAAACCATTGAGGGATTTTCAGTAAAAGTAATATGATACTATTTACATATTTAAAAGATTACTCTAGTGATGCATGGTGAATAAAGTCTGGGGGGACAAGAGAAAGCATATGAATACCAGTGAGGAGTCTCTTATACTTCTCCATGTTCTGTGGAGTGGGGTGTTACTGGTGAAGGTACTAATAAGAGAAGATATTGAAATGCTTTTTGGAGGTATAGCCAATGGGATCTGATGATGGATTTGATGTGGGGCACAAGGGAAAGAGAGGAATCAAGGCTAGCTTCTAGGTCTTTGGCCTAAGCAACTCAGAATGTTTGTTTTACTTATGTAAATGGGGAAACACGGATTCCATAATGGCTTGGAAGCAAGAATCAAAATAGAGTTTTGGTCTTGCTAAGTTTGAGATGCTCACTGGACATCCACATGGAGATGTCAAACAGACACAAATCTGGAGCTCAATGGAGAAGTTGGGACTGAAGATATAAATATGGAAGCCACTAGCTTATTGAATATACTTAAAACCATGGAAGTATATTTAATCATGGCCTGAGGAAAGAGCATAAATTAAAAAATGAAAACTACCAAGCTCTGAGACCTTAGATGTTCCATATGGTGTTTCCCATAAAGACTGGGAGAAGGAAGGGGAGTCCAAAAAGAAATGTGCAAAGAAAGAACCAGTGGGGTTGGAGGAAAATGAGCTTAGCATGATAAGGTGGAAAAGAGTTTATTTTAAGAATGATCAGTTGGGTCAACTGGTTCAAATGCTACTATTGATCAAATTCAATGTGACATTATAGAAATTTGGGGCATGATGAGACCAAAGAAGGGCCAATGAAACAAATTGTCACTGAACCGACATTATTCAATGCCAAATAGTATTTTCTCCACAGGGAATAAATTTAAAACTGGAATGCCTTCCATTTATTTCCTTTGTACATTCTCTCCTTCCCATGGTCCTCTGCCTCCTAGTGACTCTGCCAAACTCAGAAGTCAGGAGACTTATAAGGAAGACTTCCACTTAGATTTCTTGGTAGGTATAATGACTGGCCCAATAATTTCTTGAAAGCCAAGCTAGATTTTTCTATTTAATCTAAAATCTATCCATGACCATGATTAAGTCCCCCTTCATGAGTCCCTTTGTCATCAATACTCAGTGATTAAAAGCAGATCATTATTATTAAAGTACAGAGGTATAAGAACAGATGTTTAAGACATATTTTATGTTAATAAGACCTATTTACAGAAGAATGCATACATTATGAGTTGTTGAATTTTCAGGCAAAAGGGCATGTCAACCTTGTGCTAGAGTGTAAGATATTCGGGACGATCATCCTCGTGGAAATGTCAAAAACTTCTTTTAATACAAAAAACAGTTAAATATATGCAAATCTGCAGAAGACCTTTAGTCCTGTGCATCTATATCAATAACAATAGTTATTATTATTATTATTTTGTTTATTGAGCCAGCATTTATCATGTGCCTTACACGCATGAGGTCCCGAGGATGGAGTAATGATGAACATGATGGGCAGTTCTGGCTCTCACCAAAGAGGTGGTATGAAGAAAGATTTAAAACAAGACAAGAAATAAGTTCAAATATTGAATGAGTGCTATGAATAAAAATAATATAGACATGAGATGCAGAGGTTGGAGGAGGAAGGACAATGCAAGATAGAAGAGTAAAGGACAGCCACCTCTTTTTACTGAATATCTAGCATCCCCATTTTACAGATGAGGAACTGAGGGATTATATAAAAGAGTAATTTACATTTACCTAAGGCTGTTCTAGATTTTTCACACATATCAAGTCTTTTGATCTTCATTAACAATGCCCTGAAATAATCAGTCCCATTTTGAGATAGGGCAACTGAGGGGCAAGCAGGTTAAATGATGTGAAGGTGGTTAGGATTTGAACCCACAGTCTGGCTCCAGGGTCCGTGCCCCTAAACACTCCATGATAGTACACTGCCCTCTATGTGCCTGCAAAGTGGAAATAACCATTCATGTTGGTGAGCTTTCCATGTGCTCTTTCCTCTTTTTCCCCTTCCTGCCATTGACAGTACCCTGACTTGTGTGTGCTACTCTTTTAAACAAGGAAGGAAAAAAAATGGGAGAAATTATAATACTGCTAAACTTGGAAAGTCTTTATTTTTTTTTTAAATGTGTTAGAAATTTAGACATCTTTTTGTTCTTTGAGATAACATTTTCTGTACTTCTTTGGAAGGGAAATAGATTTCTTTTAAAACAATGCCCAGGACCCCTAAAAAAAAAAGAGAGAGAACAGATTCTTATGTTGAGGAAAATAATCAAGAAGTTATATTTGGGAAGCCTATCAAATCTGTGAAGTTCTAGGGGCGCCTGGGTGGCTCAGTTGGTTAAGCATCTGCCTTCGGCTCAGGTCATGATCCCAGGGTCCTGGGATCGAGCGCCACATCAGGCTCCCTGCTCCGCGGGAAGCCTGCTTCTCCCTCTCCCACTCCCCCTGCTTGTGTTCCCTCTCTCGCTCTCCCTCTCTCTCTGTCAAATAAATAAATAAAATCTTTTAAAAAAATAAATAAATAAAAATTTTTAAAAAGCTGTGAAGTTCTAAAATATCCATTTAGAGGGAAGGAAAGAATGAGAACTCTTAATGTATCTGTGTGTTAACAGCTCAGTGAGTCACTGTGAGCAATAAATGAGTTCATACATATAAAGGGCTTCATAAAGCACCTGACTCATAGCAAGTGCTCAATAAATGGTAAATATTGTAATTAGTAACATTTCACTCTACTCATTCTTTAGGCATAGCAATGGAAACACCCTCTAGACAAACTTAGGGGATGTGTGTTTTATATCTTGTTTTGAGGCTATCTTAGCAACAGGAATACAAGACTTTAAAGCATGCAATTCTCCTGGAAAAAAACAATGGTTTTTAGTTGAAGAAAACTGGAAGATTAATCACTCCATGGCAGTGATAATAAGTCGGCCCTGCTAACCACGCCTCCCCAACACATGGCGGGTGTTTGGTAAAGTCTTCACTGCCTGATGTACTAATTTACAATCTAGTTTGGGACAGAAGACAGACACTTGAAAAGTTCATTGACATAAAAGGAAGAGCGTGCCTGGCTGGCTCAGTTGCTGGAGCATGTGACTCTTGATCTTGGAATCGTGAGTTTGAGCCCCATGTTGGGTGTAGAAGTTTAAAAAAATACAGAGGGAGGCGGAGCAAGATGGCGGAGGAGTAGGAGACCTAGATTTCGTCTGGTCGCAGGAATTCAGCTGAATAGGGATCAAACCATTCTGAACACCTACGAACTCAACAGGAGATCGAAGAGGAGAGTAGCAACAACTCTCTGAACAGAGAAGCGACCACTTTCTGGAAGGTAGGACGTGCGGAGAAGTGAATCCGAGGCGATATTCGGGAGGATAGACGGCGGGGGAGGGGCCTCCGTCGGCCGCTTCTGGCAAGTGCTAGAGCCGCGGAGCACAAAATCGGACCTTTTAGAAGTTGGCTCCGCGGAGGGACGTCGCTGCAGTGGCTAAGCGGGGGGTGGAACCCTCGCGGGACAGTGTGGACTCAGGACCCTCGGGGTCACAGAAAGACCGGGGGTGCCTGAGTGCGGCAGAGCTCCCAGGTATCGGAGCGGGGAAGGCGGCTGCAGAGAAGGAGCCGAGGCGCGGGCTCTCAGCTCGGGGTGGCCATAAACTGTGATCCGCGGCCCAGTCGGGCCACTGCTCCTCCAGCAGGGACCCAACAAGCGGCAGAGCCAGGGAGACTCCCCTTCCTCCCCCGGGAGGAACGGCGCGGGAGCGCACCGCAGGGATCTGCTGGGTTTGGAGACTCCACACGGAGTCGGGTGCCAGAGACAGAAACGCTCGGTCACAGGCCGGGTGAGCACGGAGTGCGGCCAGAGACCGGGGACACGGGAGTGACTGCTTTTCTCTGGGGGCGCACTGAGGAGCGGGGCCCCGAGTTCTCAGCTCCTCCGGGTGGAGATTAGGAGGCCACCATTTTTGCCCTGGTCCTCCAAAGCTGTACCAAGAGCTTGCAGGGAACAAAAGCTCCTGAGATCAAACCTGAGCAGCTTCCTTAGCCCGGACCGAGAAGGGCGGGGCAATTCAGCCTCCAGCAAAGACATTTGGAAACCAGGGCAACAGGCCCCTCCCCCAGAAGATCAGCACGAACAGCCAGCAAGCCAAGACCAAGTTTACCGATCAAGGAGAACGGGAGAACTCCAGCGCTAGGGGAATACTGCACATAGAATTCATGGCTTTTTTTTTACCATGATTCATTATTTCATCAAAGTTAATTTTTGTTAACTGTTTTTTTTTTTATTTTTCTTTTTCCCTTTTTCAACCAACATCTTATCAATCCCTTTTTAAACAAAAAAAATTTTTTTTTATTTTTCATTTTTAGAGTCATATTTTATCCCTTCATAGTAGTTACCCTTATTTTTGGTATATATATATAAGTTGTTCTCTCTTTAAAATTTTGAGATACAGTTTCTTCTAACCGATCAAAATATACCCTAAATCACTAGTGTATGGCTTTGTTCTAGTCTCCTGCCTGATCACATTCTCTCCCTTTTTCCTTTTTTTTTCCTTAAATCTTCTTTCTTTTTTCAAACAACTTCTTATCTTATCAAGTCCTTTTATACAATCTTTTATAATTTTCATCTTTACAGTCATCTTCCATCCCTTCATTGTATCAACCCTTATTTTGTACATATATGTCTTTCTTCCTTTAAAATTTTAGGAGGCACTTTTTTCTAACAGACCAAAATACGCCCAAAATCTAGTGTGTGGCACTAATCTATGCACTAGCCTGATCATATTTGATCATATTCTGCTATTTTTGTATTGTTCTGTTTTTGTTGTTATCTTTTTTTCTTTTTTTTCTCTTTCTTTTTTCTTTCTTTCCCTTTCTTTTCCCCTGGTTTCAGGTCTTTTCTGATTTGTATACAGTATATTTGCTGGGGACGTTGTAAACCTGTTAGCATTTTGTTCTCTCATTCATCTATTCTCCTCTGGACGAAATGACAAGACGAAAAAATCACCTCAGCAAAAAGAACACGAGGTAGTACCGTCAGCCAGGGACCTACTCAATAATGACATTAGTACGATGTCGGACCTAGAGTTCAGAATCATGACTTTAAAGATACTAGCTGGGCTTGAAAAAAGCGTGGAAGTTATTAGAGAAACGCTTACTGGAGAAATAAAAGAACTAAAATCTAATCAAGTCGAAATCAAAAAGGCTATTGATGAGGTGCAATCAAAAATGGGGGCACTAACTGCTAGGATAAATGAGGCAGAAGAGAGAATCAGTGATATAGAAGACCAAATGATGGAAAGTAAAGAGGCTGAGAAAAAGAGGGAGAAACAAATATAGGATCACGAGGGCAGAATTCGAGAGATAAGTGATATGATAAGACAAAACAACATTAGAATAATTCGGATCCCAGAAGAAGAAGGAGAGGGGGGCAGAAGGTATATAGGAGCAAATAATAGCAGAGAACTTCCCTAATGTGAGGAAGGAAACAGGCATCAAAATCCAAGAGGCACAGAGAACCCCTCTCAAAATCAATAATAATAGGTCAACACCCCAACATCTAATAGTAAAACTTATGAGTCTCAGAGACAAAGAGAAAATCCTGAAAGCAGCTCGGGAGAAGAGATATGTAACCTACAATGGTAGAAACATTAGATTGGCAACAGACCTATCCACAGAGACCTGGCAGGCGAGAAAGGACTGGCAAGATATCTTCAGAGCACTAAACGAGAAAAATATGCAGCCAAGAATACTATATCCAGCTAGGCTCTCATTGAAAATAGACGAAGAGATAAAAAGCTTCCAGAACAAACAAAAACTAAAGGAATTTGCAAACACGAAACCAGCCCTGCAAGAAATATTGAAAGGGGTCCTCTAAGCAAAGAGAGAGCCTAAAAGCAGCAAAGATCAGAAAGGAACACAGACAACATACAGTTAACAGTCACCTTACAGGCAATACAATGGCACTAAATTCATACCTTTCAATAGTTACCCTGAATGTAAATGGGCTCAATGCCCCAATCAAAAGACACAGGCTATCAGATTGGATTAAAAAACAAGACCCATCGATATGCTGTCTGCAAGAGACTCATTTTAGACCCAAAGACACCCCCAGATTGAAAGTGAGGGGGTGGAAAACCATTTACCATGCTAATGGACACCAAAAGAAAGCTGGGGTGGCAATCCTTGTATCAGACAAGCTAGATTTTAAACCAAAGACTGTAATAAGAAATGAGGAAGGACACTATATCCTACTAAAAGGGTCTATCCAACAAGAAGATCTAACAATTGTAAATATCTATGCCCCCAACATGGGAGGAGCCAATTATATAAGGCAATTAATAACAAAAGCAAAGAAACACATTGACAACAATACAATAAGAGTGGGGGACTTTAACACCCCCCTCACTGAAATGGACAGATCATCTAAGCAAAAGATCAACAAGGAAATAAAGACTTTAAATGAAACACTGGAACAAATGGACTTCACAGACATATTCAGAACATTCCATCCCAAAGCAACGGAATACACATTCTTCTCTAGTGCCCATGGAACATTCTCCAGAATTGATCACATCCTAGGTCATAATTCAGGTCTCAACCAGTACCAGAAGATTGGGATCATTCCCTGCATATTTTCAGACCACAATGCTTTGAAACTAGAACTCAATCACAAGAGGAAAGTCGGAAAGAACTCAAATACATGGAGGCTAAAGAGCATCCTACTAAAGAATGAATGGGTCAACCAGGAAATTAAAGAAGAATTTAAAAAATTCATGGAAACCAATGAAAATGAAAACACAACTGTTCAAAATCTTTGGGATACAGCAAAGGCAGTCCTGAGGGGAAAGTATATAGCAATACAAGCCTTTCTCAAGAAACAAGAAAGGTCTCAAATACACAACCTAACCCTACACCTAAAGGAGCTGGAGAAAGAACAGCAAATAAAGCCTAAACCCAGCAGGAGAAGAGAAATAATAAAGATCAGAGCAGAAATCAATGAACTAGAAACCAAAAGAACAGTAGAACAGATCAACGAAACTAGGAGCTGGTTCTTTGAAAGAATTAACAAGATTGATCAACCCCTGGCCAGACTGATCAAAAAGAAAAGAGAAATGACCCAAATCAACAAAATCATGAATGAAAGAGGAGAGATCACAACCAACACCAAAGAAATACAAACAATTATAAGAACATATTATGAGCAACTCTATGCCAGCAAATTAGATAACCTGGAAGAAATGGGTGCATTCCTAGAGATGTATCAACTACCAAAATTGAACCAGGAAGAAATAGAAAACCTGAACAGACCTATAACCACTAAGGAAATTGAAGCAGTCATCAAAAATCTCCCAAGAAACAAAAGCCCAGGGCCAGATGGCTTCCCAGGGGAATTCTATCAGACATTTCAAGAAGAATTAATACCTATTCTCCTGAAACTGTTCCAAAAAATAGAAATGGAAGGAAAACTTCCAAACTCATTTTATGAGGCCAGCATTACCTTGATCCCAAAACCAGACAAAGACCCATCAAAAAGGAGAATTACAGACCAATATCCTTGATGAACATGGATGCAAAAATTCTCACCAAAATACTAGCCAATAGGATCCAACAGTACATTAAAAGGATTATTCACCATGACCAAGTGGGATTTATCCCTGGGCTGCAAGGATGGTTCAACATCCGCAAATCAATCAACGTGATACAATACATTAACAAAAGAAAGAACAAGAATCATATGATCCTCTCAATAGATGCAGAAAAAGCATTTGACAAAGTACAGCATCCTTTCTTGATCAAAACTCTTCAGAGTATAGGGTTAGAGGGTACATACCTCAATATCATAAAAGCCATCTATGAAAAACCTACAGGAAATATCATTCTCAAAGGGGAAAAGCTGAGATCTTTTCCCCTAAGGTCAGGAACGCGGCAGGGATGTCACCCTCACCACTGCTATTCAGCATAGTATTAGAAGTCCTAGCCACACGGGCGCCTGGGTGGCTCAGTTGGTTGAGCGACTGCCTTCGGCTCGGGTCATGATCCTGGAGTCCCAGGATCGAGTCCCGCATCGGGCTCCCTGCTCGGCGGGGAGTCTGCTTATCCCTCTGACCCTCTTCCCTCTTGTGCTCTCTGTCTCTCATTCTCTCTCTTTCAAATAAATAAATAAAAGCTTTAAAAAAAAAAAAAGAAGTCCTAGCCACGGCAATCAGACAACAAAAGGAAATCAAAGGCATCCAAATCGGCAAAGAGGAAGTCAAACTCTCACTCTTTGCAGATGATATGATACTGTATGTGGAAAACCCAAAAGACTCACCCCAAAACTGCTAGAACTCATACAGGAATTCAGTAAAGTAGCAGGCTATAAAATCAATGCACAGAAATCAGTGGCATTCCTATACACCAACAACAAGACAGAAGAGAGACAAATCAAGGAGTCGATCCCATTCACCATTGCACCCAGAACCATAAGATACCTAGGAATAAATCTAACCAAAGAGGCAAAGGATCTGTACTCAGAAAACTATAAAATACTCATGAAAGAAATTGAAGAAGACACAAAGAAATGGAAAAACGTTCCATGCTCATGAATTGGGAGAATCAACATTGTGAAGATGTCAATGCTACCTAGAGCAATCTACACATTCAATGCAATCCCCATCAAAATGCCATCCACGTTTTTTCAAAGAAATGGAACAAAGAATCCTAAAATTTGTATGGAACCAGAAGAGACCCCGAATAGCCAGAGGAGTATTGAAAAAGAAAAGCAAAGCTGGCGGCATCACAATTCCGGACTTCCAGCTCTATTACAAAGCTGTCATCATCAAGACAGTATGGTACTGGCACAAAAACAGACACATAGATCAATGGAACAGAATCGAGAGCCCAGAAATGGACCCTCAACTCTATGGTCAACTCATCTTTGATAAAGCAGGAAAGAATGTCCAATGGCAAAAAGACAGTCTCTTCAACAAATGGCGTTGGGAAAATTGGACAGCCACATGCAGAAGAATGAAACTGGACCATTTCCTTACACCACACACAAAAATAGACTCCCAATGGTTGGAAGACCTAAATGTGAGACAGGAGTCCATTAAAATCCTAAAGGAGAACACAGGTGGCAACCTCTTCGACCTCAGTCGCGGCAACTTCTTCCTAGAAACATCGCCAAAGGCAAGGGAAGCCAGGGCAAAAATGAACTATTGGGATTTCATCAAGATAAAAAGCTTTTGCACAGCAAAAGAAACAGTCCACAAAACCAAAAGACAACCGAGAGAATGGGAGAAGATATTTTCAAATGACATATCAGATAAAGGGCTAGTATCCAAAATCTATAAAGAACTTATCAAACTCAACACCCAAAGAACAAATAATCCAATCAAGAAATGGGCAGAAGACATGAACAGACATTTTTCCAAAGAAGACATCCAAATGGCCAACAGGCACATGAAAAAGTGCTCAACATCGCTCAGCATCAGGCAAATCCAAATCAAAACCTCAATGTGATACCACCTCACACCAGTCAGAATGGTTAAAATTAACAAGTCAGGGAACGACAGATGTTGGCGGGGATGTGGAGAAAGGGGCACCCTCCTACACTGTTGGTGGGAATGCAAGCTGGTGCAACCACTCTGGAAAACAGTATGGAGGTTCCTCAAACAGTTGAAAATAGAGCTACCATATGATCCAGCAATTGCACTACTGGGTATTTACCCCAAAGATACAAATGTAGGGACCCGAAGGGGTACGTGCACCCCAATGTTTATAGCAGCAATGTCCACAATAGCCAATCTGTGGAAAGAGCCAAGATGTCCATTGACAGATGAGTGAATAAAGAAGATGTGGTATATATACACAATGGAATATTATGCAGCCATCAAAAGGAATGAGATCTTGCCATTTGCAATGACGTGGATGGAACTGGAGGGTGTTATGCTGAGTGAAATAAGTCAATCAGAGAAAGACATGTATCATATGACCTCACTGATATGAGGAATTCTTAATCTCAGGAAACAAACTGAGTGTTACTGGAGTGGTTGGGGGTGGGAGGGATGGGGTGGCTGGGTGATAGACATTGGGGAGGGTATGTGCTACGGTGAGCGCTGTGAATTGTGCAAGACTGTTGGATCACAGATCAGTACTTCTGAAACAAATAACGCAACATATTTTAAGAAAAAAGGAAAAGAAGAAGATAACAGGAGAGGAAGAGTGAAGGGGAATAAGTCAGAGGGGGAGACGAACCATGAGAGATGATGGACTCTGAAAAACAAACTGAGGGTTCTAGAGGGGAGGAGGGTAGGGGGATGGGTTAGCCTGGTGATGGGTATTAAAGAGGGCACATTCTGCACGGAGCGCTGGGTGTTATGAACAAAAAATGAATCATGGAACACTACATCAAAAACTAATGATGTAATATATGGTGATTAACATAACAATAAAAAAATTTAAAAAAAAATACAGACCAGGGACACCTGGTTGACTCTGTCGGTTGAAGGGCTGACTCTTGATTTCAGCTCAGGTCATGATCTCAGGGTCCTGGGATCGAGCCCCACATTGGACTCCATGCTCAGCAGGGAGTCTGCTTGAGGATTGTCTCTCTGCCTCTCCCTCTGCCCTTCCCCCTGCTCACATGCTCGCTCTCTCTCTCTCAAATAAATAAATAAGTAAATCTAAAAAAAAATACAGAACAATAAAAGGAAGAAAATAAATGCCCATCAATGAAATAGAATTTGGCCAAAGGAATGCCAAAATGGAATTTCTAGTGTTCATGAATCTAATGAAAATACATACCTGAACTGATATTTTATGATACGAATTATATATAATTACTTACAAATTATGTGATAAAAATTATACAGGATTAGAAATGCAGAGAAACTGCTCCCTGAGGGCTGGAAGAATCTGAAGCCTGAATGGATATTTTTTTTAATGTTTAGGGTTTGGATAGGTGGAAGGAAGAAGAGGGGCTTTCCAAGCAAGGAGAATAGCATAAATAATTGCATCCAGGTAGGAATAAATATGGGCAGAAATAATTGATGAATTAGGGTCCGGGAAGAAATGACAACTCTTTCAATGAGTGTGGCATAGGGCATCTTGGCTGAATTGCCTATACCAGTGGGTAAAGTTTTCAGACACCCTTTTCTGAGATCTTCTTTGAGTTCGGGATGGAGAGGGGGCCTCCTTATCTATGTATAGATGTTTGGGGTCCCCTGAACAGGTGCCTCATTACATATTCTGGTTTAGATGAGCCCAATAGCCCTGTGAGAAGTAGCACGCACCTGTTCCAGGGGTAGGGCTAGATATTTGTAAATGTCTGAAAATTCTGGAAATTTGTGTGTGTGTATCTGGTTTACAGGTTCAGACAAGAAGGAGGCTAGTGAGAGACAATCCCCATGAGGAAAGAAGGACCCTGATGTGTGGGCCCCACTCGGGAACAGAGCAATCACGAGGTGGTGATTCCAACAGCCGCCGTCGCACTGTGGTCCAATTACCACCTTCTTGGGGTCTCCCTGTGTGGTGGCTCTCTTTGGGACATTGCTTTCCAGATGTGAAAAATAAACCCTAAAATTCTTTAGAAGCAGTAAAAACAAAATTTACCCTCAAGAAGATAGAATTAGAAAATCGAGAGTAGAGTCAAGGAGTCATTCCAAGGTGGCAGGAAGAAAAGAGAAAGACAATTTAAAATATGAGAAAGAAGATGAAAGAAATGGAGAAAAAGAATTGAAAGATTGATTATGTCTTTAGTGTTCTTGAGGTCTTCTCTAGAATAGATACACCCAGAACTGAATCAACTTAAAACACCTAAGACCTTTCTTGAGCTGAACAATGCGAAACAAACAAAAGCAAATCTTGAGAATAGAAGATCAAACGTAATCACCAAATGTCCACGTGCCTCTCCTTCTAATCATAGAGCCGCCTACAGGAAAAAGAACAGAGAACCAGGTATCAGTAGACAAGTAGCCAAGAACTTCAGGGAAGGGCCCTACAGTGTAAACAGGCATCCCAAGGTATCAAAGGTCAAAGATGATCCCCAAAACACCGGACCTGCAAAGGTAGATGGAGAGCATCACAAGAGAAGGGGTGGAGGGTGAGCAGCTCAGATTGTAGGTTAGACCCCTGCTCACCCCAGAGGCTGTCCACAGACACACTCGAAGAGTGTGGGCAATGTGACACAGAATTTTCTGTTGAGCAGACTCCCCTGGGACGCTTGTTAGAGGAGCTAGAACCCCTGCCCGCCCACATCCACTAAGAATGTCCAGCGGAAGTTCTTTGATTCACAAGCCCTCTGGGTTATTTTTATCACCAGGAAAGTTAGGACGAAACTGATTTAAGGGACTTCTAGAAAGGTGCAAAGGTGGAAGGTGGATGTCTGGTCACTTAGCATGCAGAGGGGCTCCTGACACAGCGGATCTGTTAAAATGAGTGATGCAAGGGGTGGTGTGCAGAGGACATTCGGGTGAGAGCTGTAAACAATTCTGAGTTGGCATGCTCTGCAGATGTCAGCCCGTGTCTGTGGCATGCATTAAACAGGCCACAAATCCTGGGCAAGAGGGACAGTCTGCCATCAGCAAATGTATCATAAGTCTTTCTCCTTGAGAATTTTTCTGATGACAGTGTAGGAAACAAATCTAGATATTCCACTGAATCAATGTTGTCATTAACAAATTTACAATGTAATCAATAGTATAGGCACTTTGGTCCAATGAAGCACATAGGAATAACAGTATGAAATGCCTGACAGCTTAAGGAGTTATTTATCTGCTCCTCTCTCTATAAATCTATACATATTTTCTATCCATAGAGAAGAGGAAAGACATAGAGAAATATAGATATATTCATTTGAACCACTCCCAACTTCCATTTAAGCTTGCTTCCATTCTCAAATGGCACTCTAAATAGAAAAGAATGGAAGTTAGCCAGTAGTTTGCCAAGCAAATCTTTGGGTGTTGCAATGAAGTCTTCATGACCCAGAAGATAAAGCTTTGGGGCAAGGCAGAGAGGAAAAGCCTCATGGGAGCACATTGCAGAGAACCTTCGAAGTCTTTCTGTCTCTGCGAGCTATAAATATTACCCACTTTTGCAAGCTGGACGTACCCACGCCTTTGACAGTAATTTGCATTTCCCGTCTTATGTTGATCTGGCCCGAGTTCACAAACTGTAGTGCTTCACCCACCAGGAGAGACCATCGTTAAAGTAAACTTTTATGTCTTTCTGGAATTCACCCTGGTCCCCTCCTTTCTCTCTCCCCCTTCACCTTCACCCCTCTTTCAGCCCAACTCGGCCCTTGCCTTTAAAAAAAGTGACATTAGTTCTTTACAACTGAGCAGGAACAGAACGAAATGTTTCACATCTGCTCTCCGAGTTCACGGATTAGCATGAGAATGAGTAGCCAGTGTTTCAATGATGCACAGTCCAGTGGATGAGAATGGGGCTCAAGCCCAGTATCAGAGGGCTCTCTGGCTCCTGCCAGATGTCCTAAGCCCAGGACACAAAAGCAGTGAACCCAGGGCTTTAACAAATCACCTTTCTCTGGGGCTAATCACTCAAGAAAAGGTTTTGTTGTGGGTTTGGAGAGGGTCAGGTTGGTATTTCTCCAGTGAGCTGTAGCCCTGCCCAGCCCCTCCGGCCTTCACCCTCAAGACTTTCTAAAGAGACCTCTTCTTTCTTTTCCCCCCAAATGCAGGGCTCTGAGGGCAAAAGCTTCATGCCAGAATCTCCCCAAGCCACAAGGGCGGCAGGGGGCTCATTAATCAATGGTGGCCATGTTGCGGTTCTAGCTCTCACTCTCTGTCTCTGAACAATAAAGACTTTAGCAAGAATAAAATGGCTCAGTGGGCATGTACAAGGTCAGGCTTAGTGGCAAGATGGTTCCAGCGTTATCCCCGTTGGAGGAGTCCTGCACTTTCTGCAGGGTAGTTCTGGGAGCTGGAGAGTGGTGGTTCCTGGAGGCTGGTGCTTAGACCAGCAGCATCAGCATCAGATGACCACTTATCAGGAATGAAATTTCTCTCTCTACCCTGACCTCCTGAATCCAAACTGCGGAGTGGGCTCAGTCATTGGTGTCTTTGATACACCTCCAGGGGCATTCTGATCTGGAGATAATTCTCCTCATTCCAAAGGAAATCCAGGTAAAAGCCTTTTAGTTTTTACACGAATTGTACATCCAGATCCTTGTGTATTCTCATCTCAGTAAGATAGGGCGAACAACCATCCTGATGTGTCTGAGGCTGTTGGGGTTTCCCAGGAAGCAGGTCCTGTAGTGAGAAATTCCCCCTGGGGCAAACTGGTCACCCTAACTGAGGAGCGAGGCCAGTTTGGATATTCTGGACTGATCTGCTTTCCTTCCTATCTGGCTGGTGTTGTTCTTGATGTCCCATCACCTACTGGGTTGAGGAAAGAGAAAGAGAGAGAGCCAAAGGAAAGAGTTTTGATAATGCAAATACAACAGAGAGCTTAAAAAGGAAAGAAAAAAAAGAGTGAGAGATAAAAAGATAAAAGGAAAACAACTTTGAAGAGTCCCAAGGATTTTGTATAAAAAAAAAAAGCCTCCTTTGACAAATAAGTGTTTTCTGCCTTTAAAGAAAAGACCCAGAAGCTTCTTCCCAGAGTCAGGATGAGACGGTACATTCTTTGTCACCTTCCTCTAACCTCAGCAGAAAATCACTAAACCAGTTAAGTCTTTACGTCTCCACCCTACATTCTACATATTTCAGTTACGGCACTGATGTACTTTGTCCAGATTTATCTCCTGCGCTGCTCCATAGGAAATTATATATATAGATCTCAAAGTCAAAGGAGAGATTGGAGACAGAGATAGAGTTTGGGGGAGTTCCTGAATCTGAGATAGTATCTGGAAAGAGAAGAGTTGCCTTTGAAAGTCAGGGATCTGTTAGCTAATGGGATGTAGGACACAGGTGGAGGGGAGGTTAGTCTCACTCTGGATTGGAGGGGGTGGTTATGGGAAAGGTATGCGAAGGTCACGGCATCGCCGAGCTACTTGACCCGAAGTCCTCTATCCCAGGAAGTGATGTGGTCAGGCATCTGTACAGGGTTAGAAAGGTAGTATTTGCTTCCCAAGAAGGAAAAGTCTGGTAATGACTATGAGGAATATGCTAATTTGCATAGATGGCAATGCATCATTAAACTCCTGATCAAATTTGGAAATGTTTGTTAAAAAAATTATAGGGAAAAATCGGGATGCAGTAAAAGGAGCCTAGGTTTTGGAGCTGGACAAAGTCAGGTTCAAATCTTGCCCTTTTACTTCTTATATGATCTTGGGCAAGTTACTTAAGCCTCCTTTTACTAGAAATCTGCACTAATAACATCTATTTCAAAAGGATTCCTTGAGGATTATTTAAGGTAGCATGTTCAGCATGCATCACAGAGTACTTGGTCCACAGTTAGTATTTCATAAATGCTCAGAAGCAATGTGAATATAGTACTAAGGGTTTGGATTCTTGCTTCCATAGAGACTCAGTTCCCACTTCTAGCCCCGGGCCTTGTGAGTACATGACTTTCATCATTTAAGCTCCATCTGTGAAATTAATTTAAATGTATTTATCTCTTTGGGAATGGCTTAAGAATTACATGAAATCACATACATGAAGTGCTCAACACTTTGCCGGACGTCAGTCCCCCTTCCCCAGACCGTGTTAACCACACTATTCTCTGAATTCCCACATCGCTGGGCTTGAACTTCCCCACCAATGGCCCTGCGTGATCATCGGACACTTGCCAGCCTCCCATCTCCCTCTAAATTCCCTTTGTGCATCTCTGTATCCCCAGCCCTGCGTCTGGCAATGAACTCTGAGTTGAACGGAGCCTTAAGAGAATGGACATCTGGTAATTACCAGGACCCATTTAACCTGAGTCCTGATTCTGGCAAAGGCAGGTCAGTGAATGCCCAGAGCCTCACTGATTTCTCTGACTGCAAGTCGCAGGCACAACAGGGGGCAGGACTTGGACTCAGGACTGGGCTATCAGGGAGAGTGCTTCCTATTGGTGGCGCTCTTCCTACAGGTGAGATTTCTTCCTACAGGTGAGCGCTCTTCCTACAGGTGAACACTCTTCTTTCTGCGACCCAGGGCTCTGAGTGTTTGGGAACCATGTAGGGTGGAGTCAAGGTTGATCTTCCCCAGATCTCTGGTTACGTTCTGGTTTCTGTGCTTTTGTTATTCTTCAGAGAGCAGACAGCAGTGGGAAGAATCCTGAAGCTGGAGTCCCCAGGCTTTACCACTTCAGTTGCATAAGAGGGGGCAAGGACAGCCGCCCCTACCACCAGAGAGCGCTCCCTGTGCCCGAGCCTGTCATCCCAGATGGCCCTGCCTGCGGCTCTGTGAGGCAGGCACGTGGTGGGACACCGGGATGTGGGAGAACGGCAAGACGCCACTTAGAAAGGCTAAATGAGCTGGGACTCTCAAGTCTCTCTGCCTCCAGGCTGCCCTATTGCCCTGCCTTATACTGCCTTATCCAAGTAACTCTGCTTCACCTTCAGTCCCCTCTTTTGCAAAATGAAGGAGTTGGGTGCTAGGAGCTCCAGAAGGTCGAGATTGACCATCTGTGGTCCCAGGGCTGTACATTTCCTTAGTTCTGAGTGGTGATTAGAGGTGTAGTTAAGAGCAGGCACTGGGAGCAGAGCGGGTCTGTCAGCCTTAGAATCCTGGCTTTTAGCCATGCAACTTTGGGGAGGTTACTTAGTGTTTGCATGTCCCAGTTTTCTCATTAGTGAAATACAGATAGTGATCAAAACAGCAGCGACCTCCCAGAGCTGCTGTGGCATCTGGCATCTGGCAAGAGTTAATACAGGCAATCCTATGTACCGTGCTTGGCACTTAGAGTACCAAGCATCAGCCATCGCCCGTGCATGGTCGAACTCCGACTGATCTTGGTCAGGGGCTGCAAAGCAAGGGTCTCCGGATTTAAGCCCCAACTCAGGGCTCTGCCACCTGGATTTGCTTGATTCCCCGATTCTTGTTCGGCTTACTAATCCTGGTGTGAGTTGGAAACACCACAACGGAAATGATCATTAACATCGACTGAGCTTTTATGATGCGCCAGGTACTGTTTACAACCTTCCCATCATAATGCTCACAACGTCCCTAGTGTAAGGATGAGAAACCAGAGGCACCGAGATGCTAAGTTGCCCGAGGTGCCTGGTGTGAGACCATAAAGGCAGAGCAAGCAGAGGTTTGCTGAGCCAAGGGGTTTGGAAGGCGCTGATGCAAAGGGAGTCCAGTTGACCTGGGCTTGGTTTCTTGTCCGCAAACTCCGCTGCTCCCGGAGGCCCGCTCGCAGCCACCTTTCTCCTGGGAGAAGACTGATCTCTTAGCGATATGGGCTTCACAACCATTTCCCCTTGGGTTTATAAATCATAATGGAAGATAATGCTTTTGGAGTCTCGGCAGCGGTATCTGCAGGCCAGTCGCTGGCCATGGCTCCCATTTAGGATGATTCCGGGGTGCAGGAAGTTATCTTTGGCTCACGTATTCCATTTTCAGTGCAGAGTATATACCGAGCTGTAGCTTCGCCCAGCAGGACAAAAATAGGCTCCTGCCTTCTGTGTTTTTGTCCCCAGTGTTGCAAGCAGATGGCAGCATGGGTCCTGCTGTGGCTGGGACAAATTGAGCAAGTACCAAGCACCAGCTTACCAGAGGCTTCCCTCATGCTGTAAATCAGGGCATAAGGCAGCCTGAGGCCTCAGCAAACTGAACAAGGACCAGCCCCATCGCTGATCTAATTGCCCGCAAACACAGGGCCAAGAGGAAGTAAAACAAAAGGCAGGCTTTTTGCAGAATGGAGCGAGGAAGAGAAGCCCCGGCTGATTTCCACAGGCTGCTGGGCTCTAAATCTTGAATCAGGATTCAAGTGCTATTTAGCATTGGGTGAATTGGGACTTGAAGCAGAATTAATTGCCTCCAAATTGTATCTTTCCTCCCAGCCATCCATTAGTTTGCTCTCTCAGAAAGATAATGACACTTCATGAAATACAGCTGCAAAATCGAGCCTTGTTCATTGCATCCCTGGAATGAGCTCCAAAAAGTAAAACTTTCAAACCACCAGTTTCCCTCCCCCCCCCACCAACCCCCACCCCAGGGTGAGAATGAATATAAAACCATAAGGTCTCTATTGTTTTCTCTCAAATGAAAAAAATGTATTTGTTTGTTTTCTAATAATAAGAAAATTTCAGAACCTTCCAAATAAAGGACTGTTAAGGAATGTGTTCTAAGTTGTAGTAAAGAGTCAGACCTACTTTGGTTGTAGTTGTTTTATGCACGCAAGGTGTATGACCTTCTTGGTGAAGGTCACCGCCCAGAGAGCAGGAAGTGCGGGCCCTTGGGGTTGAGACGGTGCTAGGACACCATTCCCCTTGAAGGGTCTTTTCAATCACGCCACAAAATAGGTGGTAAAAGTCCAAGCTAAAGCCTAGATTCAAATAGAGACTGAGCATTAGACTCACGAAGCCATCAGCTCCTTTAGAGTAAAGGTTACGCCAACATCGTTTTAAATCCCCCTGAAGGTATTAGTACTCAGAATGAGAGGCAGGAAGATGTCAAGGAGGTATTGAACACCTGTATTCCAATTAGCAATAATCGCGCCTCGGATAAACCTCATTGGCTACGATACTGCCACTGCGCAAAGCTGAACACCTGTATTCCAACTAGCAACTGACCAGGGGCTAAAATCCTCCAGGATCAGTGATGCTCAAATGCAATTGAAGAGGATCTGAAAGGATCTCACCAGTGCAGGGTGTGTGTGTGTGTGTGTGTGTGTGTGTGTGTGTGTGTGTGTGTAGCAGAAATTAATATTACCTAATTCATGTCATTGTTTAAGTAAGGGTCTCCAGATGAATTGCCCACAGAGGACAGGCAGTGGTGTAAATGCATGAATCTGTGGAGGAGAGAAGAAAGGGATACAACCCAAGCACATTGTTGCCAAACTGAAAAGCAAACCCAAGATTGTTATTTATCTTGATTCCTCCAGAGAACCTAGAGGTTGTTTCTTTCTTTCTCTTCAATGTGAAACTTAAAGAAAATATACATAGGATCCCCTCTGTGGACCTCATCCAGCCCATGGGATTTGAAACCTCTGATCTAAATAAATGCTTTTGCCTGAAGGAATGATAAAGCAAGTGCGTGAGTAATCAGTGATATTCATGGATCTCTGTTACCTGGGCCTGAAGGAAGAGGCAGCGGAAGCATCAAGAGTGAGCTAACACAGATTGCCCGGAAGGAACCAGAGGCCCTTTGCAAAATTGGCGTTGAACACGCCGGCCCTGAAGTGAAGGTCATGTTGACCCAAGTTCATCTTTTTTTATTTCTCTCAGTTCTTCATCACCTGCCCCCCACCCCCCAGCCCACCCACAAGTGTACAATGTTTTAGTTTCTCGCGGATTGCTCTTGGTAATTCAACAGAGAGAAATCAGAAGAAGCACATCAGTCTTTTGCTTACAAGCTGAGTCAGCACTAAAGAAATCTAAGAGGGGAAATTCACGTGGATTCTTCAAAAATAGCCCCTGGGGTTTTCCAGGAGGCTTTGAGATGCAGGAAAGGGTCTGGGAACAGGAAGGCGTGAGTCCTGGGATCAAATCATGACCCCGCCGACTAACTAGGTGCCTTGCATCTGCTTCCTCCGCAGCGATGTGAACTTTGGTGGGGCAGTTCTGATCATCTGTGATATTACTCTTCTTGTCTTTTCTTTCTCTGGTTGGAGGGCAGAGGCTGAACTTGAGTAGTAAATGAGATTTGTGTCCTTACCTAGGCCGGTCTCTCTGGCTTTTGTGTTTGAAAAACATAGAGTAGTAGTCTTTGACCCACATGTCAGAATCACTGAGGCACACTTTGAAAATTTACTGTTGGCTGGATCCCTTCCAAGCCAATTAAATCAGAACCTATAGCAATGGGATGGAGGTGAAGCACTAGTTTCTGATGGGGTAAAACTGCTGTTAGAATATTATGTGTGTGTGTATTTTATATATATTATATATATGTAAATATAAACATGTAAAATAAATATATATAATATAAAAATATATAAAAATCACACACATGCATACACTCCTCAGGTAATTCTTTTTTTTTTTTAAAGACTTGTATTTATTTGACAGAGAGAGAAAGCAGCATGACCAGGGGGGCGGGGCAGAGGGAGAGAGAGAAGCAGACTCCCTGCTTACCAGGGAGCCGGACACAGGGCTCGATCCCAGGACTCCAAGATCATGACCTGAGCCGAAGGCAGATGCTTCACCGGCTGAGTCACCCAGGGACCCCACCTCAAGTAATTCTGAATAACAGCCAACATTGAAAACCAGTGCCTCAGGGGAATTACTTCATTCATGCAATATAGGCTTAAGAAAAGAATCTCATTGTTCATATTTTTGACAACAGAATCATGCAAACATCGATCACGGGGAAGTTTTCATAGAATGCCTTGTGACTCAGTATTTGGGTAAATAGATAATTGTATCAGTTAAGAGCAGAAAATATGGGACTTCCCTACTTGCCCTGCTTTAGCCTAAGAGATTCCACCCCTCCCCCGGCCAGAGGAGGAGAGAAATCATAGGGCAGCTCAAGTTGAGACCCCAGTAGGAAATAGTGTAAGGCTGCACCATGAGTGTAAGCCAGGCTCCACCGTGGTCCCTGATGACCTACACTTCCTGACATTTATACTCTAGTGCGAATCAGAGATGCTCCTCACTCCAACAGGATAGGCGGCGGTGACCATGTGTGACTTCCAAGACTAGTCATAACGGGAATTACAGCTTCCGAGTTGGCTCTCTTAAACTGTCTCTGTGGGAAGCTGATCCCCAGGTCTTGAAGATGTTCAAGCAGTACTTTGCAGGGGCTTACATGGCTAGGATAGGGGCTCATTCACCCACAGCACCCCAACCACCGTGTCCTCTGTCTTACAGTCCTCTCTGCCTTCTGGTGGGTCTTGATGTGCCCTTTTGCTCACCTAGCGGTGTATGGGAGAAGCAGTATTGGGAGGACCAGGACTCCGACGTACAGCCATCACAGTGCAAGGCGTCATAGTGAAGGGTCAGAAAGAATGGTTGGGCGCCTGGGTGGCAAAGTCGGTTAAGGGTCTCCCTTCGGCTCAGGTCATGATCTTGGAGTCCCGGGATCGAGCCCCCACGTCCGGCTCCCTGCTCAGTCGGTTAAACCTGCTTCTCCCTCTGCCTCTGCCCCTCCCCCTGCTTGTGCTCGCTTTTGCTCCCTCTCTCTCAAATAAATAATTAAAGTCTTAAAAAAAAGAAAAGAAAGAAGAATGGTACAAATCAGCCTAATACCATCTATCATTTTTTACTACCCATTTGGTGTGATTTATGTTCTGGAGAGCTCTAAAGATGACACTCCAGAGATCTGGTCCAGATAAGTGATGCAGAAACCACTAAATGAAAGAATTTCCACTCCCCCCTCCCAAATACCCGTTAATTCTTTTTTTTCTTAATTTTTTTATTGTTATGTTAATCACCATACATTACATCATTAGTTTTGGATGTAGTGTTCCATGATTCATTGTTTGTGCATAACACCCAGTGCTCCACGCAGAACGTGCCCTCTTTAATACCCATCACCAGGCTAACCCATCCCCCCACCCCCCTCCCCTCTAGAACCCTCAGTTTGTTTTTCAGAGTCCATCGTCTCTCATGGTTCGTCTCCCCCTCTGACTTACTCCCCTTCATTCTTCCCCTCCTGCTATCTTCTTTTTTTTCTTAACATATATTGCATTACCAAATACCCATAATTCTAAGATCAACCTATGGAACCTGATCATTTAGTTCTACAAATTATTCCTTATTTTTTTTAAAGTGTTTTATATTTTCTGCATGTGAAAGGACTATTTCCTTATGCCCTGTTCAGAAAAAAAAGATTATATATATATATGTTAACAATACTGATAATATACTTGCACTTAACAGATTTTATGAAGAAGGCAGTTTTCCGAACCATCATATCAATTACTGACTATTCTTAAACTAGAAATTCTTACTTATTGAAATGCCATCTGTCTTAGCTCGGGCTGCCATAACAAAATACCATAGACTGAAGACTTAAACAACACAAATTCATTTCTCAACAGTTCTGGAGCCTAGAAGTCCAAGATCAAGGTGCTGGTGTGATTCAATTTCTGGTCAGAGGTCTCTTCTCGTCTTGAAGAACTCTGTTCATGCTGTGTCCTCATACAGCCTTCCCTTGGTGTGTGAGAATGTGGTTCAGTGGGGAGAGTTCTGGCGTCTTTTCTTCTTCTTATAAGGACACTAACCATATCAGATCAGGGCCCTATGAACTTATTTAACTGGAATTAGTTCCAAAAAGGCCTTATCTCTAAAGACAGTTGCATCGGGGGTTAGAGCTTCGACGTTTGAATTTGGGCAGGAGAAAACAATTCAGTCCATAGCACCTTCTCTTAAGAAATGACCTGGGTATGAGAAGCTTTTAAAGTACCAATATGCAGGCATTCTATGAAAACTTCCCCAGGATCGATGTTTGCATGATTCTGTTGTCAAAAATATGAACAATGAGATTCTTTTCTTAAGCCTATATTGCATGAATGAAGTAATTCCCATGTTACTTCCATCAAATTAATAATGTCATTTTTAAGCCAAATTGAACATGACATAAAAAAATGACACTGAGATACATAGAAAAGAATGCATGTGGAGTTATTTAAAATGTGTTTTCATGTGTAGCTATCGCATGTTAAGGAACTGGCTATTCAGTGTATTGTTCTAAAATGATGGTAAATAAACTTAAGAATTTTCAAGTTACGGGGCGCCTGGGTGGCTCAGTCGGTTAAGCGTCCAACTCTTCATTTTGGCTCAGGTCAGGATCTCAGGGTTGTGAGATCGAGCCCTGCATCAGGCTCCACGCTGGGCATAGAGCCTGCTTAGGATTTTCTCCCTCTCCCTCTCCCTCTGCCCCTCCCCTCCCTGCTTATGCTTTCTCTCCGTCTAAAGAAAAAAAAGAAGAATTTTCAAGTTATACTTTATTCAAAACACAGCACAAGACAGAAATTTGTGGAACCTATATTTCTGCTGGTCCTGGTGAAGTATACTAAAACTTTGATTTTTTTTTTTTTCTAAGCAAAGGAAATTTTAAGAAGCCAGCCTCAGAAAAGAGAAGACCATGCTTCCTTCAGTAAAAAGGAAGAGAAAGCAGTGAAGATCAGGTGATAGTAGGGACTGTCTTGCAGGCTTTATTCTTATAGGCATTTGAGATACTCTTTGCAATGACGGTCACCCTCTTTAGTTCATTAAGATTTTACCATTTAACAAGAAGGAAGCAAAGAGATATAATGTGTGGGAATCAGGTACAGAATTTAACCCATTAACAGTTTTTTAAATAAAATATACATGACGTAAAAAGCTGCCATTTGAACAATTTTTAAGTGCACAATTCATTGGTGTGAAGTACATTCCCATTGTTGTTCAACCACCATCACCATCCGTTTCTAGAATTTTCTCATCATCCCAACAAAAACAGCCCAAATGGTAGCATGAAACACCAACCCCCTCCACCCCCCGTTCTCCCCTCCCCCAGGCCCTGGTCACCCCTATTCGGTTCTCTGTCTGTGAAATTGATTATTCTAGGTATCTTCCATAAATGAAATAGTGAAGTATTTCTCTCTCCCATGACTGGCTTATTTTCCTTAGCATAATGTTTTCAAGGTTCACCCCTGTTGTAGCATACATCAGAATGTTCTTCTTTTTTAAGGCTGAATAATATTTCATTGTGTGTATAGGCACTACCTTTGGTTTATCCATTCGTCTGTCAAAGGACATTTGGGTTGTTTCCATCTTTTGATTATTTTGAATAATGATGCTATGAACATTAACGTATAGACATTTAATCAACACTTAAATTCTTGTTATTGCCTACATTAAATGGGGAACCATAGAGTTACATTTAGGAGTAGGCTTTCCTGGTGATATTGGGACGTATAGGTTTACAAGTCACTTCAGTGTTAGCAAATATTGCTGAGATTCAGAGTATTTAACAATTCCAAGATGTCAGACTTTTAGGTAGACATTAAATCAGAAGAAAGAAATGCCGTTCAGGTTTGAATATATATGATGCAACATGGTAGTATGTCTTTTAAGAATGAAACAGCTACGGAGGGGCTCCTGGGTGGCTCAGTTGGTGAAGCATCTAACTCTTGATTTTGGCTCAGGTCATGATCTCAGGGTCCTGGGATTGAGCCTTGTGTCCCCTCCCCATTTGCACTCTCTCTCTCTTTCTCTAAAATAAAATAAATAAATGTAAAAAAAAAAAAAAAGCTTGGGAAGCTTACCCTACGTAAAGAAGTTTACAGGTTTAACAATTAAAGAAAGTATACATATATTACATGTGTTACATATGTTATATATGTATATAGTTTAAAGTAGAAATAGATTTATATCTAAATTCATCTTTTTATCTATATATTTGTCTCTCTGCATAACCGTATATATTTATGGTTAAACCTACAAATTTTTTTGTACAGGGGAAACTTTCTATTTTTCTACTCCCTATTAACATCGTGTTTCCCATCCCACAACATTTCCCCGTTAATACTAGTTTGAAAGACACAGGAACTGAGGGTACATCAGTGAACAAAACAAACAACTCCCTGCTCTCCGGGAACATACATTCTAGTGGAGGGTAGAAAAATAAAGAAAGAAAAATGAAAGAAAGAAAAGTGAAATATATAGCAAGTTAAACATTGATAAATGCGAAAGAGAAAAAAAAGTAGGAAAGGGGATTAGAAGTGTCAAGTGGGGTTCATTTTAGAAGGATTGGTGAAGAAGGTAATTTTTGAGTGAAGGCCTTCAAGAGGGAACCATGCTGGTATCTGGGAAAGAACTTTCCAGGTAGAAGGAATAGTAAGTGCAAAGGCCCTGAAGCAGAAGCATACCTAGTTTGTTCCAGAGTCTCCAACAGGTCCATGGCTGGTGAAGAGTGAGCAAGCTGCAGAGTAGTGGGAGATGTGGTCAGAGTGGAAGGAGGCAGGTCATATGAGGCCTTCTTGCTTCTTTTCAGTTCCCTTAAACATAATGTTAATTCCTGCAATCATAAGTATTAATTCCCTGAAAGGCACATTTCTTTACCCAAATGTGTTTGCATTTTATTGGCTTCCTTTTCATTATAAACAAGTGTTCTGTGTTTTCTTAGATTCTGTCCTTATCTATGTGGCATCAGTTAACCACAGAGCCAAACAATCAAAGTTATCTACATATGAGCTGCCATCCGGCTTTCATAGGTGTGCAAATCTTGTTACAAATTCTCTAACCAGAAACCCCAACATTTGGGGCGCCTGGGTGGCTCAGTTGGTTGAGCGACTGCCTTCGGCTCAGGTCATGATCCTGGAGTCCCTGGATTGAGTCCCGCATCGGGCTCCCTGCTCGGCGGGGAGTCTGCTTCTCCCTCTGACCCTTCCCCCCCCATCTCATGTGCTTTCTCTCTCATTCTCTCTCTCTCTCTCAAATAAATAAATAAAATCTTAAAAAAAAAAAAAAGAAAAGAAACCCCAACATTTGTGTTTTTCTTCCTGCCCAATAGGGGGCATCCCACCTGACAATTTCTCAATGCCATAGTCATAAAAGCTGTGGCCTGGGCTTTTCCCTTACTCCTCCTTTCTGCTTTCTGGCCAAAACTGGTGCTTCCCCATGTGGCCCTACATTCCCCATGTCACATCTCCTCCTCTCAGGGAATATAGGTAATAAATTCTTTCAATGGCATTAGCCTCTCCATGTTGTCACTCAGTCACCTCCACAAATTAAAGTCCCATGGGTACAGCTGAGACAAGTTCATGACAAGATACTGCCCATTGATGATGGGTAGAGTCGACATGCTTTTCTCTGGAAGTGGTTTTACTTGTATTTATGAAAGTTCATAAAAAGTCAAAGTGCTTTGGTCAAAGATCTTATGTACCATTTTATTATTAGTTGGGAGCCAGGAACCTCCTATGAAACCCTCAAAGAGCTGGTTTAGGGCTTGTGGTTCAGATTCAATGCCTCAGAGACCTCTCTTAGCCTCTTAAGTTTTATATTTACAGAAATTAACATCTTACCACCCTCTGGCAATCCATATGGTACAGGAATTCAAAGCAAAGACAAGTAAAATTAGAAATGCATGCAAAGCAGAGAGGAAAGCTGAGCAAAATGATGGGTTGGGAATTTCCAGGATACAGAAAGCTCCTGAAGAAAGGACTACACATATCCAATTTTAACACTTTGGGACCTAGATAAAAGTAAATTTGACCCCATAAATGTCCCACAATTTGACAGTTCATATTAGTACTTCCTCTTCTCTAGGAGAATGTTAGTTCATATTAGTACTTCCTCTTCTCTAGGAGGATGAACACAACAGCTTCAGTATTATGCAGCGACTCGATAGCTAGTGAACCCAAGTCCCAATGATTACACTTCCGGAAGTATGAACTAAGGTAATATGCAGAGATATGGACAAACTTCATGTGCAGTAAATTGATTGCATTGTCAGTTATGACAACTAAAAAAAAAAACAACAAAAAACTGACAAATTATGGAAATCTCTACATTGAAATATTTGAAGAATAGAAGGATATGAAAAAATGCTCAAAATACAATGGTAACTGATAAAAGCAAGAGGTAAAGCATATATCTGTAATATGAACCCAATTTTAATTTAAAAAGCATGGCATTTATATATAGAGAGAGATGGAGGGAGGTATGCAGGAAGACCAGAAGAAAATAGCGCAAGGTATTAATAGTAGTGATTACCGGGTAGAAGGTTTATGAACAGAGTTCAGGGCAATTGCAACCACTAGAAAGTAGGATGGAAATCCTGGAAATTAAGAGTTCCATAGAGAGGATGCCCCAGATTCTGTGTACAAACTCTAATCTTAGGCTGAGCCCTGAGCCATTAACATGGAGAACAGACTCCAAGAAGTTCAGCTAAAACTAAAAGAATTGAACTGACATTTAAACTTGGGCCCACCACAGGGGAGAGAGTTCACAGTTTAAAGTTAGCCAGATGAATTGCTTGATTTAAAATTTAAAGAAAATCAAAACTCTTTACAGCAACACAACAGAATTCGCAATCTCTACAAACATATCGGTCATGATGTCTAGGACGCAATCCAAAATTACTGAACATATGATTAAACAAGAAAACGCAACCCATTCTCAAAAGAAAAGACAGCCAACAGAGACTGACAATGAGCTGATACACAACAGCAGACGTCCAGGTTCACAGACTATACTTTCAAAGCCAC
Organism: Eumetopias jubatus; assembly: GCF_037043125.1. Classification (NCBI taxonomy): domain Eukaryota; kingdom Metazoa; phylum Chordata; class Mammalia; order Carnivora; family Otariidae; genus Eumetopias; species Eumetopias jubatus. Next base: position 72,711,190 of record NW_028274816.1, on the reverse strand, counting down.
AATTCTAACTGTGCCCGAGGACATAAAAATATGCTCATCATGCACTGAAAAGTAGCTGAAATCTCCTCAGTTTACTCATCTGCAAACCGAGGGGATTTCAGCTAGAGCCAGATACCCCAGTGCAGCTGCAGGACTCTCTCCACAGTCCTGCTGGCTAGCTGATGGAGAGTCAGGTCTCTACATCTCGGGATGGGAATCCACTCTATTATATGTCACTTTCGCTTTGCTCTGAGAAGATTGTTGTTAATACTGACAATTCCTTCGGTGTCTCAGGCACTGTGAAAAACAACAGCAATCACTTCCTTCTGAAGGATGGAGACCACATATCACAGCATCCCCCTGTCTCAGGGCCATCTGGCTGCTGATAATGCAATACTAATAACCATGTTCAATTAAACTAGGCTTCCCTTGGGGAAGCAAAGATCCAAAAGAGGGTGTGTCTAAAGAATTGGTATGATCCAAATTCTGAATACAGAGAGCCACCATCTGGGAGAAGCTAAGGGAGAAGACAGTATACTGTATAGTGTGGTCATATACTCATGATGTGACTGTCCCTTTGATAGTGTAATGAGAAGTTCTTTGAACTGTGACTTAGGAAGGTAAAGGGTAACAGGCAAACTGGAGGGAGATTTCTTTGAATTCTGTCAAGTTGGGTATAAATGAGGCTGAGAACATCTAAGAGGAAGGCAGGAACCACTCTTCCTTGGATCAATAGTGACATTGGCATGGCAAGGTAGAAAACCATGGATGTTGTGTTGTCTGGATGGTATAAATAAGGATGTTGAGCCCAGGTCTGATGCAGTTAGTGATCTGGGGACAAGTGGTACAGCCCTCAGTGTGCCTTACTGTCCTTACCTCACAAATCAGAACAAGTCACTCTGATCTTTCCCACAGGAATTGCAGGCTCTGTAAACTACTGAATTTCAATTTTGACTCTGGAAGCTATTTGAGTTGTATTTTTTTAAAGATTTTATTTATTTATTTCAGAGAGAGAGAGAAAGTGAGTGGGAGGGAGAAGAAGAGAGAAGAAGAGAGAATCTGAAGCAGACTCCACACTGAGCACAGAGCCTGACACAGAACTCCATCCTGCCACCATGAGATCATGACCTGAGCTGAAACCAAGAGTTGGACGCTTAACCAACTGAGCCACCCAGGCGCCTCTTGAGTTGTATTTTTAATACAACACATATATAATCAATATTGACATCATATATAATATCTATATTTGTATCAATTATTAACACCTAATATTTAATTTAATATTAATTTTAAGTCAATTAAATTATTTAATAAATTTAATTGATTTAATATTTGATTTAGTGATTTAGTTAATATATTTTCATGTATAATATTTAACTGTTTGAGTTGTATTTTTTACTGAACACATTCTGAGGCTCTTCAAAGTTAAATTCTTCTCTAAGTATTAGGTAAAAAGAGAAGAGTGAAATTGTCTCCGTTTTTTCTCTCCTTCTCTGGTTTTCATCGGCCACCTCAAGCTCAACACCCATGATACTTTAGATTCAGTTTTTTTCTTTAGTGCCTTTACCTGTATGTAGCTGGAATTTGGGTTTTCTGTATCCTGAAGATGAAATCCTTGGTGCTGGTTGGAGTGGATGCTGGGCAGCACCTAAAACCAGGCTCCCTGAAAAGGAGGTCTCACCTGGGAAGACGGTGGGCAGGGAGAAAGCCTTGGAGACCCCAGGATGGGGAGGACGAGACTTGCATCTGGAGAATCTCCAGGAGGCTCTGGGAGAGGAAGGATTGGATAAGCTCAGACCATCGTTCATTTCTAAGGGAACCATGTAGATTGGATCATAGAATCATAAGCTTTAGGATACAGGTTAGTTTGGGTCACTCCTTCATTACGAGGTTGACCAAGATTTGAATTAATGAGAGAACATGTTAAACCAGCTTTGCTACCATAGAAAGAGTTGATTCAGTGAACCCAAAGGACGGAGCCATATGACACAGGCATAACAACTACCTTGGTCATCATACACCTTTATTCTAACTTGGAATTGACAATGGTTGCATAACATCTTGATCTTCCAGAAAGGTCTAGGAATAAAAAATTCAATCACCTCCCCAGAGTGAGAGCACTTCTCTATTTATGAAGCATTGTTGTTTCCCAGGGTTAAATTTTACTGACAAAAGATAGTCCTAGTTGAAAGATTCCATACAGAACTAAAGGGTGGGGATGCCTGGGTGGCTCAGTCAGTTAAGCATCTGCCTTCAGCTCAGATCATGTTCCCAGGGTCCTGGGATTGAGTCCCCCATCGGGCTCCCTCCTCAGTGAGGAGCCTGCTTCTCCCTCTGCCTGCTGCTCCCCCTGCTCGTGCACTCTCTCTCTGATAAATAAATAATAAAATCTTTTAAAAAAGGAAACTAAAGGGTGCAGTTAATATTGCAAGTCCAGTGTTTCTGTATGAAGTTGATCTCAGGACATGCTTTGCTGGAGCTCCCTCCCTCACCCCGTGGCCACAAAGCTGTTGATTATCCATGCTGGCTTCAATCCCTTCCCTTGCTCCTATTGCCAAAAGGCTCCAATTTTGTAGGGTGCAGAAAGTTAGAGATCATTGTTACCACTGCAATAAGATTTTCTGAGTACACGAACACAGAAAAAAATGGGAAACTGGGTTTTCAGATCACTCAGAATATTTAACATCATTATAGAATTTTCTAGGGAAGAATTTTTTATTCCCTTAAGCATTGATGTTTATCATGGAAACCCTAACATGTTCCCCCCCCACCCCCCATTGAATGGTTCCACTTCTCTGGGAAGGTGTCTTCCAGTAACTCCTCCACTAAGATAAACTTATGATGGGCATTTCAGAATTTTCTTGAATTTGTTTATGGATGTTTGATATGAAGGATTTTTTGGAAAATGGCACACACACACACACACACACACACACACACACACACACACACAAAACACCCACCTCAGTTAATTGAAAGTCATTGTGCCCACCTTCACTGCTACAAATGATGAGTGATTTTGAGCCAGTCACTTTACTTCTCCGGAGACTCAGTTTACATATTTGTAAAACAAGAGTGTTGAACCAAAGTAATTCTTGAGATCTCCCAGCTCTAGCATTCAATGCTTCCATGTTTTCCGTATTTGTTGATGTTTTAAATAACATTACCTCATTCCCAGAGGCCCCCTGATCTGCCATACCTCTCTCCAGATTCCTCCACAGATAAATAGTTCCAGGTGGAATTAGTTTAGATTTATTGTTATTATTTTAATAACTACCATATATCCAGTGCTTACATTGTGCAGAATATATATTATCTGACATAATCCACATGTAACCCAAGTACGAGGCTTACCTTGCTCCATATTTTGGGAAAGGGGGGGGGTCGTCTTAACACGGTTTCTTGTTCCTACTGGTAGCTGCTCCTCGGGGGGGAAATACTCCACTCCGTTGCTCCTAGCTCCCTCATGGACCACACTCACTGTGCTGCTACCCAGTATCTAAAGCTAAGACTATGGTTCTTGAGGAGATGCTGTTTCTGCTGTGCTGGCCTCAGGAGGTTGGGGAAAGCCGGGCTGACACTTGCTTTTTGCCTTGTCTTTAATTCCTCCAATCACACTGTGCAAATCCTTGTATTTTTAACAGATATTATTATAGACTTGGGGATAACTATTCCTACATGACAGAGGAAGCAGTAACTTAAAACTGGTTGTGAAATATGATTGTGCTCAGAGCCCCAAATCAAAAGACAATAAATAAGCAGAAAGATGGATGGATAGATGGATGGATGATGAAGGGCTTACCTTTGGGAAGCAGCCCAGTGCATAGTCTAGTGCTCTGTCTCCAGGGTCTTCCTTCCTTCCCTCTGAGAGAGACACATTCTTTTATTCTAATGTCAAATCTTGACTTGTTTTTCAGAAACCACACCTGCAGTCCACAAGGGTTGATCTCGGTGTAGATTTCATTGCCTTCCTTCTCCAGGGCAAACCCTAGGCTGTGCTAACCTCCAATGATGTTTTCCCCCAAAGTCCGAGTTACTAAGTTGAGAATAACATCACAGGTTATTTTATCAGAGCAGTTGAGTTATGAGTCTCCAAAATATATCAGACAAATTCAAGGTGAGTTTTGACCCTTCAAATACAATCCTATTCAAAGTCTCTCCTCTTGTGTGAGGTCTAGATATGCCTTCTTCCTTCCTCTTACGATTTTCTTAACTCTAAGACCAAAGATTTACACACATCTCCCAACACAAGTAAGCACTATTTTTTATAGAACATATGGTCTGAATGGAAAATATGAAACTTTTTTTTCCCTAAAGGCAGCACAATTAACACAGATTCCTTGGCCTGTGATGGAAGTGGTGTTTTACGGTATGACATGGCACAGAATCAGTCTTTCTTCCAGTCATACCCAGAAGAGATGGGTGTATAAAGTTGTGCTAATTTTTCACTTTTTCAAACCACAAAGCCACCTATATCAAGGAGTAGCCTGTAATCATACGTCTTCTTTACTTTGAATCAAGTCAAATGTGTAGGCCAAATGTCCTCCCCAATTTTCTCTATAAGCACAAAGGTGGCAGCATGAGGACCTATTATTTCCCTGTATCTGGGGCAGATTCCAAAGAACTGGAAGGAAGGATTGGTCCAGAGTGCTCTTTAAGTTATATACACAATAAGTATTTGGGGTAGCCATTACTATTCTAGTGTTAAGGAACTAAGGCTCAGACAGTCAAAACAACATAGCCAAATCATACATTTAATGAGTAAAACTGCTGAGGCTTTACCAAGGTCAATGACTTGTTGAAGTTCATTTGCTGCGACAAAATAAAGACATCTTATTTCTTAATTTCATGAATGGAAAGAACTTTTTCTTTCTCTTTCCCTTTCTCTGGTGTCTCATTTTCTGGAAGATGCTCACTCCTTTCCCTGATAATCTCATTTCCTGCTGCTTCCTCCTTTTTTGTCCTGTTCTTGGTTAATCCGTGTTTGTCTCTTCCAGAATAAATTTTTAAAAACCTCACATTCTGCCAAAAGAATACTAATACTTAACCATCATATAGAAGATGCTTTCGAGAAAAAGACATTCTATGTCCCCCAGATTAAATCTGCTTTTTCTGCCTTTATCGAGAAATCTCTTGGTTTACTTCAGAATTTCAAATGAGAGAGGTATTTGGACCAAAAACAGGGAATTTCTTGCTTATTGATTTATTCTTTGGCATTTTTTTTACATAGAATAAAATGCTTTGATTTTAAGAGTGTAGTTCAATGAATTTTGACAAATGTTCATACCCATCTAGCATCATCTAAATCAAGAGAACATTTCCACTATCCATGAAAGATCTCTCATGCCACTTCCCAGTCAATATCCCTCTCTGAGAGAAAAATATTGTTCTGATTTCTATAACCGGAGATTACTGTTCCTGTTCTTTTTTTTAAAGATTTTATTTATTTATTTGAGAGAGAGAGAGAATGAGAGACAGAGAGCACGAGAGGGAAGAGAGTCAGAGGGAGAAGCAGACTCCCCGCTGAGCAGGGAGCCCGATGCGGGACTCGATCCCAGGACTCCAGGATCATGACCTGAGACAAAGGCAGTCGCTTAACCAACTGAGCCACCCAGGCGCCCCGACTGTTTCTGTTCTTGAACTTCAAGTAAATGTGTATGGCTTCTATTTTTGTGATTTATCCATGGTTTTATTTTTTGCTTGCTGCAATAATATAAAAATATTCTCCTAATATTTTTTGGAAAGCTTTATACTTTTAGCTCTTACATTTAAGCATATGATTCATCTTGAATTAACTTTGTAAATATATTTAAAAAAGGAATGAAGATTCATTTTTTTCTCATAAAAATATCTAGTTGTTCTAGCCCTACTTATTGAAAAGGATTTTCCCGAATGAATTTTATCAGCATTTTAAAAATAAACCAATTAATGTCATAGTGTACATCTATTTCTCTGCTTTCTGTTCTGTACAAGTCACCCATTTGTATATCTTTATGCCAATAATTAGTTGCCTTATAGGCTGTAATTTTAGAGTATGTATTAAAATTGGGCAGTGCAAATCCTCAAACTTTATTCGTCCTTCAGAATGCTTTGGTCATTCTAGGCACTTTTCATTTCTAAATAAATTATAGAATTAGCTTGCCGATTTCTACAAAAGATATCTTCTGAGAGTTTACTTGATAATATTTGAATCTATAGTTCAAATTGTGAAGAAATGCAATCATTACAATATTGAATTTGAGTCCATAAACATAGTACACCTCTCAATTTATTGAAATCTTCTTTCTCTATGTATAGATGTCTTGCAAACCATTCATTAAATTTATTCTTATACACTTGGAGTTTTTGGCTCTTATAAAGTGGTATTGTTTATTTAATTTGATTTTCCTGTTATTTATTCTTTGTATATAGAAAGACTTTCACTTTTCCTTCTAGGTTTTTTTTTTTAATATTTCCCTGGATTTCTTTATATTCACAATCATGTCACATGTAAATAGTTTTACTTCTTTTCATATAACTTTTATTTGTTTTTGTTTATGTGCCTTCCTTTATTTTTTCTTGACCTATTGCACTTCCCATACAATGTTGGACAAAATGGTGAGAGCAGAGGTAGCTTCCTTGTTCTTGATCTTAGGAGAAAAGTGTCCAATACTACACATTAAGTACAATGTGCATTATAATTTATCAGTTTGAGAAAGTCCCCTTCTGTTTCTAGCTTTCAGAGAAGTTTTGTTTTTTAACATGGATGCTTTTACTGTATCTATTGTATTGAGATGATCACATAATTTATCTCTTTTATTCTATTAATATGGTGAAGTATGTTGATTGATTTTTTTTTAATATTTTATTTATTTGACAGAGAGAGACATAGCGAGAGAGGGAACACAAGCAGGGGGAATGGGGGAGGGAGAAGCAGGCTTCCCACCGAGCAGGGAGGCTGATGCAGGGCTCGATCCCAGGACCCCACCCCAGGATCATGACCTGAGCTGAAGGCAGACGCCTAACGACTGAGCCACCCAGGTGCCCCTGTTGATTGATTTTTGAATGTTGAGCCAACCTTGCATTCCAGAGATAAACACAGCTTCGTCATGATATATCATCCTATTTTATGCCTTTTAATAATATTTTTGCTATGTGATTTCTTTCTTAAAAAGTTGTTTTGTGGGGGCGCCTGGGTGGCTCAGATGGTTGAGCATCTGCCTTTGGCTCAGGTCGTGGTCCCGGGGTCCTGGGATCGAGCCCTGCGTCGGGCTCCTGGCTCGGCGGGGAGCCTGCTTCTCCCTCTCTCTCTGCCTCTCTCCCTGCTCATGCTTTCTCTTTCTCTCTCTCTGTATCTCTGTGTCTCAAATGAATAAATAAAATCTTAAAAAAAAAATTGAGTTTCTAAAAAAAAAGTTGCTTTGTGGATTACAATATATTTTCTTAAGTTATCTGAATCTATCTTAAAAATATTTGATTACTTCACAATTTTGGATGTTGTCATAACATATGTTTATGTTTATGACTATATTTTTAATTTCTACCTTCCTCTCTGTGGCCTTGTTATCATATACCTTACTTTTATATATTCTATACAACCCATGTTCTTCTGTATTATTTTCACTTTAAATAGCCAATTGTCTTTAAGAAGATTTAATAATTTATGTGTAGAAAAAATAATTTTAATAGACTTTTTAATTTACTCTTTCTGCTTTTTATTTCTTCTTGCATAACTGGATTTCTATTTGATGTCATTACCCTTAAGTCTATAGAAATTCTTTTAGCTTTTCTTATAGGACAGTTTTGCTGGAGATTAATTACTTCAGTTTTTGTATATTTGAAATATCTTTATGCTCCCATTTATTTTTGGAAAGTACTTTTGGCAGTTATGACAGTTGATTTAATTTCTTCAGCACTTTAAAGATGTTATTCTATTGTATTCTGGCTTCTCTGGTCTCTGGTAAAATTCTTATCATTGTTTCCCTGTACAGGGGGCTTCTTTTCTTAATCTGGTTACCGTTAAGTTAATCTTTTTATCTTTGTTTATCCACAGTGTGACTGTAATGTGCATAGGTGTGAACTTAATCTTGCCTTGGAGTTCTCTAAGCTTTGTGGATCTGGTTTCTGTAGTCTTATTGTCCAATTTATATATTGCTAGATTCTACTTGCTGCTTTTTAGTTAATAATTTCTCTCTCTATGTTCATGAAAAATATTATCCTATAATTTTCTTTTTCTGTATTGTTTTTTCTCTTGTATTGGTTCAGGATTATCCTGGCACAAACAACAAATAGAGAGTGTTCTGTTCTCCTTTTAGTGTCTGAAAGTGTTTATATAAAAAAAGAATTATTCATTCCTTAAGAAAATTTACAGTGATGCCATCTGGACCTATTGTTCTTTGTGGGAAAGATTTTAATTTGGTTAAATTTATTTAAAAGATGCAAGAATGTTCAGATTTTCTACTTATTCTTGTGTCCATTTCAAAAAGTCTGTGTTTGTCAAGGGATTTGTTCATTTCCTCCAAGTTATCAATATTTTGGGCATAATGTTGTTCATAATGATATCTTACAATGTTCAACACCTTAGCATCTTTGAAATTCTTCATTTTTCATTCTTGATATTGGTAAGTTGTGCTTTTCTTTTCTTAATTGTCAATCAGTCTTTCTAGGGTCTTACAAATTGTATTAATCTTTTTAAAGAACACATTTTTAGCTTTATTGGTTATCTCTTTTTTATTTATCTTGGCTCTTCATTTTAAAAATGTCTATCTATTTTCTTTATTTTGTTCTTATTCTTTTAGTTAATTGAATTAGTAACTTTGATCATTCATTCTTTTTTTTCCCCCTCTTCTTATATATGCTTTTAAACTTGTAAGTTTACTGCTGGGTATTGTTTCTCTGCATTATACAAATTTTGACACTTTGTGCTCTCTTCATCATTAGTTCAAAATATTTTCTTTTTTAAAAGATTTTGTTTATTTATTTTAGAGAGAGAGCACACACTAGCAGGGCGAGGGAGAAGAACAAGTAGACTCTATGCTCAGCGTGGAGTCCCATGCAGGGCTTGATCCCAGGACCCTGAGATCATGACCTGAGCCGAAATCAAGAATTGGATGCTTAACCCATTGTTAATCTTTTCTGTTATATCATTTTGCGGATTCATATATTTTGAAAATACATTAGCCAGGGGTGTCTGGGTGGCCCAGTTGGCTAAGCATCTGACTCTTGATTTCAGCTCAGGTCATGATCTCAGGGTTGTGAGATTGAGCTCTGGGTCCTCAGGCTCCGTGCTCAGTGGGGAGTCTGCTTGAGATACTTTCCCTCTGCCCCTCCCCCCACTCATGTGCATGTATGCTCTTTCTCTCTCAAATAAATAAATAAAATCTTTAAAAAAGGAAAGTACATTAGCCAGAGCATATAAATTTATGTTTGCTATGTCCTCCTGAATTATCCCTTTTATCACTGTAAAATAGCCCCCATTATATCTTGCATTGCCCTTTCTTTTTGTTGTTAATGAAACTACAATAGTGTTCTTGCAATTAGTGTTACTGGAATTACATTCTGCCTATAGATCAAGTTGGGAAGAATTGATACCTTAAAAATATTGACTGTTCCAATCAATGAACACAGATTATCTCTCCATTTATTTAGACCTTTGATGTCTTTTATTAGTTTTTTTGTAGTTTTTGCATACAGGTCCAATACACATTTTGTTAGATTTATCCCTAAGTATTGCATAGGGGGAGGGGCCTGCTTTTGTCAATTGTACTTTATTTTTACCTTCAAATTACAATTATTTATTGCTAGAATATAGGAAACAATTGACTTTTATACAGCTGACACTTATTATTCTCAGATTCCATATTTGCAAATTTGTCTACTCACTAAAATTTGTTGGTAATCCCCAAATTGATACTCTCAGTGCTTGACAGCCATTCATGGACACATAGAGAGCAGCAAAAACAAACAAACAAACAAACAAACAAAAAAACTGAGTCACCTAATACACACATTCCCAGTTGAGGTGAAACAAAGTGACTCCCAGCATTCCTATTTAAGCTCCCATATTATAAACAAGTGTGCTTTTTGCAATTTATTTACTGTTACTTTTTCTTTTGCATTTTTGTGCTTTTTGTTAGTGATTTCACTGTTGAAAATGACAACTAAGTGTAGAACTGAAGTGCTGTCCAGTGTTCATAGCGTACTAGATAGGATTGATTCAGGCATGAGTTATATTGCTGTTGGCTGTAAGTTCAGTGTCAAACAACAATATGGTAACATCTACTAAATGGAAGACGACACTCACCTATTCTGTATTTGAGGTTGTTGAGGAAAGTGCTAAAGTAACATTTACAGTGTGTGATGAAACTATGGAAAAGATGGAAAGGCAGCTAAATTTCTGGATTCATGAGATGATGTCTAATTAAAAAAATTGTAGTGAACAGCATTTTTATGAGGCTAAAAGCCAAGGAAATTTATGATCACATTGCCCAAGGTAAGAAAATGTCAAATCCTCATCAGCAAGTGTTTACTATAAAGAAATGCTGCATATAATTAAATATTGCTAACTCTCCCTATATATAGTTAGGTGTCTTTACACAGAAACACACATAAAACAAGGTGATGTACTGATCAGTTGACAAAATGCGATCAGAAACTTGTGGGAACTTAACTGCCTTTTCTCCTAGAAGAAATGGCTCAGTATTTACCCATTCGGGGTTCATTATGACTTTATACAATATAACTACCACGAATAATAAGAACCAACTGTATATGAACCTTATATTCTATCACTGAGCTATAATCACTTATTCATTCCATGACATTTATTTGTAGATTTTTGGGAATTTTCACACAGATGATCATGTTAATTGTGAATAAAAGCAGTTTCCTTCCTTTCTGATTTGTATAGCTTTCGTTTCTTTTTCTTGTCTTATTGCACTAAGAATTCCAGTACAATCTTGAATAGAAATAGTGAAAGAGGGCATTCTTGCCTTATTCCCAATTTTACTGGGAAAATATCTATGAAGTATGATGTCAGCTTAGTGGGTTTTATAGATTTTTTTCTTTTATAAAATTGAGGACATTTTCCTCTATTCTTAGTTTGTAGAGGGTTGTTATCATAAATAAGTATTAGATTTTATCAAATACTTTTAAAAAATATTTTATTTATTTATTTGACAGAGAGAGAGAATACAAGCAGGGGGAGCAGCAGCGGGAGGGAGAGAAGCAGGCTCCCTGCTAAACAGGGAGCCTGATGTGGGGCTCAATCCCAGGACCCCGAGATCATGACCTGAGCCAAAGGCAGACACTTATCCAACTGAGCTACCCGGTGCCCCTCAAGTACTTTTTCCTATGTCAATTAATGTAATCAGATTTTTCTTTCATAACCTGTCAATATGGCAGATTATATTAATATGAATATTGAACCAGCCTTGCACATTTGGAATAAATCCCACTTAGTGATGGTATATAATTTTACGCATTTTATTTTATACATAGTGGGTATTTTATACATAGCTAGATTTGATTTGTTAATATTTTCTTGAGGATTTTTGCATCTATAGTCATAAGAGAGATTGATCTATAGTTTTCCTTTTTCTTTTTTTCTTTTGTAATATCTTTTTCTAGTTTTGGTATTAGCCTACTTCTGGCCTCAAAGAATGAGTTAGAAAACACTCTCTCTGCTTCTGTTTTTTGGAAGAGCTAATAGAGAATTGATATTTCTCTTCCTTAAATTTTGGTTGAATTGAAACATCAATCTTGTGCTTTCTTACTTGAAAAATTATCAATTATTTCCTCAAGTTCTTTTTTTTTTAAAGATTTTATTTATTTATTTGACAGAGAGAGACAGCAAGACAGGGAACACAAGCAGGGGGAGTGGGAGAGGGAGAAGCAGGCTTCCCGCAGAGCAGGGAGCCCGATGCGGGGCTCGATCCCAGGACCCTGGGACCATGACCTGAGCCGAAGGCAGACGCTTAATGACTGAGCCACCCAGGCGCCCTCAAGCTCTTTAACAGATATGTCTTTTCTGGCTATTTATTCTGAGTTTGACTAGTTGTGTATTTTGAGAAATTGGTATGTTTTCAGATTTGTGACCAAGAGTTCTTCTTAGTATTACTTAATTATCCTTTTAATGTCCATGATATCAGTAATGATGGCCTTATTTTTGAATTTTTAATATTGATTATGCATATCTTTTCTTTTTTTTTCCTTGGTTAGTCTGGCAAGAGGTTTATCAATTTTATTGATCTTTTCAAAGAGCCAGCTTTGGGGCTTGTTTGTTGTCTATATTGTTTCCTGTTTTCAATTTCATTGATTTCTGTCCTAATTTTTATTATTTATTTCTTCTGTTAGCTTAAGGCTTAAATTGCTCTACTTTCTATAGTGTCCTAAAGTGGTAATTTAGATTATGAATTTTAGATCTTAAGTTTTTCTAATATATGCATTTAATGCTATACCTTTTTCTCTAAGCTTTTGCTGTTTTTCACTAATTTTGATAGGTGTATTTTCATTTTTATTTACTTCAAAATACAGTTTTAAAATTTCTCTTGAGACTTGTTCTTTGACTCATGGGTTATTTAGAAGTGTGTTGTTTAATTTCTACATATTTGGGGAATTCCTAGCTATCATTCTGTTATTGATATCTGGTTTAATTGCAGTGTAGTATTAGAACATAATTTGCACTATTTCTTTTTAAAAAATTTCCTTAAGATGTGTTTTATGTCTCAGAATGTTGTCTACATTGGGAAATGTCCCATATAAACTTGAGAAGAATGTGTTGTAGGATGGAGTATTCTATAAATGTCAATTAAATCAAGATAGCATTGTTCAGTTCAACTATATCCTTACTATTTTTCGGCCTGCTTTATCTGCCAGTTGCTGACAGAAGTTGTTAAAGCTTTCAGCTCTAATAGTTGTTTGTCTATTTTTTCTTTTAGTTTTATCAGTTTTTGTCTAATTTATTTTGATGCTCATACACATTAAGGATTATGTCTTCTGGAAAAATGAAACACTTTATTATTGTGAAACACTATTTATCCCTGATAACATTCCTTTTTCTGAAGTCTGCGTTGTCTAAAATAAATATAGCAACTCCAACTTTAGATTAGTGTTAAAATGCTTTCTCTTTCTCCATTTCTTTACCTTTAACTTATCTATGTATTTATATTTAAAGTGAGTTTCTTATAGGCAATACATAGTTTGGTTTTATTTATTTTTATCCATTCTGACAAATACTGTGTATTTAGGCCATGCATGTTTAAAGTGATTTTAGTTCCTATTTGAAGTAACTATTGATATAGTTGGACTCATATCTACCAAGTTTGTAACTGTTTTCTCTTTGTTGATTTTGCCCTTTATTTCCTTTTTCCATATGTCTTTCTGCTCTGTTTTTCTTATAATTTTTTATTCTTATGTTAATCAACATACATTACATCATTAGTTTTTGATGTAGTGTTCGATGATTCATTGTTTGTGCATAACACCCAGTGCTCCACGCAGAACGTGCCCTCTTTAATACCCATCACCAGGCTAACCCATCCCCCCACCCCCCTCCCCTCTAGAACCCTCAGTTTGTTTTTCAGAGTCCATCGTCTCTCATGGTTCGTCTCCCCCTCCGACTTACTCCCCTTCATTCTTCCCCTCCTGCTATCTCATTCTTCTTTTTTTTTCTTAACATATATTGCATTATTTGTTTCAGAAGTACAGATCTGTGATTCATCAGTCTTGCACAATTCACAGCACTCACCATAGCACATACCCTCCCCAATGTCTATCACCCAGCCACCCAATCCCTCCCACCCCCCACCACTCCAGCAACACTCAGTTTGTTTCCTGAGATTAAGAATTCCTCATATCAGTGAAGTCATATGATACATGTCTTTCTCTGATTCACTTATTTCACTCAGCATAACACCCTCCAGTTTAATCCACATCGTTGCAGATGGCAAGATCTCATTCCTTTTGATGGTTGCATAATATTCCTTTGTGTATATATACCACTTCTTCTTTATCCCTTCATCTGTTGATGGACATCTTGGCTCTTTCCATAGTTTGGCTATTGTGGACATTGCTGCTATAAACATTGGGGTGCACGTAGCCCTTCAGATCCCTACATTTGTATCTTTGTGGTAAATACCCAGTAGTGCAATTGCTGGATCGTAGGGTAGCTCTATTTTCAACTGTTTGAGGAACCTCCATACTGTTTTCCAGAGTGGTTGCACCAGCTTGCATTCCCACCAACAGTGTAGGAGGGTTCCCCTTTCTCCGCATCCCTGCCAACATCTCTCGTTTCCTGACTTGTTCATTTTAGCCATTCTGACGGGTGTGAGGTGGTATCTCATTGAGGTTTTGATTTGGATTTCCCTGATGCCGAGCGATATTGAGCATGGTCTGTTGGCCATTTGGATGTCTTCTTGGAAAACGTCTGTTCATGTCTTCTGCCCATTTCTTGATTGGATTATTTGTTCTTTGGGTGTTGAGTTTGATAAGTTCTTTATAGATTTTGGATAGGAGACTTTATCTGATATGTCATTTGCAAATATTTTCTCCCATTCTCTCGGTTGCCTTTTGGTTTTGCGGACTGTTTCTTTTGCTGTGCAAAAGCTTTTCATCTTGATGAAATCCCAATAGTTCATTTTTGCCCTGGCTTCCCTTGCCTTTGGCAATGTTTCTAGGAAGAAGTTGTTGTGCCTGAGGTCGAAGAGGTTGCTGCCTGTGTTCTCCTTTAGGATTTGGATGGACTCCTGTCTCACGTTTAGGTCTTTCAACCATTTGGAGTCTATTTTTGTGTGTGGTGTAAGGAAATGGTCCAGTTTCATTCTTCTGCATGTGGCTGTCCAATTTTCCCAACACCATTTGTTGAAGAGACTGTCTTTTTGCCATTGGACATTCTTTCCTGCTTTATCAAAGATGAGTTGACCATAGAGTTGAGGGTCCATTTCTGGGCTCTCGATTCTGTTCCATTGATCTATGTGTCTGTTTTTGTGCCAGTACCGTACTGTCTTGATGATGACAGCTTTGTAATAGAGCTGGAAGTCTGGAATTGTGATGCCGCCAGCTTTGCTTTTCTTTTTCAATACTCCTCTGGCTATTCGGGGTCTCTTCTGGTTCCATACAAATTTTAGGATTATTTGTTCCATTTCTTTGAAAAAACGTGGATGGTATTTTGATGGGGATTGCATTGAATGTGTAGATTGCTCTAGGTAGCACTGACATGTTCACAATGTTTGTTCTTCCAATCCATGAGCATGGAACGTTTTTCCATTTCTTTGTGTCTTCTTCAATTTCTTTCATGAGTATTTTATAGTTTTTGGAGTACAGATCCTTTGCATCTTTGGTTAGATTTATTCCTAGGTATCTTATGGTTTTGGGTGCAATTGTAAATGGGATTGACTCCTTGATTTTTCTCTCTTCTGTCTTGTTGTTGGTGTATAGGAATGCCACCGATTTCTGTGCATTGATTTTTTATCCTGCTACTTGACTGAATTCCTGTATGAGTTCTAGCAGTTTGGGGGTGGAGTCTTTTGGGTTTTCCACATACAGTATCCTATCATCTGCAAAGAGTGAGAGTTTGACTTCCTCTTTGCCGATTTGGATGCCTTCGATTTCTTTTTGTTGTCTGATTGTTGTGGCTAGGGCTTCTCATACTATGTTGAATAGCAGTGGTGAGAGTGGACATCCCTGTCGCGTTCCTGACCTCAGGGGAAAAGCTCTGAGCTTTTCCCCATTGAGAATGATATTCACTGTAGGGTTCTCATAGATGACTTTTATGATATTGAGGTATGTACCCTCTATCCCTATACTCTGAAGAGTTTTGATCAAGAAAGGATGCTGTACTTTGTCAAATGCTTTTTCTGCATCTTTTGAGGGGATCATATGATTCTTGTTCTTTCTTTTGTTAATGTATTGTATCACGTTGATTGATTTGCAGATGTTGAACCATTCTTGCAGCCCGGGGATAAATCCCACTTGGTCGTGGTGAATAATCCTTTTAATGTACTGTTGGATCCTATCGGCTAGTATTTTGGTGAGAATTTTTGCATCCATGTTCATCAAGGATATTGGTCTGTAATTCTCCTTTTTGATGGGGTCTTTGGTTTTGGGATCAAGGTAATGGTGGCCTCATAAAATGAGTTTGGAAGTTTTCCTTCCATTTCTATTTTTTGGAACAGTTTCAGGAGAATAGGTATTAATTCTTCTTGAAATGTCTGATAGAATTCCCCTGGGAAGCCATCTGGCCCTGGGCTTTTGTTTGTTGGGAGATTTTGGATGACTGCTTCAATTTCCTTAGCGGTTATAGGTCTGTTCAGGTTTTCTATTTCTTCCTGGTTCAGTTTTGGTAGTTGATACATCTCTAGGAATGTACCCATTTCTTCCAGGTTACCTAATTTGCTGGCATAGAGTTGCTCATATGTTCTTATAATTGTTTGTATTTCTTTGGTGTTGGTTGTGATCTCTCCTCTTTCATTCATGATTTTGTGGATTTGGGTCATTTCTCTTTTTTTTTTTTTTGATAAGTCTGGCCAGGGGTTTATCAATCTTGTTAATTCTTTCAAAGGACCAGCTCCTTGTTTCGTTGATCTGTTCTACTGTTCTTTTGGTTTCTAGTTCATTGATTTCTGCTCTGATCTTTATTATTTCTCTTCTCCTGCTGGGTTTAGGCTTTATTTGCTGTTCTTTCTCCAGCTCCTTTAGGTGTAGGGTTAGGTTGTGTATTTGAGACCTTTCTTGTTTCTCGAGAAAGGCTTGTATTGCTATATACTTTCCCCTCAGGACTGCCTTTGCTGTATCCCAAAGATTTTGAACAGTGTGTTTTCATTTTCATTGGTTTCCATGAATTTTTTTTAATTCTTCTTTAATTTCCTGGTTGACCCATTCATTCTTTAGTAAGATGCTCTTTACCCTCCATGTATTGAGTTCTTTCCGACTTTCGTCTTGTGATTGAGTTCTAGTTTCAAAGCATTGTGGTCTGAAAATATGCAGGGAATGATCCCAATCTTTTGGTACCTGTTGAGACCTGATTTGTGACCTAGGATGTGATCAATTCTGGAGAATGTTCCATAGGCACTAGAGAAGAATGTGTATTCCGTTGCTTTGGGATGGAATGTTCTGAATATGTCTGTGAAGTCCATTTGGTCCAGTGTTTCATTTAAAGTCTTTATTTCCTTGATGATCTTTTGCTTAGATGATCTGTCCATTTTAGTCAGGGGGGTGTTAAAGTCCCCCATATTATTGTATTGTTGTCAATGTGTTTCTTCACTTTTGTTATTAATTGCCTTATATAATTGGCAGCTCCCACGTTAGGGGCATAGACATTTACAATTTTTAGATCTTCTTGTTGGATAGATCCTTTAAGTAGGATATAGTATCCTTCTTCATCTCTTATTACAGTCTTTGTTTTAAAATCTAAATTGTCTGATAACGGGATTGCCACCCCAGCTTTCTTTTGGTGTCCATTAGCATGGTAAATGGTTTTCCACCCCCTCACTTTCAATCTGGGGGTGTCTTTGGGTCTAAAATGAGTCTCTTGCAGACAGCATATGGATGGGTCTTGTTTTTTAATCCAATCTGATAGCCTGTGTCTTTTGATTGGGGCATTGAGCCCATTTACATTCAGGGTAACTATTGAAAGGTATGAATTTAGTGCCGTTGTATTGCCTGTAAGGTGATGGTTACTGTATATTGTCTGTGTTCCTTTCTGATCTATGCTGCTTATAGGCTCTCTTTTTGCTTAGAGGACCTCTTTCAATATTTCTTGGAGGGCTGGTTTTATGTTTGCAAATTCCTTTAGTTTTTGTTTGTCCTGGAAGCTTTTTATCTCTCCTTCTATTTTCAATGAGAGCCTAGCTGGATATAGTATTCTTGGCTGCATATTTTTCTCGTTTAGTGCTCTGAAGATATCATGCCAGTCCTTTCTGGCCTGTCAGGTCTCTGTGGATAGGTCTGTTGCCAATCTAATATTTCTACCATTGTAGGTTACAGATCTCTTCTCCCAAGCTGCTTTCAGGATTTTCTCTTTGTCTCTGAGACTCGTAAGTTTTACTATTAGATGTCGGGGTGTTGACCTATTATTATTGATTTTGGGAGGGGTTCTCTGTGCCTCCTGGATTTTGATGCCTGTTTCCTTCCCCATATTAGGGAAGTTCTCTGCTATAATTTGCTCCAATATTCCTTCTGGCCCTCTCTCTCTTTCTTCTTCTGGGATCCCAATTATTCTAATGTTGTTTCGTCTTATCGTATCGCTTATCTCTCGAATTCTGCCCTCATGATCCTGTAGTTGTTTCTCTCTCTTTTTCTCAGCCTCTTTATTTTCCATCATTTGGTCTTCTATATCGCTGATTCTCTCTTCTGCCTCATTTATCCTAGCAGTTAGTGCCCCCATTTTTGATTGTACCTCATGAATAGCCTTTTTGATTTTGACTTGGTTAGATTTTAGTTCTTTTATTTCTCCAGAAAGGGTTTCTCTAATAACTTCCACACTTTTTTTCAAGCCCAGCTAGTATGTTTAAAGTCATGATTCTGAACTCTAGGTCCGACATCGTACTAATGTCATTATTGAGTAGGTCCCTGGGAGACGGTACTACCTCTTGTTCTTTTTTTGAGGTGATTTTTTTCATCTTGTCATTTTGTCCAGAGGAGAACAGATGAATGAGAGAATAGAATACTAACAGGTTAACAAAGTCTCCAGCAAATATACTCTATACAAATAAGAAAAGACCTGAAACCAGGGGACAAGAAAGGGAAAGAAAGAAGAGAAAAAAAAAAGGAAAAAGAAAAAGATAAAAACAAACAAAAACAGAACAAAACAAAAAAAAACAGAATATGATCAAATATGATCAGGCTAGTGCATAGATCAGTGCCGCACACTAGCTTTTGGGCATATTTTGGTCTGTTAGAAGAGAGTGCCTGTTAAAATTTTAAAGGAAGAAAGACTTATATATGTACAAAATAAGGGTTGATACAATGAAGGGATGGCAGATGAATGTAAAGATGAAAATTATAAAAGATTTTATGAAAGGACTTGATAAGAAGTTGTTTTTAAAAAGAAAGAAGAAGATTTAAAAAGAAAAAGAAAAAAGATAAAAAAGGGAGAGAATGTGATCAGGGAGGAGACTAGAACAAAGCCATACACTAGTGATTTAGGGTATATTTTTATCTGTTAGAAGAAACTGTATCTCAAAATTTCAAAGAGAGAACAACTTATATATATATGCCAAAAATAAGGGTAACTACTATGAAGGGATAAAAATATGACTCTAAAAATAAAAAAATATTTTTTTAAAAAAGGGATTGATAAGATGTTTGAAAAAGGGAAAAAGAAAAATTAAAAAAACAGTTAAAAAATTAACTTTGAAAAACTAATGAATTATGGTAAAAAAGCCATGAATTCTATGTGCAGTATTCCCCTAGCGCTGGAGTTCTCCCATTCTCCTTGATCGGTAAACTTGGTCTTGGCTTGCTGGCTGTTCGTGCTGATCTTCTGGGGGCGGGACCTGTTGCCATGGTTCCCAAATATCTTTGCCGGAGGCGGAATTGCCCCGCCCTTGTCTGTCCGGGCTAAGCAAGCTGCTCGGGTTTGCTCTCAGGAGCTTTTGTTCCCTGCAAGCTCTCAGTACAGCTTTGGAGGACCAGGGCGAAAATGGTGGCCTCTCAATCTCCACCCGGAGGAGCTGAGAACTCGGGGCCCCGCTCCTCGGTGCGCCCCCAGAGAAAAGCAGTCACTCCCGTCTCCCCAGTCTCCGGCCGCACTCCGTGCTCACCCGGCCTGTGACCGAGCGTTTGTATCTCTGGCACCCGACCCCGGGTGGAGTCTCCAAACCCAGCAGATCCCTGCGGTGCGCTCCCGCGCCGCTCCTCCCTGGGGAGGAAGGGGAGTGCCCCCGGCTCTGCCGCTTGTTGGGTCCCTGCTGGAGGAGCAGTGGCCCGACTGGGCCGCGGATCACAGTTTATGGCCACCCCGAGCTGAGAGCCCGCGCCTCGGCTCCGTCTCTGCAGCCGGCTTCCCCGCTCCGATCCCTGGGAGCTCTGCCGCACCCAGGCACCCCTGGTCTTTCTGTGACCCCGAGGGTCCTGAGGCCACACTGTCCCACGAGGGTTTCACCCCCCGCTTAGCCACTGGAGCGATGTCCCTCCGCGGATCCAGCTTCTTTTTTTTTTAAAGATTTTATTTATTCGTGACAGAGAGAGAGAGAGAGAGAGAGAGAAGCAGAGGGAGAAGCAGGCTCCCAAGGAGCAGGGAGCCCGATGTGGGACTCGATCCCGGAACCCTGGGATCATGACCTGAGCCGGAGGCAGACGCTTAACCATCTGAGCCAGCCAGGCGCCCCGGATCCAGCTTCTTAAAAGTTCTGATTTTGTGCTCCGCGGCTCTAGCACTTGCCAGAAGCGGCCAACGGAGGCCACCTCCCCCGCCGTCTATCCTCCTGAATATCGCCTCGGATTCACTTCTCCACACGTCCTACCTTCCAGAAAGTGGTCGCTTCTCTGTTCAGAGAGTTGTTGCTATTCTCCTCTTCGATCTCCTTTTGAGTTCGTAGGTGTTCAGAATGGTTTGATCCCCATTCAGCTGAATTCCTGAGACCAGACGAAATCCAGGTCTCCTACTCCTCTGCCATCTTGCTCCGCCCCCTGCTCTCTTTGGTTTTAATTGAACATTTTATATGATTCCATTTTATCTCCTCTCTTAGTATATAAGTTATACTTTTTTAAAGAGCCTTTTTGTAGCTGACCTAGAGTTTACAATATAGTTTTTTAATTGAAATATAATTGATACATAATATCCTATTACTTTTATGTGTACATCATAGTAATTTGATATTTTTATTCATTATGAAATGGTCCCCCAATAATTCTGTCACCATGCAATGTTATTATAGTATTATTGACTGTACATTATATCTCAATGATTTATTTGTTTTATAACCAGAAGTTTGAACATTTTAATCAATATACAATTTTAACTAATGTACGCCCACCTTTAAATAATACTATTCTCCTTTGCATGTAGTTCCCGTAAAACATAATAGAGTATCCCCAATTCCTTCATCTCACCTCTTGTGACATTGCTATCATTCATCTTACTTATCCCCATGCTATAGTGACCTCGTATATTGTAACTTTTGTTGCTTCAAACAGTTACACTTAAGTCAACTAGAAATAAGAAAAATGCAAGATTTGGGGGCACCTGGGTAGCTCAGTCTGTTAAGCATCTGACTCTTGTTTCAGCTCAAGTCATGATCTCAGGGTCATGAGATTGCATCCTGCTTTGAGCTCCATGCTCAGCTCAGAGTCTGCTTAAGATTCTCTCCCTCTTGGGGCTCCTGGGTGGCTCAGTCATTAAGCGGCTGCCTTCGGGTGAAGTCATGATCCCAGGGTCCTGGGATCGAGCCCCGCATCGGGCTCCCTGCTCGGCGGGAAGCCTGCTTCTCCCTCTCCCACTCCCCCTGCTTGTGTTCCCTCTCTCACTGTGTCTCTCTCCGTCAAATAAATAAATAAAGTCTTTGAGAAAAAAAAAGATTCTCTCCCTCTCCCTCTGTCCCTCCCTGCTGACACTCTCTCCCCTCTCTCTCTCAAAAAAAAAAAATAATTAATTAATTAACATAAATAAATAAATAAAGGGGTGCCTTGGTGGCTTAGTCAGTTAAGCATCCAACTCTTGGGTTTCAGCTCAGGTAATGATCTCAGGGTTGTGAGATTGAGCCCCACGTCAGGCTCTGTGCTGAACATGGAGCCTGTTTAAGATTCTCTCTCTCTCTCTCTCTCTCCATCTTCCTCTGTCCTTCCCACCTGCTTGCACATGCTCTCTTTCTAAAAAATAAAATAAAATTGAAATTAAAAAAAAGAAGAAAAAAGCAAGCTTTCATTGTATCTTCAATGATTCCTTCTCTAGTGTTGGTCTTTCCTTTATGGAGACTCATATTTCTTTTCTTTTCTTTTTTTTTTAAGATTTTATTTATTTGACAGAGAGACACAGCGAGAGAGGGAACACAAGCGGGGGGAGTGGGAGAGGGAGAAGCCGGCTTCCCGCTGAGCAGGGAGCCCGATGCGGGGCTCGATCCCAGGACCCTGGGATCATGACCTGAGCAGAAGGCAGATGCTTAACTACTGAGCCACCCAGGCGCCCCGAGACCCATATTTCTGATCTAGATCATTTTCCTTCTGCCTTAAACAAAAACAATAAACAAACAAAAAAACTTCTTTTAACATTTTTTGCAGAGAAGGTATTACTTTTTCATTAATTCCATTGTTTTTTTTTCCCCTGACAAAATCTTTATTTCTCCTTCACTTTTAAAGGATAATTTTGCTGTATATATAATTCTAAGTTTGTGGATTTTTTTCTCTCAATACTTTAAATATTTCATTCTACTTTCTTCATGCTTGGATGCTTTCTAATGAGAAGTTCTCTGGAATCTTATCCTTGATGCTATTCCAAGATTCATGTATTTGTCTTTGATTTTATGCAGTTTGAATATAATATGCTTAGGTGTGTTCTTTTTGGCATTTATCCTGGTTGGTCTTCTCTGAACTTTGGGGATCTGTGGTTTGGTGTTTTTCATTAATTTTGGAAGGTTCTCAGCAATGATTACTTCAAATATTTCTTCGGCTCCTGTGTTCAAATTACATAAATTTTAGGCCTTTTGAAATTATCCCACTGTTCTTGGATGTTTTATGCTTTTCAGTTTTGGAAGTTTGTATTGACCTATGTTCAAGCTCACCTATTCTTCCCTCGGCTGTGTTGAATTGCCAATGAGGCCATTAAAGGCATTTTTCAGTTCTGTTACAGTTTTATTAATTTCCTGGCATTCACTTTTGATTATTCCTCAGAGTTTCTAGCTCTCTGCTTATGTTACCCATTTTTTCTTTCATGTTGTCTGCTTTTTCCATTAGATCCCTTAGCATATTAATAATAGTTATTTAAATTGCCTGTCTAATAATTCCAACATCTATGTCATTTCTGAGTTTGATCTGAACCCTCACTTTGTCTTTCCAGGCTGTGTGTATTTTTTTTCCTTATTTTTTGGTGTGCCTTATAGTTTATTGTAGCTAGCCAGACTTCTTGTCCTGGGTAATTGGAACTGATGTAATTAGAAATTTATTGTGAGGATTTATAGTAATTTGGTTAGGAGTTAGACTGGGTTTAATACTTGTTGCAACGAGGGGTGCAAGAGTTTTCGAGTTCCTCGAAAGTATCATTTTGTCTTTCCTCTTGACTTCGGGCTTTTCTTTTTTTTTTTTTTAAAGATGTTATTTATTTATTTGAGAAAGAGAGAGAATGAGAGATAGAGAGCACAAGAGGGAAGAGGGTCAGAGGGAGAAGCAGACTCCCCGCCGAGCAGGGAACCCGATGTGGGACTTGATCCCGGGACTCCAGGATCATGACCTGAGCCGAAGGCAGTCGCTTAACCAACTGAGCCACCCAGGTGCCCGACTTCGGGCTTTTCTAAGTATTCATCCTTAGACAGAACACTTTCAATTGTAGTCCAGTTATACTGGTGCCCTGCTGATGGTGGTAATGTGTGGAGGAGAAAGAGTGTTCTACAATGTGATTAAAGCTCTGTATTTTAGTGGGCCTGTGTCTTGGGGCCCATGTCTTTCCCAGTGCTATGGCATTTCCCCTCTTTTGTTCCCTACTCTCTTCCTTGGCTACAGTATTCCCCATCTATTAACTTGAAGCACTGATCCCTGTTGACTTTGTTTTCTGTTTTTGTAGTTGCTGTTGTTGTTTTGTTTTGTTTTTGTTTTCCATAGGTGAGACCGGCAGCCTAGAATGGGTTAGAGGGAGAAGAATGCCATTGCCCCCAACTGGGGTATGCCTCTAACAAGCCTTTTCCCCTTGGAAAAGACATTTGTTATAGAGAAGACTCTGAATGTATTTCCCATGATTACTCTTTTCCTCTCTCTATCAAAACCATGAAGGGATGTTTCTTAGCTCTTGACTGTGAGAACCTGGTGAAATTCCTTCAGTGTAAGCCCATGAATGTGTGGGGCCATCTCTCAGGCCATGGTCTCTAGGTGTTTCTCTCAGACAAGTCCACACATAGCCTGCAGCTGAGCTGGTTTATGGCTCTCACAGCTTCAGCTCGAGGTAAGCAGAGCTCAGCTATGTCTCTCTGCATGACACTCTCACTCCAGATTTTTGGGTGCTAGTTTACCCTGCAGCCTCAGTTCTCTGATAGATCCAAGAAGAATCACTGATTTTTAATTTGTCCACCTCTTTCTTTGTTGTAAGAATAGAAGTGATGACTTTCAAGCTCTTTGCATGTCAGAGCTGGAGCCAGAAGTCCTAATGTAATTTTTTCCAGTTCTAGAATTCCAATTTGACACTTTCAAGAGTTTTCATTTCTCTGATTAAAGTCCACACATGTTAATTCATTCCATCTATATTTTCCTATTATTTCTTTGCATATTTTAAAAAGCTACTCTAAGTCCTTAAGTGCACATTCTAATAACTCAAAGATCTATAAAGTTTTCTATTAACATTTTCCCCCTTGTATTATGGATCACATTTCCCTAATTCTTTGCATGTCTAGTAATTTATTTTGCTTAATAGGTATTGAGTATAATATGATATAAAGATTGTGGATTGTGTTATTTTTCTGTAAATACTCTTAAGTTTTTGCTTGTTTGTTATTTTATTTTATTTTATTTTATTTTATTTTATTTTATTTTATTTTATTTTATTTTATAGCAGGAGATTAAAAATCCAGCATTTCAACTTGATTTGGGAGAATTTTGTTTAAGGCTTTTGTTAAGGCAGATATATTTTAATTTTGTCCTATTTTGGAGCAGGAGTCAACAAACTTTTCTATAAAGGAAAAGATAGTAAATATTTTATGCTTTGTGGGCCAAATAGTCCCTTTGCTGCTACTATTCAATAAGGTAATTGTAGTGTGAAAGCAGCCATAAATAATAAATCCGTGAATGGGCATGTCAATATTTGGGCCTCACCTGGGCAGATTTGGCCCACAAGCCATAGTTTGCTCACTGCTGTTTACAGCATAGTCATTAGTCTTAAGACATGCTCCTATTTTTACTAAAAAGCCCACTGTATTTACAATTTCCTCTACTTGGTGAGACTTCAACTCTAAACTCTCTAGAACCAGGTAGTTCCTAAAATCTCTACTGAGTTATTTAGCTTTCCAGCTGAAGCTCTCTCATGGGTTCCTTGGCATTACTGCCCTGAACTGAATAGTTTAGGAATCAGTGACAGGAATTTTTAGGCAAATTTTAGGGGTCCTTGCTCTATTTCACCTAGTTTTAGGGATTTCCCATCACCCTCCATTTCTGGGAGCTGGGGCAACCTTGAACTCTGATCTGTTTTTCTTCTTTCTTTCTTTCTTTCTTTCTTTCTTTCTTTCTTTCTTTCTTTCTTTCTTTCTTTCTTTCTTTCTTCTTTCTTTCTTTTCTTTCTTTCTCCTTGTATTCTATTTTTCCTGTGTGCAGATGAGAAGTGGGAAGTGCCTTCAGGGGGAAGAGCACTGAAACACAGAGTTCACCTGATTTTCTTCCTCTGTCTCACATTTCCTCTCTCTTTCAATTTCTGCTATCTTTGAATTGTTCCACAACTCCTTCCAAGATTTAATCCTTATATTTTGTCCAAACAGTTCTCATTTTTGTTGGCATGAGTGGGGGGGAGGGCCTCAGAAAGTGGTTCTTACACAGAGCAGGTAGGATATTTAATTCCAGTAAGATCTCAGAGGTTGGCACGAACTATCTGCTAGATCTAGAAATGTGATTATATCAGGTGGATCTATTAATAGTAACCAATCACACGACTTAGATATAAAACCAGAAAGCCATTTTATCAATTTCCCAAGATAAATAAGACTTGGGCCAGAGTCCTTGTAGCTGCACGATCAGCAATTTTCTTTTCCTGTAGGCAAATCTACATGGGAAGTCAAATTACAACCAGGGGTTGGTTTGCTGAGCATGAAATCAGAAAAAGGGAAGTTGGTTGGCTGTTCAATGGAATCAAATTAATATAGCCTCAAGTGCACATCTCCATAAAGTAGAAAACCTGGCAATGGAGTGAGACTCCCCCAACTTCACTGACTGAGCTTTTCCTTTTTCTCTGACAGCACTTGTTTATCTCTGGGTCTCTCTTTTCTCTGGACTTCCATGGCTGTCCTGTACCCCTATCCAATGACACTTTTCTTGAGTAAGAATGTCAATAATGTCAACATGACTGTATATTGTACTGACCTTGACACTAGTCTAACTCTTTCTTGTGACTTCTCATCTTTCTACTTGAATCCTGTATTGATTCATTCAACATTTAATTCTAAGAGATGTCTCTTATTTCCTTAAAGTTAAAAATTTTGGAGAAGGTCTTCCAACATTTCCCAAGAAGAGACTACAGTGTACACCTCTTTGGATTTGAAGATTAAATGGGATAACATATGTAATGCTTCTGGCACTTACTTGATAAGCATTAAAAAATCCTTTCATTTCCTTCCCCTTACTTAATGAAAACAGGTGCTGAAGGAAACACATCCATTTTCTCTTGACTGTTCCCCACATGATAATAGTTTTCTTAAGTTTTGGCCGGCCAGAAAAACAAGGGCCCTGAAAGCATTTTTCAGTCACAAGCCTGGATGGAGATTAAAAGACAACACAAAACAAAAACTTGAAGGCTTTTAATTACCAGTCCTCATTCATGAGACACTGGCAAATCAGAACCTTACTCCCCTATGTAAATATCAGCATTAAAACATCAAATGTTCTGACTTCTGTCAATCATTAGGAGATTGACAGAATAAGCCAAGGATCTCAGTATGTATCTTGGTGCGTGCGCTCTTGGTAGTGAATTTAGAAACTGGGCAGTTATTCCCATCAGCAGCAGGTTTATATTGTACATATGACAATTACATATTATAACACAACACATTTTACATCCATTGATATTTACCACAATGGTTAAATGTCAGCTATGTGGAGAACACTAGGGTGATAATTTGAAACACTATTTCCTGTAATCCTCATGGCTTTATTAGTCAGGGCTGGTTCTCCTTTTCCAGATGAGTAAACCGTACAAAGAGTGGGCTCTGCATGTGTTTGCACAAATGTGAGTGAGAGGGGTTAGTAACTTGCTAAAGTCACATATCCATCAAGCACCAAGGCCCGAATGTAAACTGCTCATGTCTAGTTGTAAGGCCTGCATTCCTTCCAACCCTTCACAATGTCTCTCAATAGTATTCTCATCTTGGCCGAGGCTTGCAGAGGTCATGGTTAAAGAAGGGATGCTTCTGGTGAAGAGTTGGGGATCCGCAGCAGATTTGGAAAGAGTTATTTGGGAAGAAGAAAGCTTTTGGTGATGCCCGGAAAAAAAAAGTCATATGGACTCTATCCAGTGGTGACACATTTCAAGTAGAACTTGTGTCATTTCCAAACCAATGCAATTACTGTTTATATCCAGAACAGTTTTTCTTTTTTAGAAAAGCACCGTAGTGGATGGAAAAGGCATGGAAGTAGGAGCCAGGACACGTGAAGCAAGTCATGGAGCTTATCTAGGCCTTAATTTCCCCATCAACCAAAGATGGGCATTAGCCCAGATGCTCTGTAAGGTCTAAGAGTTCGGGATTCGGTGCCTCCGACACATCCATTATTTCCCATGGCCCCCTTTCCCAGCTGCCTTCTAATGGAACAGATTGACAACAGCAATCAGAGTCAAATTCCCATTTAAAACACACATCTTGTTATTTTGGTACCAATTACAAGGTTATGGATCATGCTTAAAGGTGTTTAATATGCTGTAATGTTTAGACACACTTGGCTCCAACATTTATGGGGGCTGTTTGTAGCAACAAGCAGCATGCTCTCACTACATAAGTATGCAAGCCTGCTGTAAAAACACTGCAGACGACTGGAAAGAGGGAGCCTCAAACCAGCTACAAAGGGTAACAAGTGTTCTTAGCTGCACTGTGGTTTCACCTACAGACTAATCTCTCATCAGCCAGAGCCTGCTTTTATAGGTGTGTATTTTGTTGTTGTTGCTTCTTATGTTGTCACAATCCCTGCTGTAGAGTATTTGTCAAAGTGGCATAAAGGATTTTATAGCCTGGCATGGTCATGAGTTGTTCAGGAATCAGAGATATACACATTTTTTTTTTTAAACGAGACCGCAGTTCTGGGACCGTGTTCCTGTTTACTGCTTCTCACCATATCAAGGTAACAGGTGACATCTCCAGGGACGGGAAAACGTCCAAAGACGCTGGGTGACGCAATGGTCATAGGTAAGGTGGTGGCCTGTACATCCAAAAATCATTGTGCTTGAATCCTGACAGCTTGTATTCCTGAGGCAACTTCCATATACGTCCATGTAAAAACCTCTATTCAAATATTCTTCTAAATCCAGAGAAGGAAGTGAAATGTACAGTGTGTTTAAGAACCAGAATCCTGGCTGAAACCAAGGGTTGTAACATAAGTTGGGAGAACTTTTGCAAAGAAACCCTCTCAACACTCATTGTTCACAAGCACTGGGCAAGCAGGAAGAAGCTTTTCCGAGGTGAAAACAGGCAGCCACGTGCCTGCTTCTGTAATCTCTCTCTTAAAAAGAAAAAAAAAAAAAGGAAAAACAAGGGGGAAAAAACGAAGAAGAAAAGAAAGAAAAGAAAAACCTTCACTGATTTTGTTGCAGACACCATGTTCACAGGGAAGCAACTGGGCCCGAAGGGACTAGTTGAACAAAGCAAAATGTAGAAAGTGGCAAAAATCATCAGGGCTATTAGAGGTATGGAAGAGTCAGGACAAGGAGGAAGTCAGAGTAAGTCAGCCTCAACCTACAGAGTTCAATTTAGTTCAGTTGTACTTTGTGAATACCCTGGCAGGCATTGTGCGAGGTACTGGGGATGCAAAGCCAAAGATATGATTCTGCCCTTAAAAAATTTCCCTCTGAAGCAAGCTTCCACAGACTGCAGCCAGCCGGGCCAAACGGCCTGTTGTGGTATTGCCAGTGAACCAAAAAGGGGTTTTACATTTTTAAAAGGTGGTTGAAAAAAAACACACACACAACAACTAAGAGTAATAAAATCAAAAGATGAAGCGAAGAAAAGTATGCAAATCCGTATGCGGTCTGTGAAGTCTAAAATATTTACTGTCTGGCCTTTTACAGGAAAAGTTTGCCAAGCCCTGCTCCATGGGGAAGTGAGATCACGGCACATGAATTACAATCAAAGTGACAAGGGCTAGAATTGGGTAAATGTGTGATTTATCAGCTTAGGGAGGCATCGAACCGAGAGTTGAGAAATCAGTACAGACGTCTCCGCGGTAGTGGCAACTCACCTGGGATCTACCGAATGGGTAAAAATGAGATAAATGAAAGATGGCAGACGTGAAGAAGGGATATTCAAGGCCGAAGGAACAACGTGGGCTAGGTATGGAGAGCAGTTGTGTGTGGCAGAAGCATAGATGGACAATGAGGAGTTCAGGTACAAAGTGGTGCATCATCTCCTTTCCCGGGGTCGGGCTCTAGCTACCATAAGTCCATTCTGTTCTTTGAGCACTTCACCCCATCTAACCATCTGGTGGCAATCAAGGCACATCTCTTGCCATGACTTCTAGGGAGAGCACTGAAGCCAGCATAAAGCTGACCCAGAAAAGCGGGTCTGTAGATTTATGCACAGTGTGTTCTTCAGCCCAAGGCAGGCAGGGCAGCTCGCAGCATATTTCCTCTATTTTTATAGGACCACCACCCAGGCTGCAAAACTGCCAAAGCCCTGAGTCATCATGGGCTTCCTTTCCCACTACTTCCCAAACTTAAAACCTCAACTGTCCTCTCTTCCCTCAACCTCTTCCTGGGAACTTGGAAACTTCTCCTTTCTAACCACCTGAAACAGAAAGATCTGTTAAAACCCTCTTTTCTGGACAAAGGAGCTCCACATGACATTGTCTGTTATCAGCCAGATGAGACTTGGGCTTACAGGTGCCATTGGAATATGAGAAACAGTGCAGAGGATCATAGGGAAAGGGAGAGAAAACTGAATGGAAGTCATCAGAGAGGGAGAAAAACCATGAGACACTTACCTATAGAAAACAAACTGAGGGTTGCTGGAGGGGAGGTGGGTAGGGGGGTAGGGTAATTGGGTGATGGGCATTAAGGATGGCACGTGATGTGATGAGTACTGGGTGTTATATGTAACTGATAAATTATTGAAGACTACATCTGAAACTAATGATGTACTATATTGTTGGTTAATTGAATTTAAAGAAAAAAAGAGAAAAATAAAAGAAATGCTAAAAGGTGAACACTTTTGTAAGATTTATAGCAAATTCACATTCCATAGGGGCTGACTTCGGTGTCCAAGAAAGCACGACTTTTTTCTATAATTCAACTGGGTATGTGACTCCCAACCCAGGCTGCCAATCTATGGTGGGCATTTCAAAGGAAACTAATTCACCTTCGGAATTGCCTGAGGTCAGCTTAGGAATTAACCTTGGTCGAGTCAGTATTTCACGTGCTCTGTTGAGATTCCTCTCCCTCCACTTTTCCTGGGGGACATGATATAAGTATGGAGGATTTTCATGGCGTGAGAAAAGAGAGGCGTTCAAGGCCATGGGCATTCACCTGTGGGCTTCAGCTGAGACTATCACCCTCAGTCTTTGGTTGTCACCACCTACTCCTGTACATCTGTGACTGAAACATCATGCTCCCCACTCCACTCTGAAGACCACCCTCTTCCCGACCACAAAGGCCTGCTCTCAGCCAGTTCTGAGCCATTCTTAGGAGCACAAAATGTTTACTGTTCTCTAAGGTCTTCTAGGAATGTCTCAGGCCTAGTCTGCTTAGAGACATCTGATGACCATTGTTTGTTTATTTCTTTTTAAAAATGATTTCATTTATTTATTTGAGAGCGAGAACAAACGGGGGAGGGGCAGAGGGAGAGGGACAAGCAGACTCCGTGCTGAGTGCAGAGCCTGACACAGGGCTCAATCTTATGACCTTGAGATCATGACCTGAGCCGAAATCAAGAGTCAGACACTTAACTGACTGAGCCACCCAGGTGGTGGCCCTGTTTTTTCCTTTGGTAAGTGAGGTAAAATTTACATAACATAAATTCAACCATAACCATTTAAAAGTGTCCAGTTCAGTGGCATTTAGTATGTTAATGAGGTTACACAACCACATGTTTCTCTAGTGCCAAGACACATTCATCCCCCCCCAAAGAAATCCTGTTCCCTTAAGCAACCACTCCCCATTCCAACCTCCCCCTAGCTCTTGTACCCCCCAATCTTCATTCTGTCTCTATGAACTTACCTGCTCTGTGTGTTTCATATAAATGAAATCATCCACGTGATGGTTTGTGTTTGTTGTTGTTGACTTTGCATAAGGTTTTAGATTCACACATTGTAGCATGTCTCAGCAATGTATTCCTTTTCACGAATGCATAATATGTGATTGTATGGATATACCATATTTTGTTTCACTGACGTTTGGGTTGTTTCTGCTTTTTGGCTATTTGGGAGTCATGCTGCTACACGCATGTACACGTATCTGTTTGAGCACAAATTTCCAATTCTTTTGGGCATGCATCAGGAGCAGAATCACTTGGTCATATGGTAATTCTATGTTTAAATTTTTGAAGAGCTGCTAAACTGTTTTCCACAGCAGCTATACCATTTTATATTCCACTACTGCTTTTTCAGTCTTGAAGATACAGTGATGTAGAACTCTTCTAATTTGCAGCCTCCTTGAGCTGCATCAGGAATTCAGACACCAGCACCTTCTGTTTGTGAATCCCACAGATCCATTTTCCATTGCCATCAGCACCCAGAAGCTGAATAAGGGAGGAGCAGAGTACACAAGACAGAGATGACCACCCCCCCCGAATTTGCACACTAGACATATTCTTTGCAGTTATGTTCACATCATCTGATTCAACTTTTGCTTGGGATCATTAGATCATCATGCCTTCTTTCCTTCACTATTCTAAATGGTATAAGCTTCATGCTATGGGTATCCCGGTCAGGGCCCCTATTCCTTTAGCAGTCAAAAGCTTCTCTCTAAAAAAGAAAAAAAAAAAAGCCCAAATCATGTAAGGAAAAGTTTTCACTATCATGACTTTATCTCAGATATCAGGGTCAAGAATATATTGTGACTTCAGAGACAATTATCAGCTGATTCTATTATCAGCTCTAATCAGCCCTCCCCATGAAGACAGAGGGTACTGAAAGTTTTCTGGATGGGGGGAAAGCAAGCATGGGAAATACTTGATTATTATCTCAAAATATCACCCTGCTCATCTCTGTGTGTGAAATAGAAATAAAAGAATTTAGTGACTGAATGGTTAATATGGATGAGAGAGGGAGAAGTTAACAATGTAGACAGGATTATGGCAATCATGGTAATGACTGGAAATCAGAAAGGACTCGTTGGTGAAGAGACATTAAACTTAGTTTCATATATTCAATGTACAAGAACAACAAGAATTTGCAGATATTCGTAGAGAATATTTGAAGTTATATATTGAAGAATCTACAAAGAAAAGACATGGAAATACAAAATGTAAATAGGGAAAAAACTAGAATATTTAAAGATGTAGGGATCCCTGGGTAGCTCAGTTGGTTAAGCAGCTGACTCTTAGTTCTGATTCAGGTCATGATCTCAGCGCCCTGAGATCAAGTCCCACGTCAGGGCTTAAGACTGCTTAAGATTTTCTCTTGCTCTCTCCCTCTCCCTCTGCCCCTCCCCTTGCTCATGCCCATACTCTCTCTCTCTCTTAAGTAAGTAAATAAATAAATAAATAAATAAATAAATAAAATCTTTAAACAAAGAGGTAGATGTATCCATAAAATTAAAAAGTAGTTGTAGAGTTTTACTGCCAGGATTGGATTAGAACTAATCCTTCTTCTGTGGACAGCTAGAAAAGCCAACTAATTAAAGAGGAGATTCTGCTTGAAATCAACAGAGAGATGACAAGGGAGTCAAGAATTATTGAGCCAGGCTGAGAGTACAATGAACTTGGAATTGGGAGCCACTTTCCCCTGAGGTTGTTCATTGATTCCTGAGGAAGTAACTGAGAGGCTGAGCTGCTGAGCAGTGACTCTGACAACCTCTTGGAGCTAAGGGGAGAGGAACTGGCACTCCAGGCCTGTGAAGGCAGAGTGCATTACTGAAGCCCTTCATTTGGTTTGGATGCCAATTGGCTTTATCCATAGAGGAGGCCTAAGCCAGAAATAGACAAGCCCTCCCAGGGACCTCACCACAACCTCAAGGTATCTTAGTTCTTGAAATGAGACCACAGTAATCCAGGGTTGGGAGCACTTCTGTCAGCTAGCAGACACAATTCTTCAGAGGACAACATCTTCCTCACATGATTCCTACAAACTCTTTTGCAAATACAATATCCAGTGTGCACATGCACACATACACACAGGCACACAAGGAAAACAAGATGCTATTTTATTTTCTACTGATTAAGAGTATATTTACATAATTATATATTGTAAATGTATGTAGTATTATATACTACAATATCTAATATTACATTATATTGTATATATGAAATGATATATACATTATGTATATATGCATATATATGTAATCTTATGCTAGGACACTAGCAATTTTTGTTTCTTGATCTGCATTTTGGTTACATGTGTGTATTCACTTTGAGAAAACTAAAAACATATAACAAAACTTGCTCACAGTAAAGTTTTTAAGGGTGCAAAGGGGCATATTGTGAAAAGTATGGTTTTCTACTCCATTGTTTCACAAGAGGCAAATACTGTTACCAATATTTAGATATTTTTGTACGTATTCCTTATATAGATATTATATGTGTGTGTATAAATGTCATATATAAAATAATTAAATGTAGATATATAATGGAAGGGTCAAAGGACGTGTTCACATTTTGTTGAACTGTAAAATACAGGAAAGTGCAGAAATCATGTGTATAATTTGATATATTTTGACAGAGTGAACACATCTATAAAAATGTAAACCAGATCTCATGCTTAAACTCTCACATACACACCACCCAACAAAACAAACCAGAAAAAAAAATTGTGGATTTTGACTGCTGATTGCACCTAATTATTAAAGTAATTTCAGGAGAATTGACATATTTTACATATTTATAAATTATGTTTCCCTTTTTTTGGAAAAGATTTTATTCACTTATTTGAGAGAGAGAGAGAGATCCCCACTGAGCAGGGAGCCTGAAAGTGGGGCTCCATCCCAGACCTCGGGATCATGACCTGAGCTGAAGGCAGACCCTTAACTGACTAAGCCACCCAGGTGCCCCTAAATTATGTTTTCTAATCCATGAACATAGTATAGCCTCCATTTTTTTTCAGTAATGTTATATACAGCATTACATGTGCAACTCACATAACTAATCTTAATTTCTTAGTAGCCATATTTAAAAAAATGAAAAAAGAAACAGGTGAAAAAAATTTTAATAATATATTTTGTTTAACCTGATACGTCCAAATTACAGTTCCAACATGCAATTAATAGTCAAAATTATTAAAGAGATATTTTATAGTATGTTTTGTATACTAAGTCTTCAGATTTCTGTGTGTATTTTGCATTGATAGCATACCTCAGTTAGAACTAGCTACATTTCAATATTCAGTAGTGGCTAGTCCACACTGCATTGGACAATTGTGGTTTTATAGCTTTCAGTGCACGGAAAATTACATATATTTGGTAGATTGACTTCATGGTGTTTGACTTTTTTTGATGCTATTGTAAATTGTATCTGATTTTTCATTTCATTTTTTTAACTTGTTAATGTTGTGCATAAACATAGTAGATTTTTGTATGTTGGCCTTGTATCTAGTAACTAGATAAATTCACTTATTAATTCCATAATTTGGAGATGATTTCTTCTATAATAAGCACTTCAACATGACAATCTTTCTTTCTCTTTAAACATGTCTCCAATGTATATGACAATAGACTAAAGATGCTCTTTTTCAGCGGGATGAATAGCTATGTGTTCAGGGATTCTAGTGCAAAATGGCCCAGAATTGTTTCTTAAAAAGCATTATTTCTTTCTGGATTGGGTTGTGCCCTTAAAAATGTGATAAATGTTAACTTTGTATTTTCCAATTAGATGATCATGGATTTTGTTTTCTCCTCCACGTGAATATTTTTTCCTAGAATTTCACTCTCATTTTCTAACTTGAAGACAAATTTTCATTGAACAATTTAGGGAAGCCATAAGAAACATAATAGTATCAACCATTAACATTAATTTCATGAACTCACTCTCATTCATCAAGGCACATGCTTATGAACAGCTTTTTTTTCAACCATAGTGCTGAAGTGAGATAAGCAAGCCCAAGTCTTGCCTTTGAAAATCACATCCTTTGCACCTCATGATAAAAATTGTGGCCTCATTAATTTCAGTATCATTTGGCAGAAAGGCACAGTGCATAAGTCAGTTTTTCAGATAATTAAAGACTACTGTGCTGGACAAACTTTTAAAAAAAATACAATATTATAAAATGTTTTTAAACACATTACATAATTTCAGAAGGCCTTCGGCAGACCATATTAAACTGCATTTGACCTTTTATTGATGCTTCATGTCACTCTTATGAATTACAGTAATTGTTCTGTGTTGTAAATCAGGTTTGCTCTCAGGGGAAATTGGAATATATAAACCTGTTTATTCTTTTGTTAAATTAATACAGACTGCTGTTGTTTTTAAATTTTAGTTTCCAGATTGCTTTTTTTAATCCTGTTTTCTTCCTTGGTTTAAAATGTTCAAACCACATCAGCGATCCACCTCCGTACCTTCAGCAATACTCTGTGAATCAAGAAAGAACCTGAAGGTGGAAAATCAATGGTAGAGATCAAGTAGAGACCTAGGAGTGGTGCTTTGCTAATTTCTGGCTTTGATTTCAGACCCGGAAAGTGAAGTAGTTAGAGTAAAGAATAAGTTCGATGGTATGCAAATGAGGCATGAATAGAGTCTAGGATCTGCCTTCGTAAGCACTGTAAGAAAAGACCAAGAGTTTCCACTCC
Source organism: Eumetopias jubatus (assembly GCF_037043125.1). Taxonomy (NCBI): domain Eukaryota; kingdom Metazoa; phylum Chordata; class Mammalia; order Carnivora; family Otariidae; genus Eumetopias; species Eumetopias jubatus. The sequence continues at coordinate 72,675,255 of NW_028274816.1, read as the reverse complement.
ATAATTCTATGGCAGCTATTTTGAATATACAGAAGCTTTGCTAAGCTGTCTCGCTCCAGCCAGTTCAGGCTGCTAGATACCTATCATCTAAATAGTGAGCTGTCATTTCACCTCTAAGATGATTGGGCCATATTGTGGGACAAAAAGTATAACTAAAACTGTAATTAATTGGGGCCCCTGTGTCGCTCAGTCAGTTGAGCGGCAGACTCTTGGTTTTGGCTCAGGTCATGATCTCTGGTTTCTGGGATGGCGTCCCGGGTTGAGCTCCGCACTCAGTGAGGTGTCAGCTTAGGGATTTCTCTCCCTCTTCCTCTGCCCTTTCCCCCCAGTTAAATAAATAAATAAATAAATAAATAAATAAATAAATAAATTTAACATAAAAATAGAAATGCAATTAATTAATTGGTCCATATGGGACAGACAGAGTAGAACTTGACTTCTTTAGCACAAGACTTAGAAGCAGAAGGAATCATTGCAATGCCAGTCCCACCAAACACTCTGGATACCTCACTTCACTTCTCTGTCCTACAGACTGTCTCTGCTCTAAGGGTGATGCTTGGAAACTTTTACGGATGCTCGCCCTAATATTTCCATCTTTTGCTCTTTTCTGCTTTCAGGGAAATATGCCGTTATGTGCTTGTTCTCAGAGAAGAAACGTAAGAAACGCAAGCAGAAAAATAGGAATCTTCTTGCAGTGCTAGAGTTTCAAAACATACATGGCCTTAAAGGGATAGAAAGGATTTGTAATCAGGACAAAATATTTAGGAGAAAACCTCATAGTCTTTCCTGTTGATCAAAATCCATGCAGTGATGGAGACGGGATTTGAACCCACATCTACCTGCAACCAGGGACTATACTCCAAAGCAACCAGCGGTGCCTTAGGCATTTGACTTTTGATCCTAAATCCCCATATAGGAATGAGTTATTGAACACTGTGGTTCCCTCCGTAATATGGCAAAAATACTAATCATTTGCACAATCTGAGACACTCATGTTAAGTACCTTTCTTGAAAGAGAATAAAATTCAGGCGCCTGGGTTAAGCATCAGCCTTGGGCTCAGGTCATGATCCTGGGGTCCCAGGATCAACCCCCTTTCCCACAACCTGCTAGGCGGGGAGTCTGCTTCTCCCTCGGCCCCTCCCCCCTGCTCATGTGTTCTCTCTCTCTCTCTCTGAAATAAATAAATAAAATCTTAAAAAAAAAGAAAGAATAAAACTCATCCCATGCTTTCAGAATATTATTATGTAAAAACAGTACCATCACTTTGGTTTTATGGTTTCTTAATTATCACTCTCTTCGCTAATAAATTCCTACTCTGTAAAGTCGTAAGTGGACTCTTTCCGCCTCTATGGTCATACACAGCTACCAAAGCCTTTTAAATACATAACACCATAAACAGGCCGTTGTCCCCCAACAGAAGCGCACGTGGGTTAATCAGAATTTAAAACAACTGTGAGTACTGTATTAACACATCAACCCCTTAAACGAGATAGAAATTTCGTCCTCTTGGTCGCCTGGATGGCTCAGATGGTTAAGTGTTTGCCTTCAGCTCAGGTAATGATCTCAGGGTCCTGGAATGAGTCCTGCATTGGGCTCCTTGCTCAGTGGGGAGCCTGCTTCTCCTTCTGCCTCCGCCTCTCTCTCTCTCTCTCTGTCTCTCATGAATAAATAAATAAAGTATTAAAAAAAAGAAATTTCGTCCTCTCTCACAGAAGAGCCCAGAGGTACCTAACCCAGGCACGCAGCTCTGTGTCACGTGACCCACGTTGCTTTCTGCTCACTACGCTCATTCCTGGAGGTAGCTTCATCTTCATAGCACAAAACAACACCTGTATTCCAGGCCAGGGGTAGATGGAGAAAAAGGGGCAGGAAGGCACTAACCAATTGACTCCTAAAGAAGGCTCTCCGAGGCAGCCAATATGATACTTCGCTGTTCATCCCATTGGCCAGAAATTGGCCATGTGAACACACCTATTCGTAAGCTAAACTGGGAAATATACTTTCCTCTGGGCAGCTAGGAATTCCCTGGTTATGATAAAGGAAGGATCATAATTGTTGGGAAAAAGCTGTCTTTGGTACAACACACTAGTGTGTATGCATCCATTCCACCACAAAACCTGGCTCCCAATCCCACAAGTCTGCTTCCCTAAGCAATTAGGGAATCCCAGCCTGAATCTTCAAAATGGAATGTGTTGAGCTGCCCAGTCCACAGCTGATCTCGGTGGCTGTCTCTAAGATATCATTTACTTAATCATTTATTAGGAAACAGATGTAAGGACTAGTCTGTGTTCCTGAAGAACATATGTGTGTGTATATATATCTATATGTATATAGATAAAGATATATATAAAGTGTTTATATCTATATCATATGCTCATACAATACCTACATATTATATATAAAGTTAGATATAATATCTATATATATTATAAACCATATAGGTATTTATATATTATTTAAATTTTTGACACTGTTAAATGTATAACACAATGCAAAAGTACATAAAACATAAATGTATAGTTCAATGAATTATCATAAAGTCAACACCCATGTACCCATCCCCCAGGTCAAGAAATAGAAGAACAGTGCCAGCCCTTAGAGCTCCCAAATGGTTTCTTCCTCATCAAACCCCAGTCCTCCTTAAAGACAGCCACAAATCTGACTCTTAAGATAATCATTAGAGTGTTATGTTTTGAGATAGAAGACCTGGTTGTTTATCCTGCTTCTGCATCTAACTTGTGTGATCCTCAGCAAACCACTGAACCTTCCATGTATGTATCTATGTGTTGGAAATTCTCATTTTGCATAATAAATATCGAATATGTTTGTGTGTGGGGGGGTATGTGTTTGTGTGTGTAATGAAAATCTCCAACTAAATGGTGTTTAAGATTATTTCTAGCTTTAAAAAAAGATTTTATATATTTATTTGAGAAAGAGAGTGAAAAAACACAAGTGGGGGAGGGGCAGAGGGAGAAGGAGAAGCAGACTCCCAGATAAGCAAGGAACGCAATGTGAGGCTCGGTCCCAGGACCCCGGGATCAAGGCCTGAGTCAAAGGCCGATGCTTAACTGATTGAGCCACCCAGGCACCCCTATTTCTAGCTTTTAAAATTTGCCTTCTGTATGTGGATCAATAATTGCATGGTTTTTGTTTGCTTTTTGTTTGTTTGTTAATCCTTACATGCTCTCCCTGATAACTTTTGGTATCTTAAAACACACACACACACACACAACAAAAACCTAACCACTTAAAAGTGGTAACTAAAATTGCTGCATTTCCATCAGAAATAAGGTTTAGTTCATTTATAAATAACGTAATAAACCTCATTTAATAATGTCACTCTTAAGTGATGAATTTTTTATGCTCAGTGCTTCAGAAAAAGATCATCTGACTTCTCATTTTTTTGTTTTTTGTGGGTTTATTTTTTAATTTTTTTTTTTTTTTAGATCTGCTACCTTAATTAAATCCCTGGTGTCAAAGCTCCATTAAAGTGACCAGGCATGAAAGATAACTTGGTTTGTTGCCCTAGATAATTAAATTGTGTCAAGAGAAGGATTGGCTCAATGAAGTAGTGTCAATGTTTTTTATCTCCTACCCTCAAGAAACTAACTTTAATTGTCGTCTTTCTAGAAGGACTTGGAATTTTCAACAAATAGCTTTCTTTGGAGAGGCTTTCTGATTTTTTTTTAAAGATTTTTATTCATTTATTTGAGAGAAGGGAGAAGCAGGCTCTCCACCGAGCAGGGACCCCAACCTGGGACTCGATCCTGGGACCCCGGAATCATGACCTGAGCCCAAGGCAGATGCCTAACCAACTGAGCCACTCAGGCATCCCCAAGTCTTTCTGATTTTAAAAACCAGAGCGTAAGAGCAATAAAGGAAGAGAGAGATGGGGAACATTTTCAGGAAGAGGGGAGGAGGAAGAGCAGGAGGAATGGAGGCGAAGAAAGAGAGATGGGGACTGACAGAGGAAGAATGAGGGGAAAAGAGAGAGGCGTTAGGAAGAGGGTTTAATAGACTCAGAACTGAATTCATTAATGTTCACCACACACACACTTCAGCGCTCAGCTCCCCCAATGGAAAGGTGGGTAAACAGCCCCTTTTTTATTGTTATGTTAATCACCATACATTACATCATTAGTTTGTGATGTAGTGTTCCATGATTCATTGTTTGTGCATAACACCCAGTGCTCCATGCAGAACGTGCCCTCTTTAATACCCATCACCAGGCTAACCCATCCCCCCACCCCTCCCCTCTAGAACCCTGTTTGTTTTTCAGAGTCCATCATCTCTCATGGTTTGTCACCCTCTCCGATTTACCCCCCTTCATTCTTCCCCTCCTACTATCTTCTTCTTTTTCTTTTTTCTTAGCACATGTTGCATTATTTGTTTCAGAAGTACAGATCTGTGATTCAACAGTCTTGCACAATTCACAGCACTCACCATAGCACATACCCTCCCCAATGTCCATCACCCAGCCACCCCATCCCTCCCACCCCCCACCACTCCAGCAACCCTCAGTTTGTTTCCTGAGATTAAGAATTCCTCATATCAGTGAGGTCATATGATACATGTCTTTCTCTGGTTGACTTATTTCACTCAGCAGAACACCCCCCAGTTCCATCCACGTCGTTGCAAATGGCAAGATCTCATTCCTTTTGATGGCTGCATAATATTCCATTGTGTATATATACCACTTCTTCCTTATCCATTCATCTGTCGATGGACATCTTGGCTCTTTCCACAGTTTGGCTATTGTGGACATTGCTGCTATAAACATAGGGGTGCACGTACCCCTTCGGATCCCTACATAAACGGCCCCTTTTATCTTCATCCTGTGAATTGCTAATTGATAGTTATTCCCTGAGAAGTCTTTTTAAACCTGCTCCTTTAATATGGAGTCACTGCACAGTTGGCTTTCCCTTGTACAAATCCAATTATGTATGCACATAAAAAAGAGGCAGAGAAGAATAAACCTCCCACATATGTGACGGCACCCACATTCTATCCAAAAAGCACTGTCCTGGAGTCCTGGAGAGGAAGGGAGGGGAGGACCAAGGCTCTGCAGTTGCCCCTAATGCGATCATCTCCCTACCACGAGTGTGAACCTAGGGTGTAAAGGGGCAAATGTTCATGCATCACAACTTCTTTTGTAAATGACTCTTTACTGAAGAAATGACAGTCAGTGCCAGGCCTGAAGGAAGAAAGTGGTAGTGTTGGGCTCATCACGGCCCCACATTGGGTTCCATCATGCACTGTCCTATGAAACTTTCAAAGACAATTTGCCTATGTCTTTGCTTTAGATCCTAACTTCTGCTTTAGGTGTGACACAGTGGTTTTGTTGAGATGAACACATTGTTGTCTCTGGAATTTTGAGACTTTATGAAAAATGGAATGAGCAAGAATGATAAATTTCCACATTTGGAATGGATCTTAGGGGTCCATTAAAGCTTTGTCTGTCTCACCAAGCAGCCCATTCTGTAACATGTTCATCAGATGGCCAGCCAGCCTTCTTGCTATCTCCAGAGCACACGGCCCGTTGCTGTGATGACTGACCATTGGTGAGATTGCGCCCTCTTCTTTATGACGATCCCTTGTTTCCTTGCCTTAAATTTTTTGTCCTAATTTAAACAAAATCAGTCCCTTTACCACCCATTAGGGGTTATTCAGACTGGTATTTTGTCTTTTCAAATCCCTTGGATTTACCAAAGACCTTAAAGTTTGGTAAATTCAAGCAAATGAATTATCCACGTATGATATGAACAATGAAGAATAACATGGCACCACCATTTCCTGTGTTAAGACTCTCTATTTCTCCTCCTACAGTATTATTTTTTCCTACCCCAGCCTCCAGGGCAACCACTGATCCAATCACTATTCATATATTCATAGATTCGCCTTTTCTGAAATATCATCTGTATTAAATCATATGGTATTCAGTGTCTTGAGCCTGAATACTTTCACTTATGACAACAAAGTTGGGATTCTTCCAACCTCTCAGCATTCCATTCTTTTTTATTGCTGAGTAGTATTACGTTGTATGGACATACCACAGTTTATCCATTCATCTGTTGATAGACATTTGCTTGCTTCCAGTTTGGGACAATTATGAACAAAGTCGCTATAAATATTTGCATACAGGTTTTTGATTGTACAAAATTTTTTATTTTTCATAAATGATTACTTAGAGATGGAATGGCTGGATCATATAGCAGGTATATATTGAAACGTATAAGAAATGGCCAAACTGTTTTCCAAAGTTGTTTTACTATTTTGCAATCCCACCAGTCCAGAGAATCTTCTTTGTCTGCATCCTCCTTCCCTCAAACTTGGCAGAAATTCAATTTAATGACCACTTATTGCAAGCCTTTCTCATATCAGCAATTGTGTTTCCCTTTGGGGATTCTGCATTACTCAAAGGTAGACAAAACGTTGTTTTAGCTTTAATATGAACAGCAGGGAGTGTTCAAAAAGTTTTTATTTTGGTCTCTGATCCTTTTGTTTTTAAAATAAACTTTCAGGCTTTCTTACTGAGGGGCGGAGCAAGATGGCGGAGGAGTAGGAGACCTGGGTATCGTCTGGTCTCAGGAATTCAGCAGAATAGAGATCAAACCATTCTGAACACCTACGAACTCAACAGGAGATTGAAGAGGAGAGTAGCAACAACTCTCTGAACAGAGAAGCGACCACTTACTGGAACGTAGGACGGGCGGAGAAGTGAATCTGAGGCGATATTCGGGAGGATAGACGGCGGGGGAGGGGGCCTCCGTCGGCCGCTTCTGGCAAGTGCTAGAGCCCCGGAGCACAAAATCGGAACTTCTGGAAGCCGGCTTTGTGGAGGGACGTCGCTCCATTGGCTAAGTGGGGGGTGGAACCCTCCCGGGACAGTGTGGTCTCAGGACCCTCGGGGTCACAGAAAGACCGGGGGTGCCTGAGTGCGGCAGAGCTCCCAGGTATCAGAGCGGGGAAGCCGGCTGCAGAGACGGAGCGGAGGCGCGGGCTCTCAGCTCGGGGTGGCCATAAACTGTGATCCGTGGCCCAGTCGGGCCACTGCTCCTCCAGCGGGGACCCAACAAGCGGCAGAGCCGCGGAGACTCCCCTCCCTCCCCCGGGAGGAGCGGCGCGGGAGCGCACCGCAGGGATCTGCTGGGTTTGGAGACTCCACTCGGGGTCGGGAGCCAGAGACACAAACGCTCGGTCACAGGCCGGGTGAGCAAAGAGTGCGGCCGGAGACCGGGGACACGGGAGTGACTGCTTTTCTCTGGGGGCGCACTGAGGAGCGGGGCCCCGAGTTCTCAGCTCCTCCGGGTGGAGATTGGGAGGCCACCATTTTCACCCTGGTCCTCCAAGGCTGTACAGAGAGCTTGCAGGGAACAAAATCTCCTGAAAGCAAACCCGAGCAGCTTGCTTAGCCCAACTGACAAGGGCGGGGCAATTGCGCCTCCGGCAAAGACACTTGGGACCCACGGCAACAGGCCCCTCCCCCAGAAGATCAGCACGAACAGCCAGCAAGCCAAGACCAAGTTTACCGATCAAGGAGAACAGGAGAACTCCAGCGCTAGGGGAATACTGCAAATAGAATTCATGGCTTTTTTACCATGATTCATTAGTTTTTCAAAGTTAATTTTTTAACTGGTTTTTATTTTAATTTTTCTTTTTCTCTTTGTCAACCAACATCTTATCAATCCCTTTTTAAAAAAAAACATTTTTTATTTTTCATTTTTAGAGTCATATTTTATCCCTTCATAGTAGTTACCCTTCTTTTTGGCATGTATATAAGTTGTTCTCTCTTTAAAATTTTGAGATACAGTTTCTTCAATCAAAATATACCCTAAATCACTGGTGTATGGCTTTGTTCTAGTCTCCTGCCTGATCACATTGTCTCCCTTTTTCTTTTCTTTTCTTTTTTCTTTTTTTTTTATCTTCCTCTTTCTTTTTTCAAACAACTTCTTATCTTATCAATTCCTTTTATAAAATCTTTTATAATTTTCATCTTGACAGTCATCTTCCATTCCCTTCACTGTGTCAACCCTTATTTTCTACATATATAAGTCTTTCTTCCTTTAAAATTTTAGGAGGCACTTTCTTCTAACAGACCAAAATATGCCCAAAATCTAGTGTGTGACACTGATCTATGCACTAGCCTGATCATATTTGATCATATTCTGTTTTGGTTTGTTTTGTTCTGTTTTTGTTTGTTTTTATCATTTTCTTTTTCTTTTCTCTCTTTTTTGTTCTTTCTTCCCCTTTATTTTACCTTGGTTTAAGGTCTTTTCTGATTTGTATAGAGCATATTTGCTGGGGACGTTGTTAACCTGTTGGCATTTTGTTCTCTCATTCATCTATTCTCCTCTGGACAAAATGACAAGACGAAAAAAATCACCTCAGCAAAAAGAACAAGAGGTAGTACCACCTGCTGGGGACGTACTCAATACGGACATTAGTACGATGTCGGACTTAGAGATCAGAATCATGACTTTAAAGATACTAGCTGCGCTTGAAAAAAGCGTGGAAGTGATTAAAGTAACCCTTTCTGGAGAAATAAAAGAACTAAAATCTAACCAAGTCGAAATCAAAAAGGCTATTCATGAGGTGCAATCAAAAATGGGGGCACTAACTGCTAGGGTAAATGAGGCAGAAGAGAGAATCAGCGATATAGAAGACCAAATGATGGAAAATAAAGAGGCTGAGAAAAAGAGAGAGAAACAACTACAGGATCACGAGGGCAGAATATGAGAGATAACCGATACGATAAGACGAAACAACATTAGAATAATTGGGATCCCAGAAGAAGAAGAAAGAGAGAGAGGGGCAGAAGGTATATTGGAGCTTTTTATAGCAGAGAACTTCCCTAATGTGAGGAAGGAAACAGGCATCAAAATCCAGGAGGCACAGAGAACCCCTCTCAAAATCAATAAAAATAGGTCAACACCCCGACATCTAATAGTAAAACTTAGGAGTCTCAGAGACAAAGAGAAAATCCTGAAAGCAGCTCGGGAAAAGAGATATGTAACCTACAATGGTAGAAACATTAGATTGGCAACAGACCTATCCACAGAGACCTGGCAGGCCAGAAAGGACTGGCATGTTATCTTTAGAGCACTAAACGAGAAAACATGCAGCCAAGAATACTATCTCCAGCAAGGCTGTCATTGAAAATAGAAGGAGAGGTAAAAAGCTTCCAGGACAAACAAAAACTAAAGGAATTTGCAAACACAAAACCAGCCCTCCAAGACATATTGAAAGGGGTCCTCTCAGCAAAGAGAGAGCCTAAAAGCAGCATAGATCAGAAAGGAACACAGACAATATACAGTAACCATCACCTTACAGGCAATACAATGGCATTAAATTCATATCTTTCAATAGTTACCCTGAATGTAAATGGGCTAAATGCCCCAATCAAAAGACACAGGCTGTCAGATTGGATTAAAAAACAAGACCCATCGATATGCTGTCTTCAAGAGACTCATTTTAGACCCAAAGACACCCCCAGATTGAAAGTGAGGGGGTGGAAAACCATTTACCATGTTAATGGGCACCAAAAGAAAGCTAGGGTGGCAATCCTTATATCAGACAAATTAGATTTTAAAACAAAGACTGTAACAAGAGATGAAGAAGGACACTATATCCTACTTAAAGGGTCTATCCAACAAGAAGATCTAACAATTGTAAATATCTATGCCCCTAACGTGGGAGCTGCCAATTATATAAGGCAATTAATAACAAAAGTGAAGAAACACATTGACAAAAATACAATAATATGGGGGACTTTAACACCCCCCTGACTAAAATGGACAGATCATCTAAGCAAAAGATCAACAAGGAAATGAAGATTTTAAATGAAACACTGGACCAAATGGACTTCACAGACATATTCAGAACATTCCATCCCAAAGCAACGGAATACACATTCTTCTCTAGTGCCCATGGAACATTCTCCAGAGTTGATCCCATCCTAGGTCACAAATCAGGTCTCAACCGGTACCAAAAGATTGGGATCATTCCCTGCATATTTTCAGACCACAATGCTTTGAAACTAGAACTCAATCACAAGACGAAAGTCGGAAAGAACTCAATACATGGAGGGTAAAGAGCATCTTACTAAAGAATGAATGGGTCAACCAGGAAATTAAAGAAGAATTAAAAAAAATTCATGGAAACCAATGAAAATGAAAACACAACTGTTCAAAATCTTTGGGATACAGCAAAGGCAGTCCTGAGGGGAAATTATATAGCAATACAAGCCTTTCTCAAGAAACAAGAAAGGTCTCAAATACACAACCTAACCCTACACCTAAAGGAGCTAGAGAAAAAACAGCAAATAAAGCCTAAGCCCAGCAGGAGAAGAGAAATAATAAAGATCAGAGCAGAAATCAATGAACTAGAAACCAAAAGAACAGTAGAACAGATCAACGAATCTAGGAACTGGTTCTTTGAAAGAATTAACAAGATTGATAAGCCCCTGGCCAGACTTATCAAAAAGAAAAGAGAAATGACCCAAATCCACAAAATCATGAATGAAAGAGGAGAGATCACAACCAACACCAAAGAAATACAAACAATTATAAGAACATATTATGAGCAACTCTATGCCAGCAAATTAGAGAAATTGGAAGAAATGGATGCATTCCTAGACATGTATCAACTACCAAATTAACCAGGAAAAATTGAAAACCTGAACAGACCTATAACCAGTAAGGAAATTGAAGCAGTCATCCAAAATCTCCCAACAAACAAAAGCCCAGGGCCAGATGGCTTCCCAGGGGAATTCTACCAAACATTTCAAGAAGAATTAATACCTATTCTCCTGAAACTGTTCCAAAAAATAGAAATGGAAGGAAAACTTCCAAACTCATTTTATGAGGCTACCATTACCTTGATCCCAAAACCAGACAAAGACCCCATCAAAAAGGAGAATTACAGACCAATATCCTTGATGAACATGGATGTAAAAATTCTCACCAAAATACTAGCCAACAGGATCCAACAGTACATTAAAAGGATTTTTCACCATGACGAAGTGGGATTTATCCCTGGGCTGCAAGGCTGGTTCAACATCCGCAAATCAATCAATGTGATACAATACATTAAGAAAGGAAAGAACAAGAATCATATGATCCTCTCAATAGATGCAGAAAAAGCATTTGACAAAGTACAGCATCCTTTCTTGATCAAAACTCTTCAGAGTATAGGGATAGAGGGTCCATACCTCAATATCATAAAAGCCATCTATGAAAACCCTACAGCGAATATCATTCTCAATGGGGAAAAGCTAAGAGCTTTTCCCCTGAGGTCAGGAACGTGGCAGGGATGTCCACCCTCACCACTGCTATTCAACATAGTATGAGAAGCCCTAGCCACAGCAATCAGACAACAAAAAGAAATCGAAGGCATCCAAATCGGCAAAGAGGAAGTCAAACTCTCACTCTTTGCAGATGATAGGATACTGTATGTGGAAAACCCAAAAGACTCCACCCCAAAACTGCTAGAACTCGTACAGGAATTCAGTCAAGTAGCAGGATATAAAATCAATGCACAGAAATCAGTGGCATTCCTATACACCAACAACAAGACAGAAGAGAGACAAATCAAGGAGTCGATCCCATTTACAATTGCTCCCAAAACCATAGGATACCTAGGAATAAATTTAACCAAAGAGGCAAAGGATCTGTACTCAGAAAACTATAAAATACTCATGAAAGAAATTGAAGAAGACACAAAGAAATGGAAAAACGTTCCATGCTCATGGATTGGAAGAACAAACATTGTGAAGATGTCAGTGCTACCTAGAGCAATCTACACATTCAATGCAATCTCCATCAAAATACCATCCACCTTTTTCAAAGAAATGGAACAAAGAATCCTAAAATTTGTATGGAACCAGAAGAGACCCCGAATAGCCAGAGGAATGTTGAAAAAGAAAAAGCAAAGCTGGCGGCATCACAATTCTGGACTTCCAGCTCTATTACAAAGCTGTCATCATCAAGACAGTATGGTACTGGCACAAAAACAGACACATAGATCAATGGAACAGAATCGAGAGCCCGGAAATGGACCCTCAACTCTATGGTCAACTCATGTTTGACAAAGCAGGAAAGAATGTCCAATGGCAAAAAGACAGTCTCTTTAACAAATGGTGTTGGGAAAATTGGACAGCCACATACAGAAGAATGAAACTGGATCATCTCCTTACACCACACACAAAAATAGACTCCAAATGGTTCAAAGACCTAAACGTGAGACAGGAGTCATCAAAATCTTAAAGGAGAACACAGGTAGCAACCTCTTTGACCTCAGCCGCTGCAACTTCTTCCTAGAAACATCGCCAAAGGCAAGGGAAGTGAGGGCAAAAATGAACTATTGGGATTTCGTCAAGATAAAAAGCTTTTGCACAGCAAAAGGAACAGTCCACAAAACCAAAAGGCAAGCGACAGAATGGGAAAAGATATTTGCAAATGACATATCAGATAAAGGGATAGTATCCAAAATCTATAAGGAACTTATCAAACTCAACAGCCAAAGAACAAATAATCCAATCAAGAGATGGGCAGAAGACACGAACAGACATTTTCCAAAGAAGACATCCAAATGGCCAACAGACACATGAAAAAGCGCTCAACATCGCTTGGCATTAGGGAAATCCAAATCAAACCCTCAATGAGATACCACCTCACAGCAGTCAGAATGGCGAAAATTAACAAGTCAGGAAACGACAGATGTTGGCGGGGATGTGGAGAAAGGGGAACCCTCCTACACTGTTGGTGGGAATGCAAGCTGGTGCAGCCACTCTGGAAAACAGTATGGAGGTTCCTCAAACAGTTGAAAATAGAGCTACCATACGATCCAGCAATTGTACTACTGGGTATTTACCCCAAAGATACAAATGTAGGGACCTGAAGGGGTACGTGTACCCCAATGTTTATAGCAGCAATGTCCACAATAGCCAAATTTTGGAAAGAGCCAAGATGTCCATGGACAGATGAATGGATAAAGAAGATGTTGTATATATATACAACGGAATATTATGCAGCCATCAAAAAAATGAAATCTTGCCATTTGCAAGGACATGGATGGAACTGGAGGGTGTTATGCTGAGCAAAATAAGTTAATCAGAGAAAGAGATATATCATATGACCTCACTGATATGAGGAATTCTTAATCTCAGGAAACAAACTGAGGGTTGCTGGATTGGTGGGGGTGGGAGGGATGGGGTGGTTGGGTCAGACATTGGGGAGGGTATGTGCTATGGTGAGTGCTGTGAATTGTGCAAGACTGTTGAATCACAGATCTGTACTTCTGAGACAAATAATGCAATATATGTTAAGAAAAAAAAGAAGGAGAAGATAGCCGGAGGGGAAGAATGAAGGGGTGTAAATCGGAGGGGGAGACGAACCATGAGAGATGATGGACTCTGAAAAACAAACTGAGGTTCTAGAGGGGAGGCGGGTAGGGGGATGGGTCAGCCTGGTGATGGCTATTAAAGAGGGTACATTCTGCATGGAGCACTGGGTGTTATGAACAAACAATGAATCATGGAACACTACCTCAAAAACTAATGATGTAATATATGGTGATTAACATAACAATAAAAAATTAAAAAATAAAAAATAAAATAAAATAAACTTTCAGTAAAGAGGTATAAATTAAATTATGACTTGTGGCACCCTTCACCTTTTACACTTCATTGCACTTTTGAGTAGGCCCAGGAGTGACAGTGGTCAAGGTTAAGGATTCTATGGGAACTTGGTGCCAGAGAATGTGGTTTATAATTTGGTGAATAGAGATCCTAAAGGGACTGCCATCGCACTCATGGTATCTTTTTTACTCTGTTACTGAAATTCTATGTTTGTTGCCTCTCCTCCATACTTTTGCACCCTTAATCACTTGTTTGGGATGCCTCTGTATTGGGATCCTGCTTTTGCAAAACTCTGTCACAGTGTTGTTGTAAGATGGACCTAGGGCATCTCCTCCTGGGTGGTTGTTCTTTCCCTTAGAGTAAGAAAATGAACAAAAAATAACAACAATGAATATAATTTCTAAAAGTTCTCCATGTGTCGCATTCAGGCTTAGTGCCTTACACACATTTATTTTATTTTATTTAATACAACAGTCCCTTAAAACAAGCATTTTGTCCACATTTCACAGAGAGAGCAACTGAGAATTAGAGGAAAGAAGTAGCTTTCCCCAAACCACTCAACTTTCCAGTGGCATAAATAGAATCTGTGCCTACATCTTCCTGAGGAAAATATAGGTTTTTGATGACAAATTGTTATTCTTCACTACTCTCCTTTGATGCTTTAAAGCCAAGGAGAACCCAAGGCAGTTTCCTTGGGCAAGAAGGTGTGAACCTACTCAGTCCACTGAAAAGAAAAGCTGTAGCCAATATGCTGGTTAGCTTCTGTCGTATAGTCGCTAACCACAAAATCCCGTAAGGCTGGGATTCCCGAGAGGTAAACTAGGCAGTTTGCTGATCATGGCTGGGTTTGCTCCTGTGTCTGAGGTTTATCTGACTGGTGATCTGATCTGGTCTGGCCTTTGCCAGGACAGCTGGGTGACTTGGCTCTGCCTCATGCATGTCTTCTTCCAGCAAGCTAGGTTGGGCATGTTCTCAGGGCGATGGCAGAGGCAGGAGAGAACAAACCTCAGGGCATGAGCCCCTTCTGGAACTCTGCTTGTGTCTATCTCCTCACTCCCCATTGGCCAAAACCAGCCATATGGCAGAGTTCAGTGTCAAAGGACAAGACCAATCACCCATAGCACCTATCCCACACTACCATGAATATGGGAGGACATGGTCAAGGCCCCGTGGTGCTGCGTTAGTCTCCCATCTGCCACTGTCCAAGTTCACACACTGCTCATTTCTTGCTTGCCTATTGCAAGAGCTTCCTAAAAATCCCCCTTTCTTCTTTGTGCATCACATTCCATGAACTACTAAGTGCCCCTCCCCTCCATAATATCCATCAATGCCCCTCTCCCCACCACTATTTGCAGGATAAAGAATGACACTAGCTACTGTCTAATTCCCCAGCCTCTGTATCAAAAAATCTATCCTCAAAGCACATAAAGCTAAATTTTTAATCCCTGATTTAGAACTGCAGGCTGCTGAGTTGAGGTCTTTTCATATGCTCTTCCCTCTTTGTGCATTTTCTCACCTGGTCTGACTCTGAGTGGATGCCTATTTATCCTTCATACATCAGATCAACTATTACTGAATATGAATTCTGTGAGTTCTCGTGGCACTCTGTACAATATATTGCCCTGTAGTAACTCTGCATGCCATTGGAATTGTAGATTATGAACTCTGTAACTTAGACGTCCAGAGTGTTCATTATGATGACCTTGTGACGTATCATAGACACTGGCACACAGTCGGGTCTCTATAAATAGTTGTCAAATGTTTATGTGAATTTTTCAAGGAGCACTTTATTAAGAGCAGGGTATTGACCATGTGGGGAAGGTGCTTGCTGACCTCTCAGTTTTTTCCCTTTCATTCCCTTCCATTTGCTCATCCCTGTTAGGATAGCTGCTACCTGCCCAGACTCATCGTTTCTGGAAACGATCCACTAGCACTCTGTGAGGTTTTGCAGTGGTCGATAAGCAGCTGAAGGTGATGTAAGCAAGGACCTTTGATTCCTTCCTTCTCTCCATCCTGCATCAGGAGAGCAAGAGTCACATTGCATCTACTTCAAGGTCTTTGAGGCTAGAAACCCGTAAGACAGCTGGAGCCCATAGCTTCCTCAGAGAAACTCTGGACTGGCGTTGACCCAAAACAATCCAAATCCCAGGGGCTTAGGCTGAAACAATCTGCGAAGGGAATGTAATACTCCAAATGGTTTTCAGTTAGTTCTGGTTTCCATTTATCTTTCTTTCTTGGCAGGTAGGGCAAAGGTGAGAGGAAAACGGGACAGGTGGAGAGTGGAATTTGATTGAATTACCTGCCAGGACTTCAGAAACCCACACAAAAGAAACTCACAACTCAACTTGGCATCTCTTTAGGAACCGTTCTTTGAAGGCTGCTGATGGGAATGCTGGTGCTTCAGAAAGCATTAGGCTGTGCTCAGATAATTCACGTGGCAGCATCTGTGTAAGAACATATTGTTCTTGGCAAAGGTGTAAAGCGCCCTCTGAGATCGAGAGGCGGATAGGAGTCTTTCCCCAGCCTTCCCTCTTCCTGTTGCCATTATTTACACCCCTGCCTCCCATGTCCGTGAACAATTACACCACGGTTTTCTCTCCTGTGAAGGTTTGGGTTCGAAATTCCCATGCAATATTTATTCTTCTCCTTTCTTTCACATTGAACATCTTACCTAGGCCACTGAGGGTTTGTCACGATTCCTCCTGCTTCTTTCGATATTTATGAACACACTCTCTACATCATTTAGTGGCTGAGGCCATTCCCCCTACTGCTTGAAATATACAGATATCACTGACAAAAGAATATTTCACCATTATTTCAATACGATTAGAGCATCCAAACAGGTCAGTCTGCTTCCTCTGTCATCTGGAATCTGGGAACACTGATGATTTCTGACATGGATTCACTCAACAGTCCATCCACCACGCACTAATTTGCAGATCTTTATTGAGCAACCACCCCAGGCTTGGCACTTAAAATCCAGTCCATGTCTCAATCGTCATATTGTACTTTGCCGTTCTGCACAGCAGAATGTAGTGGGATGCAGTACTTTGTGATCTCTCGAACGGAACCCACAGAGACCACATCTCAGACATCCTGCTACAACTGCATTTTTTGAGCAAGGACTGGGCATCTTTGTATCACTATGTCTATTTCAGTGAAGGGAACATAGTAGACACGGGACACATGTTCCTAAAAAATCAATCCAAACTTCTCTCCCATCTTCACATCACAAATAAAGATAGGATCATAGTATCAGTGGTTAACCCAAATAACTGTGCTGATTCTGGGGCCCCCTTTCAGAATCACAACCTCCAGTCCTATCTATAAAGTAGTATCCTCCATGTTTTTCCGGGAGTTTCCAGGGGATGTCTCACGGGATCCCAAAAAGAAGTTCTCTTTCCTCTGCTCTGATGAGTCCTGTAGTCCCCACCAGAATACTGCCGATAGTTGACCAGCTGTCTCTGACATTTCTTTGCTCACTTTCTATGTTTTACCAGGCTTGGCTCCACAGACCCTCCCTGCATCCCCCACAGCCATCAAGTAACAATGCTGCCCTATTGCCCTCAAGATTCAGAAGTGACGAGTGGGTCTCTGTGGGTTCTGTTCGAGAGATCACAAAGTACTGCATCCCACTACATCTAGTTAAAGCTACTCTTTTCCAGTTAAACACAACCTGCCTGACTGGAGCCCAGAACAAGGGTGAGATGGCATCCATTACATTGTTCTCACAAAAATAATTTCTCCCTGAACATCACAGGTGACTTTCCATCAGTTCTCTGAATCATGCCCAAATACATTTGAATCCCCGAATGAGCACAAGTTGTGACTCAAGCTTTATTCTGTAGTGTTTTTCTTATTCCTTATTATATAAGTAACACATGTTCACTGTAGCCAAAAATAAAATACGAAAACAGAAATCACTTGGAATTCCACAACCTCACCTTAACACTTTGGCATACATTCTTTCAGTCTCCCTTGCTGTTCATTTGAAATAAACTAGAGGACAATGATATTGATCAAAATTCCTCTTGTATTTGTTTAAAGATAGACTTTGAGGATGGGACCCCAACAGGAGGTTTGGTAGCAAAAGTTGGTATTTATAATTGCTTGGGAAAATAGCAGGGTGTAGAGTTAGAATGTCGCTGAAGGAAACACTGGAAAGAAGACTGGGGGAAGATATGGCTGGGACCATTCTGGCAAGGCAGAGAAGTAACTGGAAGGAACTGAAAGTTTGGATGGAGGCTGTTGAGCCACAGCTGTGCACAGGGGACTGTGTTCTTCATTAGCATGATCTCAGAGGAACACAGAAAGGTG
This sequence comes from Eumetopias jubatus, assembly GCF_037043125.1. Lineage (NCBI taxonomy): Eukaryota > Metazoa > Chordata > Mammalia > Carnivora > Otariidae > Eumetopias > Eumetopias jubatus. The sequence continues at coordinate 72,657,301 of NW_028274816.1, read as the reverse complement.
CAGAGTCCAATAGCATGTCATCAAAATATATATAAGAATTTTAACCAAGCCACATGGAATGACTATGAAAATAACTCAATAAAAATCAAGTAAGAGATAAATTAGTTGGATTATCTCATCAAGTGATAATGGACATAAGTTTGTGAAGGTTGGTGAAGGAGGGGAAGGTAGTAAGGGAAGAGGACACTCTAAAATAAATTTTAAAAAGAATTAGGGGTGCCTGGCTGGCTCAGTCAGGAGAGCATGGGACTCTTGACCTCAGGCTCACGAGTTCCAGCCCCATGTTGGGTGTAGAGATTACTTAAATAAATAAAACTTTAAAATCAATCAATCAATCAAAAGGAAGAATTAGATAATGGTGTATTTTAGCCCAAGGACATGGGCTGTGAGATGCCCCACCATTTGCAGGGAATGAACTTTCACAAAGGCTAGGCAGTGATGAGTGTTTTGGGAATCTCCAGATTTCGCATTCTGGCATAAACTCTCTGACCCACAGGCAGTATCAGCCCATTAGGATGGTAAACCCAACTATTGTCATATTAGTTCCTTTACTGGGTATGTCTTAATAGCTCAGAGAGACAGAGGGAAGGAATAATCAGTTCCATGATAAGCATTCAATTATATTTAGGAAGAATTTCTACACGTGATATTTAAAATATTTCTAACAATTAAGAGAGATTGGCACATTGACTAATCTGACAGAATAGTCTTGTGATCCCAGTTTAAATTGCATACTGGGTAATTGATTTTAGACATGTAGCATTTGCTGCACTTGTGTACAATATTGGAATATTTAAGAAAAGTTACGATTTTCTGTAGCTACATTTAATTTATTGGATTTGCTGTATTGGGGGACGTTTTGCTTGTTAGAAGCATATATTCATATATTTAATTTATAAATGCAGTTTAAAGTATTTAATGGGATTTAAGTAGCTACCTCCATTGAATGTTAATCAAAGGCCTCTTTCAAGATGCTTGTTAAAATTGAGTAGATTTTATAAGAAGGATGAGAAGATTTATAAGTTGCATTCAAGTCCTCAGTGAAAAAAACTGATGTTTAAATCTGTCATTGAAATTTATTCAACAAATTTTTTTCTTAAAGATTTTTTTATTTATTTGACAGAGTGAGAGCACAGCAGGTGGAGTAGCAGGTAGAGGGAGAAGGAGAAGCAGGCTCCCTGCCTAGCAGGGAGCCTGATGCGGGGCTTGATCCTAGGACCCTGGGATCGTGACCTGAGCAGAAGGCAGTTGCTTAACCAACTGAGCCACCCAGGCGCCTCTATTCAACAAATTTTACTGGGTGTCCTCAGTATGTACTCTAAGTGCTGCGAACGGGCACTCAAGGAACGGACATACTAGTAGGATGACAGACATACACAAACACATCGTGGCATATTTAGCATGGTAGAAGATGAAAAAACTCAAAGGGGAAAAGTAAACCAGGGCAGAGGAGATAGGGTTTGCTGGGTGGCCAATTTGGGGTGAGGGTGGAGCTTGCTGCTTTTATAGAAAGAGGTCAGAGATGGCCTCACCACTGCATAGGAGACTTTTAAGGCAGAAACTCTAAGAACTGAGGAAGGGAATCATGCTGATCGATATTCAAGGGGGCACCTGGGTGGCTCAGTAGGTTAAGAGTCTGACTCTTGGTTTTGGCTCAGGTCGTGATCTCGGGGTGGCAAGACTGAACCCCACGTGGGGCTCCATGCTCAGCGTAGAATCTGCTTGAGATTCTCTCTCTTCCTCTGCCCTTTGCCCCTCACCCTGCTCGTGCTCTCTCTCTCTCTAAAATAAGTAAATTAATCTTTTAAAAATAGCTTAAAAATTAAAAATAAAAGCATCCCACAGGATGGAGGTGCTTCAGGCAGGGACTCCCCTCAGAAGGGGGCCTGATGGACAGGTAATCACACTGAATTGCTCCTGAGGGCCGGTGCTCTTGCACCCCCAAGGGGACAGAGCCAGACTAGAACCCCATCTACTACCCTCCAATGACTAGCCATGTCCAGGTTCCCCCCGCAACACACAATTCTCCAGGGACCCAAGACCTTAGTTCCTTCTAACTTCCTCCAGTAGCTTTCCCTGAAGAATCCAGCAGCTACTTACAAACTCTGCCCTTTTAAAACAGGTTCTACATGACTGTTACTTTATTGTTCTCATGTATGTAAACCTGTCTTCCTCAATGAGTCACAAGCCACCTGCAAAAGGATCATGTCACGTGTCACTATCATGCAGGCCTCAAGAGAATTGGCCAGGCCAGCGCTCATTTCCAAGAGGAGGTCAGGCTGATCCTTCTGAAAATTGGTTTATCAACAGTGGCTTGGAAGGCCAGCTCGCTTCGTTATGTGAATCAATTCCAAACAGAGCCTTTCTTCAAGAATATTGCTTGTGAAGCACTCACCCAAGTTCTTCTCAACTCTTGTATGGGGCTGTCTTTGTGATCATTCATAGTGTTCCTGCAAGGGACCAGGAGTTTGTCTCCCTCTTTTGGTAGTCAGATGTGTGAGGACAGGTCTAAAGACTATCTGTTGCTAGTGAATACTATTTCCTGGACCAAACAACAACAATCACAACAACCATAACCGTTGTTTGGTTTACCGCCCACAATAATTCCATGACCTGAGCAATAGGTTGGAACGCATGATTTTGGCAGGCTTCATTAACATGTATTTGTCTCAAGCTCCCCAAACCTTCTCAGTTATGGGGCTTGCTCAAATGCCCTAACTCCATTTTCTCCTTTAATTAGGGCTTTCACAAAAGGTAACAAATGGTTTTCCAAGGAGGACAACGGGAGGGACAGGAGGCCGTGTGCCGCATACAGAAAGTGGAATGAACGGCAACGCTCCGGCCAGCATCTCACTTTGCTGCATGGATTATAAAATCCCTTAACAGCAGTGGGAAGTGAGTTCAGAATGACTAACCTTTGCCATGTGTCACTAATGAGGAGGGTTACAGCAGATTCCATCCCCATTAAGTTATATTACACTGGCATTCCATGCTCATTAACTAAATGCACTAAATATTGTTTTCCAAGGCTGAGTTTGAAGGTACGGCAGCCGAGGTTGCTTCTCTGGGGGTAACTAAGTGTCATCTTATATAAAGTTGCCTGCCATTTGATCAGGGCATGTTTATCGAGTAAACTAAAATTAGAAAACGTCTTTTATGGGACACCGGGGTGGCTCAGTTGGTTAAGCATCTGCCTTCTGCTCAGGTCATGATCCCAGGGTCCTGGGATGGAGTTCCCTGAGATGCTCCTTGCTCAGCAGGGAGCCTGCTTCTCCTTCGGCCTGCCGTTCCCCCTGTTCATGCTCTCTCTCTCTCTCTCTCTCGACAAATAAATAAATCTTTTTAAAAAAAGAAAAGAAAAGAAAACATCTTCTAGATGCAAAATATATCAAAAAGGAACCACTTTCATCCCCCACCCCCTTGGTTTTGCTTTGGCCAGATTTCTCTGAACATAGAACTTGAATTACACCGGCGAGCATTGCCCATTACCTGTATACTTTTTGGGTTGAATAGATCAGAGTAGCAAATAATTAGTGACTCCTTATATCTGAGTGTATATTTTATACTAGAATTTTGGGAAGGTAAGTATCCCTTTCGACAGATTAAGCATTTTTAAATTGTTCTTTATAATATTAACTTAATATCACTTTTTTTTTTTTAAAAGATCGGGAGGGGTTGAAATCCTAGGAAGTAGGCTGTCTTGTTAATCCGATTCTTCTCTGCTTTTTCCAATTCCAGTCCAACTCTAAATGACCTTGGTTGATCGTGCAGTTGGACCAGAGGTCCATGCCTCATGGAGGATTTAGGTGGAGCAAAAGTGTCTGCCCTGCCGCCTGTGTGTAGGGAGGGGCTTGCTGTGTATGAATATAGGAAGTTGGCACAAGACAGTGCCCCACTGGACTTGAGAAGCATTGAGAGACTGGCAGAGGGAAACAATTTAAACCTCAAGTGATTTGCTGGAAAGAGCTTCACCTGAGAGGCTCTATATACCCTATAGTGGGGTGAAAGGTGGCCCCCCCAAAAGATATGTCCACGTCCAAATCCCTGGAATCTGTGACTGTCATCTCAACTGGAAAAAGGATCTTTGTAGATGTGATTAAGTCAAGGATCTTGAGATACGATTGTGCTAGATTACCTGGGTGGCCCTAAATGCAAAAACAAGAAGAGGCAGAAAAGAATATGCAGACACACAGATGGCAATAGGAAGATGGAAGGAGAAAATGCAACGATGTGGCCACAAGCAAGAAAGCCAAGGAATGCTGACACCTCCCAAAAGCTGGAAGGATTCTCCCCTATATGACCCTGCCAACACCTTGATTTGGGACTTGTGGTCTCCAAAACTGTGAAGATGTTAAGCTACCCAACTTGGAGGGCTTTGTTATGGCAGTCCTAAGAAAGTAATACAGATCCCACAGAGAATGGCAGCCCAAGAGAACTGTAGCCACCAAGGAACTATGAGGAGCTGAAAATTCCTCCCTAAATGCACACCCCTGAAGCTGAGGAGACCAGGGAGCAGAGAGGGGTATCCTGGAGCCCCAGAGAAAACCCACAAATACCAGCTGGTAAACCACCACCCCAACAAGGAAGAAACTGACATTCCCACTTCTTGGTCCCCCAAACTCCACTTCAAGATCCTTGCTGAACTGTGCCCCAAGGGAAAACAGAGTGAAGAATAAGGCCTTCAATGGGATTCTCTGGAAACAGACTCTAAGACGGACTGTTGCATGTGGAAGGTTTGTAAGGGACTGTTCTTGGGAAACATACCTATCAGGAAAGGAATCTGATCCTCACTGAGGCCTCAGCAAATCCTGACAGCCGAAGCTGAAAAGACCACTCAGGGTCGTCCCAAGTGAAGGCAAGGGGGCCCCAGATCTTTCTTTCTGACAGAGAGTTATCATTATTGGCCATGATGTCCCCCTGGGAGAGGCCATGATTTTGATCAAAGTGGTTCCCTGTTGTTTCAGGCAAATCCCAGTGAGGAGCGGGGCTGGGAGCAGAGATGCACGGGCTGCAAGGGGATGGAAAACACTCCTCCACTGGCAATACTGAACTGTTTTCCAGACCTAGACGTTGGGGGGTGGGGAGGTTGTGGCACGGCGGCAAAGTAAAATGATTTGAAAGCTTCCTGTTTGGGGCTAAATAGATCCAGAAACAACAGGGGAAGTCAGAACCCAGGAGGAGTAGATAGTTGGTAGTTTGATTTTATACAGTAGTAATTGTGCTGGACATGGGAAGGCAATCATCGGTGGGAAGGAAATGCAAGGCACACTTTCCATTGAACAAGGAGAAGAAAATTGGAGTGAAGACCAATTTGATCAAACAGCAAAAATAAGGCGGGGTTGGGGGGGAAGGCAAGAAGAAAACAAGGATCAAAAATAACCAGTCGACGTAAAATAAGAGAAAAAGCTTAATGTTAGGGATGCTAGTTGCTCAAAGAAAGGTGGGAAAGCAAGTTTCCCCTATCAAAGAGGCAGAGATTGTTAAAATGGGTTACACACAAACACACTCGCATACTGCAGTTCTACGAAGTTTACGAGAAACACACTGTGTGGGTATCTTTTATTTGTACCCCTTCCTCCACCTTGCAGTCTTGTCTGAGGAGCTGGCCTGTAGAGATTACATCACAGGGCTCCTTTATCTCTTTGTTTCCAGTTAGTTTCAGCTTCTGGGAGGAGTAAGGTGAGATCAGGGGTAGGCAGGCGGATGGGGTCCTTCCTTCTGAGGTCAGTCTGGATAGCTCTGTGAAAGCCCCTGCCCTTCCCAAGATAACTGGTGACTCCATTCTCTCTTCTTCCAAATTCCAGTAAACTCTCTCCTCCTTGTTTCTCTAGGTCTAGGGTTGTAAGAGCTCAGTCTCTACTCTCCCCAGGTAACCACTCCATCGTTGTGATTCCCTTACACCCACACCTCGTAGAGGGTGTGCCATCTGTTTTCCTATCTGGAATTATCCCCTTTTAATGGTATCACCTGTTTTCTGCTGGGACTTGGCTCATAACTGGTTCCAGAAATGGCCCAAGAAAGAGGCCCTCAAAATGAGATTCTGGAATTGGGTTGGTCATGTATTCAAGGAGTGCAGGAATCGTTTTGTTGCTGAATGGAAATAGAATATGAGTAAACTATGGGATTCAATAATCCAAATGATCACTGGTGGCTAGAAGGCGATAAAAGGAACGGGACAGAGAGGCATGGGGAGAACATGAGCCTGTGGTAAATAGAAATAATAAAGATTATGGAGAACACAGGCTTCTTCTTACATCTTAGAGAGCATACACAGAGAAGGGGGGCTTCTAGCTGGCTCAGGCCATAGAGCATGCATGACTCTTGATCTTGGGGTTGTGAGTTCAAGCCCCACGTTGGGTGTAGAGATTACTTAAAAATAAAATGTTAAAAAACAAAAAACAAAACAAAACAAAAAAAAAAAAACAAAAAGAGAAACCAACCCGAAAGTGTACACAGAGAAAAAGAGAAATAGAAAATTATGGACACAGGAGAATGTTCAGGGAAAATCATGGACACATTGAGAATGTTCATGGAAAGCCAGGATGCTCTCCAGCAGTTCCGAAGGATCCTTCATGTCCTGTGGTCCTAGGAAAGACGTGGCCGAGGGCTAAGCCTACAGTATGAGTGTAGGGTGATGGAAGAGCAGCTCCAACTAAATGCTTTAAGCACCACAAAGCCTTTTAGACTGTGGTAAGGATACTAATACTGGGACCCTAAGATCCCAACTTGGATCAGCAGTGCCAGTGCCCGAATTTATTAGGAGGGATCGTCCTGCTGGAACAGATCTCAGGTGGAAGCCAAAGCACCCCATCGGAAGCTGTTTTCACAGGCTTCAAAAATCAGTGCAAAGACGAATATTCAAAGCACATGTAGCACAGAGTTCACGGGCTTTGAGCCCTTGCAGGGGATACGGTAAGAAAGAACAGGAGAGCACAGTCTCCTCCATGAACGCGTCTATTTCCCCACAACAAATGGTGAGGAATTCTTTTCACAAGAAAGAAGGAGAGTTTTGTCACAAGAGCTTAAATTCAGCTCACAACTCAGGTGCCGAGAAAAATACTCAAAGGGAGATAGAACTCACAAGGTTCACAATGTACGTGATAGAGAAGAAAAAAAGGGCAGCACAAGTAAGATGCTGTGAGTCAAAAATTGGCACCGTTGCACGCTTGGGAAGACAGAAATATCTTTCACATTACTCCTTCCAAAATACTGTATGGAAGGTACCAGAATTGTTTGATGGGAGATTTCTTGGAAACTATTCTAAGTTCCCATGCTTTGGATTGTGGACAACAAGCCTGAAAATCTGCCTGGCATCCTACAGCCTGAGGTCACAATGATGTTTTTCTTTTCTCTCATATTTTCTCTGTCTATCCCCTTTTTCCAATATGTCATTAAGCCTTTGCTGGAACCATGTGCCTGGATCTGGAAACATAATTTTATTGTCAGTAATTGCTGGAGGGCGAGGGCGATTCTTGTTTATTTTCCAACACTTTATGGTGTGCCAGATTCTGTGATAGCTTACAAGTCCTAACAACCCACAACGACTATAAAAATGTAGGACTCATCCAGAATCTTTGGGTTATTTTGCTCTTGATGACTTAATATTTTATTCAACTTGGCCGAAAATGGTCAAGGCTACCACTGCTAAAAAAGTAATCTTGGCTTACCCCAGACATTTTTAAAGGGCAGCCGCCTGAGAATGAGCAGAATATGAAATTTCAAAGGACAAAAACTTCCATTTATTTCCATGAGATTTCATTTGAAACTTTAATTTCTCCTTAGAGTGTAAATAATAGGAAGGTGACCATATTCAAAATGTATGTTTGTGTGTGTATGTCTTTTATTTCTACGATTATATTGTTTGGTTATTTTGGTGTTCTTTGGTACCATTTCATAATACTTTCAGCTGATACAGGTCTAAACTATATTAGACAATATGGCAAAATATAATGGGTTCACTGAGCAGGAAATAATCACCTTCATTGTCTGTACTGCTTGCTCTCATTCAGTATCATTTAGTTCCACCTGCAAGGTTAGCTCACTTTTGATCCATATGCTGTGTTTCTCCCCGCACTGCATGCTCTTTAAGGCAGGAATATTTTGTATTTTTGTAACCCCCAAAATTGACACAGTGCCATCCACTAAAGGGTGAAATGAACTCACCCAAATAAGCGAGATGAAGCACCTGGAGTCCTTAGAACAACCCATGGCACAGTGTGAGTCCTGCTTCCCTGTAGATCGGACGCGTCTGTTGATGGTGGTGATGCATATGAGCGGCATTGATGGTGACAGTGGTGATAGACGCAGCTGGGAAAATAGGACTTGGTTGCAAATGCGGTCAAAGGAACAGTCAGCTGGAGACACAGACGTACTGTTTGCTTGTGGTGGAATGGTATTCCCAATCCGCCCAGGAATCTTACCTCCCGCTCTGCATGCCTTCTTTTTTCCATCATTTATCACATACAGGAGGCATGGATTTAGGACTCACCTGCCCTTACCTGCCATGCTTAATGCACTTGGATGCAGAATGAGGCCCTAGCGTGGTGCTCCATCCCTAGGCAAACAGAGACCTGGCCGGGGGGGCGGTGAAGGGGGGGGGAGGTGGGAGAAGGAGAGATTTTGGCAGAATTTTACTTAAATATGTGCAGAGTGCTTTATAATATTTTTCTTGGCTCCATCACTCAGTAGTTACCTTTAAATTTACTTTATGAGAAATTTCACCCTGAATAACCATTTCAGGTGGAGTTCAAACTCACAAACTTTGGCTTACCTGGTCGGCCTGCCCACTGATCCGTGTCAAAGCCATCGATCAGACTGCCACCTATCCTTCTGACCCCTGGAATTCTTTGTTTTCCCGTAAGCACATACCTTATACATATATATGCTACACACACACACACACACACACACACACACACACACACACACACGCAGTGTCCATCCCCAAAAACACAGTGATTCTCCACTTTTTCAACGAGAGCAGGCTATAATGTCAATCAGTGGAGATGTTGACAAAAATTAAAAGGAAAAAGGGAAATCTTTGTGCATACTAATTCATCAGTACATGGGATATTTAAAAGTACACACTCTATGAAATAATCCTTTAATATAGAAATTTTGCTCTTTCGCACGCACATTTGAGGAAGAATGGTATTCAAACTTTTCCCAGAAAACAGCACTTCTGCCTCCTCTCTGAGACAAAGTACTCTTTGAAGCTGTGTATAAGGATGACTCTGAAACCCCAGACCACAGGTTTCTGCCCTCATAACATAAAGACAGTTCTCTCTTTGCTTGCTGGGTTGTTCCCAGTCATCCTCGAGGGGTTCATGTGTGATTATCTACCACACATTCTGGTGCTGTTTGTCTTTTTAAAATAATAGTTCAATGGTTTGATTTTTAAAAAAATCTGATGTTCCCCAGGAATAATCACTGCATCTGTTTAGATTGCCTTGCCTTTAAAAATAAAAATAGATTATGTCAGGTGCCCCCGCTCTACAAATCCCAAATTAGCATGACTTGAAACTCTTTTTGGCCAACGTATCTTTCCCCAGTGGTGTGTTGCTCTTCAAATTCAAGTGGTTAAGAAAGTAGGAACAATGTTAGAGAATTTGTAAGGATTCAAAAATATCACAGCACTGGGTGCCTGGGTGGCTCAGTTGGTTAAGTGACTGCCTTCGGCTCAGGTCATGATCCTGGAGTCCTGGGATCGAGTCCCGCATCGGGCTCCTTGCTGAGCAGGGAGTCTGCTTCTCCCTCTGACCCTCCCCGCTCTCATGCTCTCTCTATCTCATTCTCTCTCTCAAATAAATAAATAAATAAAATATTTAAAAAAAAAATCACAGCACTATCTTTTCTACCTGATCATTTGGGGGAACAAAAGAAAAACCGTGCTTTATATACATACGTACGTAGAGGTCGATTTTGTTTCTTATATAAAACCTGAGTCATATCTATTGCAAGGGAATTAACTCCTATTTCGGCAGGGCTCGCGGCTTCAAAGACAGAGGCTTAACTCTGCCTCACAAAACATATACAGAAAATTAGTGGCTCAGATAAATAAAGAACAGGGACAAAATGGGTTCAGGAGTGACGAAATCTAAGAAATAAAAGAACATAAGTCGCTCTTGATTTACTTCTCATCCTCGGATAATCTCTTGATCAACTTACCCTTCTTGTCTCTTCTTGTCTCTGTGTTGGGATTATTTTTTTTTCTCTTCCTCTGTAAAGTTTTTCACCACATGGAAAGAACAGAGGCTAACTAAGCAGCTATAGCCTTCCAGCATTCTAAGTTAGCAAGTCTGTTTCTACCCACTCAGCATATAAAAAGCCCCAACAGAAGAGTCTGAGGTTCCTTGTCTATTTTCTAGACTTTTCCGAGCTAGTGAGCTGTATTAATGGACCCAGACTAGACCTTGCATCTGCTCCTGAGAACACTGTCATGTGCCCACCAGCTCCCACAGAAGTGGGGAGTGGTCCTCAAGGGAAGAGGAAGGATGCTTGCTGGAGAAGAATGGATAAGGAAATTCTGGGCATACCAAAACCACAGAAGCTCACTGCGGACATTTTAGTTCACTTAAAAGTTAACTAATCTGAGGAAAGTGTCCTTTAACTGAAATATTCAGAAATTGGTTTATTTTTTAAATAATAAACGACTCAACACACATTTCTTGAGTCTGTGTTATAATTGCATTGACTTGATGACTATTCGAAGGAACTGATTTCTGGTTTAGAAACATGACTAAAGGGGCACCTGGGTGGCTCAGTCGGTTATATATCTGCCTTCGGCTCAGGTCATGATTCCGGATCGTCCTGGGATCCAGTCCCGCACTGGGGCTCCCTGCTCAGCGGGGAGCATATTTCTCCCTCGCCCTCTGCCTGCAGCAATCCCTGCTTGTGGGCTCTCTCTCTTTCTCAAATAAATAAATAAAATCTAAAAAAAAAAAAAGGAAACATGACTAAAATTAATCATACGACATGTCTGTGTCTGAGCCGTCCTAGTAAGAACACCAAGTAATAAATTCATTCGCTTTGTTCCTATTCCGCCGTTTCGACTATCATTATGTGCGATTTTTTCCCAAAACGTTTCCACTGTCTCATTATTCTTTAAGCGCCTGTAAGAGAAGTAAAACCTACATGTTCTCAGAATTCAGGATGGGAACAAAGTCCTAATCGATATTTTACCCTACGTGTAATCAAAGGATCTTCCTTAGGCTATGAACAGTGACGCTTCACAATGGAATAAAGTTCTGTCCCCCCTGCTCTTTGCAAAAGGCTGCCAATGACCTCCTCTGTCTACCATAACTGCTTTTCCCAGCTGCAGGGGATTAAACAGGTTATAAGATTTTCCTAGCAGTAAACTTTTTGAACAAATAGAACGGGTTTTCATTGCGGTGTTCGGGAATTTTTCAAAGCTTTAATTTTTTTTTTTTTTTTTAGTTCTTTTCCATTAGGTTTTAATTTGCGAAGTTTTATAAGCAAAATTAACCAGGAGAATCAGATTTTTGATTTACAAAAAGTTTCCAATTAGAAAGCCTTAATTAAACAAGGCAGCCTGACCTGCCGTCTTTCCTTTCAAATGGTATCCAGGCAAGCTACGTCAAGGGGGACAGGAGCAGGCTCAAAAAATCAGAAGGAGATTTCAAGCTTCAATATAGTGAGAGAGCTAATGGTGCAAAATGGGTATAGCATGAACCTTTTTATGAGCTCCAAATTCCAGTTACAGCCGGGTCACCTGGGACTTAGGGGAGTAACACAGGTATGCCTGAAAGTCACAAAGAGAACAGACTTTGCTACAAGTAGATCTCAACTAGAACATTGTCTACCAAAGCCTTCAGAGCAAAGAACTGTAGGAGCTTTTGGAGCGACTTTGACAAGCTTGTATGTATCAACAATCACCCAATGGCTGGCTGTCTCGGGAAGAGTATTAAGTCCAGCTCCTATCATGGCCAGTGACTCCATAGAATCCACTCCCCACCTACAGTTGCCTAATTTGGCAAATCAACATCAGGGACACCCACTTAGAGCTGAATTTCAGATAAACAACAGATAATACATTATTCTAATAAATTGTGTAAGGATGTCCCAGATTTTCTCTGGCTACCCACTGTGACCCATCTCTTCCCAATTTTTGCTTCCCCCCCATTCCATTTGGGGTTTAATTCTGGCACTTAGTGTTGTCTACTCTGTCTAGAATTCTCTTCTCTTAGGTACTCACTTAGCCAGGCCTGCCAGATTCAGCAAATAAAAATATAGGATGCCTACTTTTATTTACATTTCGTACAAACAATAGATAATGTTTTGGTGTAAGTATGTAGCGTGCATGGTAAAAACTTATTAATTTTTGGGTGCCTGGGTTGCTCAGTTGGTTGGGCGACTGCCTTCGGCTCGGGTCATGATCCTGGAGTCCCGGGATCGAGTCCCACATTGGGCTCCCTGCTCGGCGGGGAGTCTGCTTCTCCCTCTGAGCCTCCCCCCTCTCATGCTCTCTCTATCTCATTCTTTCTCTCAAATAAATGAATAAAATCTTAAAAAAAGTTATTAATTTTCTATGTGCAACGCAAGTGTAACTGGGCATCTATTATTTTGCTTGGGATGCCATAACAAAATACCACAGCCTGGGTCCCTTACACAACAGAAATTTATTTTCTCATGCGTTTGGAGGCCAAAGTCCAAATTAAGGTGATGACAGGGCTGGTTTCTCATGGGACCTCTCTCCTCGGCTTGTAGCTCACATCCGTGGTGTCTCTTCCTGCTCCTGGATGAACACCAATCTTATCGATCAGGACCCCACCCTTATGATTTCATTTAATCTTGATCACCTCTTTAAAGGCCCAAACTTTAAACACATGGTTGTGTTTTCTTTATTGGGTCATTGCTCAGAAGTCATCTTCTCATGGATGCCCTCCTGGGGCCCCTATTTAAAATTGCAACCCCCCACCATCACTCCACTCCAGCCCTCCCACTCCCCCATGCTTCATTTTCTCCACATAGCTACCCCTTTCTATTATCTATTACTTGTTTATTATTCGTCTCCTCTCACTTGAATGTTAGCTTTGTGAGAGCAAGGATTTTTATTTGAATTGTATCTCCACGGTGTCTGTGGACCTGGACAATACCTGTTGTGTGATCGGCTCTTAATAAATATTTAATGTGAATGGTTGACAAGTGAGAAGGAGAACCCCACTCCCTGTAGGCTGGTGCAGCTAACAGGTTGAACAAGAGGAGTAAAATTTTGATAACCGTAGAAGATTCTGGAACTACCTCCAACTTCCGATCACCATATTCTGAAATACTTGAGCAATTCTCCTATGTCCGTGTGTCTAGATGATAAGCTAATAATGCGGGTTCCTGGGCTCCAACCTCGGATAGCCAATTCAATTAGGTAAGGATTGGCCATGGAAATCTGCCAAATTTAAAAAACACCTCAGCTAATCCTGACCCAAAGACAACACGCTGAGAGACATAATGCCAGGGTGAGCTCCAGAACTCAGTTCCTGCCAGGGCAAGAGGACTATGGAACCAGGGAGGGGAGAGTGGGTCAGGGAGTTTCCCCTAATTACAAAACCTTTGGCTCACACAGGCTTTTTTTATTGTTGCTTTTGCCCAGAGCTTGTCACTCAGACTCATTCCTCAAAATCATTTGCTGCACTCTGCTGGGTCCCTGCCCTCACTTTCCTGAGGTTTCCTCCCAGAACTCCAGCTAGGGTCTTGCTTCAGAGAGCCACAGCTGTGTCTGGAAATGGGCAGGGTTGGCCTTCACCTGTGGGGTGAGCTCTACGTGGGTAGTGCCTGCTTTAGGGGCCATGGGAGCTCATCCAGTGAGGGAAGTCCCTGAAGGCAGGCAAAGTTAACCAAGATCCAATGGGCTTGGGATCGTGAAGGCAAAGCCCGGGGAGCCACTAAGGTAGGGACTGTGCATGAAAGGGCAGGATGCTCTTAGGGATGCAGGGCTGGCTGACATCACAGAGACTCTGGAGTTCTGGTCTGACTCACTTCACACCAGGAGGACCAAAATGGCATGGGTTTATTCTCCTGAACCCCCCCCCTTTTACCTGCAGATTTGCAGGATTCCACCTTATCTCATCTGCCTAAGAACAGACCTGAAGCCCTCCCTCCACACCGAGGCAGACATGGCGTTGCTAATTTCTTTGGATTTCATGTACATTTCTGCACCACCCTGTCAGTTAGCTTCACTTTCTCTCTCCCTTCTGCTCTGCTTTGCCACATCTGGCATCTCCCGGGACTATCCTCTGGAGGGATCTTTTGTTTCCAATCAGATGCCTGAGTTGAAGAGAGAAAGGGTTCTGATTTAGTCTGACCTGCTGGTAACAGATCTTATAAAACTGTAGGCAAGCGTTTGAACCCTACCATTTAAGGTCTTATTTGCCTAGCAAATGCAAATGCTTTCTATCGTCTCCTGTCCACACGCAAACCGGGACCATTTGTTTTTTCTTTTAAAGTTTCACGTCATGCTTTCATTTTAATAAATGCCTTGCCGCCTATCAAAAAGGATTTATACCAGCTTCCTAATCATTTTTGTGGTACCTGTCATTTTATGTAGATGTCTAATGCAGGCTGCCTGTGAAAATATTATATTTTCCTCTCGATGTATTCTGCTTAGCTAAAGTCAACATTAATATTTTTAATTTAATGTTTTAAATAGTTTCTTGTGATATGTATTATCACTCTGTTAGACTGGTTACTAGATTAAATGTAGAACTTCCCAAAACATGGTTTTCTTTTAAATTAGCAATTCAGATTTCACATATGTATTATAAAATGAACAAATAAAGAAAATTCCAGGAAAAAAAATTTCCAAAGCATGTGAAGGGGGAGTCCTGCTTTATAAATGCCACATGATCAAGAAATATTTGTTAAATTAATAAAATAAAGGAAATGAAAGCATCGGGTGGTTAGCCACTCAGCCACTAAAATGCTTTATGACTTGGAGTTAGTCACTTAACTTCTGAGAACATCATTTATTTCTCTCACATTATAAGGATTCTGTGTCATAAATAATCAGAAAATGCTTTGAAAACATTATACTGCAAATATAATTACTGGTGCTTTTTTTTTTTTTTTTTTTCAGAAACAGCAAGATGAATTCTTTTACTTGGGCTAATGGCCCCAACGATTGTGTTATCTCTTCTCCTCACCGCAGATGACTCACCTTTGAATCTATGTACGGACCCCAGGGACAATGCTGGGGTTGGGGGGCGGGCCTAGTGGGAATGGCAAGCAACGGGGTCCCAGGGCTCAAGGAGCTTGTTTGGGACCCAGAGATGCAATGCTGGCCAGAGGCTCCATCCCTCTGATGTCAAAATTCCCATTTCCGCTTCCTCTCCAAGAGCTTGCCCATCTAGATCAAGGCAGGAAGCATGTGTTAATTGCAATCTGTGTCCACTTGTAAAGATAGGAGCTCTCCACATCTTTTCTGACTGTGAACAGCAAACTGCAAAGCCACTGACCTGGGGTCTATTACGCATTAGGCTCCACACACTGTTGGTGTGTTTCCTGTTATGAGCAGGCTATGATGGAATGCTACAGAACCTCTCCAGGGCATGGTTAGTCATTCAACCATGCACACACAATTAGCTCCTGCATGATATGCTTCTCACTTAAAAAAAAAAAAAATGCCTTTTCATATGCATTCAGATTCCATTTTCAGTTCTCAGTGGTAATGTAAAAATCCACGTGTAATATGACCACAGTCTTCAAAGGACGACTCATAGAGAAAGGCTATTGGAAGAGAGGCTGCCAAGGAGAAAAATGCAAGAGATCCTTCGGAGAGGAAGAAGTTCTAGATTATGAGGAAAAGCAGAGAAGAGGAATCATTTGCCTTTCCCGTATCAGTTAGTTTTTTGCCACACAGCAAACCACCCCAAGGCCCAGTGATTTCGAACAGTAAACATTCATTATTGCTTACCACCCAACCAGTCTTTTGGGGAGATCGGCTGACTAGTGATTTGTGCCAGGCTGACTCATGCCAGGCTGCTCTGTCCCATCTTGGGCATGGCTCACACTGTCTTGTCGCTCCATGTCAATCTCTCCCAGGAAGCTCTCGAAGGGGCTCTGAGTAGTTCCCAGCAGCATGAGGATTATTTTGAGCTGAAGACATTTGAGGATCAACAGCAGAAGGAAGAAGCTTCTTCTGAATTCCCCCTATCTGCCTAAAAGCAAGGTGCAGGTGTATGCCACCCAGGCGCAGGTTGAGGATGGCCTCACTCACGTGTCTGTGGTGGGTTGGCTGTTCCTGGACAGTGGGTTTACTGGACCGTGTATCTCCTGCTATCCTGCATGCTGGCCTGAGCTTCTATACATGATGCTGCACATTTCCAAGTGAGCAGAAGTGCACAAAATCTTCGGAGGCTTAGGATGGGCCCACCATCATTTCTGCTACATGCATATTGGCCAAAGTAAGTCACAAGGCCAGGCCAAATTCAAGGAGCGGGGAGTAAATTCCACCTCTTTACAGGAGGAGCTGTGGCATTGTGTTGCGCAGGACATAGATTCAGGGAGGGGTTAAAGATCGTTTCCCTGTCTGTGGTCAGTGCATCTTACTTGCCTTTCAGAGAACTCGTGAGGGTTCTGCACCAGCTCCTCCGAGCTCCTTTCTATCTGCTAGATGGGATGCTGCCAGATAGGCTTGATGTGGTTTTTGTAGAGTGCACGAAGTTAGAGCTATGGCTTCCCATACAAGGCTTGTGACAGCAGATTGAAAAGCATGGT
Source organism: Eumetopias jubatus (assembly GCF_037043125.1). Classification (NCBI taxonomy): domain Eukaryota; kingdom Metazoa; phylum Chordata; class Mammalia; order Carnivora; family Otariidae; genus Eumetopias; species Eumetopias jubatus. Next base: position 72,640,573 of record NW_028274816.1, on the reverse strand, counting down.
GAAGCAGATTGTGGCAGAAGCCTCTGGAAGGTCTTCAAAATATAAAACAAAAACAGAAACAAAAAAACCCTACTGGAAAAACCCTATCTCCTCCATGATTGAGCCTAGTAGTCAAATGTCAGGCAACTGAGCATTTACCTACATGTCTGGCCCTGAGGGTACAGTGGTGAGCCACACAGATGGAGTTCCTGACATGGGGCTAACAGAGAAAAATAAAAGGTTACACACGTGCTAACAAAGCAGAAGTCCTACTGTTTCTCCAGCACTGACCCCCAGTCTTAGCCCTTTCAGATTAGAGATGCACATTGAACTGCCTGGGCTCTGACCCATCTCGGCATGGCTCAACACTATCTTGTCACTCCGTGCCAATCTCTCCCAGGAAGCTCTTGAAGGTACTCTGAAGGTCCCAGCAGCATGAGGATTATTTTGAGCTGAAGACATTGGAGGATCAACAGCCGAAGGAAGAAGCTTCTTCTGAATTCCCTGTATCAGCCTAAAAGCAAAGCCTCCCGAAAGAATTCAACTGCCATTGATGGGGTTCCGATTATAGGACCCCAAATAGGGCACCTTGGCATATTGGCTCCTAAGCTGAAGAAGCTTGAGTTGTCAAAAATAGGAGCTAATTGGAGTCATGTATGCAAAGCCCCATGTCAGCAAACTGAGAGAGACTTCATTATATAGTCTTGGCTCTCCTGAAAGAGAATCTTAAACCAGTCAGGAATCACCTGATCAGCACTAGTGAGGCCACCTGCCTGATAGACCCCGGCCATCGCCTAAAGGAAAGTGACCTTGCAATAACCAATCTACTTTTTCCCCTTATATAACTTCCTTGTTCCCACTCCTTCTGCCTATAAAAGTCTTTTCATTTTGTACAGCTCCTCCAAGCTCCTTTCTCTCTGCTAGATGGGATACTGTCCGATTCATGAATCCCTGAGTAAAGCCAATAATATCTTTAAAATTTACTTTAAAATATAAGATTTGTTTTTCAACAGAGAAAACAACAGAGACGGGAAGGTCACTCTGACCCACCCTTCTCCCCTAAAACAGGTCATAAAACCATCACAGGAGAGGAGGCCTCCTTATGCCTGGAGGAAAGGAGCATCCTTAACTCCGAAGACGAAGGGCCTCTGAGAAGAATTGCTACAAAGAGGCTATGCTGCTATTTCTACAACTGCCCACTATTCATCAAACTTAGCCCCAAAATACCCGGGCGTAACTGCTTAACTGTTTCTTCAAGTCCTCATGTCTTTATGAGGGCTCTCGTGTCACATAAAACCTATACTGAGTAAATTGTATGCTTTTCTTCTGTTAATCTGTCTTTGTTGGTCTTAATTTTGAAACCCGGGCAGGGACCCTAAGTGGTCAAGGGAAATTTTTACCTCCCCTACAAGATCTTGAGGCAGAGTTAGAAACTCAACTGCCCATGGGGACCAGGCAAGAAGCCTAAATGAGCAAGACAGGTAGGATATAGGAAAAGTCAGCTTAGCTGGCTGTCTTGAAGTGTCTCACTTCTTATGGAGGCATCCATATTGGAAAATCTTTCTCTTCAAAGGGGGAAAAATCAGTTTAAGGGCAATGGTCAAACAATGAATCATGGAACACTATGTCAAAAACTAATGATGTGATGTATGGTGATTAACATAACAAAAAAAAATTTTTTTAAAAAAGGGCAATGGTAATGGCTAATGACACAGCCTCAGGGTTGGGGGGCATTGGGGTAGCGGAACAGGGAAACACACCTTCCAAAGAGCACAGCTGCTCCTAGGAATCCGTACATCGCCCTGTGGAAAGCGCAGACAGTTTTACCACATCTCCCCATTTTCCGAGAGGAGCTGGAAATGCATATCTTTCTGTGAAATCTCTTCTTTTTAAATGCTGATTAGAGCTTTTCAAGGATCATACTGTAGGGAAAAGAGGTCACAACTGAGACCTTGAGGGCTGGTTTGAAACCTTAGCTATTGAGGCTGTCGCACAAAGGATATTATTATACATTAAGCTGTGTAGTTAGAATACCATTTACAATCATTCCAACAATACACATTTTTCCAGCAGATACGTTAGCCACTTGGATTTGGCTACCTCTGGCGTTTATGCCAACGGGAGGAAGCGGTTTGCTTGGAAGTCATTAGACCACAGCTCTATGCAAGATTGTAGAGACTGAAAAAGTTGCCCTTAGTGTCCTTACCTCTGAAAATTCTCCTGGCTGGGCTTCCATTCCAACAGGAGCCTGGGCTGAGTCTCCCTTTTGGTCCCAGCTGGATTTCAGCTAATCATGCCCAGAGACATTAGCTGATAATGGCTTAAAGCCTTACATTTCCAAGAGATATTTAAATTTTAAATGAGGACCCAAAGATGGAGATTTCATTTTTTTTCTTCACCATCTTACTCCCAGGAACCAGAGCATTATTAAGTGACAGAAGCATGGAAGGGACAGAAGACCCTCAATAGATCACAGTGACACCACACAGTCTTAGATTTTGAGGTGCATCAGTAAATTAATTTCATAATAACATAGCTTTGTTAGAATTCTGGGGGTTATCAGGAATCTCTATTAGTACTCTTTATGACATCCTGCTTTCTTAAGGAAATAAAGCTAATTAATGAGGGTAAGTGTGAAATTTCAAAGAAAGAGAAAGATTTTTTTTTTCTTTACTAGGAGCACTGACTCCGTTTACTGGAAAGATTGTGTTTTAATGTCGGCCACTCACACAGATAAGGTTGATTATGAAAAGAGAAATTGTTTGGTTCATTAGGCTTTAATTATAGAGATGAATTATTATGGATGAAAAGAGGGAGCCACAAAATTATGGAGATTGAATTCCAGTTCAATAAACAACTTCAAATATCTTTACTGGAGACATAAGCTAGTCATGTTCTTTTTTTTGCCAATTTAATTTGATGTCTGCTGACAAATGATGTTAGAACGTCCCTGGAAAAATCTTAATATCTACAGTGTGTTGACGGCCTGATCATTTAAATTATACTTTTTTCCCTAATTATATTTTCTGATGGTAGTATGGAGATAGATAGGTCTTACTTCTGCTTCGATTTATTTTGCGTAATAATGACAAAATGTTATATCCCTGTTTTGCCACTATCCATGAAGCCAAATTGCTTTTCTAATAGCTCAGTGGCCTTCAGTGGCTCCCCAATGTATGCAAAGACAAGCTGAAAAACCCTGAGCTTGATATTTCATGACTCTCTGGATCAGATCCAACCAAAATATCCAATATTATCGTTCAGTATTGTGTTGGGTTACAAAACTTGTGCTGTACATAAATGCTCTCATCCCCACCCCACACTGACCTCGTATGTTTTGCTTCTGAGATTTTAGGCACAGCTCTACCTACTCTGTATTTTCCATTTTAAATTCTACTGCCTGAGTCCTCATTTTCAAGGCCCTGTTCCAATTAGGCATCCTTAATCTTCTTTCCCGAGCGGTATTCTGGGGTGATCCTGCTGTCTGATTTTCTAAAACACATATGACCTACAACATTCTTCTTTAAACCTCTTACATTATTGGTAGTTTGTACTCTGAACTCTTTCAAGCAGATTTTAAAACTCCAGTCACAACACATCTTACATTTCTTAATACTTTAAAATGATGGTTTTACAAAATATGGTGAACATGTGACATCTAAGAATCACAAATTTGAGAGCATCAGAGAATAAATTTTTTAGGTATGATAATACTGTATTGGTTATGTGGTTATATATTTTTAAAGAGCATTTCATATTTTTTTGAAAGATTTTATTTATTTATTTGACAGAGAGAGACACAGCGAGAGAGGGAACACAAGCAGGGGGAGTGGGGGCGGGAGGAGCAGGCTTCCTGCCCAGCAGGGAGCCCGATGTGGGGCTTGATCCCAGGACCCTGGGACCATGACCTGAGCCAAAGGCAGACACTTAACAACTGAGCCACTCAGGTGCCCCAAGAGCATTTCATTTTTTATAGGAACATAATAAATACTTATGAATGAAGTAATGTAACATCTAGGATTTGCTTCACATTAATATGGGAAGGTGGTAGGGTATAGATAAAATAAGATTCACCGTAACATCAAGACTGACCATGATAAGTCAACCAGATTGATCAAAATTGACCTATCGATAGTTGTTGAATTTGGGTATTAAAGACTCATATACTATTCTATCTACTTTTATATATATTTAAAATTCTCCACTATGAAAAAGTTAACAAAATTAAAGATAAGTAAGATAATAAAATTAAAAATCTTCACGGCAGCATGAGAACACAGGAAGGAGTTGGTGGTCTCCGCCTGGAAGGACCACTCGGTCTTCAGTAAGTCACTTAGCTGTGCTGAAACTATTTCACTGTCCCAAGACATTCCAGTGAATGCTTCAGTCACTTCCAGCTCTAAAGCTCTGTGAATGCAGGTGTTTAGAAATCAAAGACCGATTTTTGGTAAGTGGAAGAATATATAAACTAAACTCTCTGGAGTAATCACTCCATTACCAATGGAGTATAATCCCTCTTGGGGGTTTGGGAAATAAAAACATATAGCCTCAATGGGGCAGAAGTCGGAGGTGGCCCAGCAGTTGGGGACAGCATTGCAGTGGGCACTGGACAAGATAGTCACAAGGTAAATGGTCGCCAGTCTAGAGTCTGAGAGCAGTGATTTGGCAAGAAAATGTCCTCTCTCCCGTGACCAGGAAGCTTTAAAAGCCTACAGGGACTTGAAGTTTCAGCTCAAGTTCAGCCCTGACTGGGATTAAAAAGTCACTCTGGATGCATGGCCACGTCGAATCTGGGAACCCAAAGAAATATTGAATTGCAGTGTGGGAGGAGACCATGCAGACTAAGAGAGGCAAGTGAAGGCCAATCCAGCCAGAACAGGGCTGCATTTGATTGTTAGAGAGCCCCCAACATATTTGCACTCAGAGACCAAGATGCCCATCTGAAAACTTTCCTCTCAATTTTGAGCCATGTCTTTTCACTGAGCCCACTGCAAACCCAGGGAATAAATAATATGTCAGCTTCATGATCATCAAAGGCCCATCAAATCATTGAAGGCAGAGAACAAGTTATCTTGGGACTTGCCATGGTTAACCAGCCTCTTCAAGGAAGGCGAGTTCACATAGATAAACTGCAGAAGACAAAAAACAATACTTAAACTTCTCCGTGTGGTCAGAACGGTGGTATTTGGGTTTTACCGAGCACAAATGTAAGACATCTGGAGGGCAATGGCGTTCCCTATACTTGTCAACATGGTTGAATTTTATAGATCACAAGCCTTGATTACTATAGTCTGTTCATTTAATATGTTAGCTATTACTCCAGAGTGCTGCTGAAGCCCCCAATGCTGGATACCATTTACCGTGCTTATTGGAAAACAAAGTAAAATAAAATCCATTCTAACTTTGGGTATGTCAGCAGCTAAAAGTAAGATGAATAGCTATAATTTGTTGAGCACCTGCAATGTGCCAGAAGCCTTCAAAAGATCATCTTTACTGTAATCATCTAAATAAAAAGATACTTACCCATAAAACAGGTGAGGAACTGGCCAGGGGACAGAGTTGGGATTTCAAAGCAGATGACAGATGACACCTAAGGCCCCTTCCACTATCAGTGTTTCTCAATCTTGTCTGCACATTAGAATCATCTGGAGAGCTTCGAAGGATGCCTTGAAGATCTGAATTTAATTTGTCTTGGGTGGGGCATCAGAATTTCTATTTTATTTGGGGGTTGTCCAGTACAAGTCAGGAGAATCATCTGCCAGCAAGAAGCTGCTCCCTCTCCCTTCTCCTCGGTCTGTAAAATTAGGAGAATCTCTCTAAAGTACAGAGGCATTTCAGTAGATAAGCGCGCAGGCTCTGGAAGGCTGCTGCCGGGGTTCAAATGACCACCCTACCATGAGTAACCTCCGGAACTCTGTTGCCCATGTACACAGTAGGAACACAATCAATGCTTCATGTGTGGCTGTGTTGGGAATGTGAGTAACACATTTAGAAAAGAGGTCAGTGCTCACGAATGCCAATGTTATTATCAGGATTTGTCTCCCGTCCCCAGCATGAGTCATGCAGAGGCCAAGGGCAGAGCACAGCCTCACAGGGTTCCTTCGTGTGCTCTGCAAGAAGAGCATTTAGCTCCTGACCTTGTTTTTCTGCCTTCCTAGGTCTCCTCTTTCATTTCCTGATTCTCCAGCCCTTCCCGTTTGAGTATTTCCTAACTACAGTCTTTGCCCTAAACTTGGGCTCCAGCAAGTGTGTGTGTGTGTGTGTGTGTGTGGTCATTATTATGTTGTGTCTACTTTTCATCTATTTTAAATTTTCCATAAAAAAGACCTTAAAATAATTTTTTAAATAAAATAAAATAATTAAATGAGCCTGAAGCTGCCTCTCCTTATCGAAGGCATGCACAGTCTAATTCCCCAAATCTTTTCCAGTGCTTTGGGTCTTACATTTATTATGATAATATTATTACCGAATAAATCTATTATAAAACCTCACTATCATACCTAGTCACCAGCTTTACCATTTAATTCTTCAATATTTACTTGAGAATAACCCAGGAGACATCCCGTTGTCGCCTTTATTAACATTAATACACTATCTTTAGTGTATGTTGCAAGAATGCAGACTGATAAATTTAGACATGTTTATTTGTTATAGATCCCTTTCCCTGTCTCAGATAGTGATGTGACAGGTAGTTTTTGCTAAGGGTCTCATTATCTACAGGACTTCAATTGTTTATTGTGCTGCTATCTGGAGGAGTATTATCAGACCGCCTAACCCTTCTGAGTACCTCCATAACTTGCATAATGAGAGCAGTGGTGGATATTTAGGGTTTAGGGTAATAGCCCCAACAGCTCATAGAATCATATATTAGTTCTAAAGGGACCTTGCCAACAGCTCACTTTGCAGATATGGTAACTGAGGACGCTCGGGCAAGCAGCTGTACTTGCCCAAAGTGCCACAGTTTTTAAAGCAATGCAATCTTTCTGGCCTGCAGAGTGCCCTTTCACAGTGTTCGACTGTAATCAGAGGGTGTGACAAGAGTGGGAGCGGAGTGGGAGCGAGGATCAAGGAACATGAGGGATTTGCTTTCTAGAGACAAGTATTGACTGGCCTCGCTTCAGTAAAGTTCTTAGACCCATGGTTCTCAAACTTGAGCAAGCATCAGAATTATCTGGAAGGCTTGTTAAAACACAGCTCCCTGGGCCCTTTCTCCAGGGTTTCAGATTCACATCCTGACGGAGCCTGAGAATTTGCATTTCTAACGAGGAGACCACCCTTTGAGAACCAGAACCGTAGGTGGGCGTGTTGAACTCACGTCCCCGATTTCCTATCATTACCATTGGTAGAGGTGAACAATTGTTTGTGTTTATGATCGTCAACCAAGAGAGGCCATATGAATGGTTTCACGCTCTTTTGATAAGTTATTCATTCTGATTAACTCATACATCCTCCAGCTCTGGCTCAGTATGAAAAGATACCCAAAGAGGGGCACCTGGGTGGCTCAGTTGGTTAAGCAGCTGCCTTCAGCTCAGGTCATGATCCCAGCGTCCTGGGATCGAGCCCCGCATCGGGGTCCCTGCTTGGCGGGAAACCTGCTTCTCCGTCTCCCACTCCACCTGCTTGTGTTCTTTCTCTAGCTGTCTCTCTCTCTGTGTCAGTTAAATAAATAAATAAAATCTTTAAAAAAAGAAAGAAAAGAAAAGAAAAGAGAAGATACCAAAAGAGAAATGTTACCTGGAAGTATGGCTGGCTTACAGTTGTTAGGACACTGATCGAGAAGCTGATATGAAGACTGTTTTCCTTTGATGACAGCTTCCTGACCTCTTTCTCTTCCAGGGCCCAGATCCAGGTGGAAATGCCTCACCTACCTGGTGTGTGTGTTGACTTTCATGGCAAATGAAATTCCAGGTTGGAAACAAGAGGCACGTTGCCATCAATTTTATCTGTGGTAAGGCATGTGGGATTGTGTTTCCACTACCAAGGAATCATGTATTTCAATCTGGCCAGATATTTTATGATGTCTGTCCGTAGGAAATATGATGGACACACTCCAGAAGTTTTGAATGGACTTTCCTTTTTTTTTCCCCCCAGTGCTACAAAAATCATCACGTTCAGAGTAGATGAGAAAGAGACAAATTCAATCTCTTGGGGAGAAACATTCCAACCCATGGATAAGAAAAAAGGCCAATCGTTGAGCCATAAAAACTTTAAAATCATTATACCTGGATAATCGGATTCTTCTCTAGCACCTTAACTTCTGAACTTGCCCTGTGGGTGAGTGTTATTATTTTTTTTTCATTGCTTTTCTCTTTCCATTCATCCAAACCGCACTTTACCAAGACTCTGCTTTTGTGGCAAGGCCCTTAAGCAAACGCATGAGCGCACAGGTGAGATGTGGGGTCTGAAATGAAGGGCTCCCAGTGATGGCGGGAGGGGTCATGTTCGAAACAGATCTGCTCCCCTCCCTCCCCAGACAGCCCTTTTCCCCATGGATCACATCGTATCACTTCTCAGTCATTTTTCAGTCTCTAATTTTTTCCAGCTGTGAGCCAATCGGATGGCTGACACCCCTTTCATGTTTCTCACAGCGTTATCTGGGGATTCATTACTTAAGAAGTCATTTTACCTGCATGTATGTATGTGTATACACCCGGAGAATAAAGTTCCTCTTGTGCTGTTGGTATGATGTCAGGCGCAGTTTCTCATTCCCTTCTACAAAGCTTTCCTTCTTCTGATGCAGCAATTAGTCGACTATTAACAAAAAGACATTAGGTTATGCTTATTTATTTTTAAGGCATGACATCATTCCCTGCCTTAATGTCTAGCAATGGAGCAATTCACAGGTCTTTCCATTTATTACATCATGGAAGCAGATTGAACTTGGCAATTACCTTGTAATTTTCACAACAGTGTTGAAAGGGGTGCTGAGAGCAAGGTCACTTGCAAGGGTCTGAATAAACATCTATGTGGCTATGTGTCCTCTTATTTTGTTAAGTGAATTTGTACCCAGTGAGAGGTACCTGCCGAGCCCTGTTCAGAGTGCAAATATCTTCACTTTATTCCAGAACAAGGCTACAACTCTCAGTCTGAGAGTTTAGAATAGACTTGGTAATATCCAGTTAGTTAGCTGGCTGTCAGAAATCATCCAACAACGAAGGCGCACTAACTGGAAGCTACAAACCAGAGCCGCCGTAGGAGCGCAACCAGCTAAAACACTCTCGTAGATTCATAGACTTTTGAATGGAAAGGACTTTGAGGCTCGATTTTAAGCTTAAGGGAGTTGAATCCTCCATTACTGAGAACGTTTGATTACTACTGAACAGTTAGCAAGTGGGAAGACTGGCTTTATTTCCACTCTGATAATACCTCTGTCCTAAATATGCCACCTCTGTAGATGAATATTCTCTTTCCACAAGTGGAACTTAACATACCGTACTTGAATTTATCTGGCTCTGCGTATTGGTTTAAGACAAACTGTTTCTCATTCCTGGAGGACAAGTCATGAGGATGCTTCTCACAGTGGATAACTTTGTACCTGTAATTCAATGTTCAATAATAGAACTGTTCACGCCCTTGGTGTCAGTGCATTAGAGAAATGGAATCACATCACCTCCCCCCTTCCCAAAAGACTCCATACTTTAAGGGCACAGATTAGTCTTCACCGAAGGGATCAATTTCTTTTTCCCTCAACTCTCATTATAGTTGAGTGCAAAGCAGTGGCTTTATCAATAAAGGGTCTGATTATGTCAGTCATTAAGAAGATAATCAGATCTATTGCTCAGTGATGAAACTGCCAAAGGTCTAACTAATTGGATATAAAGGCATGGCCTTTGACCAAAGCCAGTCAAGAGAAACTTCTTTCTCACAATCATGGCTTCTGCTTATAGGAAGGCCTTACTGTGATAGGTAATGACCAGACCGAGAAACTGATCATTGATTACCAATATGAATATGTCCCTAGAATCAAGACTCAGATTTAAGACATAGATGGAACTATTTATCCAAGATTGCAAGTGTAAGGAAGGAAAAAGCTTTCCTTGACCCTCTTAGGGTCCCTGACTGGGCCTGGAATTTTAAACTGACAAAGACAGATTAATAGGAGTAAAGCACGCACATTTTATTGAATTTTTATGTGTATATGGGAACCTTCACAAAAGACTAAAGACCCAAAGAACTGACCAGGTCAGAAAGCTTTTATACCTTTTAGACAAAAGAACAATAAATTTGTGAAGAATTCACAAGACAAAGTGGTTTAGGCTAAGGATAGTAAATAGAGAAGAAGTAACTAGAAAGATAAAGTTAGTTTAACAAGGTGTGTTTATGCAGCCTTTTTGGCCCCCAAGTTCCTCCTCTCAGGTGATAAGAATGTCTTCTTTCCTCCTCATACAGGGAGGGTACGGGGAGTTTTATGACTTCTTTCAGGGAAGAAGGGCGAGGGGAGGAGATCAGAGTGGGCTTCCCGCTTCTGCTGTATTCTCAAACTCCTTCAGTTTATGGTATTCAATATGCCAAGGTGCCATATTTTGGGACGGTGTGTCCTGAACTCCATCACACACCATTATGTACCATGAATATGGATATGCTGGAAGCTTATCATCTGTCTTAGTAATCTATCCATTTAAAAGATTTGAAGTATTTTGAGTACTCTCCTTTGTTTTAGGACAGAAGAAGATAACTGTGAAATTATTTGTGACACAGAAATACCACTTTTTTCATGCAGAATTTTTATTGCTCGCTTTATTGTGATTTTTTCCCATCCACAGAAGAGGAGGCACACCACCCAATGTGAAGTGGACCCTCATGTCTTTGTGAATGAAAATGTCAAGAAAATTCAAATGCGTTCTATTACTTAGCCCAAAGCCCCAGACAGAAAGCATGTCTATAACAAAATATAATTGGTTGGAATAACACGGGGAGGTCAGCGACAAAAATCTTTTTCAATAAGTTTCTGCACCATATGCATGGTCAATGACACCATATGCTATGGTCTGAATGTTAGTGTCCCCCCAACAGGAGGTGGGGACTTTGGAGGGTGGAGCCCTCACAAATGGGATCAGTAGCCTCAAAAAAGAAGCTCCAGAGAGCTCCTTAACCCCTTCTACCAAGTGACGATACAGTAAGTCTGCAACCTGGAAAGGACTCTCATCTGACCTTGCTGGCACCCTGAACTTGGACTTCCAGGTTCCAGAACTGTGAGAAATAAATATCTGTTATTAATAAGTACCCAGCCTGTGACATTTTGTTATAGCAGCCCAAACAAATTAAAACACTACACATTGTACCATTTGTGGATCCCCTAGAACTTTGTTGCTCAAGGAGGGATCCAAGGAGATGCAGCCCATCAACACTGCTGAAAGCTTAGGAAAAAAACCAGAATCTTGGGCCCCAATCAAGACCTACTGAACCAGAATCTGCATTTTAACAAGCTCCCCAGGTGATTCATATGCAAGGTACAGTTTGAGAAGTACTGTTTTAGAGGAGTGATTCTCAAGCTTGGACAGACGTTGGAACAATGGAGAGTTTTAGAAAAAAATGGATGCCTGAGTGCCTCCTCCAAGTATTTTGATTTACTTGGCATGAGAATGCAGTCTGGGATTTGGGGTTCAAATGTGTAGCAGTCTTCCAGTCTCTGCCCTAGAGTAGTGCTTCCCAAATTTATGGGATAAAAAGCACCTAATGGTACTTCTTAAAAGTTCAAATTTTCAGGCTTCATCCTGGACTCACTATCTCAATATTTCCAAGACCCAAGTCCTGGAAGCCATATGTTTACTGGTGCCCCTCGTTATTCTGGTCATCGGGAACCTTTGAAAAATACTGCCTTAGGGTAGTTTGAACACATAGAGCCCAAGAAGTAAGTAGTAGCTCTGGAAACAATGTGCTTTTGGGATCTTCGCAGCCATAGCATTACTTTGTCCTCATTAGACAGCTCATTCATGAGGAACAAGTATGGATTTATTGTACTAGGTTCACTAATAAATTATTTTGACTATTAACCTCTTTATTTTAGAGAGGGTCTTTGAATTCATTCTTTATCCATTCCACAAAGATTTATCAAAGTTGTATTTACTAGACAATGTTCTAAACACTGAGGATAGAGTGCTGAACAAGACAGACAAAACCTCCATTCCAGAAGAGATTTTAAAAAAAGGAGTAAACAGGATAATGAGAGCAGTAAGTGCTGTGAAGAAGTAAAACCCATGAATGTAATAAAAAGTGGCTGGGGGTAAAGGATGGTCTGCTTTAGATAGGTTAGTGGGGAAGCTTTCTGCCAGCTGAGATTTAAAAGACGAGAATCTCCGAAAAAATAATAACATCCAGGAAAAATGTGCTCAAGATGGAGCAAATAGTGAGTACAGAAGGCCTGAGCTGGAACAACAAAGTGTGTTCTAAGCAGGTCAAGGTTGAACAGGTCTAAAGACATAGGTTGGACATAGTTCAAGCAATACACTTTTAATTAAAGCGAGAAATTGATATTGAGCTGGTTTCGACTAGATTTGAGTTTTACATTTGATCCAACATTTTCATGGCCGCTATAGGGACCTGCGTTCTTTGCTTTATTTATTTATTTCTCATTAGCCATAGCTAATACAGATGGTTCAAGATGAACCTGCAGAAACACGTATGGAATCAGATCATGCAGGTCATTACTGACCATGGTGTAGGGTTTAGATTTTACTCTAAGGACAATGGAAAGCCATTAGAAGGTTTCACAGGGAGGTGATATGATTTGGAGGCTCTTTGAAGAAAGGATTGGCATGGTTAAACTGGGAGCCATAAGTCCAGCTAGGGAGTGTTGTAGTTGTTCAGATAAGAGGTGAGAGTGGCTTGGTCTAGAAGAATAGGGATGGAAAAAAATGCATCCATCTCCAAATGTATGCTCTACTGATAAATTTCTAAGAGTTGGTTTCCTTCTCATGAAAAAAAAAAAAAGAAAACTGATTTATTCTTACTGTGTTCATGGTTTATTTTATTATTATTATTATTATTTTGTGGAAGACTGATTTGTCTTTCCAGCCAGCATAAATAAATTCTTGCCAATTTGGGTGTGAGACCGAGGGAGGACTGTTCACTCATTCCTGATAAGCCTTTCACTATGGTTTAGTTAAAGATTTTCATTCATAAATCTCTAGAGTATTTGCTTTTACTGATTTTTTTTTCTAGCTTTGGTTTTGAAGCCCTTCTAATGCTCTTTGTCAATTGTGCAATGCTTTCCATGTGAGTGGAAGGAGAATTCATACCATTTTGAGTGGTTAAGTGCCTTTAAATGATTTAAAATGCTGGGAAGATATTTTAGAATTTAGAAGAAAGAGCTAAATAGCTCTTTGGCAAGGGGATTTGGAGAACATGTTATTTCCAGCTGTGGGTTAGATCCATATTTGGAAGGAGAAATTCTGACCATCAAGAATATCCTAGAATACATCCAGGTGTTTTTAAAAGCTGCAAAAAATATCGCAACTAAGAAGAATCTTTCATTGTTCCTTCAAGATGCCACACTTCTTCCTCAGTGAAAATGGATACCATGCATCGTGCTTCTGAAAGGACTCTTGGACTCGTTCCAGTCGGCCACAATGCAAAGCAGGCTTTTGAGAACATTAAAAGCAGGAAACTGGAGGGAGAGTGTGTGGGCACTTGCAAAGGTGCTAAAGATGAATAAGACTTAACTTTGTAAAGAAAGAAGTCTGGGGTAGGTGGTAGAAAATTCTATTCTGGAAGAATGAGGGTTATAAAGTGTGGGGATGGGAAGGAGGACTCAAGAAGTAATAAGCCATTACATTGATGGTGCTACATTCAGGGGTGTGGGAAGCAGGACTATGTCATTATGCCTCAAGTAAAATAGTTGCTTTTGGGACATGCCCGAGTTATCAGCTCACAAATGGTTATACTCAACATTACTATAGCTGGGTTGTTAGAGTACGTGCCCGGATTTTAAGGTTGACCTCCAAGAGGACAATCAGACAACACATTCCTTTGTGTTGCTTTCAGAGAGAGGACATGGGGGTGATTGGATCATGGACCATTCCAGACTGAAGACTGAATTAAGTCTCCTGGGCTGTGATCCAATTAATAGTAAAGCAATTCAACATAATTGACCCCAGAATAGTTGATTCAGTGACACATGGATAGGGCTTTGACAGCTTAGCAGTGAGATCAGGGAAGGAAATTAATATGTGATTTAAGTAAATTCAGGCACCTGATAGTTTAATAGACTTAGACACTTTCATCTTTTGTTATTGGATTGAATCTGGCCCAGTTGGGAGTTATTGAAAAATTGATTGCAATAAACTGGTCTCCATGATCTGCCACTTTGGGGCTCAAAGCTTCTTCCTGGATCACCTACGGGAAATGATGTAACAACAGCATTGGCACACACTTGTGTATTTAACTTACACAGACCAACCTTGTGTTCCTTCCTAGGAGGGTGGCTGTAAAGTGTGATAAATGGTGAAAAGTTTTGGAACCAAAAGCAAGACTTAGAAATTCCAGAAAGACATAGGTTGGACATAGTTCAAGCAATACACTTTTAATTAAAGCGAGAAATTGATATTGAGCTGGTTTCGACTAGATTTGAGTTTTACATTTGGTCCAACATTTTCATGGCCGCTATAGGCACCTGCATTCTTTGCTTAATTCTGCAAATTGAGATACCTATTTGTTCTTTGGCTTTTAGATTCTGTGGTGTTGAGCTCTGTCCTCCCACACTCTGTGTGTGCATAGACGTGGTGTATGGGTCATGATATGGTAAATGTGAAAAGTACAGGTTTAAGTGCTTTTCATTAGCTTTTTAAATGTAAAAGTAATACATAAGTATAAGATTTCAGGCCATATGTAAGTAAATGAAGTAAAAAGTTAAAGAGTATTTTAAATTTAAATAGGAATCATGGAATGGCCTTCCTAAAAGTCTGTACCAATTTATACTCTCACACACAGTATATGAGAGGGTTCTTTGTTTTCCCTTGTCTTTGCCAAGAGTTGGTATGACAGTTCAGTGTGCCTCAGTCTATACTTGAGGTTATTTTTTGTTGTTGATTTTTTTAAAGATTTATTTATTTTTAGAAAGAGAGAGAGAAAGAGAGAGAGAGAGAGAGAGAGGGTTTTCTTCTGATTTCACTGATTTTCTTTAATGTTCTTCAGTTTTTATTTCATTAATTTCTATTCTGATCTTTATCACTTCCTTGGTTTGGCTTGCTTTGTTTTTATTTACTTTTTTTCTTTAAGATTTATTTATTTATTTGAGAGAGAGAGTTGGGGGGGTAGGGGCAGAGGGAGAAGGAGAGACAGAATCTCTAGCAGACTCCCTGCTGAGCACAGAGCTCAACATGGGGCTCGATCCCACGACCCCAAGGTCATGACCTGAGCTGAAACCAAGAGTCGGACCCTCAACTGACTGAGCCACACAGGCACCCCCCCTTTTTTAAAAAATATTTATTTATTTGAGAGAGAGAGAGAGAGAGAGAGAGAGAGAGAAAGAACTTGGTAGGGGAGGGGCAGAGGGAGAAGGAGAAGGAATCCTCAAACAGACTCCCTGCTGAGCATGGAGCCTCACGTGGGGCTCAATCCCAGGACGCTGAGATCATGACCTGAGCTGGGTGCTCATCCAACTGTGCCACCCAGGTGCACCTTGGGGGTCTTTGATGTAGGTTTTTGGTTTGTTTTTGTTGTTTCACAAAATGGGATCACTCACTGTTCTCCAGAACCACCTGTCTCCCTTTCTGGACTTCCCAAACTGCCAGTGCTGGGGCATCCCCCCGGCCCTTTGCTCAGCTTGGAACAGTTCTTCGTCGCTGGCATCTGCTCATCTTTCAAGACAGCTCAAATGAAGTTTCTCCTGACAAGATTTCTCTCTTCATTTTTTTGAGGAGAAACTCAGTTCACTCCAAAGTAACCATCTATCATATTGCCCTCAAAGAACTTATCGTCATATGAATACCCTTGTTCATGTATTTATGTGTTTCGTCTCTCTCCACCAGCATCTTGATATCAGAGAACCGTATACGTTTTACCATAGTCTTTTTTCAGCCTGTCCCAGTGACAGGCAAAGAACAATGAGGAATTTGTTGAATTTCTTGATGAACAGCTGGTCCATCTTATTCTTGGAGGCTGTGAGTGCAGAGGAGGGAGGTAGATGGATGTGGTATTTAAGATGATTCCCATTAATACTGCAACTTCATATCCACTGGTTTTCTTGAAATGAACATGATGTCCCCCCCTAAAATCAGTGCACTTCGAAGAAATGACAGCTTTTCATGTTCTCTTTTTATGATGAAACTGGGGAAAATCTATTGACTTTTGAGACTCTTGATTATTTTTCCCTATTTAGTTCAATGCATCTTCCAAATTATAATTTGCACCAGGACACCAAGATAATTTGCTTGTTTTTAGAGGAAAGGGAGCATATTAATCTATCTGATTTGTGTATTTTTCTAATTCTTAAGAGAAATTAGGGGAAGATCATGGCAATTAGATATGACAGGAGATTTCTGTGGGTTTTTTTTTTTTTTGTATGTGTGTGTTGATGTTGTTGTTGTTTTTCCTGATTGTGTAGAGCATGTAGACAATGCTGGAGAGTATAAAGAAGGAAATTTTAACCTGACATTAACTTTTTTTTATATTTTGGAGAGAGAGCATGCGTGAGTGAGGTGGGGGCAGAGGGAGAGAGAATCTGAAGCAGACACCCTGCTGAGCATGGAACTTGATGTGGCTTGATCCCATGACCCTGAGATCATGATCTGAGCCAAAATCAAGAGACGCTCAACTGACTGAGCCACCCAGGTGGCCCCTTACATTAACTTTTATTACCAAAATATGCCTTTTGTCTTAAGCTGGATTTCTCTAAAAACAGATGCTGAGATAAGGATTGGAATATAAGTCATTTATTTTGGAAGTAATCTCAGGAAACACCAACAGGAGAGTGAGGAGGCAAAAGAAGGATGGGAAGGAAGTCAATGTAGACTTTGTTAAAGAGCAGGTCACCATCTAAAGTAGAGGAACCGTGGGCAACTGTGGCCCAATCCTGCTGGAGCTGACGGTGACACCATGTAATACACACCTGTGAATTGTCCCACCTGAAAGACAGGTAAATTAGTGCATTCATCCATTTCCACTCCATGATTGATTGAGGGTTGCTTCTGGGAGTGTTATTTAACTGACCTCCATTCCAGTCTTCTGGGTCCTGCTCCAAGCATAGGCTGAGCAAGCTACCATGGCCAGAGAAAGTCCTTAGGCAGAGTCATGAGTACTTAACAATATGAAGCCAGCATGTCAGAATGTGTGTGCCAAAGAGACACAGGTGGGGCATCAACAGCATCTGCAATGCAATCATTAGAGTCAGGCTTGGGTAGACCCAATCTGGCTCCAGGTTCCACCCTCCCCCACAAACAAACTGAACAAATACATGTGCTGAATAGAGCATTCACAGAAATCCTAGTTAAGAAAATCGAATTCAAGACTGAGCAGATGAACAAAAATCACTGTTAGTAGGTGTGGCTATGAGCCATGACTTCAAGCATGCTTGCATTGATTGGTTTGATCTCTTGTTTTCCCACGATCTACAATGAGGTGAACATGCCCCCAGGAACTTTTTGGTCCAAGGAGAGTGTGAAGTGGGACAGACCTGAATCCCACCTGAATCCAGGAGACCAGCCCAGCCAAATGCCATCTAAAGTAGAGCCACCCTAGTCTGCAGACCTGTGAGCAAGAAAAATAAATGCTTATTATTGTAGGCCACTGCTTTTCAGAGTTATATGTTATGCAGCATTATCACAACAATAGCTGACTGATATGATAGTAAAGAGGAAGATTTAATAGAGCAACAAGAACAATAGTCTAAAAAATATAATTACAGGGGTGCCTCTGTGGCATAGTTGGTTAGGCAGCCAACTCTTGGTTTCAGCTCAGGTCCTTATCTCAGGGTCATGAGATCAAGTCCTGTATTGGGTTCCACACTCAGCATGGAGTCTACTTCAAATTCTCTCTCCCTCTCCCTCTGTCCCTCCTGCTTGTGCTCTCTCTCTAAAATAAATAAATATATCTTAATATATATATATATAATTACAACTCTCACAATATGGAGTAGATTTCACAGATCATTTTAAAAAGGGGGAAAGAATCAAATAGATGGCTTATGAATTATAAATTTTATTACAAAAATCAAAAGCTCAGTTATATGAACCAAGAGCAGCATGGGTACAGAGAAAAAGAATAAATTCACAAGCTAATATATCGGACCAAAAATTTGATCTGATGTTCAGCACAAAGAAAGAAAAAATAATTATGAAATAAAAACTAAAGCATGCTGGACAGAAGGGTGGCTAAAAGGGGGTATGGAAAGTAGTGACAGAGATAAAAAAAAAAAAATGCCAGAATTAAGAGCCCATCAAATGTTGAGCAGGACTGAATGAAAAAAGGCCATCACCTAGATACATTATGGCAAAATTTCATTAAAATGAGAATTTGAAAGGGAAGGAGAGAAAAAAACAAGGATATCTACAAGGAACAAAAAATGGATTAATGCTCTTATCAGCAAAAAACTGGTTTTAAAAATTAAATGAAAAGAAAAACTTTGGTAAACTAGGAACAGAGGAAACTTCATTAACTCACTAAAGTTGTTCCTAGAAACCTATAGCAAACATTATACTTTAATAGTGAAACACTTAAATTATTCCTTCTGTAGCTTCTCAGTTTTAATTTGCAATTTCAAATATGTCATATATGTCTCCTAGCTAAATTGATATCCACCTATATAAACATTTTGAGTGGTTTTGTAGTATTTCGTTTGACTCATGGATATACTAATTTATTTAATCAGCCCCTCTTTAATGGAGATTCATTTTTTTCTGATTTATAATCAATACAGTGTGCTTCTGTGAATTTCAGTTGAAATTTCCCACATTCTTTCTAACTCTGGATGTTATCAATATCTTTAATATTGACTAAATTCATGATTGGAAAGTAAATCTTGTGGTTTTTTTTTTTCTTAAGATTTTATTTATTTGACAGAGAGAGACATAACGAGAGAGGGAACACAAGCAGGGGGAGTGGGAGAGGGAGAAGCAGGCTTCCCGCCGAGCAGGGAGCCCGATGCGGGGCTCGATCCCAGGACCCTGGGACCATGACCTGAGCCGAAGGCAGCTGCTTAACGACTGAGCCACCCAGGTGCCCCTCTTGTGGGTTTTTTAAGAAGTATTCTTTGAAAGCCCTCGTGAAGCTGAAGAGTGTTCTATGTTTATTCATTCAGCAAACAGTGTCTACCATGCACCATGTCTGTTCTCTGCACTTAGCATGTGTACATTACTGAAACAGACATAACTCATTGCCCTCATGCATTCTGTGTATTTTTCTTTTATGAGCTACTTACTAATCTGTTCATCTTGTTCATTTTGATTTTTAGAAACTAGTTATGCATCAGGATTTTAAAATTATTTAATTATTATTTAATTATTGTCACACTTACAAAAATGTTAATGTTCTGTGTATATTTCAGCTTTTATAGTTCTTTTGTTGCAGCTCAAGAAAGTTTTGATTTTATGTAGGCACACCTTTCAATGTCTCCCTATAGTTTTCTACCTACTCATCCTAGGATAATAGAAATAGTCATTCACATTTTCTTCTATGATTATTAAGCTTTTAACTTTAAAAAAGATATCCAATAATGTACAAAACAGATTTATTTGTTGGCTAGACCTGACCTAAGAACCTTGTATATCATGAATTATGGTGGGTACATTTTTGGTAATGAGATAGCATTTTTCCCTATGAAGGGGTATGTTTTACTGCTGCATCAAACTTTTCCTGTGTTAAAAAATGGTGCTGTCAACAGGACAGCATCAAACCACTTAAACCAAAATGCTCCTCTTAGAAGCCAAGTTGCTGCCTGTAGAATAAGGCTAAAATCCTTAACAGACTCATTGACACTTCGCTTTAACTACAGCTCCCTGAACATGGTATGTCCTCTCTCCTAGATCCCTCAATGCATCATACCTTGCCTGAATCAAGTTTCTTCCCCACATTCACTTGGCTGACTCTTACTGTCCCTCAGATCTCAGCTTCAATGCCATCTCCTTGAGAAGTAAGCAACCAGTTTATAAATACATACCTACTAAATGCCAGACCTTCTTTGATCACCTTCTTTGCCCCACTCCCCAGCCAAAGCAGGTGACGTGCCACCTGTATGGTACCTGTATCACCCGTCACACTAAATTGCAGTGGCCTTGTTACTTGACAATAACAACTGCGAGGTAGGAAGCACCTTGTCTTGTTTGCTAGGGTGTCCCCAGCCTCTGACATTTACACCAAAGTGAATAAAGACAAAACAGTAAACCAGTAAGAATCAGGAGAAAGTATGAGATAATTTCATTTCCTGGAGAGTGAGCAAGGCAAGAGAAAATACGCCCATCCTTCAGAGACCTGTGCTATGGGTGGCTTTGAAAGAATCCTTGCTCTGATGTCAGAAGAACTTGTTTCAACTTGTGGCACCATCGTTTTCTACCTCTATGATCTTAGACGAATAAACTTTCTCAACTCCAGTTTCCTTATCCGGTACTTGGCATAATGTCTACAGTCCTCAAATCTCAGGGTAATATCTTGAGCTCTTATTATGTGCCACTCATTTAGATGATTTCATTAATTAAATTACCTAGTGTATCTTCATGCCCCATGGTGGAGGAACTACCATTCTCACTAATAAACTGGAGAATTTAAGAACATTGGGCCCAAATGAGGAAGTTGAGAGAATTAGTCTAGTAAGAGTACTTACAGGTTATTTAGTGAAACTTAAAGAGGTTAATTAATCAACTTGGTTCACACGTCCTTGAAAATAGCAGAGCCGTGATTCTGACCCAGGACTGGCCGAAACCTAAGCACATCACTTAACCATTATGTAAGGCTTACTTGAGTTGGGACGAGGCCGTCCTGAGTGGATGGGTTCTGTAAACTGTCAAACTCCAGGCTGGAACCAGTGATGAGGAGCAACTCATCTGCAGGACAAAGAAGGCAATGCTGTATCTGGTTGTGTGTTTGCCTTGGGGTGGAATGAATGCCTGGGATTGCAGGTCTGATCCAAGTTCAATGTGTCTGGCCCAAGGTTATTTTTGATTCAAGGCCACTGTGTCCTGGTTTCTATCAACACTGAAATAAACACCACTCTGCAATCTGCACCATTTATTAATGGTGTGACTCACTTAATGAGGGCTTTGCTGACTAACATCAATCTTCCTTCTAGAAGAGGCCCATCAAAGAATTGTTGACAGCGGCCAGCCTGGATCTACTCTGCATCAGCATTTGGCATGTCCAGCCAGCCTGACAGCACCTTCTCCCCACAGAAGAGGGGAAAGAGGGAAACTTCAAGACATGATCAGCAGAAATGCACACACAAGTTTTAAAGTTTCTTTTATTGGTTTTCTCTGGATATTGTTCTTTCTTTATGTATGTATTTATTTAGTTTCTGGCAGCCAAATAGCCATTGATGGATTCCTCTTAAAACTTGATCATAAAATATTCTCCAAATGGGCAAAGGCACTAATCAAAACTGTGAAAGGAAAGGTTCAAATAAGGAAAGAAATAAATGAGATGAGGGGGATTTTTTTTTTTCAGTGCCAAGTTCCTCTAATTTTGCATTCCAGGCTGACTCATAAAGGAAGAGAATACACTGCCTCCATGACACGTGTTTCAGTGTACCCTGCATCACAGAATGGTGGTGGTGGTGTCAAGTTGGCAGCATCAAGATGGTGATGTGGTTTCCCCAGATTCCATTAATTTGCCATTCTGCCTCTGTTCCATCATACACTGGCCAGTTGTTCTTGAAGAATTTTTGCTTTGTTCTTGCCACGAGAACAAAAGCCCTTACCCAGCTACTAGTTCTTATGTCTAGTTGTTGCCACTGTCCACACAGAGTTCTTGGAAAGCATTCCAGGCCAGACCCAAGTTTTTGTGGCTTCCTTTCAGAATAGCCTATGCTTCTTGTTTTATGTGAGAGGCGGCTTGCTGCACCTTACCCACCTTGTCTTGCCCATGAGTAACACGTTTAGGCTGGGAGCTTGGAAATAACGATGCCACCTTGGGGACAAGCTTCCTTCCCCTTCCCACCATTTCAGCTCTGAATGAACTGAACCAGGAAACCCAAAAGCAGAAAAGAAGTCTTTCTAAGCATCACAGTCAAGGGGAGGGTACTAATGAAATGTGAGAATATAAACTAGATATAATGGAAGGACAGCCTGGGCAGAATTGTAGCGCATCTTCCTCAGAAGGCAGTTTGGGCCTTGTAAGAAACTTCTAGGGGAACCTTGCTTCCCCTTTATAATTTCTGTTGCTTCTGGGCTGGAGGAGGCTGGAGATGAGGGGACACTGAAAAGCTCAAAGGGAATGTTTTATTTAGAGGATTCTCCTTGGTCATTATAGACGGGTGGAATTGCAGAGCTTCTGCGTGGCTCAAAGTGCAGGGTCTCCACAAACCAAACGTTATCACTCCAGTCTCCTGCATGCTCAGTGGCAGCACCTGGGAAGAAGTCATGTGGAATTCAGTTGGCCCGGCAGCCAGAATATCTGGGCATGATGCCAGGGACCAGCCAAGGCTACGGAGGCAGGATAGAGGCTTCTCCTCTATTGCACTGGGCAGTGGCCACCCACACACAGCAGGTGGCAAAATGCAGAAAAGCAAAGCTGCAGAGAGGGGGTGACCCTACCGGGATCACGATGTCTGAAGCACAACGAAGCTCCAAGTGGCTCTTCAGCTTCTGAACTGGTGACCAACTACACCCCAGGTTTATATCGGAGAGAAAGACGCTATGGAATGGGGACAGATATGAGACCTGGACACTGTTCAAACAGGATGAAAATAAAGGAAGGGGAATAGTGCACTCCAGGGGCAGAGGAAGAATTGGAGGAAATAGTAGGAAACAGTCAGGATGTTGGTGTGTTGGCTGCCTCTTGCTGTTCTCCCCACAAGGGAGATGAACTTTGGCCCACACCTGACTGGGTTGTGAGCTGGAGGGAACACGACTCTTCTAGGAGAAACATTTTCTGCCTGTGGTCTTCAGTCAAAGCTGACTGAGAATTTGGGAACACGGAGCCTTGCAGGGATGAAACAAAACAATTTCCACTAGAAACAAAACAAAAGCAGTTTTAAGGAGTAACCAAGGATCTGGACTTGGTAGGAGATAAAACTTTGGTCCGAAATCCCCTTTGAAATACCTTCTATTAAGAGTTCTTTACCAGATGACGTATCCCAGTCTTTCGGGAATGGGCAGGTTACCCAGGATTACCTCCAAAGCCTGTTGTTTGAAACCACTTCAAGGCCATCATCCTTAACTTGAAAGAAGAGCTGGGCAGAGCATAGCAGTTGGTAGGTAAAAGATCTGGGGGGAAAACTATAGAGATGAGATTTTTGGCAATGGTTACTTATATATGGAACCGATTGGGAGCAAGTAGACAGGACCCCTACTAAGTTGTTGAAGGAATTGTGTCCAAACAGATCTCTAGCTTGGCTACGAATGCCAGAAACTTTACAACTTCTAAGCAACTCCCCGGCCCTCAAACACAAGAAGAGACCTCCCCAAAACCCACCACGGGTGTGACCACAGAGGACAATGAGAAAGGAGCAGAGACTGAGGTTGTGACATGGGACACCGAGAACCTGCCTGCTGCCAAGAAGGAGGGTCTTTGCTACTCTTGCTTAATGACTTGGATCATTGTCATAGGTTCAGTTGAGGAGAGGGAGAGAATTGGAAAGATGCAGTAGTCACTGACAAATGACTTTTTCTCCTCTAAAAATATGTTTTTATTTTATTTTAATTTTCTCATTGCTTCTTCCTTGGTATAGATTCGTATGGGAAGGACAGAACACCTGTGGTTGAAGTAATAAATTACTGACCCATGGGGAGCCATACCAGACCTGAGGGAAAGGGTTGTGCATCATTTAGGAATTGTGGGGGGTGGGTGGGATCACTAACTGGGCAGAACTTGGGACCATGTTCCCATGGGAGAGGAGGATGTCATACGTGTGGGAAAAACAGCCCATGGATATTCAGCTGGCCAAAAGGCAGGCTTGGAAGAGCCAGCACTTGACCCCAGTATTTATTCCCCTCTTTCTCAGAAATAAATGTTTAGCTGAGCACATGGCTACTTGGAAAGAAGACTCTCTTTCTCAGCCTCCCTTGCATTGTAACCACATAATTAAATCCTGGCCAATGGGATGTAAGCCAATATGGTAGATGCAACTTCTGGGAAGTCTCCTTAGAGGGAGGGGCCCTGCTCATCTCTGGGTTTTCGTCTTCCATGCTGGATGCAATGAAGACAAGATGGATGGTGTTGGTACGGCCATTCTGGTTTTTCAGACTGAACACAATGACGTGGTGGGCAGAGTGGGGTACCCGATGACTTTGTGACACTGAACTTCCAGAGCACCTCTAGACACAGAGAAAAAATAAACTCTAAACTTGTAAAAGTCACGACTTTTTTTCCTGGTTCTTGCAAACTTAATACAACTACAATATATGTATATAATTTGAAATTACTTGAAATATTCCAATCAGTGAATAGATGAATCAAAATAGAGTTTTCACCTAGGAAAATACTGCATGAAAGATCAGATGGTAAGCTCTGAAACCAGGAAAGGAGAAACTAAAGTCTAAATCATTCCAAAAATAAGGCAGTAAAAGTAATTATTAAATGAAAAGTTTCATGATGCAAGTGATGATAATAATTTGAAAATTTCAAAGGATCTTTTAGATCCTATTTATCATTACAATGTTCCTGAGGACTTACCATGTGCCAAGCACTGTTCTAAATGCTTTGTATGCATTATCTCACTTAATTTCCACAGTAACTCTATGATGCTCTCATTATACCCGCATTAGAGATGGGGTAATTTAGACATAGAGAACATCAGTCCTTTGATCACCACCATACTCTGTCAACCCAAACCCAGGAGATGGCAGAATAAGGTATGAAATCAAACGAGTGTTAATTTCTTCATTAAGAAAATTAATTCCCATGTAGTTAAAATAACAGTGTTATATTAGTTTTAGGTGTACAAAATAGTCATTCAACAATTCTATACATTACTTTGTGCTCATCACAACTCTGAATCCCCGTCACGTATTTCCCCCCTTCCCTCACCCACCTCCCCTCTGGTGACCATCTGTGTGTTCTCTACAGTTCTGAGTCTGTTTCTTGGTTTGTTTCTCCCTCCCCTCCCCCCACTTTGTTCATTCTATTTTTTAACTGGTGCAGCCACTGTGGAAGACAGTATGGAGGTTCCTCAAAAAATTAAAAATAGAACTACCCTCCAATCCAGCAATCGCACTGGTAGGTATATGCCCAAAGAATACAAAAATATTAATTAGAAGGGATACATGTACCCCTGTGTTTATTGCAGCCTTATGTATGATAGCCAAACTATGGCAGAAGCCCAAGTGTCCATCAACCGATGAATGGATAAAGAAGATGTGAGATCGTATATTATGTATATAATGGGATATTAAAAAATATAAACACACACACACACACACACACACACACACACAGGAATATTACTCAGCCATAAAAAAGAATGAAATCTTGCCATTTACAACAACATGAATGGAGCTAGAGAGTATAAAACCATGCAAAATAAGCCATTCAGAGAAAGACAAATACCATATGATTTCACTAATTTCTTTATTTTTACATAAAGAGGACTCACAAATGTGAGTCTTCCTGAAGCCTCGATCCCTGCTGACCCTTCACAAATGTTGTGTTCCTGTTATTGCCAATTAGGTTCTCAATAACAATCAAGCCAAAGAAAACGTAATTCTTCTAAGTCACTAGAAGGAAAGAAATTGATGAAAAAGAATAGCAGCCTATACAGCAACAACAACAACAAAAAATTAAAAGTAAAGGAAAAATAAGAGGGCATTAAAATAGCATAAAACAAGATCATAGAAATAAAATAAAAATAACACTCATCATGTTAAATATAAATGATTAAACTCCTCCACTGAAACATAAAGTCCTACAAGTTGAGGCAAAATATAAAATGTAAAAGTGAAATCAATAGACTGCAAAAGAAGGACCAGAAACTAACCCAGATATTTAGTATATGCTAAAAGAGACATTTTAAGTCAATACCATCATCAGATGGTAGCTTGCCACTGAAAGAATTGTCACCCTATGCCAAAATAAAGTCTAAGTGATTTGTAGGTGAAAATATTTAGAAAGCAACCTAAAAACTCAGAAAGGAATTGCTATACAATTTAGAACAAAGATAAGGACGCCTGGGTGGCTTATCTGGTTACGCGTCTGCCTTTGGCTCAGGTCATGATCCCAGGGTCCTAGAATCGAGGCCTGCATCAGGCTCTCTGCTTAGTGGGGAGTCTGCTTCTCCCTCTCCCTCTGCCCCTCCCCCCTGCTCATGCTCCCCCCTCTCTCTCACTCTTGTTCTCTCTCTCAAATATACAAATAAAAATCTAAATTTAGAACAAAGATAATCTTTATATATTCATAAGAGTAAAGGCATAATTGAAAAGATAAATGATACAATGTGACCATTAAAAAATATAAGTCACAAAACACTATAAACCAGATGAAACTGGAAAAAATATGCAATGGCAGGAAAAAAGATTAAACTCATAATATATAAAGAGCTCTAAAAAATCAATAACATATAATCAAACATCTAAAATGAAAAACAAAAAAAAACATGAATAGACAATTTAGCAAAGAAGAATTACACACGGCCAATAAATACATTTTAAAGTATTATGTAACTCAAAATCTCAACAATTTTGATGGATAATCATGAAAAAGAGAAAGATTTTCCAACGTTGACAAAGACATGGGAAAGCATGTAACTGTATAGCATTCCTGGGGGCATAAATTGGTCCAGCTTTTGAAAAGTATTTTGGCAATATGTATCAAACCTTTAAAAATGTTCCCTCATTTTTAACTAGAAATATTGCTTCTCATAATTTATATTTTTTAAATAAGTGGACATAGGATTTAATTATAAGGATTTTCATACAGTATTTGTTAATATAAAAAAATTGGAAACAACCCAACATTTCAAGATGAATAATATAGTCAACAAAAACTATAATGTCATTAAAAATGTTTACAAATAGTGGAAAAAAATACGTATGCTGGTGCATGGTGTATATATATATATAACCATATAACCACACCATAAACCACTATTCATGGCAACCACTAAAAATTGCCAATAGTGATTATCTCTCTGTGTGGAATTATGGGCAATTTATTTTCTTTTGTATTTTTCTGTGTCTTTTAATTTTTTTCTCTGTGTATAATTTTTATAATAAGAATATATGTTGCTTTAAGTATTCAGTTAGTAAGGATTTAGAAAATGTTCTTGAAGAGTCTATCCAGCTCTTAAAATCAAGATGAAGTCCTTCTATGTGTCCTAAAATGAGTGAATCATCTTAATCACCAAAGCCTGTTCCTTCTTTAATATTTCTCATTTTGGGGCCAATGAGCCAAAAAGCTGGGGATGGCCCTAGACTCCACTCTTGACCTTGCCCCTCCAAATCTAAAACACACGCAGTCTGTCTGTTTCCCCTCCACCCAAATCTGACACCTTTCTCTCCATCCCAGTCTATATAATTATAATAAACTAACTGATTTGGGATTGGAAATACCCAGATGGGATGCTGTCTTTCTCTTCCTATAACCGCTTAGATAAGGCCCCCTTCCCTTACATGCCAGGTGGCAACTTCTGGCTCGCTGGTTTACATCTGGCTTTCCACCACCAGCTGTGGGGGTAGTCCGTCATCACAGAGGTAGGGATTTCAGGCCCGAAAAGGACCTGAAGATTTTCTTGCCCCGTCCCTCCATTTTGCTGAAAGAAGAAGGTGAAGGTCAGAGAAGCAAGGTGACTGCCCAGCAGCATAGAGCAGCATGGGGGCGAGGCGTGACCTTGAGCTGGGTCTCTGGATCCTGAGCCTGCACGCTTCCCCTATAGTCCTTACCACCCTCCGACTCACCACATTCATTCCAGACGGTTCTTCTCAGTCTGTGCCAGGCATTCTCTTCTGCCCTTTCTGCATGCAGCTCTAACAATAGAGGGGCTCATGGAAGGAGAGCACTGGCAGGATGTGGGGTGCAGATGCTGCCTTTTAGCTGAACTAGTTACGTGCCTACAGCTGAACCATAAAACAATTTGGTTTTGGCTGCCCCTTCTTTTAATTCAAATTTGTGAAGTAAAGTAATAAAGTATAACAGAAGCTTCCTTTGATTTAAGGCTGCCAGGGGAGAGCCTTGAGTTAGATGGAGTTGTTTATTTAAATAAATGAATGGAACTTTAACAGAACAGCTAATAAACAAACACTCCCTCCGCAAGGTCATGCCAGGCTCCCTGGGACCTGAGGTGTTGGGTCTGAAATCCAGCCAAAGAGGCCAAGTCCTCACATTGGCCTCACAGAAGTCTCCAGTGGTCTCCAGGGGCCCCCCTGGGGCCTGGGGTTTGGAATGCCTTCTGAGAAGCCACACTTGGGGGACAGGCAGCGAGAGGGACTTTATTTTACTCACCCTGGAAGGAAGGATGGCCAGGGAACACGGGAAGCCAGCCCCGCACAGCACCGAATCACCCAAGCGACTTTTCTGACACCACAAACCCATTCTCCAAGGCCGCCATATTCTCCGTGAAGAGTAAGAATATGACTCCAGTCACAGACCAGCTGACATTCAAATTTGAATTTTTTAACCCTTTCGATTTGATTTACAATTATATTCACGTATTGATGTACTCTTGGTCAGCGGACCTTAGAAGGGCTCCCCGCCCCATGAGGGGCTTTTCTTCCTGAAGCCTCGATTCCTGCTGACCCTTCCATGTAGAATCATCCCTCGCCTCCCCCACTCCCGAATCTCAGGATCCAGTTGGGAAGCTACGTTCTGCGCGTCTTCCCAGGCCGGAGTGAACTCTCTCTCCTCCGCTTCTCTAAGGGACTTGGTTGGACCTCTGGCTTGCCATTGTAATGCATTTTTTAATATTGCATCGCTCTGGGCCCAATTTCTTTTTCCTGTATGCTTTGCCCATAATCAATGTTCGCTAGAAAGACGTGAAGCCAAAAGACTGTAAGCACTGGTGGCCCAGCCTCATCCCAGAGCAAATGTGGGAGGCCTGGACGTGTGGTCACATTACGGGACCATTAGGACCCATCTCCACTCACAGAATGAGCTTTGGAATGATTTTGTTTTGTTTCTTTGGTGAGAGAGGCACGCCTCGGGGCTTCATTCCACTTCTCCAGCCGTTTAAAACGAGGTGGGGAGCCCTGACTGACGTAACAATTGCTCATGACCTTGCTTTGCGGTGTTTTCACTAAAGCCGTTTTCCTAATAGGCTGTTTACAGTCATTTCCCTTTTGCAGCTGGCCCCGGAGTGAAATGAAAACAAAAAAAATGATACCCAGGGGTTTATCAATTTTTCTCCCTTATAAACTGTTAGTGCCTCTCAGCGGGAGAAGTTCACAGTCCCCAATTTATTACTCCTTTCATCAGGATTTGTCTGCCCGGCTTGACTCACGACATGGAAAAAGCCCAGATCCCTCCGGCGGAGCCTGGTGCCCCCTTGCTGAGCCAGGCAACATCACTGTTGGGTCTGCAAAATGAGCTGGGGTGCTGCGGCTCACGGAACACTGGAGCCCTGCAGGGAGAAATGAGGACAGTGTCCTGGGGTGGCTTGATGGGGATGCCAAAGGAGCAGAGAGACTTTTTGTCCCCCCCAACACACACACACATATTTCCTTAGGCTCCTCTTTAATTTTTCCAAGGAAAAAAACCTCTGTGATGATACTTAGCATATGAGAAGTAGGAAAGAGCCTCCCAGCAGCACCTAAAATTAAGCCAGAGTCAAAAACAAAAGGAGCAGGGGCACAGATAAACAGGAGAGGAAGCTCTAGAGGCAGAAAACAAAGGGAATTTGGGTTTCTTCACTGATGGAAACGGGAAGGAGACCACAGCCCAATCCCATCAGGGTGGCATGTGGGATGTACTATCCAGGTGAGTCATTATTTCAAAGTTATGGTGACTGATGGGAGGGTGGTTTGTGCAAGGGACCGCTTCATCCTTCCCACTTGTGATTGGTTTTAACGACACATTTTTCATCATTTAATATTTCACTTATTCATTCATTCATTCATTCACTCAAAATGAGTGTCAGCTACAAGCTGGGTAAACAAGAAAACAATCTCAGCTCTCATGGAACTTTCCATCTTGTGGCAGACGTGAATTTAAGTAAATTGTTCCACCAATGAGCTGTATAATAAGGGGAATCAAACCTAAAGTCAGTTTACACAGTGCAGGTCAGAAGGACAGCCCTGCAGAGGTCCTGCTGAATGTGAGACCAAAAGAATGAAAAGACTGAGCCAGAAAAGGAGGTAAATAGAGAAACAAATGCTCAGTGGAGAAAGGAAGATGTTCAAAATCCTAAGACCGGGAGAAGCTTGTTGAGTTTGAGAAACAAAGAAAAGGCCTAGATGGCTAGAGCACATAAGCAAAGAGGAAAGTGGCTTAACTGAACCTTGAGGAGTTTACAGGAGATAGATCACGTAACACCCCATAGCTCCTACTGAGGATGACGAATGTTACCCTTCGGATGGTGGAAAGCTATTGGAAAGGCTACCGGATGGCAAGACTTGATCAGATAATCCTATTAGGGATATTACTCCATCTGATCTATGAAAATGAATCCAAGGAAACAAAAGACCAGTAGGAAGTTTTCATAGTGGTCTACGTGGGGATAAACGGTCATTTGTTCTAGAATGCTAGCTTGGGCTAAGGTGATGGTGGCAGAGATGAAGAGTATGAAGATTCAAGACCTATTTTGGAACAGGATCTTGAAGACTGAATATAATCTTCATGGCTGGCTAGTGGCTGGGGTCTGAGCAGGCTCCTGGCACGAGTGACCAGGCCGCTGAAGCTTTTGCTTTCTCCAACCAGTACCTTACTTCTTACTTCCTCCAAACCAGTTGGGACCGAAGGGGACCATCAAGCTTCTTCCTCTCCAGTCCTACCTTTGGGCCACTATCTATCTCTCCATCATCTACCTAATCCCTGCCTCTCCTATCAGTTGTGCGTCCTTGGCAAAATGTTTAGTTCCCATAAGCTTTAGAGTCTTCTTCCATAAAATGTGGGAAAATTGAATTCGATGAGATGATATCTATGGAGCTCCTGGAACACAGAAAGAACTCAGTGAACACAGGTT
The DNA here is from genome assembly GCF_037043125.1 of Eumetopias jubatus. Lineage (NCBI taxonomy): Eukaryota > Metazoa > Chordata > Mammalia > Carnivora > Otariidae > Eumetopias > Eumetopias jubatus. The sequence goes on along the minus strand of NW_028274816.1, from coordinate 72,609,405 downwards.
TATTTCCCCCTTCCTTCCCCTTCATACCTCTGCCCTCTGAGGTCTTGAATTTGGTGATTTCCTTTCCCAAATCTAATCTGTCCTGCTTCTCTTTCCTTCCCCATCCTCCACAAATGTGCTCTTCTACCTTGCTGAGATAAATATTCACTTATTGACTCCATCCATCTAGCTAATTCCAGTTTCCATGTCCGTTCTCCTCAACTTTCAACACCCATTTTGACCTCATGGTTATTTACGACCCGCATTTACAACGACCTCCTGTTCCCTGGTGGTTGAAGCAGTAAAGTGGCTGAACTTGGGGACAGAGGTGTAGTGCTTGGGAAATAAAGAGATGTTGCAGGTCAAAGGCAGGGCAGACAGGGACACCGTCTGGGGCTGGAGCTGATTCAGAAGCAAAAAAACCAGAGCCAGGCAAGCTGTTAGGTGAGTGGATGCAGACACAACCTGACAGAGATAAGGGTCTTGAAACAAAAGCAAAAACCTTCCCCAGACAGGAAACCTCTTGTTCCCTCCTCGTCACTCTTGTGGCCGGATCCAATGATAGCCTTCCTTTCCAATGTTGCTAAGTCCCAGAGTCCTGCACTGCTGCCTGCCGTCACTACCACATGAGAAGCCCAGACAGGCAAGTTTTATGTAGCCATGCAGTCTGGCTTCTACCACCGATAGCAGACTTGTACTTGGGAACCCCTGAGAGTGCCTTCCCAGGGTTTAAAAATATATTTAAATTAAGGAGGAAGTTTAAACTAGTTCACCTCTAAAAGTCCTTCTGGTTCTAGGAGTTTTTCTGCTCAACAGAATAACCTTGATTTCAGTTCCTGTTAAACTTACTTATTGAATAGATGGTAAACACATGTGGTAAAATGAAATCAACCAGCATAAAGGGGTACATGCTCAAAGCCTTAATTTACTGTCCTCAGAGGCAATTATTATAGCAAGTCTTGTAGGTATATGGGCAGTAATTTTTTGATAGACATTTAATTGTAAATAACCATTTATGAGCATAAATAGCTGGGAAACTTTTCCCACCACTCACTTACCTTTCAGTCATGAAACTCCAAACTTACACTATGCCTATGTGTAGAATCAACCTCTTCCTAGTTTGTGTCCCCACTGTGCCAAGTATGGACTCCGCCATGGTGTCTATAATTTTTTCCGGCTTATGCATGTCTCACTGTCCATATTAAATTAATCACAACAAAATAATAAGGTGGAAGGAAGAAACCATAAGGGTACCAGCAGGAATTAATGATATAGAAAACAGCCACCCAAAAAACAAGTCATAGCTGATTATAAAACCAGAGTCCATTCTTTATAGAGACTAATGAAGTAGATAAATCATTGGCAGTTCTGACAAAGAGAAGAAGAGGGAGAAGGAGAAGAAGAAAAAGCAGAAGGAGAGGAAGGAAAACCCAAGTAATACTGAAAGCAATAATAGTAATAGAATGATAATTATAAAGAAGACTTTTAAATTTTAAGAATATTTGTACCACTTTATGCCAACAAATTTGAAAATCTAGATAAAATGAATGATGATTTCTTGGGAAAATAGAAACTATTTAAGAATGAATACAAAACCTGAATATACTAATAACCATACAAGAAACTGACAAGGTAATCAAAGATTGCCACTAATACTCTGGGCCCAAGGGTTTTATACACAAATTCTATCGAGCCATTGAATTTATTCTAAGCATAACAAAAGATAGGAAATTTCTCAACTCAATCTGCAAAGATAGTGCATGGGAAAAAAAAATGTTGGCCAGCCTCACATACATAGATATAAATGTTCTATGTAGTAAATTAGCAAATCAAATGCAACCATTGAAAAATAGAATGTCAAAATCGTTTATCTCATTTACCATTGGGCAACCCACTAATATAATTTATCAGATAGGCTGCTTAAAAGAGAAAAAATATATATGGTCACCTTAAAAGATGCCAAAGAGAACATCTGATAAAATTCAATGGACTTCCTCATTAAAAAATACTTTCATAATATTCTTTTATTAGAATAAATGCCCTTATTCTCTAAAATAGAGTCTTTACCAAATCCTACAGTAAAAATCCCACATATTTGTGAAATATTATAGGCAGTGTTACTAATTGGGAACAAGACAAAGAATCTCTGTTATCATTGCCACTAAAAATATTCGCCAATGCAATGAGACAAGAAAAAGAAGAGTTTTAACTATTGCAAAGGAAGGCACCAAATGCCCATTTTTCACAACTATCAGTGAAGAAAGTCTAAGATGAGGCATTTAAAAATTATTATAAATAATAAGGTGGTTCAACAAAGGGCCAAATAGAAAACAACATAACAAAACCATTTTTCTTATATATAAGAAAGTAAAAAAAAAAAAAAAAGAATAATGGTAATAAGGCAAATATTTATATATCATTACAATTTGCAAGATGTTGTTCTAAGTGTTTTACACAGGTTAACCCGTTTTATCCTCATAACAATCCTAGGAGTTGGATAGCATTATTGCTACCATTTCACAGAGGGAGGAAGGAAGCCACCGAAGGGTAAAGCAACTTGCCAAAGATCATGCAGCTACTAAGTGGCAGCACCATGATATCAACCAAGGGAATCTGGCTGCATTTTCCATACTCTGGAAATTACATTCAGAGTAAAGATCCTTTTTAAAAATTTTCTAAAGAATACAGGAAACATTTCTGTCACATTGGCAAACATATTTCCATTGGATAAAGTCAAATAATGGTGATGAATGAAGGGTTCAGATTTTCCCCTACACTGTCACTTGAACTATGCATGAATGAGAGAACTGATGAAACCCTCTTTTTAAAAAATATTTTATTTATTTATTTGAGAGAGAGAGAGCGAGCACGGGCAGGGGGAGGGGCAGAAGGAGAAGTAGGTTTCCCGCCCCGCAGGGAGCCCGATGCAGGGCTTGATCCCAGGAACCCTGGGATCATGACCTGAGCTAAAGGCAGATGCTTAACCAACTGAGCCATCCAGGCGCCCCTGATGAAACCCTCTTGAAGGTAATGTGTTAGTATCTATTAAAATTGAAGATAAAATAGGCATTTGTGCTAAAGAAATCTTTCAGTACAAGAATACTTATTGAAGAAATGTTGGACATAGCATAAATAGACAACTAAAGGAGCACCTGGAAGGCTCAGTCGTTAAGCGTCTGCCTTTGGCTCAGGTCATGAACCCGAGGTGCTGGGATTGAGCCCCACATTGGGCTCCCTGCTCAGCAGGGACCCTGTTTCTCCCTCTCCCTCTGCCTGTCCTTCCCATGCTCTCTCTCTCTCTCAAATAAATGAATAAATTCTTAAAAAAAATACACATAGAATGATCACCACTGTGGTTTTTAAAGGCATAATATATAGAGACACATGTGGATATTCATGCACAGAAATGGGACTGAGAGATGGGCCAACCTGTTGGCAGAAATGACTCCTGAGAAGTGCACAGGAATGAAAAACCTTCAGGGTTTTCTCTATATGACTGTGCATCAGTTGAATCTCATATAAGAGGAATATATTTTAAAATTTCGGTGTGTTGTTAAAAAGGAGAAACATTTCAAAATGAAAAATGAAATATTATTTTCAAAATCAGAACCAAGGACAGGGAACATTTTTTTTTTTTTGGCTAAAGAATGCAAGTAGTTGCATCTTTTAGAGGGTTTTTTGTTTGTTTGTTTGATTGTTTTGCAAAAGGACTGATAATTTTTGAGAAGAGTGTTTGGAAATGCTCATTCCTCTGACCACTTCTAGCAATACTTGGCCAGGTGAGAGACAAATTCTGCGGGATGAGAATGAATAAGAAGAATAACAGAAGAGGGCGGAGCAAGATGGCGGAGGAGTAGGAGACCTGGATTTCGTCTGGTCTCAGGAATTCGGCTGAATAGGGATCAAACCATTCTGAACACCTACGAACTCAACAGGAGACCGAAGATAAGAAGAGTAACAACACTCTGAACAGAAAAGCGACCACTTTATGGAAGGTAGGACGTGCGGAGAAGTGACTCCGAGGCGATATTCGGGAGGATAGACGGCGGGGGAGGGGCCTCCGTCGGCCGCTTCTGGCAAGTGCTAGAGCCGCGGAGCACAAAATCGGACCTTTTAGAAGTCGGTTCCGCTGAGGGACCTCGCTCCAGTGGCTAAGCGGGGGGTGGAACCCTCGCGGGACAGTGCGGTCTCAGGACCCTCAGGGTCACAGAAAGACCGGGGGTGTCTGAGTGCGGCAGAATTCCCAGGGATCGGAGCGGGGAAGCCGGCTGCAGAGACGGAGCCGAGGCGCGGGCTCTCAGCTCGGGGTTGCCATAAACTGTGATGCGCGGCCCAGTCGGGCCACTGCGCCTCCAGCAGGGACCCAACAAGCGGCAGAGCCGCGGAGACTCCCCTTCCTGCCCCGGGAGAAGCGGCGCGGGAGTGCACCGCAGGGATCTGCTGGGTTTGGAGACGCCACACGGGGTCGGGTGCCAGAGATAGAAACGCTCGGTCACAGGCCGGGTGAGCACGGAGTGCGGCCGGAGACCGGGGAGATGGGAGTAACTGCTTTTCTCTGGGGGCGCACTGAGGAGCGGGGCCCCGAGTTCTCGGCTCCTCCGGGCAGAGATTGGGAGGCCACCATTTTCACCCTGGTCCTCCAAAGCTGTACGGAGAGCTTGCAGGGAACAAAAGCTCTGAGAGCAAACCCGAGCAGCTTGCTTAGCCCGGATAGACAAGGGCGGGGCAATTCCGCCTCCGGCAAAGACATTTGGGAACCACGGCAACGACATTTGGGAACCACGGCAACAGGCCCCTCCCCCAGAAGATCAGCACGAACAGCCAGCAAGCCAAGACCAAGTTTACCGATCAAGGAGAACAGGAGAACTCCAGCGCTAGGGGAATAGTGCACATAGAATTCATGGTTTTTTTTTTACCATAATTCATTAGTTTTTCAAAGTTAATTTTTTAACTGTTTTTTTTTAATTTTTCTTTTTCCTTTTTTCAAACAACATCTTATCAATCCCTTTTTTAAAAAAATATTTTTTATTTTTCATTTTTAGAGTCATATTTTTATCCCTTCATAGTAGTTACCCTTATTGTGGCATATATATATAAGTTGTTCTCTCTTTAAAATTTTGAGATACAATTTCTTCTAACAGATCAAAATATACCCTAAATCACTACTGTATGGCTTTGTTCTAGTCTCCTGCCTGATCACATTCTCTCCCTTTTTTTTTCTTTTTTCTTTTTCTTTTTAAATCTTCTTCTTTCTTTTTAAAAACAACTTCTTATCTTATTAAGTCCTTTTATAAAATCTTTTATAATTTTCATCTTTACAGTCATCTGCCATCCCTTCATTGTATCAACCCTTATTTTGTACATATATAAGTCTTTCTTCCTTTAAAATTTTAGCAGGCACTTTCTTCTAAAAGACCAAAATATGCCCAAAAGCTAGTGTGTGGCACTGATCTATGCACTAGCCATATCATATTTGATCATATTCTGGTTTTTTTGTTTTGTTCTGTTTTTGTTTGTTTTTATCTTTTGCTTTTTCCTTTTTTTTTTCCCTCTTCTTTCTTTCCTTTTCTTGTCCCCTGGTTTCAGGTCTTTTCTGATTTGTATAGAGTATATTTGCTGGAGACGTTGTTAACCTGTTAGCATTCTGTTCTCTCAATCATCTGTTCTCCTCTGGAGAAAATGACAAGACGAAAAAAATCACCTCAGCAAAAAGAACAAGAGGGAGTACCCTCTGCCAGGGACCTACTCAATATGGACATTAGTACGATGTCGGACCTAGAGTTCAGAATCATGACTTTAAAAATACTAGCTGGGCTTGAAAACAGTGTGGAAGTTATTAGAGAAACCCTTTCTAGAGAAATAAAAGAACTAAAAACTAACCAAGTCGAAATCAAAAAGGCTATTCATGAGGTGCAATCAAAAATGGGGGCACTAACTGCTAGGATAAATGAGGCAGAAGAGAGAATCAGCGATATAGAAGACCAAATGATGGAAAATAAAGAGGCTGAGAAAAAGAGGGAGAAACAACTACAGGATCACGAGGGCATAATTCGAGAGATAAGCGATACGATAAGATGAAACAACATTAGAATAATTGGGATCCCAGAAGAAGAAGAAAGAGAGAGGGCCAGAAGGTATATTGGACCAAATAATAGCAGAGAACTTCCCTAATGTGGGGAAGGAAACAGGCATCAAAATCCAGGAGGCACAGAGACCCCCTCTCAAAATCAATAAAAATACGTCAACACCCCGACATCTAATAGTAAAACTTACGAGTCTCAGAGACAAAGAGAAAATCCTGAAAGCAGCTCGGGAGAAGAGATCTGTAACCTACAATGGTAGAAACATTAGATTGGCAACAGAGCTATCCACAGAGACCTGGCAGGCCAGAAAGGACTGGCATGATATCTTCAGAGCACTAAGCGAGAAAAATATGCAGCCAAGAATACTATATCCAGCTAGGCTCTCATTGAAAATAGAAGGAGAGGTAAAAAGCTTCCAGGACAAACAAAAACTAAAGGAATTTGCAAACACAAAACCAGCCCTCCAAGAAATATTGAGAGAGGTCCTCTAAGCAAAAAGAGAGCCTAAGAGCAGCATAGATCAGAAAGGAACACAGACAATATACAGTAACCATCACCTTACAGGCAATACAGTGGCACTAAATTCATACCTTTCAATAGTTACCCTGAATGTAAATGGGCTAAATGCCCCAATCAAAAGACACAGGCTATCAGATTGGATTAAAAAACAAGACCCATCGATATGCTGTCTGCAAGAAGCTCATTATAGACCCAAAGACACCCCCAGATTGAAAGTGAGGGGGTGGAAAACCATTTACCATGCTAATGGACACCAAAAGAAAGCAGAGGTGGCAATCCTTATATCAGACAAATTAGATTTTAAAACAAAGACTGTAACAAGAGATGAGGGAGGACACTATATCTTACTTAAAGGGTCTATCCAACAAGAAGATCTAACAATTGTAAATATCTATGCCCCTAATGTGGGAGCAGCCAATTATATAAGGCAATTAATAACAAAAGCAAAGAAACACATTGACAACAATACAATAATAGTGGGGGACTTTAACACCCCCCTGACTGAAATGGACAGCTCATCTAAGCAAAAGATCAACAAGGAAATAAAGACTTTAAACGAAACACTGGACCAAATGGACTTTACAGACATATTCAGAACATTCCATCCCAAAGAAACAGAATACACATTCTTCTCTAGGTCCCATGGAACATTCTCCAGAATTGATCACATCCTAGGTCACGAATCAGATCTCAACCGGCACCAAAAGATTGGGATTATTCCCTGCATATTTTCAGACCACAATGCTTTGAAACTAGAACTCAATCACAAGAGGAAAGTCAGAAAGAACTCAAATACATGGAGGCTAAAGAGCATCCTACTAAAGAATGAATGGGTCAACCAGGAAATTAAAGAATTAAAATTTCATGGAAACCAATGAAAATGAAAACACAACTGTTCAAAATCCTTGGGATACAGCAAAGGCAGTCCTGAGAGGAAAGTATATAGCAATACAAGCCTTTCTCAAGAAACAAGAAAGATCTCAAATACACAACCTAACCCTACACCTAAAGGAGCTAGAGAAAGAACGGCAAATAAAGCCTAAACCCAGCAGAAGAAGAGAAATAAAAAAGATCAGAGCAGAAATCAATGAACTAGAAACCAAAAGAACAGTAGAACAGATCAACGAAAGAAGGAGCTGGTTCTTTGAAAGAATTAACAAGATTGATCAACCCCTGGCCAGACTTATCAAAAAGAAAAGAGAAATGACCCAAATCCACAAAATCATGAATGAAAGAGGAGAGATCACAACTAACACCAAAGAAATACAATTATAAGAACATATTATGAGCAACTCTATGCCAGCAAATTAGATAACCTGGAAGAAATGGGTGCATTCCTAGAGATGTATCAACTACCAAAACTGAACCAGGAAGAAATAGAAAACCTGGACAGACCTATAGCCACTAAGGAAATTGAAGCAGTCATCCAAAATCTCCCAACAAACAAAAGCCCAGGGCCAGGTGGCTTCCCAGGGGAATTCTATCAGACATTTAAAGAAGAATTAATACCTAGTCTCCTGAAACTGTTCCAAAACATAGAAATGGAAGGAAAACTTCCAAACTCATTTTATGAGGCCACCATTACCTTGATCCCAAAACCAGACAAAGACCCCATCAAAAAGGAGAAGTACAGACCAATATCCTTGATGAACACGGATGCAAAAATTCTCACCAAAGTACTAGCCAACAGGATCCAACAGTACATTAAAAGGATTATTCGCCATGACCAAGTGGGATTTATCCCTGGACTGCAAGTCTGGTTCAACATCTGCAAATCAATCAACGTGATACAATACATTAACAAAAGAAAGAACAAGAATCATATGATCCTCTCAATAGATGCAGAAAAAGCATTTCACAAAGTACAGCATCCTTTCTTGATCAAAACTCTTCAGAGTATAGGGATAGGGGGTACATACCTCAATATCATAAAAGCCATCTACGAAAAACCTACAGCGAATATCATTCTCAATGGGGAAAACCTGGGAGCTTTTCCCCAAAGGTCAGGAACGCGGCAGGGATGTCCACTCTCACCACTGCTATTCAACATAGTATTAGAAGTCCTAGCCACAGCAATCAGACAACAAAAAGAAATCGAAGGCATCCAAATCGGCAAAGAGGAAGTCAAACTCTCACTCTTTGCAGATAATAGGATACTGTATGTGGAAAACCCAAAAGGCTCCACCCCAAAACTGCTAGAACTCATACAGGAATTCAGTAAAGTAGCAGGAGATAAAATCAATGCACAGAAATCAGTGGCATTCCTATACACCAACAACAAGACAGAAGAGAGACAAATCAAGGAGTCGATCCCATTCACAATTGCACCCAAAACCATAAGATACCTAGGAATAAATTTAACCAAAGAAGCAAAGGATCTGTACTCAGAAAACTGTAAAGTACTCATGAAAGAAATTGAAGAAGACACAAAGAAATGGAAAAACGTTCCATGCTCATGGATTGGAAGAGCAAACATTGTGAAGATGTCAGTGCGACCTAGAGCAATCTACACATTCAATGCAATCCCCATCAAAATACCATCCACCTTTTTCAAAGAAATGGAACAAAGAATCCTAAAATTTGTATGGAACCAGAAGAGGCCCCGAATAGCCAGAGGAATCTTGAAAAAGAAAAGCAAAGCTGGCGGCATCACAATTCCGGACTTCCAGCTCTATTACAAAGCTGTCATCATCAAGACGGTATGGTACTGGCACAAAAACAGACACATAGATCAATGGAACAGAATCGAGAGCCCAGAAATGGACCCTCAACTCTATGGTCAACTCATCTTTGACAAAGCAGGAAAGAATGTCCAATGGCAAAAAGACAGTCTCTTCAACAAATGGTGTTGGGAAAATTGGACAGCCACCTGCAGAAGAATGAAACTGGACCATTTCCTTACACCACACACAAAAATAGACTCCAATGGTTGAAAGACCTAAACGTGAGACAGGAGTCCATCCAAATCCTAAAGGAGAACACAGGCAGCAACCTCTTCCACCTCAGCTGCAGCAACTTCTTCCTAGAAACATCGCCAAAGGCAAGGGAAGCCAGGGCAAAAATGAACTATTGGGATTTCATCAAGATAAAAAGCTTTTGCACAGCAAAAGAAACAGTCCACAAAACTAAAAGACAACCGACAGAATGGGAGAAAATATTTGCAAATGACCTATCAGATAAAGGGCTAGTATCCAAAATCTATAAAGAACTTATCAAACTCAACAACCAAAGAACAAATAATCCAATCAAGAAATGGCAGAAGACACGAACAGACATTTTTCCAAAGAAGACATCCAAATGGCCAACACACACATGAGAAAGTGCTCAACATCACTCAGCATCAGGGAAATCCAAATCAAAACTTCCATGAGATACCACCTCACACCCGTCAGAATGGCTAGAATTAACAAGTCAGGGAACGACAGATGTTGGCGGGGATGTGGAGAAAGGGGCACCCTCCTACACTGTTGGTGGGAATGCAAGCTGGTGCAACCCCTCTGGAAAACAGTATGGAGGTTCCTCAAACAGTTGAAAATAGAGCTACCATCCGATCCAGCAATTGCACTACTGAGTATTTACCACAAAGATACAAATGCAGGGATCCAAAGGGGTACGTGCACCCCAATGTTTATAGCAGCAATGTCCACAATAGCCAAACTGTGGAAAGAGCCAAGATGCCCATCGACAGATGAATGGATAAAGAAGAAGTGGTATATATACACAATGGAATATTATGCAGCCATCAAAAGGAATGAGATCTTCCCATTTGTAACGACATGGATGGAACTGGAGGGTGTTATGCTGAGCGAAATAAGTCAATCAGAGAAAGACATGTATCATATGACCTCACTGATATGAGGAATTCTTAATCTCAGGAAACAAACTGAGGGTTGCTGGAGTGGTGGGGGTGTGGGAGGGATGGGGTCGCTGGGTGATAGACATTGGGGAGGGTATGTGCTAAGGTGAGTGCTGTGAATTGTGCAAGACTGATGAATCACGGATCTGTACTTCTGAAACAAATAATGCAATATATGTTAAGAAAAAAAAAGAAGAAGAAGATAACAGGAGGGGAAGAATGAAGGGGAGTAAGTCAGAGGGGGAGACGAACCATGAGAGAGGATGGACTCTGAAAAACAAACTGAGGGTTCTAGAGGGGAGGGGGTGGGGGGATGGGTTAGCCTGGTGATGGGTATTAAAGAGGGCACGTTCTGCGTGGAGCACTGGGTGTTATGCACAAACAATGAATCATGGAACACTACATCCGAAACTAATGATGTAATGTATGGTGATTAACATAACAATAAAATTATTTAAAAAAAAAAGAAGAATAACAGAAACCCTGGGAAGGCAAGGAATTTGCCTGGTCATTTGAGAATGCTGAGTTGTGTTTGTTTCACCTTGGGAAGGAAGGTTCACAAGAGCTATTTATTAAGAGTTGTTTTTGAGACTGGCATTAGCTGAGTGAATGGCCCTGCACTAGAGAAGACTTTCGATGCCCTTTCTCAGAAGGCAACGGAAAACTGAAAGCATAAGACTGTGTTTGTTTTGGGGGGAAAAGATTGGGTTTCAAGACTGCGTGGTTTAAACACCATGCCATCCATGGCTGGTAAAAAAAAGAGCTCTAGAAAACACACCCTCCACCCCCATATTCAGTAATAGCAGCTGTAGGTCAGAGCAGGAGACAGCAGTTAGTGTTCGGGAGGGGGCAATGGTGTCAGTAAAAAAAAAAAAAAGAAAAAAATTAAGGCAAAAGATCAGGAAATGTGTACTGTTGCTTACGGTTAATAAACCTGATACTGGAATTGTTTGCCTTAGTATGAATCCTGGCTACACAACTCAAAAGCGATGAGACCTTGGGCAAATTGCCTACGTCTTCTTTTCCTTAGTTCACTTACCTTTAAAATGGTGGTGCAATGATTTTCTCACAGGTTTCTTGTGAGTTGTAAATGAAATAATTTTGTACAGCACTTAGCGCAGGGTTCGGAACATAGTAAATATTCAATACATATTAGGTATTAGTGATAATAATATTATGACTGCCATAGGGACTGAGGAAACAACAATCACACTCCTTTAGGAATTGGGTCTCTAACTCATGGTTGGTTTTGCTTCTTGGCAGAACATGTACCAGGGCTCATGTAGGATTAAATGGCTCTTGGGGGTGGTCTGGAAAAGGCTTACCAGCTCAGGATACAGTATAAAGCTCTATTACCCAGTAGCCACTGGTTCGTGTGGCTCTAGAGAGCCTGAAATGTGGCTAATCTGAAGTGAACTGTGCCGTAAGCATAAAACAGTACTCTAGATTTGAAGACTTAATAGGAAATAAACAAAGTAAAATAAATCACTAATACTTTTTGTGTTGATTACATGTTGAACAGATCATGCATTAGATATAGTGGCTTAAATAAAATATATTGTTGAAACTATGTTCATCTCTTTCATTTGACTTTCTTCTACAAGAAAGTTTTAAATTACATTTCTGTTGGATGATGTTGGGCTGTGGTCTGTCTGTCCTGTTCAGTGTGTCTTTAGCATTCCCAAAACACTGAGTGAGAAGTGAGTAGTGAGAAGAAATTCTTTTCTCCATTAGTAAGATGGACAAACTGAGAATTGAAGTGATTTGCCCAAAAATGTTCTCCGTGTAACACAGGCCCATGTGGAAAAAAAGAATTCACACAGAACAGAAGCTTTATGGTGAAAAGCGGCCGTTTTCCTCCTCTCCCCAGTGTCAAACTTTGCAGAGGCAAATACTTTTTTTTTCCCTCTAAGATTTATTTATTTATTTGAGGGGAGGAGGGGCAGAGGGAGAGAGAATCTCAAGCAGACTCCATGCCCAGCACAGAGCCCAACGCAGGGCTCGATCCCAAGACCCTGAGATCACGACCTGAGCCGAAACCAAGAGTTGGTGACTGTGCCACCCAGGCGCCCCAACTCTGAATATTTTTGTCCAAGATTCCTTTCTGGTGCAGCATCCTGCCTTCACCCGAACAACTTCCAGTCCAGGAAAGAGATATGGACTTTCAGAGTCACTCAATTATCTAAGCACAGTCTCTAGCTTGTTACGAGAATTTAGGCTTGTTACCAAAAAGAAAGATGAAGAATTCTTGAGGAAGTAAGGAGTGTGTGACTTTAGTCATCTTCTTTCTGTAATTGGATTTTTTTTATAGGCAAAGTAGCTGCCCTAGTTTGCAGCATGAAATAATCCCAAGTATGAAGGTCTTTCCTTATATCAGGATTTTCCCAGCTTTTGAATGAGGGATTCTTCTTGGAACAGGATGTGGCCTCCCTAAAGTGTATTCGTCTATCGAAGGTAAAGAGAACCAAAGACCACATAAAGCCTATAATATTAATTATATGAAAGTTTATCTCGGAGGTTGGCAAGCTTTATCTGTAAAGGTCCAGATAGTAAATGTTTCAGGCTTTTGAGAGTCTATGGTCTCTATCACAACTAATCAACTCTGCCTGTTGTTGCACAAAAGCAGTCCTAAAAATACAGAAATTAATGGGTACAGTTGTGTTCCAATAAAATTTTATTTACAAAAACAGGTGGAGGGCCAGTTTTGCCCAGTGGCTGTAGTTTGCCAACTCTTGGGTTCTAGCTACTTTCTAGCTGAAACCACATCTGAATCACAAAGAGCCAACAAAGTTGCACAAGAGGAGGAAATACATACCAACACTGAGCAGTATTATGTGTAAACAACAGTAAGACAGGACTATTTAGGGAAAAGAAATGCAAGCTAATTGAGAGAAGATGCCTATTTCGTATGAATCATTGTTAATAGTGGGATAGCAGCCCCAGTGGGGGGGCATCACTGTAGGTTTACCTTCGGATGTTGGGTAGAGAAGGGAAAGGAAAAGTAGGCGGAGGAGGCTGTTAAGGCTGGTGTAGGTTTTTCTCCTCCACAATGGAGAACACCTGTACATTTTTAACAGTGATGAGAGGTTGGTAGAGAGAAATGATTAAGTCACTAGGGAAACAGGAAGACTTGGCATCAGGAAGAGGTACAAAGGTTTGCCTGGACAAGAAGGGGCAATGTTTCTTACTTTAATAGAAGAATGAGAATTGAGTTGGCTTCTCAAGTAAAATTTGTTTCTCCGTTTCCCATTCTTTCATGATATGTTGCTCTGTGCCCGTCTCCTAAATCACCTCCGGCCTTGCATCATTGCTTAGTTGGTTATTAGTTGGCCTTTCTTTCTTGAGGGAAAAGAACTTATGGCAGTCATCTTCCCATCTTTGTATTTACTCCTATGATGTGTCCAAAGAGATGGCACCCAATATTATTTTCCCTAGGACTGCAGACTAGAGACAAGGAAGTGTGTGTGTCCTAGAATGTATTACAGGGCTACAAGACTGCTCTATGGCCAAGCCTTGGTTTTAGACTGAATTAAAAACCATCTCAGTTTAAGAGGTCTCCTGGCAAAATGCTGGCCTACCATGTGAGTGGATGAGCATGAAATATGGCAGGCAGCATTTATCCTTTCTGAGCATCTGCAATCAAAGGATAAATGAACATGACTGATTTTCCTGAATAAAGCTGGGTTTGCATTTAAGATAAATGGCCAGGCAAGGTGAGGCTTGATGATGAATGAATTGGGATTAGCATCGCAAGCGTGATGGAGAAAGGCTTTCTATTTCTGATACTTAAAATCATTACTCTTGGTTAACATCTGCCACAATTAATCACTCCACCCCCGTGTTTGCTCAGAGTACTTTGTTTGGATCTCAATTTGAGCCCTGATTTTCATCTACCTTCTATCATCCATAGATGTATAAATATAAATGCCCGTCTTTCCAGTGGACTGTGATTCCCTGGAGAGCATGCACTGTTGGAACTAATTTTGTATCGTAGTGGAAACTCCAGAATTTCTATAGAGCAGTGGTTTGGGGGATGGCAATTTAAGGCAAGACAGTGTAAGAGTCTGTGGCCTGGGCTTGCACTGTGTTTTCACTGAGATTTTGTATTTTTGTAAAGTAGCTTTAGGTGGTGGGTGACAGAGGAATAGTAAATGTCTGGTAAGCCACCCCTTGGTACCAAAAGACTCCCTAAAATGCCTCATACATACATGGTTGACTTGAATGTATTGATATTTTATCTGAAATTATTTAAAGGTAAAGGGCACAAAGGAAATGGTTTTTTTTTTTTTACCCAGCACATCTTTCTCATATGGAGAGTTGCTTCACATTCTTCGAAGGCATATTTTGATGAGTTCTGATGCCCATGTCCTTCAAAGGCCAGTGGCTTCTATTTATAAGTGCTGGCCTTTGGTGTTGCTGAGTGTAGGTATGTAATTTACCCCTGGGAGCTCAGACATAACTGAGTCACTCAGCACAATAGAGAGAAAGGGCCTGGAGGGGACAAGAGTGACAGCTTGAGGAAAGCCAAATTGAACCAGCCAGGATGAGCAATACAGCGGAAAGCAGATGGGAAGAATTCGCACACCCCCTCTGCGCGTACACACACACACACACACACACACACACACCTCCTCAGGTGGCACAGTTGAAAATGGATTTTTGGAGGGCAGAAATATCTAAAGGGCATTTAAATCTGTATCCTGTGAAGTGTATGCTGCAAGCGTAGTGACCTGAACTACGAAGATTTGTGCTCTCCAGTGTGAAAGGGCAGAGTTGATGCAGAGCAAAAGCTACCCAACCAGCCTCTTTCCATCTGGGTGGGTCCATATGGTCAGTTCTTGCCAATAAAACGTGAGTGAACTGAGGTGTGACCTCTGGGGATGACATGGTTAAATATTGGGTGCTCTAGGTCAGGGGTCGGCATTTTTTTTTTTTTTTTTTGGTAAAGGAGATAGATAATAAATATCAGGCTTTTCAGGTTATAAAGTCTCTACTAGAACTACTCAGCTCTGCCATTTTAGCAAAAATCAGCCATAGAAAATAGGTGAACAAACGAACATGGCTGTGTTCCAATAAAACTGTATTTATGGACATTGAAACTGAATCTCATAGAATTTCCACATGTCACGCACTATTGCTCTTTGATTTTTTTAAGCCACTGAAAAATGTAAAAACCATCCTTAGCTCGAGGGCCATACAATAACTGGCTATGGGCGAGATTTGCCCTGTGAGCTTTGGTTTGCCATCCCTGCTCTCACATGACCTCGTGTGCCCTGGATTCAGGTGATCCACTAGAAGGCTCTGAGGTCCCAGGAAACAGTGGAGTGCCAAGATGGAAGGAAACACCCAGACAAGGTGCTCAAGTCAGCTGCCCAAGTAGGAATGCCTTTGGGTGGGTAAGAAATAAAACTTTATTTTGTTAAGCCACAAAGATTTGAGCTAATGTTTGTTATAGGAGCTAATGTTGCTTACTTTAATAACTTCCCTCTTCTCCCTTTTGCTTCAGTGAAAGATTCAAGAACTTCTACATTGTTCACTAGGCTTTGGGAGGCTTGAAAAGGCAAACAGGGGAACAGTAGATATCTAGGCTACATGATAGCCTCTGGTAGTTACTTTCTTTGAGTCAGTATCAATTCCTTTCTTCCTCTTTCAAAGGAGGAAGCTTCCGCTTGGGCAAGTGGGTCTCTCTCTCTTTCTCTCTTTCTCAAACACCTTTAATCCCTTTGCTTTTGGTTGATTTTTTCCTCCTGCTCTCAAAAATGCTATGATCTTTCCTATACTTTAAAGTAAAAACAGAGAAAATCTGTTTCATTGAATCCTACAAACTTCTCAAGCTTATGACTTCTCTTTCTCTTTTTAAATAAGCTTCGTATTTTTAGATCAGGTTTAGGTTCATAGCAAAATTGAACCGAAGGCACAGAGATTTCCTATATATCCTCTGCCCCCCCTTGCCCCCCGCCAGCCCATGCACAGCTTCCCGCATTATTGACATACCCCACCACAATGGTGCATTTGTTATAACAGATGAACTTACACTGGCACATCACGATCACCCAGATTTCACAGTTTACATTAGGGCTCACTCTCGGTGTTGTACATTCTTTGGGTCTGGACAAATATATTGATCATTATAATATTATACAGAGCATTTTCACTGCCCTAAAAATCCTCTGTACTCTACATATTCATCCCTCCCTTCCCCTTTAACCCTTGGAAACTATTGATCTTTTTCCTATGTCCGTAGTTTTGCCTTTTCCAGAACGTCAGATATTCAGAATCATACAGTATGCAGCCTTTTCAGATTGGCTTTCTTCACTTAGCAATGCACATTTAACTTTCTTCCATGTGTGTTCATGATTTGATAGCACATTTCTTTTCAGTGCTGAATAATGTGCCGTTATCAGGATGCACCACAGTTTAACCCATTTACCCACTGAAGAACATCCTGTTGTGTGACTTCTCTTTTCAACCGCTAAGGTTTTGAGCCAATGCTTAATATATAGCCTCTCTTTCTCACTCAGTACTGTTACCTTTTGCAGTCAGGTATCAGTCCCATTCACACTACAGTAACAGCTCCGGAGGGTGCCAATGATTTCTAGTGGGCAAATCAGTGGTCTTGTCTAAGCCTTTATCCATCCTAACTCCTGTAGTGCTTAACATCTTAGAGCCCTAAGTGTCCTAGATCTGGGAGCATTCCACCTTGTTATATATAACCTTGGAGCCTGCATGAAATTATTCATTACCCATTGGTTCTGTGTACTTACAATAAAGGAAAGGTAGACTGTACATGAACTTGAGTGTTGGTTCAGGCAAGAGAGAAGTCTGTGCCATTTGCTAGAAATGTCATCCAGCGAGCACATGTGTGCTGTCATGAATTAAAAGGATCACTTAGTTACCCTTAAGAGACACTTTGTCATCCCTGACAAAGCCAACTGCTTTAGGAAGTAGGAAAAAAAATGAATGAAAACAGGAGAAAAGCCAGAAATACAAGGAAAAAGAACGAAGTACTTATCACTATACCTCTGTCATAGTATTTACATAGTATTAGATGGAATCAGATGAAATCACTGGTAGCCGACATTTTTGGTCTACGAAAGTGACATTTGCTTCGTCTATGGTCCATCAGGTAGAGTACCTGTTTTTCCCCAGCAGCTAGGACTTATCTTATTCATATTATATCTCTAAAGCTTGGCATATAGTGGGGTCCATGTGTGTTGGACTGAATCAGAATTCAGTTGAAGGCAATGACTGCACATCAGAAAATCTGGATTTGAGTCTTTGCTCTGCCATGACTATCAGTGTCAACTTAGATAAGTCACCCTTGATCTGAGTCAGTGTTCTTTATCTGTAAAATTGAGATGGCTTTTGTAATATCTCCCTCAAACACTGCTTGCAAGGATCAAATAACATTGTGTAGATGGCAGCATTTTATCAACTATAAAAACTTATGGATCTTTATATAATTTATAGTCAGGATTCACTTGTAGATACTGATGAGCAAACATTGAAATGAGAAAACACTACCAGTGTGACCCAGTTGTGTTATCCGGTTTCACAGATGAATAAAATAGGACTGAGAAGGGACACACCTGTGATGTGTATCTACTCCTAGAACCTGGGTCTTCTGCTTAGACCCACCCCTTCTTGAATTGCCTAGACCGTTGAGCTATAAGTTCCACACTACCTTTTTAAGTAGGGCTTTAAAAAACTGAGCTATTTTCATACTCAACTGAAAACTGTTTGACCCTGAGCAGTTTACGAGTGAGATTTTCAACACTGAAATATTCCATCAACTTCCCAAGGCTAAGGATTCTTCTAGATACTGGGAGTTTGCTTATGCTTTCAAGCCAAGCCCAACCAGGCACAGATCAACTTCAGCCTCCAGTTTGCAAAAGATCTCCTGGATCCTCTCTGCTGCCCAGTGGAAAGTTTCTTGGCTCACTTCCAAGGAATCTTTTTCACCTCCGTTTTATTAAAATTCATTTTATCACATTACAACCTTTCAAGAAGACATGTATTGCCACAGGGAAATAAATAGAGCCAATCTATTTTGTATCATCAAAGTCCTTAAATGATGAAGATATGAAATACCAATTCTTTTTCTTTTTTCCTGTTCATCATTGTGTGGAAGGATTATTGAGGCTAATTGAAGCCTGTTACATTTTTCTGCTATTGATGTGGATTTTAGCTGAAGTGGAATGTAACATATCGTCTACGAAGGGAGATTACTTTTACAAATTAAACCAATGTATCTTACTGAGTTCTATTTCCAGAAATGTGACCTTATTACACTTCATAATTTAAAATGAGAGCAATAAAGACATGCTAGCCACCATGACTTCTAATAATGCCTGCTGGATTTGAATTAAGTTTGGTCTTGACCATTAAAACATCACAAGGTACCCTGTGGGGACTGTGATGAACAGCTCCCCATTGTATCGGTTGTTCCTGGCCATTCCAGACAAGATAGCAGCCTTCCTCTGTTCTTAGTAAATAAAAGACTCTTGAGTATTCTCATTGTTGCTATGAAAGAGGAAAATAAGATTCTCAATATAGCTGCCTGCAAGGTGAGAAAGAAGAAAAGGAAGAGTGGGGGGAAGGAAAGAAAAACAGGCAGGCTTGGAATCCAGATTTATTTCGAAGAAGAGAGACTCGTGGGAAAACAGGGAGAAGAAGAACCCAAAGCGTAGGGTGCAGGGGCGGATGCCTAGCAGAAGGAGCCACAGTGCGAGAGGAAGTGTGTCCTGGATGAGCTGGGCTGGGAAAGGGAGGAGCTGTGCCTGAAGCTCTAGGAAAAATCATTGGGAGATTTAGAGCATCAGGAAAGAGGCTGAGGCGAGGAAGGAGCAGGCATGGGTGGATAGATAAATGGACTTGATTTTTAAAAATAATGGTAAGGTTGTTCAAATAGGCCAGGTGAGCAGGACAATGCAAAACTCTTAAGACCGTAGTTTCTCCTGGGATGGCTTCCCCTTCGCACCACAGTGTTAAAAAACTGTGCACTCAGGACTCCCGATCTCAGACTGTTATACAAACATAAAGCTATTAGAGGGATGTAGGTAGGGGACTTTCAGAGAAAAGTACTGATGGCAAATCAAGTCTCTCATTTAGAGCCTCACTGGATACATCTCTGGGACATTTTCTCTCCAATTCACATTTGCGCTCTGTGTGTGATCTCCCATGGTAGGGGTAGCGAATCCTCTAATCCTCTATGTCTGGATGGACTTGACCCCTGCCAGAATAAATTTCAAACACTCTAGAGTCTCAGAAACAAACCTATATTTGAGAATCCCACACCTCCAGCTCCTTTCTTATTTTCCTTTGTAGTGCAGAATGCATTGGTAGTATTGTTAAACACCAAATGGCCAGAGATGATCTAGGATTGTGGAGATGGATGGGATTTCAAACACCGCCTTGCCCAGTCTCAAACCTTCCAACTCGCTAAGGTCTGTTGCCCTTGAGAGCAGACAGAATCTAAAGCCAGAATACGGTGGTGGTGGCTAAGTCACAGGCTGCCCATATTCTCCTGCTTACCAGATGTATCAGTTCAAGCACGTTTTTTAAAGAGTTTTTCATCTGTAAAATATGAATATCAACAGTACCTACTTTATAGGGATGTTGTGAGAATTGGATTTAAAAATCCATGGAAAATATGCCAAGCTCTAGACCTGACCAATAGTCAATATTCAAGGATTATTAGTTAAGATTACCACCACCGCTAATACTCCTAATTACTGCTGCTATAATTTTTATTTATTAGACCACTCACCCAGCATCTCCTCCCTGGGCATTGCCCCTTTCTCTACCATTACCTGGTTGCAATTAGAGTAACCATGCTTATACAATGGTGCTTGTTTTCTCTGTCCACTTCTATCCTCTACTACAGTTCATGTTCCAGGAATTGTGTGTTGATAGTCTGAATTCAATCAGTGGGTCCCTTCTAAGTAAATTTTATTTTTATCTATTTATGTATTTATTCTTTATTTATTGGGGGGAGGGGCAGATGGAGAGGGAGAGAGAAAATCTTAAGCTCCACTGAGTGTGGAGACTGACGCAGGGCTCAATCTCAAGCCTGAGACCATGACCTGAGCCGAAATCAAGAGTTGGACACATAACCGACTGAACCACCCAGGCGCCCCTAAGTAAATTTTAACTTGAGAACAAATGACAGTCAACTCAGTCTTTTCCACATGGCTGAACCCATAGCAAAGACGGATGATATCATTGGCTATTTTCTGTCATATAGAAAACTGAGCGACGTGGTCCATGGCAGGACTTCCTCAATCTTTACTGAGCACCAGAATTATCATAAAGACTTGTAAAAGTATATATTGCTGACACCTGCCCCTGTTTCTGATTCTGGGGCAGGGCCTGAGAATATGCATTTGTAATAAGTTCTCAGGTAATGTTGATGTTGGGCACCACACTTTGGGAACCACTTGTATATAAAAAGAGAGAAGAATAAAACCAAAATGTTGATCAAATCAAAGATAGATAAATAGATGATACATACATACATACATACATACATACATACATACAACGGCTTCTCCAGAGATTCAATACCTTCCTAAGGCTCAGAAACTTCCTTCTTTTGACTTCATGAAATACTCCAAGGTCATCCTAATAACGTCCCTTTCTTTCCAAAATTGATTTGGTGTTTTTGCGATCCAAAGCATCATTAAAGAGTTTTTGGTGGGCAATATTTTATCTTGTACTTGAAAAGCAAATTCTTCATATTTCATCTCAAATTTCCAGGTAGCATCCATATGCGTACTCTGTATGGAAAAGGACAAGTCTACTCTCCAGAATACAATGAGGACTTCAAAATGAAACTAAGGAGATCTCCCTCCAGGAAGACATCATCACTGAGGTACATGATGCCCATGTAATTCTATATGCAGCCAGAGAGGAGGACCACTGTTTTAGCTCGTTGGGAAAAGGGGCTCCTAAGGCACTTCCAGCCAATGCTTGTGTTCACAGGGTCTCACTGTGGCCTGGCAT
This sequence comes from Eumetopias jubatus, assembly GCF_037043125.1. NCBI lineage: Eukaryota > Metazoa > Chordata > Mammalia > Carnivora > Otariidae > Eumetopias > Eumetopias jubatus. The sequence goes on along the minus strand of NW_028274816.1, from coordinate 72,587,964 downwards.
GTGAAATGAGCCGGGCTTGGGCATTAAGACAGATTTAGATTTGAGCCCCAGCTTTGCCATTACCAGCTGGGTGACCTTGGGCAAGTTACTCAGCATTTCTGAGCTTCAGTTACCTCATCTGTTGAATGAGTGAAAGAACAGAATCACTCTACAGGTTCCCACTGACTGATAAACTGTGAAAAGCACCCTCTGTAATTTTGAAGCATTTGTGGAAGGTGAATAAACAGCATTATCATTTTTGGGAAGGGTGGGGAAGGAGACCAACAAGATCAAGGTTTAGTATAAAGAGATTACACAGAAAGCATAATGGCTGTAGTTGTGTGTCCAGTGATCAGTCCAGTGGGTTAATTTGGGCTCTTGTCCCCCTACACCCCCAACCACACCAAACTCTCCTGCTAGGAGAAACAGAATCCCAACCTTTACTTATAATTCTTATACCACTGAACCCTCATCTTTTGTCTGTTTATTCCTTTCCACTCAGTGACTCTAATTCCTGATCAGAGGACAGCTTGACCAAAACATTTCCTGCCTGAGACAATCAAGTGACCTCTAGAGAAAGCCCTGGTATTCCTCCATCCCCTTGTCAGGTCCCTGACACAGACACCTCTGGGATATGGCTGGTGAGCAGACAGCAGTGGGTCCCTAGTCAGGGGTACCCCCTGACTGTCTCACCAATTTTCTCACCATCATGGGAAGTCTCCTGAGCCTAATTGGTTGGACCAACCAGCTGAGACCTACCAGGTGTCATGCTAAGGTAATTAGACTGATTTTTAAAGAATAAACATGTCAGAACCTTGGCATCCTGATGTGTGCTGTGCCCTTTTAAGCAGGAGCTCTGCGAGGCTGTACATAATCAGTGATGTCTTGGTATAGATGTCTCCGGAATCCCTTCGTGCCCCCAAAGCTACAGCATGTCCTCTATAATATTGTTACTGGTGGCAAATCTTCATTTTCTCAGAGTAGATTTGATTTTGGAAAATAGCTAAGAGCTATTCATTCCCAAGCCTGGTGAAAAGGAGGGTGATCAAGCAGGGTAATAGCACTTTGGGTAATAAACAAGTGTGACTTTGAGACTGATTTTTTGGGGCATGGATCATAAACCGATTCTGAGAGAAATCAGAAATGCAGGCATATGAGCTTTCCCAATGCTTGCTCCCTGAGTGAAAGAGGAGTGAACTAAATAAACGCTGAGTGCCTACTGTGTAATAGACGCTTTACATATATAGTCTTTAAACATATAATCTCACAATTATACCATATGATCAACATTTGCAAAAGAGGGAGCAGACTCCCAGAGCAATAACCTATCCAGTCTCACAGAAATAATGAATGGCAGGATCAAGATCAGACTTTAACCCACCTGACGGCAAACACGCCTGCTCTGGGACTTACCCCGGGGGCTTTGCACTCAGCTGGAACTTGCAATCAGCTCCTTTCTCAGCCTCCTCATTCTCTCCCCATTCTCTTCTCTGAAGCTCCGCTTCTTACCTGACACCCTCCACCTTTTCAGGGTAATTTGCCTAACAAGATACAACTTTCAAATAAGCCCTAACCAAAAGGGAGTTTTCACAGTCTAAAATGGCAAGATGTGGCAATTACCCCTGTTTTTCTTGTAAATCACCCAAAGCAAAGACAAACAACCAAAACAAAACAAACAAACAAACAAACAAACAAACAAGGACAGTCAAAAAATTCTGTTCTTGTTGTAGCTGGGAGACATCAGTAACCTCAAATGACAGTACAGTTGATTCTTGTCATTTGCGGTAGTTATATTCTGTAAAGTCACTGAGACCACCAAATTAGCGCATACTGAACCATTGCTCCCAAGGGAAGCACAGGATTAGGGTTCTGCAAGCCTCTGGTCACAACATTTTCATCAGTTGATCAATATGTAAACTTCTTTTATGCCTGTTTCTGTTTAAAAGCTCCTTGTTTAGTATATACTGTTGATTCATTAACATTGAACTCATGGCCAACAGCACTGTAACTCATGCCTGATCAAAGCTTATCTAACTCCTGTAGTTCCTCCATAAGGCACAGCACAGCCTTCTTGCACTTAGGAACACTGGACACCACTTCAACACCATGTTTGGGGCCATTTTAAACAGCAAAGTCACCACCAACAATCTCCAAAATGCAAATAACATGGCACAAATAGGCCATTAAGAGGGATATTTATTTACAGTATAACAGCTGGACTGGGAAAGGAGTGTCATCCTGTTCATCCTCAGCTGGGAATGTGTATGTTGAGGGAATCCATGCTCGTCACTCTAAATATGTCCATGGATGACCACAAAAGTGCCACAGGTATTGATTTGGGGGTTACAAATGTATTTTAGCAAAAGGGCAAATTCACAAACGCAGAATCCATGCATAATGAGGATCTACTGGATATGACAGTGGAACGAAGACTGGACTTTGGAGAAGGGGCAGAGAGGGCACCCAAAGCTACAAATCTCAGATGAACCTCACAGAGCACTTTTTCAAAGGAAACAGGAATGGTGGGGACAAAGCCAAGAGCCCTGTCTTTGGATAAATGTAAGTAAGTGAGCAGGTTGGTAGAGGAAGTTTCTCTCAACTTGATCTGGCACTATATAGAAACAAGGAAGGTGGGGCGGAATGAGGAATCACATAGGCAAGCCATTCTGCAGGGAGTGAGGCAGAGTGAAGGAGAAAGACCTCTGTGTTACCAGTAGCTTGCTCACTGCCAACCCAAAGTACATACTCGAAGAGCTTGCTCACACTTTAGACCTATTATCATGAGGAGAATTTCTGCCAGCTGGGAGCACTCACCTCCCTCCCCCACCCAATCAGGGAACTCCTGCAAATAGCAGGCCTGGGCAGGATTCACCTGCTCAATGATGAGCAGGAAAAAAACAGGAAAAACAAACAAAAGATGAGGAGCACTCACCAACAAAATGTTGCCATGCTGTGGGGCTGGGGAAAATTAACCAAGCATGTCATCATTCAACAAGAACCCTAAAGAAGCAGTCACCTTTATTGGACAAAAGCACAAAGCATACATACAAGAGCTCAGGAAAAATAAGTGAGATGATACAAGGAAATAAAACATGAGTTGGAAGGTATTCGGGAAAAGAGTGAAAGAAAACTAAATCCACAAAGGCCACACATTAGGAGTAGCACACAGGGGAATGAATAAACAACATTGCCAACATGGTAAGCGGTGTGGACAACAGAAACAAGGAGAGCAAGGACAATGAAATGGAATAACCAGAGTTTTGAAGGATGGAAGAGGAAAGAATAAACAAGAATGACATAAATGTATACTTTAAAAATAATTGGTATTTCGAAGAAAAAAAAAGAACATCAGAGGATAAACCTCAGCTAACTAGAAATAAATGGGGGGAAAAAGGACTCATGAAATTGTAGAGTTAAGATTAAAATAACAGCAGGTAATGGTTCAGAATGCAGAGTAAATTAAAACCCTACATACACCAAATGTAATCACCAAGAACAATTTGAAGGAAAAGGCAGACAGAAGCTCAGAGATACTATTATAGCTGTGGAAAGCAAGGTAAGACATCATTTGAGGATGGAATATCAAGTCATTGAGCTATAAGTATATTTACCAACTGTAAGTTAAACACTGAAAAATAATAAAGTCAACTGAATATGGGTGGTTGAAACTAAGGGAAAAACATGGAGAAACCGTATCATACCAATTTTGGTGGTTTTTTGCAGATTGTTAAATATCTACATAGATATTTAAATGCCATACACAAATGTGTAATAATGTATCTTTGTGTTTACAAAAGTAATTCTTGACCTAAAGTATAAAATTTCCAAATTAGTGAAACATATTCCAGATGCCAAGAAAATTCACCATATAGTTTTTTTTTAAACAAGAGATCAAGAAAAACAAAAGACTTAACACAAGATGTATTACAGAACTAAAGACGAACTTACTTATTGTGATATAAATGGGCAACACTCACTCTAAAAGAAAACAAAGCCTCAGATCACAGAGCAAAACCCCAGCTTTACTGTGTGGATAGGTGAATCTAAAACAAAACAACCAAGAGAGGTTGAATAATCAAAGACAGGCAAGTAAAAGTCCAAATGAAAAATTGGTAATGATATTAATAACAGACAAAATTATATTCTAGGTAAAAGGACCTCAGTGAATCAAAGACAAACATTTTAAAATAATAATTTCAATTTGTTGGGGCGCCTGGGTGGCTCAGTCTTTAAGCATCTGCCTTCAGTTCAGGTCATGATCCCAGGGTCCTGGGATCAAGCCCCACATTGGGCTCCCTGCTTGGTGGGAAGCCTGCTTCTCCCTCTTCCACTCTCCCTGCTTGTGTTCCTGCTCTTGCTGTCTCTCTCTCTGTCAAATAAATAAATAAAATATTAAAAAAAAGTTCAATTTGCAATGAAGCCTTAATAGTTATTGACTATTTAACAAATAACAGCATTATTATTGTTTTTATGTACTATTATTATATCACACAGGAAACGAACAGGAAATAGTTCAGAAACATTTGTCTGCTCACAATGAAACAGTTAAAAAGTAATTACAAAGCTAATAGGGGAAAAATACCCAGCTCTCTGGAAATATTAGAAATTTTTTAATTAAACCTTATTAATTGCAAGTAGCTACAAAAATAAAGATAGGAAAATCCTATATACCAAACCTATGGGATAGAGCTAAAGTGGAAGCTGGAGGAAAATCCTTAACATGTATACTAATAAACCAGAAAAACATGAAGAAAACAGCTTAAATTTCTCACCTGACATCTTGTAACTCATAAAATAAAGCAAAATCAGTAAACCAACAAAAAGAATAAGGAAGACAGAAAAAGCCCTACTTCCACTAAAATAAATTTACCATTAATCAAATGCAAACATTAAATTGAAATTGTCTAAAAATTATTAAGAATTAAGAGTTATTACAGTGTTCTTGCTGTGAGGAAGAGCATTCCCCAGAAATGAAAACTAAAATACTTGACCACGAAGAATTACATTTTTAAAAAAAATTCCACATTGAAAAAAATTATAAAGTTAAGATGAAGAAAAAATGAGAGGGGGCAAAAAAGACTCCATCTACCACAAAACAATTGTCTTAATATATAAAAAAACAACAACACCCAAATCAATAGGATGAAGATGAAGAGCTTAAGTTAAAAATTGGGCAAATGTTATGAAAAGATATCTCAGAAAAGGAAATATAAATATCTCTCAAAACTAGGAAAACATGTTTGGCTTCACTGACAATTGGAGAAATTAAAACAAAACTCTAACATCCCCTTTTTTTTTTAAGCTATCAGGATGAGCAAAGACCAAATGTTAGATAATGCACATCTTTCAAAGTCTTGAGGAGAGACTCCTGCGTAGTGAAAACAGTTCTTCTCTTGATAGCAACTTGACAATGACCAAAAAATTAAAGTCCCTTTGTTCTTGACTCAGAAGTTCTACTTCTTGGAATGTAGCTATGAAGTCCACTCACAAACTTGTGAAATAAAACATAAACACGTTTATTATAGCATTGTGTATAGTTGCAAAATAATTGAAACAGCTTAAATATCCTTCAGTAGAATGTGAGCTAAATATATTTTGAAGTATCCATACAAAGGATACTAAAGATATACTGAAAAGCTAGAGGACTCTAACTATGCTAATATGGAAAACACTTTTAAGATTCATTATTGAAAGTAAAAAGCAAAGGGGCGCCTGGCTGTCTCACTCTGTAGAGCATGTGACTTTTGATTTCTCGGTTGGGAGCTCAAGCTCCATGTTGGGTGTAGAGCTTACAAAAAAGAAAGAGAGAGTTCTTTGTAAAATTGGGGCACCTGGCTGGCTCAGTTGGTAAAGCATGCCACTCTTGATCTTGGGGTTCTGAGTTTGAGCCCCACATTGGGTGCATAAATTGCTTAAAAATAAAATCTTTAAAAAAAATAAAGTAAAAAGCAAGGTGTAAAAAAGAAAAACATTCCTTTTGATGTTAGATCTTGCCATCTGCAACGACGTGGATGGAACTGGAGGGTGTTATGCTGAGCGAAATAAGTCAATCAGAGAAAGACATGTATCATATGACCTCGCTGATATGAGGAATTTTTAGCCTCGGGAAACAAACTGAGGGTTGCTGGAGTGGTGGGGGGTGGGAGGGATGGGGTGGCTGGGTGACAGACATTGGGGAGGGTATGTGCTATGGTGAGCGCTGTGAATTGTGCAAGACTGTTGAATCACAAATCTGTACCTCTGAAACAAATAATGCAATATATGTTAAGAAAAAAAAAAAGAAGAAGATAGCAGGAGGGAAAGAATGAAGGGGGGTAAATCGGAGAGGGAGATGAACCATGAGAGACGATGGACTCTGAAAAACAAACTGAGGGTTCTAGAGGGGAGGGGGTGGGGGGATGGGTTAGCCTGGTGATGGGTATTTAAGAGGGCACGTTCTGCATGGAGCACTGGGTGTTATACACACACAATGAATCATGGAACACTGCATCAAAAACTAATGATGTAATGTATGGTGATTAACATAACAATAAAAATTTTTTAAAAATTAAATGACATTATTAGCCAAAAAAAAAAAAAACAATAGGTCTAGTATGGTACCATTTATGTCCACCAAAATAATATATGTGCATATAGATATACATACATATATATATACATATATATATGTATATACATATATAAGTGGAGGTTCGTGTAGCACCCACCTTTTGAGAAAGACATTAATAGCAGTTTGCATTTAGGCACGAGAGGGTGGGGAAAGGAGATGGTGACATCATGTTGATGATACCCCCTTTTGCACATTTTGAGTTTTCAATCTGTGGATGCATTTCCTATCTAAAATGAGTATTTCAATTTTAAAAGGGGTGGGGGACAGAGTTTGGAGTTTAGCTGAAGGACATGGAGACACCAAGTGCAGGATATACAGTTTGCAGGAAGTTCTGCAGGACTTGGTGAGAACAGGGATGTGCCCTCCTTGTCTCTGCCTATGGGTCCTTCTCTCTGGCCTCAGCTCCCTTCTCCCAGGCACCCTCTGTTTGCCCATGGCCCACCTTCACTATCAGCTCCAGGGCCCACAACCCTCTGACTCAGCCCTGGAGGGGGAGGGTTGATTGATTCTAACCTGGAAGATAAATCGGTTTCCCCTAAATCCAAGCTCCTCTCTTTTTCAAGGGGAAGCTAGGGGGATGGAAAACACAAATATAAACCGATTCCCTGAAAATCCATTCCTTCAGTAGAGGCTGGGGCTGTAGGTAATTTACACAGAAGAAATAAGAGCAAGCGCGGGTGTGCATGCAGGCGCGCATGCGTGTGGCGAAGGTAGGTCCAGTATAAAATGGGTAGGAAAGAACACTGATTTTGAAATCACACATTTCTGTTTACATTCCTGCTCTGCTGCTGATCAACTATGTGACTTTGAGCTAACAAAAACATGTGCCTCTCTTGCATGATTCGTACAAGGACTGGAGGTGATACAGTTTAAAATGGCAGGCATGGAGTAGGTGCTTGATAAACAGTAGGTGTTGTTCTGGACAAATTTTAAAAGAACACTAGGAGCGCCTGGGTGGCTCAGTCTGTTAAGCAGCCGACTCTTGATTTCAGCTTAGGTCATGATCTCAGGGTCCTGGGATTGAGCCCCACCTCAGGCTCTGTGTTCGGTGGGGAGTCTGCTTGAGATTCTCTCTCCCTCTCCCTCTACCCCTCCCTCTGCTTGCTCTTTCTCTCAAATAAATAAATAAATCTTAAAAAATAATAATAAAAGAACTCCATTTAGCCATGGACACAGCCATGGCTGTGTTCATGGCCCAAGAAAGGGGCCCAAGAGTTCAAGGCCCAAGAAAAGCCAATGTTTCAGTTCATGTCTGAAGGCAGGAAAAAGCTGATATCCCAGTTTGAAGGTAGTCAAGTGGGAGGTATTCTCTTACTCCGGGGACAGACTTTTTGTTCTGCTCAGGCCTTCACCTGATTATCCAGGCCCACCCACATTGGGGAGAGTAGTTGTTTTACTGAGCCTACTGATTCAAAGGTTCATCTCATCCAAGAACCCCTTCATAGAAACACCCAGAATAATGTTTGACCAAATATCTGGGTACCCAGGGGCCCTGCCAAGTTGACACATGAAATCAATGAGTGAATAGGGAATAACCTCAAGAAAACTAACAAATCTCCCTGACAGTCTGGTATAGAGTGGGAAGGAAGTACTAGAGGACAGATTAATGCAGATTTTAACGGTATGAAACTGCAAAGCAACCAAAGGGGAATTTACCTGGTGCTATTGATGGGGGGCAGGGAAAGAGTACAGGTGAACAAGAGAACAGCCAGCATATGCAAGGCTGGGTAAACTTGGAGTAGCGTGATAGATGCTTCCACAGCCAATGAGGATTTAGAATGAAAGCATAACTGTCTTTATTCATCTTTTGTCCAAGCCAAACTGGACATCCCTACAGAGGGAGTGAAGGCTAAGGGACTCGTAAAATCTGTGCACGTTTCTGAACGAGAAAGTCTGCTCTTGTGAATGCTGAGTGTGGGATGTCAGAGGAGTCCAGTGTGGTTCTCTTGCCATGTTAATGCCATCCTCCCATCCCCAGTCCCGTGAGGAGAGCAGTGCTGTCAAGGGACAAGGAGTTCCCTTCAGACTTGCTGGCCTTTTTCTTCCAGGGAGCTACACCCAGGGGCTGAAGATATAAATTTAGTAGTTGGCCTTATGATGATAATATATAGAGCCATGGAACAGAATGAGACCACCTAGGGAAGTGGTTCTCAGCCCTGAGTGCACATAAGGGTCACCTGGGAAGCTTTTAAAACCTGCCAAAGCCAGAGCTCCGTGCCTGGAGATTCTGATTTCCCTTGTCTGGGGCCCATGCATCCCTGCATTTAGAAGCCTTTCCAGATGATGCTAATGCACAGAGTTGAGGACGCCCAATCTGGGGAAAGAAAGAAGTCTCTCAACCAAACTTTGAAGCAGTCAGCATTGGACATTGGTTTGAGAAGTTGTGACCACTGAAGCAAAGGAAAGTCAGAGATGAAGGGTTTTGAGAGGTCAATGGTATCACATGCCCCTGAGTGCATCAGATGAGGTTAGAGAAGTGACCAATGCATTTGACACCAGAGAAGCAGTTTTTGACCTTAGAAGAGTGGTAGGGACGGGAACCAAACTGGAGTGAGCTGAAGTGGAAACAGCATCACGGCAACAGTTTTGAGTTCTGCTCTGAATGATGAGCGTAAATGACATAGCAGCTGCTGTTGGGAGGTGGGAGGAATGGAGAGCCTTTGACTACACTGACAGGGATGGCCTAACAAAAAAAAAGAATTTCATGAGGAAGGAGAAAATTGTGGTAACAGCAGCTGTGATGTCCCTGGGGAAGCCAGAAGCCCTGGAGTCCAGATGAGGACCAACCAGCCTTTGATGGGAGCGGGGATCCCTCTTCTTTGGAACCGAGTTGGAAGATGGAGATTACCCAACTAGTCAAGTCTGTAAATTTGGTGGTGAAGAGGTAAGAAAGTCCCCATTTAATGGTTTCTATATTTATTTATGTCACCAGGATCATAGGATAAATACACAGTATTTTGAAGTCTGTTTTGGTCACTTCATGGACTATACCATGGACATATTTTCATGTTAATAACTATGCTTCTCAATCATCCTTTTAAAAGTCCTGCATATTTATATTCCTTTCTACAGTTGACCATTATTTATTTAATCACTGCTCTTGTGGGGGCAACTTCATTTTTTGCCCAACTTTTGATGATAAATATCCTTACACCTATTTTCAAAAATTATTTTCTTCAGGATAGATTTCTGTAAAAATCACTCTTTGTATCAATTGACTTTCCTTTCTCTTCAATATTTTCATTGTTCCTTTGGGCAGCCAGAATTCTGTTTTATACAACACAAAGCATATAATTGCCATTTTCCATGATCTTTTCGCACTAGATAAAAATGTTTGCTGTTGACATGACTTTATTCCCACAGGCCTCTTTTAACATATTGTGGTCTTACAGACTGGTTGGACTTTGTGTGAAATTTCATATTAATTATTTACTGTAAAGAGCATCTTCTCATTCTTCTGCAAACACAACTGTCCACCTTGAAATCTTGATTGGCCAACCTTGAAAAAAAACTTCTTCTAGAAGTTGGAAGGCAGTGCCTTTTAAATTCCCAAGGGTGATTTCTCCTGTCCTTCACATGTGACCCCAACACACACCCCTCTTGTCTTCATTGCTCTGTTCTCGGTTCTCCATTTTGGTTAGTCTTGCCTGTGAAATTCCTGACTCTCAAAACCTGCCCCTATACCCTCTGAAGATAAGACTGGTACAAAGCTTGACTTAAGTGCTCCTGATTCTCCTCCACCCAACGGCAATTCAGTTCTCAAAATAACACTGAATCCTTGAATTCTCCCCTAACCCTTATTATACCTGGAAACTAGTCTGCTGAAGGATTTCTGTTGAACCCCTATCTGGTCTAGTATAGAAGCACAAGATGATTGACTCTTGGTCTAGAATTCTTCTTAACCAAGGACAACACATGACCCAGTATCTATTTCTAATGTCAACAATGAATGAGCTTTTCAGAATGCAATTCTGACCTGCTCCCTGTATTGCTTAAAGCCCTACAGTGATTATCCATCATTCTTGGAATAAACAGTCTTCCTCAAAAGGACCTACAAGGAACCCCCTGCTCTCTAATCACAAATCTCTCCATGCCACTCATTGGCCTCTGAAAACTATTTGTATTGCTGTTTTTTGAGTTTCTTGAACAAGCCATGTGCTCTTCTACCTAAAAGGTTTATTCTCTTCACAGGGAAATTTGTTGACATCTGTGTTCCCTGGTTAGCTATGCTTCAATCTTCAGATCTTCACATAACTGTCACTTCTTCCAGGAAGTATCCTCTACTCCAGATATGGTTGAATCTTCCTATTGTATGTTCCCATAGTGGCATATGATTCTCTACTGCACTCCTTACTCATGACTGAAATTTCATACATATTTCTGTCTTTGTTTGATTAATAACTGTCTCCCTACCAGACTGCAAGTTTCATGAAAACCAGGATGGCATCTCATGATAGACATGTCTATCATTAAGTAGAGCATCCAAGAAAAATTTGTTGAATGAATGAATGAATGAATGAACAAAGGAATGGCTAAAACTGAGAGGCATAGCCTACAAAAGCTAGAGATGGGTAGTTAGGGAACTGACCTCATGGTGGTGGTGTAGGGAGAGCAGGGAGCTGAGACCACCTCATCAAAGCCATCTTAACATGAGTTCATAGAAAGGTTTCAGAGAATCAATTAATCTACTGTAACTCTATGTAAAATTTCGTTCAGATGTCTATTTCAACAGAGCCCATTGCATTCATTAAGTATTCACGTGGGTGCTGACTTTCCCCAAAGAGGAAAAACCATTACTCAAATCCAATTTCAGAACAAGAACTAGATACATGGTTAGAGGTGAAGCCTGGTCCCTCAAATCTCTGGCTAGCACCTTACCCATTGCTTTTCTACCAGACAGTGGCAATAATAATCCATCTAAAACACCTATTTCAGGTGCCTCCTGATTCTTTGAAGATCCACTAAGCAAAATTAACTCTTTGGAAATCCGGGCTGGTTGAGCATCAGATGAAGTGAGAGCTGGCTAGCTGTCCTTCTTTGTCTCCCAGCCTTGCCGCCTCTCCTCAAATCCTTACCAGCAGATAGCTCTGAAAGCAGCGTGCAACCTGGGGCTTTTTATCCTCCATTTGCCTCTTGTTCTTAACTAATGAAGCCTCAAGCCCTTGTTGGGCCTTGTTTCTACAAGGCTGGACACCTTCTTTTAACAGGACGTACTTGAAAAACAAGATATTTTCCTTTGTACTAGAAACAAATGGTGATTAATGTGCTCGTTGTAATTAATCTGTGGTGACAGATTAGTTGTGTAGCAGCAGTTCTTTGGCTGCTGTGGGAGCGTTCCTTGATAGGACAGCTGGTGAGAGGGACACCAAATTCAATTTGTTTCTCATTTGCATACATATGACAACCATCTGTGCTAATAGCACTGCAATGTCTCCATTAGGCCCTGTGCTAGCACACAGCCTTCCCTGGGCTCCTGTCAGGCCTGAAAGAGGGGGAGCTCAGAGCATAAATATTTGTAGAGGAAAAGTGGTGGGCCTGATGGAACACAACCGACCATGTCCCCTTCCATCAGAGGTGCAGCACTGAACACGGGCTGAGATCCTTCTCACCCAAAGGAGGTGATCTTCTTTTGAGAATTCCTGATCCTTTCATCAAAAAGCCTCTCTCCTCTCTGTCTCAAAGATCCAACTGAACCACTCATGGCCTGTTCCTGGTTGTCTGGTTACTCAAACCAGCTTCACTTTGGCAAAGACCTTTTCATTTTTGGAACTGGCCCATTTATTAAAAAAATATTCATGGAGCATCTGCAAAGTTGGGGCAACTATTCTAGGTAGAGGAGAAACATGAATTAGCAGGAGAGAAGAGGTTTCTGTTTTATGGGGTTTATGTGCCGTGGTGAGAAGAGCAGGGGAAAAGGTCATGTCATGTTCTGTTCTAAGCAGAGTATCAGAACCGGGCGTGAGGTGGTGTGGAATAGTGGGTGATGACTCCATTAAGTTTGATGTTCTGAGAAGTCCGCTTAGAGGAGGCAAGATTTAAGCTGCTATCTGGATGACAAGAAAAGATCAGCCTGCCAACATCAAGGGAAAACAAACACATTTTTCCAAAGAAAGAGAATAGTGAGTTTGATGGGTTGAGGAAGAAAAATGTCCAGTGTGATTGGGAGGAAGTGAGTGAGGTGGTGGGAGCAGTGAGTCTGTCTTCTTTTCCTAGGGCTGGAGTAATAAAGTACCATGGACAGCGTGGCTAAAAACAACAGAAATTTATTGTCTACAATTCTGGAGGCTAGAAATCAATAATCAAGGTTCTGGTATGGCCCTGAAAACTCCAGGGAAGAATATTTCCTTCCCTATTCTAGCTCCTGGTATTGCCAGGACTCTCTAGTGCTCCTTGCCTTGTAGACATGTCCCTCCAGGATCTGCTTTTGATGTCAAATGGCTGTCATCTGCCCATGTGTCTGTGTGTCTCCTCTTCTTATAATGGCACCAGTCTTATTGGATTAACCAGCTGGAGCACATGAGGATCTGAAAGCCAGATAAGGCATGTGGTCATAGTGTAAGAGCCGTGGATGACCTTTAAAGACTTAGTGTGATGAAATGACATGATCCAATGTCTATGTGGGTATCATGGGTAGATTGGGGGAAGTGGGGCAAGAGGGAAGAAAGAAGGTAACCGTTCACCTTACCTATTCAAAATATGTATTTGGAAAATGAGAGGAATCTCATCCTAAACAACTGGCAAGATGGTGCATATTCACTAGAAGAGGGAAGGAGTATTTGGGGAACAGGGGACAAGTCTGAGAAAGAAAATCAAGGGTTCCATTTTGGACACGTTAAGTTAGAGACATCTACAAGACATCCAGGTGGAAACATAAAACCAACATATTTGGGGGGGGGGCACCTGGGTGGCCCAGTCTTAAGCATCCACCTCTTGGTTTTGGCTCAGGTCATGATTTCAAGTTTGTGAGGTCAAGCCCTGTGTCAGGCTCCATGATAAGCGTGGAATCTGCTAAAGTTTCTCTCTCCCTCTCTCTGTGCCTCTCCTAAAATAAATGAATACATCTTTTAAAAAAAATCAACTTATTTGGGTGGAGTCCAAATGTCAGAGGAGAAGATTGGTCTTGAGATAGAAATTTGAGAGTCATCAGCTTCAAGAGATTATTTAAAGTCCGTGATGCTGGATGAGATCTCACTCCAGAAAGAAAGGAATATAGAAAAAAAAAAAAAAATCCAAAAAACCAAAAACACAAAAAAGAACCTCACCCCAAACCCAGAGAAACACTACGGCTCTCTTTTCTTCCTGTCTGTATCTCTGCTAGGGTTTATCCTGTCTCATGGGTAAGTGTCCTTCCTTGCTATGGATGACTTTGCTCTATGAAAAACTGTGTGTGGTGATGAGTCAAGGCTTGACTGACCCCTCTCTGTTTCATGCCTCATCTCACCCATATTCCATCCACATTTCTTTTTGTCCTCATGCTGTTCCATGACGAAAGGGTCCAGGTTTGATGTCTTTATATCCACACACTAGGGTTTCTCAACCCCAGAACTGTTGACATTTTGGACTTGATAATTCTTTGCTGAGGAGGACTGCCTTTATATTGTAAATGTTTATCAGTATCCCTGTCCTCCGCTCACTAGGTACCAGTAGTGTCCCCCCCCCCCGTCCCACGCTGTGACAATTAAAAAAAGTCTCCAGATGTTAAAAAATGTCCTCTGGAAAGTGGGGGCAGGCAAAATGACTCCCACTTAAGAACCACTGCTACAGACATAACACAGGGCTCTATATACAGGAGACACTCATTAAACACTTGCCATTGATGGTGACGGCAATTATATCTTGGCACACAGCTTCTCTCTACCTTCCTCCATCCAAGAAAGGAAATAGTTTCTTTATTAAAAATCTTATAAAATAGCATCAGAATTTCTCATTAGTCACTGGCCAGGCCTCCAGACTCCAGACTCCTTCTTCAGAGCTAAAGACAAATGTGTGAGGAGTCAGAATGAGGTGTGAGAGGGGATCATTCATTCAGCCAGTCAACAAATGGCAAAGTTAAACAACAATTGAATTAAGAAAGCCCTTCTGCGACCAAAGCCTGGTTTGATAAGATAGGGGAGGTTATTACCAAAGAAAAATTGCTACCACACATTCCAATGACTTTGCGTCCTAAGTAAAAAGTCATCTTTAGCACAACAGATGTCCTTTTAAAATTTTATCAACCAGAAAAATAGAGCGAGGAGAATGCAAAGCAGACCATTAAAATGTAATCTAGCATCTACAAATTAATAAAATCGTAGTACGATCAGATGAAAATGGCATGGAATCAAATGATATGTAGCTGTCCTTATGGTGCATTGTAGCTCCTGAAACCTTAAAGATTGAGTACATATATGGGGCATGCTAGGAGCATGGGGAACATGACAGTCCTTCCAAGTGGATCCTAATACAGTCTCAGAAGCCTGGGAGGCATTATAGATAATGTTTACGTGTCAAAGCAGCCCTCTTAGAGGCCTTCCTATGGGTCCACACCTAATCATGGTCCTCAAATTGCACCACTTTTGTTGTCAAGTAGAGATATAGAAAATTGAAATCAAAGCAAAAGAAATCCCTTCTCTCTAGACAAGAAAACTTAGCCAATCAGTTGCCTTTCTCCTTTCCCCAAGCTCCATCCAGGTCCTGATCGATCCTCCAAAGTGGAGGCTTGTCTGCTTCCCATGCAGGAAGGAGTCTTGGATTAGCCCTGATCCTTCTGTGAATTCAAGGGGACAGAAGTATTAGGAAGGAAAAGAAAGACATTCCCAACAAAGGGCTTGCAGAAAATAACCTTGTATGGAGAAACAATAGTATTCTGGTTATAATGACAGCATGTAATGCCTTTAAGAAACAACAATTTATTCTTTCACTTCCATGGATTAGATGGGTAGTTCTACTTCCTTTGGTGTTGACAGGAGTATTAAAAAGTCTAAAATGGCCATACTCACATAGCTGGTAATTGATGCTCACTGTCACCTGGGAAAATGACAGCATGGATTACTTACACTGCTCTTGCTTGATAGGCTTTGCCTAATGGAGCAAAATAAAAATTTACTTGGGAAAGAAAAGTTGATCAAATGCCAGCTAGAAGGCAAGTTGCATAAACCAACCCTGGAAAAGAAAAGAACCAGGTCCCAAGCTTCCAACTTTGATTACAGCTTTTAAAAAACAAAATTGCATTTAAAACATTTTTTTTCTCTTGCACACCCCTCTTTTTTCTCTCTCTCTTTTTTTCTCTTGCACACACTCCACCATTGGTAGAGGTTCCTAGTTCTCCTCTATGGGGTCCCTTCCACATAGCTACTTGGTCTTCCTTACAACATGGCAGCATCTGTCCAAGCACGAAGTTGCAGAAGGAAGCATTCAGCAGCTGTCAGTCTCTTAAAGCCTGAACTTGAAAGAACTTGAATATTCTTTTGTTTTTCACTGTAATGGTTACAGAGCCAGCCTAGATTCAAGGGGAGGGAAAATAAGCTCTACCTCTTGATATGAGGACCTCAGCCCCCATCCAATAGATCTGTCACACAGGTTCTTGGGAAATAATTAACAATGATAGTGTAAATGACCTGTTTTTAATAGTACTTGATAGCACAATGGAATGATTGTCATTTCATTGTATTAAGCCTATAAATGTCATCCATGGCTCTTACACTATGACCTGCATGCCTTACCTGGTTCTCAAACTCCCGTGTGCTCCAGCTGGTTAGTCCAATATGACTGTTGTCATTTTAAGAAAAGCAGAGACACACAGACACACAGGGAGAAGACAGCCATGTGATGACAGGGAATACAGGGAGAGGTCATCTTTGAACACTAGCAGCCATAACAGACTTGTCATTTGACTCCACGGCAACCACTGTGGTGTATTTCTATGCTCCTGATCCACTTTTGTGCCTTTCTCCTCTACTACAGTATTTTCACATTTTAAGAGCCATGGATGCAGAAGAAAGAGAGGGCTTACTCTCCTGCAACTGTATATACGTGCATGTGCCAACTACATACACCTATGTGAATTTGAGGAGTGATCAGAGGGCTGGAAAGAATAACTCTTTTTATACCAGCATTTGGCTTTGAACTCCAATTATTCCCCACACTGATGTGACAAGGTCATATACAGAAAATGTTCAAGAGCCATATTCATCTAATCAAGTTTTTAAGAAACCCAATTTCCACTCGGTCTTCTGACATTTCCTTAAGGAATGAGTAAGTAGCTGACTCTCTCTCTCTCTTTTTTTTTTTTAGAAATGCCTACTTCAAACAGCTAGTACAAAATTTAAATGAAAGAAGATGAAATTTACTTTTCATATAGTAAGTGCTCAAAAGTGCTAGATGATGAAAATAGCTAAACACAGTATCTGATGTCATAAGTGTGTAATAAATGGCAGCTAATATCATTGTTAAAGAAAAACTCTTCTAAAGGGAGAATGGTAAAGGGATGGGGTACAATCTGTCTGAATGGGGAGAGAAGAACATACGGGCTAAGAAGCTTGGGGTCAGGAAAAGGGCGATGCTCACTCTGCCTCAGGAGGCATTTGACAGAGCTATCTTTAATACCAAATTATCAGAGACAGTTTTGGGATTTTCATTGGCACAGACATGGTTCCCCCTTGAGCCCTGGAATAAATACTTAGAAGGTTAAAGGTCAGTTCATTAATCTCCTCACTTGTCTGTTTGTTTGGACATACGGATGCTCCATTGTGAAGGCAATTTGAGGAAGGGGTGAAAGAAATTGAGACAAGGGAAAATGTGAATTCTAACCCATTTTAGTACTGTCACATGGTGAACAGAGGGATGTGCAAGGGACAAAAAATGTTTTAAATGTAATTCTATTTTTAAAAAGCTGTAATCAAAGTTGGAAGCTCGTGACCTGGTTCTCTTGTTTTCCAGGGTTGATTTATGCAACATGCCTTCTAGCTGGCATTTGATTAACTTTTCTCTCCCAAGTAAATTTTTATTTTGCTCTATTAGGCAAAGGCTGTTAGGCAAGAGCAGTGTAAGTTCTTACCCTGTTCCTTTGTATCCAATGTTATCCTTCTGCTTTACGTGAATTCAACACATCATCAACCTTCTTTGAGGGACCCTGGAGAAGGCTTATTCTAAGAGATGTTGAAACAAAGCAGAGAAAAGAAAAACACCTTTTCTACAGAAGTTAATTAGGGTAATTTTGACTAGAGTTATCTTCATTAAACTCAGTGTCATTTTTACTAATTGCCAAGACACCTCTCCATTTGGATCCAAATAACCTGAAAACAGTCAGCTGCCCTAGAGTCTTTCTGGGACAAAAGCCCTGAGAAAGAATAAGTGACTCGTTAAAGTTCACTTCTATAGACAGGAGGAGAGCAAGAAGGCAGATCTTATATGTTTACTGTCTACTTCTTTGGAGGTTGTGGTGGACAGACTTCAAGGTGACCCCCCAAGAGCCCTGCCTCCTGGTGTTCACACAACTGTGTAACCCCTTCTCCTTGAGTGTGGGTACGACCTATGGTCTGCTTCTAATCAATAGAATATAGAAAAAGTGATGGCATGTCACTCCCATGATTGTGATACACTGAGTTTGTGCTAGTTTTTATGGCAGCAAATGGGAAACTAATAGAGATGGCCTCCTTCACATATCTGGTGGTTGGCAGGGTTGTTCTGGAGAAGCTCAGCTCTGCAGCACCCCCAACTCCAGGCTGCCCTGGGCTGTCATGTGACAGTCTCAAGGCTCCAAAATCCAGAGAGTGAGAACAGAGTAACAATGTATGCTTTTAATTCTCTTCTTGAGCCATGATTATTACTGTTCCATCACCCAAAGTAGGTCATTAGGGCCAGCCCAGATTCATGGCTGGAGATGAAGTCTCCAGCTTTGAATGACAGAAGCTGCAATGTAACACAGAAGGGCATGGAAAATCGAGAAGTACTTGTGGTCATTTTACCAACTACCATGTGCTCTAAGAGGTAGGCTAGTATGTGAGCAAAAATACATACCATGGGAGGGCACTATGCCAGTGCCTGTGACTGACGGAATAGCGGACCAAGGCTCTGCTCCATAGGCTAAGACTTACACTTCACAACAGCATTCCCTCCACCTTCTGTGATGGAAACAAGAAACAGAACCTTTTCCCTACCTTCTCCTCCGTCAGACCCCAAATGCAGGAAACAGGGCTTGCTAACATCCCCCAGGGCCTTGTCAGCCCAGGGAGACCCCTGACCACATACTAGAGAAGGAGTAGAAGTTATTACAGACTTGCTGCAATCATCACCTGGGGGGAGTGTCAAGATTCCACTCCCTGGTGTTGGACATACATGGGCACCAGGGCCACACCCCGAATTCTGGGGGCACCAGTGTGTTCTAATTTTACAAATCAGAAAATTGAAATTCAAAGAAATGAAAACACATGCTCAAGTTCACATAGCAGCAGAACTGAGCTACATCTCAGAAAGATGAACTTTTGGGGGGCAGCAAAATATAAGGAGGCAAGCAGAGATACATACACTCAAACTGGACAATATTGCTTCCCAACCAACAGCTTTTCCCTGCCTCCCTGCAATGGCAACATCTTGAATTTATTCTGGTTTCCATCCCTCTCCCTATGGTTCAGAAAAGCAGCTTGTACCCCAAGTTTCAGAATAAATCTCAGCTTAACCAAGACAGTGATATGACCCTCTTCTCTTTGTCTGAAATTAATTAAGCTTATAGGCATGAGCGAGACCAGCTTTACGGACGTGCAACCCATACAGCTGCACAGGGCCCTGGTCTCAGAAGGACCCCACACTTGATTTAATGCTCTGCTGTCATCTTGAAATTCTTAATAACTGTTGAACAAGAGATGCCACATTTTAATTTTGCACTGGGCCCCACAAATTATTACAAATTATGTAAGGTGTGTATGCTGCAATTCTGAGGAACATGGCATGGATAAACCTAGATGAGGGACTTCTAATAAATATTATTACACACAAATGTACCCCCTCTTCTACATGTGATGCCTGGAGCTACTGTAACCATTTTGTGCCCTTAGGGAAGTAATGCTTGACAGATCTGAAAGATGGAATGAACCTGGATCTTGATGATGCCACTGATGTTTTAAGAGATAATAAATCCTCTTTTCTGTTTTTACAATTTGAGATGAGGCTTTCTTTTACTGAACAAAAAAATCACAGAATTGATTCAATTGACAAGTATGAACTAGATGACTTTGAGAAAACTTTGTGATTCCTGTGAGCTCATTTCCTTATCTATAAAATAAAAGTAATACCACCTCACATAGATGCCGTGAAAATAAATAAGATAGCATTTGGTAAACAGTAGGGCATAATCCATTGGTGGTAGTAATAGTAATTGTAATTTTGTTGTTGTTGTCGCTACAAGCCCAGTGCTGTTATTTACCATAACCTACAAACACCCCCTGTTCTCTCCCCATTTTCCAAGTATTCCATCACCCAAAAGGTCATTAAAATATATCTTCTGTGACAAAAACAAACAAACAAACAAACAAATCAGCTAAGTAATGTAGATATAGTCCCTGTGAATCATCTGAATGCCAGATGATCGAGGCTGTTTAATTCACGCTTGTATGCACACTTCACTAAACCAGATCATTTATCCTATACCTGTGTCAACAACTATTAAAAGTAAATTCAGGGGGTGCCTGGGTGGCTCAGTCATTAAGCGTCTGCCTTCGGCTCAGGTCATGATCCCGGAGTCCTGGGATCGAGCCCCGCATCGGGCTCCCTGCTCGGTGGGAAGCCTTCTTCTCCCTCTCCCACTCCCCCTGCTTGTGTTCCCTCTCTTGCTGTCTCTCTCTCTCTCTCTGTCAAATAAATAAAATCTTTAAAAATAAAGTAAATTCAGACCTAGATCTTTACATATCAATATGGATATGTCTTAAAATCATAATGCTAAGGGAGAAAGGCAAGTTGTGTTGCTTGTTGCATGTGACCCCTCATAAAATTATGACAATAAAATAATAATTATTATAGTGACTTCTGCTTCTGGGAAGATGAGTAAATGTCCTTTTTCCTGTCCTTCCCACCAAGTACAAGGAAAGTAAATGACCCTGGCAGGTGAAGAGAAGAAGGGGTGTGCCAGGACCTCAGATCACAGCACAGTAGCAAGTCCCCTGATTTTATATCGTATGTTCCAGCCTTGGGGCTAGAGAAGTCAGAAGCAGGAGACATCAACAGACTCACAGACACACCAAGAAAAGTCTGCTCTCTGTAACTAAAGTACCAGGAAGGGGCAGTGTAACAAGACAGAAAACTTTTAGGTAATGACCTGTCTACTCCAGCTAAACTCCATAGAAAAAACTGCAGCCCCCACCCCAATCCCATCAGTGAAGGGGGACTAAACTCCCACCCCCACTGTAATGAAGTGTTCAACCCCGCCCCCCACATCATCCCCTCAGGTAATGCCACAGAAAGGCAGTAAGAAGCAGGAACTTCCATCCCCATGGACCAGTTACAAGCCTGTGGGCACTTCATGGTGTCTGTGGAGACCACAAGGGCGCTGGAAATCCCATCCCCACCAGGAGTAAAGAGCAGTCCACCTGCTCCCCCAGGCATCAATGGAAGCCAAATGGAGAACCTGCGGTTTCACCTCCATCTGGCAGAAACAAGATAGCAACCCCCTTCCCCTGCCAGAGCAGTGTCAGAAAAACCCAGTTCAACCAGAAAGTTTAAATAAGATCCAGAATCTCATGGCACAACACCAAAATATCTGGGTTTCAACTGAAAGCCATTCATTTTACCAGGAATCAGCAAGATCTCAAACTGAGTGACAAAAGACAACACTGAGGTAAGAGATGTTAAATAATCGAACAGAAGCAGCTCTAATAAAAATGCTTCAATGAGCAATTATAAAAAGTCCCAAACAGATGCAGAAACAGAAAGCCTCCTCCAAGAAATAGAACCAAATGGAACTTTTAAAATGGCAAAATATGGTTCATATAAAAAGTAAAGAAAGAAAATCCAGAGATAAAATCTTGGGGATGGGTTCAACACCAGAATATCAGGAGAGAAGAAAGTGTCAGTGAATTGGAAGACTGAACAATAGAAATCACCCCATCTGAGCAACTGAGAGATAACAGCATTAAAAAAAAAAAAAAAGCAGAACTTCAGGGACCGAGATGACTATAACAAAAAGATCTCACACTCACGCCATTGGTATTCTGGAAGAAGAGAGAAAAAGTACTTGAAGAAAAAATAATGGCTGAAAGCTTCCCATATATGATGAAAGATATAAACATACAACTTAAGATGCTGGATGAACCCCAGCAGGTGGGCAGATGATCTTTCCAGATTCATTGAGTCTAGATATTACTGATGGACCTCACAGTTATATTTGATATCCATTTATAATTGAAACTGATTAGGAGCCAAACCAAGGGTAGGTTGGAAGGAGATATCCCTTGATCTTCATCAGTCCCCCCAGAGTCATTCCACAGAAAGAGATAATCTTTCTGTTCGGTGTCTGCACACAAATCCAGCTGTGAGACAAGTCCTCTTAATGCCTTGGTCCTCAAAGTGAGGGGCTGGGACCAGCATATCAACATCACTTGGTTGCTTCTTAGAGTCACATCACAGACCTCATAAATCTGAATCTGCACCCACAAGACCCCCATATCCACATTCAAGTTTGAGAAGCACTTTTTACCTGCTTACTCCTTTCCTGCAACCAAAGGGACATGCCCACACTTCTCTGACATAAAAATTCTGGAATTTCCTATAAACTGCAAGCTAGTAGCAGACCAGAAGAGAATTGAACTTCTAAACCATGAGAAGGACTGGGCTAAGACACTGGAGTTTTGGCCTCCATCCTGAACTTCTGTATCTGCAAATCACCTAATCTGCTGCCGGGCAGTGTTTGCAAGATTGCTGTGCTTTCTGTTTATTTGTTTTCCTTATGAATTTTGCACTGAGGATGAACTAGAAAATCAGAGGCTTCTTCCTATTTTGAATATCCTGTGATTCCATTACACATGAATTGGATTACCCATTACCACATAGGCAAAGCCTGTGCATAGAGAAGTTAATTATAAGACCCAAACCACGCCTGGTGTACAATTATGGCAAGAATATTTTTTAATCTAACTGTAATTCCATTTAGGAATTTGGATGACTTATGCTTTGTGCCTGTAGCTTATAATATCACCAGAAACCCTTCACAGAATTGTAACCCTGTAAGTCAGTTACCTGTTGATGCTCAAATATATACATATATAATTTTAATGGTGCCCATTATACACAGACTTCCATTATAACACTATTTCCACTCAGTCATAATTTTATGAAAAATTCCCCTATTGGCTAAAATTTTCCAGGCTTAATCATACTCTTGAGGTGAACTTTTTCAATTAATCTCCACTTAAGCCAATTTTAAGCTCTTTGGATGAAGGAAAAACATATAGGCCAGACTCTTAAAAATAACTGTCAAGCAGGTTCCTTTTTAAAAAATGTTTATTTAACACACTAACATTCACACTTTTCAAGACTGACTTGCCAGCATCTTAATTTCCAGATGATGGAGGCAGAGGTGGGCTTTTTTTTTTGCTTAGAAACCCCCAGTACCTTACTCAATTATCTCCTCCGCCATGGATAATTATAGAGAGTCTGTAAAGCAGGTATTTTATTTTAAGCTTGTGGGGGCACTTAGCATCCATGAAACTGAATTCAGCTAATACACATCAACTCTCCTTCTTACAACCCTGGCAAAGTTTTCCATTTAGGGACTAATGAGAAGAAAGTCATTTGGATTATTGATCCAGTGTGAGTCATCTAGAATGGGGAAAGAATGGATAATTACCACTGTTTTGAATCACCTCCATTTATTTTTTCTAAATTTTATTTTGGAACTTCTAGCTTCTGTTGATTATATTATTTCTCCAGAGGAAAACAGGCTCTGAGTTATCTCTCAGAACAATTGGAAGGCAACACCTTCTGGCTTTTGGTCACCTCTCTGATCCTTTGGTTTTCTTTCTCTAGCAAATGCTTTGTATTCACTCTGTACAGCTTCATTTGGTTGATGGGGAGCAGGAAGTCTGCCGGAACACACACAGCCATCCTCTGCAGCATGGCCAGAAAGGGCAGGACAAGAATGAATTCTTCACCAACTCCTCACGTCCAGGCCTTGGTGCCAATTGACAACTGATGGAGACTTTCTTCTCGATTCTGAAGAGATGTCCCGGCACAGTTTTATAGAAAGGATTAAAAAAAAAAAAAAAAAAACTAATGAATGTTAAGTGTCCTTTCCTCGAGCTAAAGTTTTCATAGGTTGCTTAAGGAAGAACCAGGCCTGAGGAGCTCCAACTGGGTGGGGATAGTCTTCTGCAGGAGGCTGAGATGCCTTGGCCTGCTGATTTCTGTTCTCCCTAATTTCCTGGTCATCCATGACTTCTCTGAGTAGGTCTCTGTGTTTTCTGCACAAGTACACTGAACATTTAGTCCCAGAGCATGCACTCCTAACTCCTGCCACAGGACCTTTGCAAATGCCATTCTTTTTGCCTAGAACATCCTTACCACTCATCTTCTAGTGAACTTCTATTTATCATTTAGAGTTTAAGTTGTCACTTCTTCAGGAAGGCCCCCACTGACTGTCTCAGTTAGATCAAACCCCACACCACCAATGTCCATTCCCATACCACCATACACTTCCCTTTTATGGTACATATCACTGCAACATTCTTACATTCACTTCTCTGATTTTTATTTTATTAGTAACTTTATCCCTACTGGCTCCACGAGTGTCCAGACCATGTATATTCCCAATGCCTGACATGAGACCTTACACGTAGTAGGTGCTCTGTAATTATTTCTTAGATAGATGGATGGATGGATGAATGAATTTACTTTAGAAATTCCCAAGGTGGGATAGTCATAGAGCCTAAGTCAACACTGCCAAATGCCTTGGCATCAGAAAAATTTGTCTGGTCTGTTTTATGATGTTGTTCTAACCTTGCTATGTAAGACCCATGAAATGAGAACATGGACAGAAAGGAAACATTGCAAAGAGGTCCCAGAAAAACCCTCAACTGAGGTCTAAGTAAAACACCTCCTAAGTCATAATATTGTTAACCTAAAAATGGACCTTAGAGATCGTTCCTAGGATTTTACACATGAAAAAATGAGGCCCAAGTTTCCATCGGTAGTTACCAGCAGACCATACCCCTTCTAACCCTTCGTCCTTCCCTGGTCCACTGCTCCTGGGAGGAGATGGTCCTTAGCAGAGGTGAAGAAACTGAATGGAGGGCAGAATTTAGTGGCTGAAGCCCTGAGCTGGAAAGACCACAGGAGAAGAAGAGGGTAATGAAATCATACATAACCCACAGGTCCCCAAGGACTATGGCTAGGGAAGAATTGGATTTCTTTCCTCCACTCATAGATCCAATGTAGAAAGCTTTACTAAGAAATCCCCAAGGAACAATTGCCATCTTTTATTTTTTTGTCATCCCTAGTGAATTCTTTATTCTGTAATCTATACAGACAAATGTGGTCAGATAGAAGAGGCTACCCCACTATCACTCATTCTTTCGTATAGCCAAGTGGCTTAGGGCGTAGGTTCTAGGCCAGGCTCCTGAGGATGAACCCCACTAATCGTGTGATTGTGGTTAAGCCACTTAACTTCTCTCTGACCCCTTTTTCTCATCTATGCCATGGGAATAATTGAACCTATCTTTTAGGGTCACTGCGAGGCTGAAGTATAATATGATTGTAATATACCTGTGCATGACACCTAAGCAATTCTTGGTATGAGCTAGTATTATTCAACACTCAACAGATTTGTATTGAGTGTTTATGATGTGCCTGTAGGGGACAAGGAGAGGTTGTGGGAGGTGAGACTTACATTATAAGAAGAAGACAAATTTAAGAAACAGAAGATTTACAGATTAGGTTCAGAGCCCTGAAGAAAATATTATAACAGTGGAATGGGAATGGAGAACAGGCTACTTTCAGATAGGTTGGATCAGGAGAGCCTCTTTGAGGGCATGACCTTTGAATGGAAGGATCCAGCCATGGGAGGAGCCGAAGAAAGAGTGTTCTAGCCTAGGAAATAATGCAAACAGAAAGTACAAGTCTTTGAGGTGGGGACGTCCTTATTCCCAGTGCCGTGAGAAGCTGGTGGAAGTTTTTCAGCATGAGAGAGACAGGATCTGAGTTATGTTTTTAAAAAAAATCCTCTGCTCCAACCCAGGGAATGTATAGCACCAAGAATGAACCCTACTACAAACTATGGGCTTGGGAGATCGTGAGGCGTCCATGTAAGTTCATCCATTTTGACAAGTGTTCCACTGCAGTGGGGGACGTTGATGGTCCATGAGCCTCTGTGAGTGGGGGTATGTGCAGGGGTGTGTGGGAAATCTCTGTACCTTCCACTCAATTTTGCTGTGAACCTAAAACTGCCCTAAAAAAATTAAACTAGTTAATTGAAAAAAAAAAGATCCTTCTGTTTACTGTGTAGAAAATAGGTTTTAGTGGAGTAAGAGTCAAGGCAGAGAGACCAGTCAGGAAGCCAGCAGAGAAGTTGAGAGAAAGATGGATGGTGGCTGATGGCGTGGGCTAGAATGGACAGGGTTGTGGGGAGAGGAGCCAATATGGTGGAGATGAACTTAAGAGGTAGAAGCAACAGGGTGACCAGTGGGGAAGAGGGAAGAGGAGGTGGGAGGCCAAAGGGAGAAATCCAGGATGAGCCCTAGTTTTTTGTCTTGAACAACTGGAAGTACTGGTGCTGTTTATTGAGATGGAGGAAAACAGGAGAGGAGACTCTGGAGCTTATAGTGTTTGCCTTTGTTTTCATAATGAGGGAGGCAGATCTGGAATTCCAGAACCCTGTGCTGTTCAGTAGAATATGTTCCGTCTCTTATGACATTCTCAAAAAACTGCGTAAAGCACCTAGTACACACCTTTGTTCAGAGAATTTAGCAATGTCAGATTCACACTCTGTCTAAAAAAAATCCGAGAGTTTGTCTTTAAAAAAGTAGTTTACAAGATTTTTAGTAATCTTGTTTTATTACGACAGGTGATAAAGTCTGAACAACTCAATGTCACTTTTATGGAAGCATTTTCTTTTAATGCAAACACAATTACAAGAACACTGGACCAGTAGTCTCAGAAAAAAATGTCATTCCCACTCAACCACTAAAAATCACCTGTCCTTTCTGGGCTTTTGTTGATTTATCTGGAGATAAAAGAGGCGTTGGGCACCACGTTCTTTCCAGATTTCACGGTCCATCAAATGTTGGCCAGAGCAAGATAAACTTTTTCACATTGATAATGAAAGTGATGAACACTGCATTCCTTCATTTGCATTTTGTGGTTTTCGATTTCCCAGATGCTCTGCAATGTAGCACATTGCTCTCATAGCCTGTCAGCCTGAGAGTTCTTTCCATAAACTCCTCTAAATTGACAATGAATTTTGGAGGAAAGAAACATTCTCCGCATTGCAGAATCAACTCAGCATAAACTTCATCTGGGACCACATGTCCTGGACAGAAGTCATTTTCAACCAAGAGGGCCTCAAATCCCAAGTCTTTCCAGCTTTGATTCACTTGGGGAGTTGCCCTGAGAGCCTGACATCATGGAATGCCATATGAGGGATTGGACTATGTGTAATGCAGTGGGTAGCAGCCTTGCAAATGTGTGGCTTTTATTTGAAACAAAGGCAAAACCATGGCTGCAAAATGATGGCATAAAAATGGAATAAGGCAGGGTGGCAAAGCGTGAGACCAGCCAGCCATTCCCCCCACTGCCACTAACTAGTTGTGTGTCTTTGGGCAAGTCATTCTGCGAGGCTCAGTCTCCTCATCTGTAAAATACTGTGCTTGGACTATCATCTCTCTGGTCTCTTAGTCTAGACATTCTATGAGGAGTTGTGGGGCCTCGTTGTGCTCTGGGCACGGGACAAGAGAACAGTGTCATTTGGCTCAGTTATTGGACTTGACACTTCCCATTCATGCCCTCAGAAAGAATTCTCAGGCAAGGAGTGAAGGAGCAGGGATTGAAGCTCACGGATGTACTAATGAAGGATTTCACCTTTCCCGAAAGGGTCTTTGAGTGAGAGCCAGGGTAGGTGGCAGTTAGAGGGGAGCGGTAATTAATAAAGTGAGATCAGGTGGCCCCTGCAGGGTGAGGTACTGACTTTGTCCTTCTCTGTAGTAGGAGAATGAACAGATGGAGGCCTAGACCTCCACAAACATCTTATTAAATTAACCTTGAATGAGCAGAGAGACAGAAGCGTAAACCCTGTAACCAAAAATATCATTTATTATCGATTGTCTTAATTTAAAAGAAAAGGTAAATTCCATATTATTTTCCTGCATTGATAATCTCCAGAGGCTCTTAAAACATATAGCTGGAAAAAGAAAACAAACATATAGCTGGAGCTAGCCAATAGGATTCAGAGAGGGAGCTTTTCCTTTGGGCTTTTTAAAATGGAAATTAACGATCAGTGTTTGGTCAATGAAACATTCCTTACCATGAGGTTCATGATTATTTGATCATTATGATTTCAATTATTATTAAGTGTCAGCAACTATCAGTGTCCTGGAAGTGTTTCATGTAGGAGATGATAGCTCTTTTGAGAATCTTATGTGGTAAACCAGCTATTACTTCTCAAATCCTACTATTTCTTCCATTCATTTATTCAACCAATATCCATGAGTATGCATCATGTGCCATGCACTCTGCTACGCACTGGGGGTAAGGTGATAAGCACAACAGACAAGTCTCAGCTCTCTCCTGCCTTTTATGTAAATTTGAATTCCTTTGCTATCTTTTAAGTTCCCCTCTAACTTGGTCCTAGCCCACCAACTCAAGCTACTTTCCACTATTCCTCAATCTAAATGTTCTACCCCACTCTGCTGCTTGTCCCCCCCACATATCCACACCCCCCACCGACACATAGACAAATATAATGCTCATTTCCCCATTTTTCACTTTTTCACATCTGCCTACACTAGCTGATAAATGCTACCCTCATCCCATCTCCTTCTCTAAAACCTACCCAGATTTCAAGGCTCAACACAAATCCACCTTCTTTGAGAAGTTCTTTGCTAACACGGGAGTCCAATCCAATGCCTCCTTCCTCCAATGTTCTGTACTCCTTGACCACACATCTAATTGACCATTTTCGGACACCCGTTTTTTTTCCTTCTCTTTTCCTATGTGCTGACTCGATCATCACATGTGAATTCTAAAATCCCTAGAAAGGCCAACCATGTTTACATCTTCAGTAGCCCCGTAATTATTTGAACCGTGTTAGTCTCAAAGTAAGTTCTCAAGCACTTCCTTGGCTAGTCACACATTTTGTGTGCAATCAAGATAAGCTTCTCTAGAGATGGCAGAGTTGTGACCATATGGTAGATGTTTAGAACAACCTGCTTTAATTGACTACATTTATTTGAACCTTAAACATTTCAGACCTTTCCCTTAACTCTATAACCATTAAAATCACAAAGCATCAAAGGATATCATATTTTATTTATTTATTTTTTAAGATTTTATTTATTTATTTGAGAGAGAGAGAATGAGAAAGAGAGAGCACATCAGAGGGGATAGGGTCAGAGGGAGAAGCAGACTCCCTGCCGAGCAGGGAGCCCGATGCGGGACTCGATCCTGGGACTCCAGGATCATGACCTGAGCCGAAGGCAGTCGCTTAACCAACTGAGCCACCCAGGCGCCCAAGGATATCATATTTTAAAATGACACATTTCTGGGGCGTCTGGGTGGCTCAGTCAGTTAAGCATCTGCCTTTGGCTCAGGTCATGATCGCAGCATCCTGGGATTGAGCCCCGCCTCCAGCTCCCCGTTGAGCAGGGAAATGGTCAATGAAACGATGGTCAATGTTTCGCCCTCTCCCTCTGCTCTTTCCCCCACCCCCAACTCTTACTTGCTCTCTCACTCTCTCTCTCAAATAAATAAATAAAATCTTAAAAAAATAATTAAATGACGCATATCTAAAATATTTAAGTACAACTTACTACCTTTCTAATTTCAATTACTACACTTAAAATTAGAGTATTTTGTCTTATTTTTTATGTTTTTTTTAAGATTTCATTTATTTATCTGACAGGGAGAGAAAGAGAGAGAACAAGCAGGGGGATGGCAGGCAGAGGGAGAAGCAGACTCCCCACTTAGCAGGGAGGGCTCGATCCCAGGACTTTGGGATCATGACCTGAGCTGAAGGCAGATGCTTAACCAACTGAGCCACCCAGGTGCCCCAGAATTAGAGTATTTTAAAAGACTGTCTCTTCTCTACTGTAAATGCAATGTCACCTTCATCTTAAATTGAGTAGTCATGTATGAGTATCTATTTCTCAACTTTTGTTTTATTCCACAGGTCTATTTGTTTGCCCTGTGTCTATACTGCCTGGTCTTAATTACTATACCCTGATAGTAAATCTTGATATCCAGTAGAATACATCTTCCTATATTGTTTTTCTTTAAGAAGGTACTTTTGGTCTTATGAATTTCCAAATGCATTTAGAGATCAGGTTGTCAATTTCCATAAAGAAACCTGCTGGTTCTTTGATTAGGATTGCGCTAAATGTATAGATAAATTTGAAAATAATTGGTATTTTCACAGTATTGAGTCTGACCTTGCATGAACATGATATATCCTGCTATTCAGGAATATGATAGCCATATGCAAAAAAATAAAACATGATTCCCTACCTCACACCACATACACAAATCAGTTCCAGGTAAATCAAAGTTATAAATGTGAAAGATAAAACAACATAGCTTCTAGAAAATAATATAAAAGAGTATTTTCATTCTCCTGGACTCTAGGGAAGGACTACTTAAGCAGGAAAAAAAGCTAATCATAAAAGAAATAAACAATATATTGGACTGCACTAATATTACAAATAATAAAACGACACCATGAAAGAGTGAAAATATAAGCTACCAAGTGGGAGAATTATTTGCAAAATCCAACAAAAGGATTGTACCCAAGATATATAAAGAACTCTTACAATTCAATATGAAAGAACAGAACATCGCCCCCCAAAAACGTAGGCAAGAAACTTAAAAAAGAATTTAACGAAGGACTTTCTAATGGACTAAAGTTGCTCAATGCCATTTTTCCTCAGGAAAATGAGAATTAAAACTACAATGAGATACTCACACTCACCATAAATACTAATATTACCAAGTTTTGGCAATAATGTCAGATAACAGAAACTTACATACACAGCTGGTGGAAATGTAAATTAGCACAATCACTTTAAAGTGTTGTTTGGTATTCACTTCTAAAGTTGAATATATGGATGATCCACGACTTAAAAATTCTACCCACAGTTATATATCCAATGTGCACCAAAGACTTGTACACCAAAATATATACACAAGAATAGGAGCATTAATTTTATAGTAAAAGGAAAAAGAACCCTAATCCATCAAATTCTATCAACAATAATCTAGATAAATAAATTGTAGTTTGTTCATTCCTTAGAAAATCATGCAACAATGAAAACAAGTGATCTAATTCTACATGCAACAACATGGATGAATCTCACAAAAAATGTTGAGCAAAAGAAGCCAGTAAAAAAACCAAAAAACCAAAAAACATACTGGGTGGCTTCATGTATATAAGGTTCAAAAACAGGCCAAACTAATCTATGATGGGGAGGAGGTGGTAGACAGTACTTGGAAGGAAATGTGGGAAGTCTTCTTGACCCTGGGTGGTGAACACTTGGATGTGCTCATTTTGTTGTAACTCATCAAGCCATACATGTATAACTTGTGCACTTTTCTATGTACATTTCAATTAAAAAGGGTTTTTTAAAAATCATAAAATTTACCAACACTACTTTCAAACTGAGTATAAAATATGAATTCTACTAATTACCTACATTTCAGAAAAACCTAAAACAATATATAAAGGAAGCATAAGACCTAGGGATAGATTGGTGTCTTTTCTACTTAATGCCATGAGTTTTCAAATTTTACATGGTTAACCCATTCTTTCTCTATCACCCATTGTGTGCTGGATCCATAATACCCTACTGGTGGGTAAGAACACTACTTGGCTATTTTTTAACTCAAGCCACTTCAACTTCTGAAGTCTTGCCCTGACTGGAGAGGTCTCACACCTCCACCACACTGGTCTTACTATTTTCAGAGAAAGAAAATCCCTTTGACATTTTAGTTTCTCTCTCAACTTGATGAGAGATGATTTTTTACCATCCTGGTTAGAAACTGAAAAAGGTTTTAGAAAATGCTATGCTATTGTTACTCACCCATTTATTTTTTTAAACTGCTACAATTTTTAACATTATATTAACATCATCTGAAATCATCATTTAAGCCAGAGCTTAAGATTTCAAGACAAAGTTGACTTTAGTTTTTTTTCATTAATGGCACTTCTATCATGGGCTAAATTCTTTTTTTTTTATTTTTTTATTGTTATGTTAATCACCATACATTACATCATTAGTTTTGGATGTAGTGTTCCATGATTCATTGTTTCTGCATAACACCCAGTGCTCCACGCAGAACGTGCCCTCTTTAATACCCATCACCAGGCTAACCCATCCCCCCAACCCCCTCCCCTCTAGAACCCTCAGTTTGTTTTTCAGAGTCCATCGTCTCTAATGGTTCATCTCATCATGGGCTAAATTCTAATTAAATGGCTCTGTCTTGGGCCTTTCTGTTCTGTGCATTAATTGGTCTGTCCATCCATAAAACAGCACCACACTCTTAATTACTGCAATGAAACAAATCTTTATGTCTGGTAAAGCAGAGTCTTCTTCCCAGGGTTCCATCCCTACCTTAGTGGGGAGTCAATACTGTTACTGTCATCTAGTCCTCTCTTTGAGGAAGGAATAGGATTCACAACCAGCCTTTGGATGGGGCCTTGTGACTTGTTCTAGCGCTACTTGTGAGCACCTGGACATGTGTTATTTCCAGGCCATTATATTTAACTGTCAATTTGAGACTCTCTAGAGATCTCTTTTATCAGCCACAGGGCCCAGCAATATCTGAGGTGGAGACCGTTATTTCAGCTTGAATCTCAGTGTCATAAAACAAAAAAAGTCAACCTTCAATGGGCCATGTCACATCAGAAATAGGTCATTGCTGTTTCAAGCCACTAAAGGTGTATGTTACTGAATCATAACCTAGGTTAGTCTGACTGATACACACAAAAATAACTGATGTTTTCAAGAACTTCCTGGATATTCTTTTCTTATTGCGATTTTGGGTAGAATTGCATTAAGTCTGAAGATTCATTTTGGAAGAGTTGACATCTTCACAATACTGAATCTCCCTGTCCAAGAATGTGAAAGGACTCTTCACTTACTCAAGTCTTTATTATTCTGAATAAAGTTATATACATTTCATGGAAAAGAATATAAATTATAAGCTAAGCCAGGTATGTGTTTCTCTTTACTGATTATATTTGTTATTGAAATGTAAGGATATTTAATCACCTTTTACTGGGACATCTTGGCAAAGTTTCTTGATCATCCTAATAGCTTTGAATTGAGCCTCTTAAGTTTCCTGTGTAGAAAATTAATAGTGCCAAATAATGGTAATTTCTCTGTTTTTCCCTCCTAATTAATGTCTCTTTTTTCTACTTCATATCTAACTGTGCTGATGGAAATTCTAGAATAAGGTTGACACTATCTATGTGTGTGGATTTTTTTCTCTTGTTCTCTGTCAGAGGTCAGCAAGGTTTTTCTCTAAAGAACCAAATAGTAAATATTGTTAACTTTGGGGGCCATACTATCTTTGTCACAACCACTCAACTCTTGCCACTGTAGCATGAAGACAGCTATCCACAATAAACAAAAAATAAGCATAACGGGTTTTGGCTTACAGACCATAGTTACTGAATCCTGATACATTTTAATGACAAGGTCTTTAATGTTTCACCGTTATTATGATTTTTCTTGTATTTTGAGGAATAAAACTTCAATTATAGATTTCTGAAGTTTTGTTTTGGGTTTTTTTTTTGTAATCCTTTCCTTTTTGACATCAAGATCACGACATTTAAAAATTTTCTACATATTAATTGCTTTAATTGCATCTAGAGAACATTCTTCATATTACCTAGTGTTGAACTTTTCTTATATGCCTATAATACACTTAGTCACAATAAATTATTTTTATTTATTCCCAGATTTTATTAACTGCATATCAGTTGGATAACCACATTGTACCAGGAGCTCTTCCAGAAGTAGTGGATGCAGCAGTCAACAAAACAGACAAAATTCCTACTTCCATGGAGTTTGTATTCTAGTGGGAGGACTCAGATAATAATAGAGACACACAAATATTTTAGGTGAAGGATAATAAAGCAGAGTGAGAGAGTGACGGGCTAGAATGCTATTTCAGAAATGGAGTTCAGGGAGGTACTCTCTGATCAGGTGAACATGACTTATAGTCTCAAAATTGGAAGCAAAGGGCAGTTACAAGCAAATGAAAGAAGTTCAGCAGGGCTGAAACATGTGGAATATATGAATTGGCGCCAATGATGTTGGGCAATGTGGGGACCCTAAACTGAATTTCATCATATACTAGGCCACACGGAAAACTTCCATGGGTTTTAAGAAGAAGAAATTATTCAGGCTATGTTCTCTGGTGCAAAGAAAAAGAAATTAAAACATAACAAAAGGATGGTCCTCCCAAAAATCTGTCAACATGGGGAAATTTTTAAATGCTCTTTTAAAATTAGTGTTGGGCCAAAAGGTACACGAAAAGTGCAATTATAAACTACTTAGAAATTTAAAATACATAAAAGATATGATGAAAAAAATACCATGACACCCCCCAAAATGGCATTAGCTTTATTAAAAAAGAAAGATCCATGTGTCTTTGTTACTACCTGTATTCTATCTCTAGAATATATAGAATATAAGCTTCGGGAAAGTAGGGACCTTGGGCTATTTTGTCCCCTGCCACATCCCCTACTTCTAGAAGAGTGCCTGGCACATGAACTCCCTGTGACACGGTCTGCAACTAGCCTGTTCACATTTTGTCCCCTACAGAGTATAAGGCTTGACATTGGCAGATACAAAACAAATATTTATTGAATGCATGTTACCATGTTTCACTGGGCATTAAAAGACATCAGTATTTTTGGAGTACAAAAATCTATGTACATAATTATTAAATCAAATGTAATAATTAAACTATTCCAGTCAGGGCACCTGGGTGGCTAAGTCGTTAAGGGTCTGCCTTCAGCTCAGGTCATGATCCCAGGGTCCTGGGATCGAGCCCCGCATTGGGCTCCCTGCTCCGCGGGAGGCCTGCTTCTCCCTCTCCCACTCGCCCTGCTTGTGTTCCCTCTCTCGCTGTGTCTCTGTCAAATAAATAAAATCTTTAAAAAAATAAATAAACTATTCCATTCATCTATATCATACTTTCATTGGCAAATTCTAAAAGTCACATTTTGTTCAAGTGGGACACCAAGATTGAATCAACAGCGTCTCATCTTCCAAACAGTTATACTATATATACCGCAACATTATATTTTTGGGTACATAAAGTTTCATGAGTCTTTTCTTGTTTTGAATTTTTCATTAATACCAAATAACCCTTTTTTCCCACTTAATATTTTAGGGGTTTTTGTTTTGTTTTGTTTTAGAAGGAGAGAGTATGAGCAGGGAGAGGGGCAGAAGGACGGGAGAGAGAGAGAATCTTAAATAGGCTCCCCATTGAGCATGGAGCCAGACACTGGTCTCAATTTCACTACCCTGAGAGCATAACCTGAGCTGAAATCAAGAGTTGGATGCTTAACTGAATGAGCCACTCAGGTCCCCCAGTGCTTTTAGTCTTAAATTCCATTTTGTGTAATAGTGAAATTAAACTCTTGAGTTTTTGTTTTCATTTTCCTGAGATACCGATCATTTTTAACTTTTCTCTGCCACTTTGCTTTAGGTATCTCTCCTACAAACAGCTATAATTTGCCTTGTCACTCAATCTGAATGTTCTATCTTTTGCTCAGAAGGGTTATTTTTTTTTTAAATCATTTTTTAAAAAGGAAGGCTGGCTCCATGCTGGGCCAACATGGGGATTGAACTCACAACCCTGAAATCAAGACCTGAGCTGAGATCAAGAGCCACCTGAGCCAACCAGGTGCCACCCAGGCACCCCTAACCATTCTCAATCTTAACATGACAACAGTAAACCTGGTCATATCTTTGTCAACACACTATATGCTTTCTATTTTATGAGCATCTTTGTACTAGGACATCTTTCTAAATCTAGTTTTTTCTTCTACCTGGTCTTTTATGCTCCTCCTTTATGGAAGCCACAGTGTCTGCCTTGCAAAAAGAGGGTAGCTGAGAGTCTATGACAGAGAGAAAACCAGGTCTGCCTTAACTTTTTCTCTGACTGACTTGTTCCTTCACTTCCCCAGCACAGATACTCCTGGAAGCTGTGGACCAGCAGTAAAAGGGGTTTGAGGAGATGATGCCCATCTCTTGTTGGCCTCTTGTACCTGCCTCACACCCTTATACCCCCACATCCAGTCCAGAAGCTTATTCTGAGCGATCACTTATGCTGATTTCCTACCACGTTCTGTGGCATGATGGAGCTGCTTGGGTAGCCTTGCAGGCGCCAAATCTGTGCATCTCTACCCCAGGTCTGCTCTGGTGGCTGAAACTGACCAAGACAGGAATGCAGCAAATCAGGGCTTTATTTTTCTGGAGTGCTAGTAAACCATTCTCCCCTCACCACTGCCAACACCAGCCTTTTTTTAAAAAGGGGAATTGAGACTTTGTATCCTTTGTCACTTCCTCTGTACAGTCTCAGAAATACTTTGAATTTTGTAAACATGTTGCTGGAACTCCATCCTCATTTCCAGGGCTGGTAAGTCATTTCCCTGATTTTTATGCCCCTTTGGTATTTTAACTTGGTTTCTGAGTGTGGGGTGGGGATGTACCACTAAGCTCCAGTTACTGTCTATTTCATTTTTTTTTTAATTTTTTTATTGTTATGTTAATCACCATATATTACATCATTAGTTTTTGGTGCAGTGTTCCATGATTCATTGTTTGTTCATAACACCCAGTGCTCCATGCAGAACGTGCCCTCCTCAATACCCATCACCAGGCTAACCCATCCCCCTACCCCCCTCGCCTCTAGAACCCTCAGTTTGTTTTTCAGAGTCCATCATCTCTCATGGTTCGTCTCCCCCTCTGACATACTCCCCTTTTCTTCCTCTCCTGTTATCTTCTTCTTTTTCTTTTTTCTTAAAATATGTTGCGTTATTTGTTTCAGAAGTACAGAACTGTGATTCAACAGTCTTGCACAATTCACAGCACTCACCGTAGCACATACCCGCCCCAATGTCTATCACCCAGCCACCCCATCCCTCCCACCCTCAACCACTCCAGTAACACTCAGTTTGTTTCCTGAGATTAAGAATTCCTCATATCAGTGAGGTCATGTGATACATGTCTTTCTCTGATTGACTTATTTCACTCAGCATAACACCCTCCAGTTCCATCCACGTCGTTGCAAATGGCAAGATCTCATTCCTTTTGATGGCTGCATAATATTCCATTGTGTATATATACCACTTCTTCTTTAGCCATTCATCTGTCGATGGGCATCTTGGCTCTTTCCACAGTTTGGCTATGGTGGACATTGCCGCTATAAACATTGGGGTACACGTACCCCTTCGGGTCCCTACATTTGTGTCTTTGTGGTAAATACCCAGTAGTGCAATTGCTGGATCGAACGGTAGCTCTAATTTCAACTGTTTGAGGAACCTCCATACTGTTTTCCAGAGGGGTTGCACCAGCTTGCATTCCCACCAACAGTGTAGGAGGGTTCCCCTTTCTCCGTATCCCCGCCAACATCTGTCGTTCCCTGACTTGTTAATTTTAGCCATTCTAACGGGTGTGAGGTGGTATCTCATTGAGGTTTTGATTTGGATTTCCCTGATGCCGAGCGATGTTGAGCACTTTTTCATGTGCCCGTTGGCCATTTGGATGTCTTCTTTGGAGAAATGTCTGTTCATGTCTTGTGCCCATTTCTTGATTGGATTATTTGTTCTTTGGGGGTTGAGTTTGATAAGTTCTTTATAGATTTTGGATACTAGCCCTTTATCTGATATGTCATTTGCAAATATTTTCTCCCATTCTGTCGGTTGTCTTTTGGTTTTGTGGACTGTTTCTTTTGCTGTGCAAAAGCTTTTTATCTTGATGAAATCCCAATAGTTCATTTTTGCCCTGGCTTCCCGTGCTTTTGGCAATGTTTCTAGGAAGAAGTTGCTGCGGCTAAGGTCGAAAAGGTTGCTACCTGTGTTCTCCTTTAGGATTTTGATGGACTCCTGTCTCACGTTTAGGTCTTTCAACCATTTGGAGTCTATTTTTGTGTGTGGTGTAAGGAAATGGTCCAGTTTCATTCTTCTGCATGTGGCTGTCCAATTTTCCCAACACCATTTGTTGAAGAGACTGTCTTTTTGCCATTGGACATTCTTTCCTGCTTTGTCAAAGATAAGTTGACCATAGAGTTGAGGGTCCATTTCTGGGCTCTCGATTCTGTTCCATTGATCGATGTGTCTGTTTTTGTGCCAGTACCATACTGTCTTGATGATGACAGCTTTGTAATAGAGCTGGAAGTCCGGAATTGTGATGCCGCCAGCTTTGCTTTTCTTTTTCAGTATTCCTCTGGCTATTCTGGGTCTCTTCTGGTTCCATACAAATTTTAGGATTATTTGTTCCATTTCTTTGAAAAAAGTGGATGGTATTTTGATGGGGATTGCATTGAATGTGTAGATTGCTCTAGGTAGCATTGACATCTTCACAATGTTGATTCTCCCAATCCATGAGCATGGAACGTTTTTCCATTTCTTTGTGTCTTCTTCAATTTCTTTCATGAGTATTTTATAGTTTTCTGAGTACAGATCCTTTGCCTCTTTGGTTAGATTTATTCCTAGGTATCTAATGGTTTTGGGTGCAATTGTAAATGGGATCGACTCCTTGATTTGTCTCTCTTCTGTCTTGTTGTTGGTGTATAGGAATGCCACTGATTTCTGTGCATTGATTTTATATCCTGCTACTTTACTGAATTCCTGTATGAGTTCTAGCAGTTTTGGGGTGGAGTCTTTTGGGTTTTCCACATACAGTATCATATCATCTGCAAAGAGTGAGAGTTTGACTTCCTCTTTGCCGATTTGGATGCCTTTGATTTCTTTTTGTTGTCTGATTGCTGTGGCTAGGACTTCTAGTACTATGTTGAATAGCAGTGGTGAGAGTGGACATCCCTG
Organism: Eumetopias jubatus; assembly: GCF_037043125.1. NCBI lineage: Eukaryota > Metazoa > Chordata > Mammalia > Carnivora > Otariidae > Eumetopias > Eumetopias jubatus. Next base: position 72,549,148 of record NW_028274816.1, on the reverse strand, counting down.
CCGCGTTCCTGACCTTAGGGGAAAAGCTCTCAGCCTTTCCCCATTGAGAATGATATTCGCTGTAGGTTTTTCATAGATGGCTTTTATGATATTGAGGTATGTACCCTCTATCCCTATACTCTGAAGAGTTTTGATCAAGAAAGGCTGTTGTACTTTGTCAAATGCTTTTTCTGCATCTATTGAGAGGATCATATGATTCTTGCTCTTTCTTTTGTTAATGTATTGTATCACATTGATTGATTTGCGGATGTTGAACCAGCCTTGCAGCCCAGGAATAAATCCCACTTGGTCGTGGTGAATAATCCTTTTAATGTACTGTTGGATCCTATTGGCTAGTATTTTGGTGAGAATCTTTGCATCCATGTTCATCAAGGATATTGGTCTGTAATTCTCTTTTTTGATGGGGACTTTGTCTGGTTTTGGGATCAAGGTAATGCTGGCCTCATAAAATGAGTTTGGAAGTTTCCCTTCCATTTCTATTTTTTGGAACAGTTTCAGGAGAATAGGTATTAATTCTTCTTTAAATGTCTGATAGAATTCCCCTGGGAAGCCATCTGGCCCTGGGCTTTTGTTTCTTGGGAGATTTTTGATGACTGTTTCAATTTCCTTAGTGGTTATAGGTCTGTTCAGGTTTTCTATTTCTTCCTGGTTCAATTTTGGTAGTTGATACATCTCTAGGAATGCACCCATTTCTTCCAGGTTATCTAATTTGTTGGCATAGAGTTGCTCATAATATGTTCTTATAATTGTTTGTATTTCTTTGGTGTTGGTTGTGATCTCTCCTCTTTCATTCATGATTTTGTTGATTTGGGTCATTTCTCTTTTCTTTTTGATCAGTCTGGCCAGGGGTTGATCAATCTTGTTAATTCTTTCAAAGAACCAGCTCCTAGTTTCGTTGATCTGTTTTACTGTTCTTTTGGTTTCTAGTTCATTGATTTCTGCTCTGATCTTTATGATTTCTCTTCTCCTGCTGGGTTTAGGCTTTATTTGCTGTTCTTTCTCCAGCTCCTTTAGGTGTAGGGTTAGGTTGTGTATTTGAGACCTCTCTTGTTTCTTGAGAAAGGCTTGTATTGCTATATACTTTCCTCTCAGGACTGCCTTTGCTGTATCCCAAAGATTTTGAACAGTTGTGTTTTCATTTTCATTGGTTTCCAGGAATTTTTTTAATTCTTCTTTGATTTTTTGGTTGACCCATTCATTCTTTAGTAGGATGCTCTTTAGCCTCCATGTATTTGAGTTCTTTCCGACTTTCCTCTTGTGGTTGAGTTCTAGTTTCAAAGCATTGTGGTCTGAAAATATGCAGGGAATGATCCCAATCTTTTGGTACCGATTGAGACCTGATTTGTGACCTAGGATGTGATCAATTCTGGAGAATGTTCCATGGGCACTAGAGAAGAATGTGTATTCCTTTGCTTTGGGATGGAATGTTCTGAATATGTCTGTGAAGTCCATTTGGTCCAGTGTGTCATTTAAAGTCTTTATTTCCTTGTTGATCTTTTGCTTAGATGATCTGTCCATTTCAGTCAGGGGGGTGTTAAAGTCCCCCACTATTATTGTATTGTTGTCAATGTGTTTCTTTGCTTTTGTTATTAATTGCCTTATATAATTGGCTGCTCCCATGTTCGGGGCATAGATATTTACAATTGTTAGATCTTCTTGTTGGATAGACCCTTTAAGTAGGATATAGTGTCCTTCCTCATCTCTTATTACAGTCTTTGTTTTAAAATCTAGTTTGTCTGATATAAGGATTGCCACCCCAGCTTTCTTTTGGTGTCCATTAGCATGGTAAATGGTTTTCCACCCCCTCACTTTCAATCTGGGGGTGTCTTTGGGTCTAAAATGAGTCTCTTGCAGACAGCATATTGATGGGTCTTGTTTTTTAATCCAATCTGATAGCCTGTGTCTTTTGATTGGGGCATTTAGCCCATTTACATTCAGGGTAACTATTGAAAGGTATGAATTTAGTGTCATTGTATTACCTGTAAGGTGACTGTTAACTGTCTGTTGTCTGTGTTCGTTTCTGCTCTTTGCTGCTTTTAGGTTCTTTCTTTGCTTAGAGGACCCCTCTCAATATTTCTTGGAGGGCTGGTTTCGTGTTTGCAAATTCCTTCAGTTTTTGTTTGTTCTGGAAGCTTTTTATCTCTCCTTCCATTTTCAATGATAGCCTAGCTGGATATAGTATTCTTGGCTGCATATTTTTCTCGTTTAGTGCTCTGAAGATATCTTGCCAGTCCTTTCTGGCCTGCCAGGTCTCTGTGGATAGGTCTGTTGCCAATCTAATGTTTCTACCATTGTAGGTTACATATCTCTTCTCCCGAGCTGCTTTCAGGATTTTCTCTTTGTCTCTGAGACTCGTAAGTTTTACTATTAGATGTCAGGGTGTTGACCTATTATTATTGATTTTGAGAGGGGTTCTCTGTGCCTCCTGGATTTTAATGCCTGTTTCCTTCCTCACATTAGGGAAGTTCTCTGCTATAATTTGCTCCAATATACCTTCTGCCCCTCTCTCTCTCTCTTCTTCTTCTGGGATCCCAATTATTCTAATGTTGTTTTGTCTTATCATATCACTTATCTCTCGAATTCTGCCCTCGTGATCCTGTAGTTGTTTATCTCTCTTTTTCTCAGCCTCTTTATTTTCCATCATTTGGTCTTCTATATCGCTGATTCTCTCTTCTGCCTCATTTATCCCAGCATTTAGTGCCCCCATTTTTGATTGCACCTCATCAATAGCCTTTTTGATTTCGATTTGGTTAGATTTTAGTTCTTTTATTTCTCCAGAAAGGGTTTCTCTAATAACTTCCACGCTTTTTTCAAGCCCAGCTAGTATCTTTAAAATCATGATTCTGAACTCTAGGTCCGACATCGTACTAATGTCTGTATTGAGTAGGTCCCTGGCTGACGGTACTACCTCTTGTTCTTTTTGCTGAGGTGATTTCTTTTGTCTTGTCATTTTGTCCAGAGGAGAATAGATGAATGAGAGAACAAAATGCTAACAGGTTTACAACGTCCCCAGCAAATATACTGTATACAAATCAGAAAAGACCTGACACCAGGGGAAAAGAAAGGGAAAGAAAGAAAAAAGAAAGAGAAAAAGAAAAAAAAAAGAAAAAAAAAGATAAAAACTAAAACAAAACAATACAAAAAAGGCAGAATATGATCAAATATGATCAGGCTAGTGCATAGATCAGTGCCACACACTAGATTTTGGGCGTATTTTGGTCTGTTAGAAAAAAGTGCCTCCTAAAATTTTAAAGGAAGAAAGACATATATGTACAAAATAAGGGTTGATACAATGAAGGGATGGAAGATGACTGTAAAGATGAAAATTATAAAAGATTTTATAAAAGGACTTGGTAAGATAAGTTGTTTGAAAAAAGAAAGAAGATTTAAGAAAAAAAAAAGGAAAAAGGGAGAGAATATGATCAGGCAGGAGACTAGAACAAAGCCATACACTAGTGATTTAGGGTATATTTTGATCTGTTAGAAGAAACTGTACCTCAAAATTTTAAAGAGAGAACAACTTATATATATATGCCAAAAATAAGGGTAACTACTATGAAGGGATAAAATATGACTCTAAAAATGAAAAATAAAAAATGTTTTTTTTTTTTAAAGGGATTTATAAGATGTTGGTTGAAAAAGGGAAAAAGAAAAATAAAAAAAAACAGTCAACAAAAATTAACTTTGATGAAATAATGAATCATGGTAAAAAAAAAAAAAAAAAAGCCATGAATCTATGTGCAGTATTCCCCTAGCGCTGGAGTTCTCCTATTCTCCTTGATCGATCAACTTGGTCTTGGCTTGCTGGCTGTTTGTGCTGATCTTCTGGGGCAGGGGCCTGTTGCTGTGGTTTCCAAATGTCTTTGCCGGAGGCGGAATTGCCCCGCCCTTGTCGGTCCGGGCTAAGGAAGCTGCTCGGGTTTGCTCTCAGGAGCTTTTGTTCCCTGCAAGCTCTCAGTACAGCTTTGGAGGCCCAGGGCAGAAATGGTGGCCTCCCAATCTCCACTTGAAGGAGCTGAGAACTCAGGGCCCCGCTCCTCAGTGCACCCCCAGAGAAAAGCAGTCACTCCCGTGTCCCCGGTCTCCGGCCGCACTCCGTGCTCACCCGGCCTGTGATCGAGCGTTTCTATCTCTGGCACCCGACCCCGTGTGGAGGCTCCAAACCCAGCAGATCCCTGCGATGCGCTCCCGCGCCGCTCCTCCCGGGGGAGGAAGGGGAGTCTCCCCGGATCTACTGCTTGTTGGGTCCCTGCTGGGGGAGCCGTGCCCCGACTGGGCCGCGGATCACAGTTTATGGCAACCCCGAGCTCAGAGCCCGCGACTCTGCTCCGTATCTGCAGCCGGTTTCCCTGCTCTGATACCTGGGAGCTCTGCTGCACTCAGGCACCCTGGTATCTCTGTGACCCCAAGGGTCCTGAGACCACACTGTCCCGGGAGGATTCCACCCCCCGCTTAGCCACTGCAGCGACGTCCCTCCGCGGAGCCAACTTCTAAAAGGTCCGATTTTGTGCTCCGCGGCTCTAGCACTTGCCAGAAGCGGCCGACGAAGCCCCTCCCCCGCCGTCTATCCTCCCGAATATCGCCTCGGATTCACTTCTCCGCAAGCCCTACCTTCCAGTAAGTGGTCGCTTCTCTGTTCAGAGAGTTGTTGCTACTCTCCTGTTCGATCTCCTGTTGAGTTCGTAGGTGTTCAGAATGGTTTGATCCCTATTCAGCTGAATTCCTGAGACCAGACGAAATCTAGGTCTCCTACTCCTCCGCCATCTTGCTCCGCCTCCGTTACTGTCTATTTCAAAAGTCCTTGTGACATGTCTTCATTCTATTACCCATGCAAAACATGGACAGATTTATGCAGGTCCCTGTTTGCTGCTTTAATTATCACTGCTCAGCCAAATAGCACTTGTTCTGCCACTAATGATTCTAATTTAAACTGGGAATTGGTGTTGACAAAACACAAGCTGTTTAGTTTCTGCAAAGGTTGATCAAATCTCCTATGGAAAACCGAGGCTTTATTACTAGCTATCCATAATCAAAGCCCCATTGATTAAGGAAAATTCCAGCTAATAGGCAGGGAGGTAGATAATCAAAATCTCTGAGAAATTAGGAGGGGGTTTTCAAGATCATGAAAATATAGCTATGGTTAGATCACTGAGAAAAAAATCTGACCGAGTTATCTCAGGTTGTCCCTTGTGAAACTACAACAAAATAATACCTAAATGTACATGCCCTGTGGAGATTCCCCATGGTTCAGTGTTAAAATACCTCATTTAGGGCAAGCTTGTCAAGGCAACTGGTTATGCTTTACGGCTTAGAAAGGAATACAGTTGGCATGTGAGGCAAAACCAGAGAGATTATGGCAATTTTGTAAATCAAGAAGACTTTATAGTAGGAAATAGGGAGCCATTGAAGGATTTTAAGCAGGAAAACAATGCAATAAAAGTTGTAATTAAGGAAGATTAGTCTGGCAGTATTAGGGCAAGATCTATATATTAAGACCCTTATATGGAAACAGAGATAGAATTAGTAATGAGTTAAAAATAAAGAGAGAGAGAGAGAAAAAAAGCATCACATCTCTTCTACTTTTAGTAGGCACTTAAGGTAACGCATAGGCTGGGAAGTACTCAAGAAGTCTTGCAAAGCTTTTTCAGTTCATTAAGTTAAATTACCTCTTTGCTCTCATTTAGTATTCATGAATGCCAAAACTAGTCCTGTGTTACAACACAGGGAGTCTCCAGGCAGCCCAGGGACCCTCCAGGCAGCCCAGAGACCTCTTTTAGACTCCTTTTCACACCATTTCATTGTTGCGGGAAATGAGCACTGTTAGCCAACAGCCCCCATGCAGTGTGAACCTCCCACTGCCCTCTTTTCTGGAACAGCTGAAATCGCATCCATTCTTAAAGAAATAAAGGCATAGGAGCCCAAGCCTGTTAGCTCTCATTCAAGAGTCATTAGACAGCCATAAAAATTCAACGAGCATACCCAGATGATGGGGGGGGGGGGGGCGGGCGGCGCGCTCTCGCAGGCTTACCGCGGGAAAGAAATCGACTGCCACTCGTAATGGTCAGTGCTCATCCTTGAGATAGGACCTAAAACACTCCAGCCAAACGGTTGATTGTCAAAATCACTGCTCCTGCCTGGAAGTCATGTCCCACTTTCCCATGTTATCTGACTCCTACTCAAGATCCAAGCAAAATCCACCCTCCTTGGTGAATCCTTCTCTGCTCCTTGAGTTCACAGCAGTCCTTGACTTGAATTGGAATAGGTTTTGCCGGCACCACAAAATGGCATTTAGCTTATGCTTCCTGGATGGCTATTTATCCTTTCCGGCATGAATTTTCTCTCTCACTAGATTATAAACTCATTAAAGAAGGAACGATGTTTGACCATCATCCATGTTCAGGAGTGTCAGGTGACAATGGAGGTGTAGAGGTTACACTCACTCAGCATCCTCTATTCCAAATTAGACTCCCTGAGGTGAGCTCTCCCAAGCCCCAAACACAGCCATTTATCCATCACTCTCAACAAATATCCTCGATTCCTCTTTTTTTAATTTTTTATTGTTATGTTAATCACCATACATTACATCATTAGTTTTTGAAGTAGTGTTCCATGATTCATTGTTTGTGCATAACACCCAGTGCTCCACACAGAACGTGCCCTCTTTAATACCCATCACCAGGCTGACCCATCCCCCCAACACCCTCCCCTCTAGAAATCTCAGTTTGTTTTTCAGAGTCCATCGTCTCTCATGGTTCCTCTCCCCCTCTGACTTACTCCCCTTTATTCTTCCCCTCCTGCTATCTTCTTCTTTGTTTATTCTTAACATATATTGCATTATTTGTTTCAGAAGTACTGATCTGTGATTCAACAGTCCTGCACAATTCACAGCTCTCACCATAGCACATACCGTCCCCAATGTCTGTCACCCAGCCACCCCATCCCTCCTACCCCCCACCACTCCAGCAACCCTCAGTTTGTTTCCCAAGGCTAAAAATTCCTCATATCAGTGAGGTCATATGATACATGTCTTTCTCTGATTGACTTATTTCACTCAGCATAACACCCTCCAGTTCCATCCACGTTGTTTCAAATGGCAAGATCTCATTTCTTTTGATGGTTGCATAAAATTCCATTGTGTATATATACCACATCTTCTTTATCCATTTATCTGTCGATGGACATCTTGGTTCTTTCCACAGTTTGGCTATTGTGGACATTGCTGCTATAAACATCGGGGTGCACGTACCCCTTCGGATCCCTACATTTGTATCTTTGGGGTAAATACCCAGGAGTGCAATTGCTGGATAGTAGGGTAGCTCTATTTTCAACTGTTTGAGGAACCTCCATACTGTTTTCCAGAGTGGTTGCACCAGCTTGCATTCCCACCAACAGTGTAGGAGGGTTCCCCTTTCTCCGCATCCCCGCCAACATCTGTTGTTTCCTGACTTGTTAATTCTAGCCATTCTCACGGGTGTGAGGTGGTATCTCATGGAGGGTTTGATTTGGATTTCCCTGATGCCGAGCGATGTTGAGCACTTTTTCATGTGTCTGTTGGCCATTTGGATGTCTTCTTTGGAAAAATGTCTGTTCATGTCTTCTGCCCATTTCTTGATTGGATTATTTGTTCTTTGGGTTTGAGATTGATAAGTTCTTTATAGATTTTGGATACTAACCCTTTATCTGATATGTCATTGCAAATATTTTCTCCCATTCTGTCGGTTGTCTTTTGGTTTTGTGGACTGTTTCTTTTGCTGTGCAAAAGCTTTTCATCTTGATGAAATCCCAATAGTTCATTTTTGCCCTGGCTCCCCTTGCCTTTGGCGATGTTTCTAGGAAGAAGTTGCTGCAGCTGAGGTCGAAGTTTTCTACCTGTGTTCTCCTTTAGGATTTTGATGGACTCCTGTCTCACATTTAGGTCTTTCAACCATTTGGAGTCTATTTTTGTGTGTGGTGTAAGGAAATGGTCCAGTTTCATTCTTCTGCATGTGGTTGTCCAATTTTCCCGACACCATTTGTTAAAGAGACTGTCTTTATTCCATTGGACATTCTTTCCTGCTTTGTCAAAGATGAGTTGACCATAGAGTTGAGGGTCCATTTCTGGGCTCTCGATTCTGTTCCATTGATCTATGTGTCTGTTTTGGTGCCAGTACCATACTGTCTTGATGATGACAGCTTTGTAATAAAGCTGGAAGTCCAGAATTGTGATGCCGCCAGCTCTGCTTTTCTTTTTCAACATTCCTCTGGCTATTCGGGGTCTCTTCTGGTCCCATACAAATTTTAGGATTATTTGTTCCATTTCTTTGAAAAAAGTGGGTGGTATTTTGATGGGGATTGCATTGAATGTGTAGATTGCTCTAGGTAGCATTGACATCTTCACAATGTTTGTTCTTCCAATCCATGAGCATGGAACGTTTTTCCATTTCTTTGTGTCTTCTTCAATTTCTTTCATGAGTATTTTATAGTTTTCTGAGTACAGATCCTTTGCCTCTTTGGTTAAATTTATTCCTAGGTATCCTATGGTTTTAGGTGCAATGGTAAATGGGATCGACTCCTTGATTTGTCTCTCTTCTGTCTTGTTGTTGGTGTATAGGAATGCCACTGATTTCTGTGCATTGATTTTATATCCTGCTACTTTACTGAATTCCTGTATCAGTACTAGGAGTTTTGGGGTGGAGTCTTTTGGGTTTTCCACATACAGTATCCTATCATCTGCAAAGAGTGAGAGTTTGACTTCCTCCTTGCCGATTTGGATGCCTTCGATTTCTTTTTGTTGTCTGATTGCTGTGGCTAGGGCTTCTCATACTATGTTGAATAGCAGTGGTGTTAGTGGACATCCCTGCCGAGTTCCTGACCTTAGGGGAAAAGCTCTCAGCTTTTCCCCATTGAGAATGATATTCGCTGTAGGTTTTTCATAGATGGCTTTTATGATATTGAGGTATGTACCCCCTATCCCTGTACTCTGAAGAGTTTTGATCAAGAAAGGATGCTGTACTTTGTCAAATGCTTTTTCTGCATCTTTTGAGAGGATCATATGATTCTTGTTCTTTCTTTCGTTAATGTATTGTATCACGTTGATTGATTTGCAGATGTTGAACCAAACTTGCAGCCCAGGGATAAATCCCACTTGGTCATGGTGAATAATCCTTTTAATGTACTGTTGGATCCTATTGGCTAGTATTTTGGTGAGAATTTTTGCATCCATGTTCATCAAGGATATTGGTCTGTAGTTCTCCTTTTTGATGGGGTCTTTGTCTGGTTTTGGGGTCAAGGTAATGGTGTCCTCATAAAATGAGTTTGGAAGTTTTCCTTCCATTTCTATTTTTTGGAACAGTTTCAGGAGAATAGGTATTAATTCTTCTTTAAATGTCTGATAGAATTCCCCTGGGAAGCCATCTGGCCCTGGGCTTTTGTTTCTTGGGAGATTTTGGATGACTGCTTCAATCTCCTTAGTGGTTATAGATCTGTTCAGGTTTTCTATTTCTTCCTGGTTCAGTTTTGGTAGTTGATACATCTCTAGGAATGCACCCATTTCTTCCAGGTTCTCTAATTTGCTGGCATAGAGTTGCTCATAATATGTTCTTATAATTGTTTGTATTTCTTTGGTGTTGGTTGTGATCTCTCCTCTTTCATTCATGATTTTGTTGATTTGGGTCATTTCCCTTTTCTTTTTGATAAGTCTGGCCAGCAGTTTATCAATCTTGTTAATTCTTTCAAAGAACCAGCTCCTAGTTTCATGGATCTGTTCTACTGTTCTTTTGGTTTCTAGTTCATTGACTTCTGCTCTGATATTTATTATTTCTCTTCTCCTGTTGGGTTTAGGCTTTATTTGTTGTTCTTTCTCTAGCTCCTTTAGGTGTAGGGTTAGGTTGTGTATTTGAGACCTTTCTTGTTTCTTGAGAAAGGCTTGTATTGCTATATACTTTCCTCTCAGGACTGCCTTTGCTGTATCCCAAAGATTTTGAACAGTTGTGTTTTCATTTTCATTGGTTTCCGTGAATTTTTTAAATTCTTCTTAATTTCCTGGTTGACCCATTCATTCTTCACTAGGATGCTCTTTAGCCTCCATGTATTTGAGTTCTTTCTGACTTTCCTCTTGTGATTGAGTTCTAGTTTCAAAGCACTATGGTCTGAAAATATGCAAGGAATAATCCCAACCTTTTGGTATCATTTGAGACCTGATTCGTGACCTAGGATGTGATCAATTCTGGAGAATGTTTCATGGGCACTAGAGAAGAATGTGTATTCCATTGCTTTGGGATGGAATGTTCTGAATATGTCTGTGAAGTCCATTTGGTCCAGTGTGTCATTTAAAGTCTTTATTTCCTTGTTGATCTTTTGCTTAGATGATCTGTCCATTTCAGTTAGGGGGGTGTTAAAGTCCCCCACTATTATTGTATTGTTGTCAATGTATTTCTTCCCTTCGTTAATAATTGCCTTATAAAAGTGCCTGCTCCCATGTTAGGGGCATAGATATTTACAATTGTTAGATCTTCTTATTGGATAGACCCTTTAATTAAGATATAGTGTCCTTCTTCATCTCTTATTATGGTGTTTGTTTTAAAATCTAATTTGTCTGATATAAGAATTACCACCCCAGCTTTCTTTTGGTGTCCATTAGCATGGTAAATGGTTTTCCACCCCCTCACTTTCAATCTGGGGGTGTCTTTGGGTCTATAATGAGTCTCTTGCAGACAGCATATGGATGGGTCTTGTTTTTTAATCCAATCTGATAGCCTGTGTCTTTTGAATGGGGCATTTAGCCCATTTACATTCAGGGTAACTATTGAAAGGTTTGAATTTAGTGCCACTGTATTGCCTGTAAGGTGATGGTTACTGTATATTGTCTGTGTTCCTTTCTGATCTATGCTGCTCTTAGGCTCTCTTTTTGCTTAGAGGACCTCTCTCAATATTTCTTGGAGGGCTGGTTTTGTGTTTGCAAATTCCTTTAGTTTTTGTTTGTCCTGGAAGCTTTTTACCTCTCCTTCTATTTTCAATGACAGCCTAGCTGGATATAGTATTCTTGGCTGCATATTTTTCTCGTTTAGTGCTCTAAAGATAACATGCCAGTCCTTTCTGGCCTGCCAGGCCTCTGTGGATAGGTCTGTTGCCAATCTAATATTTCTACCATTGTAGGTTACAGATCTCTTCTCCCAAGCTGCTTTCAGGATTTTCTCTTTGTCTCTGAGACTCGTAAGTTTTACTATTAGATGTCGGGGTGTTGACGTATTTTTATTGATTTTGAGGGGGGTTCTCTGTGCCTCCTGGATTTTGATGCCTGTTTCCTTCCCCACATTACGGGAGTTCTCTGCTATAATTTGCTCCAATATTCTTTCTGGCCCTCTCTCTCTTTCTTCTTCTTCTGGGATCCCAATTATTCTAATGTTTTTCATCTTATCATATCGCTTATCTCTCGAATTCTGCCCTCATGATCCTGTAGTTGTTTATCTCTCTTTTTCTCAGCCTCTTTATTTTCCATCATTTGGTCTTCTATATCACTGATTCTCTCTTCTGCCTCATTTATCCTAGCAGTTAGTGCCCCCATTTTTGATTGCACCTCATGAATAGTCTTTTTGATTTCGACTTGGTTAGATTTTAGTTCTTTTATTTCTCCAGAAAGGGTTTCTCTAATAACTTCCACGCTTTTTTCAAGCCCAGCTAGTATCTTTAAAGTCATGATTCTGAACTCTAGGTCTGACATCGTACTAATGTCAGTATTTAGTAGGTCCCTGGCAGAGGGTACTCCCTCTTGTTCTTTTTGCTGAGGTGATTTTTTTCGTCTTGTCATTTTGTCCAGAGGCGAACAGATAAATGAGAGAACAAAATGCTAACAGGTTAACAATGTCCCCAGCAAATATACTCTATACAAATCAGAAAAGACCTGAAACCAGGGGAAAAGAAAGGGAAAGAAAGAAAAAAGAAAGACAAAAAAAAAAAAAAAAGAAAAACAAAAAGATAAAAACAAACAAAAACAGAACAAAACAACAAAAAATACCCATATGATCAAATATGATCAGGTTAGTGCATGGATCAGTGGCACACACTAGATTTTGGGTGTATTTTGATCTGTTAGAAGAAAGTGCCTGCTAAAATCTTAAAGGAAGAAAGACTTATATATGTACAAAATAAGGGTTGATACAATGAAGGGATGGAAGATAAGTGTAAAGATGAAACTTTTAAAAGGTTTTATAAACGGAATTGATAAGAAGTTGTTTGAAAGAAGAAAGGAGATTTAAAAAAAAGAAAAAAGAAAAGAAAAAAATGGGAGAGACTCTGATCAGGCAGGAGACTAGAACAAAGCCATACAGTAGTGATTTAGGGTATATTTTGATCTGTTAGAAGAAACCGTATACCAAAATTTTAAAGAGAGAAGAACTTACATATATATGCCAAAAATAAGGGTAACTACTATGAAGGGATAAAATATGACTCTAAAAATGAAAAATAAAAAATGTTTTTTTAAAAAAGGGATTAATAAGATGTTGGTTGAAAAAGGGAAAAACAAAAATTCAAAAAAAAAACAAACAAAAAACAGTTAAAAAAATTAACTTTGAGAAACTAATGAATCATGGTAAAAAAGCCATGAATTCTCTGTGCAGTATTCCCCTAGCGCTGGAGTTCTCCCGTTCTCCTTGATCGGTAAACTTGGTCTTGGCTTGCTGGCTGTTCGTGCTGATCTTCTGGGGGAGGGGCCTGTTGCCGTGGTTCCCAAATGTCTTTGCCGGAGGCGGAATTGCCCCGCCCTTGTGTGTCCGGGCTAAGCAAGCTGCCCGGGTTTGCTCTCAGGAGCTTTTGTTCCCTGCAAGCTCTCGGTACAGCTTTGGAGGACCAGGGCGAAAATGGTGGCCTCCCAATCTCCACCCGGAGGAGGTGAGAACTCGGGGCCCCGCTCCTCAGTGCGCCCCCAGAGAAAAGCAGTCACTCCCGTGTCCCCGGTCTCTGGCCGCACTCCATGCTCACCCGGCCTGTGACCGAGCGTTGCTATCTCTGGCACCCGACCCCATGTGGAGTCTCCAAACCCAGCAGATCCCTGCGGTGCGCTCCCGCGCCGCTCCTCCCGGGGGAGGATGGGGAGTCTCCCCGGCTCTGCCGCTTGTTGGGTCCCTGCTGGAGGAGCCGTGCCCCGACTGGGCCGCAGATCACAGTTTATGGCCACCCCGAGCTGAGAGCCCGCGCCTCGGCTCCTTCTCTGCAGCCGCCTTCCCCGCTCCGATACCTGGGAGCTCTGCCGCACTCAGGCACCCCCGGTCTTTCTGTGACCCCGAGGGTCCTGAGTCCACACTGTACCGCGAGGGTTCCACCCCCTGCTTAGCCGCTGCAGTGACGTCCCTCCGCGGAGCTGACTTCTAAATGTTCCGATTTTGTGCTCCGCGGCTCTAGCACTTGCCAGAAGCGGCCGACGGAGGCCCCCTCCCCCGCCGTCTATCCTCCCGAATATCTCCCCGGATTCACTTCTCCGCACGTCCTACCTTCCAGTGAGTGGTCGCTTCTCTGTTCAGAGAGTTGTTGCTACTCTCCTCTTCGATCTCCTGTTGAGTTCCTAGGTGTTGAGAATAGTTTGATCCCTATTCAGCTGAATTCCTGCGACCAGACGAAATCCAGGTCTCCTACTCCTCCGCCATCTTGCTCTGCCCCTACCTCGATTCCTCTTTTCCTAAAAAGACAGAGGTGACACAAACGAAGTTACCACAACTTCCTTCCTCTCTGTCCTGTGAGTTTTCTTTTCCACCCCTGCATTTTCAGAAGGATTGCTCCTCATTGGCAAAGCTGGTAACTTCCTTTTGGAATTTGCTATCAGAGTTACCCTGGTGTTTATGCCTACATCTTCAACCCATCTTCTGCTACAAATGTCATAAATATCCCTCAAGTGTATCAATTCCTAGTTAGTGTTTTCACCATTTCTCCTTAAAACTGCTTTCCCCAAACTACTTTTTAAAAAAAAACAGTATGGACTCACTGCTTCCTCTGCTCCATCACTTAGGAATTCCTTGATTTTTTCCCCCCAATCTTTGTTTCTCTTCTTGACAATTAATTGAAGCTGCTCTCTGAGGACTTCTAGTTCAAGCTCAGAACTGAAGAGTCCTGGGTTTAACTCTGCTGGACATGGAAACGCTCCACCCAGACCCCTCATCAAGGGGGGTTCACTTCAGATACAAGATGTGTCATCACCGGCAGCTAGCAGCTCCTTCAGAGCTGTCTCAGCAGTGCCACCTCGTCTAACAACATTCCTTTGTCAGGTGATCACATATAGGCTTGCCAGATAAAATACAAGATGTCCAGTTAAATTTGAGTTGCAGGTAAACAACAGGTTTAAAAAAAAAAGTATGTCTCATGCAATATTGGAAACATACCCATATTTTTTAAGGTTTTTATTTATTTTTAATAATCTTTACACCCAACGTGGGGCTCGAACTCATGACCCCAAGATCAAGTGTCACATGCTCTTCTGACTGAGCCAGACAGGTGCCCGGGGGACATACTCATATTTTAAAAGTATTAATTCTTCATCTGTAATTCAAAATTAATTTAACATCTTCTCTTTTTATTTGCTAAATCGGGAGACACTCCTCATCCACTGACTGAGTGAGGTGAGGGCATAAGGGCCAGGTCTGTTAGGCAACATTCCCTCCGCAGCTCCATGAAGGGCTGTCAAGGCTTTGTTGGATCAGCCTCACAGGTTTGCCTTCTTCCTCTGCACAGCCCTGCTTCTTCCCTCTCCCTTTGTAGGGTCTGAGCCATTAAAGCATCCTTCACACCACTCTCTTTCTCAGCACCTTTCACAGAACCCACCCAGAGACATCTCTCCATCCCAAGTTCCTTCTGCAATGTCCAGAGAAATAGAAAGCAAAGGATAACATAATTTCAACCCTGGAAAACAGGAAAGGAGGAATGGAATAAGGAAACCACCAAGTATCTCTCTGCTCTGTACATGTGAAGGAAAACGTGTTCTGGGCAACAAGTGGACAGTATTCTTAGAAGACCAAAATATACTAAATAGGAATACTGCAGAGGAAATAAAAAGAATTCTATAAAAGAGACGATACATATGTCCTATATATATATATGGAAAGACTGAGCATAATTAGGAATCAAAGCAAAGCACATAAATGCACCATTGGACAACCATTGTTTTACTTGACGAATTGATAAAGATACAGAAGGAATATTTCTGCTATTCTTGAGCATATGAAGAAGTAACCAGTTGTGTATTTTTCTAGTAAAAATTCTATGCCTAGAAACTTAACCTAAGGAAATAATCAAGCACATGTACATGCATATATGAATAAAAAGGTTTAAAAGGTCAAAAATTAAAAATTGCTAATAAGAAAGTGATTGAATAAATTATGGTAGCTCTGTTACAACCAGAATAACTTGCAGCCATTTTTCATGTGCCTATTCATTGACATGGAAAGATATTCATTGACATGGAAAGATATTCATGGCATATTGTTTCATGAAAATGACAGATTCCACATTACTATGTATATAATGTTCTATTTGTGTTTACAAAAAACATATATTTGCAAGAGAAATCATTAATAAGTGTTTATCTTTGAGTGGTGGAATTATGGATGATTGGGTTTCATTTGTTTTGATTATTATAATTTTTTTTCCCAATGAACAATACTCTTCATCAGATTTTAAAAATAACACTTCTGTCTATCCCATATGCACCAAAACCTTTGGATTTTTTTTCCTCCTTAGACTTTTTTTTTTAATCTTTCTATAACTGAATATAGTTGACTGTATGGACTCCTTTTCCATCTTCTTGTCTTTGCATTATTTTTTTATTCTCCATCAGTAAATCTCTCTTAGTTCTTTTTCCTTCACATGGGCATGCCACCATGTTGCACCATCAGCCTTTTTTTCTCTTCTCTCTACCTAGATGACTTAACTATTGCCTATGCACCCATAACTCAAGCATCTTAGTCTTAACAATATTGACTTACCTCACAAGCATGTAACAATATTGACTTACCTCACAAGCATGTAACAATATTGACTTACCTCACAAGCTAGTTCCAAATGCCTGCTGGACTTCCCAATTCCAGTGTTTATTCTGCACCTGCTATTTTCAGGGAACAGTACCTGTAGATGGCACCACAATGCCAGGGAGAGCCCACCTTAGAGGAACATCCAATCTCCACTTGGATTTTCTAATTTCAATATATTTAACAACAGATGTGTCTCCTCACCTTTTCTCAAATCGGCTCTCCTTCCTGACGTTCCATTTTCTGTTACCAGCACAACTAGCATTGTAGTTACCAGCCCTGCTTATTCCAGTAATTAATTAATTCCCTCACTTAACAAGCGAGGGGCCTGCTAACATAGTAGTACTCAGCCTCAACTACATATTCAAGTCACCTGGGAAGCTTTAAAATATGCCAGTGCTTGTTTCCCACCCCCCAGAGATTCTATTTAATTAGTCTAGAGTGCCACTCGAGTTTAGGAGTTTAACATTTTCCCAGGTGATTCTAATATACACCCAGGATTGAAAGTTACTATGTCAGAGAAAGACGAGGACTTTGTAACTGATTGCATGATGAAAGGAGAAAGGTCAAATTTTTTAAATATTGTTTTTTCCTAGTAATTAACACCTGAGTTTTCACTGTCTTTCCATTGGATGGTAGAAGCTGAATTGGCTTTCCCATGGCAGTCAACTCCTTATCCAACTCAGCTCCAGGCTTTATTCAATTTCCAGAATGTACGAAGAGAATAGAATCATCCTGCCATCTAGATACCTCCACACTCTGACCTGGACAGGTCTTTTCAGTATTATCCCACATTCAAACATCAGTTAAACAGGACTGCCCATTGCTCTCCAGAGAGTGCCTCTGTCCTGACCTTGCTTTTTCCCTTGCCATTCCTTCCACCTTGATGATCCTTCACTCCCACCTGTCAATCACAATTCCACCAATCCTTTAGCTCTAAGGATTGATGATGAACCAGCGTTGATAACATGCCCCACCCCCCAACCACTTCTCACTCTCCTAAACTCCAAAGCACTCCTTGTTATACTTAATAAACCCTGTCTTATGGAAAAGTTATGTGGACACATATCATATGTTTCTAGTCAGACTTGACGCCCTCTGACAGCAGAAACTAAATTCCCTTCATCTGTATATGGAGAAATGAAGAAGTTAAACATGAGAGCTCCAGTCATCCTGCCTGACTTTATATCCAAACTGTGTTTACACACAGTGTGTGTGACTCTTAGGGAAGCAATTCACTTTCCTGAGCCTCAGTTTTCTCCTTCCGTGAATGAAAACAATATGACCTCTCAAGATAGTTATGAAGGTAAGATGAATAAATGTATATGAGGCACTTAGTGCAATTGTTCCAAAAGGCATCAGTAATAATGGTGATCAGCATTTGGGGGACTAAAGCACATCAAGAAAAATGTTTAGTTGTGAGGTCAACAGCATCTTTGTGTAGTAAATAGATGGAAAATAAAAACTCTTGGATTTGAAAAATATTTATTACATTTCCTAACATTACTCCCTAGGACAGCTCATGTTATTACTAGGGTTTTCAATTATTCCAGACAGCCAGTCCTGCTTCCTGATCGTATGTAAATTTCCCAGCTTGGTGCCATCTCTAAGATTCTAAATCTCATTTTGCAATGACAGCTTTTCTGAAAACTCTGCCACTCAGAGACCCCTGTGTCCTAAATGCTGTTTCTTCGTGGAATGCAACATTTTTAATCGAGTAAAACAGTGATGAAGAACATGTCAGATATCCATGTAGGATATAATCATTTGTGAAACATGAAATCTTGCTGTTAAGACTCCAATCAAACAAGAGAGCAACAAGCTATTTCTATCTAGCAGGCTGATAGCATTACAGGCTCTGGATCTAAAATGAGATCTACTTTAAATGCAATTCATTTTCTGAAAGGATAAATAACAAAAGTCAAAGACCAAATGCTGTGCAGATAGTTGGTAAGCGAGTGTGAGGACTCAGAGTGTGGATTTCTCAGGATTTCATGGGTGCCATCTCTCCCAGCAAAATGGTCGTGCTGTTTCCTAAGCCCATGTGAAGTACCAAAGACTCAACAAAGAGTAATTTCATGGGGTGAGGCTGCAAACCAACAGGCCATCCGAGCTTAGAATGCATCTGTAATTTCTTGTCTCTCCTTTATCATCAACCTCTCTCTCCGTGGGGGAAACTTCCCAACAGTGTTTAGACGTCTCCAAGGCTCTCTTATCCTTAAAAATAAAAAACCTCTCTTCGTCCCACTTCCTTCTCCACCTACCACTTTGTTCCCTCTCCCCCTGAACCCCCTGTCTACATTCATTGTTTCCATGCCTCACGTCTCATGCATTCCTCATGGCCTCCCCAAAAGCTTCTACATCCTTCCCCTCCAAGCATCATGGAAATGATTCTTAGGCTACAAAAGGCTTCCAGGAGCCAAATCCAGCCCTCAGCTTGTGTGACACAATTAACCCAAACCTCCCTCTGAAGACACTTTTTCTTCAGCTTTTCTTATTCTTCATTCTCTAAGCCGTCCTCTACCTCCCTGACCTCTCCTTTTCTGCATCCTTCATAGCAGGCTTTTCCTCCCCCCCCCCCCGCCCCAGACACTAAAAGGTACTGTACGCCAAGGGTGGGTCTCAAGCTCTTTTTTTCTCCCAGATTCCTCTTCCCAACAGATCTCCATCACATCCATGAGCTCAGTTACCAATGACTGACAACTCTGTCTTCAGTCCATCCATATCCCCTTCTGAGTAGCAGGTATCTAAACATTGACACCACATCTTCTACCTGGATTCTTAAAAGTTCTTCGAAAGCAACATATTCTAAACTAGCTGTAACCTCTGTTGCTTTGTGATCACACCAGAAACCCAAGAGACACCCTTGACCCTTCCCTCAATATAACTCTTAATATTTGCAAGGCCCATGTCGAGAGTTCAGCTAAGCTGCACCCATTTGTGGGGCCACATGGCCTGCAGGGACCTGGAACTGCCACTAGCCCTCATGCAAGTGCGTGCCCTATGTAACAACCCGCAGAATCACAAGCAAATGAAGTTCCAGATATGACTCCCCAAACAACCCTGATGCTCAGCAGTCTCTCCCATCTCCCAGGGCCTTCTTCTCATGCACCCCTTAGATAAGACCCCCACGGAGCTTACCAAAACCCTGATCTCCTGATCAATCTTGGCCTTAGCCTGGGAATCCCAAAGCACTCCACCCACAGACCCTAGTAAAGGCCTGTGCCTCAGGCCCTGCCTCTCTGCCTGTACCTGCCTTGTCCTCCCCGTGTGGCCCCTCAGGGTATAGGTGTATTTCCTCCAGACCATGTAAGTAATAAACTTCTCTATTTCAATTTCTCTGTCGTCTTTTGTTGAACCTCAGCTCACCACCCAGCACCATGTGCTGTACTTAATAAAGTCATAATAGCCCGGAATGCAAGTATAAATGGAGTTCATATGCATATGTATAACTTTTATGTTTATGTAAAGAATCAGTATCATACTTAATTCATGTTTGGTCTAGATTAGAATAACACAAGTTGTTTAATATAGCAAAATATTCCTTAGCTACCATGTGCCCCAACCACAAAGACCACACTCATTTAGGAGTTTTGCAAAACAATGCAAAACAAACAACATGGATGCTGTGAGTACTATTAAGAAACTAAACTTGGTGACAAATAATTCATTTCATTCTTGCTATAGATTAGATAACGATTTTGACAAGTGAATTAGTCTTTTCTTCCACATCCGCATTCCTTTAGCTCAAATCTTCCCTGCACTAGAAAGTGTTGTTGGCAACAACAAAAGCCAAAAGCCTCCACAGCATTTAGACACATCTGTTTACAGGACTCAAGATGAAGGGATGGAGAGAAGCAACTCCCTGGGGTCTGAACAGCTTTGATCCTGACAGTAGATGCCTAGAGTTATAGTCAAGCAACTAGCCTGGGCTGAGACGGACTCACTATTTACTAAAAATTCATTTTTTGTGCAACTTTGGATGTGTGGGGTCTTTGGAAGCATGGACTGGCAAAAAAAATCTTTTCTGTAAGGGGCCAGATAGTAAATATTTTAGGCTTCATGAGCCAGATAGCCTTTGTCACAACCTACTCAACTCTGCCGCTGTAAGCACCATGGTAGCCACAGACAGTACATAAATTAATGAGTGTAGCTGTCTTTCAATAAAACTTTATTTAAAAAAAGAAAAACAAGATAGAGATCAGACCTGATCCATGGGCTGGAGTTTGCCAACCCCTAGTCCAAGGTAGCGGCCTCTTTGCTAAGGTGTAAGGGCTAAGGATGGTACTGTCCTCACCTCTCTATTTCTAATATATTATCATAATCTCTTTTATACCCTAAAACATATTTCTAATCCATCCACTTCTGAACATGTTACCCTCCCCACTGTGCTCAGAGCTGCTTTTATTTCCACCCCCCCCACCCCCACCCCCACCCCGACCCCCACCTGGGCTGCATTTGAGAATAGCCTAACAGACATCTTATTTCATTGTTATGTAATCTCCCACCCCACCTCTGCAGAGAAGGTGATCTTTCTTTTTTTTTTTTTTTAAGTAGGCATAGAGTCCAACAAAGGGATTGAACTCATGACCCAGAGATCAAGACCTGAGCCAAAGAGTCAGAGGCTTAACCAACTGAATCACAAAGGCACCCCTAAGATGGTCTTTCTAATATGCAAATCTGGTCATGGTACTTCCCAACTTAAAACCTTTCCACACCTTCTCTTTTCCCTTCAGATTAAAGTCACAGTTTTTAATGTGACCTAGAGGTCCCTAACCAGCCAGGCAAAGGCCTTACATCAAACTGCACACGCTCCCTCCTCTTCTTGCTGGACACTCCTCTTTAGCCAGTAAATTCTTTCCCTTGCACAGGGCTGCCCCAAAGAGAGGATTTCTCGGCCTCTCCCATCATGGCCTCACCCCATGCTCTCACCATGGAGAGCTTACACTACTGCTTACTCTCCTGCCCTTTATCACCATTGAAATCAAATCATTGCTTGTGTAATGACCTGCTTAAAATGCAAGCTCTATGGGGATGAGGCAATGCCTATCTAGGTCACTGCCAAGAGCACTCTAAATCATGAAAGTCAGGTTATATAAAGAGGAGTTAAAGGAATTAGGAACAGGTAGGGGTGAGGAGGAGGAATAAGCACTGAGGGGGAGGAGAGTGAGGGTGTGTTCTCCTAACACTTTCAGATGTTCTAGGTGGAAGTGGCAATAGAAATATTCTATGCAGCTACAGACAGAAATCAGCACTAGCACCCATGAATGGAAGGTAAATGGGGAAATTTAGGCTCAGAACTTTTAAGAAATACCTGAAGATTTAAAGGTGTCAACAATGGGGCCCCTGGGTGGCTCAGTCGTTAAGCGTCTGCCTTCGGCTCAGGTCATGATCCCAGGGTCCTGGGATCGAGTCCCGCATAGGGCTCCCTGCTCAGCGGGAAGCCTGCTTCTCCCTCACCCACTCCCCCTGCTTGTGTTTCCTCTCTCACTGTGTCTCCCTCTGTCAAATAAACAAATAAAATCTTAAAAAAAAAAATGTGTCAACAGTGGAACAAGTTGGCCTGAGATATGGTGACTGCCTTGTTAGCGTGGGGTTGTGGGCTAGAATTTACTGGGAGCAGTGGAGGTGGGGGCAGCGGGGAGACTAACACACATGCTAGGAAATGTCCACTCCATGCTAAGGCCCCATTAAGATGACTGGTAGTCCTGTTCAATGCCTTTGTTGTCATTGTCCTTGTTACAAAATGTCTATCCAAAGCCTAACCTAAGAACTGAAACATGACACATGCATGGCACAAAGTCCCTTATGGTCCTTCTTCCACCTCCACATTCTGCTATGGGTTGATTGTGTCACCCCCTAACCCCCCAAAAAAAGCTGTGCTGGAGTCCTAACCCCAAATACTGCACAATGTGATGTTATTTGGAGATAGGGTCTTCGCTGAGGTCATCAAACTAAAATAAGGTCATTAGGGTGGGCGCTAATCTAATGTGACTTATGTCCTTATAAAAGAATGGAAATTTGGGCACCCACATACAGACACATACAGAGGTAGACAGGGAAGTTCTCCCTGTGAAGACACAGGGAGAACACCATCCATAAGACAAGGAAGCATGGGACAGATGCTCCCCCACAGCCCTCAGAAGGAGCCGATTCTGCTGTTAGGGGCTGAATTTTGTCTCCCTCCACCGACAAAATTCATATGTTGAAGCTCTAACCCCCAGTACCTCATAAATGTGACTACATTTGGAGATAGAGCCTTTAAAGAGGTGACTAAGGTAAAATGAGGCCATTGGAGTGAGCCCTAATCCAATCTGACAGGTGTCCTTATAAGAAGAGATTTGGACACCAAGTATGTCTGCACACAGGAGACCATGGGAAGACACAGCAAGGAGGAGACTATTTGCATGCCATAGAAAGAGGCCTTAGGAGAAATCAGACATGATAACACCTTGATCTTAGACTTCTAATTTCCATATCTGTGAGACAATAAATTTCTGTTGTTTAAGCTGCTCAGTTTGACACTTTATTACACCTGCCCCAGGAAACTAATACATTCTCCCTCAGCCCTAGTGGGGTACATATTGCTTTGCAATTGTATTGAATATGCATTTTCCAATAAATAATACATAATATTGCTTTGCATGTTTCTTTCTATACATGGACTTTTAGGTTGTGTCCAGTTTTTCCCTATTGCAAATGATGCTATAATAAATATTTATTCAGCCCTTGTAAGTAGATTTAGTTCTCCTCCCAACCTGGTAACGACATAGCTCCAATGACAACAACAAGAAAAATCAGCTGGTTAGACAGCATTGACTCTGTGCCAAGTGCTCCACCAACACAGAGAAATAAAGGCAAAACAGAAAATACAGGTTTGACTCAGGAGCGTAATCTTTATCTGCAACAAATATGACTGGAAGACCATTCTCAAAAAATGACTTAAGCAAGGCATTCAGTATACAAAGATGCATAGGACAAAGCCCTTCCTTTCATGGGGTCTATCACTACTACAGCACCAAAAGGGTCAACATTAGGGAACCATTTGCATTAGGAAGTGCATGAGTAATGTAGGAAGCAGGTGCTCTGGGAGATTGGGAAAGCTTGCTGAGGACTGAGAAGAGTTCTTGATACTGGACTTGAGGATGAATAGTCTCAGACAGGCAGAGAGAAGAAAGGGGTTTCCCCACATGAGGGTTCTACCCAATAGCAGAAATTGGGAATGCATGTAGTCAGCTTAGTAGAGAGCAGAGGACTAGTGTGTCTCTAAAGGGATGGTGGTAAGACAGTTGGAAGGTAAGTGGGGGCAAGATATGGACATCTGGGGAGGTTGCACTTGACCGTGCAAGCAAGAGGGAAGTAAAGGTTAACTGCAAGGTGTAGAGCACCCACCTTTGAAGGTGTGCAAGAAGAAGGAAATTACTGTTTGGGGGATGATATCAAGCCAATTTCTACAGTGGAGTAAGGTTGAACTCCATCATCTCCAAGGTCCCCTCCATCTTGAAAATGAATATATTAAGTGGAATGAGCAAAAGGTGTCCAATGTTTAAACATAAAGGCTCAGATCTTGAGCCCAGCCCTCATCATCACCATGTACTAGCTATGTGTCCCTTCTGAGCCTCAGTTTCCTTTTCTGTAAAATTCTGAGGATTATTGTGAAGACAAACATGGTAAATAGGTGGAGTCCTACTGTTGTGCCTGGCCAATAGTGAATACTCAGCCAGTGGTCTTTGTGAGATTCAAAGCACAGCTTTGGGCGGGTTTGTCCAACAGGACCTTTGATAACATAGGCACAATTTGTTTGCATAATGCTTTTATCTTTTCAAAAATGCTTGCATATCAGCCATCTTATTTGGTTCAGCATACAATGCAATGCATAGGTATGCATTGAGGGGGTTTAGCATCAACAAAAATAGACTCACTGCTTGGAAAAGAATGGAGCACTATCTAAATTCCTCATGGACTAAACCATTTTGGAGGTCCTTCAAAGCTAGCAAGGCAGCTTATAAGCTAAACAAGCAATATACTAAATTTATCATCCTGGTGCCAGTGAAAAATCCCCAAGTGGTTTTGTTTCCTAGTTCTGGCCCTGCTTGTTACTTGTCAAGCTGCTTTTGCACATCTGGAAACAGAAAGACAGAAACCAGCCCTCAAAACTCATTAGAATGAGTTCTTGAAATGAACACTATCTCATTCATCTTGGTCTGTTCAGAGCCTAGTTCAGGACCTAGGTAGGCATTAGTTGGGGGGAATGGTGTGACCCAGACCCAAGAGCACGGGCTGTGGAATCAGGCAGACTCAAGCTCATGCCCAGGAGCAGGTCAGTGGTAGCAGTGAGTCCTTGAGCAAATGCCCTAACCTCTGGACACCTCACTCCCCTCATCTGTAAACTGGGCCACCAAACTTGCAAGCCTGGTGAGGATCGATGCTCATATATACAAAGAACCTGCACAGAGATGCTGTAATATGTAGGAGCTCTTAATACTGACGCTGGTTCTCAAGTCTTTGACTTAGGGCAGTTTTTCTCCAAGTGGCTCTTCTTTGTAGTCGCCTCAGATTCACCTGCCTGTATTTTGTTTAAAATGCAGATTCAGAACTCCGTGCAAACCTTCTGAATCAAATTATCTAGAAATGAGCTTCATTCTGCATTTTTAGCAAGCTTCCCAGGGAATTTGGAAAGATATGAAAGTTTGCATGTAGAGTCTGATTTAGGGTCTATTTGAAGGAGAGGTGTGCTCCTTCCTCCCCCTCCCCATTAAACCATGTCACCCGGCTTTTGTTCACCATCATCGGGATGTTGGGGTAAGAAGCTTCTGTTTAGAGGACATGACAACAGCACTGTCAAGCAGCTTGAAACAATAAACACTGTTGGAAAGACAGGTACCTGTATCTTCTCTGTGCTTGTGAAGCCCCTGGAGACCAGCCATAGTTCCCCTGATGGATGGCTTTGCAGGTAGTGGGAAGCACAGAGGATCTTCTGCCCTCCCTGTATCACAGATTATCAATGAGCTTCTCTTGAACAAGGCCATGCAGGCTACACCCATTGGTAATGTTCCCCTCATTTCCATAAAGCTTAATCAGCCAAGGTTAGTGTGCAAATCACAGAGACACCCCTTCTTCTCTTGAACTTCATGGGACTGTGGTCTTTATAGACAGGCAATGATGCAAAAAACACAAATCCAGCAGGGGTTCAAAAGCATAAAAACATAACATTTTTAGCAGAAGTTTCCTGAAATGATAAAATTTCTTTGTGCCACACTTCTGTTTTTTAATTTATTTTTAATTTATTTTTTAAAAAATTTTATTTATTTATTTGACAGAGAGAGACACAGAGAGAGGGAACACAAGCAGGGGGAGTGGGAGAGGGAGAAGCAGGCCTCCTGTGGAGTAGGGAGCCGGATGCAGGGCTCGATCCCAGGACCCTGGGATCATGACCTGAGCCGAAGGCAGATGTCCAACCGACTGAGCCACCCAGGTGCCCCGTCATGCTTCTGTTTTTTTCATGATGAACATGATTATGGGAAATCTACCTTCACTGGGAGGCTGAGCTCTTCATGCTGCCCTTTTGAAAAATACCTACTTTCAAGGATTAGAGCACACAGCAGTGAGGTTAATACCATTGCTATTCCTCCTCCATTTGGGGATAAATAATAGACTACCTCTGAAGCTTCCAAGAAGGCTGTTAGAGCAAGAAAATAAATGTTATGTGAATTTTCCAATGCCACTGACCAAAGGTGAACTACTCCAGAAGCAAGTAGAAGGTTGGGACTTAAATCTCTCTAGATGTGCACGTATCTGAGAGTTAGTAGCTAGAGAGGGTCGATTGATTTACTCAGAGTTCAGAGTAAGTGGGTCATACTCTTAGTGGCTCCTAAATATGGTGTTGTGGGACCCTGAAGTTTTCCTATTCATCTGAAAGAATTGGAAATGATGGCATTTGGTGGTTGTGGGGGGTGGGGGGAGTGCTTGCTGGTAGTGGTGAGAAGCAAAGTGGGAAGGAAGATGAGTCTTTTAAAGTGGCCCATTTTCAACAACTTTAAGGTGCCATGTTGGCATGACAGTTGTAAGAGTATGGTGATAAAACATCAGGGGAAGCAGCGTGAAAGGGAGGTCAGTGTGTTCAGTATGAGTTTGAATCATAAGGGTCAGACACAGAGACAACATAAACAGGAGAGCACAGCTGAGGCTTTGAGAATGTGCTCACTCCCAGCCAACCCCTACATGAGACAGGGGTCATCACCATCATCAGAAGCTAACAGTAACACTTCCTTACAAGAGTGTGGTACTCCTGGTGTAAAAGCCCCTTTGAGGGCTGGTTGAGGGTGTGGGAAAGGACCCGTAAGGGGAGAAGAGGTCAAAAATCCTTAAAATAATGAAGCTCCCAGTCACTAAAATTTTAGATAGAAAATGGCAAATATTTGAGATGGCTGCATCAGGAAAGGACATTTGTCCTGGGTGGAAAATTCAAAAACGTTTGCCACCATAGAGATTTGACCAGCTCCCTTCCTATTTAGAATTCTACCCACTCTATCTATGTCCCAAAGCTCATCCCTCCTTCTTGTGTGCTTAACTCTGTGTTCTGGTCTCTACCCTTCCCCACATGCCATAGGGACAATTCCTTAATGGACTGTATTGACAAGCCTGGTGATCCTCTTTGGTTTGCCGGTGGGATTAGCTTAGGAAGGGGCATGTGATTCAGGTCTGAGCAGTGAGAGAGAAGAGCAAGTCTTTGGGGGTCTTCAGGGAATGATTTCCTCCGTATGAAATAGACAAATGCAGAAAAGGAGACTCTTTCTCCCCTAGACATTTTCTTGTCTGGATGTGACACTTGGAACTACTGAAGCTATCATTTGATGATGAGGTTATAACCAACATGACAAAAATGAAGAGTAGGAGAGATGGAAAACCCAACCAGTCACTGAACTGATGGATCTCAGCACTACCCTATCTCAGGCCTTCTTGTTAAATGACATAATCAAATTTCCCTGTTACTTAAAACAAATTCAATAGTTGGGGGTGGGGTGGGGGTGAGGGGGTATTGTTTCTTGCAGCTTAAAGAATACTAACTGATGCAAACAGTACCATTCTCAGATTGATGGTCATATTTTTTATTGTGTATTTTCCTTGTTTGTTACAGAGTTCAACTATTAAGAGAACACATACACAACACCAAAATGGGAGTAATAAAGAGAATAAAGTGACAATCCCTGCATAAGACTCATTTGGAAAGCACAGCTTTATCCTTACCCAGTGTTACAAAATTTAATAAAAATGACAATGGTTCACATTCACTACTATGTGTACACCAGGCACAGTGATAGGCATTTTACGTCCATTCTCTCTTTTTAGTCCTTTCTAGCTACTTACTTATGTAGCTGTTTTATAAGCAATAAATTACCTGGAAAATCCTGATAATTATTCTTATTAATCATAGAGAATGAGTGATGCCTTTCCTTTGGATGGTTTATGCACAGTATGTTCACATCCCTTCTGACACTTTATTTTTTCCAGCTTCCCAGCATGTGAAAATTAAAGCTGAGAGTAGACACAGTGACAGAATCTCAACCCAGCCCAGTATCTTCTTATCCTCTTATGTCCCCTACACATTGTCATTAACAGTGTATAATTATTTTTTTAACTGAGTAAAAATTATTTTCTTATCCTGTAAAGCCTTGCTATTCAAAGTAGAGTCTGTAGACCAATATCACCTGAGAGCTTGTGATAAATGCAAAATCTCAGGTCTCACCCTGGACCTGCTGAATCAGAAACTGTATTTTACTTTTTTTATTTTTAAAAAACATATCAAAAACTAATGATGTACTCTATGTTGGGTAATTTAATTTAAATTAAAAATTTTTTTATTTAAATTCAATTCAGTTAACATTTACTGTATTATTAGTTTTGGAGGTAGAGTTTAGTGATTCCTCAGTTGCATGCAACACCCAGGGTTCATTCCATCAAGTGCCCTCCTTAATGCCCATCCCCCAGTTACCCCACCCCCCCACCAACCTCCCCTCTAGCAACCCTCAGTTTGTGTCCTACAGTTAAGAGTCTCTAATGGTTTGCCTCCCTCCCTGTTTTCATCTTATTTCATCTTATTTCATCTTATTCCTTCCCCTATGTTCATCTGTCTTGTCTCCTAAATTCCACATATGAGTGAAATCATATGATATTTGTCTTTCTCTGAGTGACTTATTTCACTTAGCATAATATCCTCTAATTCCATCTGTGTCGTTGCAAGATTTCATTCTTTTTAATGGTTAAGAAATATTCCAATATATATACCACATCTTCCTTATCCATTCACCTGTTGCTGGACATCTGGGCTCTTTTCATATTTTGGCTATTGTGGACATTGCTGCTACAAACATTGGAGTGCACGTGCCCCTTAGAATCACTACGTTTGTATCCTTTGGATAAATACATAGTGGTATAATAGCTACATCATAGGGTGGCTCTATTTTAACTTCTTGAGGAAACTCCATACTGTTTTCCAGAGCGGCAGCATGAGCTTGCATTCCCACCAACAGTATAAGAAGGTTCCCCTTTCTCCACATCCTCACCAACATCTATTGTTTCCTGACTTGTTAATTTTAGCCATTCTGACCTGTGTGAGGTGGTATCTCATTGTGGTTTTGATTTGTATTTCCCTGATGCCGAGTGATGTTGAGCATTTAGAAACTGCATTTTAATAAGACTTCCAGGTGATCTGAATGCATGTTGAAGTGTGAGAAACATTGGACTAGAGGCCACAGCTTTAAACCATGGAAGTGGTAGCAAGTGGCTGCTGGAGGCCTACATGAGATGTCTGGCAGTGTTTACAGGAGTTTAGTGGGGAATCTCCTGGGTGCAAGTCAATCTGGATGCTTTTAGTTCCAAACAACAGAATACTCATATTGGCTTAAACATTAGTATTTACACTAAAAAGCTAAGAGGCAAACTTCTGAACATAAACACAAAATAAATCAAGAGTAAGTCAAGTTCCCCACCTGGATCTAACCTACAGCCTGGAGCCAAGCTAGCCTAGTCCAGTTTAGGGCAATCAACACTTGCTACTCTCTAGAGCAACTTGAAGTATAAGTAAGCAAGGCTGGGTGATGGCTGCTTTAGGCTGCTGAGTTTGAGATGACAAGCTGACTGATGGACCAACTTAACATTGCTCTGGAAGAAACTAGCTAATGCCATCAGAACAAAGAAAGGAAGAGAAGGGAGAGAAGGAAAAGGAGGAGGAGGAAAAGAAGAAGAAGAAGAAGAAGAAGAAGAAGAAGAAGAAGAAGAAGAAGAAGAAGAAGAAGAAGAAGAAGAAGAAGAAGAAGAAGAAGGGGAAGGGGAAGGGGAAGGGGAAGGGGAAGGGGAAGAGGAAGAAGAGGAAGAAAAGAAGAAGAAGAAGAAGAAGAAGAAGAAGAAGAAGAAGAAGAAGAAGAAGAAGAAGAAGGAGAGGAAGGAGAGGAAGAGGAAGAGGAAGAAGAAGAAGAGGAAGAGGAAGAAGAAGAGGAAGAAGAAGAAGAAGAAGAAGGAGAAGAAGAAGAAGGAGAGGAAGGAGAGGAAGAAGGAGGAGGAAGAAGAAAGAATTGTACATATTTGAAAGGAATACACAGAATTATTAGAAACAATAGGATTTTTTCTAATCCTGGAACATTCAAGAAAAGCAAATGAGTAATTATTAGAATAAGAGAGACTACTAAATTAAAAAATATATTAGTGTTACTGTTTAAGAATAGTAGAACAATTAGAATAGGGGAAGTGTTAACATATAAACATTCACCAGTGCCACAAATACAAAATACTTATGAATTTTAAGATTAGTCCGTAATATATAGGGTTAATTGAATAAATGGAGGGGTATACTTGATTGGAATACTCAGTATTAAAAATATATTGATTCACAAATTATCCTGTAAGCTAATGCAATTCTAATAAAAATGGCATGATTTTTGACAAATCAAAGATTTTAAATTCATTCCAAAAAAATATGAAAACACAAATACAGACCCCCTCCCAAATAAACCTAACAGGGGAAGGAGGAGATTGCCATACTATATATTAATTTGTATATTTATAATACATTACTCTTCAGTATATAATGTTGTATATAATATAATGTGTTGTTATATTTTATATTCTATTTTATTTTACATTATATTTTCTCTAAAATGTAACATACTAATATGTTTATTTGTAAAAGATTTCATGGGGGGCCTGGGTGGCTCAGTCATTAAGTGTATGCCTTCGGCTCAGGTCATGATCCCAGGGTCCTGGGATCCAGCCCCATATAGGGTTCCCTGCTCAGCGGGAAGCCTGCTTCTCCCTCTCCCGCCCCCCTGCTTGTATTCTCCCTCTCACTGTCTCTCTCTGTCAAATAAATAAATAAAATCTTAAAAAAAAAATTTCACTAGTGTGACAAGATAACAGAAATAGATCAATGGAGAAAAATAGTTGAATAAATCTCATCTGAACCTCATCTACAAAAATGCAATGTAATAATACCTACTAGAATGAGTTGTCATGAAGATTTAATGAAAAAAATGCAATATGCTTATCATGGTGCTTGGCAAACTGTCAATTTATATGTAACAACTCTTACTGGAAATAAAAAGGGCCATTTAAGCCTGCCATCTTCCAAGGCACCCTCTGAGATGAAAGGAAAATCAAAACCCACTGGGTGGTGAGTGACTTGGTACAGATCATTTGATAAGATTCAAGAAACAAAGAAAAATCCAAGTACCCTACTCAGGGTTGAAGTTCTCCTCATCTGACTTCTTCCTTTTTCCCATGCTCAAAAAAATAAACAAAAACAAATACAGCTCTCAAAAGGTAGTACAATGGGGGAAGTTGGGGTAAAATAACCCAGAATAAACATGAACAAGATGCAAGGAAATGATGTTAATTCTGTATATAACTTCCAACAAGAGATAAAAGAGGAAAAAAATGATCAACAACAACAAAAATAGCACCCAAAAAACAAGCAAAGGGATCAGTCCAGAGAAAAGCATGACCCCAGGAACACAAGTGCATGGACCCATAGAATACACATTCAATAAAACTATAGTTGAGAAAGAAGATCATAAGGTTGGGATGAAAAAGGGAGAACAAAGAAACCAAGTGAAGGGTCATAACAACGTTATTTTGGGTCTTACAACATTCTAGAAAAAACAAGAACTATAGTAAATAAGGTTAAGTACTGTATTAATGGCATAGAGGGAGGACATTCGGTATGCTGAATGAATGGAAAAGACAAAGAAATTAAAGCAATTCCAGTGCATGATTAATATAGGAGACAAAGAAGATCCAACATAAAGCTAATTGGTGTCCCTACCATCGAGAACCCAAAGAGTGGGAAGGAAAGGTATTCAGAGATATAATACA
The DNA here is from genome assembly GCF_037043125.1 of Eumetopias jubatus. NCBI lineage: Eukaryota > Metazoa > Chordata > Mammalia > Carnivora > Otariidae > Eumetopias > Eumetopias jubatus. The sequence goes on along the minus strand of NW_028274816.1, from coordinate 72,517,793 downwards.
GAAAAGATTGTCCCTAAGAAAGAAAAACTTGTACCAATTGAATGCTTATAGCATATATGCAGAATATGATAGAAATCAAGACATAACCTCATTTAATTATTTAACGTCAAGGATAAAGATAGAATCTTCAGCTGTACTGACAAGAAATGGCAGCTTACTGCAAGACAAAAAGTCAGGCTGGTCTCCGATTTCACCACAATAAATTTCAATGCCAAAAGAGCATGGAACAGTATCTAAAAAGTTCTGAGGGAAAGAAAGCATGACTATATCTAGCCAGGTTAATTTTCAATCACTGAAACAAGTAAAGAACTCAAGTAATGTGCCATTGTTGAGCCAGTGTGGGGGGATAAATAATTCCCCTCTTGGTGGTTTCCAGAATCTTCTTGCCTGATTTTGAAGGAATTTATTAAGACCAAAGTTTTGTGTGGTGAAAATTTCTACAGATTCACTTCATCTACTCTTACTTCAGTTAATGAAAGTTAATCCTTTTTATTACAAAATAAAAGCAGCAAGAGAATTTTATGCCACCTAAAAGTTGGCAGGATTGTCATTGGAGAGTACCTTGTCGTTAGCAAATGTAAAGCAAATACATCACATTCTTTCTCTTTGGCTCTCTCTGCTCCCCACCTCTCTCCCTCACACACACACACACACACACACACACACACACACACACACACACAGCCTTGTCCTTTAAGACCCGAGTGCTATGAACTCACCAGACCACATATGCTTTGGTCTATAATTACATGTTCTGTTTGGTAAGATAAATACAGTATATCTTTCAGCGGACCTATATCTTTGCTACACTTTCCCTACGGTCAGTGGTTTGCAACGAGAATTGCATATTAGAATCACCTACAGAGATTTTACATTTTATAACCCAGATGCCTTGGCTTAGGTTCTTTCCAGCAGTGTTTTTATTGCCAATGTCCAGAACCACTGACTTAGAGAAAAGTTTCTTTCTCGTGTAGGAATTTAGACTCCCCTGTACATCCATAGCACGGCTAACACTTGCAGAATCATACGTGTTCTTATTTACTTAGCTGTTCAAGTCAGCAAAGCAGTGTGAGTCCAAAGCTCTTTTATTTTTCCCTTTAAAAAAGGAGATTTGGGAAAGAAACAGAAGTGACTGTGGTGTATCCTGACTTGAATACCCCAGATCTTAGAAAACATACTTACATTATCCCATGGCACCCTCAGGGGAGTGCTACCTTTGGGAGAGAGCCTCTGTATGTTGAAGCTTCTTCCAAAAGAAATGGGCTAACAATCATCTTTTGAAAGAGTTCAGTCCTGGAGTGGGAAAAGAAGACTTAGTGGATGGATCTTAGGCTGGTTTTAGGTGGATGTCCATGGCCCCTTGGGGGTCTTTTAGCAAGTCCTTTGGGCCTGAACTTGAAGGCATGGAATTGCATGGAGCTTCCCAGCGGGGAAGGACACAGCAGAGTGTGCACAATTAGGGGCTAGGGGTCTGGCAGCCTGGTTCTAATCCCACTCTGCATTTGATAAGGAAAATCTGTGTCCTAAGATGGCTAACCAAGCCAGCAAGAGAGTCCCAGTCCTTGCCCCGGGGCTCTTCTGGGTTCTTCTCCCTGCTCTGCTTCCCGCACACACCAATCCGGGTTCTTCTCCCTGCCCGGCTTCATGCATGCGCCAAAAGTGCCAAGTATGCGGAAATAAAAGTGTATAAATTACCCCCTTTGTTTGTGCTCGGGGCTCAGACCTTTGGAGAGCACTCTTCTCTGAGCCCGCTGGTGTTAAATAAACCTCCTATCCTCCAAGATCTCCAAGTGCCACTTGGTTCTTCCAACGGGTGATCCAATTCAGGTTCCTTAACATTAGGTTCTCTGACTGGGAAACTCAACCTCGCTGGCCCATTGTTGCCACTGCTTTGGTGGGGCAATGGTGGGGCGGTGAAGGAATGAGGGATCATAATGGAGAAGGCGCACCCTGCCTAATTTTAGGCAGTCTCCCGCCCTGGTCACCTGGTGTTGGCCCCGCTCTGCTATTCCTACCAGACTCAAGGAGACTTGACAGGTAAGGACCTGGTCCAGACATTGAATTCTGGTAAGGCCTGGGACCTCAAGACCCAGACAGGCCCACCCCCACTGGGGTGGAAGGGGAGCCTGATCACCTCCCAGAGACCTCTTAGAGGTCTCCCAGGTAGGGATTCCCAGGGAGGGAATGTGATAACTTCTGGAGTGTGAATATGTGAGTGAATGTGCAGTCTGACCTGGCTTGCTCAAGCGGACTGATTCTGTGACTCCACAGGCAGGTACACTTAAGGTCCCCAGAAGCCTACAGAGTCTTGAGTGAGACTGTCTGCAATTCCGTGGTGAATGGCATACAGTCTATGGCGGCATTGGAATAGTTTCCGATCATAAGTCACAATGCTGAGACCGCTACGGCTAAGCCTCACCTAAGCTCCTTTGGGACATGGCCAAATGGGCATCTGACTGGTCTCCTCATTTCAGGAGGCACCCCCCCTTTGTGCCACCACACACGGGGACATCACCATGGGGTCAGGGCAGAGTAAACCTACAGTTCTAGAGACCATGATCAAAAATTTCTAGAAGAGATTTTTGGGAGACTATAGAGTCAGGATTAACCCCAGCAAGTTGAGAACCCTATGTGAATTGGGGTGGCCCACCTTTGATGTCGGGTGGACTTCAGAAGGGACACTGGATGTCCCAACAATTCATCAAGTATGGCGAGTCGTAACAGGAGAACCAGGACACCCTGACCAGTTTCCGTGCATTGACTCCTGGCTAGGAATTGCTCAGACCCTTCCCCACTGTGTGCAATTTGCTTGCAGTTGGCAGGAAAAGGCCAGGGTCTTAATTGCCTCATCTAGGTGACCTAAAGAAAAACAGCAAAAGCCCCAATCTCCACAAATCCTAGCTGGAGGTCCCGAGGACGAACCGACCCTGCCCCCACCATAGGTACCCCCCAGGACCGCCTACACCTGGCCCTTCAGCTCCAGACACTCCACTGTCATTGGTTTTGCCAGTGCTCCCAGGCCCAGAGGACCCACCGGTGCCTCCCAGGCCAAAAAGATCCACTTTCTCCATGACCAGCAGCCAGGCTGCACCCCAGGCTGGATGCAAGTGCCCTCCAAATGCCGGTACAAGAGATGCAGGAACCCGAGAGGCACGATGAAGATGGGACAGTCCAACCTGGCCATTCCATGATGTATTATCAGCCTTTCTCTACCACCGACCTCCTCAACTGGAAACATAACACCCCATCCTACTCTGAGAGACCACAGGCTATGGTAGACCTCATAGAATCCCTCTTTCAGACTCATCGGCCAACCTGGGAAGACTGCCAACAGTTACGCTGCACCCTGTTTAACACAGAGAAAAGGAGGAGAATAATGAAAGGTGCGTGGCAGTACCTGGAAGAGCACACACCAGCGGGAGTCATCAACCCTGCTGCCTGGGCTAATACAGCAGCATCCGAAGAGAGCCCAGCATGGGACTTCACCACAACTGAGGGACAGGTCCACATCCGCCAGTACCAGGAGGCCCTCCTGGTATCTGAGCAGGAGCTAAGAAACCCATGAACATGACTAAGGTATCCTCGGTCACTCAACAACCGGGGGAGTACCCGGGGGACTACTACAAAAGACTATGTGAAGCCTACAGGATATACACTCCATTTGACCCTGAGGCACAGGAAAGCCAACAGATGGTAAACACCTCCTTTGTGGCTTAGGCTGCCCCAGACATCAGAAAGAAACTTCAGAAACTAGAGGGTTTTGCCGGGATGAACATCACCCATCTAACAGAGATTGCCAATAAGGTCTACATGAACAGGGAGGTCGCAGGGAACGGGAAGCCGACAAAAAGATGAAAAAGAAAGTCAGCCTCCTTGCCACCACCTTGAAAGAAAAGGACAACACAAAGATGGGGAGACCCCAACCACTGAAAGGGGGGAAGCCCAGAACCCCCTTGGCAAGGGATCAGTGTGCCTACTGTAAAGAGAAAGGGCATTGGAAAAATGAATGTCCCAGACAGGGAAAGGCTCAAAAGCCCAGCCACTACAAGGAAGAACCTGAGAGGAGGACCTCATAGGCCTTGCAGGAATGGACTCAGATTGAGGGTCACAGGCTCTTTCCTCCTTGGCCCCCATGAACCCACAGTCAAAATGAAGGTGGGGGGGGGCCAACCAGTGACTTTTATGGTTGATACTGGGGCTGAGCACTCTGTTGTCACCTCCCCAGTGGCACCTTTCAGCAAAAGGACTGAGACCATCCTCAGGGTCACTGGGACGCAGGCAATACAACAGCCCTTTTGCCAGGCTTGCCAGTGCGAACTCGGGGCCCACAAGGTCCGACATGAATTCCTTTATCTGCCTGATTGCCCCATCCTTCTCCTGGGCCGAGACATACTCTCCAAGCTTAGGGCTCAGATAACCTTTGAGCCCAGTGGACACACTAGCCTCCGATTGAACCCAAGGCAAGAGGGGATGGGGTCTCTAATACTAACAATTACCATGCCAGAGGAAGAAGAATGGAGGCTATTCTGTGCCCAGGCCCAACCGAGGAGCCCGCCGGAGTTCAGACTCGTCTTCCCTTCAGTATGGGCTGAAAACAACCTACCTGGACTAGCCCGGAATTGGGACCCTATCATTGTTGAACTTATCCCAGGAGCCCAACCTCAGAGGCAAAGGAAATACCCCTTCCACAAGAAGCTAAGATCGGCATCCAAGAACATCTGACCAAACTCAAAGAAGCAGGTATTCTAGTCGAGTGCCAGTTAGCCGGGAATGCCCCACTCCTGCCAGTCAAGAAGCCAGGAGGGGGATACCGACCAGTTCAAGACCTGCAGGCCATCAACAAGGTGACCATCTCTCTGCACCCAGTGGTCCCGAATCCATTCACCCTCCTCGGACAAATCCCAGGTTCGGCCAGATGGGTCACTTGCCTAGATTTGAAGGATACCTTCTTCTGTCTCCGCTTAGCTCCCCAGAGCCAGCCACTGTTTGCCTTTGAATGGTCTGAACCAGATACAGGGCACCAGAGGCAACTGACTTGGACGCGCCTCCCACAGGGGTTTAAAAATTCACCAACCCTCTTTGGGGAAGTGCTGGCCGAGGACCTCACCACCTTCCCAACAGAGGCCATATGATGCACTCTCCTCCAGTATGTGGATGACTTCCTCCTTGCCAGTGACACACAAGAAGACTGCACAAAAGGCACAAAGGCCCTCCTACAGCTCCTGTCAGACTCGGGATGCCGAGCCTCATGGAAGAAGGCAGAAATCTGTCAACAACAGGTCCAATACCTTGGTTTCCTCCTCACCCAAGGGAGGAGAGAACTAGGGCTGGAGAGGAAAAGGGTCATCATCTCCCTGCCACAGCCCCAGACAAAAAGGGGCCTATGAGAATTCCTGGGGGCTGCAGAATTCTACCCCATCTGGATCCCTGGGTTCTCGGCAATAGCAAGACCACTCTATGATCTCTTAGGGGGACCAGATTGAGAACCCCTGCCTGGACTGAGGAAGCAAGAGCCACTTTCATAGAGATAAAAACTGTCCCGGGGCGGGTTCCAGCCCTGGGCCTACCAGATGTACAAAAACCCTTCAATCTCTTTGTGCATGAAAAGGAAAAAATAGCACTCAGGGTACTCACCCAGACTGTTGGACGCTGGCAATGGTCAATTGCTTACCTGTCAAAGAAGCTGGATTCCAGGCAGTGGGACAGCCACCTTGCCTCAGGGTGCTGGCAGCCACAGCCCTACTCATCAAGGAGGTGGACAAACTTACCCTGGGGCAAGAACTAAACGTCAAGGTCCCTCATGCAGTTGTGTCCCTCATGAACGCACAGGGACACTGCTTCCTTTCTAACTCTTGGCTAGCACAATACCAAGGGCTCCTCTGTGAAAACCTGGGGGTCACCCTGGGAACAGTAAGGACATTAAATCTAGCAACCTTTCTCCCCACGGAAGAGGGGGAACCAGACCATGACTGCTCCCAGGTGACTGATGAAGTCTACGTGAGCCGTCCAGATCTGTGGGATCAAGCCATAAAGAATCCAGAGCTCACGCTGATCAGCGATGGCAGCAGTTACCTACAAGAGGGTGCCCGGAAAGTGGGTTTTGCAGTATTCACAAGCACTGAAGTCCTAGAAGCTAAGGAATTACCAGCTGGATGGTCAGCTGAACGGGCCAAATTATATGCCTTAGTCCGAGCCCTTGCCCTTGGTGAAGGCAAGCAAGTCAACATCTATACTGACTCTAGGTACGCCTTTGCTACTGTACATATACATGGAGCCATCTGCAAGGAAAGGGACCTCCTAACCGCAGAAGGAAAAGCTATCAAGAACAAAGAGGAGATACTGAGACTCCTTCAAGCCGTCTGGCTCCCAAAGGAAGTAGCAATCCTGCAATGTAAGGGACACCAGAAAAGAGATGACCCCATAGCACAGGGAAATAGTCTGGCAGGTGAGGCAGCCAAGACTGCAGCCAGTGAGGACATGGACAGAGCCCCTTCCCTCCCTATGGCCCTAACACCCCCGGAAGAAATCCCTCCACCCAGTTACACTAAAAAGGAAAAGGAATGGGCCATGGCTGAGGGAGCCACCCTGACTGAAAAGAGATGGTGGATGATGCCAGACGGGTGCCTCTTTGTTCCAACAGCAACTGGAGGGCATCTAGTCAAGGAATACCACCAACTCACTCACCTGGGAAAAACTGCATTAGAGCCCTTCTCAAGACGCACTACTACAACAGTCAGCTGCCGGCACTGTGCCAAGTAATGAGTGAACAGTGCATAACACGTGCTAAAAATAATGCTTGGTCTGCACCATTGCCCCACCAGGTGTCCAGAGAATGGAAACAACCCCCTTCAAAGACCGAGATGTAGACTTCGCAGATGTGCAGCCAAGCAGGGGTTCAAATATCTCCTAGTAATAGTATGCACATACTCTGGGTGGGTCAAATTCTTCCCAACTAGGACAGAGCAAAGCCGGGAAGTAGCAAGAGTCCTCTTGCAGGAGATCGTGCCCCAGTTTGGCCTGCCATTAACAATCCATAGTGACAATGGACCCGCATTTGTGACAGATATTGTACAGGTCTTGACCAAATCTCTCAACATCATCTGAAGACTCCACACCGCTTACCAGCCCCAAAGTTCAGGGGAAGTAGAGTGAATGACTCGCACCCTCAAGGGAACCTTAGCAAAGTTTTGTCAGGAGACTAACCTCCCATGGCCAGATCTGCTACCCCTGGCTTTCCTGTGTGCTCACTGCACGCCCGGGACATCAGGGTTCTCCCCATTCGAATTAATATATGGATGGCCTCCCCCGTGCCTGGGAAGCCTTCCAGGAAACCTACATCAGGTTGGAGATAAAGGGATAAAGGAGTAGCTTCAGGCCCTGGGGGCCACCCTAAATGAATTAACAAAAGTACACCATCAGGAGGGCCCCAATCTCCTTAGGATCTCAGATACACTCCTTCCAGACAAGGGACTCAGTTTGGGTCAAAGATTGGAAGAAAGACCCCCTCAAACTGCAGTGGACAGGGCTCCACACTGTTGTACTAACCACCCCTACTGCCCTCAAGGTCTCAGGTGTCACCCCGTGGGTCCACCACTCCAGAATGAAGAAAGCTCATCATTCAGATGAGGAGCCGCGCCAGTGGAGAGTCCAGCCAGACTTCACGAACCCACTGTGTCTTCACCTTTGACAGACCCCACTGACTGATGGACACCTTCTCACCATGGTCCCTGGCTCTCATCAGCATGATTTCCCTCATCTTGGGTGTTGGACTCTACACTGTTGCCCCTCCTGACTGAACTTTCCCCCAGAGGCTTACTATTGTCATTGCTTATTGGGTGTCCCTATGGTGTATTACTGGACTTACTTGTCCACAGGTTTCATCTGCTGACAGGGTTAACCATGATGGCTCCCTCTACCTAAGGTCATAGATCCCACTTTTATTGGCCCTCTGCTGTCTACTCCTGAGTGCATTTCACCGTGGTTTTCCTGGCCCTAGTCAGTCCTGGTTTTCTGCTACCTGGTGTGCTGTTCCTCCATACTGCCTCCAGCTTGCCCGGCCAGGCAAGGGGGGGGCAAACTCTCATATCACCGTCACTGGCAAATGGACTTTCCAGCTTATCCCCCCAATCCTGCACCAGAGCCCCACTAAATTCTTTCACCTGGGATGGGCACACACCAAAGGTTAACCTCCATTTTGATGGATGCCAGCTTCTTGATACCTCCTGGTAACATCATAGATGGTGTTCCTGCCATGGCCCTCACTCAGGTTACCGGCTGGTAGATATCTACATCTGTGGGGGCCCTGTGTTTCAACAGCCAAACACCTGCCCTCAGTTCTGCTCGCAACCCTGGGGATGAGAGTCATGTGTGGCGACTTGGCCGGGAATGGAACGATGGTCCACCAGGTGGTGGCATCTCAAACAGTGCAATGACATCCGGATTTCCTTGGTATACAACGCCACCCCATCCTCTTGCTCTAACAATCACTGTATATCACTCACCCTGTCAGTCTTAGAACCCAATGCCACATCATGGGCTACAGGAATCATTCTCCTGTTGGGCCAATATCACCCTATGGGAACCGACCCCATGGCCAAATTTATGATTAAGTCCATGTTCACTACAAGCCTTACAGTCAACCCCCAGAGTCAAACAGAAAATAACTCGCCCTGGCGCATCCCTGGGTCCCCCATCCACACACAGTAAGCATCCATAGTGCAACTGCTAGATATGATTAACGCCTCCCACCAAGCACTTAACCACTCAAATTCACCCCTAGCGTCTGACTGCTAGATCTGTATAAAACCCAGTCCCATCCAATACCTAGGTGTCATCCTCGACCAATCTACCATGTCACTTCCCACCTCAGCACTGGGGACCTCAGATTATCCCTTTCTGGTTCCAGTACCACTGTATGGCAACTCTTCCTCTCCCATCATGGGCCGCAGTTGGGTCTGTGTGCCTAACAACAATTTTCTGGCCTGTGATCAAGGTGTATACATCTGCATCACCCCGAGTGATCAATTATGCACTCTTATCAGTCTCTTACTTGATCTTTCAGTCTTCCCTAGGAGCGATGTTGCACTAATATGGAGACCTCCTACTCGCCCTCGATGCTCCCCCATGGCCATACCTTTTATCGTGAGCCTATTGGCTGCATCAGGTGTTGCCCTTGGCGCCACTGGCATTGGGATGTCTCAGGTTCAGCTCCAGGGGTTAACTCAACAACTCACGGCACATTTTTCCGCCCTCACTCAGTCAGCCCTGGGTCTGCAGTACCAACTCAATTCACTTGCCTCAGTGGTCCTCCAAAACAGGCATGGGCTCAACTTGCTCACAGCTGGGCTCTGCTTCTTCTTACAGGAGGAATGTTGTTTCTATGCTAATGAGTTTGGGGTGGTCCAAGAAACTCTGACCCAAGTACAGGAACGAGTACATCACTGGTGGGAATCACTCCAGCGGACAACTTGGTGGGATACCCTCTCACAATGGTTCCCTTGGTTCATCCCCCTCGTCGGCTCGGCCCCCTCCTATTGCTTCTCCTCATAGTAGCATTTGGTCCTTGTATTCTTAATGCCCTTACTAGGTTTATCACTATTCAAATTGCTAAAAATCAGACTCCAGTTACTCCTTACTCACTATCACCCCTTAGAAGATGAAGATGATGCCCTCTAAACTAGGTGTTTAAAGGGGCATCAAAGGGGGGAATGATAAGGAATATCTGTGTCCTAAGATGGCTGACTGAGCCAGCAAGAGAGTCCCAGTCCTTGCCCCGGGGCTCTTCGGGGTCCTTCTCCCTGCCCCACTTGGTGCACGCACCAAGAGTGCCCAGTATGTGGAAGTAGAATTGTATAAATTACCCCCTTTGTTTGTGCTCGGGGCTCAGACCTTTGGAGACCACTCTCCTCTGAGCCCGCTGGTGTTAAATAAACCTCCTATCTTCCAAGATCTCTGAGTGCTGCTTGGTCCTTCCATCGGGTGGTCCAGTCCAGGTTCCATAATACATTGGCTGGCTCTGTGCCCTTGAGCAGGTTACAGAATCTCTCTGTGCCTTTGTTCCCTCATCTGTAAAATGGATCCCATCTGTGGTTGTGAAGATCCATGGAATAATACACACAAAAGGCTTAGAATAGCCCCTGGCACCTACTAAGCACCCAATCAATGTTGACTGTTGCTTTTACAACACGGAGCAAGCAGGGAGCCAGCCACGGATAGAGCTCCGTGAAGACACTTCGGGACTGGTCTGGCTGCATCTGGAGTCACTCTGAGTCCTAGTAGGCCTCCATTAGACATACAATCCTGGCCTTGTAGAATTAGGTGGGAAGCCCTGTGTCTCTCTGCCCGTGCCCGCCACCCCAAGGCCAGGTGGTGGCAGTGTGATTACTTCACAATGGCCGGCAGCTGCAGAACTCTCAATATGGCAGTGCCTCACAGTAAGCAGCATCTTGTTGGGAAGGGTCAGCGCATACTTCCAGAAAGCCAAATCTCCTGTAATCGAGTCAGTGAGGGCTGTTTTCATCAACATTTGGATGAAAAAAAAGGGAATGAGGCCTTGGCCATTACATGATGAAGCTTCACCGTTTGGTTTATTCTAGGACAGGTATCGCAACACCACAGGTACTACAGACAGCATAGCAGTGGCTAACAGCAGGTATGAGCCACCTGGGCCTCCCTGCTCTGTGGTCCCATGGCTGCAGGGGTGGCCTGGGGTCAGCTCTGCTTGTCCTTCTCCCTGAATCACAGCTGGAGGGTGTGATCCTCCAGATGCCAGAATGCTTGGATTACTCTCCGAGGACAATCATACTTGCAGGGCAGATGATGGTGTGAGCAGAAAGGATGACTATTCATTACCGAAACTTTGGAATATTCTCCAACCAGTGCTCAAATGGTAAGACGACAGAACCTCCTTTTTGTTGGACAAGCCCCCAGTAACCTTTGCCACTGAACTAAAAGCTTTCAAAGGGTCAACAGAAGTGCCATAAATTTCCGAGGTGACGTTAAATGTTTGTCACTGAAACACTTAAGTCTTGTTTCAGACCCATTCCTTTCTGAAAGTTTATAACAAATAACTGGCTGACTTAACCTCTACAAGAGCATCTCCTTTTTCACTACAAATGGAAACAAATGGTCTATACAGAGCAGGACCCTGCTGATGGGCAATTCTCAGCCACTGTGTGGTCTCCCAGCCCTGTCCAAATGGGTGAGCCGCCTCTTTTGTTTAGATTAAGCTGGCTCTTGCCTCCATGACATTAGGGCGGCAAAGGTTTTAACTGGACTTTCTTTTAAACTGCCCATTAATCTTCCCTCCCCTCTCCCCGTTGAATGAATGAGTAAAGTAAATTATTTACATTCTGATGTTGCAAGAACTCTCCCTGCATTAAGCTTTCATTTGCGCTTCAAATATTTCTTTAGATGGTGTTTACCTCACCCTCCTTTATCATAACTGCATGGCTTCTCCAGAGAGATCACCTGTTGGACAAAACTATGACACAGATACAAACCTATTCCCAACCACCTGTGTGTGTCCTAAACCACACAACCCACAAAAACTCTTTTCAACGATGTTGAATCCCGATCTTACCGGGTTACAAATGCAAGCATCTTGGCACCTGGCGTTTTAGAGTTCGTTTGATCTTCAATACTCCAAATGTTCATTGTTCCTGGAGGAAAATGAAAGCACATCAAATGCTTTTCAAATTGATCCATTACATGTCTTGTCAGAGTGAAGGGCGAAGGCCTTTGTTGGAAAGAAGGTCATTCTCTCTACAGTTCTCCCTGGCCTGGATGGGACAGGCAGTCACCTACATGGTGGATTGTAGGCATGGGGCTGTTAGATGGACAAACAGCCACATGGATTCTACCCTGAAATTCCACTTCTTTTGTGTGATGGCGAGAATTAGGAAAATACATTTTTTTTAAAGTGTCAGAGGAGAAGAATCCAGGAAATGCTACAGAAAGGGAATCAGTAAAGCAAGATCAAAGCAAGAGAAAAGAGAAGCACAGACCATCACAGGCATCAGGAAAACCATTATGTCTGCAGTCTAAATAACAATTTCCTATTAAGTTAAAATTAGTAAAGTAACTTTTAATTAGAAGAAGATAAACCAAGCAGTATCTATTAGGACAGACATGAGTTTACGAAGCATCTGTTCTTCCCTTCTCTTAATATGCCGCCTCATTAATTTCTTGGGACCTTGATTTCTTTTGGCCACCTTTACAAGTTCTTATTTCACCTAACAAGTCAATGGAATTTAAATTCAACACCTATATAAATCATATTTTGCTGACTCTTGCCCAAATTTTGCCAGTAACTTAAAGACATTCATCCCTTAAAAATCACCCCCAACCATCAATTATTTCAGGATGCTCTAGAATAATGTTAAGAATGGCCTTGCAACCAAAAATGGCCACCATTTTTTCCTCTGATACTTTGTCTCCAATGATGCCCTAGGCATCAAAACATCAAGGTCCCCCTGAGCCTTGCACTGGCTTCTCCTGGGAACTGCCATCTCCCACTGTGTACCACGACTAATGCACAGTGCCAAGGACTGCTGTCTTCTGGAGTTCTCTGTGCACTGAGTCTCCCTGTAAAATTCTACCTCCTTTTGTATCTCGCTCTGTCTTCTGAACAGTAAAGAAATGTGGCTTGTGTTTCCATGTCTTAGAGTTATTAGCCAAATCTTTTTTCAGTTTTTGCTCAAATACCCTTTCCTTGTTGGCTCCCAGACTAGCAGTCAGGGTCAGGAAGCATGACTGAGAGGGAACTCAGATTCATCCCTCCCTTCAGCTGTGCATTGGTTTGGTACTTGACCAGGCTTGTCTACATGGACTTTTAGGCCGACCAACTTCTGGTGGCCTGTTCTACCAGCTAACCCAATGTGTGTAAGTTCCAGCAGTAGACATAGCTGAGAATCAAGCTGAGGACGCTCACACGTGAATATCACTTAGCTTGTGCTAAAACTATGATGTCTCAGCTAGCTCCTTTTTATCTCCCCTACACTTCTTTGATTCTGGAGAAATTCCTAAATACTGGCTATCAACCAGTAGCATCCAGAATACACGTATCACTTGTTAAAAGTGCAGATTCAGTGGCTAAAATTAACAAGTCAGGAAACGACAGATGTTGGTGGGGATGCGGAGAAAGGGGAACCCTCCTATACTGTTGGTGGGAATGCAAGCTGGTGCAGCCCCTCTGGAAAACAGTATGGAGGTTCCTCAAATAGTTGAAAATAGAGCTACCCTACAATCCAGCAATTTCACTACTGGGTATTTACCCCAAAGATACAAATGTAGGGATCCGAAGGGGTACGTGCACCCCAATGTGTATAGCAGCAATGTCCACAATAGCCAAACTGTGGAAAGAGCCAAGATGTCCATCGACAGATGAATGGATAAAGAAGATGTGGTATATATACACAATGGAATATTATGCAACCATCAAAAGGAATGAGATCTTGCCATTTGCAACGACGTGGATGGAACTGGAGGGTGTTATGCTGAGTGAAATAAGTCAATCAGAGAAACACATGTATCATATGACCTCACTGACATGAGGAATTCTTAATCTCAGGAAACAAACTGAGGGTTGCTGGAGTGGTTGGAGGGTGGGAGGGTTGGGGTGGCTGGGTGATAGACATTGGGGAGGGTATGTGCTATGGTGAGCACTGTGAATTGTGCAAGACTGTTGAATCACGGATCTGTACCTCTGAAACAAATAATGCAATATATGTTAAGAAAAAAAAAAAGAAGAAGATAGCAGGAGGGGAAGAATGAAGGGGAGTAAGTCGGAGGGGGAGACGAACCATGAGAGAGGATGGACTCTGAAAAACAAACTGAGGGTTCTAGAGGGGAGGGGGGTGGGGGGATGGGTTAGCCTGGTGATGGGTATTAAAGAGGGCACGTTCTGCGTGGAGCACTGGGTGTTATGCACAAACAATGAATCATGGAACACGACCTCAAACACTAATGATGTAATGTATGGTGATTAACGTAACAATAAAAATTTAAAGAAAAGGAAAAAAAAAGTGCAGATTCAGGCCCTCAGCCAGAGTAAATAAAACTCTTTGTTAGGAACTAAGCTTTTGTTTTGTTTTTTATTTTAGTTCTCTCAAATGATTCTTTCAGACAACTAGGTTTGCAAAGGGCTGTTTCAGGGCCCTGTCTAATCTCAGCCCATCTAAGCATACCTTCCCTCACTGAATTTCACTTCTGGAATATCTTCTCTCTGGCTCTCTCTTCCTCAGACTGTTATAACTAGGGCGCGTCATGGCCTTTCCCCACACGTGCTGTTTCTAATTGACTCTCTCAAGCTGTGTCTGGGCAAATGCCTTAGTGGACAATTCAAACAATTGTGGAGCTAAGGGGAAGAAGGGGTGTGGGGGATTCAGATGTTAGGCTTACCCCAGATCCAAATTCAACATATCCAGGGGTGTAAGCCAGGATTCTTTGGAGAATTTCCCAGCTTTGGGAACTTTAACAAGATTTAGTGGGATGATTTTTTTTTTTTTTTTTTGGATAGACAAGTATATGGTAGAGATAGGGTTCTCATCACACAACCAAAAGATCTCTTCATAATAAATACTCAAATGTTAAAAACCACAGGCTTCAAAACACATCAGAAAATAAGGTGGATTGATAGATGGGTAGCAGGAAGGAGAGATACGTACATAATAAAGGAAATGTAGTAAAATGTTCATTGTAGAATCTATACGGTAGGTTTATAGGTATTCCCTGCACAATTCTTGGAAATTGTTCATCAGAAAATGATGGAGGAAAAGACGAAAGGATAGAACTTTCCCTCAAAACATATCAGTTTAGATGACTGATAAGTATAACTCCAATGCCCCTAAACAATATATGTGCTATTTCTGAAGTAATTTACTATCTATGCCTACCAAGTAACATATCTGGTTTAAGTGGAATTTTTTAAAATAAATGAAGTACTAATGTTTTATCTTGATAAAATGTAAAAGCTCATCCTCTTTATTTGCATGTGTATTTTCTAGTTTTCAAGTTATTTAATATATAAATAGAAGAAACATATATAAATACCACTCTTAACAAAAAGTATTATATGATTATGAAAATGAAAAAAACAAATCAAGACAAAACCATAATTTCCAGGAAAGTTAACAGACAATGTTATTGCGTTCTGTGTTAGTAACTTTGAAAAGCTTATGCTCAAAGTTGGACATTTGCTGCTGAGGAAATTAAGCCTGGAGAAATCAAGATATTCAGGATCGTATCACTAGTGGCTGAGTTAGAAAGAGAACACAAATGTCCTGACCTTGTTACTATACTCAATTCACTCAAAATTTACTCAGATATATAAATGACTTTAAATTATTTCACTTAAAATCCTTTTTTCTATTAGTCAATAAATAGCTTTGGAATATTAATAAAATTACACTTCTAACTCAGTGTTTTTGCCAAATAATATCCCTCTTAAAAAGATTTAAAATGAAACACAAGGGCCATCTGGGTGGCTCAATCAGTTAAGTGTCTGCTTTCAGCTCAGGTCATGATCACAGGGTCCTGGGATCGAGCCCCCCATCAGAGTCCCTGCTCAGCGGGGAGCCTGCTTCTCCCTCTCCCTCTGCCTGCCGTTCCCCCTGCTCCTGCTCGATCTCAAATAAATAAATCTTAAAAATAAAAAATAAAATAAAACATAAGATAAGACATAAACTAGGGACAAAATATTTGCAAGTAACAACTAATAAAGGATATGTATCCATAATATATAAAAAACACTCAAAAATCAAAAATAAGGAGCACATAGGTGGCTCAGTCAGTTAAGTGTCAGACTTGATTTAGGCTCAGGTCTTGATCTCAGGGTCGTGAGATGGCCCCATGTTGGGGTCCACTCACCAGGGATTCTGCTGGAGGTTCTCTCCCTCTTCCTCTTCTCCAGCACTCTCTCTCTAAAATAATAAATAAATAAATAAATAAATAAATAACTCAAAAATAAGAAAATAGACAACCCAATTTTTCAAAATGGGTGAAAGTTCTCAATAGGCTTTTCATCAAAAAGAAGACACAGATGGCAAATAAGCATATAAAAAGATGTTCAACATCATTAGTCATTAGGGAAGTGCAAATTAAGTCCACAATGAGATACCACTATCCATGTGTTAGAATGACTAGAAATAAATCAATAAACAAACAACTTACAACACCAAGTGCTGGCAAGAATGCAGAGCAATTGGAACCCTCATAGATTTTTGGTGGGAATGCCAAATAGTACAGTCACTTTGGGAAACAACTCAGCAGTTTCTTATAAAATTAAATACACCCTTACCAAGTGACTAATACCACTCCTAGGTATTTAACTAAGTTAATTGAAAATTTGTGTTCTTACACAAGCTGCATGCAAATGTTTATAGAAGCTTTATTCAAGTTGCCAAAAACTGGAAACAACATAACCCTTCAATAAGCAAATGAGAAAACAAACTGGTACATCCATACAATGAATATTCTTGGGAATAAAAAGGAATAAACTGATTTCTGCTTCTGACCAAGGTGTAATAAAGACTGTATTTCCACTCTGGACTAAAACAAATGAAAACCAATAAGATATATGGGAAACAACAGTTTTGTAAGACACCAAATACCAAGCAATGAAGAACAAAGATTCCTGAAGGACAGGGTACAAATGAGATGAGCCCTATGGTTGTCTCAATTTGCTGCCTTGAGAGGGTTTCCAGGACAAAGTATAGGGAGAGGAATCCTGGTGGAGCCCAGCAGATTTCCCAAATTGAAGAGACAGAGCTAAGAATTTAGGGAAATCAAGATGGCTAGCGTTCCCAAGACAGATTAGAATAGAAAAGGGAACTGCAAAGACACAGAACTGCAGAGATCTGCAGAGGAGTCCCATCTAGTATTCAGGTGAGCATTGATCAGTGAGTGCCTGGGTAGAAGCTACTCCAAGATGGGGAAAGAAACATCTGGAAGGATTAGAAGCAACAGTGCTTGGTGATCATACAGGACCATTTACACCTCACATATTACTGATAGTGTCAGGTTTGAATCTATCATCTTGCTATTTGTCTCCTCTTTGTCCATATTTTTTTTCTCATTTTCCTTTTTTTCTGCTTTGTTTTGGATAAGTTGAGTATCTTTATTGACATTGGTAAATATTAATATTTAGCCATATAAATATTGATATCCATATCAACATTTTAAGAACTTGGTGTCTTTTTGGCTATAACTCTGTTGTTTTATTTTAGTGGTTGCTCTAAGATTTATGTTATCCCTTTTTTACTTCCCACATTCTGGCTTCAAGTGATATCTTACCACTTCATGTACGTATAAGAACCTGCCAATAGCATACTTCCATTTCTTCCCTCCAACCTTTGTGCTGTTATTTTCATACATTTCGCTTTTACATATGGTATAAACATCATACTACATTACTTTTGTTTCAATACTTATCTTGTAAACAGATTTAAATAGTAAGAAAATATCTTCTCTATTTACCAATGTAGTTTATCATTTCCTGCATTTATCATCCCTTTGTGTAGATCCATATTGCCATCTGGTCATGTTTTTCTTCTGCCTTGAGGATTTCCTTTAATTTTTCATTCAGTGCAAAGCTGATGGCTGTGAATGATCACAGCTTTTGTATGCCTGAAAACATTTTTATTTCATCATCATTTCTCAAAGACATTTTTTGCTGGGTATAGAATTTTAGGTTGATGTTTCACTGTTTCATTGTCTTCTTGCTTGCATATTAGTGAACTAAAAATATTGTCTCAATAGACATAGAAAAATCACTCGACAAAATTCATTTCTGATAAAAAGAAAAAAAAAACAACCTCTCAGCAAACTAGAAATAAGAGAGAAGTTTCTCTACCTCATAAAAGACATTAAAAGAAAAAAAAAAACACCCTATATTCAGCATATATACATGGTTAAAAACTAAATGATGACCCCTTTGAAATCAGGAACAATACCAGGATAACCATTCTCACCATTTCTATTCAGCATTGTTTTTGAGGTTCTAACCAGTGCAGCAAGGTGAGGATAAGAAATTAAAGGCATCCAGTTTGGAAACGAAGGTATAAACCTGTCATTATTTCCAGTTAACATGATCTTTTACATAGATAATTTCATGGGAACACAAAAATCAGCTAGAACTAAGTGAGTTTAGCAAGAATCGAGGATACAAGACCAATGGGGAAAATCAGTTGTATTTCTATATACTAGCAACATACAGTCAGAAATAGAAATTTAACCAAGAATATAATTTACAGGGGTGACTGGGTGTCTCAGTCGGTTAAGCATCTGCCTTTGGACCAGGTCATGATCCCAGGGTCCTGGGATTGAGCCTTACATCGGGCTCCCTGCTCAGCAGGAAGGCTGCTTCTGCTTCTCCCTCTCCCTCTGCTGCTCCTCCTACTTGTGCTCTCTTGCTGTCTGTCAAATAAATAAATAAAATCTTTTTTAAAAGGTATAATTTACAATAGCATCAACAATGGGAAATACTTAAGGATAAGTCTGACAAAGATGTGAAAGTTTTGTTTCCTCAGAAAACAAAGGAGACATAATGAAGGAAGAGATATGTACGTTTATTGGTTGAGGAATCCGTATTATTAAAATGAAAATTGTCTCCCAAATGATCTAAAGATTCAATGAAGTCCCAATAAAAATCTGGGATGCTTTTGCAGAAATTGGCAAACTGATTTTCAAATTCATATGGAAATATAAAAGACCTAGAATAGGCTAAGCAGTTTTGCAAAACAAGCAAACAAACAAAGAAAAAAACAAAGTTGGAGGACTGACACTACCTGATTTCAAGAATTATTATAAAATTACAATAATCAAGACAGGGTGGTATGGGTAGAAAGATAAATAAATAGGCAAATTTAACAAATAGGGAATCCAGAAATAGACCCACACATATATGAACAACTGATTTTTGGCAAAGGTGTAAAGGCAATTCAGTGAATAAAGAGACTTTTCACTAAATGGTGCTGGAACAATTGGATATCCACAAGCAAACAAAACAAACCAAAACAAAAAAACTTCATTACATACTTGGCACCATAAAGAAAAATTAAATTTAAATTAAATAAAAAATGAGCTCATAAGACATAACTGTAAAACCTAAAACTATAAGACATTCAGAAGAAAACTTAAGAGAAAACTTTTGTGACCTTCCATTAGGCAAAGATTTCTTCCATATGACACTGAGAGTATGAGTCATAAAAGAAGAAATTGATAAATTGGACTTCAGCAAAATTTAAAACTCTGCTTTCCCAAAGATCTCTTAAGAAAAGGAAAGACAAGCCACAGACCAGAAGAAAATATTTAAAAGTCATGTATCTGATAACAGACTTTTAATATACAACAGACATTTAAATATATTCAAAATATATCTTAAAATCTTAAAATTCAATACAAAGGAAACAATCTTTTAAAAATATGAGATTCAAGCAGTCATGTTACTAGAAGAGAAGGCAAATGAACTCATGGAATAAATCTCTACATCATTAGCCATTAGGGAAATGCAAATCACACACAATAAAATACCACTGCATACAATTAGAATGGCTAAAATGGAAAAAGATTGACCATAACATGTGTTGGCAACAATACACAGAAACTAGAACTATCCTGCATTGTTAATAGGAATGTAAAATGGGGCAACCACTTTACAAGAGTTTGGCAATTTCTTAAAATGTCAGCATACACCCACCATCTGATCCATCCATTCTTCTTTGTTCAAGAAAAATGAAAGCATATACCTATCCCAAAAAAAGTAGTGCATGAATGACCATAGTCACTATTTGTAATAGCCCCCAAATCCAAAAATCCAAACATCCATCAACAGGTGAATGAATAAACAAACTCGAGTTCTTTCCATCCAATGGACTACAACCCTGCAACAAAAAGGAATGAACTAGTGAAACATACTACATCAAGGATGAATCCTAAAATAATTTTTCTGAGTGAAAGAAGTCAGATAAAAGGGATACATATTGTATAATTTTATTCCTACAAGAGTCTAGCAAATGTAGATGTATCCATAGTGACAGCAGATCAGTGGATGCTTAGGGATGGAAGAAGTGGAGAATGACATGAGAAATGATGACAAAGGGGAACAAGGAAGGTTTTGGTAGTGATGGATCTATTATCTTGATTGTAGTGAAGGCTGTATGGATGCATACTTATGTTAAAACTTGTCAAATCAACACTTTCAATATGTGCTGTTTATTGCATGTCAATTCTACATCAGTAAATATGTTATTTTTTAAAGAATGTGCTATGGATCCACTCAACAACATAGATTAGTCTTAAATGCATTTGACTCAGTGAAAGTCAGAATCAAAAAACTGTGTACTGGGGGCGCCTGGGTGGCTCAGTTGGTTAAGCGACTGCCTTCGGCTCAGGTCATGATCCTGGAGTCCCGGGATCGAGTCCCGCATCGGTCTCCCTGCTCGGCGGGGAGTCTGCCTCTCCCTCTGACCCTCTTCCCTCTCGTGCTCTCTATCTCTCATTCTCTCCTTCTCAAATAAATAAATAAAATCTTTAAAAAAAAAAAACTGTGTACTGATCAATCCCATTTATATGATATTCTTGAAAAGACAAAACAATAGGAACGCAAAACTGAGCAGTGATGGTCAATTTGAGGCTGGGTGAAGAGTTCATTGCAAAGAAGCAGCATGAGGAAATGTTGGGGTGAGTGGAACATCCTCTATAGTACTATGATGATCAATACACAACTCCATGTGATTGTCAAAATCCACAGTACTGCATACCATGAAGGGTTAATTTTATTGTACTCAATGTTTAAAAAATCAACCAGCTCACTGAGGCAACCCCAAACACTCTGAGACTGTGGCAAATACGTATAATTGTGTTATCAATGCATAACATAATCACACTGAAAGGGGTGGGTAGGAAAGAAGCTGACCTACATGAAGAACAGTTTTTTGCCTGGATACAGGCCCAAAGGCAAAATGAACCTGTGTACAAACATTGTACTCTAGTTAGTATATTTGTTTCTCAAAGGCATATGTGCTAGCAATTCTAAAACAACTTTACACATTTAGTAGGGGCAAACAAATAAGTAAATGTACTACAGATAATGAGTCAGGTTTTAAACTGTTGGAGAAGGAAGTTATGAATAAACAAATGGGAACCTCTAAAATTTGTGCTGGATTGAAGCTGAGGTATCTGTATGAAGTCATTTGTTTTTCTTTTAAAAATATATTAAACATATATTTATATATATGTATATTTTATATTTATACACATTTATATTATATTTTATCAATTCTATTGTATTATAGTTTACCTATTACATTAACGTTTATATCATATTTGTATATACTAAATGTAACTTTAAATTATATATTATTATATATTTATATATATGTAATATTTGGTTTATATTATACTAATATTTTATCTTATATTTATATATTAAAATATATTTTTAAAAATATATTTTAAAACATATAAGTTTGTTTTTAGAGAAAGAGAGCATGAGTGCATACATACAAGTGCACACACACACACACACACACACGCACGCACGCAAGTTGGGGGGAGGGGCAGAGGAAGAAGGAGAGAGAGAATCCCCAGC
Organism: Eumetopias jubatus; assembly: GCF_037043125.1. Lineage (NCBI taxonomy): Eukaryota > Metazoa > Chordata > Mammalia > Carnivora > Otariidae > Eumetopias > Eumetopias jubatus. The sequence goes on along the minus strand of NW_028274816.1, from coordinate 72,496,204 downwards.
AGACTCCATGCTGAGCGTGGAGGGCTTGATTCCATGACCCTGAGATCATGACCTGAGCCAAAATCAAGAGTCAGACGCTTAACCAACTGAGCCACCCAGGTGCCCCAAAACATATATATTACAAATATATATTTTAATATTTATTTTAAAAGAGAAACACATGATTGTATGTATATAAAATATATTCAGATAAATAAATATAGAATGTATACATACTAACATATATGTATATTTCCTCAAAGTATCTTCCCCCAAATATTTATTAATTATACAAGGAAAAATAGTAACTTTATAGTGGAGAAACCTGGCAGACAAAGCCTTAACCAAATGATCAAATTTAACATTACCAGTTATAAAATATATCGTTATGTACCCCTGATACAGTGTTCTAAGAAGGATACACCAACTCTGATATTCTTTTCAAAAATCCATAATCTAAATAAGGAAATATCAGACAAAATTAAATGGGACTAGAATGCTTCAAAAACGTCAAGGTCATAAAAGACAAAGATTGAGGAACTGTCACATATTGGAGGAGATAAGGGACACAGGGCAATAAAATGTGGCATTCTGGGTTGGTACCTGTAACAGAAAAAAGGACATATGTGGAAAACTGGAAATCCCATTAGAGTCTATGTTTAATTAAGAGTACTGTACCAATGTTGACTTCTTAGTTTTACTATTTGTACCATGGTTGTATAAAGTGTTAACAGTAGCCAAAGGTGGGTGAAGACTAGCTTTACCACGCTTCTGTAAATCCAAAATTATTTCAAGATACACGTTTTTAAAAATGACACTGTAAGTATTTTTTTAAGATTGTTTTTATTTATTAATTTGACAAAGAGAGAGAGCACAAGCAAGGGGAGCTGTGGGCAGAGGGAGAGGGAGAAGCAGGCTCCCCACCAAGCAGGGAGCCTGACGCGGGGCTTGATCCCAGGACCCTGGGATCATGACCTGAGCTGAAGGCAGACACTTAACCAACTGAAACACCCAGGTGCCCTGACACTAAAATATTAAAAGAGATCATGGTAACTTAAAATAATCTCACAGTTGAAAAATCCTAAGTATGACCCTAAACTGAAAAGAAATACAAGAAATTTTACTACATAAAATTTTTTTAAATTTGTTATTACAAAAATAAATAAATAAAGTCCAAACTCAGCAAACTGGGGAAAAGGCTTGCATCTTATGCCCGAAGGAATAGTTTTCTTAATACAGAGCTAGCTCTTACCAATCGGTAAGAAAAAGATAAATAATCCTATGGGAAGATGGTCAAGATATATGATCAGAGTTCATTTCTTAAAAAGAATTTCAATAACCCAAAACTATGCAAAGATGCTCAGCCTCACTAATAAGATAAATGAAAAGTAAAAACCCAAATACATTTTTCTACTGAAAAATTTTATACTTAAAATTGACAAAAGTCAAAATTGCATAATACACTGTAGTGTTAGGGAACATGTGAAAAAAAAAAAAAGCCAGACTTTCCTTAGGAATAAAAATTGGAACAACCCCTATAAAGGATAATTTGGTAAAATCTCTCAAAATTATCTATGTTCATACCCGGTGGCCAAGCGGTTCCATTTCCAGGAATTTATCTTCTAAATAGTTCTACATGAGAAATAAGGCTATTCACTGGGGCCTTGTTTGTAGTAGCAAAAAATTAGGAACTATTTAAAAGTCTATTAAGAGCAGCCTGATTAAATCAATGACGATGTAGTCACAATGAAAGACCATGCAGCCTTCACAAAAAGGGAGTAATGGGGAACCATATCCAAGATGTATATAATGTCGAGAACAAGGTGTAGGAAGTGCTACCCTTTATGCTTTAAAAAACAATAGGCACATGTTTGTAATTGCAGAGAACATCTTTGAAATGATACACAAGAAAGTGGAGAATAACGTTTGCCCCGGGAACAGAAAGTAGGTGACGGGGGAAAGGAGAGGGAGAGAAATTCTGTCACAACCGCTTCCTGTGTACCTTTTAAAATGTACCAACTGCCTTTATTATGCATCCAATTAATTAAATGCTTAAATATTCCTTTCCCAGCTTAATAATGCAGGGGAAAACAAAGAATGTGGATGAACAACCTCAAACAATAGGAAGAGTATACCCGAGGTGCCTATTTGAGTCACCCAGGAAGAAGCCGCAGCCAGAGCGATGGAGAAGTAAAATAGAAGTCAAGGACTTGAGGGTTTCTTTGTTTTTGTTTGTTTGTATGTTTTGTTTTTTGTTTTTTGTTTTTTTATTTTTTTATTTTTTATTTTTTAAATTTTATTTTATTATGTTATGTTAGTCACCATACATCACCGGTTTTTGTGTTTTTTTTCATTTTTTATTGTTATGTTAATCACCATATATTACAACATTAGTTTTTGATGGAGTGTTCCATGATTCATTGTTTGTGCATAACACCCAGTGCTCCACGCAGAACGTGCCCTCTTTAATACCCATCACCAGGCTAACCCATCCCCCCACCCCCCTCCCCTCTAGAACCCTCGGTTTGTTTTTCAGAGGCCATTGCCTCTCATGGTTCGTCTCACCCTCCGATTCCCCCCCCCATTTTTCCCTTCCTTCTCCTAATGTCCTCCATGCTGTTCCTTATGTTCCACAAATAAATGAAATCATATGATAATTGACTTTCTCTGCTTGACTTATTTCGCTTAACATAATCTCCTCCAGTCCCATCCATGTGGATGTAAAAGTTGGGTATTCATCCTTTCTGAGAGCTGAGTAATATTCCATTGTATATATGGACCACATCTTCTTTATCCATTCATCTGTTGAAGGGCATCTTGGCTCTTTCCACAGTTTGGCTATTGCAGACACTGCTGCTATGAACATTGGGGTGCATATGGCCCTTCTTTTCACTACGTTTGTGTCTTTGGGGTAAATACCCAGTAGTGCAATTATTGGGTCATAGGGTAGCTCTATTTGTAATTTTTTGAGGAACCTCCACACTGTTTTCCAAAGTGGTTGTACCAACTTGCATTCCCACTAACAGTGTAAGAGGGTTCCCCTTTCTCCACAACCTCTTCAACATTTGTTGCTTCTTGCCTTGTCAATTTTTGCCATTCTAACTGGAGTAAGGTGGTATTTCAATGTGGTTTTGATTCAAATTTCCTTGATGGCTAATGTTGATGAACATTTTTTCATGTGTCTGTTAGCCATTTGTATGTCTTCTTCGGAGAAGTGTCTGTTCATGTCTTCTGCCCATTTTTTGACTTGATTATTTGTTTTTTGGGTGTTGAGTTTGAGAAGTTCTTTATACATCTTGGATACCAGCCCTTTATCTGTAGTGTCATTTGCAAATATCTTCTCCCATTCTGTGGGTTGCCTCTTTGTTTTGTTGACTGTTTCCTTTGCTGTGCTGAAGCTTTTTATCTTGATGAAGTCCCAATAGTTCATTTTTGCTTTTGTTTCACTAGCTTCTGGAGATGTATCTTGAAAGAAGTTGGTGTGGCCGATGTGAAAGAGGTTACTGCCTATGTTCTCTAGGATTTTGATGGATTTCTGTCTCACATTGAGATCTTTAATGCATTTTGAGTTTATCTTTGTGTACGGTGTTAGAGAATGGTCGAGTTTCATTCTTCTGCATGTGGCTGTCCAATTTTCCCAGCACCATTTAGTGAAGAGACTATCTTTTTCCATTGCCTATTTTTTCCTGCTTTGTCAAAGATTATTTGACCATACAGTTGAGAGTCCATATCTGGGCTCTCTATTCTGTTCCATTGGTCTCTATGTCTGTTTTTGTGCCAGTATCATGCTGTCTTGGTGATCACTGCTTTGTAATATAGCTTGAAATCGGGCAACGTGATGCCCTCAGCTTTGTTTTTCTTTTTCAACATTTCCTTGGTGATTCGGGCTCTTTTCTGATTCCATACAAATTTTCGGATTGTTTGTTCCAGCACTTTGGAAAAATGTCATTGGAATTTTGATCGGGAGAGCATTGAAGGTATAGATTGCTCTGGCTAGCATAGACATATTAACAATGTTTATTCTTCTGATCCATGAGCATGGAATGTTTCTCCATCTTTTTGTGTCTTCTTCAATTTCTTTCATGAGTGTTCTGTAGTTCCTAGAGTATAGATCCTTTACCTCTTCGGTTAGGTTTATTCTGAGGTATCTTATGGTTTTTGGTGTCATTGTAAATGGAATCATTTCTCTAATTTCTCTTTCTACAGTTGAGTTGTTAGTGTATAAGAAAGCAACTGATTTCTGTGCGTTGATTTTGTATCCTGCCACATTACTGAATTCTTGTATGGGTTCTACTCATTTGGGGGTGGAGTCTTTTGGGTTTTCCACATAAAATATCATGTCATCTGTGAAGAGAGAGATTTTGACTTCTTCTTTGTCAATTTGAATAACTTTTATTTCTTTTTGTTGTCTAATTGCTGTTGCTAGGACTTCTAGTACTATGTTGAACAATAGTGGTGAGAGTGGGTATCCTTGATGTGTTCCTGATCTTAAGGGAAAGGCTCTCAGCTTTTTGAAGTCTGCAGCAGAGCCCCAGACTGAAGCAGCAAGATGCATCTGCTAATAGAATTTCTGTCTCAGAGGTGCCCTGCTGCCATCCAGCATCTAGCCAGCACTTGGAGTCTGGCTCTATTGATAGATGAATAAGATTGAACATGACACCTGTGTCCAGTGAATCCCCTGGCACCATTTAACTAACACTTAGAGCAGCTGCTTTAGAAAAAATTACCTTCGGACTGGGCCCACCCTAGCAGAACAAAATCATCACCTTAAGTACTTTTCCAGTTCCCAATAAATGGGGATTTTTGCCCTGCAAGAGGAGAACTGAGCCATATTTTATTTGAAGTCACATCTGTCGCTTTCTTTTTATTTCCTCTGCTGCCGACCTTAGATCATAAGGCCCGCGCTATCGCAATATCCTTCCAAGGGATCTTGGCAGCTCCCCTTTGAAGAACTTTAGTGGCTTCTCCTTGCCCACGGCACATTCATGCTCAGCAGGATTTACAAGGCTGCTCCCAGTCTGCTCTCACCAACTCCCATGCATCTGCAACAAAACTACTGGACTTTCTCTAAGCACATCCCCAACATCTTCTACCTCTTCAAACCATTGCTCCTGCTTCTCTATTCATTACCTTCTTAATGAACCACTGCTAATTTATCAAGACTCGGATCCAATGTCACCTTCCAGCCCTACCAGGCCAATTGATAGATAGCTTCATCCTGCTTCCAGTCTGTACGAGTCTCTGCTGCAGCATTTATTGCAATGCCTTATTATATATCTTATTCATCTCTTGTCAGTATGTGTGGTATCTGCCACAGAAGGGAACATGACTTCCTTTTATATCCACGGTGCCCAGGTAACCTGCCTCTAGCTCATAGTAAAAGCTCAGTAATTGTCTTTTTCATAAATATGTAGATTTTCCATTTACAGTTTCTGAACGCCTAATTCAACACTCACATTCTGCTTAATTCTCAGATTTTTGGCCTCTTGCTTCAAACATTGCTTCTAACATACCTGGAGGAGGGCACCAATGGCCTGTCCCACTCTAACTCCTGCTAAAATGTCCAGTTGCATCTTTCATCCACAGAAACATTTCACCCCAGGTAAGCTGTCCTAATATGGCTTGTATTTCCCCACCTCCAAACTCCTGTTCACTCTGTTCTCCTTGCCAACATTCTCCACCTGTACACATTAAGAAACCAGGACATGATACCGCCCCACACCCACCAGAATAGTTAAAATAAAAAAGACTAATGACAGTACGTGTTGAAGTGGGTGTGGAGCAACTGGAACGCTCGTTCATTGCTGGTGCACACGCAAGCCAGCATAATCACTATGGAAATCTTTTGTGCTAAATACAAATTCTCATGATCCACAAATTCTATTCCTAGGTATATATCCAACAATAGAGACAGGACCTGTATAAGAATGCACATAACAGTGCCTCGAGATAGAAACAACCCAAAAGTCCACCACCAGTAGGTTGGATGAAGTGTGGTTTGTTCATGCAGCAGAATACTACACAGGAATGAGAATGAGCCATTGCTGCACAAAACACCATAGGTGGATCTCACAGTGTGGAGTAAAAGAAACCAGACACAGAAGACAAAAGAATTTACTCTATGATTTTAATTTATATAAAGTTCAAAACCAGGCACAACTAGTCCACAGTGATAGCAGTCAGGATTGTCAGGGACCTAGAAACTGGCAGGTGGGATTAGGGAGCTTCTGTGGAACCGATAAATGTTGCATTTCTTGATCTGGGTTGTGGTTACATGTCTTGCTTTTTGAAGGCTCAATAAACTGCACACTTAAGTTTTGGGTTATGTTTGGGTAAAACTGAAAATCAAATCACAGCATTGGGTCTGCTCCTTCACATAAGGGAAGTTCTCCTACATGCTTGATGGTCAAATAACTAATGGTATTCTACTACCCTGTAAAGTGCCTGAGGGCCTCTGGGGGGCGTCTCAATGGTTTTGAATTATACTGAGACCACCAACATGTTTTATTTGTCCTTGACATCTCTACATTGAAAGAGCTTAAACTAAGATCTTCAGTAACCAGACCATTTAACTTGGGTTCTGTGGACAGCTGGGGGGCAGCTTGAGGATCTGTTTCACTCTGCTATCCTCAGCTGTGATGGGAGCTGTTCGAGAACAGCCTGCCTCTACTCAGATTGTATTTTCTGGGGTGCCAACAATGCTCTTCACTCATCTCCTTCAGAGCAGTACTACTTAAAGCGTGAGCCACAAACCAGCAGCATGCCATGTCACCTGGGGGCTGATCAGAAATGCAAATGAATCAGCTTCATCTCAGGCCAAATGAATCAGAATGGTGGGGCCCAGAATTCTGTGTTTTAATAAGATCCCCTGGTGTATTAACCGTGTCTTTTCTTCTCTGTATTCTGATGCTCTGACATCTGCGGCCTTGCTGACCCTGGAGGGACGGCCCCTCCCAGGGTTAGCCAATTCCCAAAGACAGTAAGCCATTCGCCCCCAACCTTGCTTTTCAATGACAAACCAACCAATCCAGAGCCCACACCCCAACTACCTTCCTTTTGGGGCTCTCATTCTCCAGGCCACTATCCTAATCACTGCATTGAGGGAGTAGGTACCAGACAGCTAGGGTTGGCCCCTTTGCCCCAGAGCCCACTGAAATTACTTAGCTAATCCTAAGCCTTTTTACCCTTCCTTTCTGAGGAAACAACTAAAAAACCAGCCACAACTCTAACTTGTCCCTCTGCCCAGTGAATGACCCTGGTGTTTCCCCGTGCGCCCCCCCCCCCCAAGCAAGGTGTGCCTCCCCCTCTTGGGAACTGTGAGTAATAAACTATTCTTTTGGTGGCGGTCATCTCCTGATACATTGGCCTTACTATACTTCAGATGTTCTGTCAATACACTATTTTAAAACACAGATTTATATGCACATTAACATTTGAGAATTAGAAATTCTCTCCTACCTCTTGCAAAAGAGCCACCTAGACCACAGCTGAATCCTGAATTCACATTCCTTCCAGAAACAGGAATAAATCCTACCAGAGAAGGAAGATCATCCTTGCCCTTCCCGAGCATGGGGTGTGGTCATTTGTCATTTTCAGGTGTCCCGGGTGGAAATGTGGGGATGAAGAGGGACACTGACATATAGGGGATTTTCAAGCTTCTGTCCTGGTGTTGGAGAGCCTAGGTGACCTTACTCATGGTCCCAACCCCAGCATCACAGAAATTATCACCCAAGCTACCATGTGTTGAATGCATTCTAAGTGCCGGGTAATGAGCTGTAGAAATGTCTTATCCAATTAACACCATGATAAGCCTCTCGGGCAGGTATCCCCATTTCCAGAGGAGGCACCCGAAACTCAAAAATATCAAGTGACTTTTGTTTATATACCATACCAGAAGCACAGTTATTATTCAAACTAGGTCTTTCTGATTCCAAAAACACAGCTTTTAATGACTACAAGATGGACATAAAAACTGGAGATGCTTTCAGCAGAATAGCTTGGAAATTAGATACAGAATTCTAATGTGCCATTGCAGATTTTGAAATATGATAGTCATGAATTTTCCCAATACTCAAAGTGGAAAAATGTAATATTTCTTAATTTTTATAAATCAAATTAGAATCTGGTTCACAGCCCTCACACACCAAATTCCACTTGGAATTCAAAGTCAGTAACCATTGAAGATTTCTTCTCTATTCTGTTGGGCTTACATGGGTCTGTAAAAATGAGGGAGGAATCTGGTCCTGAGTATTCTGGTATCTGATACTCCTGAGGGTCAGTGTTCCCTCTCTGTCTATGGTCTTTGTGTTTCCATGTCAGCCTCACTGGCCTTTAACTTCACCCAGACTTTCAATGTACCACTAAGCCACACTCCTGTGAGGTCTTACTACCTCCGGGCTGTTTCATCCAAGCGGACCCCCAACTCCTGTTGCGTGCATGGCTCTTTTCCCATACTCTTCTCCAGGTCAGATAACTCTTCTCTGAAACGCACCAGCCTCCGACCTCTACCCCCATCAGGCTTAATAATGTCAATCCTCATCAACATTTGCAAACAAAGCCTTTTTAGAGTTGACCCTTGGCTTTCCACTCTTACCCAGCATTACAAAAAGAAAAACAAAACAAAACAAAACAAAACAAAAAACCAAAATACCTGTTATTGCCCTTAGCCAAGGAAGCTCAAAACTAGGAGAAATGAGAGAAGTGCTTTCTATTTTTTTCCTAATGAGAACATGGGGAGAAGGAGTGGGGAGGGGGGAGAGATAAAACACCATTCCATTTTTTAATAGCTCTCATTCTTACCTAAGTGGTCATTAACTTGTGGGCCAAAATGTTAAAGCTAAAAGCAAAGCAACTCCTTTTTTAACTCTCTCTGAAATTCTCCCATTGTATGTTCCCCAAATTGAAACCCTCTGGAGGTTAACAAGTAAATCAACAATGCCCTATTTTTTTCTTTACCTTTCAAGGCCTAACTCAAATGTCATCTCTTCCATGAAGGCTTCCTTGATTATCATTCTGATCAGAATCATTCTTTCCATTCCCTGTTCTCCCAGAAATTTGCTAGGTGTCTGCCTTATAATGTATTAATTATATTCTGCTTTACCTCATACAATTTAAAAAAAAAAATGCCTGCCACATTTCCTAACTGGATATTTTAGAGTATAACGGTATGAAACAGCTTTATCTACTTCCAGCAAAGACTGAGAAAAAAATTCTTTGGCTTAAGAGTCTTCACCATGAATTGAGAAGAGAAAAAAATCATAAATTTGCCCAAAGTTCAACAAACATCTTTCTCAAAACTTTATTGAGCAGAGTAACTTTTGCTGGCTTCAGAGTGATGACAGTCACTCAGGGTAATTTAATGGCAAGTTCTCTTACTTAAAAACTTAACTTGGACATCAACCAAGTCTATATAGTTGCATTCTTAGAGTGCCAGAATACCTCCATCACTCTGGGAGGAAAGTCTGTCCCTAGGAAATGGTGCAGAACAGCCCAAATAGGACGGTGATTACCCTCCTGGGTGTCAAAGGCTGCAAATCCAACCCTGGGGCTGCAAAGTGCATCCTGGGATGCCAGCCAGCTTAGAGATGCAATCTGGTGTGGTGCAGACAGCACTCAGCTGGGGATCAGAAGCCTAGGATGTAGTAAGGAGGAAAAACTATGGAGCTTTTAGCCACCTGTTATTTGAATACGTCTCATGGACGTGTTAACCTTCCACTCTGTAATGACCACCTTGGCGCCTTGTCCCTGTAACTCTTCTTCCTGCGATCATGGCCTCTTGGCCCTCACCTGTAGGCTTAGCTCAGGTCTATGACCATGAATGCTAAATCATGAAGGACTTAAGGAGTCATGTTTAGTCTTCTTCCCTGGCATAACCATGGCATAACCAGACTATCACTTTGTTCCTTGACATGAAGCTTATGGAAACTCCTATCTCACTTTTTAACCCAGTCATGATCAAATTTGCCTCTGCCTAAATTCCTCAATAGCATTTCTGACCCCTAGAGATGAGTGCACTGCTTGCTTTCATGGTTCCATCTCTGAATGCTATGCTTAAATTTGAGGTTCATTTAGTAACTAGACCCTGTGATCCTCACTCCCTCCTTGAACCCTAGCATATGGCCTTCTGCCAGATTTCCTGGTTGCCGAGCTCTACAGGGTGTTAGGAAACCCATGCACTACCTCTTGTCACTCCTTGATGCTGTCTGCTCTCTGCTGTTGCAAGTCTGGGCGTTCATTTCCCTACCACCATGATATTCCAGACTCATTCATGGCTGCATATTCCCATGGACTCCTGCCATTGGGTTGATTTCCAATTTGCTACCTCAATTGTGCAGATCATTCCATCTTCCATATACTAGCTCTCACTGGTCTGACTAAACCCACCAGCAGCCAACACCTGGTTTGGATAGATTTTGTTACACTGGTGTTTTTCCAAATACGTTCTGCAGAACCAAGGTTGGTAGACATAACATACACAAAGGGCTCTATAGTTAAATGGATATTTAAGGAGAATGTGTGAGACAAACAGGATTCTTTACAGGAGGACTTCACAGAGCCTCTAAAATGATGACATGTGCTGACAATGTCTAAGGAGGGATATAGTGCTTAGTGTTCTCAAAACTGATTTGAACATGTTTGCCTTGGAGCATGTTCTTGGACTGCTGTTCCATGAAACAGACTTTGGGAAATGCTAAGTTACATTCTTCAGGTTCCAGCCCCATGTTATTGACTTCCTGGCAGTAATGACATCATGGAAAGCCCCAGATGCAGCCCCCTTCCTGGTGCCATGGAGCCACAGGAGCTGGTTTTGAATCCCAGGTCTTCTCCCTTTTCCTTTACTCTTATTCACTTGACTCTTTAAAAATTGCTTAACTTATCTGCCTCTCCATTTCTACTTGTACTTCACAGAGTGATTGATATGCAACTGTGTACATTATTATTATCAACAGTGGCTAATGCTAACATTTACTTACTGAACATTTGCTCTCCATTCATAACTGTTCTAATCCCTTTGCCTGGATCACCACTTAAAAATATATATATATATATATATATATATATATATATATTTTTTTTTTTTTTTTTTGCCAGACAGCACGTGAGTCAGGCGGGAGGGCAGAGGGAGAGGAAGAGAGAATCTTAAGCAGGCTCCATGCCCAGTGCAGAGACCAATGTGGGGTTCGATCTCACGACTCTGAGATCATAACCTGAGCTGAAATCAAGAGTCCAATCTTAAACAACCGAGCCACGCAGGCATCTCATGTATCACCGCTTTTAATACAACAAACATGTGATGTAGACACAACCTTTGATCCCATTTTACAGAGGGGGCTATTGAGGCATAAAACAGCTAGATATTAACTTACCGACATTAACCAGCTAATAATGCTCAACTGAGATTCAAGCCATGGTAGCTGGACTGCAGCAACATTGTTCTCAATCAGTGCTGTAATTTACTCACTCATTCAACACCTACTGTATGCCAGGTCATACAATAAGCCCTAGATATATAGCAATAAATAGACATTCTTGCCCTGATGGAGCTTATATTCCTAGTGGGTGGAAACAGGCAACAAGTAAATAAGCATAGGTCTTGTAGTGATGAGTGACATGGAGAAAATTAAAGCAAGGAATGGGATATGCAAGTGTTATTTTTAGACAGGTTGGTCAGGGAAAGTCCCTCTGATTTAAGATGAAATTTGAGCAGAAGGAAGTGATAAGTGGAGGGAAGAGTATTCCAGGCAGAGGGAACAGCAAAGGCCAAGGTCCTAAGGTGAGAACACTTTTGAATCCATTCACAATGAAGCAAGGGGCCAGTGTGGATGCAGCAGAGCAAGTAAGAGGGAGTAGAGTTAGCAAGTTTCAGAAGCACAGGTCATGGGGTGGATTGGGAATGGAGGTTAACTCTGTTAAGAAATACAGTTTTGCTCTGAAATAGAAAGTCGTTGGAGGGTTTGGGGCTAAGGCAACGTGTTCTGACTTAGTTGCAAAGGCCACTCGAACTGCTATTTAGGGGGCAAGGAGAAGCAGGAAGACCAGCTGCAGGGATCCAGTCAAGAGATTATGTCAGCGATGAATGGATAAAGAAGATGTGGTATATATACACAATGGAATATTATGCAGCCATCAAAAGGAATGAGATCTTGCCATTTGCAACGACGTGGATGGAACTGGAGGGTGTTATGCTGAGTGAAATAAGTCAATCAGAGAAAGACATGTATCATATGACCTCGCTGATATGAGGAATTCTTAATCTCAGGAAACCAACTGAGGGTTGCTGGAGTGGTGGGGGGTGGGAGGGTTGGGGTGGCTGGGTGATAGACATTGGGGAGGGTATGTGCTATGGTGAGCACTGTGAATTGTGCAAGACTGTTGAATCACAGATCTGTACTTCTGAAACAAATAATGCAAGATATGTTAAGAAAAAAAAAGAAGAAGATAGCAGGAGGGGAAGAATGAAGGGGAGTAAGTCGGAGGGGGAGACGAACCAGGAGAGATGATGGACTCTGAAAAACAAACTGAGGTTCTAGAGGGGTGGGGGTGGGGGGATGGGTTAGCCTGGTGATGGGTATTAAAGAGGGCCCATTCTGCGTGGAGCCCTGGGTGTTATGCACAAACAATGAATCATGGAACACTACATCCAAAACTAATGATGTAATGTGTGGTGATTAACATAACAATAAAAAATTTAAAAAAAAGAGATTATGTCAGCTAGGCATTAGCAGTGGAGGCGGGAGATAAGGTCAGATTCTGGAGAGATTAGGATAAGAAACCCAGCAGGATTTCCTAATGGATTTGACCTGGGTTATGAGGGAAGGATAACTCCAAGATTTTCACCTGAGCACTTGGAAGGGTGCAGTTGAGATGGCGCGCGCTGGTGGAAGAGTGGGATCCTGGAGGAAAACCCCCGTCGAAAACCCTGCATGGTAATCACTCCTGCTCCAGCTTCAAGCTAGTGCTGCCTCTTGTATGTAAACCTGCCTGTCACCTCTTGTCAGAAAATAACAGCGACATAATCCAATATAATCTCCCCCTTTTTGAGTCACCCAAGAACTTCAAACCCAGTTCAGGATGCTGTTGAAAATTTTTGATATTTCAAAGGGCTAAAAAGAATCAAGGACACACGTTTTCACTCTTGTACAAGGAGGATGGTAGAGAATAAATACAGTGGGTGATTTGCTTTAATTCTTGAGATATGTGGGTCCAAATGCAATGTCGCCACGAAGGTGGGGAGAAAGGATAAGACACAGAGTGTGGCTATTGAAAAGCAGTGTTATTTAATAGCTAAAAAATGGCTGATTTAGAAATTCCACAACATCATAGGACCCTCTCTTAGGAAAGGAGAGGCAACCACCCAGCAACTACCAGGGCTTTTGACATCAAGCTGGGCATTGTGGACACATTCATGTTTCCCTGGCAACTCTCTCTGCACAGTTTGGCCAGACCAGCTCCCACCTAGGACTCAAGGCGTCTGTGTGGCTCAGGCTACTTTCCACATTGCATGAGGCCACTCTTCAAGATTACCCCAGGTGACCCACCCTCCATGGTTCTGTGAGGAAGACAGTTATACACGGAACAATAGAGCTTTAGAAGTAGTGACTTGCTACATATTTTCATAAATATCTGTGTATTTATCTTTATAATTTTATCTACTTTGATTCTAGTGGGCTTTTTCCCCCAAAATTTCTTTGTAATTTAATTTCTTTGCCCTTAGATATGACAGAAATGTCATATGTTTGTATGACAAATGTTTGTATGACAAAAATACAAACAACAAAAGAAAAAAATAGATAAATGGGACTACATTGAAATTAGAAACTTTAGTGCTTCAAATGGTACCATCAAAAAGAAAAAGACAGCCCACAGAATAGTAGAGAATATTTACAAATCATCTATCTGATAAGGGACTTGTATCCAGAATATATAAAGAACTTCTACAACTCAAAAGTAAAAAGACAACCAAACTGAAAAATGGGCAAAAGATTTGAATAGACATTTCTCCAAAGAAGATATTAAAATGGCCAATAAGCACATGAAAAAATGTTCAACATCTGTAACTAGTAGAAAAATACAAATTGAAACCACAGTGAGATACTAATCCATACCCACCAAGGATGGCTAATGTAAAAGACAAACAGGGGTGCCTGGGTGGCTCAGTCAGTTAAATGTCTGACTCTTGGTTTCAGCTCAGGTCATGATCTCAGGGTCTTGGGACCAAGCCCTGCGTCAGCCTCCACACTGAGCTTGAGTTTCTCTCCCTCTGTCCCTTTCCTACTTGCACGCACACTCTCTCTCTAAAGTAAATAAATAAATCTTAAGAAAAGAAAAAAGAGGGGTGCTTGGATGGCTTAGTTGGTTAAGCTTCTCATTCATGGCTCCTGAGAGTCATGGTATAGTCACTCTGGAAGACAGTTTGCTGTCTTTTACAAAACTAAAAATACTCTTACCATAATGATCCAGCAACTGTGATCCTTGGTATTTATCCAAAGGAGTTGAAACTATGTCCATGCAAATACCTGTGCACAGATGTTTATAGCAGCTTTATTCATAATTGTCAAAACTTGGAAGCAACCAAGATGTCCTTCAGTAGGTGAAAGGATAAAGTGTGGGTACAGTCAGACAACCGAATATTATTCAGCACCAAAAAGAAACGAGCTATCAAGCCATGAAAACACATGGAGGATCTTTAAATACATATCACTAAGTGAATGAAATCAATCTTAAGGGGCCACATATTATATCATTCTAGCTATAAGCAATTCTAGAAAAGGGCAAAACTATGGAGGCAATAAAAAGATTGATGGTTGCCAGAGGTTAAGAGGGGAAGAGGGATGAATAAGCAGAGCACAGACAATTTTTAAGGTAGTAAAACTACTCTGTGTGATACTATAATGGTGGATACTTATCATGACACATTCACCCAAACCCATAGAACATACAACACCAAGAGTGAAACAGAGTGTAATGATGGAGCTTGGATGATAATAATGTATTAATGCAAGTTTACCAAGTGTAACAAATGTACCACTCCGCTGCAGAATTTTGATAATGGGGAAAGCTATACATATGTAGGGACAGGTGGTATAGGGGAGACGTTTGTGCCTTCTGCCTAATTGTGCTATGAGCCTAAAACTGCTCCAAAAAAATAAAGTCTATTTTAAAAAAGAGAAGGAAGGAAGGAAGGAAGGGAGGGAGGGAGGGAGGGAGGGAGGAAGGAAGGAGAGAAGAAGGGATAGGAGAGAGGGAGGGAGGAAGGGCATGGGAGAGGGAGAGAGGAAGGAAGGAACTGAAGATCCTAGAAATTAATGAGTAACCAGAACAGGCAGTGGTGTGTGGTTACTGGCTTGCACCAACTGGTGAAAGCTGGGCGTATGCTCCTCTTCCCAAATCCACATGTAGTGATGTCAAGCTATTAGCTCAGGGTCAGCCATCATGAGAGTATACCTGGGAACTTAGCAAATATTACCATCTAGGGCTTATGTTTGTCTTTATTTTTCTTTGAGAGCCAGTTTTTAAACATTTTATACCATGAGACTAGGATTTAAATTAAGTCTGTAAGACACAACATTTTTTTAGACACAATATTAAGAGCCTCCTTTGAGGCTGACCCAGAGCCTCTAACAGATTGAGGTTACCTGAGAGTTTTGTCAGCCAGCTAGTATTTTGCCATGTTCCTGAAAGGCTTTCTTTGGGCCCTTTGTCACTTTATATTGTGCAACGTTCCCAGCTTTGGTCAGTTCTGCACTCCCCTCACGATTTATGCCAAGCCCACGCACCAACTGCACTGCTAGCCATTTGATAGTTTTCCTTAAATTGTCTCATTTTTATACATATACAAAGATGGGGTTTTTGTAAAAGAAAATAGTGGATAAGGCAGGGAAAATATACAAAAAGCAGAAAGGGCCATGACCCGAGGCGGGTGGGGGCGGAAACAAGCACTCTGATGTAGAGGACAAAGCCTTGAATTGCCAAAATATGGAGGGAGAAGTGAGTCTGATGTTTGTCATCTCAGGAGTTTAGAAAAGCAGCTAAGGGATATGCTGAGGACAACCAGCCTGGAAAGACAGGAGGAAAACATTGGGCCAGCTGGGTGTGCAATCTCGGGATAAGAAATCTGAGACTATTATGCAGACCAGTGAATTTCCTTTGAGGATGAAGCAGTGGGGACGAAGACAAGGATGGATCCTGGGGGTGAGAGGGTTACTGAGCAACTGAAGAAGCTACAGGAGAAACTGATCTAGGAGTTGAGATTACGTGGGGTAGTTTGATAGAGATGGAGCTAAAGGGGAGGACATGGTGAAGGTACGGCAGAGGGTACTTGGAAAGTTAACAGGAGGAAGGCTAAAGGCAGAGATGAGCTGACAGATGGAAGAGAGGGTGCAAAGGAGCCCCAGTGGGTGGGCTGTGATATCAGAAATACCACAGGAGGAGCAGATGGTGGCGGAGAGTAGACAGTGAGGATGCCAACTGCCATGTAAGGATGAGAATGTTGCCCTTCTGAGACTTGACAGTGAACACACAGTGTCAGTCAGTTTCTGGTGAGTGACAGGAGTCAATGCACCTAAAATTATCCCACATGCAATAAGTGAATGCACACACTGTGATCCGGGGAACATGCCTTCACACCCATCAACGTGGTAATTATATCCAACAAGGAATCCAAGTCCATTTGCTTGACCTCTTCCTAGGGGAAACTTGGTGTTTAGACATCCTTGAATTCTTTAGTTGCTCAAACATTTAAATGTGTTTCATCATCAGATACAGAATTTTGCCAAGGCTGTATATTAAGCTTAACATTTTGAAATTTCCTGAGTCTTTGCTGTTCTCGTAAATTGAGATCATTTGAACTTTGCCAATTGCTGTTTTAGTTTTTTCAACACACACACACAACAGAGAAATACATAAGAAGGTATTAGTCCAAAGATGGGGCTTCAAAACAATAAGGGAGAGGGAGGCACAGTAAAAAGAAAGGGGGAAGAGAAAAAAATCACCAATATAGATCACACCCAGGTGGTGTGTTTGCAACTGACTCAGTTATTATTACAGATGGTGACAGTTCCAATAGATCAAGCCCCTGTTGTTGTCCAGATCCTCTGCACTCATTTTTTCCAGTCCAAATAATCCTGAAAACTCATTTGAAAGGAGAGACAACTGGAAGTCAAAGGTGAATTCAGGCTTCATTCTTTTTTTTTTTTTTTTTTGACATTTTAAAAAAGGTTTTTATTTATTTACTTGACAGAGAGACAGAGAGAGAACACAAGTAGGCAGAGCAGCAGGCAGAGGGAGAGGGAGAAGCAGGCTCTCCGCTGAGCAGGGAGCCCAATGTGGGGCACAATCCCAGGACCCCGGGATCATGACCTGAGCCGAAGGCAGCCGCTTAACCGACTGAGCCACCCAGGCACTCCATGGCTTCATTCTTAATAAGTGGCAGATCTGAATTTCAAATCCAGGCCTACCACACTGCCTCCTCCTTTCCCACTGGCTGATGAATTCTGATAAATCTTACCCTGAAAAAAGTTTCATGCCTTAAAAAAATAGAAAATATTGTTTTCCAGTTGGCTTTCTAGTTTTCTAAAAATATCTACTCTCAGAAGGGTTGGAAAGTATAGTGAACACTATTAATTGCTACCCAGTACCCATTCTCCCTTCCTTCGTCCCAAGAAAATGCCAGTTCCATGTAGGTCTGTAATCATGCATACCATGGGTCTTAGGAGAATCCGAGGCCATCCTCTAGGAGCCATTGATACTCTAGGAGGTGGTCTGATTAGGAAAAGGTAAATCCATCTCCGTGCCAGTGACTGGTTGAGGAATGAGCGTGTGACCTAACTCTGGGCAGGAAGACATAACGAGAGACCTGCCAGAGGCTGCTGGAAAATTTCTTTGTTCTGAAAAGAACTCCCGGGAAGTCACTTTCTCTCTCAATGGACATAAGCAAGCAACTCGGGGGCTCGACTGTTGCTGGCAGCCATCCTAAAGCCACAGAGGGAACCAGTCTCAGGATAAGACTGAAAAAACTGTGGCTTGTAGAGCAGAGAAACAGAAGAGAAGTATGTGGTTCCTTGAAAACATCAGCAGGCCACAGATCAAGCAACACCAAAGGCCACTCAGCACCAGGACCTCACCTTTGTGAGGTAGAAAATTGTGTGTATTGAACACAAATCTATTCAATAACTTCTTTAACCAATCTGAGTTCACCTTTCTGCTGTTTACAGCCCCAAACCCCCTAATGGAATACTGACAATAATACAGCCAAAATAGTAGGTCCATGGTGAAAAAAGGCGGCAGACGAGCAAAAAATTAAGGGAGAAATCTAACTGCTGGGGGATAGGAGACCCTCCAGATGAAGGATGGAATCTCCCTGGGGTAAGTAACCACACTATATTTTCGGTGCCAACTGCCTTCTTTAACTTAAATCAGTGCTTCGCCAAGGTTAGTTATTCAGGGACCAGCAGGATTAGCAACATCTGGAAACCCGCTAGAAATGCAAATTCCAGGGCCTCACCCTAGCCCAATGAATCAGCAATTCTGGGGATGGTAGCCCAACCATCTGTGTTTTAATAAGGCCTCTGGGGGATTCTGATCCTCAAGTGTGAGAACCACTTCCCTAAATGTCCCTAAAGTTGAGTTTGCCTGAGGAGTTCTCAGTATTAATGATTAGCACTTGGTTTGAACTTGGGATTTAGAAACCGCCATCTTTATCCCAGACTTTGAATGTAGGGGTCACATATGCTTATGCGTTCAGAGAGTCTTGAGTCACTGAGTAGCACTTCTGGCAAAGTGAATCCTGTGCATGTTGACCTGAAGCCAGTTTTGGGTTGATTAGGACTCCCTTTACTGCTGTTAAGAAACCAAACTTTAAAAAGCACTAGTCCACCCTGCAGAGTAAATACGAACAGTTTTATTTGGTACTCGAGGCACATAGAGAAGTGTGGTATTTTCTAACTCTTTAAATTGCCACTTCTGGAGCATTTTAAATGTAGTTCTGGCCTGGCTAAGGATCGATTTTTAATTAATGTATTTTTATTTTCTGGCTAAGTAATTTTACAGTTTGACAAAATTTTGTTTAATATGCAATCAGGGGGTTAATGCTCTATGCTCAATGAATATTTCTGCAGAGCAACCTGCTCAGGGATAATGATTTTAGCAGTCTTCCGGTAGCAATGAGTATCATTAACACAGTGTGATCACGTTAAAGGAAAAGTGTCTTTCACTCAGGGAATCTAACATGTGGTTAGTGTCTTGATAATTAACACAAGGCCCTTGAAAAAAGAAGGTAATTAGAAGCAAAGGCAATTAACTTCTTTCAGGTGATTTCCCTTGCATCTCTATTCCCCTCCTTGAAAGGGGATTCCAGAAGGGTTCTAAGGAAGGGAACAGAAGCGATTAGATTGTATCAGGAGTGCTAATGAGGCTGTTGTGCCAGAGAGTTCGATGACGCTGCAGAATGAAGGAAGGCTCGCTCTCTTTTCATGCCTCTCCAAGAACACTTTCAGTAGAGTAAGGAGGGCAAGTGCCAAGTGGTAGTGAATTAAGGAATAAATAACAGTGGAGAAATAGAAGAACCTCGGAAATTCTTTCCACGTCTTTCTCCGAGGAAATCATCTCTACCTCTTCACCTCTACATAATAAGCATTCTTGTGTTTAGAAGCTCTGTGTTTAGGATTTTTTTTTTCCTCATATGGCATGTATGCCAAAATTTTCAGCTTCTGCCACCATTTTTCTCCAGGTGACAAGATAATAAAATAATGAGGCAGAACCTGGCTTCGAATAATTTTCTGTGAGATCCCAGTAAATCTTTGGGCTTTGTTTTCCTGTCTGTAAAATAGGGACAAGGATGAATGCACTAGATTTCTGAAAAAGTGATACTATAAAACAGAGAAGGAAAGCATAGGTTCAATAAAATCAAGGCTTATTCCCAAAAGGGCTGTTGTAACAACTCGGTGTGAGAGGTTGGGCACAGCTGTTTGCTTTTGCTTCTTAAAGTTATTTTATTGTTCAATTTGGCCTTTGCCCGGCCTATTGTATTATTGCATCTGAGACTATATTACAGGTAAAATAAGTTCCAAATTAGGCTGGACTTAGGATATCCTACTGGTGGAGAGAAGGGGCTTGCTAGTGATTAAAATCTAGGGGTGCCTCCAGTTTCAGATAAGATGAAATAAATAACCTCCACACTGATTTTGTCACTGAGTGCAGCTGTAAAACCTGGACAAAGAAAGCAGAGAGTAGCTATTCAGGGACTCAAGAAAGTAAGTAGAAGGAAAATTGGAAAAGACTAGAATGTGATGTATCATTGAACTGGTGTGTTTACCATTTTTTCTCCTTTTGGTATCCTCCAACATGGAATCAAGGGAACCTGAAACCAGAGTGGATCGAGGCAGACAGAGGTCTCCAGGAGAAGCCCTCTAGGTCTGTATCAAGGAGCGGAAATGAAGTATCCCAACACTCAGAGAATAGGATAAGTCTTTCATTTTTCTTTTCTTTTTAAATTCCTGGCTTATTTTCTTATTCTCTTGTACCTCAGTCTGCAGGCAATTCTATGATGCCTGTGATGGCAGCAGTAGTTTTGGAAGAGGGAGCCAAAGCAGCTTAAAACTCTGAAGCAAGGGTCTCTTCTTTTCTGATCAGAGGATCTGTGGTCCTAGGAGAATGGAGCCCTTTCTCCATGGCTCTTTTCTTTCCTCTGTTCTCCCACCACCTGGCTTAGCAGGCACAGTCACAGAAAGTACATGGCAGAGCAAGTTCAATTAGATCCCAGGTTTCTGGTCATAGAACCCAAAAAGAGAAAGCCTCAAGAAGTCTGAAAGAACTAGGGTAATCACAGAGAGGAAGGAACTCAGGAAAGGAACCTGGACCTCAGAATGTTGCTTATGAATTCCCAAGCACACCTGCAAATTGTGCATACACGAGTCTGATCCTAAACAGCATACCGAAGACTGTGAGAACTGGCACCAGTGGTTATCATCGAGGTCTCAAACTGACCATAGGTTGGAGCACACGCATCTGACAGACCCATGTATCACCACAAGGCTTTGAACATATAACCAAAGTTAAAACCACAACCCACAGAAGGCTGGTCAGAGCATCAGCCTGAACTTACACGGTTGATTGCCTGCTAAAACAAAAATATTAACATTCTCTGTAGGCTTTACCTAAGACCTAGAGTGTCATAAGATAATATTCAAAATGATAAAAAGGCAATACAAAGTTATTTGGCATACAGAAAACCAGGAAAACATGGGTTCAGATGGAAAAAGCCAATTGGTGCAAGTGAATGCTGAGATAACTCAGATGTTGGAATTATCTGACAAAGACCGCATAAAGCATTCATTATACAAATGCTCCAGGGCACCTGGGTGACTCAGTCGGTTGAGCAACCAACTCTTGATCTCAGCTCAGGTCTTGATCTCAAGATCGTGAGTTCAACGCCTGCATTGGACTCTGTGCTGGGCGTGAGGCCAATAAATAAATAAATACTCCAAAAAGTAAGGATCAACCCTCTTGAAATAAACGGAAAGATAGAAAGTATCAACAAAACAATAGAAAATATGCACACACAAAAAGGGAATTTTAAAACAGAAAAATACAATACACACAAAAAATTTAAAACTCACTCAGTGGGATTGATAGAGGAATGGAAATGACAGTGGAAAAACAAATAAATATTGAGAGAATTTGTTGCCCATAGACCTACCTTGTGAGACATCTTAGAAGTTCTTCAGAGAGAAGGAAAATTATATAGACCAGAACTTGGATTATGTAAAGGAAGGAAGAACATCAGAGAATGAGCAAGTCAAGGTAAAATAAAATATTTTTTCTGTTCTTAATTGATCTGACAGATAACAATTTGTTTAAAATAATAATCACAACAATGTATTGATTATCTATGCATATACATTATATGTATGCTTATGTAAAAGTAAATAAATGACAGCAATAATACAAGGGACAGGAGGGAGGAATCAGGAATATTTTGTTATTATAAGGTACTTGCACTATCCATGAAATGACATGGTGTTATTTGAAAGAAATAAAGGAAAAGTAACATAAATGGCAAGTATTTGCATAAACATAATAGTCTATCCTTTAAATAAGACACCTACAAGATGAAGGAAGGGGAATCGTGGGACCCAAATGGTAATAAGTTTCCTACATTCAGTTTGAAATGGTGAACCATGTATTCTAATTAGACTGTGAAAAAATATATACAAATATCGTAATCACCATAGCATCTGCTAAAAATTACACCAAGAGATGTAGTGAAAACCATAGTAAATAAATGAAAATGGAAGACAAAAAACTATTTCAATAACACATAATAAAAGCAGGAAGGGGGAACAAAGGAATGGGAATAAAAAGAACAAGTAGAAAACACAATTAAATGGTAGATTAAAATCCTATTATATCAATATTTTCTTTACCTGTAAGTGCATGAAACACATTGATTAAGAGACAAAGAATATAAAAAATAAACTAAACACATGATCCAACTTTATGCTGTCTACAGGGACTCAATATAAATATATTAATATAGGCAAGTAAAAAGCAAACATCTAGCAAACAGTAAACAAAAGAAATCTGTAGTAGCTATATGAGTCTATATAGACTTCAGAACAAAGACAATTACAAGGATAAGGAATGATATTACATAACAATAAAAGGGTAATTTCATCAAAAGATATAAGAATCCTAAATATATATGCATGTAACAACAGAGATTCAAAACATGTAAAGCAAAAATTGACAGAACTAAAAGGAAAAATAGAAAATCTGCAACACTCCTAAGTAACTGATAAAAATGGTAGATTAAAAAAAATCGGCTAGAATATAGAAGAGCTGAATAACACCATCAACTGACTGTGTCTAACTGACATTTATAAAACTGTCCACCCAACAACAGCTGAATACACATTCTTTTTAAGTGCACGTGTAACGTTCTCCAAGAGAGAACATATCTGGCTTCATAAAGCAAACCATTACAAATTAAACAGAATTGAAATCATACAAAGTATCTTCTCTGCTCATAATAGATTTAACCTAGAAACCAATAACAGAAATGTAAAAGAAAAATTTCCAAATACTTGGAAATTAAACAATACACCTCTAAATAATCAATGTGTCAAAGAGGAAGTTTCAAGGGAAATTTAAATTTTAAATTAAGCAATATGAAAATACAAAAGTCAAAAAGTACAGGTTGTAGCTAAAGCAGTGTTTAGAGGAAAATTTATAGAATTGTATGTGCATGCTGAAAAACAAAAGTATCAGATCTATCATCAAAGCTTCCTCCTTAAGAGCTTAAAAAAAAAAAAAAAAGAAAAATAGAAGTACCATAAGCTGAAAGAAGGAATTGAAAACAAAGAATAACAGTAGAGAAGAAGAATAGAATCAAATGCTGGTTATTTGAAAAGATCGATAAAATCAATATACTTCTATTAAAACTGATAAAGAGGAAAAGAAAGAAGAGATACATTACCAATATCAGGAATGAAATAAAGGATCTTCCAATGGCTACAGAGTCCACAAGTTTGGTAACTTTGGACAAAGCCCTTAAACGGGTGTCTTCAGCACCAGGTTAAAATAATCAGAATTGACAACTTTTCAGAGTATATACTATATTAAATAAAATCAGTCCAGCTGTGAGAAACATTACAAATCCAATGTAGCATTGGTTTGAGGACGGTGGAAATCTGGGATTAGGGTGCCCAGGGCCAGATGATGTTCTATTATATTAGTCACTGGCTCCTTTAATTCTTGCTGCTCGACCATTCATGGCTCCCTTCTCAAGATCACTTCATGGTTCAAGATGACTAGAGAAAATCACTAAATATCCATACCAGCCCACAGGGAGAAGGAAGCTGGAAAGAGAGGTAGGAATCATACCTTGAAGGACACTCCCTGGAAGTATCCCCATAAAATGAAGCCCCCACACTCAGAAACATCCACATCCACTTGATTAAAAGACAAAGAATATCAAAAATAGACTAACACATGATCCAACTTTATGCTGTCTTGACCATTCCTGCTCCCAGAGACACATCAGCTCGGATGTAATGCTCATCTAAAAGCAAGATATTTTTCACTTGAGTGCAATTCAAAATGGGGCAAGTCGGGGGTTCTTCTAGAGTCCAAGAAGCTGAGGAGCCCTGCTCTGCTCCACAACCCTTCCCTTCTCCTGCCTCTTTGTTCCCCCCCCTTATGCCTTCATTTTCACTTATAACCCTCAGCCAAACCACCAGCAATTTCTTCTGAATGAAATTTCGAAATAAATCTGAACTTCTACCACTTCTGTCTCTACTCTGTACCTTAGTCTAGGCTATCCTGACTGTTTGGACACATCTTTTATTTTCATCTCTAAAATAGAACCCAACACTCTTAGGGATTGGCAAACTTTTTCTCTAAAAGACCAAATAGTAAAGATTTTAGACTTTGCAAACTTTGCAGTCTCTGTTGCAAGTTCCCAGCTCTGCCACTGTGGCACAAAACAAATAGTTATGGCTGTGTTCCAATAAAACTTTATTTGCAAAAACCAGCGATGGGCCAGATTTGTCCCACAAGCTGTAATTTACCAACCCCTGGTCCAGACTTTTATTGTGGGATTTCCCTACAGCACATTTCACAGTCCTTAAAACATAATTTTCAATCTTGATCATTATGCATTATAAACCAGCTACTTTTTAAGCTAATCATTCTATGTCATTTTAAAATATGACCATATATGTTCTTTCATTTGTTCATTGATCTGGAAACATACATCGCAGTGACTTTTTCTGCACAGTGCTGCAGTGTAATCATCCTGAACACCTGACATCAATATCTCTTCATGTCTGACCTTTCTACATAATGATCTATGTGACAGACTGTTCTGCAGATACTCATTTCATCCCTACAGGAAAACTAAACAGTCTAATTAATGAATCCTCTAACTAAACCTTTTCCTTCACCCTGAACTTTAGCCAAGAATATAAGGACCACCAAATTGAAAATGAATGAAGCTTGCATTTTTCTTTCTGTCGGAGAGCATCTAAGGACTCAAAATGCAGTTTGTTTCCAAAAGTTTTTCAGGATGGGGGTTATCCACATCTTCACATGTGTATAACATACATATTTATGGGAAAAAGGAAGAATGGATTTGAGATAAGGAAGAAATTACAAGCCAATGGTTCATGAGTTAAATATAACCCAGAGAGATGTTGCTTGGCATTTATAGTTGTTTCAAACAATTTGAGCCACCACAAACAGGATCAGAACCTTTTACATTAAAAATTTCAGATTCCAGCTTATCTTTTAAAAATAAGTATTTCCAGGGGCGGCTGGGTGGCTCAGTCGGTTAAGCGACTGCCTTCAGCTCAGGTCATGATCCCAGGGTCCTGGGATCGAGCCCCACATCAGGCTCCCTGCTCGGCGGGAAGCCTGCTTCTCCCTCTCCCACTCCCCCTGCTTGTGTTCCCTCTCCCGCTGTCTCTCTCTCTCTTTCTCTCTCTCTGTCAATTAAATAAATAAATAAAATCTTTAGGGAAGAAAAAGTATTTCTGGCAACACAGTGACCAAATTATTCCAAGGCAATAACAAGCTAGAACTGAAAGGTGGCCCACTACTTTTAGATGGAGAGTATTTCCTACCTTTCCACAGTCCCCACTACTCCCTATTGTCTACCTAATATTGGAGCAAAGTGTCTGTTGCCAATTATTATTGTCTTCACACTATGTTTTTCCTACGGTAAAGAGTTACTTTTTTCTGTGCCCCTTTCCCAATCCAAAGCAGGAAAAATAGAGGATTGAGAAGGCCATGTAATTTGTGGAAAGATAGCAGTTAGAACTCCTTTATGCTGCGAGTCTGGCCACTGTAGGCAGTTGGACAGTTTACCCCTGTGAAGGAGAAAGAGCTCAGCCAGGAGGCTGGATTAGAGTTCTAGGCTTAGTTCTGACTTAGTACAAGGGGACTTCTGAGCAGGGTACACACCCTGGCTTGCCCTCAATTTGTCCCCCCAAAATAAGTGGTTTTGTATGAGTTAGGGTGTTTTGACAGTCAGAAAAAAGGTAATTAATAGGAGGATATAAGATCCTATGGAATTGATTTGAAAGCAGAAATGATATGGAACTAAGGCACTGCAAGGAGCTTGTCAGTAGCAAATGCAGAACCAGACCCATAATAGAGCAAATAAAATAGGGCAATAATGCTGGCGTAGATGAATCCCGACCATTTCATTTCCTTTGCATTCCTTGTTCACTGTTCAAAGTTCCATTTTGTGATTGGCAATACTCAGGGGTAGGTGGCCCTTTTATTGGTAGCATCAGGCCAGCAAGCAGACAGATCTGAGAGGAAGAACCCCAGCAACCCCTTTCATCTTCCTCTGCAGAATGACATCTGAATTTATAGTCTCACCAAAACTACACATACAGGCAGAGAGGGAATTCCTCAAAGGGAAATGTTGGGCTGCTCCTGAGGGAGGATAGCATATGCTGCCCAGGCCAAAAACCCAAATGAATGCCCCTTACTGGATTACACAAAATCTTGTATGGAACCTAAATATAAAAGACAGGGAAGCACAGCAGTTCCGTTTGAAACAGGAGGAAGAAGCCAGGAGTCCTATTTACTCCCTGACTCCTCACCCTGCGTTAGCCCCTGAAGCATTTCCGCTGACCCAAGACCACCCTGAAGCCCAGAGTGAAAACCACAGGACGAGATCATCTGCACGATCCCTGAAAAGCTGTAATTTTGTGATCTGAATGGCAGAAAAATTACTGGAGTTTCCACTGGTTGGTTGAGCTCAGAGACCCTAACTAGATGATGTCTACAAGATAAATCGTGACAGCCAACCAAGCCATGAGCTGGGAATAGCACTGGTAAATCATTCTCATTGACTACTGATGACAGGGACTGGCTTTCAGGTTGCTACCATCAGAGGCAGAAATTGGAAACAATGACCTCAATGTCAACAGCTGAAGGGCTGATCATCGACCCTCTGTGCCACTGGATCCTCCACACATATGGAATGCCTCTGTTGTTGGGTTACTGAGAACGTCTCTGTGGCCCACCTCTCTCACACACATCAGTATGTCTTTATCCTTTGTTTAGCATGGCAATGTGAGACAGGAAGAAAACGGGTCCTTGTGGCTTCATAGCATGAGAGACCAGCAGGAAGAAATGAGGAATGTGAGAAAAAATATCATATTTACTAAAGATTTGTTTTGAATAACCAGCCACTCGGGGTAGCATGCAGCTGGAATCACATTATTAAACTATTACAATACTGAAACAGAGCTATGCTAATAGCATACACAATCACGCAGAAAGCCCCAGTTGCAGAGATCATTAACTCTTTGAAGATTTTGGAATAATTTTTCCTTCCCATTCTGGAAATATCCCAGCCTCACACCATTCTGTTTACTAAGTCTCTCATGGCACCAGTTCTTCATATGTGAACGTGCCTTACTGTTCCAAGTGAATTATTGGCAAGAAACTTCAGCTCTCAAAGGGAACTGAGCAATTGGAGGAGCTTAGATTTGACATTACAAGAAGTATTGTCTCTTACCCAAAGAGTTCAAGTCTCCAGGGAGATACATTCCCATCATCTCAATATCTTCAGAAGTCAGGGACTCCTTCCTGGCTTCACTGTGAGGAGCATTGTACGACCACTTTCAGAGAACAGGTTTCTGGTTCTAGGAGTGAGTGACATATCGAACACCTTCCTTCACGTGGTTTCCAGGCTGCTCTGCCCAGCAGAATATCTATGTCAAATGGGAGCTCCTAAGAGCAAAGGAGCCAAACAGCCCATCTAGGAAGTAGGCCTTCAGATACCTGACCTGTTGCCCTCAGGCCCCATGTGCCATCCCTGTGGTCATAAGGACAAAAAAATGTCACATATAGCAGCACAAGCATTGTATACACATCAAAATCTGGATGTGCACCCCAGCTCTACCAAGCACAAGCTAGGTGACCTTAACAATACTTGGTTACTTTGTCTTTCCATTAGTAAGATGGGAATAAAAACTCACTGGGCACATGGAGGATGAAAGGAGATGATGTGTGTCGTAAATGGATTCTACTGTGCTTCGTGCATTATACATACTCAGTGGATGCTAACTTACATTACCATCAACCTTACCCACGCAGATTGCCGAACCTAGTGGTTTTCAAAGCTAAATGTGTAGACTCACCTAGAATGATGTTTTCAGTCATCAACGGAAAATGATCTGTACCCTAGGCCAGACCAACTGTGTCAAATTACTGAAGCTGGGATGAGGGTGTATGTGTGTGTTTATCAAGCTTTCTAGGTGATGCTGATATAGCCCATCTCTGGACTATGTTTTGGGATCCACTCTCTATAATTGGAGTAATTGGAGACATATATATATATATATATTCACATGAAAATATAGTTAAAGCCAAAGCCACGGTCGCAAAACCCAACACGATCTAAGAAAAACAGAGAGCAGAGGAGAGAGGAGGACACACAGAGGGCAAACATAGTAACCATCTTAAAACCTATGCTGATGTCAAAAGAAGCTGTCTTTTACTAAGAACCTTCTAAGCACAATCCTCAGATAACTCACAAATCTCCTGTGATTAAAAGGCTTAACAGAAAGCGTTGAAACTACATAGCGAATACTCTCAGGAAATAAAAGATTCCTTTATTAAATCTAAGCTAAATAACAATTTAACCATCTTTCTCATATCCTTTGTCCTTGCAGGAAGGCTCCTCTATTGGCACTCATTTGTAAAAATTACACTCAGGCTGCATTTGCCAGCACACATTGGAAAAATCATTCCAAGGGTGACTTTTCATCAAATTTGTCAGTGTGCTCTGCGAACCAGAAAACGTCTTGTAGAAGGCAGAGTGGATGACTGGCGTGAGCTTAGAAAGACTGGGGAATACTTCTAGACCGCTTTTCCTCTGTTTTCTAATGCGGAAGTTTCCTTCAAAGAATTAACACTTCTGCTCTGTGCCTTCTGACCCTGGCCATTTGCAGAAATCTTCTAGGGAGACTTGAAAAATTCTAAGCGCCCACCTCAGATATTTGATCTGGTGTGTTTAGGGTGGGACTAATCATTAGAATTTATAATGCTCCTGGAGAGATTCCAAGGGGCCAGCAAAATTGATGACCACTGTTCCTTTTTATTTTTTTATTTATTTATTTGACACAGAAAGAGAGAGAGAGACCACAAGTAGGCAGAGCGGCAGGCAGAGGGATGGGGGAGAAGCAGACTCCCCACTGAACTGGGAGCCCGATTCGGGGCTCGATCCCAGGACCTTGGGATCATGACCTGAACTGAAGGCAGATGTTTAACTGACTGAGCCACCCAGGCGCCCCGATGACCACTGTTTCAGTTAAAGTCTCAAAACTTGCTTATCAGTAACAACAAACTCACATTCAGGGAGTATTTTAAGCCATTAAAACCTTCTTATGTTTTGGTGTTTCCAATGGTTTTGGTTTATTTTTCTGAGAGGTACTAAGTTTGGGTTCCCAGATAAAATACAAGATGTCCTGCTTATTTATTTATTTGTTTGTTTGTTTGTTTGTTTATAACGTTTACATATGTCAAAGCCTTGAGGTGGTTTATTTGCTTGTTGAATTTTCAATTTTTTTAATTTAAATTTCAGATAAACAACAATCATGGGACTCACTTATACCAAAAAAAAATATAGTTTACTTATTAGAAATCCAAATTTGCCTGGGTGGCCTGTACTTGTATTTGCTAAATCTGTCAATCCTATCCCAAAGGCCTCAGAAAAAGGGGAGGGAAATTTCTAGTAGCCACACTTTAATTTTCCTTAAGGAATTCCTCCTCCCCCTCTTTGTCTATGTGGTTTCGGTGGATACATGAGCTAGACCTGCCCATCAGAGGTGTCCATCTCCCTGGCCACAGTGATTCACACAAGCATGGTGGACATTTAAACCAAGACAACCAATAAAACATCATTCCAGAACTTTTATGTGATTGTGAGGGAAGAGGTACCCTTTCTACTAAGGTCACTGGGAATGTAGGCTTTCCTGGAGCTACTGGTGGTCTCCTTATCACCATATGTGAAGAATCTCCCTGAATAAAGTCAACAAGAAGAGGGCAGAGCTAAGAAATGAAGAGAGACCAACCCTAATGAACCCTGGGACCCAGTCATGCCTGAAATCTGCACCCTGCACTTTTTGAGATGCCAACCAATTGATTCAGTTTTTTAAGCTTATACCAGTTTGGGTTAGGTTTCTACCATTAGCCCGCAAAAGAATCCTGAATAATGCATGTAATGAATGCACACCGAGAAGCTGGAATTCAAAGATAAGCTTTCACCTGCCTTACCACATTCTTTTTTTAGCCTTAAGAAACGGTTCTTCCAAATACCCCAGTATGTAATTCCTCTCAGTAACTATCACTGACCCCCACTGTTCCTAATCCAGTATTCCCTTCTCTGTACCCCCTCATACTTTGTCTGTTCTATCATGGTGCTCTCATACATGATAGCTATTTAAATACATTGCTGTCCTTCAGTTTTATTTATCTTTGTATTCCCAGCCAGGGTCTGGCACCGAATAGGTGCTGAATCAGTGTTTGTCAAATTAAATTGACTGTGCAGACAGGCTGTGATGATGATGATGATGATGATGATGATGATGATGATGTATTCAAAAGCTACATTGAGCCACAGGCTTGGCCTGTGCCAGAAGGGAGGGAGGCTGTGGAGGAGAGAGCTGGCCCGAATCATGCAGACCATTGCTTCTGTCCACCATCCCTACATATGCAGAGTGGAGATAAAGCTTCAGATTTTGTGTCTTATCTTACATTCAAAGTCATCAGATTTTGTTTTACCAAATTAATATGTGCCACATAGACACATATTCAGCTTATACTTACATTCTAGAATTCAGTAACAATGAACAATACATTTCCAGTTTATTTCCTTTCTTTGGTGTGATTCTCAAAAATGAAATAAAGGAAATAATCAGTGGTTCCCCCCTCCATGGAAACAGAACAGAGATTTTTTTGAGAGAAAATATAGTAATGGGCACACTCCTTGGCTTAACAGTGAACAGTGTGTTCACAGTCAGTGTTTACATCATTGACTGTTTTAAAAAATTATGATAACTCTTTTGGGAAGATGCAGGGAAGGAAAGCAGGGGATTGTGGTGAGAGCTAAATTTTTGTTCACCGCAACAAGACATTGATCGATAATGTCTATAATTGAAAATATGCTGTTATTGCTGCTTCTAGATATTTAGCACCACGGAGGCAAATGCCAGAGTCAAGAGCTAAGAGTTGAAAGTGGTTGCTTCAGGGGCCAGAACGGGGCAGGAGTGAAGCAGGGGACAGAAAGGGAGGTAAGGAGTGTTGCAAGGAGGATGTCCCCTTCCTTTTTCCACAAAGGGTTTTATTCTACAGATGATCTATGATAGGATGCAGTCCGGTACTGGATGGGTTGAAATGTGTGACAATCCTAAGGGGATAAAATGTTGCCCAGAGTGTGGAGTTCTGCTTGTAGAAAGAACCAAGGAGTCCTGGATCTCCCATCCCCTAACTGAAGGATTTTGAATCAGTTTTATGGCTGTGTCTGCAAGAATAAAAGGCAAAAATCAGTCATGTTGAAGAGTTTTGAAAGATGTGAATCCTGGCTTCCCATTCAGGTTCAATGCCATGAGGACGGAGCCTCCTGAAAGCATGACATCTGACTCTGTCCCGGTGTGTGTCTTTGTAGACTGGCACAGAAATTTCTTTTGAATTCCCCTGTGTTTCATTTAACCATGATGAAAATCACTCCCCTCTCAAATTAAACTGACTACAGTCCCATGTCCTCTGCAGGGGGCCTCAACCTTGGCTGCTAAGAATGCCATACTATTCATTCCTATGAAAGTGGCTTCCAATAACCAACCTGGCTGTTAATCTAGCAAAACAGACTGGTAGTTCTTGAAGTCATCTATTAACGATAATTGAAGTCTTAATCTGGCAGGAATCTCTCTCTATCAGGCAAATCAACTCTTTGAAGTGGCACAGGGGTACCATGGACCTCATGTTCAGAGGACTCCCTTTGAGCGGGTAGCCTGTCATCCCTGGAAGACATTACAGACAATGTCAATGGCTGTCTGAGGCTCTTGACTAGAAGCTGCCATCACTGCAAAGCTGAGATAAAAAAGTCTCCATGTTCCTCTTTAGAACTGCCCATCATCCATTTTCTCTGGAAGATTTGCTTGCCAGTTAGTAAAACCATCCCAAGCAGCGGTGACAGGGGGTAATTTCAGAGGAAGAGAGCTCCTGACACAATTTTTTTTAAATAAAATGGGGAAACACAGGGAAGAATGCTTCAGAGGTTTCAAATAGCATGAAAGGTAGACAATTCTAATTTCTTGTGTGAGTCTATTTAATGCCCATCTCCTGGTCTAAAGGAGTTATCATAGTAAGATAAATTCATGGGAGGTCTCTGACTGTTGTGATTCCATAGATCCTGGACAAATTCTGGGGAATCTGAAGTCCTGGTGGAGGAGAGCATGTGTTTGGGAGCTTCCCTTCTCTTCACAGAATAAAATGATCATACGTGCTGGGAGCACATTTAAGGCAACACGGTGCAATCTTCCACCCAACACAACACCCCTTCTCACTTGGTCTTCTTTGAAATTTAATATAGCCAGTGATGGGGAGCTCTCTGTATTCCACTCTGCATTCCAAGGGAGCATGATCTTTTCTTTGAGAACAGCTCAATTAGCTGAAAAGTTCTCTACCAGAGGCTGAATAGAATCTGTTTCCTTGTGACATTCGTGCGTTGGTCCTGGTTTTACTGCCTGGAATGACATGGTGTCATTTGAATTCCTCCTCCTACTACTGGTCATCCTTCAACTAGAGAGTGCCACCATGTCATCCCTTCTCTGGGATAAACAGCCCCAATATTGCCAGTTGTTCCTCAAATCAGTTGCTTTTCAAACAGTGTTCATCATGGGGACTTTCCCTGGACAGTCTCTAAGACGCTACTGTTGCGTTTAGAAACTATGGCAAACATCCACAGCAAGATATGTCTTCCCTTGCACTTCCCCAGGCCAGGGTCTTAAACCTAAGGAGAGCTACTTGGGATTATATATCCCTAGGGGCTTTACGAAAGTATTATTCACGGTGTACAAGTGTTGTAATTACAAAGTGCAGAGACCAGCTTGGTTGCTTATCCAATAAACTTCAAAGCAGAAGGCAGGGGTGGAAGAGTTAAAAGAGAAAGCAACAAATATCTCATAGAGCACTGGGTCGTGACTTTATTAATGCCAACGGAATTTACCCATTCAATTAGCAAATTAGCATTGATTGGAGAATAACTCCTATGAAAATAGAAACTATCGGGGCGCCTGGGTGGCTCAGTTGGTTAAGCGACTGCCTTCGGCTCAGGTCATGATCTCAGGGTCCTGGGATCGAGCCCCGCATCGGGCTCCCTGCTCAGCGGGAAGCCTGCTTCTCCCTCTCCCACTCCCCCTGCTTGTGTTCCCTCTCTCGCTGTTTCTCTCTCTGTCAAATAAATAAACAAAATCTTAAAAATAAATAAATAAATAAATAAATAAATAAATAAATAAATAAATAAAAAGAAAATAGAAACTATCAGGCACCATGCTGGGCACTGTTCGCTATTCTTGGGAACTCTGCTGTTTCCCTAAACTGATGCAAACATCCCCTAGGACTTCCTAGACGCAAGTACTTCCAAGCAGGACAGCCAGCCTGTAGCACTCTCTGTTCATGTTGTGCAGGAGTACAAATGGTGTCCTCACACAGGCTCTGGGTAGGCCTCCAAACCCATCTGTGTTTCACTACTCCTGATGTGCCTCAGGAGGCCCTCGGTACCTGTGGGTTTCCATGCCCAATGGGTTCAACCCTTTTAAACTTGATTGACTTGTCTCAGAGGTTAAAAATCAGCCAAACCAGGGTTGACGTGGTCTTTGATTCTCTTCCCTCCAAAGACTAATTTGACTAGCTAGACTTCCATTGATTCTCCCTCCCTTTGCTAACATTGACACTGGAGGACAAACAATGTCTTAGGAATAGATGTGTCCATTTGCCTGGGGCCTGGAGCCCCAGGTCAGTAATGTTAAAGCCAGACACACCAGCAGAGGTTAAAAGATAAGCCCCCAGTGTACTGAGCTGTGTTTGTTGTTTTGACAAAGTAGAGAGCTTAAGGACGTGGAGGACAGTTCATTTCCCCTGTCAGTGTCACCTAGAAGACAGATGTTTTCGGGAACAAGAGCCAGAGAGCCAAGAACCTTGGCTCAAGGCCAAACCATCTTGTCCACATCAGCAATTAAGAGAATCGACTCCGAGCACTCATGTTGCTGAGGCTGACTGATGAGAGGAGGCTGCAATCTGAAAAGCACAGCAACAGGACTGTTGTACCCCTCCTGGTCCCCACAAAGCATGAAAGTCAGCTGTCCTGTGATTCTTCCAAACAGAAGTCTGGGCAATCAGTGAGTCTGTGACCCAGCAGAAACCACGGCGTGGGGGTTATAATAGTGGAATTAACTGGGTCCTCCTCACAAATTTTTGTCAATTTAAGTGGCCAATTTCACAGCATCCCTGTGAGAAATGGGCCCAGACGTGGTACTGCCCTAAAGATTCACGCATGAATCACACCAACTGCTTTTCAAGGCCACCATTGATTTTCTTCTGTTGGGTCTCTTTCTGTGCTGCACACTAGTTTGAAACAATTTCATGGTTTCCAGCTAAGGAGGAGAAAGAGTGTAACACAGGATATTTAATACTACTTAAAAATCATATATATGATTTTTTGTGTATGTATATACCACTTAAAATCACATGTGTACATGTATGTCTTGTTTTCATACTACATATATGTATTTTACATATTTAGACTAGTATGTACCAGAGATCGTTTCTGTATTAAAATGATTCGTGAATGTTATTTTCTTCCCTATTTATCCTCAGTGTCTCACCATGTCTTACCTCCCCTTGAGTGCCCCCCCAAGTATTCCAGGGTGGTTTCTTACACATTGTAGATGTTCTATCAGTGTTAGCTGAATTGTCAATTCAGTTCAATGGGTGCATACCCACCATTGCTCTGTGCAGTCTCCTTATAACACCATTTACTACACCTAATTTCCTGCCTATTGTCTGGATTAGCCTATTTGTCTTCCTCATCCCATTTCTTTCATACCTTTTCCCAAGAGAGGAGGTCAATTTTGTTCTTTCCCATATTATCCCCCTCCCACAAAGAGGGATCTTGTATGACCTCTCATTTCGCATTTATCCCATAACTCTCCAGGAAATTACTTAAAACATCATCTGCCAATACTCCCTTTGGGGGTTGAAACTGGTCGTTCCATTTTATGAACAAAGGATACAATTTGCGTACTTCCCTCCCTAAAACTTTAAACAGTAGATATTAACTGATAGCAAATTGTAGTTTTCATATGAAGCTGGCTGCCCTGAAGTTTTGCATCCAAATGCATTTCTCCTTCATTGACATATTCATCACTGTACTTAGTCTGCCTTTGCCAAATTGGTTTCTCTCCTTTGTCATGACTAATAAAGAAGAAAAGCCTCTCTCTACTGTCTGCCTACTCCTTCTCTACTGCTAATACCCAGCTGGAGGAATGCAATGATATGTAGTCAGTAAATATTTTCTTTTAGAGTAATTCACCAGAGGAGCATTCCTTCCTTCAAATTATTGCTCTTAAAAGTATTTAGTTCAAGAGGAGTAGGAGACCTGGATTTCGTCTGGTCTCAGGAATTCAGTTGAGTAGGGATCAAACCATTCTGAACACCTACGAACTCAACAGGAGATCGAAGAGGAGGGTAGCAACAACTCTCTGAACAGAGAAGCGACCACTTTCTGGAAGGTAGGACGTGCGGAGAAGTGAATCCGAGGCGATATTCGGGAGGATAGATGGCGGGGGAGGGGCCTCCGTCGGCCGCTTCTGGCAAGTGCTAGAGCCGCGGAGCACAAAATCGGACCTTTTAGAAGTCGGCTCCGCGGAGGGACATCGCTCGAGTGGCTAAGCGGGGGGTGGAACCCTCGCGGGACAGTGTGGTCTCAGGACCCTCGGGGTCACAGAAAGACCGGGGGTGCCTGAGTGCAGCAGAGCTCCCAGGTATCGGAGCGGGGAAGCCGGCTGCAGAGACGGAGCCGAAGCACAGGCTCTCAGCTTGGGGTTGCCATAAACTGTGATCCGCGGCCCAGTCGGGCCACTGCTCCTCCAGCAGGGACCCAACAAGCGGCAGATCCGGGGAGACTCCCCTTCCTCCTCCGGGAGGAGCGGCGCGGGAGGGCACCGCAGGGATCTGCTGGGTTTGGAGACTCCACACGGGGTCGGGTGCCAGAGATAGAAACGCTCAGTCACAGGCCGGGTGAGCACGTAGTGCGGCCGGAGACCGGGGACACGGGAGTGACTGCTTTTCTCTGGGGGCGCACTGAGGAGCAGAGCCCCGAGTTCTCGGCTCCTCCGGGGCGAAGATTGGGAGGCCACCATTTTCACCCTGGTCCTCCAAAGCTGTACCGAGAGCTTGCAGGGAACAAAAGCTCCTGACAGCAAACCGGAGCAGCTTGCTTAGCCCGAACTCACAAGGGCGGGGCAATTCCGCCTCCGGCAAAGACATTTGGGAACCACGGCAACAGGCCCCTCCCCCAGAAGGTCAGCAGGAACACCCAGCAAGCCAAGACCAAGTTTACCGATCAAGGAGAACGGGAGAACTCCAGCGCTAGGGGAATACCGCACATAGAATTCATGGCTTTTTTTTTTTTACCATAATTCATTAGTTTTTCAAAGTTAATTTTTTTAACTGTTTTTTTTTATTTTTTCTTTTTCCCTTTTTCAAACAACATCTTATCAATCCATTTTCTAAAAAAAACATTTTTTATTTTTAGAGTCATATTTTTATCCCTTCATACTAGTTACCCTTATTTTTGGCATATATATATAAGTTGTTCTCTCTTTAAAATTTTGAGATACAATTTCTTCTAACAGATCAAAATATACCCTAAATCACTACTGTATGGCTTTGTTCTATTCTCCTGCTTGATCACATTCTCTCCCTTTTTTTTTCTTTTTCCTTTTCTTGTTAAATCTTCTTCTTTCTTTTTAAAAACAACTTCTTATCATATCAATTCCTTCTATAAAATCTTTTATAATTTTCATCTTTACAGTCATCTGCCATCCCTTCATTGTATCAACCCTTAATTTGTACATATATAAGTCTTTCTTCCTTTAAAATTTTAGCAGCCACTTTCTTCTAACAGACCAAAATATGCCCAAAAGCTAGTGTGTGGCACTTATCTATGCACTTGCCTGATCATATTTGATCATATTCTGTTTTTTTTTGTTTTGTTTTGTTCGGTTTTTGTTTCTTTTGTCTTTTTCTTTTTCCTTTTTTTTTTTCTCTTCTTTCTTTCTTTCCCTTTCTTGTCCCCTAGTTTCAGGTCTTTTCTGATTTGTATAGAGTATATTTGCTGGAGACGTTGTTAACCTGTTAGCATTCTGTTCTCTCATTCATCAGTTCTCCTCTGGACAAAATGACAAGACGAAAAAAATCACCTCAGCAAAAAGAACAAGAGGGAGTACCATCTGCCAGGGACCTACTCAATATGGACATTAGTACGATGTCGGACCTAGAGTTCAGAATCATGACTTTAAAGATACTAGCTGGGCTTGAAAAAAGCGTGGAAGTTATTAGAGAAACCCTTTCTGGAGAAATAAAAGAACTAAAATCTAACCAAGTCAAAATCAAAAAGACTATTCATGAGGTGCAATCAAAAATGGGGGCACTAACTGCTAGGATAAATGAGGCAGAAGAGAGAATCAGCAATATAGAAGACCAAATGATGGAAAATAAAGAGGCTGAGAAAAAGAGAGATAAACAACTACAGGATCATGAGGGCAGAATTCGAGAGATAAGCGATATGATAAGATGAAAAACATTAGAATAATTGGGATCCCAGAAGAAGAAGAAAGAGAGAGAGGGCCAGAAAGAATATTGGAGCAAATTATAGCAGAGAACTCCCGTAATGTGGGGAAGGAAACAGGCATCAAAATCCAGGAGGCACAGAGAACCCCCCTCAAAATCAATAAAAATACGTCAACACCCCGACATCTAATAGTAAAACTTACGAGTCTCAGAGACAAAGAGAAAATCCTGAAAGCAGCTTGGGAGAAGAGATCTGTAACCTACAATGGTAGAAATATTAGATTGGCAACAGACCTATCCACAGAGACCTGGCAGGCCAGAAAGGACTGGCAAGGTATCTTCAGAGCACTAAACGAGAAAAATATGCAGCCAAGATTACTATATCCAGCTAGGCTGTCATTGAAAATAGAAGGAGAGATAAAAAGCTTCCAGAACAAACAAAAACTAAAGGAATTTGCAAACACGAAACCAGCCCTCCAAGAAATATTGAAAGGGGTCCTCTAAGCAAAGAGAGAGTCTAAAAGCAGCATAGATCAGAAAGGAACACAGACAATATACAGTCACAGTCACCTTTACAGGCAATACAATGGCACTAAATTCGTACCTTTCAATAGTTACCCTGAATGTAAATGGGCTCAATGCCCCAATCAAAAGACACAGGCTATCAGATTGGATTAAAAAACAAGACCCATCTATATGCTGTCTGCAAGAGACTCATTTTAGACCCAAAGACACCCCCAGATTGAAAGTGAGGGGGTGGAAAACCATTTACCATGCTAATGGACACCAAAAGAAAGCTGGGGTGGCAATCCTTATATCAGACAAATTAGATTTTAAAACAAAGACTGTAATAAGAGATGAGGAAGGACACTATATCCTACTTAAAGGGTCTATCCACCAAGAAGATCTGACAATTGTAAATATCTATGCCCCTAACATGGGAGCAGCCAATTATATAAGGCAATTAATAACAAAAGCAAAGACACACATTGACAACAATACAATAATAGTGGGGGACTTTAACACCCCCCTGACTGAAATGGACAGATCATCTAAGCAAAAGATCAACAAGGAAATAAAGACTTTAAATGACACACTGGACCAAATGGACTTTACAGACATATTCAGAACATTCCATCCCAAAGCAAGGGAATACACATTCTTCTCTAGTGCCCATGGAACATTCTCCAGAATTGATCACATCCTAGGTCACAAATCGGGTCTCAACCGGTACCAAAAGATTGGGATCATTCCCTGCATATTTTCAGACCACAATGCTTTGAAACTAGAACTCAATCACAAGAGGAAAGTCGGAAAGAACTCAAATACATGGAGGCTAAAGAGCATCCTACTAAAGAATGAATGGGTCAACCAGGAAATTAAAGAAGAATTTAAAAAATTCATGGAAACCAATGAAAATGAAAACACAACTGTTCAAAATCTTTGGGATACAGCGAAGGCAGTCCTGAGAGGAAAGTATATAGCAATACAAGCCTTTCTCAAGAAACAAGAAAGGTCTCCAATACACAACCTAACCCTACACCTAAAGGAGCTGGAGAAAGAACAGCAAATAGAGCCTAAACCCAGCAGGAGAAGAGAAATAATAAAGATCAGAGCAGAAATCAATGAACTAGAAACCAAAAGAACAGTAGAACAGATCAACAAAACCAGGAGCTGGTTCTTTGAAAGAATTAACAAGATTGATAAACCCCTGGCCGGACTTATCAAAAAGAAAAGAGAAATGACCCAAATCAACAAAATCATGAATGAAAGAGGAGAGATCACAACCAACACCAAAGAAATACGAACAATTATAAGAACATATTATGAGCAACTCTATGCCAGCAAATTAGATAACCTGGAAGAAATGGGTGCATTCCTAGAGATGTATCAACTACCAAAACTGAACCAGGAAGAAATAGAAAACCTGAACAGACCTATAGCCACTGAGGAAATTGAAGGAGTCATCAAAAATCTCCCAACAAGCAAAAGCCCAGGGCCAGATGGCTTCCCAGGGGAATTCTACCAGACATTTAAAGAAGAATTAATACCTATTTTCCTGAAACTGTTCCAAAAAATAGAAATGGAAGGAAAACTTCCAAATCCATTTTATGAGGCCACCATTACCTTGATCCCCAAACCAGACAAAGAACCCATCAAAAAGGAGAATTACAGACCAATATCCTTGATGAACATGGATGCAAAAATTCTCACCAAAATACTAGCCAATAGGATCCAACAGTACATTAAAAGGATTCTTCACCACGACCAAGTGGGATTTATCCCTGGACTGCAAGGCTGGTTCAACATCTGCAAATCAATCAACGTGTTACAATACATTAAGAAAAGAAAGAACAAGAACCATATGATCCTCTCAATAGATGCAGAGAAAGCATTTGACAAAGTACAGCATCCTTTCTTGATCAAAACTCTTCAGAGTAGAGGGATAGGGGATACATACCTCAATATCATAAAAGCCATCTATGAAAAACCTACAGTGAATATCATTCTCAATGGGAAAAAGCTGAGAGCTTTTCCCCTAAGGTCAGGAACGCGGCAGGGATGTCCACTCTCACTGCTGCTATTCAACATAGTATTAGAAGCCCTAGCCACAGCAATCAGACAACAAAAAGAAATCGAAGGCATCCAAATCGGCAAAGAGGAAGTCAAACTCTCACTCTTTGCAGATGATAGGATACTGTATGTGGAAAACCCAAAAGACTCCACCCCAAAACTGCTAGAACTCATACAGGAATTCAGTCAAGTGGTAGGATATAAAATCAATGCACAGAAATCAGTGGCATTCCCATACACCAACAACAAGACAGAAGAGAGACAAATCAAGGAGTCGATCCCATTTACAATTGCACCCAAAACTGTAAGATACCTAGAAATAAATTTAACCGAAGAGGCAAAGGATCTGTACTCAGAAAACTATAAAATACTCAGGAAAGAAATTGAAGAAGACACAAAGAAATGGAAAAACGTTCCATGCTCATGGATTGGAAGAACAAACAGTGTGAAGATGTCAGTGCTACCTTGAGTAATCTACACATTCAATGCAATCCCCATCAAAATACCATCCACCTTTTTCAAAGAAATGGAACAAGTAATCCTAAAATTTGTATGGAACCAGAAGAGACCCCGAATAGCCAGAGGAATCTTGAAAAAGAAAAGCAAAGCTGGCGGCATCACAATTCCGGACTTCCAGCTCTATTACAAAGCTGTCATCATCAAGACAGTATGGTACTGGCACAAAAACAGACACATAGATCAATGGAACAGAATCGAGAGCCCAGAAATGGACCCTCAACTCTATGGTCACCTCATCTTTGACAAAGCAGGAAAGAATGTCCAGTGGAAAAAGGACAGTCTCTTCAACAAATGGTGTTGGGAAAATTGGACAGCCACATGAAGAAGAATGAAACTGGACCATTTCCTTACACCACGCACAAAAATAGACTCCAAATGGTTGAAAGACCTAAACGTGAGACAGGAGTCCATCCAAATCCTAAAGGAGAACACAGGTAGCAACCTCTTCCACCTCAGCCACAGCAACTTGTTCCTAGAAACATTGCCAAAGGCAAGGGAAGCCAGGGCAAAAATGAGCTATTGGGATTTCATCAAGATAAAAAGCTTTTGCACAGCAAAAGAAACAGTCCAGAAAACCAAAAGACAGCTGACAGAATGGGAGAAAATATTTGCAAATGACATATCAGATAAGGGCTAGTATCCAAAATCTATAAAGAACTTATCAAACTCAACACCCAAAGAACAAATACTCCAATCAAGAAATGGGCAGAAGACATGAACAGACATTTTTCCAAAGAAGACATCCAAATGGCCAACAGACACATGTAAAAGTGCTCAACATCGCTCGGCATCAGGGAAATCCAAATCAAAACCTCAATGAGATACCACCTCACACCAGTCAGAATGGCTAGAATTAACAAGCCAGGAAACGACAGATGTTGGCAGGGATGCGGAGAAAGGGAAACCCTCCTACACTGTTGGTGGGAATGCAAGCTGGTGCAACCCCTCTGGAAAACAGTATGGAGGTTCCTCAAACAGTTGAAAATAAAGCTACCCTACGATCCAGCAATTGCACTACTGGTATTTACCCCAAAGATACAAATGTAGGGACCCGAAGGGGTACGTGCACCCCGATGTTTATAGCAGCAATGTCCACAATAGCCAAACTGTGGAAAGAGCCAAGATGTCCATCAACAGATGAATGGATAAAGAAGAAGTGGTATATATACACAATGGAATATTATGCAGCCATCAAAAGGAATGAGATCTTGCCATTTGCAACGACGTGGATGGAACCGGAGGGTGTTATACTGAGTGAAATAAGTCAATCAGAGAAAGACATGTATCATATGACCTCACTGATATGAGGAATTCTTAATCTCGGGAAACAAACTGAGGGTTGATGGAGTGGTGGGTGGTGGGAGCGATTGGGTGGCTGAGTGATAGACATTGGGGAGGGTATGTGCTATGGCGAGCACTGTGAATTGTACAAGACTGATGAATCACGGATCTGTACTTCTGAAACAAATAATGCAATATATGTTAAGAAAAAAAAAAGAAGAAGATAGCAGGAGGGGAAGAATGAAGGGGAGTAAGTCGGAGGGGGAGACGAACCATGAGAGACGATGGACTCTGAAAAACAAACTGAGGGTTCTAGAGGGGAGGGGGTGGGGGGA
Organism: Eumetopias jubatus; assembly: GCF_037043125.1. Lineage (NCBI taxonomy): Eukaryota > Metazoa > Chordata > Mammalia > Carnivora > Otariidae > Eumetopias > Eumetopias jubatus. Next base: position 72,453,647 of record NW_028274816.1, on the reverse strand, counting down.
CGGGTTAGCCTGGTGATGGGTATTAAAGAGGGCACATTCTGCGTGGAGCACTGGGTGTTATGCACAAACAATGAATCATGGAACACTACATCAAAAACTAATGATGTATTGTATGGTGATTAACATAACAATAAAAAATTATTTTAAAAAAGTATTTAGTTTATACTTTGAGTTTCCTGATTATTTTGTCTACTAACCTTTAAAATGTTAACTGATATGTAGAGTCCTGCACTAGTAGATAATAAATAAATACCTGTTGAATTAATAAATGAAAAAAAAATTTTAAGGGTCCTTCATCATTCAGTACAGTCCCCTCTGACATGCACCAATTTATCAGTATTTCTTCTTTCTCCCAACGTAGAAAGTCCCTGTGAGTGTCTTTAAAGATCACTGTGATTAGGTAATTACTTGTTTATTAATTTGACAAATATTTAATTCCTATTCTGTATGGCACTTAGTAGACATTCAGTAAACAAGTAATGTGTTGAATAAACGAATGGCAAACTGATGAGATATCTAAATGTCATGTCCTATAAGAGAAATCTGAAGTTATAGCAAGATCTTAATCCAGAAAGAGAGACTCTCAGAAGGTAATGACACCTGTCAAAAAAAATAATAATAATTGAAGGATTGTCACAGATCCTGTCTGAATTTAAAAATTTGATACTTATTATAGGGTTTTTTGCACTCACTTACTTTTAAATATTTTATTAAAATATTACCTTGATTAATGAATTTTTTGGCATCCCCTGAAATTTTGCATATGAAGTGAGTGCCCCACTCGCTTCACCTTAGTGTAAGCCCCACAGGTAACATTTACTCAAGAGGTTCAGTGGCTTTCCATCATCTCCACAAATTCAAATCATAACCTCTTTCAAAGTCCACATTAGTGTTTAGGATGGAGAGTGCGTAGACTGTTAGTTGGTACTTGGATAGGAGAACTGGGTGTACTCAAATCAGTTCACCACAGAGGGCTCCATAGAGAGATGGACAAAAAGAACAATGATAGATGGGAGCTCAAAGTACCATTATAATTGAGTTTTCTGGCAAATCAGATTGAGACACTGGCTTAGATTCAAGCTCTAAAGAGGACTTTGTTATGGAATGAATCGTGCCCCCCAAAACTACATATGCTGAAATCCGCATCTCAGAATGTGACTGTATTTGGAGATAGGATCTCAAAGAGGTAACTGTGTTAAAATGAAGTTGTTAGGGTGGACCCTAATCCAATATGAATACTGTCCTTATAAAAAGAGGAAATTTGGACACAAACATGAATGGAGGGAAGGTGATGTGAAGACATGGGGAAGAAGATGGCCATCCATAAGCCAAACAGAGAGGCTTCAAAAGAAACCAACCCTACAAGCACCTTGATCTCAGATTTCTAGCCTCCAAAACTGTCAGAAAATATATTTATTTCTGTTTCTTAAGTCTCCGGTCTTTGGTACTTTGTTGTTGTGGCTGTAGAGAACTAATACCGGCTTTCCCTTTGCTGTAGGACCAGAGTTAGATCTAACATCAGTCAGTTGATCTGAAATGACGATGCGGTGAGCATGATCTTCTCAAAGGATCAAAGATTCCTCTTAAAGATCCTTGAGAGGAAGAGACTAGCAAGCAACATGGGCAGCCTCTGAGGAACATTATCCATTCAGCCTATACATCCGTTGGTGGCAGGATTGAAGACAGAGGGGGAGAAGAGTAATTTGGACAAATCAGCAGATATATGCAAGTGTAAAGGAAGAGAGAATACTGCATTATCTGCTTGCCCTAATTTAATGATCTGTGACCGTACCCATTAGGAAATGTGGGGCAATCTATGACCCATGGTCAGGGTCTGATCAAATCATATGCCTTCCCCTAGAAGAAAGAAAGATGGCAGAAGGGAACATAGAGGTCCTCTTCCCTAAAGTTCAGTTTAAATGTTACTCCTTGAAAAAAATCTTCAGATTTATACCCATCCTTACTCCGAAAGCTGGAAATGAGTTCTTTATCCTCTAAACTCCCAGATAAATTACCAGGTATTTTCCTACAGAATCTAGCACATTCTCACAACTACCATTTTTTGTTTGTTTCAGCATTTTATTGAAAAAAGTGTCATAAATTGAGAGCTAAGGAACTGACGCTCTGATATACATACCAGTAGAATTAGTAATTACTAATAAAAGAACAGATAAATAAACAACAAATAAATAATTTCAGTAAGGGTAACTAAAAAACCAAGCAATTGATTAATAGACTGTGCTAGTGAACTTTCCATGTGATATCATTTACAACTATCATTTGTTGAGCCAAACAACAGCAGTTTATAGAAAATATGACACGGAATCTTAAAAACAACCCCATGGGTTAGTATTCCCAACACAATTTTAGTAGGTATTAAAGTAATTTATTTCAACAAACATGTATGGAGAAACTAATATGCTCTTTAGCTATATCAAGAATGTGAAGTTAAGGTAAAGTTTTTGTCTTCAAGAAGGTCTTAGTTTAATGAGGGAAAGATAACAACAAAGAATTGGTTTCTAATGTAGTAAGTCAATTTACTCATTTAACAAATATTCATTATCTACTCTGTGCTAGACACTGTTCCAGACAATTAAAATATACCAGAGAACAGAGGCACTTGGGTAGCTCAGCTGGTTGAGCGTCTGACTCTTGATCTCAGCTCAGGTCGTTATCTCAGGGTTGTGAGTTCAAGTCTCATGTTGGGCTCCATACTGGGTGTGGATATATATATGAACAAAATAGATAATATAATATTAGAAAGTGATTAATACAATGGGGAAAAGTGCAGTAGAAGAAACAGAGGTGCTGTGGGGTGTGGGAGTTGGGTTGCAATTTTAAAGTGGGTGATCAGGATGAACCTCGTTAAGAAGATAATATTTAACCAAAGACTTCAAGTAAGTTCACCATACAGATATCTAGAGAAGGAGAATTCCAGGAGGAGGGAATAAGGGATAACAATAATTAAGGCAAAAGGAAGCCTGGCATGTTTAAGAAATGGCGTCAAAACTCAATGTAGTTAGAAGGTTAGAACAATGTGAACGAGGTATAGAGTGGTAGGAGTTGAGATCAGTGAGATACCCAGGGGCAAGTCAATGGGTCTATTTAGCTGTCATAGGGCCTTTGGATTTTATTCTGAGTGGGGAAGAAAGCTGTTAGAAAGTTTTGAACAGAGGAGTTAACTTTGAGGCCAGGACGCAACTAGAGAGTCAAGAGGATTTACTGGGAGAGCACCTATGGAGGATAAAGGGGTGAGGGTTTGTTACGGAGATAGGAGTAAACTGGGATAGACTGAAGGCCACAGTGTAAGTCTGGCACCTGTGAAAGGAGAGAGGGAAGGAAAGAAGATGGGCTGGGAGTAACCTCCTACCAGAATACAGCTCTGAGAAATTTACATGTGAGAGGCTGCAAGAGTCCAGCCCAAATGCCCTCACCGTAGTCAGTCATCAGCGGGGAGCAACCTGAGACAGCATGACTGAGAAGTGCTTGAAAACTGGGTGGATCCAAGGTGTGGCAGCTGGATGCTGTTCTTCAACCACCCTTCTCTCAGCAGATTCTCTGGAGGGAAGATCTGAGCAGCACATCACCCTGGCTGCCAACGGAAAATGAAATCATCAGGAGCGCCTGGGTGCCTCAGTCGGTTAAGTGTCTGACTTGGGCTCAGGTCATGATCTCAGGGTTCTAGGATCGAGCCCTGCATTGGGCTCCCTGCTCAGTGGGGAGTCTGCTTTTCCCTCTGCCCCAGCCCCCACTCATGCTCTCTCTCTCAAACAAATAAGTAAATCTTTTTTAAAAAATGAAATCATCTGAATTGTATATATAAAAGATCACTCTGGTTGCTGGGGAGAAAACAGATTGCATGAGACCAAGACAGAAAACAGGAGCCAGCTGTGAGGCCATCAAAATCATCCAGGTGAAGGATGAAGGAGCCTGGGATAGAGCCGTGGTTCTCAAATGGGAATGACTTTGTCCCCTAGAGGACATGTGGCCGTGTCTGGAGACACCTTTAGTTGTCACAACTGGAGGGAATGGAACATGCTACTGTCATCTAATGGGTAGAGACCAGAGATACTGCTAAATATCCCACAACACACAGGACAGCTCCCACACAAAGGACTTATCAAACAAAAAATGTCAATGATGCTGAGGGAGAGAAATCCTAGGGTAGGATAAAAGTGATATAAGTAAATGACTTTTTCCCCAATATTTTTTGAAGGTAGAACTGACAGAATTTGCAGATGGATTGAATATAAGGTATGTCAGAAAGGAAAGTCCATGTCAAGATTCCTTGATTTTTGGTATTTCGTCAATGTTGGTTGTGATCTCTCCTCTTTCACTCGTGATTTTATTTATCTGGGTCCTTTCTCTTTTCTTGTTAAGTCTGGCTAGAGGTTTATTATCGATCTTATTAATTCTTTCAAAGAACCAGCTCCCAGTTTCGTTGATCCGTTCCACTGTTCTTTTGGTTTCTATTTCAAGATTCCTTGAATTTTGAGTACTACCTAGAAAAATGGTTCCAGGTTTGTGTGTTTGTCTTTGTTCTTGTTTTCTCTCACAATTGAGATAGTATAGGCTTAGAAAGAAGTGGTTTGGGGGGTGAATGCAAATTAGGAATTTTGTTGTAGGTATGTTGAGTAGGTATGACTATGAGACATTCAACTGCTATCCAATAGGATATTTAAAATATGGAGATTTTTCATTCTCAAGGGAAACTGGAAATATAAAGTTGGGGAGCATCATCACAGAGTTGGTATTTAAAGTCATTGGATCGAATGAATTCATGTAGGATATAAGTGTTAGAAAAGAGATCCATATTTGAGTTCTGATCCATTTCTGCATATGAGGTTGAAAGATGGCAGGGATCTAATCAATTGAGAAAGGAGTATCCAGTGAGTTGGGAAGGAAATGAAAAGAGGTGGTGTTTGTTCTGAAAGCAAGAGGAATTGCTGCTGATGGGTTAAGGAGGAATGAAGAGTGAGAATTGGCCTTTGAACTTGGAAAGCTAGAAGGCATTGGTGGCCTTGATAAAGGTAATGTCAAAGGACGATGGAGCTGTGCCTTACTCTTATAACCGGGAGGAAGGCAGCCAGTTGAGGATGAGAATGCTCTCTAAGAAGATAGCACTGAAGGGGCACCTGGGTGGCTCAGTCAGTTAAGCATCCCACTCTTGATTTCGGCTCAGATCATAATTTCATGGGTCGTGAAGATCAAGCCCCACATCAGGCGCCGTGCTCAGCAGGGAGTGTGCTTGAGATTCTCTCCCTCTTCCCCCTCCCCACTTGTACTCTCTCTCTCTAAAATAAATACATAAATCTTAAAAGAAAAAAAAGGTAGTGCTGAAGAAAATGGAGCGAAAGACATATATCCCCAAATTTACCATCCAGCCCTTTTATATATCCCATAAGGAGAAGCATTCACAAAATCAGAACTTGACATGGGTGAGAATGCCATCAAGAAAAGTCAAGAACCATTTATGGAGGATGCTGTAGAGTCCTGGACTTTTAAAACAGGGTTCTGATAAGCTATGGGACTTTATGACCAGTGCCCAGAGGATAAAACCTCTTCCACACATGTTCTGTACCCAGCAAGAGACAGACCAGAGTCTGTTGTATTCTCGAGTGAAACGTTCTACTGAGTGAGTGAGAGCTTTTGGGTGGTTTCGCCACACGGGAGCTCATTTGTTTCTTCAGTTAAAAAAAAAAAAAGCGCGCTTTATAGTATTGATGTACCTGGCTGGCCAGACTGAAGACTTGGGGAAATCAACAAAGGAGGTCCTCAGAGAAAGGAGGCCCTCCCACATTTCCTCCCCATCCCCTAACTCCCAACACACACACATACCCTAGCCAACCACCATATTTCCCCCTTTAAAACCTTTTTTTTAATACTTTTTAATTTTTTGAAAGTTCTTCTTGAGAGTCCAAAATACAAATCTCTCCTCCCACCTAGAAAGGTTCTTCTGGACTGTCAAAACTGTATTTCCAATGCTAGATTTCCGAGAGCTGAAACAGCCCGGCATGCTCGCATAACACAAACACACTCAGAGAACAGCAAAGGAAGTAACATTGAAAACCCTTTCTTTGTTTGGGCCACGTTCAGAATAGACCAAGAGCAGACTTCATGTCCTTTATTTATTTATCTATTTATTTATTTATAAAAAAGTTTTTTTTTTTTATTATGTTCAGTTAGCCAGCACACAGTACATCAGAAGCACTAACTGGCTGGATTGAGAAGCTATGAATTTCATTCAGGTACAAACTGGCTAAAAATCCTTTATTTAAAATATAATATGCCAGAGGATCAAGAGAGGCCAGAATTTTCAGCTAGTCAGTGTTTTGTGTGTGTGTGTGTGTGTGTTTTAAGTTTCTCAGCCTTCACAATTAAAATTTTAAACATCTTCCAGCAAGAAACTAGGTTTTAAGATATGCATCAGCATTGGAAGTTAAAACTAAATGGGTTTACCATCTCTCTCTGGGCCAGTTGCCAGAATATTACATTATCCTCGCTCCTTCCTCTCTCTCTCTCTCTCCTTTTCTCCAGCCCCTCTGGTTTTTCCTCCCACCTCTCCCTCTGATTTTCAGTGTGTGTGCATGGGTCTTTGTCACCTTCAGCATGTGTTAGTAGGGCAAGGACAAATGAAAAACTAGAAAACAGGAAATACGGTTTCTGGTGATACTACGCTCTTTCCCACAGTAATCATGATCCCCCACCAGTCTTTCTGTGCCTCAGTTTGCCTGTTTGGAAAACAGAATGTTTGCTAAGTTAGGTGAGATCTTCCCTATGGTTTCTTTTCCCTCAGAAATATATCGAGTTGTTGCTGAAGCTTATGTCTATTTTAAGCAGTGCGGCTGAGTCCAAATACTAAATATAAGAATAATCTCAGAGCTAAAAAAAGTTTTTTGATTCCAAGTTTGAAAGACTTCCTTAAAATCCAAATTTTGATTAACAAAGAATCAACTTTCCCAATGTATGTAATTATCAAAAATCATTCCAATTACCAATTCATCACAATGCATCAACTGAAAGCTGTATATTCTTTCCAAAGAAAAAGAAGAGCAATTAAAATAAGGCTTTGTCAGCCAATGTAGCATTGTAAGGATAAAGGCATAATTTCCTGACACCTTTTATGTACATAAAGTAGTTTGGAGAGCTTACCACCGTTTTGGACCTCTTGAGGTTAGGGTACCCCAAGTTGAGAGCCATTTGCCTATAAAACACTGAGTGGGTGCTGATAAAGCAATAATAGCCTGGCCCACAATTCTATAAGTAATAATGATATTACTAATCATTTACAACAGCCCACTAGGGACTTTGGAAATAACCTCAAAGCAATTAACTAATGACCTGCCTTTGATTATGTCTCCAGCTTTGAAAGCAAAAGGTTAAGGTTCATATGCCAAACCAGTGTTGAGAGAGTCACATAGCCTGGTGGTCAGCTCTCTTCCTGAGCAGGGCACATAACTCCTACCTGGTTAATCTCCCTTCCGAGTACTCTTTCCAGAAGATGGTAATCTTTATAGGCTTTTAACATTTTTAGGACATCTTTTTTCATTTTAATTAAAACTATTGTTGACACAAAAAACTTGGAACCACAGAAAGGCGCGGAAACAAAAAATGGCATCCGTATTCCCATCAACCACCCCAACATTACATTTTTGTGTTTGTCCAATTTTTCTACCTATCAATGTACAATATGTTACTCAAAAATCAACAACATGTTAATACTGCTGTTTTTACCTGCATTTCTCATCACAACGTGTTGTGAACATGTTTCCACAGCAATAAGCGTTTTATACAGTTGTACACATTTTAGTTAACTAATTCCTTTCTGTTGGGTATGTAGGCAGTTCCAAATGTCTCACTACTTTAAATAATTCTGGGATTCTGTTATTTCACTCATTAATGACACCTATTGATAGGCATCCTTTCACACTCAGAAAAATTCTCTTCCCATGTATATACTTACACTGATAAGACAAACTTTCAAAAGGGGTATCAATGTCAATGACATCTACGTGTTTTGAAGCGTATGGCAGACTGTCTCCCCAAAACTGTTGTTTTAACTTTTATTCTTCTCTCAAGAAGTAAACCTGAGAGTGCCATCTACAACCTAAACTTTACCAATTTTAATAATATTTTCAAAAACTGACCTAGGACAAAAGCATCTCATGGTGTTTTCCCTTGCATATTTGATTATTAATCAAGTTGCACGTTTCTTACGTGGTAAGTGGTGATTGGTATTTACCGTCTATTGAGTTTCTGGTATATGTCCTTTGAACATTTTTCTACCAAGATATTAGCCTTTTCTTTATCGATTTCCTGATTGATTTCCTCATTGACTTACTTTATTTTATTGTCATTTTATCATGACCACCTCTACAAGTTGGTTCATACGAAGTTAGCTCATCTTTTGTAACTACTGTGTTAAAAAATGTTTTGTGTATATACACAAAATGGATACTTCTAGAGCATAAATTGAATCCTCCCATGCATGATGGGATTTATAATGCAGGCTTTTTTGCTTTTTCTTGTCTCCCTTCCAACCCCTCCCCAGGTCCATCTATATCTTCACCAGCACACCCCACAATAACCCATGTTAACAACCTAGTATATATCCTTCTAATTTTTTCCATTTTCTCCTAATTATATATCAATATACATATAGATATATATACAGCATTTTTCATTTATTATTTCATAAAAATGAGATTATATTCAACAATTTTGGCATCTTATTTTACTCACTTAAAGATACTTCATAAAAATCCTGCCAAGATAAAATGGTATAATTCTAATTCATTCTTTTTAATAACTAGTCAGTTTCCCTGGGGTAGATGGACCACAACTTATTCAGCATCCCCCTATTACTAGCATTCACTCTGCTTCTGGTTTTTTGTGACTATGAATGGGGCTGCAGTAAACATCTTTGAGCAGATATGCTTATTTATGGGTGCTTTCATTTTGATGGGATAGGTTCCCAGGAAGAATACTGCTGAGTCAAGAAGTATGTCCAATTTATTTTTATTTTTATGGGTGCTGTCAGATTGCTTCCTGAAAAGGCCATAATAATTCCTAGTTCCACCAGCGATGTATGAGAATTTCCCCGTAGCTACATTAGCAATAGGTATTATAGCTCTTTTCAATTTTTATAAGTCTGAAGAGTAAAAACATAGCCCTGACCACTCATGAATTCAAGTGACATATGATTTTATTGAACATGTGGATTTTACTTCTGTGAATTACGGCTTATTCCTTGATCCATTTTTTCATTTTTTCATGTCAATTTGTACAATCTTTGTATACTATAGATTTTAATACTTTGTCAGCTGTACAGTAAATCACTTTTCTCCAGGGCTCATACACGTATATATATATACCTTATTTATGGCAGTGCTTCTCAAATTCTCTGTGGCAAAGGACCAGTAATTTTAAAATTTCCAATCCATAGCTGATCAAGATTTCATAAAATACAAAATCACACACTCAGATGTCATGGTGATGTTGAATTGCTGTAAAAGTTTATAAATGCTTATTCTCAGTGTCTATACTTAACAAGGGTCGATAGCAAATGTAGACAGGCACTGGTCCCCCAGCCACACTGTAAGTAACATTTGTGCCATCTTTCTTTGCAATCAAAATTTTTCACTTCTATGTAGTCAAAGTATTTCCTTCTATAGTTTCTGGACTTCCTATCTTGCTTAAGGAGGTTGTTTAAGATTCATTTACAAGAATTATATTGCTAAGCATATTCCATTGAAATCTCTAGTCCATGTGGGTTTTTTCCCAAATTTTCTTATACCCTCTTCTTTGTTCTGGGTTGTTTATGGTGTGGGATAGGGGTCCAGCCCTAGTTTCTTTCAGATGTGCTGCCACATTGCCTTTGTCGTTGTGGAAGATATAAAGGTCTGGCTCACTCAGCGGTCACTCCCTCCCCCTTCTAGTTTACCTTCTTACGATATAGATTGAGGGTCTGGAGGGCTAAAATCTTACATTCTCAGATCAATTCTATTGTGGCTCCATATGTGATGTGCATGCCATGAAATAGGCAAATCCAAGCAAGTCTTGGAACCAGGAGGGCAGTATAACGGGCTGCATAGGGATTTTCATTTTTCTGATGTAAACACAGTAGATATTTTGTTCTCTTGGGGTAGCTGTGAAAAGTTTCTCAGGTTCTTGTATCATAAATGCCAAGCAATAGAGTAGCAGCAATGGTACTTCTTGAAAAGTCTTGGGTATGACTGGCCTTCTTTCTGGCTGCATAACATTCGGCCATTTTTCTTTCATATTCTCAGATAGTTTCTAGGAGCTACCTAACTTATCTTAATAAATTCTTTCACTTAAGCTACCTAGATTGAATTCCATTGTCTATCACAAAAAACCTTGGCCAAACAGTCATATATATTATTATCTCATATACTGAGATATTTTACTATATTCACAAAACCATTTTGAATCAATCAGTATCAATATACTCATGCTTATAACACATTGTTGTTATCACCGTGGATTTATATAGTGTTCTGAGGTCTGAGTTTTTGGTTCGTTTGTTTTTTGTTCTTCTCAAAAATGTACACTTCCATTTGCACTTAAAGATAATTGTATCACTTTAAGTCAATAAAAAGAATGAGAAGCAGAAGCACATTTGAGTAAAACTAAAGAGACTCCCTTGAGCCCTAAGCCAAAATATATGAGGACAAGGACTGAATGAAGAAATGGAAAATGACTCAGAAAAGCTGAGGACAGTCAAACCAGGACATTCACAGAGTAGCATACTAATTATCACCTTGAAGAACCTTTGATGAAATTAATAAACTCGTGGCACCTGCTAAAGATTGTGAGGGATTGCTAAAACCATGAGGTTTCTGTAAAAGCAAGAACCAGAAGAAATTAAACTCCTAAATATACTTTCTCACAGGCACTATCTTTTCTCTCCACCTGTAGGAAATAGGAAGTATATTTTCTGGAGAAAATAAACTATAGAAGCTTTGGACTTTGGGCCACCAGCCCAGAGAAGGTGAAGATAAGAGTCTAGGATAGAAGTCAGCAATTATTTTTTTTCAGTAAAGATCCGTATAGTAAATATTTTAGGCCTCATAGCCATATGATCTCTGTCACAACTACTCAACTGTGACATGGTAGCACAAAATCAGCCATCGATAATACTTATACAAATGGGTGTGTCTGTGTGCCAATACAATTTTAATTATAAAAACAGGTGGTGGCCTGGATTTGACCAACTGGCTATAATGTATAACTTCTTTGGCCTAGGGTAATATCAGGGGTATTAAGTAAAAACAGGGAGACTCCTAGTCCTCCTGTGACCAATAGTTAGGTTTATTCACCACACCATACTTTTTCCTAGCCCTCATCTCCCCCCAAAACATATAAGTAAGTTAGTAAATGAGGATATTATTCTCTCAAGAAACTAAAAATCCCAATAGCAAACACCTACAGATGCCAATATATAGTGTCAATGATTTAAAAAACCAACTGGTCCAAGAGGGAAACTCATCGCTTGTTAAGCCCTATGAGCCTGATCCAGTGAGGCTGCAGGGATTGGGGGTGGAGCAAACTCCAAGCAGTTCTCACTTAAAACCAGCTTCATTTTTAAAAATTAACAGATAACAAAAGGTCCTCTGACATTTGAAGAAAACTTCTAGCATAAAAGGCAGAGACTGGAACAAACAATACAGACAATGCAAGGATCAAGAAACAGCTTCAGAGAAACTCTAATTCATATCTCCAGAGAGGCCCATTCATTTATTAAACACATGTTTACTGAGTGTTAAGAGTGTGCCAAACATTTTTCTACATATAAGTGATATAGTAGTGACCAAAACAGATTAAAAAAAAATTTTGACATCACGAAGCTTTCTTCTAGAAAGAAGACAAAATAAAATGAAACAAAACAAGAATTCTATTTCTTAAATTATAAAACAAAAAAGTTTTACTGATGATGAAAATTTTTCAGGTAAACTTTTTCTAAAGTATTGGAAGATAAAATTGGAAATCTCTCTGAAAAATAAAAAAATAAAGAAATTAGAAGGAAAATAAGATAGAAAAGAAAATTAGAAAAAACAAAGAAAGAAAGAAAATTAGAAGGTTGACCCAAGAGGTCTAACAACCAACACTTAGGAATCCCAAGAATATTAAAAAAAATTATCAAATTAATAACACACAAAATTCCCCAGAGCTAAATGACACGAGCTACCAAATTAAGAAGGTCCTCAAAGTAACCACGCAATAAGTGAAAATTATCAACATTAAGGCACATTTCTGTGAAATTTTAGAATGCCAGGGAAGATCTGAAGACTTGCCAGAGAGGCAGAAAAGTTCTACTTCAAGATTCGAGAATAAAATCACCTCAGATTCCTCAAACACAATAATGGAACAATACCTTCATTTTTTTAAATTGAAAATTGTTTCTACCTTAGAATTCCATACCCAGCCAAACTATCAGTCAAGTGTAAGAGTAGAACACATATATTTTCAGACATTCAAAAATCTATAAAAAGGGAGAGGCAGAGCAAGATGGCGGAGGAGTAAGAGACCTGGATTTCGTCTGGTCTCAGGAATTCAGCTGAAAAGGGATCAAATCATTCTGAACACCTATGAACGCAACAGGAGATCGAAGAAGAGAGTAGCAACAACTCTCTGAACAGAGAAGCGACCACTTGCTGGAAGGTAGGACGTGCGGAGAAGTGAATCCGAGGCGATATTCGGGAGGATAGACGGCGGGGGAGGGGGCCTCAAGCCGCGGAGGACAAAATCGGAATTTTTAGAAGTCGGCTGTGCTGAGGGACGTCACTCCAGTGGCTAAGCGGGAGGTGGAACCCTCACGGGACAGTGTGGTCTCAGGACCCTCGGGGTCACAGAAAGACCGGGGGTGCCTGAGTGCGCCAGAGCTCCCAGGTATCGGAGCGGGGAAGCCGGCTGCAGAGACGGAGCCGAGGCACGGGCTCTCAGCTCGGGGTGGCCATAAAATGTGATCCGCGAAACAATCAGGCCACTGCTCCTCCAGCAGGGACCCAACAAGCAGCAGAGCAGGGAGACTCCCCTTCTTCCCCCGGGAGGAGCGGCGCGGGAGGGCACCGCAGGGATCTGCTGGGTTTGGAGACTCCACACGGGGTCGGGTGCCAGAGATAGCAACACTCGGTCACAGGCCGGGTGAGCACGGAGTGCGGGCGGAGACCAGGGAGACGGGAGGGACTGACTGCTTTTCTCTGGGGGCACACTGAGGAGCGGGGACCCGAGTTCTCGGCTCCTCTGGGTGGAGATTGGGAAGCCACCATTTTCACTCTCATCCTCCAAAGCTGTACCGAGAGCTTGCAGGGAACAAAAGCTCCCGAGAGCAAACCCGAGCAGCTTGCTTAGCCCGGACTCACAAGGGCGGGGCAATTCCGCCTCCGGCAAAGACAGTTGGGAACCATGGCAACAGGCCCCTCCCCCAGAAGATCAGCACGAACAGCCAGCCAAGACCAAGTTTACCAATCAAGAACAGGAGAACTCCAGCGCTAGGGGAATACTGCACATAGAATTCATGGCGTTTTTACCATGATTCATTAGTTTTTCAAAGTTAATTTTTTTAACTTTTTTTTATTTTTCTTTTTAAACCAACATCTTATCAATCCCTTTTTTAAAAAAAAATTTTATTTTTCATTTTTAGAGTCATATTCTATCCCTTCATAGTAGTTACCCTTATTTTTGGCATATATATATATATGTTGTTCTCTCTTTAAAATTTTGAGATACAGTTTTTTCTAACAGATCAAAATATACCCTAAATCTCTAGTGTATGGCTTTGTTCTAGTCTGCCTGATCACATTCTCTCCCTTTTTTTTTTAAATCTTCTTCTTTCTTTTTTCAAACAACTTCTTATCAATTCCTTTTATAAAATCTTTTATAATTTTCATCTTTACAGTCATCGCCCATCCCCTCATTGTATCAACCCTTATTTTGTACATATGTAAGTCTTTCTTCCTTTACAATTTTAGGAGGCACTATCTTCTAAAAGACCAAAATACACCCAGAATCTAGTGTGTGGCACTGATCTATGCACTAGCCTCATCATATTTGATCATATTCTGTTTTTTTTAGTTCTGTTTTTGTTTGTTTTTATCTTTTCCTTTTTTTTCCTCTCTTTCTTTTTTCTTTCTTTCCCTTTCTTTTCCCCTGCTTTATGGTCTTTGCTGATTTGTTTAGAGTATATTTTCTGGGGACGTTGTTAACCTGTTAGCATTTTGTTCTCTCATTCATCTATTCTCCTCTGGACAAAATGACAAGATGAAAGAAATCACCTCAGCAAAAAGAACAAGAGGTAGTACCGTCTGCCAGGGACCTACTCAATATGGACATTATACGATGTCGGACCTAGAGTTCAGAATCATGACTGTAAAGATACTAGCTGGGCTTGAAAAAAGCGTGGAAGTTATTAGAGAAACCCTTTCTGGAGAAATAAAAGAACTAAATCTAACCAAATCAAAATCGAAAAGGCTATTAATGAGGTGAAATCAAAAATGGGGGCACTAGGCAAGATGGCGGAGGAGTAGGAGACCTAGATTTCGTCTGGTCTCAGGAATTCAGCTGAAAAGGGATCAAATCATTCTGAACACCTATGAACGCAACAGGAGATCGAAGAAGAGAGTAGCAACAACTCTCTGAACAGAGAAGCGACCACTTGCTGGAAGGTAGGACGTGCGGAGAAGTGAATCCGAGGCGATATTCGGGAGGATAGACGGCGGGGGAGGGGGCCTCTGTCGGCCGCTTCTGGCAAGTGCTAGAGCCGCGGAGCACAAAATCGGACCTTTTAGAAGTCGGCTCCGCTAAGGGACGTCGCTCCAGTGGCTAAGCGGGGGTGGAACCCTCGCGGGACAGTGGGGTCTCAGGACCCTCGGGGTCACAGAAAGACCGGGGGAGCCTGAGTGCGCCAGAGCTCCCAGGTATCGGAGCGGGGAAGCTGGCTGCAGAGATGGAGCTGAGGCGCGGGCTCTCAGCTCGGGGTTGCCATAAACTGTGATCCGCGGCCCAGTCGGGCCACTGCTCCTGCAGCAGGGACCCAATAGGTGGCAGATCTGGGGAGACTCCCCTTCCTTCCCGGGGAGGAGCGGCGCGGGGACGCACCGCAGGGATCTGCTGGGTTTGGAGACTCCACACGGGGTCGGGTGCCAGAGATACAAATGCTCGGTCACAGGCCGGGTGAGCACGGAGTGAGGCTGGAGACCAGGGACAAGGGAGTGACTGCTTTTCTCTGGGGGCACACTGAGGAGCGGGGCCCCGAGTTCTCAGCTCCTCTGGGTGGAGATTGGGAGGCCACCATTTTCACCCTGGTCCTCCAAGGCTGTACGGAGAGCTTGCAGGGAACAAAAGCTCCTGAGATCAAACCTGAGCAGCTTGTTTAGCCCGGACCGACAAAGGCGGGGCAATTCAGCCTCCGGTAAAGACATTTGGAAACCACAGCAACAGGCCCCTCCCCCAGAAGATCAGCACGAACAGCCAGCAAGCCAAGACCAAGTTCACCGATCAAGGAGAACGGGAGAACTCCAGCGCTAGGGGAATACTGCACATAGAATTCATGGCTTTTTTTTACCATGATTCATTAGTTCATCAAAGTTAATTTTTGTTAACTGTTTTTTTTTTCTTTTTCTTTTTCCCTTTTTCAACCAACATCTTATCAATCTCTTTTTAAAAAAAAAAAAACATTTTTTATTTTTCATTTTTAGAGTCATATTTTATCCCTTCATAGTAGTTACCCTTATTTTTGGCATATATATATAAGTTGTTCTCTCTTTAAAATTTTGAGATACAGTTTCTTCTAACAGATAAAAATATACCCTAAATCACTAGTATATGGTTCTGTTCTAGTCTCCTGCCTGATCACATTCTCTCCCTTTTTTCTTTTTTTTTTAAATCTTCTTTCTTTTTTCAAACAACTTCTTATCATCAAGTCCTTTTATAAAATCTTTTATAATTTTCATCTTTACACTCATCTTCTATCCCTTCATTGTATCAAACCTTATTTTGTACATATATGTCTTTCTTCCTTTAAAATTTTAGGAGGCACTTTTTTCTAACAGACCAAAATACGCCCAAATTCTAGTGTGTGGCACTGATCTATGCACTAGCCTGATCATATTTTATCACATTCTGCTTTTTTTGTATTGTTCTGTTTTTGTTTTTATCTTTTTTTTTCTTTTTTTTTTTCTCTTTCTTTGTTCTTTCTTTCCCTTTCTTTTCCCCTGGTTTCAGGTCTTTTCTGATTTGTATACAGTATATTTGCTGGGGACGTTGTAAACCTGTTAGCATTTTGTTCTCTCATTCATCTATTCTCCTCTGGACAAAATGACAAGACGAAAAAAATCACCTCAGCAAAAAGAACAAGAGGTAGTACCGTCAGCCAGGGACCTACTCAATACGGACATTAGTACGATGTCGGACCTAGAGTTCAGAATCATGACTTTAAAGATACTAGCTGGGCTTGAAAAAAGCATGGAAGTTATTAGAGAAACCCTTTCTGGAGAAATAAAAGAACTAAAATCTAACCAAGTCGAAATCAAAAAGGCTATTGATGAAGTGCAATCAAAAATGGGGGCACTAACTGCTAGGATAAATGAGGCAGAAGAGAGAATCAGTGATATAGAAGACCAAATGATGGAAAGTAAAGAGGCTGAGAAAAAGAGGGAGAAACAACTACAGGATCACGAGGGCAGAATTCGAGAGATAAGTGATTCGATAAGACAAAACAACATTAGAATAATTGGGATCCCAGAAGAAGAAGAAAGAGAGAGAGGGGCAGAGGGTATATTGGAGCAAATAATAGCAGAGTACTTCCCTAATGTGAGGAAGGAAACAGGCATCAAAATCCAGGAGGCACAGAGAACCCCTCTCAAAATCAATAAAAATAGGTCAACACCCCGACATCTAATAGTAAAACTTACGAGTCTCAGAGACAAAGAGAAAATCCTGAAAGCAGCTCGAGAGAAGAGATATGTAACCTACAATGGTAAAAATATTAGACTGGCAACAGACCTATCCACAGAGACCTGGCAGGCCAGAAAGGACTGGCATGATATCTTCAGAGCACTAAACGAGAAAAATATGCAGCCAAGAATACTATATCCAGCTAGGCTGTCATTGAAAATAGAAGGAGAGATAAAAAGCTTCCAGAACAAACAAAAACTAAAGGAATTTGCAAACATGAAACCAGCCCTCCAAGAAATATTGAAAGGGGTCCTCTAAGCAAAGAGAGAGCCTAAGAGCAGCAAAGATCAGAAAGGAACACAGAAAACATACAGTAACAGTCACCTTACAGGCAATACAATGGCACTAAATTCATACCTTTCAATAGTTACCCTGAATGTAAATGGGCTAAATGCCCCAATCAAAAGACACAGGCTATCAGATTGGATTAAAAAACAAGACCCATCCATATGCTGTCTGCAAGAGACTCATTTTAGACCCAAAGACACCCCCAGATTAAAAGTGAGGGGGTGGAAAACCATTTACCATGTTAATGGACACCAAAAGAAAGCTGGGGTGGCAATCCTTATATCAGACAAACTAGATTTTAAAACAAAGACTGTAATAAGAGATGAGGAAGGACACTATATCCTACTTAAAGGGTCTATCCAACAAGAAGATCTAACAATTGTAAATATCTATGCCCCGAACATGGGAGCAGTCAATTATATAAGGCAATTAATAACAAAAGCAAAGAAACACATTGACAACAATACGATAATAGTGGGGGACTTTAACACCCCCCTGACTGAAATGGACAGATCATCTAAGCAAAAGATCAACAAGGAAATAAAGACTTTAAATGACACACTGGACCAAATGGACTTCACAGACATATTCAGAACATTCCATCCCAAAGAAACAGAATACACATTCTTCTCTAGTCGCCCTGGAACATTCTCCAGAATGGATCACATCCATTCTCAAGGTCACAAATCAGGTCTCAACTGGTACCAAAAGATTGGGATCATTCCCTGCATATTTTCAGACCACAATGCTTTGAAACTAGAACCCAATCACAAGAGGAAAGTTGGAAAGAATTCAAATACATGGAGGCTAAAGAGCATCCTACTAAAGAATGAATGGGTCAACCAGGAAATTAAAGAAGAATTTAAAAAATTCATGGAAACCAATGAAAATGAAAACACAACTGTTCCAAATCTTTGGGATACAGCAAAGGCAGTCCTGAGGGGAAAGTATATAGCAATACAAGCCTTTCTCAAGAAACAAGAAAGGTCTCAAATACACAACCTAACCCTACACCTAAAGGAGCTAGAGAAAAAACAGCAAATAAAGCACCAACCCAGCAGGAGAAGACAAATAATAAAGATCAGAGCAGAAATCAATGAACTAGACACCAAAAGAACAGTAGAACAGATCAACGAAACTAGGAGCTGGTTCTTTGAAAGAATTAACAAGATTGATAAACCCCTGGCCAGACTGATCAAAAAGAAAAGAGAAATGACCCAAATCAACAAAATCTTGAATGAAAGAGGAGAGATCACAACCAACACCAAAGAAATACAAACAATTATAAGAACACATTATGAGCAACTCTATGCCAGCAAATTAGAGAACCTGGAAGAAATGGATGCATTCCTAGAGATGTATCAACTACCAAAAGTGAACCAGGAAGAAATAGAAAACCTGAACAGACCTATAACCACTAAGTAAATTGAAGCAGTCATCAAAAATCTCCCAACAAACAAAAGCCCAGGGCCAGATGGCTTCCCAGGGGAATTCTATCAGACATTTAAAGAAGAATTAATACCTATTCTCCTGAAACTGTTCCAAAAAATAGAAATGGAAGGAAAACTTCCAAATCCATTTTATGAGGCCACCATTACCTTGATCCCCAAACCAGACACAGACCCCATCAAAAAGGAGAATTACAGACCAATATCCTTGATGAACATGGATGCAAAAATTCTCACCAAAATACTAGCCAATGGGATCCAACAGTACATTAAAATGATTATTCACCATGATCAAGTGGGATTTATCCCTGGACTGCAAGGCTGGTTCAACATCCGCAAATCAATCAACGTGATACAGTACATTAACAAAAGAAAGAACAAGAATCATATGATCCTCTCAATAGATGCAGAAAAAGCATTCGACAAAGTACAGCATCCTTTCTTGATCAAAACTCTTCAGAGTATAGGGATGGGGGTACATACCTCAATATCATAAAAGCCATCTATGAAAAACCTACAGCGAATATCATTCTCAATGGGGAAAAGCTGAGAGCTTTTCCCCTAAGGTCAGGAACGCGGCAGGGATGTCCACTCTCACCACTGCTATTCAACATAGTATTAGAAGTCCTAGCCACAGCAATCAGACAACCAAAAGAAATCAAAGGCATCCAAATTGGCAAAAAGGAAGTTAAACTCTCACTCTTTGCAGATGATAGGATACTGTATGTGGAAAACCCAAAAGACTCCACCCCAAAACTGCTAGAACTCATACAGGAATTCAGTCAAGTGGCAGGATATAAAATCAATGCACAGAAATCAGTGGCATTCCTATACACCAACAACAAGACAAAAGAGAGACAAATCAAGGAGTCGATCCCATTTACAATTGCACCCAAAACCATAAGATACCTGGGAATAAATTTAACCAAAGAGGCAAAGGATCTCTACTCAGAAAACTATAATATACTCATGAAAGAAATTGAAGAAGACACAAAGAAATGGAAAAACGTTCCATGCTCATGGATTGGAAGAACAAACATTATGAAGATGTCAATGCTACCTAGAGCAATCTACACATTCAATGCAATCCCCATCAAAATACCAAACACTTTTTCAAAGAAATGGAACAAAGAATCCTAAAATTTGTATGGAACGAGAAGAGACCCCAAATAGCCAGAGGAATGTTGAAAAAGAAAAGCAACCTGGCAGCATCACAATTCTGGACTTCCAGCTCTATTACAAAGCTGTCATCATCAAGACAGTATGGTACTGGCACAAAAAACAGACACATAGATCAATGGAACAGAATAGAGAGCCCAGAAATGGACCCTCAACTCTATGGTCAACTAATCTTTCACAAAGCAGGGAAGAATGTCCAATGGAAAAAAGTCTCTTCAACAAATAGTGTTGGGAAAATTGGACAGCCACCTGCATAAGAATGAAACTGGACCATTTCCTTACACCACACACAAAAATAGAGTCCAAATGGTTCAAAGACCTAAACGTGAGACCGGAGTCCATCAAAATCCTAAAGGAGAACACAGGCAGCAACCTCTTCCACCTCAGCCGTAGCAACTTCTTCTTAGAAACATTGCCAAAGGCAAGGGAAGCCAGGGCAAAAATGAACTATTGGGATTTCATCAAGATAAAGAGCTTTTGCATAGCAAAAGAAATAGTCCACAAAACAAAAAGACAACCAACAAAATGGGAGAAAATATTTGCAAATGACATATCAGATAAAGGGCTAGTATCCAAAATCTATAAAGAACTTATCAATCTCAACACCCATAGAACAAATAATCCAATCAAGAAATGGGCAGACGACACGAACAGATATTTTTCCAAAGAAGACATCGAAATGGCCAACAGACACATGAAAAAGTGCTCAACATCGCTCGGCATCAGGGAAATCCAAATCAAAACCTTAATGAGATACCACCTCACACCCGTCAGAATGGCTAAAATTAACAAGTCAGGAAACGACAGATGTTGGCGAGGATGTGGAGAAAGGGGCACCCTCCTACACTGTTGGTGGGAATGCAAGCTGGTGCAACCCCTCTGGAAAACAGTATGGAGGTTCCTCAAACAGTTGAAAATAGAGCTACCCTACGATCCAGCAATTGCACTACTGGGTATTTACCCCAAGGATACAAATGTAGGGATCCGAAGGGGTACGTGCACCCCAATGTTTATAGCAGCAATGTCCACAATAACCAAACTGTGGAAAGAGCCAAGATGTCCATCAACAGATGAATGGCTAAAGAAGAAGTGGTATATATACACAATGGAATATTATGCAGCCATCAAAAGGAATGAGATCTTGCCATTTGCAACGACGTGGATGGAACTGGAGGGTGTTATGCTGAGTGAAATAAGTCAATCAGAGAAAGACATATATCATATGACCTCACTGATATGAGGAATTCTTAATCTCGGGAAACAAACTGAGTGTTGCTGGAGTGGTGGGGGGTGGGAGGGATGGGGTGGCTGGGTGATAGACATGCGGGAGGGTATGTGCTATGGTGAGCACTGTGAATTGTGCAAGACTGTTAAATCACAGATCTGTACCTCTGAAACAAATAATGCAATATATGTTAAGAAAAAAAAGAAGAAGAAGATAGCAGGAGGGGAAGAATGAAGGGGAGTATATCGGAGGGGGGAGACAAACCATGAGAGATGATGGACTCTGAAAAAGAAACTAAGGGTTCTAGAGGGGAGGGGGGTGAGGGGATGGGTTAGCCTGGTGATGGCTATTAAAGAGGGCACGTTCTGCGTGGAGCACTGGGTGTTATGCACAAACAATGAATCATGGAACACTACATCAAAAACTAATGATGTCATGTATGGTGATTAACATAACAATAGAAAAATTTTAAAAAACTATAAAAAGTAAGTATTTTCTTTTGTGCCTTTTAAAACAGTTTTTTAAACTTAAATTTAATTAGCCAACATATAGTACATCAATTTGTGCCATTTCTAAGAAAACTACTAGAAGATGTGGTACACAAAAAGTAAAGAAGCTAGGACAGAGAGGATTCAATATTTGAAATAGAAATGAAGGCAAGTCCCAAGGAATTGATGAAAGAAAATGGAGAATAGGATGTGGCTGGAAAATAACTTAAAAGTTCCAAACCTTGGGGCACCTGGGTGGCTCAGTCAGTTAAGCATCTGACTCTTGATTTTGGCTCAGGTCATGATTTCGGGATTGTGAGATCGAGCCCCACTTCACGCTCTGCACTCTGCTTGAGATACTCTCCCTCTGGCCCCCCCAAAATGATAAATAAATCTTAAAAAAAAAATTTCCAATCCCTGTTACGGTATGAGGATGGATGGCTCCAGGAGAAATGTCCTCAAGTAAAAGAAGAGAAAATGATCTATTATTTGACAGGTTCTCCTTTTCATGTGGAAATTTATGCTGAGAAACATTGTACAGAACTTTAGAAATGTTGGAAGACCACCATAGGCTCAAGGAAAACTTCACAAATAAAAAAAGCAATGATTAACTCTATGCAAAATAAAAATGCATATAGAAAAGGAAATAGAGGAATAGCAAAATATTCAGCTTCAAAATGAACAAGATTGACATAGTTATAATGGAAACACTGAATACGGGCTTTATCATTTCATTGAGGCATAATTTATGTGCAATAAGCTGCACCCATTTAAATTGTATAACTCGATGAGTTTTTAACACATAACCATTTTATAAACAAACAGCCACCACTCTAGCTCCAAACTCCCACCAACACAACGCATGCCCCCTGTTCACCTCTCTGGTCTGACACTGCGTATTCTTTTTCTTTTTTTTAAGATTTTATTTATTTGTTTGACAGAGAAAGAGACAGCTAGAGAGGGAACACAAGCAGGGGGAGTGGGAGAGGGGGAGGAGCAGGCTTCCCACTGAGCAGGGAGCCCAATGCGAAGCTCGATCAGGCTCAATCCCAGGACCCTGGGATCATGACCCGAGCCGAAGGAAGACTCTTAACGACTGAGCCACCCAGGGGCCTCGACACTGCGTATTTTTGACAACAAAAGGAATCAGGGTGGGAAAGACAGCCAAATGCTTGTTCTCTTTTACTTTTTCTTTACAATTCCTATCCTCTTCTAGAGAGAGCTTTCCCCCATATTGGTTCTGCTAAGATGTTCAGAAAACCACCCCCAAATACTTCTCTCTTCAAGAATGTTGTCCATCAGGGCCCTTGGTAGAATGTTACACCTGTTTTGGTAAGTTCTCCTGACACTGAATTTACATCTCACTCATAAACATCATCTAGATTTTCCCAAAACAGTACTGATGTGAGCATACTCATGGCACCCTATTAATAGAAAGAACTTTTACTTCATTGGCTCCTATCATCACCTTAAATTATAATTTCTTTGGATTCTTGCTACTCAAAGTGTGGTCCACAGACCAGTAGCATTAGCATCACCTGGGAGCTCCTTAGAAATTCAGAAGTTCAGTCCCCACCCCAGATGAAAAGCTGCAGGATCCCCAGGTGTACACTAAAGTTTAAGAAGCACTGCCTTAGTTTTCTGCCAAGACTTCATCATTTATTACAAGGAATGTCCAGAAATAGCTCACAAATTGTCACATCATTTACCACATGGTGCCTGCCATTCCTTTCTCTTCCGCTCTGTAAGAACTCTTTGGTGATACACAATTCTGAGTCTTCTACTGCATGTAAGGGACAACAAAGGCACTTTGCCACTGTGCCCTTTATCCACTGGCCAGCCACTTGCTTCTGGCCAACGCTCCTTGCATCTCACCACTCAGCTTCACATCCACTCCTGCAGGTGGGTAAGGCTTGTAGAATTCAACAGATCACTTGCCCTCTGGACATCTAAGCAGCTCTGTATTCCCAGCACAACAAGGGAGAATGCTTCTCACCCCATTTATTACATAAATGGCTAAGCAATGCTGTTACATTCCTGATGTCTTACAAGTTTTTAATGAAAATATCTTTCAGATTTTATTTGCATCTCACCTCTCCCTAAGATTGGGACATGAATCCAAGTTATACAAAGGAATTGTAGTAGTGGGAAGCCACAGGCAAAGTGAAAGACATTAGAATTCATTCACTCATTCATTAACTTAATTTTTCATTTATCCACTCAAAAAATATTTCCTGAATGCTTATTCTATGTCAGCATTATGATGGAACCTGGGGATACAGCACCTTCCCTCCTAGTGCACTTTGTAATTGGGTCAAACCCTGTGAGTCCTATGCAAACCATCCTCTTAAGCAGTATTTTTTTTAAACTATAATATCTTAAGACCATATGACAGTGTCTCTCAAAACACGGTCCAAATTTCTTAAAAAATTTAATTCATGAAACACTTAAAATCCTACATCAGAATCACCAGGGACACCTGGAATGCAGATTCCCGGACTGAACCCCAAACCTTCTAATTCTGAATCTAGGTAGTACACAGAATACTCTAGGGCATATCCTAGATGTTGTAAACATGTGATTCAAATTGGTAATCTATTGGTAATTCTGAAACACATCGGGGTCAAGAAGGCTTTTAAGTCTGAATTGGTTTACATATTCAGGATCTGCAGAAATTGTATCTCAAGGAAGGATTGCTTAAAGGAAGAGTTGGGTACTCATTGCTCCAAAGCACCCAGCAGAAGAATGCAGTGGGGGATGAGGTAAGAGATGAGGAGAAATCACCAAATCTTTAGGACAGTAAACTTGGACAGACATGGAGGCAGGCAGATACCGGGTTCAAGGTATCTACAGAAGCGAGGCCAAATCTAAGGGAAAGCAAGAGTCAGTTCGTATGGCCCTCTGGGATCAGTGTCCGAAGGCTTTAACCAAGCAGTAAGTTCAGAGAATTTTGGAAGCCTTTAATGAGTGGTCCAGACAGAGCTACAAAGGCTATGTTAGGGTCCCATGAGTCCCTTGGAGGACCTGTACTTCTGCTCAATATGCCTCTGCTGCCCTTAAGATTTCTGCCAGCCCATCCTAGGACCTGAACATCCATCGATCCAACACAGGTTTAAGTGCAGAGACACATCTGAGTTCATGTCAATTAGAATAAGAAGTAATAACTGGTCAGGCTACTTTGCAGGAGTAACACAGATGCAGCAATATTTGTGGTCTCACTCCATACGTGATTCTTTTATTAAAGAAATGCGGAGAGTCTTTGCATCTCATGGAGAGGCTTCCTGTCTATGGGGGAGTGATGGGGAAAATGGCTGTGATCATTGCCAATTCCAGACCATCTGTGAGACGAAGAGATGAGCCATGCAGGAGATGGCTCCCTCGCAGACACAACCAGCTCAAGGAAGAGCCAGGGTCCTGTTTAGTAAAAGCTGCCTTGAAGAAACCATTCTCACTGACACTCCTCAGGGGCCAGATCTGGATTCCAGGGCAACTTTATGAGGTGCTACTATAAGGTAATGAATAGATTCTTACCAAATGTTCCAGAATTTACAGAAGCGAGTGTTGAAAACACCTCTTTTGTAAATTCCTCCAGAGCCTGCGGCAGATCTTAATCCTCTGTGTGGGATTTGAGGTTTGGAAACAGGCAACAGACAATTGGAGCCAAGGACGGAGAATCAGGTCAGTGCCTCTGCGCAGTGTTGGGGTCACAAAAAGATGAAGTTTTACTATAATAAAGATGCTTTCATCCCTTTCATGATAAATTGAAGTAAATTCAAAAATATCAGACTGATTTCCTGTGTGACTCAAATTGAAAGTAATAAGTCAAGATGAAAAAAGTGCCTTGGAGCAATGGCAGCACTATTAGAATTCATATACAGCTGCCCCTGGTGATATGACTCTGGGAAATAACCCTCAACTACAAATGCTGGCATTTTACTGTAAAAGGTCTTAGTAGAGTCTTGAAACAAACGCCCTGTTCAGAGATTTTGCACCACCATGAGGCACCACCACCCAGAATGCCCATGGTCCTGGGGCTTCTAAATCCTCAGTGGTGCTTTGCTGCCCCAAACAACTCAAAGCATAACCTGGCCTCTCACCAGGTTTCCAGCACGGTCCTAATGCTGTGGCGGGAGTTCTAAGGACTAGAAAGAACCAGGCATCAGACTGTCTTCCTCAGGTTTGGGGGCTTCTTCCAGTATAGCCTTGGAGCTGGAAAATGGATATTCATGACCATAAAAAAGGATTAGACCATGCCAACAACCTCTTTTCTAGTCCCTCTGATCAGAGTAGACTTGTTCACCATTATTTTGGACCCTTGACTCACAAGTGCAAAGTTTGTAATGGCCTCATCACCTCTCCAGGAAAAAATGTGAATCCACTTGCATGGCGCCCAAGATCCCTGCCCAACTGTTTCCCTGTCTAACATGGTCACCTGCCACATCTCCACACTTTATACTGCAGCCATGATGAGCTATCTACAGTTGCCCTGTAAATATCTACTCTTTCCTTAATAATTTTGCCTGTGGTACACTCTCCTTCTACCCCAGGGATATGCAGAGGCATATTCTCCTCTTGTTACTGACCCTTGGCTGTAAGGGGAGGAAAGTGGGATGAGTCCTATGTCAGGATCAGTTGGGGGGCAGCACCACTATCTAGATACCATTGGACAGATTTTGTCCTGGTCTTATTTCTGCCTGAACTCATCCCAAGAACTCATTATAAGATGGCTGTTCTGCCAACCGTCTCCACATGGAGTCTGGGAGGTCACAAGCCAAGTTCTGGCCAAAGTTCTAAATCTAAGAAGATCCTTATGGATGAATCACCAAGATAGCAAAATTGGGTAGATCTCACTGTGCTTGTGGATCTTAAGACTGGTCATATTTTAAAATCAGTTGGGGAAATTTTTTTTAACATAAAGCCAATGAAATTAGAGTCTCTGAAGTTTAGCCTGAACATTGATTACATTTTCAAAGCTCCAAGGGGAATTCTAATGTTCGGGCCGTACTGAGAACTGCTGTACCATTTCCTTGACTTCCTTCTGCCCTGACTCCTTTTCTCACTTTTCCATTGCCTTAACACTTTCCACCCACCTCTCTCATCTATGGCAGAGACTGGCTCACCCATCACAATTGCCCAGTGGAAACTGAACAAGGGATTGAACCAAGCTTATACCACATTGTCAAGATTCTAGGCTCTAGAAGTTTATTTTCTCATAATACATAAGGCATATTATCTGGTTTCTTGCTACCTGGCTGATTTACCCTCTTTGGAAGGAATTGGATCTGACTCAGTAGAAACCCTAATCAGACCGACGGATACCAGGAAAGGCTCCAGGAAGCTATGTCACCAAGAGCTAATGGAGCAGTTTAGAGTGGCTGAAAAAGCCCCGGTCCAAAATGGAGATGAAAAGATCTGTGTAAGAAAAGATTCTGTGACCTCCCAGACATGACTGTCTTCTAGTTGGAATGACTGTATTCGACCCAAATGCTGGGAGGAAGGGAGAGAGAGAGAAAAAAATATCAGAGGTCAAAATACCAGGAAGAGAAAGCAGACTGATCGTCACACCAGCTGCATGTTGAGAGGTGGGGATTAACTAAAAAACAAACAAACAAACAAACAAAAACCTCAAAAGGATGTTTTAGGATGATGGAAATATTCTTTGTCTTGATTGTGGGGTGCCCTGAATGCCATCTCACAGACTCTGGCCATGGGGGCCACAGACCAAAATCAAGGGCCATGCTGCTCCTTCATCTCAGAATAGCATATCCTGAGTGTCAGATCTCAATCCCTTTCCTGAAGTATATCCCATGAAACACTAGTTTCATCAGTTGCTCCCTGAATGAAAAGAATCTGAAGTCAAATAAATTTTGGAAATGCTCATACTCTGTCCATCTCTTGGATGATCACAGGATACATTAGACCAGTTCTGTCCAGGGGAATTATAATGTGAGTTACATTTGTCATTTAAAATATTCAGAGAGCCGCATTTAAAAAAATAAATTTAAGTTTAATAATATTTTTAGGTAACCCAATATATCAAAAATATTAATATTCCAACATGCAATCAATATAAAAATTATTAATGAGATATTTTACATTCCTTTTTTTATACTAAATCTGTGAAATCTGGTGTATTTTTTAATTGACAGCATATCTCAGTAGAGAGAGCCATATTTCAAGTGCTCAATAGCCACATGTGTCTAGTGACTGCCATATTGAACAGCATAGCCTTAGAATATTAAATATCTACTCTACAGGAACACACTTCAAAAATGTTAATCTAGTCCAGAGATCCACAAGTAGTGTTCCAAAAATTAGGTATAGTGTAGACATGTTTTGACTGGTCAATACAGTGTTTGTGAGTAATTTAAGTTGGCTTTTAAAAATTGGGGGATTTCACATAAAAAGCTGGATTTCTAATTTCTCTGCAAATGAAAACACCTGATATCATCGAGTCTGTATTCCTTCATGGCAACTATAGGCTAAAGCTGAGTGTCAGTTGCTCTCTTTAGAAAACAGGTGGGGTGGGTTGGGCTCCAAGGTTCACACAGCAGGATATGCCTTGCTGTTCAGAACCATCCATATTGCTCCCACAATGTACTTGCATATACCCCACCTGGGCACCCCATCCATGTGAGTGACTGTAGGCATTTGAGTACCTAATCCCTGGTCAATCTCAGTCTTTTCACTTTTCAGATAAGTAAGCTCAGGCCCCCAAAAGCTGAAGGTCATGTGGCCAAAGTTATTTTGCTAGTTCAGGACAGACTGAGAACTGTCCCCCATTTTTCCTGACCATTCCCATATGCTCTCTGATGCTTCTATTACTCTTCTTTTATCCATTTCTGCTTCTTCTCCTGCTATACCTTGAGAGACTCACAAAATCTGTGAGCCACAGACCTGCTAACTCTTCACTATTAAATTATGCCCTTTAAGTTAAAGATGGATGATGGAAATCGTCTCTGTCTTGGTTGTCTGACACAACTTGGATCTGCACTCACGACTAATGAGATGCTGACTTGAAACAAATCAAGGGGTGATAGAGCCTTTGTGGAGGTCAAAATATCGCCCAGTAGTCCTAGAGATAGTACCAAATTCCTTAGATATCGTTCAGTCTTCTTGTTTGGACTTAATCAAAACATCATGTCTGCTGTTAAGAATGGGACATCAAGAATCTCTGAACAGAATCCCAACACAAGGCATCAGGAGACAGTGCCTCTGGGCAAGATGCCAGAGCTGCCATGGTTTTACTACTCCCAGCGGGAAGTGCGTTCCTCCCGGCATGATTCAAATCTATAGCTGATGCTTATCTCAGGGCCAAGGCCAATACAATTTTTTTTCTTTATAACATCAGTTCATTTCCCCAGAGTTTCAGCTACTTTTAATAGGAGAATATTTATCCAAGAATGTGGAGAGATGGGTGTCTGTGTGTTTGAGAATGCGTGGGTGCTCATATACACATTTTAATGCAAAATTAATTACCCTTGAACACGACAGACTTCTTTCTTATGTACTTTTTGACTCCTACTTCGTGGAAAGTTAAGAAGTGACCCTGTAGTATAGAATGGATAAAAGAGCCAGGAGTTAAAAAAAAAAAAAGTACACTCATAGGTACCCCCATTAGCCTAGAAAGACAAAGAGCAAAAAGCAGAGAACAATTGATCTTCAGTGGTCTTTCTCTCTGTCTAATGGACTTATTAGCTCACTGTGGGTTGGGAACTAAGTAGAGAAATTTAAGGAAGAGATGCCATCTCTGTGATCATGTATTTCTCAATGAAGACTTTTGATCTTCCCAAGAAGAGCCCTTATTTCCTCAACTCCTTGTTATAACCCAGATCATGAGCAAGAAATGGATTAGTGGCCCAGTCAAGGAAACAATGGAGGGAAACACAATAGATGTCCTAAGACTGGTCTAGGGAGATGCTTTCCAACCATTGTGCCTCCTCTGAGCTGTGGTTAACCCCACATGTATTTCCAAAGGCTCAACAAATTTTAGAAGAACCATATTTCCTTTTCCACCTTGTGTTCTCCCCACCATCTAGCAGTTTTTCACTTGCTGGTCATATTTGTCTGGCTTCCCCAGAAAGCAGAGCCCAAAGAAAAGGCTTATGTCCTCTAAGTAGGTACTACAACACCAGGGGACAGGGGTGAGGAAAAAAGGGAGCGAGCCAGGGAGGGGCAGAAGAGCCAATGTGAGGGTGTGTCATTGGGCTGGTCCTCAATTGGTATCAAGTGAGACTTGGAATCAGGTGCTCTTTTTTGTAGGACAAGAGGCTTATACATAAGCAACTGCTTCTTAGGACAGTCTAACAAGGGAGAGAAAGATTTTTCCTGCTATTTCATAAATTTCAGCAAAGATATCCAAGGACAAGAAGAATAGGTGCTAAGCACCACCCACTCTCCTTTTTATGATGAGGTGCTAGACTGTTTATGCAAGACTTATATAAGAGGTGGCCCAAAATTCATATACCTGCATCATCCCATCACCCACCCAAGGTTATTAATGGGACGCTCAGAAGATTAAGGAGGAAGATGAACGTATAAAGCTTTGTTTCCAGAGGGCAATATTTCTGTTCTCTTACCCAAGGGAGAGAGAAATAAAATGCTCCTCCCTCCTCTTAAGCCATGATGGGAACTTCAGGAGAAAAACTCAGAGGCTTGATTTCTTTTCCCCATAGAATTTGGGGCCACATGGGCTGGTGGCTGCCTCATACCTGAGGAAGAAATAGTGGGAGGAGCCCAGTGATGGCAGGAGAGCAAAAGACAGCTGCATTAGGCATAGCCTGCCATCTCCATTTGCTAAGGATGTGTCCATGTTGCTTTGGGTCCCATGAGCTTCTTATGGGAAAGGAGTTGGCCATAAGCCATTTTCAAATGGACCCTGCCCAAGAAACCTAGAGGAGCAAGGTGACCCCAATAGAGGTGACCCAACAAAAGCCAGGGGGTGAGGGAGTCTTAGTAGTTAGGTAAATAAGGTATCACCTAATCAATGGAACTGCAGGTAGCAGACCTCAGCAGCAGGTAGGGATTCTAAAGGAACTCTCCAAAACTACACGGCACGAGAAAGAAGCCAAAGTGCTCATTGAGACACAGCTGAAGCATAACAATGCCTGGTAAAACAGCATCACCCCAGCTAGTGAACTCAAGAGGAGGCAGTGAGAGGAAATGCGGGAAGGAGCTGGACGTGTCTCTTCTCCCGCCTCAGACTTCCAAGCCCAGATGGGTGCAAGCAGAGGGAGGGAAGAACTTTTCAACTGAAGAAGAGCCCAGAGTTTTGATGTTAGAGTGGCCTGGGTTGTATTATCATTATTACCCAAAGAAAAGTAGCCAGAAAACTCTGGGAACTTTCTGGGATTTCAGCCAGAGGCAGGGAAAAACATTCGAACAAAACAGGTTGGAAGAGATAGCGGTAGGAAAGAGAAATTGGTCGCTGGGTGTACCCTGCAGAGCAATTGACCAGCTACAGTGCTCAACCAAAGGACTGCATTTGGGACAGCCCTTCAAAAATATTACTCATCCTATCTTGCTAAGTATTTGTCAAGACAGAAACCAGATATCCCGTAATCCCATCAGTTTGTTCTTTTGTGCAAAAATTAATTTATTAAAAGATCCCAGGAGAGTCCCTGGACAGGGGAGGTGTTCATTGAATGAACCCCATTCTGCTCCCTCGACCTCTCTGGTGGCCTGGACCCACCCCACCTGGCAAAGAAACTCTGCCAACAGCAAAGATGCCAGAAGTGAATTTCTAGGTCAAAAGACAAAAACAAAAACCAAAACCCTATTCTTGACGGCAAAACAAAAATTATGGGAGAATAGATGAAAACCAATAGTAGGAAATTTAAAAAATGAACTTTACTTGGAGAGGATGGAAAAAGCAAGAAAAAAATAGAGTGATAAGCGAGATGGAAGGTGGGCAAAGTCGGGAGGAGAGAGGAGAAGGATCCCCTCAGAGTTCCAGGGCACATGAAGGAAGGAGGGCTGACATGCTGACTCTCAGCTGTTATTTGAAAGTGGCAGCCCTGGGCAAAAGATTTAAAAAGGAGGCGGATGATCTATTTAAATATGAGAGATTCAAATGGACCGCAGTTGTCTATGGACTGGGAATGGTATGAGGGGGAGCTCAAAATTTTCCGAGGGGCAGAAAGTAACTGAAAGGTTGCTCTGACCAGCCCTTGGAAGTTGCCTGGCCAAGTGAAAGGAAACACATCAAAGTCATGTATTGGGCTCCTTGCCAGATGTGAGGCTGCATCTGGGCAGAAGCATCCAAGCCAAGCCTCTACACTGCAATTGGGTATGCCACCCCCCACCCCACCCCCAAGCTACCAAAGGTCCCTTCTGTGCCCAAATGGAGAAAAAGACCCCACGAGGGCAGCAGCTGCTGATGACAGAGGGAGAGTTACAAGAGGCCTTCAAAACAGGACATCTCTCCTCCCAGACTCAACACCTGGCTGAGGTAGGTGCTTTGTTGATCAGCAACAGCAGGGAAGAGGGAAGGAAACTCAGATAAAGGGCTTTGACTGGACCGAGCTAGAAATCCCTAGACCAGAAGCTAGAATGGACTAAATTAAGTTATTTGTAGACAGTAAGTGGTGGATCAGAGCAGAGATCAGACTGAGTTATACAAACCAAGTTCTATTCCTAAGATCCAGGCTGCGTCTTGCGGACTCTCGTAACTGAAGTGACCTTCTGGAGAACAGAAGGTCTTGTTTACCCTCTTCCCTCGAGGCAGAGGGAGGGAAGCAAGGTCGTGCGGAGTAGACATGTCTTGGCTTCTTTCTTTTCTTTCCCTGATTACAACAGGAAGGAGACAAAAGACAGACTAAGCCACTTAAAAAAATACTTCTTTGTGGTTTCTCTGGGGTTTTTTTTTTTTCCATTCGAATAAAAATGTCTTCATCTCCCATTCCCTGCTTTTACATAACTTCCTAAATATTAAAAGAGTCCATCAATTTGCTTAATGTTCTACGTTTTAAAGAAGTCTCTGGCAGAACCCATATTCTATAAGGAGCTGTGCTTTCCTTTTTCTGAATATTTAAGCAGAATAAATCCATTAACGAATAAAAATACACAATGGCCTTAAAATTCCTGCCTTAAGAAATTGAGGCTGTCAGTCCCAGCTCCCTCTTATTTAAAGGAGTAGTTGGACGACACCAATATGAAAATGAAGCATCTTGACAGTTCCCTGAGGTTAATGGTGCAGAACCACCTGTATTTAACATTCTGGCTTCTACTCCATTAACATGCCTAACTCAGTTTTCTTGATCTGCCAGGGAGAGATGGAATGAAAATCAATATCTTATCCCAAAGCATTGATGAGATTTTTATTCTCTCTCCCATCGCAAAGGAATGTCAGCTCACTTTACAGCAAGACTTACCCTAAGAAATTGCAGGTTGTCACCATATAAAGCTACGTTGTATGAAATCAAGAGTTGAAATGGGTGCCGCCTTGTTATTTTTTCCCTTCTTGCAACATATATTCCATGTTTGCATTAGTGCATTCAGATGCCAAAAAGATAAGTACTCAGCAATCCTGACTGTGGAAGCACTTGTTAATAGCTTCAATCCATTCCCTTGGGTTGTGAATTTGAGCTTTCCTATCTTTCCAGGAAGTCCCTCCCTCTACCTTGGCAGTGAGTGAACCTGCCAAGAGACGCGCCCCATGCCCCAACCCCTGACTTTGGTCCAGCTCTACTGGGTGTATAGGCTGCACCCTGGAATGTTCACCCTACCTGCAAGCACGCCCTGTGAGCCTTGTGCACTCACGCATGCCCAGAGAAACGGGTGAGCAAATAGCAGCTTCTGCCATAGGAATGACATGGTGCTTCCTTCGCTGCCTTGGTTAGGCTGATCCTCCACCTCTCACAGTGGAAAACATGCTTACCTAGACCCTTCCAGGTCTGCATGGCCATTCATGCTTCAGCTACCTTCTTGAACTTGATCTTGTAATTGCCAGGGCTGCACCAGCTGCCTCACTTACTCCTGCCCCATTGCTTATCTGACCCATGGTATCCACACACCACCGTTGCCTGGAGATGCTCTTGGCCCTAGTTGGCTCTTCCCTGTCATTGTACCCTCATCATTTAAAATCAGGATATCAGGGGCACGTGCCTTGTGTTTTGAGTGTGCACTCTGTGTGTTAGAGAGGGGGCCAGCAAACCTTTCCTACAGAGAGCCAGAGAGTATAAATACTTTAGGCTTTATGGGCCACACAGTTTCTGTCACAACCACTCAGCTCTGCCATGGTCCTGTGTATTAGTCAGTGTTCTCCAGATAAATAGAAGCAGTAGAATCATCTATCTATCTATCATCTATCTATCTATCTATCTATCTATCTATCTATCTATCTATCTATCTAATCTATCATCTATCCATCATCTATCTATCTAAAGATACAGAGATATCTAGAGGAGATTTATTATGGGAGTCGGTTCATATGGTTATGGGGGTTAAGCAGTCCCACACTTTACCATCTGCAAACTGCGAGTATAATTCAGTCTGAATCCGAAGAAGGCAGAACATGGACATTCCAGCTCAAGTGAGAGAGGGAATTCACCCTTCTGTCACCTTTTTTTGTTGCATTCAGGACCCCAAAAGATTGGATGATATCCGCCCACATTGGTGAAGGTGATCTTTTATTCAGTCTATTGAATCAAGCATCCATCTCCCCCAGAAACACCCTCACAGAAACAGCCCAAAATAATGTTTTACCAGCTATCTGGGCATCCCTTAGCCCAGTCAAGTTGACACGTCAAATTAATCACACATCCTGTGAAAGCAGCCCTAGACAGCATATGTAAACAAGTGAACCTGGCTTTTTTTCTAATAAAAATGTAGTAGTGGGGGCGCCTGGGTGGCTCAGTGAGTTAAGCGTCTGCCTTGGGCTCAGGTCATGATCCTGGGATCAAGCCCCGTGTTGGGCACCCTGCTCAGCAGTGAGTCTGTTTCTCCCTCTCCCTCTGCCTCTCTGCCTGCTTGTGCGCTCTCTCTCTCTCAAATAAATAAATAAAAATCTTTAAAAAAATGTACTAGTGGACAACTAAAATTTGAATTTCCTCTAATCTGATGAGTCACAAATATTATTCTTCTTTTTAATTTTGTAAGAACCATTTAAACAGGTAAAAGCTATTCTTATCTCAGGAGCCATGTGGAAGCAAGCAGTGGGCCAGATGTGGCCCATGGGACTTAGTTTGCTGATCCCTGTGTTCGAGATTTCAAATAAGCTTCCTACGTAGTAGCTGGCACAGAGTGGGTACTCAAAAAAAAAAAAATTACTTCACGGGTGAATTTAAAAAAGAATGAGGAAATGAATGAAGGAATACGGGAATGAAATCACAATAAAAAAAATTTGACTGATCCCAAGGAACTCTGAAAATGTCTTTGGTCATTTTTCTTTTTAATTGGAGTCTAAAGTTCCATGTCTGGACCCTTGTGCATTCAGTCTTTAACCTCACGCTCCACTCACTCATTTGACAAATGCTCACTGCACACCTACTACAGTATGGGCCAGGTCTGCTGCCAGCCACCGAGGAGAGAAGAGTGGATGAGACAGGCCTGCCCTCTCAGAGCTCGAGCCCTAGAAAGGGCTTTAGTGAGTGAACAAGGAATTACATCACTTTGCAAAATGCCTATGAGACAGGACAGGCTACTCTGGGATCACAAGGGATGCTACCAGTCAAGATGGAGTCAGGATTCCTTAAAAGTTAGGAAGGTCAAGTAAGGTGGGGCAGGCGGACCCTTTGACCTCCATCAAGACAGGACCCCTTTGCCTTCTGATCAGACCCAGCTCGTGTAAGTCAGGAGCAAATTCTGGGATTCTCTATTAGAGTTAGTCCAAAGGGATTGTTATGGACTGAATGTGTGTGTCTCCCTAAAATGTATATGTTGAAATGCCATCCCCCAATGTGATGGTATTTGGAGATGGGCCTTTGGGGAGTGGTTAGGTCATGAGAGTGGAGCCCTCACAAATGCCCCTTATTAGAAGAAAACAGGAGAGAGAGAATTCTTCTCTTAGTCATGTGAACAGACAATGAGAAGATGGCCGCCTATCAACCAGGAAGTGGGCTCTCACCAGATCCCAAATCTGCCAGCACCTTGATCTTGGACTTCCCAGCTTCAGGAACTATAAGAATTAAATGTTTGTTGTTTAAGACACTCAGCCTGTGGTATTTTGTTAGAGCACCCCAAACTGATAAAGACAGGGCTCACCTAATCTTCAGGATACCTCTCTAAAGTTCTCCAACAAGTCCTCCGAACGTTAGTTTGCACGTTTGTCGGTTATAAATTCCAATAATTTGAGATAAATTTTCATCTTAAAACACATGTAAAATATTTTCCTCCAATAAAGAAAAACCAAGCCCCACTCCCATGTGTTTTTTTTAAATTTTTTATTGTTATGTTAATCACCATATATTACATCATTAGTTTTTGATGTATTGTTCCATGATTCATTGTTGCGTATAACACCCAGTGCTCCATGCAGAGCATGCCCTCTTTAATAGCCACCACCAGGCTAACCCATCCTCCCACCCCCCTCCCCTCTAGAACCCTCAGTTTGTGAATTGTCCCATGTGTTTTTATGAAAGATACAGCAAGGTTCTCAAAGTGGAGGTTTCTTGTATGTCCCTTAGATAAAAGCTAGGGAAATAACATTAAATCTTAACGGAGTGGAAGTGTTTCTGAAGGGAACTAAGATAATACGCACCAGACACATGGCTTTCTGAAGAGCTAACTCAATACCAGGCTTGAGCTCAAAGAATGTAGATGAATGGATGTTTAACATGAGCCCTCAATGCTCTCTTACACACATCAAATGTCTCCAGCCAGCTTCTGGAGAGTGCTGAATTATAGCAAATTCATGATGGGTTTCTCCGATGCGTTCCTGAAGTGTCGGTGGATCCCGCTTTAATCATTGAAAGGCAAAGCCAGCCTTCCAGGAAGGTGGAGAAAGCCATACACAGTGTGATGGGAGAGGCAGGAAGGCCCACTACCCAAAACCATCTGCGCATATCCAGGTGCCACAGGGCTGTAAGCCCTCCACTACAGAGAACCTGATCACATTGCTGCCCCCACCCGGCTTTGTTTAGGGGCTCCCCATCAACTTTCAAATAAAATCCACATCCCTTGGAGTGATATAAAGAGATCTTCCTAGGAAAAAAAATTAAGTTAGATCTCTACCTCATGCTTTAAACCAAAATAATTTCCAGATGTGCTGAAGAGTTAAATGTAAGAAATAAAACCTAAAAAGAACCTGGAAAAAAAATACAGAGAAGTGAGCATTCTCTGATCTGGGGATTGTTAAGATTTACAAAACATGCAAGTCAAAAGGGAAAGGATGGATAAATTGAACCATATAAAAATTTGAAAAAATATATATATATCACAGAAATGAAACTAATGAAATTGAAAGGCAGGGGGCAAATGGAGAGAATATTTTACTATATGATGAAGCGTTAATATTTTAAAATGCAAGTAGCACTTTGCAAAGAAATGAGAGGGGAAAAAGATAAATATTAGCAACAGAAAAAAAATGGGTACAAGGCATGAACAAAAGAAATGAAATTCAGTGGTTTATGCAACAAATCTTTATGCCTAGTCTATGCCAGATCCTGTGTCTGTTAATATGAAAAAGCATTGTGGGTGGAGGTGATATGGTCTGTCCAGTCAACAAAGCCCAGCCCCTGGGAATGTTGGTTGCCTGGGGCTCTGGCTGAATCCCTTCCTAGACTTCCCTCCCGCAAAGGTAGTTGTCTCTCCCAAGGTGGAGTCCCTTCCCTGGCCCACACCCAGTGACTGGTCAAACGAGAGGCTGCAAAGGATAGACCCCTTGCTTCAGGTCAAGACAACTCCAGTTTATAGTTCAGCCTCTCTTCTGCCCAGTCCTGTTCTGCTCACACTTTCAGGTGGTATCCCCAGGATTGCTCCCCAATCTGGGCTCCACACTGCAGCCAATATACCTCAGGTCTGTTTCCAGGAGACCTGACATAAGACAGGTGTTCAGCTTCACCAGTAGGCAAAGAAATGGAAGCAAGGACATGCCTTTTTTGCCTATCAAATTAAACAAGATATTTCTTGAATGAGAATATGCAATGTTTCATAAGACAATGGGCGCTCTCAAATCAGCCTGATGAGGATACAAATTGGAACAGCTTTTCTAAAGCCTAAGTTAGCAGATGTGCCAGATTCATGTATACACATAACATATGATCCCTCTAATTTTAAAGATTTGGTCTTCTGGAAATATTTATAAAGGAGGTGACTTTCATTTTAGACATGCTGAGTGTGTAGGGAAAATATCCAGTAAGAATCTAAATGTCCATGCAAAGGGTAATTCTTTATAAAGTATTACACATACCTACTATGCAGCCATTACGAATCATTTTATGTCAAGACAACTTCAAATAAAATCCACATCCCTTGGAGTGATATAAAGGGATGACATCGGAAAATATTCATAAGACTTTAAGCTTACCAGGTGGTTAACGAAATGGCATGTATATTATAAGCCCAGTTTTTTATAATTTACCTCTTGCATGGAGGAGAGGCCTTAAATTTTTGTAATTGGGGTCACAAGCCGGGACCTGAGAGATAATTCAGCTTGCAGGTGCATTGTATTTGGCCAAAACAGAATTTAAAATTTAAATAATTTACATACCTGGTGGGGGGCAGGGGTGGGGAAATGTAGCCTCTCCATTGTGCCACGGTCCCCACTGTTATTATTAATTATTATTAGTTATTATTATTACTTTTTTTCCTTTCCTAGATCTTGAAGGCATTGAGTTTGTGACTCATTTTAAAGCTGAGAGCAAAAGGAGGAAAGTGACTTTTGCTCCGCAAAACATATTCATGGTCTGTTTGTGGCTGTGGGCTGAGAGCCTGTGAAGGCAGTTTCATTTTTTAACTTGAGCAAGTTGAAAGGGGTTCCCACGCGCTCCAGTCGGAACAGTGAAAGAGAAGGTGATCCCCTGAGCGGAGATGGTGTCTTCCAGGGGAGACATGTTGAGTTTGAGGTGCTTGTGGGATGGTTAACTGAAGATACCCATGAGAAGTAGGATCTCTGGGTGTACAATTCTGTATAAGATGGTCAGTGAAGGCTTCAGCATGAGTGAACTCATCAGCACAAATGTGTAATGTTGGCAAGGGCTTGGGCCAAACCCAGAGAAATGAGCCTTTTCAACTGGCATGGGATTTGGCCAAGAGCAGCTTGCGAAACCATTGACCTTCCTTCTCCAAGGACTCTCTTCCGAGGCTTCATAGACATGACCTTCTTGGGATTTCCCTTCCTGGGCAGTGAAGGAAGAGTCCCCAAAAGAGGGGAAGACCAAGTAGGTATAGGAAAGTCTCAGAGAGGCTAATAAAAGAGAAAATTTCAGAATGGAGGTAATGATCAATTGTAGCAAATAATGCAAAAAAAAAAAAAAAGGAGCGAGAGTTAAGGATTTTCAAAAGTGTCTCTTGAATTGAGCAATAATAAGATTTTCAACACCTGGGAAATAGTAGCTTTGGGGGAATGAAAAGTGTCAGAGCTTTGAGGCGAGAGTGGGAGGTGAGGAACAGGTGACAGCAGGTAATGCCAACTCCTTCAAGACATAATGATGACTAACGTTCTATAAATTTTGCAGGGGAGCACTCTGTGTGTGTGTGTGTGTGTGTGTGTGTGTGTGTGTGTGTGCGCGTGCGCAGTGGGCCAAAGCAGAGGGGTTGGGGACCAGAGAATAAATATTTGAGGTGCTTTGGGCCAGATGATCTGAGTCACAACTGTTCAACTCTGCCATTGTAGAATCTTTACATCATTTTATGGCCTCCCGTGCATCTGTTTAGAATGGTAGTTCTCAAAAGTTCAGCTTGCCTCAGAATCACTTGGCAGGCTTGTTAAAACAGATTGCTGAGCCCCAACCCAGAGTTTCTGATTCAGTAGGTCTGAGGTGGGACCTGAGGATTTGTATTTCTAGCAAGTTCCCAAGTGATGCTACTACTTAGCTGGTCCAAGGACCATGCGTGGACAGCCACTGTTCTAGACTTCAGCCATGGCTGTCAGATCTCCCCATTAAAACTGAAGTCTACCATGGAAAAGACCAGCCTTTCCATTTCTTTTAAGGTTAACTGCAACCTCTCGGGCAACTTCATACACCTCAACCCACACAAAACACAGCCCTGCTGCCTTCCCAATGTGTAACAACCTGCAAGCAAGAGGTAAAAGCTAATGTATAAATATTTACTCTGGGCTTTTTTCTTCCCAGTAGATCATGAAAAGTTCCCAGCTGCCAGGGCAGAAGAGGATCATCTAAACACTTCATTTCAGCGGTGTGGTGAAAAATGTTTAACAACTGATTTAGGTGGGGAGGAGTGCCAAGGTGCATCATTTGCCAATTTCTGCTGAGTAAATACTCCCACCATGGCTGAATTCAAGCTACCAGTGTGATGTCACAAAATGCAAGACTGGGTAAAGGCATCCACCATTTACTCCACTGAGCCACTGTTAAGTGGACTCCAGTCTACCACTGCATAACTTCCCTTGGGATTCACAGGAAGACAGTAGTTGGCAGGAAAATCACAGCTGCTGAATGCTCAGTGGCTCAGCCCAGCTCAGCTCCTGGACTGTCTGGTTTTCACTGGGGGTCTCTAGCCTCTGATATGTAAAGTGCTGAAACTACCCTTCCTTAGGTTCCAGTGGAAACCAGTTTACATTTATAGCTGCCCAAAACCTATCCTAGGATGTCTCTCACCCCCACCCACTCCACCTGCTTATCTTCAGAAATGTTCCAAGGGGAAAGAAGTCCAAGAATAGGGAGCAGCGGGTCCTGGGCATTGTTTCAGTTAGGATAGCAGAAGTTGATTTCGTTCTTAGAACCGCTGAGAAAGGACCAGACAATGTGTTCTCTTGGCATAGTCTCTCCTGCTTCTAGTTATCAGGCTTTCAGAGATCTCAAACAGGTAAAGCAGAGCTTTCCACCACAGATTCCCATTAGCATCACCTGTGTAGTGTTGTTTATTTTTTTAATATATAAATACCCACCCCCAGATCTCATGACTTAATTAATCAGGAGTGGGGCTTGGGCTTGAGTATCTATAAGAGGGGTTTCTGATGTACAACTATAGTTGAGAACCCCGAGACAGAATCATCGATCTTTTGTCCAAAGGGACCCAGACCCCAATTAGTCCAACCCTCATTTGAAAGATGAGAAAACGAAAACCCAGAAAGACTTAGTGATTTGTCCAAGCTCATAAAGCTAGTTAATTATACAGTGGGGCTTAGAATCTATGCCCTGTGACTTCCAATCCCATGTTCTTGCCAATGGACCATAATGGGTCTCATGGTCTGAAAGGCATTGACACCAAAGAGAATTGGCCTTCTTGAACTTTCCTTTGATAAGGGCTTGGGGACTTGGGGACTCGGCCTGGTGCCCTTTATTTCCATATGGAAGTGCCTCATGTTTCTATTGGAAGAAGACAAACAAAGCATGGTTTTGCTCCCCACCTCCATCAATACCATCGACAGGAAGTTGTCTTTGAAACCTCTTTCTCCTCAATCTAAGAGAAAATGTTTTCTCAACTTGGCAAGCTCACAAATATCAAAAAAAAAAAAAAGAGAGAGAGAAATAGAAAGAAAGAAAGAAAGAGAAAGAAAGAAAGAAAGAAAGAAAGAAAGAAAGAAAGAAAGAAAGAAAGAAAGAAAGAAAGAAAGAAAAAGAAAAAGATTAAATTTGCTTTTAAGTTACCAAATGCACCATGCAGGTCTGTAATTGACCATGAGAGTGTCGGGAAAGTATGATCTATCCTCTATAAATCAGGAAACCTTAAACAGGCTCTCTAATCGTAAATGCCGATCCTGGCAGTGTCCAAAAAGGCTCATGTTTATAAATTGTTCCCTGATGTTTTAAGTAAGTGCACAAACACAAATCATACTAAGGACTTCAGAAAAGACTTAGCTGTGTGGCAATTTATTATAAGCAGTGTAATTTTCATCAGTCAGGCAGCCCTACACTGTAATTACCTCTCCACCGAAAGAGTTACAATTGCTTTCATTACATTTTCCTAGTCATATGCTCGTCTGGATTGCCACAGAGACACTGAATGGAAAATGCATTTATTTATTGTTAGTCCTCCTAATGGCTTGTTACTTGGTTTCTAAAGATGTTATCAAGTCACTTGCTTTCCCTACTCCTCCCGCTTGGACTAGCGGCATTTATGGCCACACAAAAGAAGCTCAACTTGAAAACTCTCAGCTCGTGGTGAGCATCCAAAAATTGACCAACATCTCCAGATTAACCCAACCCTGGTCTAGGAGTCCTCATTCAGCTGGCTTAAATTCAAGTGATGAAGATTAATTAAAACCACATGCCATTGAGCACAAGGACCAGCCCCCTGGTCACAACAGAAAAGAAACCACATTTTGTTCCCTGTAGTTAGAGCTTTACAGGAACATTTAAACGACCCCAAAGGTGATCTAGAGCCCATCTCCCACATGGGTGGGTGCTGTGATTAGAGGGCATGGTCACACCTCGGACCTTGAAACATGCAAAAGGCAGGGGACAGTTCCATCCCTCTCATAGTCCTATTTAACCTTGATACCATGAAAGATAAAACGGGAAACAGAGGTCCTGGATTTGGAAGGTTGGAGCAGGTGGGTGGTGAGTAGACTGTGTCTACACAGTGACAGATGAGTTTTATCAAGCTAGAGCATTTTGCCAGTCATTGATGAAGGGGTTGCTTATTGTCTAGGACAAGAGACAACTCTGAGTCACCCACAACAGAAGTCTTCTAAGGAATCTGCCATGTGCTGGCAGCTCGGCCACTCAATAGCTGTGACTCTGAGCAAGACACTTAACCTTCCAGAAGCTCTCCTCCCCAAAAGTCCACTGAAGAGCCAATGACGGAGGTGCAAACGGTGACTCTTTCAACTTGTACATCAAACTTGGAACACAAAGGAAGGAAAGGGGTTGTCAACACCAAAAGAATTCCTTCCCATGTGGTTTTTTTCTTCTTGCCTTTACTTTTCTTATTTAAATCCGTGTCACTACTTACATCAGTAGTGGTCCTGCCTAGGAAATCCTCACTAGCTGAATCAAGAAAGGACATTTTAAGTAGTCTAGAAACACAGAGCGCCAACGTTTTAAATTTCAGAAAGATACCGGCA
Organism: Eumetopias jubatus; assembly: GCF_037043125.1. Taxonomy (NCBI): domain Eukaryota; kingdom Metazoa; phylum Chordata; class Mammalia; order Carnivora; family Otariidae; genus Eumetopias; species Eumetopias jubatus. Next base: position 72,410,915 of record NW_028274816.1, on the reverse strand, counting down.
GTATCACCCGCTCTAGTGGTCTTATTTATAGATAAGAAAACTGAGATGCTCAATAATGTGTCAGAGTCACAGAAACACTTCATAACCAGACTCCCAGCTACCAGTCCAGATTTTGCTGCACCAAAGGCAATCTCTCCCTGATGCACTTGATGAGCGACTAGCGAGTTGCCATTAAGGAATGCCATTCTCCTGACTTTGCCCCGCACGTAACAGAGTATGCACTTTCTTGAGCGTGTGTATGAAGTGGCTTAAAACAGGGGACCTACTAAGGCTAGCTGTATCTGATGGTCCATCTTCCTTCTACAGTCTTCCTTTAGAATTACTCTCAGGTCTAGGGTGTGGGAATAAAAGCATACTCTCCCCACAGTGGGCGAGCCCTGGGGGTGCCAGCCACGTAGCATGAGTCTGCGCATGCAGTGACAAAGTTCGTAAGTGTATGTGTGTCCATTTTGTGCTCAGCTGCTGGGGAGCTCAGGAGCAGCCCATCCCCACCTTGAACTGCTTCCCGTGAGCGTGAGGGACAGGCCCAATTTCACCTAACCCCAAATGAGCCCAGGTTGGCTGTGCCACCTCCAGTTAAAATGAATTCAAAAGATTTCCCCGTGACAGCTGGGCATAAACTCATGCTTTCTAAGGCTGGTTCATTCAGGGTAAAAATTTCTGCTTTGCATGATTTGTCGAATGGAAGAGCTCTTGCTCTTGGATGAGTCTGTCACTTCTGCAGAAATCCTATACCCTCCATTTCCTCCCATTTGCTTGCATTTCACAAATGGCCACATCATTTTGTCAAATTGTGGAGCCACTTGGAAATTGGGCATAGAGTTTTGCATAATCATTCATGTCATGCCAGTGACACTCCGTGATTACATATAATGGTCTCTGAGGAGTCCCTGATGCAGGGGAATGCTACCTGGTTGGCCTCGGAGCCAAGTCTCATTATAACCACTTCATAGAGAGGGACACTGAGGGGGGGAAAGGAGCGACATCTACCCCGGGACCCTGTATAGACAGGCAGGAAAAGCAGGAAGTTCCGCTTTCCTCAGTGAGCTGGTGTCAGGAAATGAATTAGTAGTCTTGTCTAAAAGGAATTCTCTTGAAAATCATTTCAGTTAAATTGATCTCTGAGCCTAGACACAAAGGCCAAATTTCACTAAAATTTCACCAGGAGGGGAAAAAAATTAGCTTTTGCTTTAAGATACTTTATCGGTGAAGATAAAGGCACAACCGTTTTTCAAGAGTAGAGGGATGTTAGCAACAGCTAGTGTGTAACGTAGGTTCATGAAGGTTCATTGCTATTCTTTCTATAGTTTTCTGTGTATTTAAAATGTGTCACATCAAAACTTTTTTTTTCCCATAAAACATGTAATGTTTCTGTTTGGATGTGAGGATCGTTGAAATGTTTGACCACACTGTTGAATTCCAGATTATGTCGGGGGGTGGGGGGAGGGCAATGACCCCGAGAGATTTCAGAAAGAAGTAAAAATTTCTAAACAGGCAGTAAGATGGAGGGACAGAGGCATCGTGTGCCCCCTTTTCCAGGAAGAACCATGGAGGCAGGAAGCTCCTAGGGGAGAAAAGTTTGCATGGTGTGTCAGGGTAGACATGTAGTCATGTAGAGTTTCCCAGAACCTGCCTCAGTAATGGAGATGCAAAAAGGGCCACATACACCCTGGAGTGGCATGGAAGTTATGGAAATGCCTGCCAGACCAGAAGAGGTGGGTCAAGAGAAATAAGGAGCCTCTTGGTCAACGCCGTGTAGCCAGATGACATTACAGGCACCATTCCCCAAAACTTCAATGCAATTCCCACCCCCTGAAATGACAGACATTGTATGTCCAACACTAAGGCAGTGGAAATGAAATAAATTGAGACAAGATTTAATCCTTAATTCTCTCCCCTCTTAATTTCTGTAACACTTCATCTGTGTCCTCTGGTTTTAGGGCTTATTTATGAGTTGCCTTGCTCGCTCTTTTCTGATGTGTGTTGCACTTACCTCACTGCAGACTGTAAATCCTCTGAAAGCTGGGGATTACGTTGTATACTTTTAAAGGCTTCCCTGGCTCAGCTCAAGACCCACCTTTAGTACAATCTTCTCTGATGATTATGGTCTACGCCCTCCTTGTGTCTTCTAATATTCGTAATGTCTGTATTACAATTAATGTATTGGGATGGTTTTGGCACTCACTTTCTGCACACAGTTCTTATTTTATTATGACAGTATATTTCTATGTTAATAAAATGAGAGAGCAATAGCAATCCTTGTGAGATGCTGTGGGAAGGAAAGCAGCAGATACTCTCATTTCTCCAATGCTACTCCTGGTCTCAGCCCCCTTCTTCCCTGCCCACCTTCATTCTAGAGGTGAGAGACGCTCTGGCTTAATTTTTCTTTGAAGAAGCTTGCTGAGGACTTCTGGAAAGGCTTTTACTCTTCCCCATGAATGCGGACACATGTGGCTGGCAGCACCTCTTCTTTCCCCATCTCCCTGCCTAGATTGTGTATTCTGGATGCGATACCTGGTGTTAGGGTAACTACCTTGAGACTACGGGGGGAGGCAAAAGGAATGACAGGGTTGGCATTTCTAACCTCACTGAGGTGCCGAACCAAAGCCAGGAGCCACACACCAGGCTTCTTACGGTGTGACCCCAACCCCATGACAAAATGCTCAGGCTTTATTCGATGTGATGGGTGGCCCTGTTGGGAGGGAGGTGATTTTGCCTCCCTTTAATGAAGACAAGTGGTAGCCATATAAAGGAGTATGGGAGTGCTAGAGGCAGGAATGCAATTAAGAAGCTCTTCCTTTCATTGAGGTAAAACACAAGAAGGACCAGAAATAGGGCGATAGCCGGAAGGATGAACATCTGGGGAGGGACATAAGACATCCTGTAGTTGTAGAATTAACAAATGTGGGTAACTAGTTGGAGATGGAATGAGAAGAAAGACAGAAGTAGAGGCCATTTGGAGGTTTTATCAGGTACCCAGATGGATGGTGTTACTATGTCGGTATGATTTCCAGGAGATCAGGGATTTCAGGATGGAAGGCAGGCTGTATAAAATAGAAGCAGACTGAAAGATTCATCAAAGTGTCTCCGATAGTATGAATCAGCTGCAACCACGCTCAGTCTCATGTCATTTATGTAATTTTCGAACCCTTAGATGAGAGCATGGAATTGGCATAGCTTGGACCACGAGCCCATCTTGATCAGGGTTGAGTCGGCACCTGGAACCACAGTCCCACTAAGACTGTGTGCAATGGAAGGAAGGAAGGAAGTAACCCAAAGGAAAAGCAGGGCACTATTAGGAGAAGGAGGAAAAATGGAGTTTGGGAAAAAGTCATTCATGTCCATTATACCTAATCATGTAATAATTCTAAAGGCTAATGGAAAGATGGAGCACCTGTGCAAGAAGAAACTGAGTGAAGACTGGATTTCTGTCTCCCTTGTCTAGAGACCCCTAAGGTAGGTACCTTTCTTTTGGTTTACTTCTTCCAAAAAGAAGTCTAACTCCCGCCTTCCTCCTCAAGAGCAAATCTTATCTTATGGTATATTGGCGGCAGCACAGTATGACTATGGGAATAATGAACAGTAGCAATGTAAAGGCGAAAGTTTTATTTTTAGTGAGAAAAAAATCAAGGGTCTGTGCTTTTCAAAACTGACCCTAAGAGGAGATGGCTGGATGTGTGGCACTTTGAAGGACAAAGGAATGTTTTGGGGGGTGGTGGGACAGATCAGGCTTCCCTAGAAACGTTTCCCAGCTTCTAAACTACAAAACCGGAAGGAGAAGCTTCAGATCATTTGGCTCAAGGCTCATTCACCAGCAACAGGAATATTCTGGCATACTCTAGAGTAAGGCAAAGGCTCTCTCTCCCTCTCCCCCTTCCAACACCCCCTTATCAGTATTCAAACAAGAGCTTAAAGGAAAGAGTAAACAAATCAGAGCTGCTCCATGTGAAATCAAATTTGAGGGCTTGAATATTGCCCCCAGTACCCCTTGTTCAGCCTGTAGTTTTTGCTGCACACCACCCAAAACTAATGACTTCAGACAATGGCCATTCATTTAGCTGATGTTTCAGGGAGTCAGCAAGTTGGGTTGGGCTCTGCTAACCAGTTCTCAGCTGGGGTCATTCCTGCATAGGCAATCTGCCATCTATCAGCTAGGCAGCTCTACTTACAGGGTTTGGCTGGTTGAGATGACAACTACTCATCCTGCCATAGACAGACTTGGGCTGCTCATAGTTTCCAAGAGCCTCAGGAGGGCAAGCCCTAAGGCATAAATGCTTATCAAGCCTTGGCTTTTCTCACAATTAATAGTGTCCCACTGGCCAAGGCAAGTCACATATCCAACCCAGTTTCCAAGAGTAGAGAAACAGTCTCCACCTCCTGGTGAAAGGATTTGTAGTGGTACATTGCAAGGAGATGAACACAGGAATGGATAGAATTTGTGATCATGCTTCAGTCTTCCATAGAAGGTAAACTCTGATGGGATTCCATGGATCCAAATTTGGAAACCACTGGGCTAAGCTAACCTGATTTATACAGCCTCAGTCTGCATGGATGACTTCCAGCCCACCTAACTAATATGAGGGGAGCCTGCTATGTCCAAATCTCTTATTTTCTGCAGGCTTCTGGGTGAGTAAGTTAGCAAGAGCGACTCCACTGCCCAGCTAAATCGACATTTATCTTGCCTCCCCAGCCTGAGCCATCTGCCCTAACACTGCTTGCTCCTTTAAAATGCAGCATTAGCAGATAGAGACCCCTGTGCCTTCCACAGACCTTGGAAAGACAGGCTGGCTTTCCTTGTAGCACGTTCTGCTGATGGTGAAACAGTTCAAAGCCGGATCATTTAAAGCTCTTATTTAACTCAAAGAATTCATTTGTCTTTTGATCCACCTTTCACTCTGTCAAATGCTCCCTTTCCTATCATATTCAAACACACACCCCCTTCAGAAGCTGGTAAACTCATCCCCTGCCAAGGAATGGATTTTCCCCATATTGCGCTATCTGAGTGATAAAAGGGTTTAATGTCCCAAGTTCGTTTTTCAGTAGCTAACTCAGATACACCCGACACAGCAAAGCGCCTAAGCTCTTTCTGCAGTTATTAAACTGTTATCCCTAATTCCTTTGGAGACTCAACCTAGCAGCAACGATTCTGAGGCACTTCCTATTAAATCTGCGTTGTGCACAGAGAGATAAAGCAGGCCAGCTCAACCCTGTTTACAAGGATGACAGAAGAGCTACTGCAGGCTGCTGGTGCTGTCAGCACTTTCTCCTCTCAGAAAGGTTGTGCGAGATGGTCCTTCACAGTCCCTGGCCCAGGCACATTCGCCAACTTTTGTGGACTCTGCTAAAACACTTCCAGGGTAGGAGCTCAGAGCCGCCGGGCAACACCATGGGGCGGTTTTACCACAGGCACGGCGTGAGCATGCCACAAGCTCCGCCAACCTGAGAGGGACAGGAGGTTCCAGACACATCTATATAAAGCCAAAAATCAGTCTGCAAGAAAACAAACTTGTGTGGTGTGATACATAAAAGGGGTCTCCAAATTGTGTGCACAGCTCCCGAGGGGGATATAAAAGGATGCATTGATGGATAAAAACAATACACTAGAATTACAAAAAGAAAAAAAGAAATTAAGTTTTCCTAATTTTCTAATATATAGATTTTCTCAAGCACCCTTAAGTGGTCTCCATGTGAGGTGGCGCATGTCTCATGGGACACATGGGTCCACCACAGGAGGAGATAGAGAGCAGACTGAAGAGGTGTCCTCCCTCACTGATACTTTAAGCAGACTGTGACATATCACTGTTTATGTGAGACCTGTATAACTAATTTAATGACTACATGATTTATTTAACCTAAACCAACTCTTAAGACACAGACGAGCGGCTTAAAAAGGATTCTTGCGAAGACATTAGAATTGAAGGTACGGTGATAACGTGGCCTCTCGGCAGCAATAGACATGCACTCCATTCTCCCCTTGCTATTTGATCTCCCTGTCAGCCACCCGATGAGGAGAAAAACAAAAAGAATGGGGCTAATTAGATCTGACGAAAGTTTGAAATATGAATGTACATCCACTACTGTCGATGGCAAACCTCATCCAAAGTACCTTGAAGTATGAGCTAATGATGTTTGCAAACTTTCAAGATTAGAAGGTTGCTTATTTATTTTATTTTATTCCTTATTTCTTATTTATCCCAACCTTTTGTAATTTCTATTCTGTACATGTCTTATAGTATAAATAAAGATGCATACATTGGAGATGCATGGTAAGATATTTTTAACCAATGGGGTACTACAACCAAAAATAATTTGGACTGTGACAAAATGCATGGATCTGGAGGCATTATGCTAAATGACAGGTCAGACAGAGAAAGAAAAATGCCATATGATATCACTTATATGTGGAATCGAAAAACAAAACAAAACTCATAGATACAAAGAGCAGATGAGGTGCTGGTGGGGGTGAAGGGATGAAATGGGTACAGAGGGTCAAAAAGTATAAACTTCCAGTTATAGGGCGCCTGGGTGGCTCAGTTGGTTAAGCGACTGCCTTCGGCTCAGGTCATGATCCTGGAGTCCCGGGATCGAGTCCCACATCGGGCTCCCTGCTCAGCGGGGAGTCTGCTTCTCCCTCTGACCCTCTTCCCTCTCGTGCTTTCTATCTCTCATTCTCTCTCTCTCTCTCAAATAAATAAATAAAAAATAAAATCTTTAAAAAAAAAAAACTTCCAGTTATAACATAAGTAAGGCCTGGGGATGTCATGTACAGCATGGTGATTATAGTTAATAATATCATATTACAAATTTGAAAAGTTGCTAAGAGAATAGGTCTTAAAAGTTCTCATCACAAGAAAAAAATTTGTAACTATGTATTATGAGGGACCTTACCTAGACTTATTGTGGTGATCAATTCACAACATATACAAATATCAAATCATTATGTTGTACACCTGAAACTAATATATGTCAATTATATGTCAATTATAACTCAATAAAAAAGTAAAAACAGTGGCAGTTATATTACTTTACGTAGTAAACTCACTTCCTAATAGTCAAACCTCATAATTACATAAAAAAGTGAGAATAAATTGGAAAGCCTAGTTTAAGAAGAAGGTAAAAAGGACAGCCAACATTTGCGTAGCCCAGAGAACGTTGCCTATAAATTCATAGCTTTTCAAAAGTCAAACTTTGTGTATTTCCCACTCATGGAGCCTCCAACTAAGAAAATAAAATTAAATTAGAAAGGTTATTGGATCTATTTTATTTGCTAACTGTTGTAGGTGTTTGCTTAAATTGAATTGTGTCCTCCCGGGTTCCCTAAAGACCATTCATTCAAAGACTTCTCAACGAGAAGTACAAGTGAAGAGGCATTCCTCCTGATGGTGATAACATGACCTTCCCCACAACCAACAGTCATGTACTTCCTGTGTAAGGGTCTTCTTCAAAGAGCTTGATGTATATTAACACACTTAACTCCTCACAATAACCTTTTGAGATACTGTGGCGGACAGACTCTAAAGGTGGTCTCATGACCCCTAATTCTTGGTGTCCATACCTTTAAGTGACCATCCACCCCCACCTTTGAGTGGTGGGCAGGACATATGACTTACTCCTAATCAACAGAACACAGCAAAGGGGACATGATCATGTTACCTAGTACTGCCTGACTTGCCAGAGCCTCTCTGTGTCCCTGGTTGGTTTTGAGAAAGCAAGAGGCCACAATGGGGTCCACATGGCAAGGAACCGAGGGTGGCCTTTGGTTAATAGCCAACAAGAAAATGAAGACCTCTGTCCCAGAATCACAAGAAATACATCTTGTTGACACCTGCAATGAGCTCGGAAGTGGATCCTTCCCTGGTCGAGTGTCAGATGAGACCTCATCCCCAGCAGACACTGCCTCTGTGAAGAAGACTCAGCTGAGTGAGGCCCAGATCCTGACCCCTAGAAACTGTGAGATAATAAATGTGTGTTGTCTTAAGCTGTGAGGTGTACAGTAATCTTGTTACTCAGCAATAGATAGCTAACACAGCTGCGTGTCCCTGCATCCTTGCTTTACAGATGGAAGCTGAAATAAATCATCCAAGTTCACACAGCTAGTAAGAGACAGAGCTGAGGTGAACACCTGGGAAGTCTGGTTCTGGAAGATTAGTCTTAACCATTCCACTTACTGCCTCTGCAAATACTTTACTTACTAGACCACCAGTCACCTCCTTAGGGTAGGGACCCCTCTCCCAAGGCCACAGCCCCCTCCCTTGCAATCCCAGTGCCAAGACTGAGGCATGGCAATCATGCCGCACAAAGGAAAGAGTGGAGACAATGAGTCACGGATGTTCCTTCCAAGGCCCTGGCATCTGGGAAGGAGCAAAGCTTAGTAGCAGACCAAAGGCTCCGGCTGTCTGTGGCTCTGAATAAGTTCTGCCAATAACTCAAGCTTCCCCACAAATAAAGGAGGAAAATAAGTCTGTGGGTGTCACAGAAAGAGTCTTGGCACGAAAGTCAGCACATTTAGCCTCTGACCTTGGGTCTGCCAACCAGGAGGCCGTGGGAACTTGAGGAAGTCACTTAGCTTCTCTGGGCCTCTTTTTTCTCATTCTAGAAGGAAGAGTTTTGATTGGATGATTCTTAATGTCTCCAAAATTTTTTTTACCTAGTTCTAAGGTACCGTCTTGGTTCTGATACACTGAATGCCTTCCCCTTCCCTCACTCCAGAACTGACAAGGCCTTCTTCATTTTGTCCACCTAATTTTGAAACCCAGGTGACACATTTCTAATGGAGACTAGGTAGGAGAAAGAAAGAAAGAAAGAAAAAGAAAGAAAGAAAGAGAGAGAGAGAGAGAGAAGAAAGAAAGAAAGAGAGGGAGGGAAGGAGGGAGAGAGAGAAAAGAAGGAAGGAAGGAAGGAAGGAAGGAAGGAAGGAAGGAAGGAAGGAAGGAAGGAAAAGAAAGGAAGGAGGGAAGGAAGGAAGGAGAAATCTCACGGGGTCAGAGATACAAGGAAGGTTGGAATCAACAGCCAAAAAAGAAGAAATTCTCACCCAAAGCTATTGGAGCCCTGAGCCTCCAGCCTTGGCATTTCTACCCATCGCCCAAGCTCAGACACCAGGGCTCCTGTGTCCATGCATTCCCTTGCAGATTGAGTCCCAGCCTGCATGACAGTCTCATTTTTCACTGAATGCATGCAGTGAATGCTAAACTGTAATCTCTTTTTGCATGCTTCGGTTCCAAATTCATAACTGGAGGAGCAGACCCTGTTGTGTGCAAGCGACCGCTGTTAGCCGCTCTGCCAAGCTGAGCCAGGCAGCCCTGCAATCTTGTGGCATTTTCCCTGCTTCACACTTTGTCAAAATGCATCACGAGCGACACAAAGAAATGGCCACTGGAAACTCCCCATTTTCCAATCCTTTTACTATCTAATTGTTCTTCTTCTTCAAGGCTTGGCCATCCTCAAAATAGGCCAGGGTCCCTGCTTGGGTTGCTTTCACTTTAAAGCAGAATGCACTACAAAAGAGAGGCCCTTCCTACAGCTCTGAGCTGGGCAGTGTTTGTCTTCATTGTCCTAAATTCTGCTTTCTGTGCTCCGAGCTGCCTCCAAGTTGCTGTTTTACCCTTCCTCTTAGTGGCCAATCCCTTCCAGCACTACTAAAACATGATCTCATAAAGAAGATGGGATGAAAAGTAAAGCAGATCTGCCCTGCAAGAATCCTCCGTGGGCTTCCCATTGCACTTAGAATGATGTCTACCTCCTTGCCATGAACCCGGAACCCTGCCTGCCTCCCCCCAACTTCACCCCCAGCACAGCTGGAAGATCAGTCCCCTCCAGCCTTTGCACATGTTGTTCCCTTTATCATAATGTTCTTTGCCCAGATCTCTCCATGGCTACCTCTTGCTTGTCCTTAGTCTAGGGAATGGAGGCCAGCAATGTCATCCTGATGTTGTCCTGGTCAGCCCTGGCTGTGCACATGGCTGGACTCCAGACCCCAGCATCTGTGACTCCACCTGAGCCTTCTGACCACCAGAGCCCACTCTGCCCTGAGGCAAGTCAGTCTGGTGACATGCCAGTGATTCAATGGCCCCAGGAGCAGCCTTCAATCTATTCCTAGCACCCTTGTCCCACAGCTGGGATAACTCTGAGGCACAGGGTCTACACTGGCTCCCCAGGTGCCCACACAGTCACTTGTTTGGCGTCACACCCTCTACTCATTCCATACTCTGTCTCACTTCTCCACTCCTCTCCTGGTCTTTTCGGGAATGACTTCCCCAATAAACTGCTTGCACTCCCATCCTTGTCTTGAAGCCTGGTTCAGAAATCCATCTAAGAGAATCTGCATTCCCCATTCTGTCCCTATGACCTTGTCCTATTTTCTTCACAGCTCTTGATCTCTGAATTCTTTTCTCGGTTTATCTATTTCCTTACTCTTTTTTATCAACTGTCTTCTCGACGGAAAGAATGTAAGCTCCACGAGAGGAGAGAATTTTTTATTTGTCCCCAGCATTTGAACAACACCTGACACAGAGTAGGTGCTCAATGAATGTTTGCTGAGAAATGAATGAACTCAGGGCGCCTGGGTGGCTCAGTCGATTAAGGGTTTGCCTTCGGCTCAGGTCATGATCCCAGGGTCCTGGGATCCAGTCCTGCATCAGGCTCCTTGTTCATCAGGGAGTCTGCTTCTCCCTCTCCTTCTGCCCCTCCGCATTTATGCACGTGCCCTCGTTCTCTCTCTCATATAAATAAAATCTGTTAAAAAAAAAAAGAAAGAGAGAGAAATGAATGAACTCACAGCTGACTGATGCTGAGCTGCTCTTTTGTCTTTTAATGGGATTTCCCATTGAAGGCTAAGGTATCCTACAAAGCTGCCCCACCCATCTGACGCCCCCACTAAAACATGTCAAGCCCATGGGGAGGGGGAAATAAGGAAAGTTCTTTGTGCCTCAGAGGTCATTGTGCAATCACTGAGGCACCCGGTATCCACCAGCCGTGGTCACCCAGTCCTGCAGGTGAGACCTGACCAGAAAGGACAGTTAGATGGCGTGATAAAAACTGCCTAGGTCTTTGCATTCTTGGGACAATGTAACTATTGGAATTCTGGACTCTTGCCTTAAATTTAGGTTGTTTAGTTCTGCCAGATGAAAAGCACATTTGTCTCAAGTGGCCATCCTTTGTCCCGCAGGATGTTCTCTGTGGTTAACTAGGTCTTGGGTCTCAGTCCACAGAGGAATGAGCTTGCTCGTTAGGTGGCTGCCAGCAGGACTTGGAAAGAAGACCAGGTCTTCCCAAGCCACCCTCTGTTCTAAATGCGAGGATCACAGAGCATGTGCCCTTGTGTGTGTCTATCTCCCAGGGGTGTGGAGTGCCTCTTCCACTCATGCCCACTCCCTGCCCTTATCCCTTATGCCTGGTCCATCTGTTTAACTTCCCCAGACCCAAGGCACTAGAGACCATCTCTCTTTATTCACCATTGTGTCTCCAGTGTTTACTATAGTTACTATAGTAATTATTAATTAATTATTAATTACACAGTGGGTGAATGAATGAATGAACAAATGAATGAATTTGAGTTTTCCCAGAGGAAGAACCACTAAAACCCAGTGAAAGAGTCTCTAAAGCTCATTGAGATGGAGTAGAATCTTCAGGAGTCCTTGATGAAGAAAGGAGCAGTGACAATGACTAGCCCACTAAGAAAAAGTCATAGTGTCAAAGAATCCGATGAATGGTGTTTAAAGAAAAAGTTGGGATTGCCCATGGGTGATTCCGCACAGGCAACTGTGGCTTAGCTACAAACAGATGGGCTAATTTCCAGAAAACTCCACCATCAGTAAGTTATTGCCAGAGCCAGGTTTTAAATCTCTTTTCTGATCATGAGGGGCACACCCAGACTCCTAAAATGCCCAGTGACTAAGGAGACAGGAGGCTACACAAACTGTCCCAAGAATTGAACAAGATGATGTATGAGGAGGCATTCTGTAAAGCGTAAATCTCTTTACCCACAGTGTGTTTTTATGATGATGATAAATACTGCTGCTAAGTGTGTTCAGTGGATAATTAGTCCCAGACGATGTCCCATTGGAAAAAAGAAAAAAAAAATGTGTGGTCAGAAAGCCAGAATGAAATCCGTTTAAAATATAAGTCAGATCATGCTACACCCCTGCTCCAAAGCCTCTGGAGTCTCCCATTCCACGCAGAGGCAAACTCAAACTCCTCACTAGGGCCCCCAAATCAGATGTGGTCTTCCATCTGGGCCTTGATCATGTCAGTTCTACAGTTAGTTGCCTGTTAGAAAGTTCTTCATGTAAAATCCTAAAATCTTCATGGAGCAATGCTCAATACCACTAATCGCTAAAGAAATGCAAATCCAAACGGCAAAGAGATTCCACCTCACACCCAGTAAGACGGCTATTATTGAGGTAAACAGAAAATAACAAACATTCGCCATGACGTGGAGAAATTGGAACTCTCAACGCACTGCTGGTAGGAAGGTAAAATGGCACTGCCACTGTGGAAAACAGTATGGCGGTTCCTTGAAAATGAAAAATGGAGCTTCTGTTCGATCTAACTATCCCACTTCCTGGTAAACATATACCCAGAAGAATTGAAAACAGAGACTCAAACAGATATTTGCACTCCTGTGTTCACTGCAGCATTATTCATAGTAGCCAAGATGTGGAAATTGTCTAAATGTCTGCCAACAAAGGAATGGATAAAGAAAATGTGGTATATACATACAATGGAATATTATCCAACCTTAGAAATTTTGACCCATGCTACAATCTAGATGAACCTCAAGGTCACTATGCTGAGCGAATGAAGTCAGTCACCATCCCATTTCTATGAGGTAACTGGATTAGTCAAATTCATGGAGACAGAAAGTAGAAAGGTGGTTACCCTCCTGGGGGTATAGAGGAATGGGGAGCTAGCATTTAAAAGGGACAGAGTTTCAGTTTGGAAAATGAAAGAGGTTCTAGAGATGCACAGTACTGACGCTTGCACAATGATGTGAAGGTATTTAATGCTACAGAACTGTACTCTTAAAAAAGGTTAAAATGGGAAATTATGTGTTATGTATATTTTAACACAATTTAAAAATAGAATAAGGGGCACCTGGATGGCTCAGTCGGTTGAGTGTCAGACTCTTGATTTCAGCTCAGGTCATGATCTCAGGGTCCTGGGATAGAGTCGCACAACAGGCCCTGCACTCGGTGGGGAATGTGCTTGGGATTCTCTCTCTCACTTGCCCTCTGCCCCTCTCCCTACTTGCACATGCACACACACACTCTCTCTCTCAAATAAATAAATACATCTTAAAAAAAAAAAAGAAAGGAAGGAAGGAAGGGAGGGAGGGAGGGAAGGAAGAAACGAAGGAAGGAAGGAAGGAAAAAACCCACATGGGTTTCCTCTCACTTCTCTCAGCATCTGAACATCAAATGTCACCCCTCCAAAGAGCCACACCTGACCACACCCTTACAAAGCACCTCCAATCCTCCCTGCCCCCTTACCTTGCTTTCTTTTTCCTCCTGGGCCTTATCCGTGCCTGACACATTATTACTCAAATCAGTATTTGATTTTGTCTGCAGTGTAAGCACCATAAGGCCTTTGTTTGGTCCGCTACCATTTCCCCAAAAGCTGCAGCAGTCTTTGACACATGGTGGTTCTCACTAAGTATCTGTAAAACAAATGGACGCAATGCCTTTTTCTAGATGAGGAAACCGGAACTGCAAAAAGTGAAGTAACATACCCATAGTCACTCACACGTGAAATAGACACAAAAGCCAGGCCCGGGACCCAGCCCCAAGTCTGCATCTTCTCCCAAAGATACTGTGTTGTTGTTGATGGTGAAATTCGTTCAAATGCCCCACCTTTTCTCGCCTGAGTGAGATCTCCCCCAGTTCAAAATCAAATTGCCTGATAGGCAAAAATATATGGGTTCATTCATTCACTCAATGCCTATGTTCCCGGCACTGTGTTAGGCACCAGACGGGAACAAAGAGCAGGAAGGTCAGTGCTGCATAGACCAAGCCTGCGGTGATGAGAACCAGCCTCGCCTTGTGTCCATGGACAGGCCCTGGAGTTCAAGAAACTCTTAGCCACGTGACAGGAGGAACTGAGGCGAGGAGAAGAAAATGGTGCCACCATGTAGCTTGCTACCAATGAAGCTTAAGGAGCAATGTGGAAGCCAAGAAACGAAGGTGACAATATTTTGATGGAGTGTTTCCTGAACAGCTAACTTTCCTTCCCTTTGCCTTATCCTTCTAGACACTCCAACTCCCTTGAAGTGATCTGCCATGGCGTGGATTTGCACATCAGATGGAAGTGAGTTCCAATCTCAGCTCGGAGTGACCTTCAGCAAGATATTGTAATCTCTCCGGAACTCAGTTTCCACCTCCATACAGTGGGAATAGAGTGATGCCTACCTCAGAGGATGATGAGGATTAACAGGAAAAACACATGGAGAGGACAGTACCTGGTACTTGGTACCCAGTAAGCATTTAATAAATGATGGCTCTGTTATTATCTTGCACTGCACATGCCGCCCATATATTTTAACATGTTCCTTAGCCCTTCTGACTATAGAGGGGGTGATTTTTTTTTTTTAACAGAAAAGAGTTTGTAGAAAATAAACTGGAAGTGGACAACCAGTGTAGAGAATTGAAAGAATCTGATAGAAATAACAGATTTGTTCTTTCTGGCAGAATTTAAGGGTTTTGGGAGAGAACCGTTGGGATGGTACCCCAGAGCCAGTCATGCCGGCCACACATCTCTTCCCAACTCTGTGTCCAGTAACCTCACGATGGCGGCTTGAAATTGACCAGGAGGGGAGAATTAACACCACAGAAATCAGCAAAAACCACAAATCAGGGCTTTTTTTTTTTTTTTAACCTTTTCAGGAAAGCTGGTTTATCAGCACCTCTCTGGAACTACAGCACAAGCTCTCCCAAAGTTTTAGAGGTCAGGTTTTCCGACATGATTGACCAGGTTCAACCTGGCTGTTGAACCTTGTGTGGATGCGATCTGCGTTTACACTCAGGATATTGCAACATATGGTGTGCATTTGGAACATACTTACCTCTGGTGATAAGACCACCTCCCTCGGGCTGCCACGGGAGGATGTGAGGGGCACACCTCCCCTCGTCGCGGGTGCCCACAGAGAAGGCTTCTCGGAAGAAGCAGTGTCTCCATCGAGTCCTAAAGGACAAGGGGTTAGAACATCAGGAGAGCAGAGAGTGTTCCAGGCATAATCAGGAGCCGCTGGAGAGTTCAAACCGGGAGAGGATAGGATCAAAATTGCCTTCGAAAGCTCACTGGCTGCAGTGTGAGGTGAAGAAAATGTCGGGTAGAGGACCCGCCAAGAGAGGCTGTGGAGGAAGCTGCGGGGGGTGGTGGTGGGGGAGCCACGTGAGGGAGGGTTGGTGGCCGCCTGACACGGGGTAAGTCGCTGAGGGAAGAAAACAGGGAGGGATCTGAGCAGGTGTTCAGTGTGGACCATGATGACAGCAGGTGGGGTTGAAGGATGGCAGAGAAGAATTGGAAGCAAGGACTGGAAGAGATATGCGTACATCTCTGCTCACAGCTGTGTTATTCACAGTAGGTGGAAACGACCCAAACACCCATCAACAGATAAATGGGGAAACAAAATACGCTATGGGCAAACAATGGCATATTATTCAGCCGTAAAAAGGAAGGACCTTCTGACACCTGCTCCAACATGGGTGAACCCTGAGGACATTGTGCTGAGTGAAATAAGCCAGTACCAAGAGGACAAATACTGTTTGATTCCATCCACTGATATGAGACGTGTAAAGTAGTTGAATTAATAGAGCCGGAAAGCAGAATGGTGGTTGCCAGGGACTGGTGGGATGTGGAATGGGAAATTAGTGTTTCACTGGGACAAAGTTCCAGTTTGGGATGATGAAAACATCCTGGAGATGGATGGGAATGGTGGTTATACCACAATGTGAGAATACTTAATGTTACTAAACTGCACACATAGGAATGGTCAAAATGGTCAATTTTATGTTATATCTGTTTTACCACAATGTAAAAAAAAAAAAAAAAAAAAAAATAGAGGGGAGTGAAGGATCCAGCCCAGAGTTCAGGGTTGAGGGCTGTAGAAGAGAGGGGTGTTCCTAATGGACCACAAGCCTCCTGATTAGCACTGCCCTGTCCAGTCAGACGCCAGTCATAATGATTCTCTCCAGCAAACTGTCAGCTTGTTTGACTGAACGAACTCCACCGACGGATTGTTTGCTGGTGTTTAGACAAAGCTAATACTACTAGAAATAACAAGAGTGGCCTGGTGCTGAAGTGTCAGATCATGAATCACTGAAGTCAAAGTGTTCTTCAGTCTGTAGCCCAAAACCACCACCCACTGGATTAAAAGGAAGGAACTACTGATAAAAGCAATGATATGGGTGAGTCTTAGAAGCATTACGCTCTCTGAAAGAAGTCACTCACCTAGAGTGCTTACACCAGGATCCAATTCATATGAAGCCCTGGGAATGGGTAAAAGCTCATCTATGGTGGAAAAAAAAAAAAATTAGAACAGCAGTTGTCAGGAATCGGGAGTTAGAGGGGGTGTGCTAGCTGGGAAGGGCCATGGGGAAACTTCCAGATATAATATCTTTCAGGGCTTTATTTCCTGATAAGGGTTTGAGCTACATAATTATATTCTTAAAGGTTGCCAAACTGTATACTAGATCTATTCACTTCTCTGTGTATAAATTCAACCTGCTCAAAAGGACTATCAACAAATACTGAACTCTAGTGAATGTTTGATCTGCATGCTGAAGTATTAGGGACGAACTGTACTGATGTCTGCAACTCACTTTGAAAGGAATTTAAAAAGAAGATGAATCAGTGCATATGGACAGACCCGGGAGGAGACCAAAAGTACAACACATTGGCAATTATAGAATCTAAGTGGTGGGTACATGGGTGTTTACAGTTCTTTCCATTTTTCTATATATGTTTAAAAACTTTCATATAAAATGTTGAAGGGAACAAAATTATTGTTTAAAAGAAATGGTTTTTTTTTAAATCACTCAATTCTTAGCATGTTGCATAACCAGACAGATTATTAGAACTGTATGACCATTGGGTAGCACCTAGAATAGCGGTTCCTTTTTTATTTTTAAAGATTTTATTTTATTTTATTTTTTTAGATTTTATTTATTTATTTACCAGAGAGAGAGCAAGAGTGAGAGCACAAGCAGGGGGTGCAGCAGGCAAAGGTAGAGGCAGGCTCCCTGCTGAGCAAGGAGCCCAATGCAGGACTTGATCCCAGGACCCTGGGATCCTGACCTGAGCCAAAGGCAGACGCTTAACCGACTGAGCCACCCCGGCGCCCCAAGAAGAGTGGCTCTTAAGCCAAGCTCCCTAGGAGTCTTTCAGGGACTTCCTTTCCTTTGGGAACGATAGCTCTTCTTTAATATGTTTTATATGTTGGGGGTTCTGTGTAAGATTTTTGTTTGAAAAAAACATTTTCGCTATTTAAAAAATGTCGATGCTTGTCAATACTATGTCATCCACGTTTGGGACTGGCTTTTGCTGTGCAAAATTGCCCCGTACATTGCTATACCTGGGCATCCTTGGTCTTCAGCCACTAAACGTCAGTAACACCCCACCCCATCATGGTAACAATTGTAAATGCCCCCCGGGACATTCCCATCTTGGCCCTCACCCCATTGACTCCCACATCCCTTTGCAGTTAGTGCCAAATCTAAGAAACCAAGGTCAGCAGGTCTGCCCTTAAGTGGAGACTGTTTTCCCACAATGGCACCATGCCTGCAAGGCTTCTCCAGTGTTAACAATGTTATAAAGGAATCCCGGGAGGCGGTTTCTACCTTCCACACACAATTCTTGGAAAGAAACGATCATCCTCCCCTCTTCGCAGGCCGGACCTGGTGCTCTCTCCCTGTAAACGGATGTCTTCAGACGCTTCCTGGATGCTCTCACATCTTGACTTCAGAAAGACCACGGCTGCCATGACCACGCCGGCATTCGTACGTCTGGTCTACTCGACAATTCTGCTTACCATTATAAATGATTAAATTTGCTTTCAGGCATCTGAAAATAAAAATGAAGAAAGACCATGGTGCTTAAAAATCCATGATGACACCCAAGCAGTGTGCCAAGTGATCAAGACCTCCATCGGGGAGGTTGCCTCTGAAAAGGACAGTTGTCAGGTGGCACCCCCACGCCCCCCAGACAAACCCCTTTCCCATTGTTTTCTTAAATGAATGTGCACATGGGAAACGAGTGAGGAGCATCCTGGAACAGATGTCTAATATCATTAAAGTTGGCTCCAGAAGAATCCAGATCTCAGTTTGGTATATTAATGCTCTATTTATCTTTAAGCACAGATGGATATTTTTATTAGTATTATTTTGTTTATCTGGTTTCAAGAAAGGTTAGTCTAGGGGGCAGATGCCTCTGTTATGAGAGCACATTCCTGCCGAGGGAGTGAGAAGAGAGGAGTAGGCTTTTCAGTAGAACTTTAATTAGAAAATCCGAAGTTATAAATGTTGGCAGCTCTCACCTGATCTAACGAGGCCAGTTGCAACAACAAACAGGAAGACAAATAGGACATTGGCAAGCCTCTGCTTTCCCACCTCTCCTCACCAGCTGAAGAGAAAAACAACACACCACCACCTCGTCCCCAAATGTAAAACAGACCGTGACCAAATCCAAATTCTCAGAAAACGGATGTTTTCATAAGCAGCTGGTTATCACCGAAGATGACCAAGAGCAATAGGTCTGTTATTTAAGGTCCCAGTTGTGAACGCATGGACCTTCCAGAAGTTTTGGGGTGAAGCAATTTCTATTAGGGATTTCATGGCTTTTATTAGAGGACAGCCTGTAATCCTGGGGGCGGAATGCACAATTATAAGTGTCTCTGCACAATTATTACCTCTAGTTTGTTTTTCACTGGAGTCGATTTCTTATTAGACTCTCCTTTTAGGGGATTTAAATGGGATTATGGATCCACATGCCCAGGAAATTTCTTACCTGATTGGATTAAGAGAGTTCATTTGCTTGATGGTTCTTCAGAGAACTGTTAACAACGTGCTGGGTTTTGTCACTAATAGCATAATTCCTTACTACTCATCTTTTTTTTTTTTTTCATTCCTTTTTCTACCATCCTCTCTATATAGCCGCTTGTGCAGGTATATAAGGGGAAAAGAGCAGAGGTTTTAAAACCCAAAGTCTCGGTCTAAGGGTCAGTTCCGCCCAGTAGCACATGAACACAGACATACCACTTACTGCTTTCTGCCATAAATTTCTTGCCTCTAAAATGGAAGTCATTGTCTCCTAGGCACCTTACAAAGTAGTCTGGAAGATGTGAATCCATCATGATCCTGCCAAAAAAACAAACAAACAAAAAAACCCAACACGCTGCCTCTTGTGCGTCATGCTCTCTCTCCCCAACGGCTCATGCTCAGCTTTTCTTAGAGTCCTCTCTTCCCTCATCCCCTGTGTCTACCCCCTCTCTCAGACATGTCTTGTCCTTATTTTCAACTTGTCCTGCTCCATTCTCAGTACCCACATCAGCTGCTACTCCCACTGATCTATCTGCCCCGTGTCTCCTATTCCCCTGACATTCACTGATCCAGGTGAGTCTACCTGACCCAGAAACACACTTGTCTGTTCCGTGGCTTTTCATGGCCCCGGTTGGTATATTATCTCAGTTTGGCATATTTTGCTGTGTATAAAACAAGACACAGACGACTCGGCCTGCTGGTCAAGGATCTCCTGGATGCAATCTGACCCCCGCTTTCCAACTTCATCTCCCCAAAAGTGTACGCCTTCCAACGGTACACGCCTGGCCATTCTCTTGCATAATGCCAGGAACATCCACTTCTTGTTCCTGCTGCCCCCTCTTCCTGGAACACCTTTTGCATTCATTTTCTCTACGTGTTTGTATCTCTCAAGGCTCGGTTCACATTCAACCTCCACGAGGCCGTTCCTGCTGAAAGTCTGCGGAGATCGCGCTCCTCTTTACCCCAGTCTCTGTACCTCCTCATCTCCACCTCTCTGGGGTGCTTATTTGTACTTCTCCCTACCATTTGATTATTTGCTATGTGCCTGTTAGGATAAAAAAGTCCTTGAGGGCAAGCACTGTGTCTGACTGGCCTTCCAGAAAGCTCCACAGCACCGAGCGCCGAGCAGACTCTCTATAAGTACACCTTTGAATCAAGAGTGCTATTTGGAGCCTGAGCAACTGCTGGGAGACCCGCATGTTGGGACACGTCTGGCCTTCCCAGTGCCAAGGTGCATAAAGACTGCAGGAGCCCTCTGGGACATAGCCCATCCTGAGGCAGAAAAGGTGAGCAGAAAAGCTTGGCCCCCTCACAAAGCCTTTAGTCATGGCAGTAGGGGCTTGGTTTTCGAGTAGAGCATAATGTCTGCCTTTCAGCTTTGTCTCCTTTCCCAAGGCCTGTTTGCTAAAAAAAAAAAAAAAAATCTAGAAGGCATTGGAACACAAATAACACAATTTAAAAGTCTCTGTTAAAACACTGGAAATGGAGAGGAAGCATCCCCCAGACTCCACAGAATGAGAAATGCCTTTGGCATCGAAGGGCTCCAGAGGACGTAGGGCTGTTGTTTTGGTGCCTTAAAAACACAGCTCCTCGGAACCCAATGGGGTCAGCAGAAAAGCCAAAAAAAAAAAAAAAAAATCATAATAATAATAACGCAGATGGTGCACAAGAACTAAGCATTTATTCGTGAACACATATAAGATACCTCTAAAGACCCCAAGAGTCATCTGTGGAGAGCCGAGAATTGCAGAGGCTAAAGATCCTGGCATTCACAGGTGGGGCCAAGGGCAAGGGAAGT
Organism: Eumetopias jubatus; assembly: GCF_037043125.1. Lineage (NCBI taxonomy): Eukaryota > Metazoa > Chordata > Mammalia > Carnivora > Otariidae > Eumetopias > Eumetopias jubatus. The sequence goes on along the minus strand of NW_028274816.1, from coordinate 72,390,086 downwards.
GCGGATAACCTAAGGCAGGGGTGAGGACATAAGAGGACAAGGTGACATGTACAAAAGAATTGTTCGAAGCACATACAGATCACAGGTTTGGGTTGTTATGATTCACTGGGTCTCCAGGTATCTCTTGGTTATAGGAACACGGTCTCACAATCTTGAGTCTTGTCACTCTAGAATTAACCTGTCTCCCGAGACCTCGAGCCCCTCTTCCCAAAGACTGTTTTCATCTTTCTCCCCTCTAAGTGTTAAATCTATTTGCATCATCCCTCGGAGGCTGCTTCAAATAAATCCACTGAGCCATGGGAACTCATGTCACCAGTCACAAGAACCTTTTGTTTGTCATTGCAAATATTGGCTATCAGATAGGAACAATGAAGGGGGGAGGGGCACCCATGATGTATGTCCCTGGAGTTTGGGAACTGGCTGAACTGGTGGCAGGCAGAGGAAGGAAACTGGAAAGACAGACTATCCTGCTTAACTGCTCCTCATTTCTCATGCCTGATGATTATTAATTACATTTGTGCATTGATACAATTTGCTAGTTTTCTGAGGAGGCAAATCGCGCTTAGTCATCTTGGCACTTTTAAATGTAAATGAAAAATCACCCAGTGCTCCCAGCCAGAAGCGAGAAAGATAAATAACACCAGGAAGCTGGTCGTTGCCCGTCTGTCATAAAATTTCATTAGTTTGGACAGGCTGTACAACATAAGCAATGAATGAATGCTAACTATACTTCCTTGTCTGTCCGCTCCCATAAGTCACCGGCGCTGGACAGGGCCAGAGAGGTGCCACCTGCCAGGATGTCTCGATGAAGGGCACACAAGCCTCCGGGGGCCCCAGGAGGACCCCACGGCACCCTCCCTCAGTAGCGGGCTCCGAGCCTCTCTGTCCACGTGGAACGGGTCTCTTGTTGGACTCGTTCATTAACAAATACTCCTTGAGGCTTCTACGTGCTGGGCACACCTCTGAGTGCAGGCAATGTTAAGTGCATCCACCAAGTCGGACGGTGAGAGGTGCCAGGAAGAAAACACATGAGCGAAAGCAGAGACGGTTTTGCATGAGGGGTGGCAACAAGTTGTCTCATTGATCACGGAGCCACGTGGGCATTCAAGTCCCAAAGATGGTGACAGCCCAGGAATCCTGAGACTCTTGGCGTGATTGACATAAAGATAAAGGCGCTTCTGCTCACTCCCCACCCCTTCCTGAACAATTCAACTTTAAAGCCGTTGTGTGGGACAGAACAGGGGTCAGCATCTCTGCAGGGAGAAATGGTAAACACAGTGGCCCAAGGGTGTCAGAGTCCCAGAGCAGGGTGAAAAGGGTGTCCCTGCAAAGTGATGGCCTGGCCTGGGGTGTCTGAGCCTGATGGTAGGTGTTGGGACTTATGTGCGTGCATGGGGACTCAGGGTCAAAAGCTGGGAGGAGGGGGTCTCCACTGGGGGCAGGCGGGCATGGGGATTCAGCCCCAGCAGGGTGAGGAGAGCACCTGTTCATAGGGCAGCTTAGCATGGGAAGTCAGCCCCAACAAGGCAAGGAGAGAACCATCACCCAAAGGGGTGTCAGAGCTCAAGCAGGGTGAGGTGGGCATCCACAGGCAGATTCAGGGGAAAGGGGAAATGGTCACATTCAAAAGCATTGATCAAATGAGTAAATAAAGGAAGGAAATGGGGGCCTTGGTTCTCACTGTCAGAGAAAGGATGTGGATGTACACATATGGGGAAAGAGAGAAAGCTAGAATAAACCCCGTGCTGTTGGATCGGAATTAGAGGAATCAGAGTAAACACGTTGTTTTCAATTTATAGACATAGACGTCAGAATAAATACAGATGAATATATACATTCCCTTGCTGTGCCCACTGAAAGCTTGGGAGAAAGAACACCCAATAAATGCAATTTTCTTTCTCGTGGGGTGGTGCAGATGGTAACATAAAAACTTAGAGATTTACCACCATAAAGGGAGAAGCTGCCTGGGAGTAAAACAGAGGAGAATGAAAGTAAAGAGATGGGATCCTGATGGCATTATTTGAAGCCCTGGATCCAGCCATGCCTGAAGCTTTCTCTTATAATCAAACGGTCTTTCTTCTTTCTTTCTTTCTTTCTTGCTTGCTTGCTTGCTTGCTTGCTTGCTTTTTCACTCTTTCTTTCTCTCTTTTTCTTTCTGCAGGGTTTGTTGAATTGTTGGCACTTGCAGTGGAAAGAATTTTGATTATTAATACTCTCAAAAAATTCCTGATGATTGGTCTTAATTGAATCACAACCTCAGATATTTCAAGCACCCTACTTTTTGAAGGCATTTGCAGGGTGCCTGGATGGCTCAGTCGGTGAAGCATCTGCCTTTGGATCAGGTCATGATCCTGGGGTCCTGGGATCGAGTCCAGTGTCAGGCTCCCTGCTCAGTGGGGGGTCTGCTTCTCCCTCTCCTTCTGCCCCTTCTCGCCCGCTGTCTCTCTCTCACTCACTCTCTCTCTCTCAAATAAATAAAATCTAAAAAGAAAAAGGCATTTGCATCTCCATGTAGTCATTTATTTAACAAGTGTTAATTGGGTGTCTATTACATGCCAGACAGTATTCTGGGTTCTTGGGTACACCAGTGACAGAAAACTGACAAGAATACCTGACCTGTGGAATTGACATTCTAGTGGCACAAGACAATAGACAACAGACAATAACGAAATAAATAGAAAGGTATAAATGCTGTGGTGTTGGGGGTGGGGAGAAAGAAAAAGCAGAACGTGGTAAGGGGGAGACAGACATTCCAACATAGGAAGGGGGACTTGCAATTTTATTTGATTTTTTTTAGAAGATTTTATTCATTTATTTATTTGAGAGAACGAGAGCACAAGCAGGGGTGTGACAGGCAGAGTCAGAGGGAGAAGCAGACTCCCCGCTGCGAAGGGAGCCCTATGTGGGGCTCGATCCCAGGACCCTGGGATCATGACCTGAGCCCAAGGCAGACGCTTAACCAACTGAGCCACCCAGGTGCCCTGGGACCTGCAATTTTAAATAGAATAATCAGAGTAGAGAACACAGTGAAAAGGTTCCATCTGAGCAGAGTCTGGAAAATGAAAGGGTTAGACTAGATTGGGGAGAAAAGCATTCCAGTTGACGGGGGACTGCCAGGGCAAAGGTCCTGGGGCAGAAGCATGTCTGGTGTGTTCAAGGAACAGAGAGAAGTCACTGCGAATTGGGAGAGAGCTGGGAGTGATTGGTGGCCTAAAGGGAAACACTGGGGGATTAGGTAAGACCTTAAAGGCAGTTTAAGCTGTCAGCTTCGACTCTGAATGAAAGGAGTCACCATCCTATCATTTTAAGCAGAAAATTGCATGGTCTTAGGTGTCAAAAGTATCACTCTGGCTGTTATGCTAAGAATGAACTAAGGGGTTGAGGGTGAGGCGGGTAAGAGCAGAGAGATCAGGTAGGAGGAACTGAAGCGAGAGATGCTGGTGGCTTGGGCCAAAGTAATTCCAGGAGGGAGTCAAAAATAAATCCAGGGTTTTGTGCCTGAGCAGCTATAATGATGAACTAAATAGGAAATGCCACAGGAGGGGAGATTTATGGGGAGAAAGAGCAGGAGATCAGTTCTGGATAAGCTGAGTTTGAAATGTCTATTAGACATCCAAGTACAGATGTTGAGTGGCCGTTATATATAAGAATTTAGAGTTCCGAAGATGAATTAGGACAATTTTTAACTTCTGCAAACTCTTACAAAATTAGCTTCTATTTTATAGAATAGAAAATCTGTTTTGTAGAATTTGTGTATCGGAGGATCCGTTTCTAAGTGCAATATTGTAAAGATCAGGCCAAAAAATCATAAAACCTTAACCTAAAATTTCCGGTGCTGTCTCCACTGTACCTTTCTCTAGGCCAGTGGCTCTGAGAGTGGTCTAGTCACCTCTGGGGCAACACTAGGACCCTTTCGTGGTATCTGGGAGATGAAAGTTATTTTCCTAATAATAGTAAGGGATTTAACCAGTTGTAACTGCTTAAGCAAACCTCTGTAAAAACCTCTGAACTACAAGGTTTGGAGAACTTTGGGTTGGTGGGCCCATGGAAACGTCAGGAAGGTGGGGTGCTCAGAGAGGGCTCGGGAGCTCTGCGTATCTCCTCCACCGTCCCCTGGATGTCTCTTCCCGTTTGCTTGTTCATTTGTATCCTTTATAATAAATCAATAGACCCAAGCAGAATGTTTCCCTGAGTTCTGTGAGCCATTCTACCAAATTATGGAAACTGAGGAGGGGGTCATGGGAATCTATTTAGAGCCACTCGAAGAACAGGAGGCCCATGGTTTGCGATTGGCGTCTGAAGCACCAAATTCACAGACAGACTGACCTGTGTCTCTGCAGGTCAGAGATGTGGTCCACTAAGCTGATGAGATCATCATTTGGAGCTCCATGGGTAGGCGCTCGAGGGGCAGGAATTGGGTCCTCTTAATCCAGACGAGGCCTGTCACCAAGAGAGCCTTCTTCACTATCCGATTACTTGTGGTAAGATAATCTGGACCTCCCACATTCACCCCAAACATTTTCCCACACCAGTGTGGGCTTGTTGCCGTAAAAACATTGTTTTGCTTCCTATCCAGAACTTTCCACCTACACAGTGATCATTTTTGTAAATCGTCAAGCATATCCAACACACACACATACACACATACGCATACACACAGAGGCTGGATATAGAAGAGATCCAAATATAAAATCAAAGAATTTAAGAAAAATGGAAATGCTAAATTTGAATTTGGAATGCCAAGATGAACCCTATCAGGTAACACAATATCTATAAATTGGTCTCTGCCCCTGGCTCTTGGCACAGAGCTCCTAAAACCCTTATAATTTTCTGAGTGATAGGAGTGTCTTTTGTTCCAATGAGGGGACTCTTGGGGGCTCTGGGATGGCTTCAGGTTGGAGCTGGGTGCCAGAAAGACCAGGCCAGGATGAGATGCTTGGAACTTTCAAGCCATCTCCTGTCCCCGCGCAAGGGGAAAAAGGCTGGAGATGGAGTTAATGATCCGTGATGGTTGCACGATGAACCTTCCAGAAAAATCCTGAAAGTACTGGTTCTGGAACTGTCAGGTTGGTGAACACGCGGGGAGGGTGGCACACCCCAACTCCGTGAGAATAAGAAATCCTTCACTTGGAATACTTCTGGATCTTGCTCTGTATATCCCTTCATCTGGCTCTTCGTTCATAGCCTTTATTATATCCTTTATTTAAAAAAAATAAATAAATAAACATATTTCCCTGAGCTCTGTGAGCCATCCTAGCAAAGTATCAAATACAAGGAGGGGGTTGTGGGAAGTCCTATTTATAGCTGGTTAGTCAGAGGTACAGGTGGTGACTGGTGACTTGGGATTACTGTCTGAAGTGGGGGGCAGTCCTGTGGAACTGAGCCCTTAACTTGTGGGATCTAATGCTGAGCCCAGGTAGACAGTGTCTGCATTGAAGTGAATTATAGGACACCAGGTAGCGCTGCAGAGAATTGCTTGAGGGGTGGGTCTTACAGAAGCACTGTGAGGAGGTGAGTAATGGAGAAATAGAGAGTGTGTTCTTCCCAAACTACCCATACAAGGTATATGTGTGTATTTCCCCCCATTGTGTCCCCCAAGAACGTGGAACACTAGCGCCTGACGAGCAAAGTATGTGCAGCGCCCAGGTTTTGATTTCTAAAACCCACTATTCTCTAACAGAAAGCAGCGTTCCTTAGAGAACTGGTCAGAGCAGGGAGCCGCCAAGGTGAGTCTATGAAATCTCACCGGGTCAGAAAGCGGAGGGAGGGTTCTTGTTGATGAAAACCTGAGAAAAGGTCATGGGAACTGCTTGAAGAAGCTCCCATGGCCATATTTAGAATGATTTAAGCATCAAAAGGAATGATTGCATGCGAGTAAATAAAAACCCACGACGCAATACTGATAATAACAGAGAAGAAAAACAAAAATTACGTTTGCCCCAGAAAATAAGAATATGATGAACAACCACCCCAAAAAATGAATTTTGCAAAAATCTGGATGGTGGGAAAGGAGGTGGGAGTTGAAGAGTGGTTAGCACAATTCACTCTATTTACATTTTTTATGGAAGTTTCTATGGGTATCTTTTTTTTTTTAATAAACAGGTAAAAAACAAGGGCACTTGGGTGGTTAAATTGGTTGAGCGTCTGACTTCAGCTCAGGCCATGTCCTCAGGGGTCCTGGGATCAGCCCAGGGTGGGGGCTACACGCTCAACGGGGAGCCTGCTTCTCCCTCTCCGTCTGCCCCTCCCCCCTCATTCGTGCTCTCTCTCTCTCTCTCTTTCCCAAATAAATAAAATCTTTAAATAAATAAATAAACAAGCAAAAAACAAACAAAAAAGTAATGACTTAAATATGCCCCAAAATGAACAATCCATCCAGAAAAGGCTAGAAAAATGAAAGATCAAAATCAGTTACCTATGGTTAGCAAAAGTAGAAATGATTTTAAATCCTCTTTTTTTGCCTTTTCCCCCTAATTTTCTACAATAAACATTACTGTAGTAAATATGAAGAAAACCAAGCTAACTGTCACCTGCTAACACATAGAATGCACACAATCCTTGCAGAGCCTACCAAGTAGCACAAGGTAGTATCTATCACTCTTTCATGATTTAATTATATGTACTTCCATTTTTCTCTTACGTCTTTCCTCTCTTCTTTCTTTTATGTTCAAAGAGATATTGTAGAGTCAAAAATGTAATTACCGATGGCTAGATTGGGCACAACTCAAAGATCAATGCACTTAGACTAGTTTATACAGGTCTGGGTTTCATCTCCAAAACAATACTCAAGAAGAAGACATGAAAATGTATGAGATTGGGCAGCAAAATAATGAGACAAATTTTTTCAATACCAAAATATATCTGGAACTCCTCTTGAGTTCTTCAGAGTTGAAGTCACCTTTCTTAAGGAGCCTCAATAACGTAAATCTTTCACTTTTGAGGATGAATTTCATTTCTGGAAACAACCAAAAGTCCTCCAGAGCCAATTCTGATGAATGAAGTGGTTGATCAAGCAGGAAACTATTTTGGGGTTAAAAATGAGGTGCAACTGGAGAGTGATGAAACAGAAAACATAAACTAGCTCAGAAGCAATCCCAAAGTGGAATTCTTTAAGCATTTTGAGACACTTTGGCGGGGGAAGGGAGTAGAGCCTCCCCAAGTGAGTACTTTGAAAGAATACTCATTTATCATCATTATTTACTATCTGTTTCTCTCACCAAAGGAGGATAGAACAGCCTCAGACCCCATGTAGCTTGAGCTCATCACTAATCTCCCTTAAGGGGAGCCCCTCACTTGGCACAACTATGTGCCCTCTCCCACTCTGGAAAATGGTCTGAAATCCTCTCCTCTCCTCACAGAACTGAGTTCAATCATCTGTCATGGTCAACTCCTGTACATTTCATTCCAGTTTTGGAGTAGGCATCTTGACGTCTCCAGGCAGAATCATTAAATAATTATTCCACACTGTCCATTCTCTTGGATCCCTGTCTTAGCAACTAAGAGTTGCACGTTCTGGAGGCGCAATGCTCTCTTCTTGTAAGAAGTCTCTGGTTTGGGTTAATCTCCACCTCAGATGAATTTTTGTTCCTGGGGCCATCTTCTGCCTAGAGTCTTCTCTCTGTGGAGCTGGAATGTGGGGGCCAGAAGAGCCTGTCCCATGCATATCAGAAAGTACCTCTTCCCAGCTTCTGACCCAGCATTTCTTTTCCTATATTAGAAATGCAGGCCACCGGCATCTCAGGAGATGGGAGGGGGCTCGCAGGGGACCCCACAGGACCAGGGCCAGTCTCCCAGAGTGCGACGAGAAGGCAAACTAGGGTCCTGTAGTGTGGCTGAGCTGGACAGGTTAAGATCGAACTAGGTTCTGAGTCTCCCAACACCTTCATTCGGTAAACTTCTCAAAGCAAAATGTCATGAAAACAGATAAATTCCAGCCTGAAAATCCAGCCAAGCTTTAAAAAAAAAAAGTGAGTTGCAAAAAATAAAAAGAGTGGGTGAGGAGTATAAGGTTGTGAAAGCCACCTTGACAGCACATTTCCATAACCAGATTCGGTATGCACTGTGGGGTGAACTTGGTTCTAGTTTCAGCAAATAGTATTAATTTCAAAAGCTCCTTTTTTTTTTTTTTTTTGTCAGGCTAAGTTTATAAACACAGCTATTTGCTAATAAATGTGACCTTTAAAACACATTACTCTAAACACAGACTTGCTCTGTGTCCAGCTGAGGGGCGGGGGGAGGCAGGGTATGGCAGGAAAAACCTAGAGAAGCGTCTGGAAGGAACTATTCACAGCCTCTCCTCAACCACTCAGACCTGAAACAAACCTCCAATGGAGTGCTTCCATTTATCCAACAAATTTCTTTTTTAATCTCTTGAGTATTTACTGCGCAGAAGGTGCAAGGTGAATATAGTAAAGGTACAGAAATTAATAGGACACAATCATTGTCTTCAATGCATGAGCAACCATAAGACACCACACAAAAAATATCAATCATGGTAGCATTTGAGACGGCTGGTGTGTAAGGTGTCTGCATAAAGGCACACTTCGAAGGGGAAGAACTCTGTCTCATCCACGTAAGATGGACAGGAAAGCTTTAAAGACTTGCGGTTAAGTGAATCCCCATTTTACAGATGAGAAAAGAGAAGCATGGTGAGGTTGAATAAGTTGCTCATGGTCTTAAGTTCTGGAGGTGAGCTGCTAACTCAGACATAAGAGTCTCGTTACCATAATTGTGCCAAAGATGTTCTTATTCTCCTTCTTGCATGCAATCTTTCTCTCTTGCCACTTATGGAATCCCTTGAGTGGCCCAGCTTGGCATTTGCCGATCCTTAACAGTTTACGAGTCCAATAATCCAAAACTTTCTTAGATGTTTCTGGAACTCAGTGATTTTCCTTCTCTGGTTGGGCCTTTAACATATCTGCACTTCACTGTACTGAAAACATTGTGAGTTTGGTGCTTCCTTTTCTCTGGACCTTTATCTCTGGGTTTCTGGGTTATTACACCTGGAGTTGTGAGAACCAGGAAATCATTCATTGAGACACAAATAACAGATAGATTGAATCATAAAAAAGGTTATTGGGAGGAAATTAGTTAGAATTCTAGTTCCCGTGTGTCCAATATACAACAGTGCACCCGTGTGTGCACACACCCACACAGACACACATGTACAATCTCTGTCCACAATTAGTCTTCTGCCATTGCCTTTATAATAAACCATCTGTTTCTTTATCCCTCATACTTAGCACTTTTGAGTTCTTAAGTACAGTATTGATTACATTTATGCATGAATTTCTTAAGTTTCTAGGGGGTTTTGGCAATTTTATGAGTTCTAGGTATTTGGTTTTTATTCTTCCCCAATAGACTGTACAATCTTTGAAGATGAGAAACAGATTTCTTTCATTGGCCAATTTCCTTTCCATTTTTCCCCAGCATGAGCTAGAGCATATAGAGGACACTAAATAAATTCTACACACACACACACACACACACTTGCACACATATGGTTGTGGCCCACTCCCTTTCAAATACAAGTTACCTAAATCATATTTTGTACCTAGATTTTTCTCTTCCATTGACAGACTCCCTTGTAAAAGTCTCATCAAGAAGAAAGCAAATGCCTTAGCTTTCTATTTAATTTCCCATTCTGCAATTAAGAGGCTTTCTTTGTTTCTAGCCTGTTTGAATCAAGGATCTCATATGCCATGGCTCTTTCACAGGATTTTGAAGACTGAATTACAGTCCTATGGCAAACAGGCAAGATTCTAATTTTATATATTAACCGTAAATACAAGTATTTAGTATCTAGCATATACCAGATAATGTAGGTATGTTGGATACATAATAGAGACAGTCTTTAAACCCTCACAGGCTCTTAGACTTATCTGAGAAAGAAGAAAATGGAATAAACCTAAGATAAATTAACAATGCGAGACTGTGAATTACACAAGTGACAAATAAGTAGCTCAGACAATGAGGATTATATGAAATCAAAAAGTGTGTATGATGGGTCAAAATGGTTCAAATAATCTCATAAAACTGAGACTTTACCTTAAAGGATCCTTCTATTTCAAATCAGCCAGCAGGTAGAGCTTTACCTGGCTATTTCCTCTTCCTGGAATGTTGCTCTTGAGAAGGTTAGCTCCCCTACGTCACAGAGAGACACCAGCCTCAAGGCAATCTCCTCAGAGGTTTTAGCTGTAAATCTAAAGGATGCCCCCCTCCCTCCATTATCCCCTAGTGTAGTACCTGGTTTTACACCCCCTCTCTAACACTTACTGTCTGATCTTTTTAATTGTTTTCTGATTATTTGTTTATTATCTTCCTTCCCCTTCTAAAAGGTAAGTCTCATAAGAGCCATGCCATTGGTTTGTTCTGCTGTGTTTACAGTCCCTTGAAGACTGCAGTAGGTGCTCAACAAACATTAGAGACATGTATGCGTGGGTGGATTGGGACATGCATCATGAGTACAGCATGAAGAACATTCCTGGAAGAGCTCGAAGGCAAAGAATAAGTCTGACAAGGTGAAAACGCCAAACTACAGTGACAAGGTTACACAAGGGACCAGTAGGAGTAAGCCTGCCTGATAGTAAAATGAACAAGGAATATAAACAGACAATTCACAAAATCTAAAAACCAGAATATCACCTTAGCATATAAAAACACACACAGCCTCACTGGCTGTTGAAGAAATGCTAAAGAAGCATGAAGTAGCATGAAAATAGACAACAATTAAAATCAACAAAATGTTTAAGATGATAGAGCCTAGAATGGGCAATATTGCTCAAATTCGGCACTATTTCTAGAGGAAAATATGCATCAAATTCTTCATAATCTATACATTATTAGACCCAGCAATTCTACACTTAGAATTTATCTTGGGAAATAATTAGGCAAAATGGAGCTTCAGGAATGTGAATCTCAGGATTGTTTATAAAAGTAAAAAATTGAAAACTGCATACATGTGTCACAATCAGCAATTAGCTTAATGGATTATGGTGTGTTCATGCGGTAGAATACTACGCATTCACTAAATAGGATGCTTTAGTCATCAGAGATGCTTGTGACTGTATTGCTTAGTAAAAACAAAGGTTTTTACTAAGGCATGATTCCACTTTCATTAAAACAAAACAAAAATAACATTTATGCACTGAAAATAAAGTTGACTTCCAAGACCAAAATGATCAAGTAAGAATCACTCACTGCATCTGCCCAATCAAATACAGTTTTGTAGTTCAACTTGAAAGTTTGGTATAATTAGTGATAGGTGTCAACAAAACTAAGCGAACAACAATATGAGATGATTATAAACTCTAGGGAAAACAAAAATTGCTTTAATGTGCAACTTGGCTCAGCTGTGAATAATATTTGGAAATCCTTATTAATGCAAACACTGACCACTTATATCAACAACAAGTATGATGTAACCATACTACAGAATATAGGAGGGGCCAGGTATGTGCAGCCAGTGTAAGAAGGTTAAATTCTCTCCTCCCGTAGAAGAAAGTCAATAGATAATGTCTCCAAAGTCAATAAGTAACAGGATCAAAATAGTATTTAGAGATATATACCAGAATAAATCATAAAAGGTTTGAAAGCAAGTACTGGGACTTACAGATGGCATGTGGCAGTTTTCATTAAAAGTACGATACAACTTCTCAATAATCATGTGCCTGTATCGATTTGATTTAAAAAAAAAATTCAAATTGAAATAAGAGTTGAGATTTTGACAGGAATTATTTTGATTTTTTTACTTACCTGGATTCAATAATGTGCCAGGTTTTACTGTATATGGTTAGAAAAAAAAAATCAGCTTCTAAATTAATAGCATTCAACCAAACAAAGACTGGCTTTCTTTTTTCTGTGTTGTTTTCGTCCAGGCTGCTGTAACAAAATTCCACAAGCCAGGTGGCTTATGAATAGCAGAAATGTATTTCTCCCAGTTCTGGGGCTGGGAGGTCCAAGATCAAGGCACTGGTACGGTAGTCTACTGGTGAGGGCCCTCATCCAGGGTCATAGCCACCTTCTCGTCGTGTGCCCACATGGTGGGGAGGGGCAAGGGAGCTCTCTGGAACCTCTTCTATAAGGACACTAATCCCATTCATGAGGGCACCATCCTCAGGATCTAAGGACCTCCCAAAGGCCCCACCTCCTAGTACCATCACATCAGGCATTAGAACTTCAACATATGAATTTGGGAAGATACAAAACATCCAGTTTATGCATTTACTTATCAAGTTTTTGAATGGGTGTCCTATGCCAATGTTCACAAAGATAAAATGCAGTGAGAAGCAAGGTGCTTCCCCACTCTCGAGGATCCAAACACATCCTAACAAATCAGACTAGAATCAATGAGGCACTTCTCACGGTAGCCAATTTCAGATTTAACAGATCTTAGATCTCTTTCACAGGTCGCAGATTTAACAGTCTCCAACTATCCCCCAAATCCCAATTTCATGTGGTTTTGCTTGCCAAGGTCATATCTCTCTCGGTAGCTCAGAACATCCCAGCTTCTCCAGCAGTGGGACCAACAAAAGGCACACAGGGTGGTAACAGAACAGATAAGTAACAGTAGAAGAAACTTTGTATCAGTTCAACAAACATTCCTACTGTGGACCAGGCATGGTGCCTCCGGTCGTGCCAGGCTCTGGAGGGATCTCATTAGGAGGTACATCAGTAATTTCAATACGTTGTGGCAAATGCTAAGATTAAAATACCCAAAGAGAATGGTGATAGCTCAAATAAGAGACACAACCCCATGTGACTCTCTTAAAGAAGGTGAGATTGAAGATTAAGACATCAAGAGACGGGGAACTTGGGTGGCTCAGTCGGTTGAGTGTCTGACTCTTGGTTTTAGCTCAGATTGTGATCTCAGGGTCATGAGATCGAGCCCCTCATCAGTCTCCACACTCAGCAAGGATTGTGTTTGGGATTCTCTCCCTCTTCCTCTATCCCTCATCCCACTCGAATGCTCTCTCTCTCTCTCTCTCTCTCTCTCAAATAAATAAATAAATAAACCTTAAAAAAAAGAGAGGTTAAGAGTAAGATTAAGAAGTCAGGGCAAGGTTAGAACATGGACCCTGGAGTCAGACAGACCTCAGTTCTGATCCCAGCTCCATTATTTATGAAACCAGTGGTAAGCCACTTAACTACTCCAAGCTTTAGTTTTGTCCTCTATCAAATCGGCTAAGAGATAATGTACACAAAGTACCTAGTGAATAACAGGCACTCAAAGATGCTTCTTACTCTGATTATTTTCATATTTGAGGACTGCTATCATGTAGAACAGAGTAGAGGCATCGAGTTCTTCCAGAGGGAATAGACATGGATGAGCTTCAGAGAAAAGGACCCTGGTCCTCATCCTAGGACAGAGTCCTAGGGAAAGAGAAAGAAATCTAAAAATAACCTATAGAATCTTTGATCAGGGAAGACACAGGTCTTATTACTTGGATGGAATATGGAGATGCAGCAAAATTCAGAGTAGAAATTGGGGTGTGGAATGTCTAGGAAGAGAAGCTTTAGATCTCTCCCCAGTTTTTTCTTGTATGGTGTGTTGCTACAACCAAGCAGTGGATGAGCTTGTTGCCACCCAGGAATGCGCTTGGAACTAGAATTGAGGAAAATATTTTTGGTTACTCAAGTTAAACCAATGACCGAGAAACAGGGGGTTGCTGGATGTCAGTGACGACTGATAGATACAAAGCCTTGACTCCTAATGTGCTTCATCAACCCATCAGAACTTAGAGGAACCCTTGGGGAGGGAGATGTCATGAACTGACAGTCCCCTAACAGAATGAGAGCCCCAAAGAGAAATTTAGGTTGAACTGTAGAAAAATGAGTCACTTTTTTTTTTCATACCACAGTTTGTAAGCTGACATTTGTACCTGTTACATTCATTCTTCTAAAACTCTCCAAAACATTCTGAAGCTCAAACAGGCTTGGGAATCACTGAATTATTTATGCTTTGCAGGAGCAGAATCTTACTCATGTCAATGCCCAGGGGAGACTGAGCCTTAAGAACACATGAGACCAAGGTGGACGTCAGAATACCAGCTTCCTAACTTAACTGCCATTTAGAGCACAAATACATCAGCTTGATCAGCACACACTCTCCCTGTAGTCAATCTAGATGGACGCCATATATTATAAGAAGTCACTCTCGGGGCACCTGGGTGGCTCAGTTGGTTAAGCGTCTGCCTTTGGCTCAGTTCATGATCCCAGGGTCCTGAGATCAAGCCCCATGTTGGGCACCCCACTCAGCGGGGAACCTGCTACTCCATCTGCAGCTCCCCCTGCTTGTACTCTCTCACTCACTCTCTTGCTCACTGTCTCAAATAAATAACTTGAAAAAGAGAGAGAGAGAGAAGTCACTCTCATCATAAGGACAAGAAACATGAGAAGTCAGCATGGTCAGCACACTCCCCATGGATTAGCCAGCACTGTTGCCCTACTTAAAGTCCCTCGAAGAATTCAGATAGTCCATAGCTATGGTCCAAATTCTTAGGATGCCGTGTGAGTTTCTACCCACTTGTCTGACCATGTCTCATCGTTCCCCCTCACAATGCCCCTGCTCCAATTGCACTACTGGGTATTTACCACAAAGATACAAATGTAGGAATCCGAAGGGGTACGTGCACCCCAATGTTTATAGCAACAATGTCCACAATAGCCAAACTGTGGAAAGAGCCAAGATGTCCACCGACAGATGAATGGATAAAGAAGATGTGGTATATATACACAATGGAATATTATGCAGCCATCAAAAGGAATGAGATCTTGCCATTTGCAACGACGTGGCTGGAACTGGAGGGTGTTATGCTGAGTGAAATAAGTCAATCAGAGAAAGACATGTATCATGTGACCTCACTGATATGAGGAATTCTTAATCTCAGGAAACAAACTGAGTGTTGCTGGAGTGGTGGGGGGTGGGAGGGATGGGGTGGCTGGGTGATAGACATTGGGGAGGGTATGTGCTATGGTGAGCGCTGTGAATTGTGCAAGACTGTTGAATCACAGATCTGTACTTCTGAAACAAATAATGCAACATATGTTAAGAAAAAAGAAAAAGAAGAAGATAGCAGGAGGGGAAGAATGAAGGGGAGTAAGTCGGAGGGGGAGACAAACCATGAGAGATGATGGACTCTGAAAAACAAACTGAGGGTTCTAGAGGGGAGGAGGGTGGGGGGATGGGTTAGCCTGATGATGGGTATGAAAGAGGGCACATTCTGAGTGGAGCACTGGGTGTTATGCACAAACAATGAATCATGGAACACTACATCAAAAACTAATGATGTAATGTATGGTGATTAACATAACAATAAAAAATTAAAAAAAAAAAACATTGCCCCTGCTCCAGCATCACAGAAGTCCTTGCAAGATGTGTCTCTACCTGAAGTGCTCTTCCTCACCCTACTCCTCCTATGAGACCCACTTCATCATCTAATTTGACTAATATTAAAGAGAAGATTTCACTGACCTATGGCTTCTACCGCTGCTGTTGAAAAGACAGGTATCAGTTTAATAGCGCCTTCTTCATAGGTGATCCATGTTTTCTCTGTGGCTTCACTTAAGATCTTGTCTTTTACCATCCATGTTCTGCACTTTGATTATGATGTGCCCGGGTTTGGCATGTCTTCTTGCATATCCCTTTTTGGAACTTGTTTGACCTCCTGGACCTCAAATTGGTGTCTTTCGTCCATTATGGTCATTTTTTTGTCTACTGTCTATCTGTTCAAATATTGATGCTCCCCTTTCTCCCTTTCTTTCTCTACTCTCCTTCTGGAATTCTGAGTAAATATTTTTCTATCTCTTTTCACCTCTGTACTGTAGTCTGGCATTTCGTTAAATCTATTTTCTAGCTCACTAGTTCTCTCTTCTGCTGGGTCTTATCTGCTGTTAATACAGTGCGTTTTAAAATTTTGATTATGGTGTTTTTCAAATCTGCTTGATCATCTTTATAGTCTCTTGTCCCTTTAATGTCTTCTTGATTTCTTTAGATATGCCTACTTTATAATCTATCTTCGACAGCTCTGACATCTACGAAATCTTTTTTGTGTTTGATATTGGTGTTTGTACTTTCTGCTGTCTCTCACTCATGGTAACTTGTTTCATTGTTATTTGGGCATTTCTTACCTAAATTAGTATCTTTTGGAAGTTCTCCAATGGGAATTTTTTTGAGATCTGGTTTAAAGGTGGGTTCCTTCAGAGAAATCCTTCATAGAGGACTTATTTTTGTGTCTTCCAGATGCCAGAGAGCACAAAAAACCCAAGATCGCTTTAAATCAAATTATAGGCCTGAGAATTTTGCAGAGATTCCAGTTAGTACCAATTTGGGCCACAAATTGGTGTGAGAAATAGGTGGGAAGAGACGTGGATTCAATGCGGAAATTTTTTCTTTTACTCAGCAAACAGTTTCAAGACTGGGAATTTTTCTGGAAGTCCCTTGGATGTCAAATTATTTCTAGTTCAGTTTTACATGGTAACTTTCGGGAGCCCCGGCTCTACCGATGGGAACACCAATTATATCCTGCATCTTGGGCAGCCCCCATACTCTGTCTTCTGCCCCTTGAAGCTGTGAGAACAAAAGCTTAAGGTCACCAGGATTCAGTATATAATTGTGAGTATTCTACTCATCCCTATGGGTCTCTACATTCACTTAATTTGGCTTCTAAGGAATCGTTATTTATATAGCAGTTTATCAGTAGAAGATTTTTAAAAATTTGATTGCATTTTAACTAGCATTTTGTTGTGTTCAGAGGAACAATTGGCCAGAGCCTCAAGTCGGCCATACTGTTTGACATAGATGCCGGGAGTGATTTGTTTTCATAACTGCCTTCCTAGCAGAGTGTGGAGGGCCATAGCATATGTGCATGAGCTGATGCTCTTGTCATTGGGGGGAGTTATCTAATCTGGTTACTTAGGAATTCAACCTTTGATGGATTGCTAACTCAGTGAAAACTGGGACTAATAAACGTTGCCCACTAGTCCAGAGAGACAATATGGAAGTTGTCTCAGCCATGACTGTAGCTGGAAAATTAGAAGGCTAAATCAATAAACAATTCTTCCATGGAAACTCAACATACCAGGCCTGTGTGTTTAGAGCTTGCTCCACAATGCATTCATGGTGTGGGAAATCCTTGAGCCAAAAAGTAACGTAAAATTGCTCTTGGGCTGGTACTAGCTCTGGGGTGTTCAGGAGAAGCAAACAAAAACACACTGGAGGGATTCTTTGACCACTCAGGCTGCCCAGATTCCCAAAGAAAAATAAAGTCTCTCTTATAATCCTAAATTACAAAGTGCACAAGGAAATTATTCATTGTGAATGAAAGTCAACAAAAATAGGAAGCATAAGAACTAAAGCCCCAAGTGGCTGGGTGATAGATATTGGGGAGGGTACGTGCTATGGTGAGCACTGTGAATTGTGCAAGACTGTTGAATCACAGATCTGTACCTCTGAAACAAATAATGCAACATATGTTAAGAAAAAAAAAGAAGAAGAAGATAGCAGGAGGGGAAGAATGAAGGGGAGTAAATCAGAGGGGGAGACGAACCATGGAGAGGATGGACTCGGAAAAGCAAACTGAGGGTTCTAGAGGGGAGGGGGGTGGGGGGATGGGTTAGCCTGGTGATGGGTATTAAAGAGGGCACATTCTGCATGGAGCACTGGGTGTTATGCACAAACAATGAATCATGGAACACTACATCAAAAACTAATGATGTACTGTATGGTGATTAACATAACAATAAAAATTTAAAGGAAAAAAAAAAAGAACTAAAGCCCCAAAATACAAAATAATTGAAAAATAACCCAAAAGAGAGTACAATGACACGAATGAATAGAGGTATTAAATGATACAGAAGTGATAAGGTAGAAAAAGAATTAACGCACTGGAGGCCAAATCTGGGTAGATTGCGCAGAACACAGATTGAAAGATGTTAGAAGACAAAAAATTTTAAAGAGAAGTTAAAAGACATGGACTACAAATTGAACAACTCCAATGTATATCTAATAGGAATGCCAGAGAGAGAGAATAAAAACGGGGAAGAATTCAGAAGAAACAGTGTTCCTAATGAGCATATCTTAGAATTATCTAGATTTGATTTAAAAAAAATAAATCTTCACATTAAAGAAGTGCAGTAAGTCTAAGCGTAATAAATAAAAATAAACTATGTTTAGATTCATTGCAGTGAAATTATATAAAATCTAAGGAAACCAAACTATCTGGTGGTGGGGGCGGGGAATAAATTATCAATAACAGAACAACCACCTAAATGGCAATGAAATTTTTAGCAGTAACGTTAGAGGAGGGAAAATAATCAGCAACTCAGAATTCTACTATCAGCTACATTGAAGGGTGAGGGTGAAGTAAAGTGAGAAGGGGTTATTAGTGTTTGCCACTAGGAGAAGAAGCAAAAATAATACGCTCACTGTGAGGCAAAGTACATACTTGGTAAAGCTAAATAAACATTGACTCAAAATATAAAAAATAGAAATAATGACTAATTTAAAATAATGACTCATTTAAAAATAAAATACTAGCAAAGCATAATATGGAAGTTGGACGGGTGACAGCGATTGGAATTAAAGAATTCTGAGGTCCCTGTCTTATGTCAAGTCATGGATGCATGTTAACAAGCTAATGGCTGATGCTATGATAAATAGGAATAGAATTTATAATTTCCAAAGAGAAGATCAAAAATAAGGGAATAAAGTACATAGTCACCCTAAAAAGAAAGTTTTGAAATAAATGTGGTATCATGTTAAAATTTGATAGAGCTGGGTACTGGGTACACAGAGATTGTTATTATCTATACTGGTCTCTACTCTTATCTATGTGTATGAAATATTTCATATAAATAATAATAACTATTACCATAATGATATTGAAAACCTAGTCATCGAGCAAAGGAGAAAGCAGAACCTAAAGAAAGACCTGATCAATGATGCTGAATGTAAAGATTCTCTTATTAATTACAATATTTAAAAACTTGTATCAAGAAAAAATTGGGGTATATACTCTTTATCAAAGATATATCTAAAATATATTGAAAAAGTGAATGATAGAGGATGGAAAGATATATACTAGGCAAATATTAACTAAAAAAGGCCATCATTTGACATAAGTATCAGATAAAAGAATAATTAAGGCAAAAGACAATGTTGAGGGGAAAGAGAGCACTACATATTAATAAAAGGAAAATTTTATCAGAAAGTGTGGTAATCATATATGTACCTAACAATTTAGCCTCAAGACATATAAAGCAAGAATGGATGAAAAACAAAAAGAAATTTATGAATCAATATAGGGGAAGATTTTTAATATTCCTTTTTCAGAATTGACAGATTAAGCAGACACAAAACTTGGTAATGGTAGAAACAACGTGGACAACACAATTAAGCTGATCAAAGGGACAGATGTAGAGTCCTGAGAATTAAAGAACACACATTTTCAAGTACACATGGAATATTTTAAATAAATTGACTTTATCACATGCGACCAACCAAGTCCCAATAAACAACAAAGAGTTGATATCCTACAGACTACAGCACAATAAAATTAAAAATCAACAACAAAAAAATGATTTAATATGCTTGGGAATTTTAAAAAATATTTCCAAGCAACCAATGAGTAAAGAAGAAATAATGCAATTTAACAAAATCTTAATACAAACACTAAATACTGAATCTGGAAAACAGCAAGAGGTGTCCTGATAAATGTTTTCCAACAGGTTCTCTGTGTTGGGGTGTGTGTGTGTATGTTGGTTGGGGGATGGGGATGGGGGAAGTAGATGTGCAGCATTTGCCAACATCTGTAGTATAAATATCCCACCAGGTCTGTTTCAAGCTATCAACATAAAGGGTAAAATCGGAAAGAAATACACACAATCAACTCTCACAAACCAGTATGAGCTGGCCACAGTTGGTTCTGGCACACCACCGTAAACAATTGAAATACATCTTCAAATGCATATATTAAACAAAGAAGAAAGGTTGAAAGTGATTTTACTTAGTATCTAAATCAAAGGTTAGAAAAAGAACAGGAGAGTAAACCCAAAAGAATTAGAAGGAAGGAAATAATAAAGATAAGAGCAGAAGTTATTAACATTACAAACAAAGACACAGTCAGGAAGATTAACAAAAGGGGGAAAAATGGCTCTTTTGGAAAAGAAATTAACTAGGCAAACATCTGGCTAACATGATCAAAAGAAGAGAAATTAAAATAAAAATAAACAATGCTCTGAATAGAAAGAATATAAGAGACGTAGTAGAAAAATAAGAGATAAATATACACGATGCCAACAAGCTTGAAAACAGATTAAAAGGGGAATTTTCTGGAAAAATACTAACAGAACTGACTCAAGAAAAAGTATAAAATGTGAGCACACATGTTACTATCAAAGAAACAGAATCAATCCCTTTGCCCCCTGCTGTGGCTCTCCCTTAGCTCACACAAACACAATCGCCAAGCCTGGCTGGTTTTACAGGTAAGTTCTGCCTTCAAGAAATGGATAATTTTAATATCATAAAATTGCTTCAGAAAAATAGAAGAAGGAAGAAAGCTATCCAGCTCATTTTATGAGGCCATTAAACCTTGAAACAAAACTGGAAAGAAAAACCGTAGGCCACTTTCATACACGAACAAAGAGACAAGTGTATGACAAAGCATATTATTTTAAAAATCTGGCGGTGCAATTTCATAACTCGTTGCTAATTAAGATTTATTCAAGAATGTAAAAAAAATCCCTTTGACAGTCAATTAATATAATCATCACATTAACAGGTTAAAGGAGAAAAATCATTTCAATAGATGCAGAAAAAGCATTTAATACAATTCAAAAATCATTCCTGATTAATCTGAATATACTTCCCCTAAATAAATAAATCTTCTTAAGCAAACTAAGAATAGATGGGAACTCTGTTAACTTAAAAGGACATCTTTCAAAAACCCACTGCAAATATCAAAATCACTAATGTTAAAAACATGAGAATACTCCCTTATTCTGCTTTCGATGCTATATGTAGGTACTAGCTAACAAAATAAGAAAATAAAAGAAAAAGTTAAAGATTGAAATGTTCATAGCAACGTTATTCATAACAGCCAAAAATTCAGAGCAAACCGAATGTTTATCAACAGGAGAATAGGTAAACAAGTTATGGACTATCCACACAATGGAATATTGTTCAGTATTGCTGGTGCTGGCAATGACATGGATGAATCTTAAAATAACAGTATGCTGTGCAAAAGCAGCCAATCTCAAAATAAAATATACCATATGATTCCATTTATAGAAATTTCCAGAATAGGAAACACTAACTGATAGCTGCAAAAACCTGACTGTTGGTTGCCTACAAATCAACTGCAGTTAGGGACTGACTGCAGGAAGGAAGTTTTTTGGATTTGGAGTGACGAACTTTGTTTTATGTCCTGACTGGGGTGTTGATTATACAAGTGTATATAGTTGTCAAAGCTAATTGAACTGAATAATTAGGGTCTGTGCACTTCATTGTTCGGTAATTATATCTCAATTTTGAAAAGCGCAATAGATATAAAAGTTTAGATTTGGAAGAAGAGGGTAATGTAATTGGTGCATATAATGTGTTTATATAGAATATCCAAGAGAATCGACAAATAAATATTTGTACTAATAAGAAAGTTTAATGAGTTGCTAGAAATCAATATTACAAAAATCAATAGTTTTTTTAAAGGACATTATTAACCATGGCAATAAAAGCTTTTAAGGTGGCCAGAAATAAATCTAACAAATGGTGTGTAAGATTTTTATGGAGAAAGCCACAAAACCTTATTGAAGGGGGAAAGCAAAAAAGGAATTACTATATTCATGGATGGGAGGGTTCAGTATTTTAAAGATTGCAAGTTTCCCCCAATTTACCTATAAATTCAATATTTTTTCAATAAAAATGTCAGTAGGGTTTTTCAAAGACCTGACAAGAATAAGCTAGAAAATTGCAAAGAGAAAGAAGGGGAGGAGGCTTCAGAAAGAGGCGGAGGAAAAGAAAAAGGGAGTTATCCTTTTGAATATTGGTATTCATCATAAAGCTATAGTAATTTAAACAGTGCAATATTGCCACAGGGAATAGAGAGCTTAGAAATAGAACCACTTAGCTATGGAAATTTGGAATATGACAGAGATGGCATTGTAAATCACTGGGCAAAGAATGAAAGCATTCAATAAATGATGCTCAGACATCACCATATGGAAAAGAGAAATCCAACTATTCGTATGCAAAAGGGTAAAATTGGATATCTACCCCCATATCATGCACAAAAATCACATAAATGTGAAAATCAAAACTTAAAAAGAAAATGTAGTGTGCTCACTTCAGCAGCACATGTATTTTTAAATATGTAGGAGAATATCTTGATGACATCTGCATACTGTCATATGATTTATGGTAACAAAAGCAAAAGCCATATTGAGAAAAGAAATGTTGTAAATATAATTATATTAAACTAAAGGAACTCTGTGTTTAAGGCATATAGCTACTGCAGGAAGGTGCTTACAACCCACATAACTAACTTTATATAATTAGAATATAATAGAATTCCTTAAAAATCAAGCAAGACAATCCAAGAAAAAAAAGAAACACAAATGAACATACAAAAAGATGTTTTAACCTACCTAGTAATCAAAGAAAGTGTAAATTAGAATGAATACCATCCATACCTATCAGGTTGGCAAGAATCAATAGCCAGTAATCAATACATCCAATTCCAAGAACAGGTGAGGCTACTGGGAAATGGGAAGCCTTATACAGCTGCAAATTGGTAAAACTATTTATTTTTTTTTTATAACTAACAGTTATTCTGGAATAACTGTTAAAAAAAAAAAAGTGTTGATGATGTTCTTCCAACCAGAAATTTGGCTTCTAGATGTTTGCCATAGAGCAGTACATGCAAAGACATATGTGCAAGACTGTTCATTGCAACATGGCTTGTAATAACAAAAAACTAGGGGAAACAAACCACAAGCGTTATCATATCATATATTTTTCTAAATATAAAAAAATCCAATGTATATTTATTATGGCTGGATATGTATTTAGAGAAAGTACATACCGATACACAGCAATTACAGTATAGGGGTGGTATATGGGAAACCTAAATTGCCTGGGTTGGGATCAAGGTTACCAGCGATACGGTCTTGGACAAGTTATTTAACCACTCTTTCTTCTTCTCCTCAACTATCAAATGGAGGATGATAATAGTATCAGTGTCATATGTCTACAGTGGGCATTAAAGGAGCTAATGTATGCAAAGTGCTTAGAATAATGGCTAGCATCCAGTACATTTGCTGCTTTTATTACCATCATCATCATCATCGTCATCGTCATCTCCATTGTCATTACCATCATCATCAAGACAATGGTTACCACTAATGGGAGGGGAAGAGAAGTGACAGAGGTAAATCTATAGCTTTATCTCTAAGGAAATATGGCTATGTTAACATATATTAAGCCTGAATCTAATATGAGTATGAGGCCAAGGGTACTTAGCACATGATTTTTTGCCAGATAACTTTCTGGGCTTTGCTGTGTATTTCAAATCGTTCATATATTAAAAGTTTTATTTAAGTAAAAAGATGAATGGTCTGTGGAATATTATGGAGAAATGTTTAAGCTGCCTTGTTTATTGAATACTGTGAGAGGAAATTATTGTGGGAACATATTTTTGGACAAGTGCTTGACAGCAAAATGCTAGCAACAGCAAGTTACAAAGTTCACAATTTAAGAAAGAAAAGCCATGGGAGTTACAAGTAATTCTTTCCAAGAACATCCGAGATCTCAAAGTTGCAGAAAAATGTGCAGAAATGCAGTTTTTAGGGAGGACATAAACCCAGAGTTCCTGCAAGTGCCAAAGAAATAATGTTGGTTTATGTAAGTATCCAAAAAATGTTTCCTGAGAGAACTATTATAGTAAACTTGTAGAACATTTATTCATTTTTTTCAATGAATATTTATTGAGCCTCAATTATGTATACATACATGTTTGCTGTTTGTCTTTTTGCCCCAGGGAGACCAGCTATTATTTCTTAAAAGGAAAGGAAATTGGGGGCACCTGGGTGGCTCAGTTGGTTAAGCATCTGACTCTTGATCTCAGCTCAGGTCTTGGTCTCAGGATCATGAGTTCAAGTCCCGCATTGGACTCTACGTTGGGTGTGCAGCCTACTTAACTACAAAAAATTTTTTTAAAGAAAGAAAACTTTTATGTTCTTTATGTACACATATCACAATAAAGGGCTTTGCAGCTACAGTCCTAGGAAGAAGATGATCCATCTGTCAGAGTGCTTTCAGTAGCAAGGAGCAATAGCTATCTAAATCTTAAATCCTGGGGGTTTATTGTTATCTCATTAAGGAGAAGTCTGAAGGAAAGTAGTCCCAGGGTTGATTCAAATGCTCAGCAACATCCACAACACTCAGACCCTTTCTGCCTCTCTGTTCTATTGTCATGTATGTCAGGAATATTCCACTCAAGGTCGTGAGATGCTCGCAGCAACTCTGCATCATGTTTTCTTGCAACCAAGCTCAAAGGCAGGAAACAAGTCAGGGCAGCAGACCCCCTGCTCACCTGCCATGTTATCAGGTAGAAAAATCTTTTCCAGAAGCCTACTCAAGAGAATTTCTTTTCCATCTCCAGGACCAGAACTGGGTCCCTGGACTTTCCCTAAACCATTCATTGGCAAATGGATCGGAGGTTACCATGACTGTTTTAAGACTCATCACTAATTCATCACCTAGGGCTGGAATTATCTTCTTTTAGCTTATTACCCCTTGTGCCTGCACAAAACCTAAGTTATGTTATCAAGGAGGAAAGTCACAAGGAGGAATGTGAGCAACTCTTACTAATGAAAGAGACAAAGGCAAACAAAAGAGAAAACACAGACCTACACGGAACCCACCCAGTTTTCTCTAGTAAGACATGTGGCTTGTAGCAGACACTATTATCTGTACCCAATGGTTATTACCAACCTCTTTCTTACCAGCAGTGCCGGACTTACTTATTCTTGTGTTCCTGGACCCAATTCCAATGTGAGGGTGAGGTGGGTCCCCCACACGTGATACCAACCAAGTCTTAACCACGGATCAGGTGTCTGAGAATTCAACTCAATTCTGACACTATCTACCCAGAGAGAGCATCAGATCCCACAGATGAAGAAGGGGTTCAGTCCTATAAAACTGTTCCACATCCCCCACTTCAGTTGCCAACCACGAGCCTCAGGCTGTTACTTGTGCTTCTAGATGACCAGCTACAGATGGGAGGTTCCAACAACCTTAAATGTGATTAATTTGCTAAGGCAGTTCACAGAACTCAGGGAAACAATTTCTTACATTGACAAGTTCATTAAAGGATATGAACCTACAGCCGGATAAAGACATACAGAAGAGGAGGTCCCAAACAAAGGAGCTTCCCTCTTGTTTGTTTTTTTTTAAGATTTTATTTATTTACTTATTTGAAAGAGAGAGAGAGAGAGACAGCGGGTGGGGAGGAGCAGAGGGGGAGAAGGACAAGTAGACTCCACGCTGAACGCAGAGCTTGATGCAGGGCTCTATCCCAGGATGCTGAGATCTTGACCTGAGCCAAATCCAGAGACAGGAGCCCACCCAACTGAGCCACCCAGGTGCCCCTCCCTTGGGTTTTTAAGGAGGTTTCATTACATAGTCATGATTGACTAAGTCATTGGCCACTGACTGACTGACTGAACCTCCCGTCCCACCGGTCTGGGGATGGGATTGGAATTTCCAGCCTTCTAATCACAGGGTTGGTTCTCCTGGAAACCAGCCACCATCCTTAGGTATGGCCACCCTTAAAGTTACCTCATTAACATAAAAAGACACATTAACAACTCTCAGCAATTAGAAAATTCCAAAGGGGGCGCCTGGGTGGCTCAGTTGGTCGGGCAACTGCCTTCAGCTCGGGTCATGATCCTGGAGTCCCAAGATTGAGTCCCGCGTTGGGCTCCCTGCTCGGCGGGGAGTCTGCCTCTCCCTCTGGCCCTCCCCCCTCTCATGCTCTCTCTATCTCATTCTCTCTCTCAAATAAATAAATAAAACCTTTAAAAAAAGAAAAAAGAAAAAGAAAAAGAAAAAATTCCAAGGGTTTGGGACTCTGTGAGC
Organism: Eumetopias jubatus; assembly: GCF_037043125.1. Classification (NCBI taxonomy): domain Eukaryota; kingdom Metazoa; phylum Chordata; class Mammalia; order Carnivora; family Otariidae; genus Eumetopias; species Eumetopias jubatus. The sequence goes on along the minus strand of NW_028274816.1, from coordinate 72,363,955 downwards.
CAGGGACTATGGAGGAAAACCAAACACACTTCACCCAGATGACCACAGTCTATTTCTTATATAACACAACATCACTTTTACGCTTTGAGCAGCCAAATGTTTTCCAGAGATTGGACCTATTTATGGCCTATGGGTGAATCTTCATTGGTCTACACCCACCCAAGTAATTCATTCCCCTTGCCCTTGACCAGGATAGGAATGGGAATGTGACAGGAAGGGAAGCCTTCTGGGGAGCCTCTGGGTAGGGACAGAAGAAAGGAGGGCCCCTCTCTAGTCTGGGAACACTGCTGTGGGGATATCTTGGCTATAACTCTTGCAGCCATCTTGCAACAATGAGGGATGTCGGGCTTTAGCTATCATAGTGAAAATAGGCCCTGGATGTTACTGTCGACTTTCTAAATTAATCAACCTATTAGCCAGTTTACCCCTAAACTTCTTATAATATGAGATAATGAATTTTCTTCTTTGTTTAGGCCATTTTAGTTTGATTCTTTGGCACATGCCATCGAATCATCCTGATGGTGTACTCTTTTGAAAATATAAAGCAAAAAATTTGAAGAGAGATTTTTTCAATCTAGATAAATAAGAAACTAACAAGAGCACCTCTAACTGCTTTAAATTGGTTTGAATCCACATATTCAGAATAATCAAGTGTCATAATACTTAAGGAAAACCTTTTACTAAGCATTTCCTCTGTGTCAGGCACTTTTATGAGCCCCATGATGAGGCAGCGATTGAGCAAGTAGGCTAGGGACACACACAAAAAAATGGAAATACCTGATCCTTAAATTCAAGGATCTTACACTACAGTTGGGGAAAAAGTTCATTTGACAGTAAAAATTCTAAATTTTACATCAGTTTTAAGGAAGTGGTCCCATTATGTTCAAAGATGGTACCTATTATCAGTCAAGTAATAAATTGTACCATCACTCTGTAATACATCAAATATCAGAATCCTTTTCCACACAAAATCTCTAGATCCTAAAGTACATTAGAAAAACCTTTAATTTCATAAGATCAATCCTTCTTTTGAAATAGCAACCGACATCTGAACAGATTTACTTTACCCTTGAGCAAGTTGAAAATTCATCCAGAAAGACACCATGCCCAATTTTTTACTTAAAGCATTTTACCGTTTATGAATGATTGTCATAGACCTGGAATTAGTGGAGTCTAGATTAATGAGTCTTGGCTGTATTTGCATGGGAGTATAGTGATATCTGATTTGATAGTTTATCTTTAAATTTACTGAGGAAAAGAAAGCCACCACAGAGATAGTGGAGAGCAAGTTGACCTGTTCACACTTGATGTAATTCATTTTGGTATTTATGGAGAGAGTGCCCAAGGCAAGGAGGAATCTAAGTAGTGATAAGTGTGCATTTTGCCTTCATGGGGACCCTGAGGGAGATGAAGAGTGCTAAGTCTTGGCAAGAAAGCAGCAACCCAGATATAAAATACTTCAGCTCCGAATGTGTCTACCAGAGCATAAATTTATTAAAACCCCATTTTAGACCATAAAGCAAATGCATCAATAAAGCAGCAGCTCCCACTAGCTAACTCAGGTTTGTTTTGTGTTTTGTTGTAGTATTTTTATATATATATATAAAAGTATGAGTGGTTCAGCAACCGTGGCGTTAAAAGAGGCATCTCAAGCACCAGGTCCATGGTTGGTGTGCTACGAAATACAGAATGGCCAAGTCGTGGCCTTCTGCATAAAACCACTTGAAAGCCTTTCTCTAAGGCTGAGGGTTCCATTTTCCCCTGTAGAAAGCAGCAAGTAGCAACACAGCCTGTAAATAGAAGCTCTTCGTTAATAGAGGATTGTCATTTCCACTGAATCCCAACCGGGAGAGTTTGACTGGACTGGACAGAAGAGGGGAAAGGCAGGTGGCGGATAAAAGAAGCTACAAGGTACGAGGAGGGTGTTTCAGCTTCTAAAACTTTCTCTCTATCAGACAGATTACTGTCTGCAAGGGCTGTCTGCCCCTCACTTTTCATGGAATCCTGCGATCCTGCAGCAAGGTGTTACTACGTTGATTTTTTAAATGAACACGTTTCAGTGTCAAGACCATGAAAGACAGGGAAAGATGGAGAAATTGTCATAAATTGGACTGAGGACACATGATAGCTAAATGCAATGTGGCATCCTGGATTGAGTCCCAGAGTAGAAAAAGGACATGAGTGGAAAGACTGGGGAAATCCAAATAATGCATCTAGTTTAGTTAATTGCACTGTACTGTGTTAATTTCTTGTTTATTAACCGTTCATCTTTATCTTTCCTGGACATTAAAATTTACTACCTAAGGCTACATTTAAAAGTAAAACATGTTCAAGAAGTTATTTTCCATGTGACAGAAATGCAGTGTGTTTTTCTCCAGTTTAAGTGGTGACGGTCGCAGAACAGGTCTTCGCTACTAAACATGACATCTAAAGAAATACCTAAACCTGATATTGAAAGAAATCTAGGGAACTCACATGACTATTTCAAGGGAAATATGATGTCCAGTATTGTCCATATGTTCATTGTCTCTTGAGAAAGACCAACTGGCCATGAAGAGAAAGTTGAAGCGTGTCATTGGCAATACTGTTACTCCCTACCTACTTCCGTACATGCCAATCTATTTACCAGCAGTGTCCTGAGAAAGAACTAGAATTTGGGAAAGCCAAGAGGCAGGGTGAGGAGGTTTCAAGGAATTCAGAGCTATAGGCTCTGGGTTCAAAGCCTTAGCTATATAAAGACAGCTACCCTTCCACCCATACTTTGTAGCCTAAGTTTCCACGTGAGATTTCATTTGGGAAAAAAAATTCTGTTTCAGTTTTGGCCATGGCGGGGTGGGGGTAGGGGAGAACATTCTTTTTCAACTTCTGTTATGAAAAATCTCAACTATATACAAAAATAGAATGGAGTGAATCCCCATGTACCCATCATCCAGCTTCAACAATTATCGATACATGGCCATTCTGATCTCATTTATACCATAATCACTCCCCCACCATCCACTCCCACAAGATTATTTTGCAGTAAATCTCAGTCAGACATCACAGCATTGTATCTGTGAATATTTCTGTATGCAGCTCTAAAAGATCTTATTTTTGTGAAAAAAATATAAACACATTATGCTAAGTGAAATAAGCCAACCACAAAAAGACAAATACTCTATGATTCTGCGCATATGACACACTTCGTCAAAATTATAGAGACAGAAAGGAGAATGGGAGTTGCCAGGGGGTGGGAAGAAGGAGGAAGTGGGAGATTAGTGTTTAATGGGTACAGAGTTTCAGTTTTGCGAGATCAAAAGAGCTGTGGACATCAATGGTGGTGATGGTTGCACAACATTATAAATTTATCTATTGTCACTGAACTGTACACTTAAAGATGGTTGAGTTGGTAAATTTTGTTATGTGTGTTTTACCACAATAAAAAATAGAACAAAGGCAATTAAAAAAAACCCACACAACCACAGTAGCCTTCTCATACTGAAAAAATTAACACTAATGCCTCCTCAAATAGCCAGGAAGTGTTTAAATTTCCCCAATTACTCATAAGTTGTTTTTTTTTTTTTTACAGTTTGTTTAAACAAGATTCACACTTTGCATTTGGGTTTAATGTCTCATAATTGTCATATAATCTAAAGGTCTGCAGAATTTTTCATTTTCTGGGTTTTACTGATTACATCCTTGTGGTGTTATTTCACACATTCTTTGGGCTATAGGTTTTTCTTCTGCTGACCCCTCGCCCCCTCCCCCACCAGACACATTCTTCATGCTAGTGTCTGTTCTGGGCCCTGTTATGCCAAGCGCTCCCCAGAAGGGATTTGATTCATCCTTGTGGTTTTATTCTGGTCCACTTGAGATCTGCACACCCACCTGCCGAATGGAAGTCATCTCCCATATCAACGTGAGATGGTCCAAAACAGAGTTCACTGTCTTCTCTCCCTCCCACTATCAAACCTTCAGTGTTTCCTGTGTTCCTTTCTCCTCAGTGAATGGAACCACAGTCTGCACAGAGGTCCAAACCACAAGCATGGGCGCCATCTTGGACCCCTCCCTCTCCTACACCTCCTAAGTCATCTGTGCCAAGCCCTGTCAATTCTACCTGACATCCATCACCCACACCGACACTCCAGTTGATGCCACTGGTATCTCTTATCCGGATCTTACCTGGAATCTCTTCTCTGGATCGCTTTAACAGTCCCCCGACTGGTTTTCCTGTTAAAATTCTCACTGTGTTGCACATTACTTTGTCATTCGGCATTGAGAATTGTCTTCCTAAAACAAATCTGATTACATTGCTCTGCTATTTAGAACCCTTCAACGGCTCTTCATTGCTGTAAGGATAAAATCCAAACTGTTAGACATGGAAAGCCCTTCAAGATTTGGACCCTTCCTTCCTTTCAAGACTCACTTCTCCTCTACCTCCTCTACCACCCCTCCCACTACACCCCTGTCATTGAGGGCTCCTTCTGAATCTCTAGATATGCCTCCAGGCTCTCATCCCTCTTCTTGCTGCCCTCACATCCTGTTCCCTTCACCTGCTTAAACCCTACTTATGTTTGGAGTTCTGCTGTGATTTTCCTCCCGTTCCCTTGGCTGTAATCACCCCCAAGGACGGTGTTGGTTGTTCCTCCTCTATGTTCTCATAGCCCCCAGATTCAGCCCTAACAGTACTGTTTGTATCTCTACTACCCAGAAATCTCCCTAAGAGTATGTCTTGATGCTTTCATGTGCTCAGGACAAATGCCTAGGCAGTTCATTGGCTAAAATGATAAAGGAGTAAAGGAATAAATGAACGAATCAATCAATGGTTGAGTGAAAACTTCACATGCGAATGATCTAAGCATACCAAAGGCAAGCTAGATAATTCTGACTTTTCAAAAATTCCCATCCTTTAGCCTTCTAATATAAACTACTCAGATTCATCCAAAAGCAAGCCATTATTCCCTTTATCTTGCACTGTGGGACTTTTTTAATGTAGCAAAGGAAAATTATCTTCAAAGCATTTCCCAGATAAATGATGAAGTTAGAACACAGGGCATAGAATTTTATGATAAAGCTATTAGTTAACGTGTTCCTAGTATCTGATAACTCTCCTATGGGTACAGGAGATTATGAATTTTGAGGACATTTTGGAAACAATCTCAGTTTAAAAAGATCAGGGGTATGTGCTATGGTGAGCGCTGTGAATTGTGCAAGACTGTTGAATCACAGATCTGTACCTCTGAAACAAATAATGCAACATATGTTAAGAAAAAAGAAAAAGAAGAAGATAGCAGGAGGGGAAGAATGAAGGGGAGTTAAGTCGGAGGGGGAGACGAATCATGAGAGACGATGGACTCTGAAAAACAAACTGAGGGTTCTAGAGGGGAGGGGGTGGGGGGATGGGTCAGCCCGGTGATGGGTATTAAAGAGGGCACGTTCTGCGTGGAGCACCGGGTGTTGTGCACAAACAATGAATCATGGAACACTACATCAAAAACTAATGATGTAATATATGGTGATTAACATAACAATAAAAATTTTTAAAAAAAGATCAGGTGCAATATTAAATTATTTTCTTTCAAAATACCAAAAGTGTGCAATATTCTGCTCTTAGGAGGCTATTCCCATTAATGTGACATTTCTGTGGCTACATTTCTGTGGCTATTTATAATGCATTTCTGTCTATAAAAGAACATACACTGTGGCTCTTTTTTTAAACTAGTAGTATACATAAAAGATTTCTCAGTTTTAAAAGAAATGTCCCTATTTCTAATGATGTACTCCCTCTTAATAGGCTCAGATCCTCTTTTGACTTGTCAATAATGCCACTATGAAATTCTGGTTCTTTGGTGACTACCTAGAGTGAGGGTCCTTCCACCACCTCTCCTGCGGCCTCTCTAGGGCTCAAGGAAATATAAAAGAGAGACTGCCAAAGCCTGCAAGATTAGAAAAGGCTATTGACTTTATAATGGCCACTGTCATCCTAGAAGAAGGTGAGGTGATCCCTCAAACCCAGTTCCAAGGGATAAACATTGATAGTTTATAAAGGTTATTATGTCCCTTCTTGCTCACTCCCCCCTTTACCATCACAACGCATATTCCATAAGAATATGATAAGGACTAGGAGAAGCAAACCCGCAAATTCCCTGATTGAGTCCCAGTTCCAAATACTATATCCCAATAGTATTTGTTTTTTAGCCAAAAATTTTTTTATTCGTAATTGACAGTTCCGCAAATGAAAACCATACGTTTTTACACATACAATTTCATTGGGTTAAATGTGCCCACACCCACAGAACTTTGACACAGCAAGCACCAGGAACCATGCAAGCAGTAGGAAATGCAAGCACTAAAACGTATTTATTAACTGAATAAGTCCCTGCCTCAGCTAGGCAACTTGTCTAGAGAGATATGTCCATATAGACATTAAAAGTTCTTCTAGATCCAAAAGCAGCTTAAAAAAAAAAAAAAACGAAAAAGGAAAACATTACCTGTCTCATTTTATTTAAACTGACTGGACAATATCATTTTCTGTTTAATTTCAGTGGGAGATGATGTCAGAAGTCCTCGCTGCGTGCTGGCCAATCAGCACTTGAAAAGCACTTTCTAGGTAATGTTCCAGATTTTTAGTTTGAGCAAAAAAGCAAGAATAGCCTTAAACATCCAAGCATCTATGGGAAAAGATTAGCAGAAAATAGGAGGTAAAACAGGTTTGCTCTCATTAATCAGTCACAACCAAAAAACAGCAGAGCTGTGAAAAGCATCCTAAAAGATGAGCTGAATTGGAAGTCCCTGGGTGGCTCAGTCAGTTAGGTGCCTGACTCTCGGTTTTGACTCAGGTGCTGATCTCAGGGTCCTGCGATCAAGTTCCGAGTCAGGCTTCGGTGCTCAGCACGGAGTCTGCTTCTCCTTCCCCCTCTGCTCCCACTCTCTCTCTCTCTCTGTCTCTCTTTCTCTCTCACTCTTAGAAATAAATAAAATCTTAAAAAAGAAAAAAAAAGGATGAGTGGAATTGAACTCTTAGTTCAGTTATTCTCATTGTACTTAAGGTAACAAATTTCTTAATCCACATCTGATTAATTGTGATATATAATCTCAAAATTGCTAGTATTTTCTAAGCAGCCCAAAATTGCTGTTTTGATTTCTTCTTTGTCACAGGTTATTCAGGAAAATTTTAAATTGCCAAGAAGTTTTATTGCTTGTGCTAAAACTTTTAAGTTTTCTTGCATTTGGGGCCTGTATAATTCCTATGATTTGGGATTTATTGGAAAGTTTGTGGCTTCTAATAGGATCGGTATTTGTAAATATTTCATGATATAGTGTGTAGTCTCTTTAAAGATTTGTTCTTTTTGTTTATACTGATTCTTGATCACAGTAACAATGATTACTTAAACATCAACTTTTTTTATGCTTTCATTATACATCACCATTTTTTCATGCAATATTCTCTTATTCTTGAAGTCTTCGTTGTAATTTATTTCCAGTAAGCAGGACATTTTCAGGTCATTTCTTTTTCAGGACAGGCATAACATGAGGTGTATTTTATGAGTCCCCAAATATATCTAAGAACATCTCTGTGGCATTTGCACATAAAACTATACTGGCTTGGGGCGCCTGGGTCGCTCAGTCAGTTAAACGTCTGACTCTTGGTTTCAGCTCAGGTTGTGATCTCAGGGTTGTGGGATCGAGCCCCACCTTGGACTCTGTGCTCAGCGTGGAGCCCGCTTGAGAGTCTCTTTCTCCCTTTCCCTCTGCCCCTCCCCCTGCTCATGCGCTCTCTATCTCTCTCAAATAAATAAATAAATCTTAAAAAAAACCATACTGGCTTGATATAAAATACCTAGGTTACTTTTTTCCCCTGCAGAATTATATTTTAATCTTCATTTTCTTCTGGTATTTATTTTTGCAGGGAAAAAAAATGATCCCTAATTTTTTCCCATTACATTTAAATTCCTTGAAATTAAAAAACTTTTAATTCAGATAACCTAGGTCTCTTTTCACCAAATTTGCCTGACATTAATTTTGCCCTTTCATTTAAATATCTAAATCTTTTTCTGGTTTTGAAAACAATCATGCATAATTTCTTTCATGATTGCTTCATTTTGCCGGCTTTGTTCTTTCCTACCAGAAGTACTTTTGTGTATGTATGAAATTTCTTGATTTTCTCTTCAGAGCATCTCTCTTCTATAACTCTTCATATATTGCTAAAATTAATAGACTTTTTAAAGCAGTTTTAGGTTTTCAGGAAAAAAAACAGAGAAAAATAATCTTGAGTTGGGGTGCTCATTTCTTACAATCTGTGAGCCCAAATCAATACATTATTACTAACTAAAGCCTATAGTTTACATTAGGGTTCACTCTTGTTGTACTACATTCTATAGGATTTTTTTTAAAAGATTTTATTTATTTACTTGAGAGAGCAAGCACGAGAGAGAGAGAGCACGAGCGGAGTGGGGAGAAAGGCAGATAGGGAGGGAGAAGCAGGCTCCCCCCGAGCAGATGCTTAACCGACTGAGCCACCTAGACGCCCCTACATTCTATGGGCTTTTGATAAATACATAATAGCATGCATTCACCCATACAGTGAATTGCAGAATATTAATTTCACTTCCCTAAAAATCTCCCATACTCTACTTATTCATCCCTCCCTCAAACGCCCCTAACCCCTGGCAATTCCTGAATTTTTAACTGTCTCCGTAGTTTTAGCTTCCCCACAATGTCATATCATAAAGTATGTTGCCCCTTCAGATTTATGGAATCATAAAGTATGTTGCCCCTTCAGATTGGCTTCTTTCCCTTAGCAATGTGCATTTAAGTTTCCTCTATGTCTTTTCATGGCTTGATAGCTCTTTATTATTTTTGTTATTGCCTAGTAATATTCTTTGTCCGGATGGACTACAGTTTGTTTATCCATTCACCTACTGAAGGACATCTTGGTTGCTTCCAAGACTTGGCAGTTACGAACAAAGCTTCTCCTAACATCTGCGTGCAGGTTTTTATGGGAACATAAGTTTTCAGCTCATTTGTGTAAATACCAAGGAGCACAATTGCTGGATCATCTGGTAAGAATGTATTTGTTTCCATAAGAAACTGCCAAGCTGTCTTTTAAAGTAGCTGTATAATTTTGCATTTTCATCAGCAATGAATAAGAGCTCCCTATCTTCCACATTGTCACCAGAATTTGATGCTGCCAGTATACTGAATTTTGGCTATTCTGAAAGGTGAGTAGTGGGATCTCATTGTTTTATTACATGTCCCCACTCACATATGGTGTGGCACATCTTTTCATAAATTGACTTGCCACCCGTGTATCTTCTTTGCTGAGGGATCTGTTCATATCTTTGGCTCATTTTTAATGGGTTCTTTTTTTTTTCAAGATTTTATTTCAGAGAGAAAGAGAGCATGAGCAGGGGGAGGGGCAGAGGGAGAGAGAGAGAGAGAGAATCTTAAGCAGACTCTGCACTGAGCACAGAGCCTGATGCAGGGCTTGATCCCATGGCCCTGAGATCATGACCTGAGCTGAAATCAAGAGTGGGCTGCTTAACCAACTGAGCCACCCAGGCTCCCCTTAATGGGTTGTTTTCTTATGTTTCAATTTTAAGAGTTCTTTTTGACTCTTGAACACCAGTCCTTTAACTGATACGTGTTTTGCAAAGATTTCCTCCCAGTCTGGGGCTTGTCTTCTCATGCCCTTCACTGTCTTTTTTGTAAAGCAGAACTTCCTAAATGGTGTTATATCCAAAGAAGTCATCACCAAACGCAAGGTGGCCTAGGTTTTCTCCTCTGTGACTTCTAGGAGTTTTATAGTTGGGCATTTTTTGTGTAGATCTATGCCCCATTTCGAGTTAATTTTTGTGAAAGGGGTAAAGTCTGTGTCTAGATTCATTTCTTTTGCGTATGGATGTCCAATTGTGATAGCACAATTTCTTATATTTTTTTTTCAAATAATCTTCATTTTTTTCTATGAGTTCTCGGAGAACTTGACCTTTTCCCCCAAGTCACTTATTTCATTTTCTGGACTCTCCAGTCTCCCGTTCCCTGTTTCTATTGATGTTTAGTAATCATTTTTAGTTCACTCTTTACTTTTTATCTGATTCTTTTCTCATATCAGATTGTTTCTGGTAAGTGAGCAATGACCTCTTCGGTTTTCTTGGAGAATATGGACTACAGATTTTTTTAAACTTAAATATATATAAATTGGGGGAGGATGCATCTTGCTGAGGGTCTGCTTACATCTGTCATATTGCCATATAGTCACTAAGAGCTAAGTATAGGATAGCGTTCAAAAGCATTCCAGTTTGGACAATAAATTATACAGTCGCTCTCTATGCAAAACTTAGGTATGTTTCCGTACTGTTTCGCTGAGCCTTGTTTTACTATGTGCTTCTTCAGCCTTTTTCACTTTATGCTTCTTTCATTATGGCTAAAGGACATTAATTGTCGTCCTTTATTATTTTACCCTGTGCACACAAGTCAATCCACACGAGACATCATTTAACCCTCCCCCAAATCCCACAAGTCAGAACTACCCTCCCCATTTTACCGATGGGGAAATTGATGCCCGGAGACAGGGCCTGGGGGCAGGGCAGAGCTCCAAGCTTTTCTTAACTTTCCTTACTAGGGAAAATCCTATGGACAGGAAGTAGGAGAGGGTTGTTGCTATATTTGTTGGCTTGTTTTAGAGAGAGAAAGTAGGGGAGCCCTTTGACCCAGGCTGGTATCTGGCAAAGGTGACACTTTCTTGAGGCTCCCTGGAGGCATCTTTCCTTGTGTGGAATATCTGGTGTGGGACCAGACACGGATAATGAGCAAGAGCTGAGTCAGACTTCTTCTAAGAGGCTGAGGATGACTCTTTTTGCAGATTGGCCAAACCAGAAAGGTCTGCAAAATGCACCCCTGGTCTGCATTCCTGACTTTGAGAGCTACCTGTACGGCCTTTGTCAGGCTTATGGCATAGTGCAGGGTGAATGCAAAGGCCAAAAACTTGACCAATGCAGGTGGACTGACAACAATGGCCCAGACGTATTAAACATTCAATAGACTGAGAGGCTGGACACAATGACACGCCTGATACAGGGACCTCACCAGAGACGTGGCCCAGCCCAGATACATTTTAAACCCAATAAAGATCCACCGAAGGGGTATGTGCACCCCAATGTTTATAGCAGCAATGTCCACAATAGCCAAACTGTGGAAAGAGCCAAGATGTCCATCGACAGATGAATGGTTAAAGAAGATGAGGTGTACACACACACACACACACACACACACACACACACACACACAATGGACTATTATGCAGCCATCAAAAGGAATGAGATCTTGCCATTTGCAACGACGTGGATGGAACTGGAGGGTGTTATGCTGAGTGAAATAAGTCAATCAGAGAAAGACATGTATCATATGACCTCACTGATACGAGGAATTCTTAATCTCAGGAAACAAACTGAGTGTTAACTGGAGTGGTGGGGGGTGGGAGGGATGGGGTGGCTGGGTGATAGACATTGGGGAGGGTATGTGCTATGGTGAGCGCTGTGAATTGTGCAGGACTGTTGAATCACAGGTCTGTACTTCTGAAACAAATAATGCAATATATGTTAAGAAAAAAAAAGAAGATAGCAGGAGGGGAAGAATGAAGGGGGGTAAATCGGAGGGGGAGACGAACCATGAGAGACGATGGACTCTGAAAAACAAACTGAGGGTTCTAGAGGGGAGGGGGGTGGGGGGATGGGTTAGCCTGGTGATGGGTATTAAAGAGGGCACGTTCTGCATGGAGCCCTGGGTGTTATGCACAAACAATGAATCATGGTACACTACATCACAAACTAATGATGTAATGTATGGTGATTAACATAACAATAAAAAATTTAAAGAATAAACCCAATAAGGATCCCAACTGACTACTCCAGAAAGTAATCACCCTGAATACACTCAGTCCTCCAGACATAGAACAAGCCTGATATGTGGGCCACATCACATACTCAGAATACCACTGACTCGCTAGCATCCCAGACCTACTAAGATGCACAACCCGCTCCTAGCACCAGGAGAGGCCCCACCCACTGGAACCAGGGTGGGTGAGATGGAGAAGGAGGCCAACCTGAGATCACCCGGAGTTCCCGGTGGAGCAACACTTTTAATCTTCTAACCATATAAAACCCTGCTACTGAAAGGGTGGTCCACCATCCAGGAGCCTTGGCATCTCCGAGATGTCTGTCAGAAATGCAGAAACTCGGACCCCAACCCCAGACCTACTGAATCACTATCTGTATAATAAATTCCCCGGGGGGAGTGGGGCACACCTGGGTGGCTCAAACGGTTAAGCATCTGTCTTTGGCTCAGGTCATGTTCCCAGGGTCCTGGGATCGAGCCCCACGTCGGGCTCCCGGCTCAGTGGGGAATCTGCTTCTCCCTCTCCTCCCTGCTCATGCTCTCTCTCACTATCTCTGTCTTTCTCTCTCAAATGAATAAATAAAATCTTAAAAATTAATTAATTAAACAAATTCCCCAGGGAGCTCATATGCATTTGAAGGATGAGAAACACTGATATAAACATTTGCATATCTTTCTAGAAGTTTGAGCTGGGCATCAAGTAGCTGAAGAATGAGTGAAAACATGCCTATTCACTTGCAAGCGTTGTCATGGACCGGCAACACAACAAGCAGGTGTTTTTTACAAGTTGCATGCGTTTGCGAAGCTTTATTTTCTTACTCTTTAAAAAAATAATCTCAGGATATGCACATGCTTCTTTGAGCCTGATCCAGCACCAAAACGGAATTATGAGATTTACACATGCTTCCAAGTCTGTCACAGGGATAAACTTCTGGCAGAATCTGTCTATTTCCCTCAAAATCTGAAAATAATCACAGTCAGGTATGTATTCCCCTGTTGCTGGACTCATTCATTGTAATCCTTGACGAGAGCAAGGTTATTAATTGTGTTGACCATAAAACATGGGAAAAATAAACAAAATGCATTACCATGTTATGAATTATTGAGAGCTGTTAGAATGGGTTTCACGTATATCTCATTCCTCACAGGTACTCACATCCACGAGGCAACTTCCATGGGGCTAACTGATCCCATTCCCTAATTTCGAACTATTGGCCAAATGCGTGCTGATGGTTCCGCTGACCCCACCTGACACGGGGAGAATCTGTGTTCGCCTTGTGCGGAAAGTTGCGATGAGTTCTGTCAGAGTTGTTTTCATTCCCTTCCAAATGTTTCAGTCCCGGATGAAGGGAGAAAAGAAATGTATCCTTTCTCTTTGCCAGATTAGAATTCCCACTGCCTGGAAGGACTAAGAGATGGGCAGATTTTGCCTTACTGGCTCTCCCCTCCCCCCATAACACACACACATTAATGCAGCAGATGTGACTCTGGGTTGTTAGCCTTAGAGAAGTGATGTATTGGGGGAAAAAAAAGGAAAGAAAAAGGAATCTCTTTCTGGCTATTTAGTTTCAAATACCTGTATTCCAAAAACATAGATTTTGGAAAATTTCCTTCCCTGTGATGGGAGAAGCAATGAGATCGTGGGTGAAGGATGTCCGTTCTATTTCTAACCCGCTCCCCTCACCCCTCCACCAGAAGAAGGAAGCCTTTTTCTTTGCACAAAGGTACTTCTGCTCACCAAGCAGTAAGTCTGCATGGCTTCATCCAACCACAGGGCACACTGTTTCCTATCTGGACCATCCAGATGGGTGCCTTTTTCTGATTTGCACAAAGGCAATAAATATATATGCTCACAGAGACCTAGGGAGAGGGTGGTTCCTGAGCAAGAGGCTCTGTTTCCTGCCCTTAAATTGGGCCCAGGAAGGTCAGGAGGTAAGGAGAGGAGTTAAATTTGCAATCCCCATGTAGATTCCTGGGAAGACAGGAAGACTGAAGAGAAGAAATGGTTATGGGACATATCTAGGCAGAGGCAACATTACATCTTGCAGGAGCAGCAAAGAAACTGCTGCGTCACAAGGTGCCTGGCAGAAGGTTGGAGAAACAGCTCCACTGCGAACTTCACAGACGAGGAAATGGAGGAAGGAGAGAGCATGGACAGGAGAGGCTAGCTGGAAAAAACCAAAATCGTAACCAGAACTCAAACGATGAATACCTGCTTTTCCCTGCCCTGTCACTCCTCCCCCTGACAAATGTCCACCTTCTTATTAGATAAACTTACCAGTATTTTGCGAGGATTGGGGGTACAGTGCAAAGGACAGTGGACCCACAGTTGATTGAGTCTAAATTTCTTCCATCATGGTAGAAGAGAAGCTTGGGCTACAAGGTAAGTAGTTACAGGAAAAGGAAATAAATTGAATAAAAGAGGATACATTTCTTGCTTCCCTGTATTTGTAGGCTGAGAGTTAACACCTGCTACACTTTCTTCTGCCCAGTCAGGCACCACTGTTTATTCTGAGACAGAGATTTCTAACGCTACATAACATCATGCTTTTAATCAGCACTAAGTGCATATTTCTTAACTTGGCAAACGATGTAGTTCCTTAGAAAAACATTTTTGGTTTCTTGTGTGTGCGTGTTTTTTAAACAGTGTAATTCTCTAGAACAACATTTAAGGAATTCTTGAGCAAATTCAGATTTTTCTGATACGAAATAGTGGAGATATCCTGAACACATCCTTACACGCTGGACAAAGTTTTCTAATAGCAAAAATATTTCATAATTTGTGGATAAATTCATAATCTGTATGACATACAGATTATTTTGTCGATGCTTAAAGCATCTTAAGTTACCTAAGCTCACCGTGTTTGTCTTCTCATTTTTAAGAAACAAACTAGTTTTGAACCCAAGTGGAAAAGCATAATTGTATTTTAAAAAAGATGTTTAAAACAAAATAGGACATCTTGACCCATTTTAAAAGCAGCAGCGTGGTAAATAAACACAGGCATGGTAAATAAAGGTCTCTGGCATTCTTTTCCATGAAGCAATAGTTGGAAGAAATGAATGAAAAAAATTAATACAGTAATTTTCCTATTTGGCTCCTCTTCTAAACTTTCTTCAGCTCTCCAGCCTTTATACCAGATTTGCCCTAGTTATTATTTGAAGGGGACAGTCATGGAAAAGTCTTGAGAAGTGTTATAAAGTTTGTTTCTGAATTAAGATCTATATATTTTTTCTAATATGGATTTTAAAAAAAAATGTGTTCTGTGTTTAAAAGTCTTCCGTATACAGCAACAACAACAAAAATCTTTCTGGTTTACAAGTCAAACACAAGGAAAAATCCACGTTACTTTTCACTTTTACAGAAATGCACATCTCATGTGCACCCGGATTCAAACACAGACCCTGAAATCGAAAGTACGCCATTCAAAACAATCGTCACTAGCCTCCATTCGTCACCAACTTCAAATCAGAAATGTTTTATTTTTATTTTTGTTTTCTTCGGTGCCCCACCCCCACCCCCTGCCACATTCTCATCATCCCCAGTAGTCTTTCCACTCTGCTACATCCTTAAACTTCTTGAAATCAGGGTGTAAAGTGACCTCTTCCAGAAAACTTTGCCCAGGTAAGTGTATCCTCCCCTTTATAAAAACTGCCCAGAAATTATTTCCGGTCCTCCACATCAGTCTTAGACATCTAATTTCCATTGCACACTTATATGGAGTGCATGTTATGCCCTGCTCTTCTACTCTATTCCATTAGCTGCTCCTTGAAGGTACACAGAGATGTAGTTTAGACTTCGGGATTTCATGTTCCCAGGTTTGGGGCTACACCCCTTTCCCATCTCTGGCAGAGATGGGCATTCAACTTTCCACCATCCATGTCTCATTTTCTTGGTAATTGAAATCCTCAGAAGTGACCACATCTACCCATGGTAGATCTTACTGACTCTGACCTGAGAGGTGTAAACATCCCTTAGAAACTGGGGACTCTTATCATGGAGCTAAATACCTGTACTTGACCCAGGCATTCAAGAAGCAAAGGGAGGATCCAAGAAAAAGTGGAACTGTGGGCCCAGGTGATTGCCTCACACCACCGAGGTGAGGCAGCAAATAGGTGATAACATGTGTGAGCTACAAAATGGCAGCCGTGGGTCTTCTCCCAAAACCTCCTAAAGAACCTCCCTGTGACCCACTCTAACCAGGGACATACAGGAAAGGGGATTCTGGGATATGTAGTTTCGTACGGCTTGAAGTTGACTTTACAAAGTCATCGCATTCTGGATTTCTGTAAATTTTCTGTTTTTAAAACTACTTTATTCGGGACACTATGAGCAACAAAGTATAATTCCTAATGGATGCTGGGCCCCTATAAATAAACGTTGACTCGGAGCTGAACTAGATAATGAATATGACACGTGGACTCAGATAACTTCAACACAGAGACTTTTCTTGTCTTGATTCTATGTAAGACGTCACTTTAAAGAAAACTTTTGAAAACCTTCAAGAAATGCATGCTTGGAAAAAAAGGTCAAGGCATTGATTGAGAAGGGTAGAATGAAAGAATCATAGTCTTCATTCCGGAAAGAAGGCCGGGAAGGAATA
This sequence comes from Eumetopias jubatus, assembly GCF_037043125.1. NCBI lineage: Eukaryota > Metazoa > Chordata > Mammalia > Carnivora > Otariidae > Eumetopias > Eumetopias jubatus. The sequence continues at coordinate 72,347,483 of NW_028274816.1, read as the reverse complement.
ATGTCATCGTTTAATTGGTCACAAAAGACATGGCCAAGGGAAATATGGGGCTTGTAAGGAAAACTCTGAAATGTTAGATCCAGGATGAAAGAATACTATCACCACGCGAAGTTGTTTTTTTAAAATATGGCTGTTTTTGCACATGGCATAAACTTCTGCAATTTGAGCATTTATGTTTGGAGTTTGCTACTATCTTATTTCTAAATGAGATAGTTCCTTGTAATTTTGGAAGGCAGGTGTCAGACCACACGCGTCAGGTGGATCCTCCGAAACGGAGTTAGGATTGCGAGCTGGTTCGTGGAAGGGGTGGGATAACCCGTGAAAAATAAAAGGGGCAGGAAGCAGAATTGGACAGAGAAAGCTTAGAGATCCTGATGGAGATCTGACTCTCAGGAAGAAAGAGGAGGGAAGCAGGACGCCCAGGGAAAGCCCAGGGAAAGCCTCAGATTATGATACGGATTTGACAAGGGTTAGGTTAATCCAGTGGGGAGCCCTGGAAAAGCCCCACATCCAGCAGAAATGGCCAAATCCTAGTATTCACGCCATGCTCAGTCGCTGGATGGGACATTTCTAGAAAGAATATGGTGGGGGCGCCTGAGTGGCTCAGTCAGTTAAGCGTCCGCCTTCTACTCAGGTCATGATCCTATGGTCCTGGGATCAGGCCCTGCGTTGGGCTCCTTGCTCAAGGGGAAACTCCTCCCTCTCCTCCCAGCTCAGTGCGCATTCTCTCTCTCTCTCTAATAAATAAATAAATTCTAAAAAAAAAAAAAAATAGAATATGGTGTCAGCTCAAAAGCTGGGTTGGATCTGAAGGTGCTAGCATTGGAGGCTGTCAGCTAACTGCACTCCTTACAGGTGAACAGCAGTTTCTTCCTCGAAGGAGATCTAAGTAGCACATTTCTGTGGCAGCCACAAGCACAGTTAATAACACATATATCCTTTCAACACGAGCGACAAACCCATTTCTCAAAGCCAAGATGATAAGAAGAATACTTATTAGGGCAGAGTGACTTGCTTCAGATCAGAAATTAATTGGAAAGAATGGTTAAGAAATGAATGGGCCTCTTCCAAAATATTTTACTCTTGATTTTGAGCTAGAAGTTTTCACTGTGTTCACACAGGCCCTGAACCAGAATGGAATACATGTTAACATTTATCCATGGTATTCCTTGGGGCCAAGTTCAGTGACTTTTATTCCTATTCAGCACATATTATCCAGGCAAATCATGCTCCCATATCCCCCCCAGCTATTCAAAGCCCCACTGTCCCTGCACCCCAGCCTCACCCCACCTCGATTCATTTGTAGATCAAACCACCCTGAGAAGTAGCTTCTCAGGCTTCCTACCTTCCCTAACATCCTAGCTTCCCACCGAAATGTACATGCTCTGTTTTGCATTTCCTTGCTGGAAGATTGACAACCAAGGCTGAAAACCTCATGGACTTGGCTAATGAGAACACAGTGATTGCCTTGTTTGTGTCTAGAGAATTAACCCAAATAAATGGCTAGCTAATGGGGGGATTTCCTTTCATTTGTTCAGGCGAATGTTGGTGAAATTTTGGATAATGTTGGTATGCATGTATTCACCATTTACACTGAGAAGGCAGCAGCTTATGCTAAATATAACGGCCAGTTGCAGATTTTACTCTCAAAAAAGGTACTCATTCGAGACTAATGACCTCAGCAAGTGGGTCATGACTATTCATCGGCCTATTTGGGAACTTTAATATTGTAGAGGACTTTCTATACTTTAGATGTTCTACTCTAGAGAGAGGAATAGAAAGAGTAATAAAATAATAGTTAAGTACCTGCTGGATACAAAGAATGGTGCTTGGTACTTTACGGGTACCATGCGTTTAATTTAGTTGTCCTATAAATTATACACTATAATTTCATTTTACAGATGAAGGTCAGAAAAGTCCAATGGCCCAAGATCAATCAACCAGAAAATTGTAGTGGTTAGGCCTGAATTCAGATCAGGTCTACCTGATTCCCAACTCCTCTGCTCTGTGCTTTCTCACCCTACAATTCCACAGGTACTTATTAGAGTCTAAGACTTCTGACTTGAACTCCACCTCAGCAGCATCTAACAGTCGGTGTGGGAGGGTGGTTGGAATTATAAAGAAAATAAGATTGGGCATGCGTTGATGGTTGCTGAAGCAATATGGGTGGGGGTACCACCCATATTTGAGGAGGGTCATTATACGAATTTCTTTGCTTTTTACATATTTGAAAAATTCCATAGTAAACCTAGGCTTATAGGAATTTTCATTCCGTAAAGGTATTCCACAGCCACAACAGGCTCAGCACCTAACCAGGACATTATGGAAGACCCCAACGGGCCACACGCACGCGCGCGCATGCACACACACACACACACACACACACACACACACAGAGTCAAGATATTAATTAGTTGTCAAGGTGCAAAACACAAGTCTAGAGATCTCAGCGTTTCCAGCATATATCAGTAGAAGCAAATGTTCCCTTTCCGTGAATGAATTGCAGCATTCAGCAACATTTACTGTCATGTTCCTCACCATTTGCTTAAGCCCAGCCAAACCAAACGAGGGATCACCAGTGGAGAGAAAAGCAAATGTTTGCAAACTGTGAGCAAATTAGGAGAGAGTCCTACATTTAGAGAGACATGAATTATTGTGTGCAGATATAAATAAACATTGTTCTCAGCTCAGGCTCTGTCGTCACCTCAGCCCTCCACACAAACTCATCCAAGGATAAATGAGCTAGTGTTACTCAGACCTGAGGAGCTCCAAAAACCACCTGAAGGGGCACACGCTGTACTTTGCTAAGCTTGTTTGCAAAACTCAGCCCTGGGAATACAAAGCTACCACAAAGTATGCCGCCAACTCTGAAATATGTGTTTTTAGGGAACCATAAGGGCAAAACAGTTATTCTGTTCTGTTGATCCTCGCTCTGGATCTTGGCAGGGGGCCTTCAGGGGGTCCCACAATTATTTCCCCCTCTACCTTGTCCATTTTTTTAATTAAGGCATGCTTATTGTATAATCTGTTTTAAAATACAATCAAAAGGAATATTTAAAATTGCCTCAATTCTACCAACCAGAAGGAACCACTGCTAATTTTGAACATATGCTTCTAGAATTTTTAATGCATATATAAACTCTTCAGAATTAAAATAGGAACATACTGTAGGTAACTTGCATTGTTCATTCAAAAAGAGCCTATGAACATTTTAATGCCTATAAACAACCTTTACAACAATATTTACAATGTCTGCACATATGGACATAAAACAATTTATTCAGTCAAGACATATTATTGGATATTTACCAAGAACTGAATACTCAGGCTGCTCACACATTTTTGTCCTGAAACTGAGCTTGGATAAATATTTTAATAGATAATTATTTCTACAAATCCATCATTATTTCCTCATGATAAATCCTTTGAAGTAGAATGCACAGATTAGAACTTTTTGAGGCTTCTAATACAAACCACTTTCCAGAGAGAGTATACAAGGTTACGTTCCTCATCATCCTAGACTCTAACAGCACTGAGTGATGATTATTCTTTTTTTTATCTTTGCCAATTCAATAGGTAGAGCACTAGATCACTTTTTTTTCTTGGAATTCGCACTTCTATTACATTAATGATATTGAAGTTTTATCATGTTTTTTTTATTTTTATTTATTTTTAGATTTTATTTATTTATTTGACAAAGAGAGACACAGTGAGAGAGGGAACACAAGCAGGGGGAGCGGGAGAGGGAGAAGCAGGCCCCCTGCGAGCAGGGAGCCCAATGGGGGACTCGATCCCAGGACCCTGGGATCATGACCTGAGCCGAAGGCAGACGCTTAGCGACTGAGCCATCAGGAGCCCTATCATGTTTATTGAAAAATATATTATCTTCCTCTCTGTTGATATAGTTTTGTATATGTATTTGCATTTAGTATTTATCTTTAAGGCTGTTCACATTTTAATAGTGGCATTTCCTTGTCTGTCCTATGCAATGCAATTTCTTTCCTCATTTTTGATTGCCTTTTAACTTGATTTGCTCTTTGGAACACAGAAAAGTTTTAAATTTTTAGGTTAAAAAATGCATAGATCTTTCTCCTTACCGATTCTGTGATTTAAGTTGTACTTGGACTACCCTTCCCAAGCTTATATTTTCTTCTATTAACTCATTTAAAAATTTTAATCCACCCAAAATAAATTTCAGAGAATAGTGTGAGAAATAGATATGACATTTTTTTTTTTTTGCCGAGGGATAATTCAGTGGTCCCTATACTGTTTTTATTTTTATATTTTTTTAAAGATTTTATTTATCTGAGAGAGAGTGAAAGTGAGAGAGATCACAGAGGGAGAGGGAGAAGCAGACTCACCACTGAGAGGAGAGCCCGACATGGGCCTTGATCTCAGGACCCTGAGATCATGACCTGAACTGAAGGCAGAAGCTTAACCAACTGAGCCACCCAGGCACTCCCTTACACTGTTTTTAATATAAGCACTCTTACTTGTTGTGATGAGCACTGGGTTGAATCACTATATTGTACACCTGAAACTAATATTACACCGTATGTTAACAAACTGGAACTTAAATAAAAACTTAAATAATAAAAACTGGAGTTTAAATTTAAATAAGCACTCTTTTCCATACTGATTTAATGTACCTCCCTTATTTAATACGTGAAATACTTATATAGTCTTTGGTCTGTTCTCGGACTTCTCATTCTTTTTCAATGATCTTGCTATCTATTCTTGGGCAAGTACCACCAGATTATTTTAGCTCTTGGGCCCTTTCCACTATGTTATAATACCTTAATGGGGAGCCCCATCTTGTTCCATTTTATTCTCTGACTTTTCTTTGCTTTTCTTGCTGGTTTTTCTTCCTGAGACACTTTGGAATCATTTTATTAGGCACTTTATTAGGATTATGTTACAGCCATAGATTATATTGGAGAGAATTAACAGCATGGCAATTATTATTTCTCCTAATACAGAAAGATGGTATGTCTTTTCATACATTGTAGTTATGTGGGGTGGGGCCATCCGATTAGTTCTGAGCCATGAGCTGGGAACAGAGGAGACATTTACCATTTCTGATTAGAGGGAATTAAGAGTATATGTGAGTCTTTCACACTCTCTTCCGCTAAGGTGATGACCGTAGAGGCCACATCTTGAGAGTGGTGGAGTCACAGTCACAAGGTGGAACCAGCCTAGATCCTTGAGTCACTGCCTGGAGGATGGCAATCTTGAAGTCACCCAGCCTGCGTCAAGCTTTAAGTGAGCAAGACAGAAACCTGTGGTTTGTGTCAAGCTACACAGGTTTGCGGATTTATTTTGTTACCACAGTATAGTCCCTTAGGAAAGGTTGCAACTTCCTTCCTCAGTAAGTATTGATGTGTCTCTTGTTATTGTGATAAGGGAATCAATTGCGTTTTCATTTGCCGTAATGTTAATTTTTTTAAATTTTATTTTATTATGCTGTGTTAGTGACCATACAATACATCATTAGTTTTTGATGTAGTGAGCCACACTTCATTGTTTGCGTATAACACCTGGTGCTCCAAGCAGTACGTGCCCTCCTTAATACCCATCACTGGGCTAACCCATCCGCACACCTCCCTCCCCTCTAACACCCTCAGTTTGTTTCTCAGAGGCCATTGCCTCTCATGGTTCGTCTCTCCCTCTGATTTCCCCCCCTTCATTTTTCTCTTCCTTCTCCTAATGTCCTCCATGTTATTCCTTATGTTCCACAAATAAGTGAAACCCTATGATAATTATCTTTCCCTGCTTGACTTCTTTCACTTAGTATAATCTCCTCCAGTCCCGTCCATGTTGATATAAAAGTTGGGTATTCATCCTTTCCGATGGCTGAGTAATAATCCATTGTATATATGGACCACATCTTCTTTACCCATTCGTCTGTTGAAGGGCATCTCAGCTCCTTCCACAGTTTGGCTATTGCGGACATTGCGGCTATGAACATTGGGATGCATACAGCCCTTCTTTTCACTACATCTGTGTCTTTGGGGTAAATACCCAGGAGTGCAATTGCTGGGCCACAGGGTAGCTCTATATATAATTTTAATTTCTACCGGATAGGGATAGGATCTCCATTCGCCTAGCCGGTGAGGAAGGGGACAGATACAAAGTAGGAACTGCGATGCCGTGCCTAAAAGCTTCTCTTCCAGATTGCAGTTCTAGCTCACACTCGGCCCAAGCTGCAGGGGCAGCAGACCCCACTTCCTCTGTGTGAAGCCCCTCTTGCTGCTGCCCTCCTTTCCTGAGCCGAGGAACTCATGCCAAGTAGAAAGGTGAGTGAATGCATCAAGCAGCCCCTGTGTCTGTACCTGATACACTCACTCCTAGATTATTTGTCCTGGCTCCCGGGCCCTCTAGCTCTAAGTCCGGGGGAGGGAGGGATTGGTTGAATTTTGCTTTGTGGCTCCCCACCCCTCGTTCTCTGGACGTGAGTCTCGCCCTTTCTGTGTCATGAATCATGGACTGATGGGCTCTTTTCTCAATCTGGTTTCACCTATATACTCTAAATGGCAGGAGTTCTCAGAAATTCTAGCCAAGTGGGCACTACCCCTGATTCCACATGCACACATGTTCTTTTCATAGAAAATCTGGAAGGCGGGGGAGAATTAATTAAACGTGTGAGTGCAAGTCATCATTTTAGACTAGTGGTCCTTTCATGAATATTTTCGTGAGAACTTGGAAAAACTAAGTGGAAACCCAGATGTTGAGTGAGGGAGCAAGTTATCTCCTTCCCTACCCTCCGCCATCCTCTGCATGTGGAAGGGAGTAGTGCTCGCAAGATTTATTTTCCCACTGAAACCTTCCTTAGAAAATGGAAATGATTACGGTCAGTTTCAAATAATATTTTTCCCTCAGTTGCATAAATCATGAATGCTAGCCAGCACTCAGTCGATGTCCTTCCTTGTGTTACTGTCAGTTCCTGCTTTTCAAACACCCATTCATGAATGAGATCTTATCTGTGGAAAAAGTTCTTCACTAACTCTGGGGTCAAATATATCACATATGAGTATTTTCTTTTTCATAAAGCAAAACTATTCAATTTAAATAGCTATCAGATTATACCCTTTTAATATTTTTGGCATTAAAACGATCTATCTTATTATGGAGCAATTCTATGTACACTAGATGGTAGTTCGAGTTGTTTTAAATGCCTTTATAAGGTTAAAAGTTGGCAATGCTGTGTTGGTTTCTGAATTATTTTTGAAATGTTTTGCGGTCTATATAATCCCAAACCCTGTGAGCCACTGGAATGTATCTTCAAATAGTTTTTCAACAAGTGGAATATTTTCTGAGCCCTTGCATTTCTGAGAACGCTGCCTGTCCCACTGAAAGACAAATCGCTGCGTATCAAGTTCTTAGCCCATAACTTTTTCCACCTCAAAACCCCGTGGAGTCATTTGGCATCTAACTGTTGCAGAGGAAATGTCTGAGACCAACCCAAAGTTTTGTCCTCTTGTAAATAAATTTTTACGGAATAGTTGCAAGATTTTTTTCTCCCCTTTCTCAAGGCATTGCTTTACAATTTCCCCTGTGCATTCAGTGAGATGGTATGTGTGCCGCCTGACAGGCCAAGGGGAGAGATCCTGGCATCACCTAAGTTTGAACCTAGTTCCACACGTCAACAGCCAGTGTCTGGGGCAGTGTTATGGGCCGAATTGTGTCCCCCAAAAAGATATGTTGAAGTTCTATTCCCCAGTACCCATGAACATGACCTTAGTTGGAAGTAGGGTCTTTGCCGATGTAATTAAATGAAGATGAGGTCATTAGGGTGGGCCCTCATCCAATGACTCGTGTCCTTATAAGAAAAGGGAAATTGGACACACACACACACACACACACACACACACACACACACACACATTGAACACCGTGTGAAGACACAAAAATAGACATGGAAGGAAGTTGGCCCCATGAAGACAGAGGCAGAGATTGGAGTTTCACTGCCACAAGCCAAGGAATGGAATGCCTGGAGCGATCGATGGGAAGCTGAAAGAGAAAGGAAGGTCCTCCCCTAGAGGCTTCAGAAGGAACGTGGCCCCTGCTGAGAACTTGATTTCAAACTTCCCGCCTCCATAACTGGGAGACAATACACAACTGTTGTTTTAAGCCAACAGTTCGTTATGGAAGCTCTGGGAAATGAATACAGATTTCCCAAAGACTAGGAACTTCCTTACTTTATCTACAAAATGTGGATAATAATTTGTTAGAAGATTGCTGAGAAGGTGAAACGTGATGAGATGGGACAGGATACGGAACTTCTGGCACACAGGAAGAATCTAATAAATAGGTTGTACCATCATCTCCCGCCCCACTCCCCCATTGCCTTCCTTGGGTAGCTCTCTCTCCTGGAAATGCTTTCTTTTTCTGTCCTCCTGACATTTTTAATATAAAGCTTATACGATTTTTATAAAATAATGAAGTCATTAACTGTGGATTCCCAGGCCCACCCCCAAAGATTTTTTGATTCAGTAGGTCTTAGGTAGACCTCCAGAATGAATATTATTTGAAGGTGTCCAGACGTGAATTCTCATTAGGTATGAAAGTGCAATGTAATTTAAGTGGTAGACCTGGTATTAGTATTCCTGTTCTATAAATATGGAAACTGAGGTCAAAGGAAATTGAACCCAAGTCAGAAAATGTAAAATCAAGTAGTTTTTTGAGGCTGAACTTCAAGAACTTCACTAGTTTGATGAAATGTGAAACTCTAGACTGGTATGAAAAAACCCCAGATAATGAGGGCTCCATAATATATAAAATATGGGAGACGGTCCAGGATTGGATTAAGAACACATGGAATTAGAAAGGTTTAAATTCTAGTTGTGGCACTTACTTTCTAGCTGCGTGAACTTGAGAAAAACTATTTAACCTTTGATGGTCTCAAGCTCTTCTCATCTGAAAATAGGAATAACACATATTGGGGTTCTTGTAGAAGCGAATGAGATGCTGCAACAAAGCATTTAATACATGGGAGGTACTAAATCAATGACATGTTTTTGCAAACATGCGTTGATCTTTATTTCAAAAAAGGTAACAACATCTTCATTTTCTGCTCTTGACTGCCTTAAAGGTAAAAATGCAGGGAGAAGGAAAGTCCATAGGTGAGAATTAGTAACTCATTTTATTGACTGATTGATATTATTTGACAGAGAGACAGAGAGAGAAGGAACACAAGCAGGGGGAGCGGGAGAGGGAGAAGCAGGCTTCCCGCTGCGCAGGGAGCCCGATGCGGGGCACAATCCCAGGACCCTGGGATCTTGACCTGAGCAAAAGGCAGACGCTTAACCGACTGAGCCACCCAGGCACCCCTAGAATTGGTAACTCATTTTAGAAAAGATGTGATGTCCATGCTTTCCTGGTAGCTTATAAATGAATAATTAATTGTTGTGAGAATAACTTCTTTGGGATTCTTATTAATTTGCCTTTAGCAGGTCTCCTTGTATCTTGGAATTCCCTATTTTCATAATATTGACAGGTCACCTAACCAAACTACGTAAGAACCATTTTTAAGAGTTGCTAGCAGCTAATAGAAAATGTGTGTTTAAGGATGCTCTCAGTGGGTTATGATTTTCTCAATGAATAGTGCCCCAAAGGATTTGTTTCCTGCTACTCTTGGAACATTTCATTATATTCTCCCACTAGGCCACAGGATGCCGAGGAGGGGACCAGGAAAGGAATGCTTTCCTGATGTGGGGAAGCAGGATATTTTGACATCATCAAAAGAGTCAGGCGCACATAAAACAACAAGCAAAAGGACGGGAAACGCATCTGCACAAAACGGCTTCTTTTATTTTGGTGTTATTCAAACCACTGTGGATTTGTATCGAATTAGAAACAGCCACCATATTCAAATTTTATTTTTTGTTGAACAGAACATGCTTTTCGGATATCTGACATGATTCCAGTTGTTTCTCCACGTCATCTGTCCTCAGCAAACTGCAATGCCAGTTTGCTTAACTCCCCTGCTCTACTTGTCCAATTGATCATCCAGGATGCGAAGAACAGGAAACTACACAGTAGCTTAAGTATAACAATATGCTTGTAGCAATATGTCTGCAACGGACGTTCCAGACTTGGGGCAGTGGCTCAACAATTTTTTTTTTTTTTTTTTAGTTTTTAAAGATTTTATTTATTTGACAGAGAGAGAGAGACGGAACACAAGCAGGGGGAGTGGGAGAGGGAGAAGCAGGCTTCCTGCGGAGCAGGGTGTGTGATATGGGGCTCAATCCAAGACCCCGGGATCATGACCTGGGCCGAAGGAAGACCCTTATCCAGCTGAGCCACCCAGGCGCCCCTGGCTCAACAATTTCACCCCAAAACTGGGCTCTGTTTCTTCCACCCTGCCTCCCACTGCCTATTTTCTTGTCCTCAAACTTGTCACTTCATAGCTGCCATATGGCTGCCTCAGGGCCCGGAATTATATTCTCAGCCCTGCTTCCTGAGAATGAAAGGGAAAGGGCCAAGAAAGCACCTTCCTTGGCATGCCTGGTTTTTTTTTTTTTTTTTTTTTTTTCAACAGTAAACAAAATTACTCCTATCTTTTGAGCCAGACTGTGTAACGTGGCCATCTCCGGAGTTCGACTCTGGGAAATGTGACCGAGATGACTCTGATTGACCGAAGGCGATCAAGATTCACCTCCTGAGACTGGGCATCTTGCTTCCCTTCACAAAATTAGAGCGTTATTTAAGAAGGCAGAAGGCCATGTCAGTGAACAGAATTTCCTATCGGGCATCTCCCTGCTGCTTTTTTCTGCATTCTGCATTCTGCCCTTTTCCCTTCTGGTATCCCAAAACTCATGTATGGAAGCAGCCCTGGGGAGCTGAGAGGGAAAAGTGCAGCTGGTTACAGCTGAGGTGTTGGATCTGATTGGCATGATCTTGGACTCAGATTCTACCCTGATGTTACCAGCTACCCCGGAGGAACTATTAGCAGGTCAGAGGAACTGATTTAAGCTGTTCAAGCTCACAAGAGGCTGATTTGTAAACTCTAAGCTGCACACTTCGAGTGGAACATCTATGCAAATAGAACTCGCAGCTGTTTCTCTGCCCTGGCTCCAAATCTACCTTGGAGACTGGCCTTAGTCATTCTGTAGTGTGGAGCTGGGAGCTGGCAAACCCCACTCCTGCAGGCTCAGGGGTTGGCTCCGCCAATAAGGGATGGCCGTGCTGCAAGGCTGGGACAGGGAGAAGGGGCTCCCCGCTCCTATCTGCTGTGGGGCTGCCTACGGCTCCGCCCACCTCCCCGCCAGGCCTCTCCACTCCAGAGGCAGTAGCTGAGCCTGGGGTACAGCTCTTCTAACACTTCAAGAACCGGCATGATCAGCTCAGTGGCACTGTCATGTAGAGACAGCCAAAGGCAGGGTCCTGAAATACTCCACGCTTCCTCACACCTGAGTGCCTACTGTAGCAGGAGTTCACCTTTACTAAGCCTCCAAAGGAAGACGAGGGCAGCTAAAAGCCATTTTTTTTATTATGTTAATCACCATATATTACATCATTAGTTTTTGATGTAGCGTTCCATGATCCATTGTTTGCACATTAACACCCAGTGCTCCATGCAGAACGTGCCCTCTTTAAAAGCCATTGTTTAGGATTACATTAAGGTTCTGGACACATCCGCTTATGTGGAAGCTCTAACTCTGGTGAGCAGAGCTAGATCTCTGGTGGGAGCCCATCGAACTAGAAGGAGTCTGAGCATCCACCCTTCTTCTGGGTCCTTTTCAAAGCAGGAGACCTCTCTCAGGCAAGGAACGTACCTAGGCCTGTCTTGTCTCCACCCACTCCCAAAAGTCATGGGACCAGAAGAACCATCAAAGGTGACGGGTAATGGCAGTAGATTCCGAGAGAAGAAAATCCGAAGACCAGAAATCTCAGAAGCCTGAATCCAAAGAAGATGTGAAGTCGAACTCAGTATTATTTTTTAAAGATTTTATTTATTTGACAAGAAAGAAAGAGCGCGAGCACAAGCAGGGGGAGCAGCAAGCAGAGGGAGAGGAAGAAGCAGGCTCCCCACTGAGCAATGAGCCCGATTCGGGGCTCAATCCCAGGACCCTGGGATCATGACCCGAGCCAAAGGCAGACACCCAACCGGCTAGGCCACTCAGGTGCCCTGAAACCCAATATTTTAATCTCTTTGCCCCTCCTTCCAAAAGCTGGGCTCTTGGCGGCACAGCTGGTAACATCCACACCTTATGTCATTTTACTAATGAAGTTACTACAGGTAGAGTAAGGGATGAGAGAGATAATATAATGAGACAGAAAAATGCTGGCCTGGGTGTCTGGAGAGGAGGTTCTACCACTTAGAGTAAATTAGCTTCTCTGGACCTCACTTTCCAATATATGAAATGAAAAGGTCGAGCTCTATAGATGTCTGAGGCCTACCTCTGCAAGTCCCATTAAGCGACATTGTAAAGGTCAGGGCTTCTATATGGTGTTTTCCAAAGAAACCTGTCCATTAAAAGTAAGTCTAATGAAACATGATAGTTTCAAATCAGGAAGTCTGATTCACCTTAGGGTAAGTAAAAATTGTCGACACAAACATATTCCAATCCCCCAAACTGTTCGTGTGTGTGTGTGTGTGTGTGTGTGTGTGTGTGTGTGTGTAAGGCTACCATTTCCCAAGTTTTCATGGCATTTCACAAAATGGGTTGTGTTCAAAATGTTTGCAAAATAGCAGGTTCAACAAAATTGTGGCAGACTCTTTTACAGAGAGAGGGGCAGAGGCGGAGGAGAGAGAGAGAATCTTAAGCATGGAGCCTGACGCGGGGCTTGACCTCACAACCCTGAGGTCACGCCCTTAGCCAAGATCAAGTCAGATACCCAACCAACTGAGCCACCCAGGTGCCCCTGTGGCAGACTTTTAGTTGCTTACCCAAAATCCATTCCTTACTTGTTCCCCAGGTTGAACATTACTTCGATGTGATTTGGGACAGCTTTACTTGCAACTATGGGTGGCCAAATCATTGTGCACAGGCATGTAACCCTGCTCGTTCCAGAAGTACCTCTGGGGATTACTTTTCAGGAGAGTATGCTTTGAGACTACTGACCTGGGGTAACTTAATTACAAACATTTAGATAGATGTATGCACCTCCTGACCAATCACACCAGGATGTATTCATCTTTTAGGCCATGTCTCACAAAAAACATTCACTCTGGTTTCTCTCAATAAATTGGGGCATCTGGGTGGTTTAGTGGGTTAGGTGTCTGCCTTTGACTTGGGTCATGATCCCGGGGTCCTGGGATCAAGCCCCATATCGGGCTCCTTGCTCAGTGGGGAGCCTGCTTCTCCCTCTCCCTCTGCCTGCCACTCCCCCTGCTTGTTCTCCCTAATATATAAATAAAATCTTTTTTAAAAAAATAACTAACTAAATAAATAAAAACTTATGCATTAATTTGTGTACTTGATCAAACCCTGCCCCCATTTTTGGAAAGGATTTAAAATGAAGAAAAAATCTGTTAGCCAAAGAAGAACATGTCTATTCAACACCTTGTCTATCATAAATCAAGAGCACTTGGGAATTTGTATTTTCTGAGTATATGAAATACAACATTCATGTTAATCAATCTTTTAGACATAGCTGTGCTGTCAAGTAAAAAAAAAAAAAAGCTGAAATCCAGTAATTCTCAGTTCTGTGTACCAAAATCACCTGTGGTGCTTTAAAAAGAAAATTACAGGTCTCTTCCTTCCATTCCACACCCCTTCTGATTTAATTGGTCTGTAAGTGGCTTAGGCATCTGTAATTTTTGAAGCCCTCTGGGTGATTCTGACAGACAGCCAAGGTTGAAATACCGTGTTTTATAAATCACAGAAACTGTTACACTTCAAGATGCTCAGGTGAATAAGGCTGTACGATATGCTGGAAAGAACAGGTATCAGGGGTTCTGGTCTTGGTTCTGGAACTCAAGCAGCTAGGAGGAGACTGGGCAGATCACCGAAAACTCTGAGCCTCAACGTGTTAGTTCATAAAGACTTGCTATGGGAATACACATCAGGTGTTTATAAAAGCACACGATAACGTATAAGGAGTTTGAAAACTTTTAACACAGTATTTAATGCTATTTTTCTCTTCATGGAGTGTCCTTTTTCTCGTCTGCAGGAAAAATCTGTCCTCCAACTGAGTAGAGTTCAAATCTCTGCTACCTTCCCTGACCCAGTTAGAATTGTTATCTCATCCATATTTCTGCAATACCTTTTACATCACCCCATCATGCTGATTCTATTAACTGAACCTCTCCTACCACCACCCCCTGCACTGGGAGCACAGCGTAATCTCTCACAGATGGGGAGGATCTTTTTTTTTTTTTACATCATTAGTTTTTTTATCAGCAATAATTATTTTAAGTGAATATTTTCCCCCACTTTTTATTATGTTAATCACCATACATTACATCATTAGTTTTTGATGTAGTGTTCCATGATTCATTGTTTGTGCATAACACCCAGTGCTCCACGCAGAACGTGCCCTCTTTAACACCCATCACCAGGCTAACCCATCCCCCCACCCCCCTCCCCTCTAGAAGCCTCAGTTTGTTTTTCAGAGTCCATCATCTCTCATGGTTTGTCACCCCCTCCAATTTACCCCCCTTCATTCTTCCTCTCCTGCTCTTCTTTTTTTTTCTTAACATAGATTGCATTATTTGTTTCAGAGGTACAGATCCGTGATTCAACAGTCTTGTACAGTTCACAGCGCTCACCACAGCACATACCCTCCCCAATGTCTACCACCCAGCCACCCCATCCCTCCCAACCCCACCACTCCAGCAACCCTCAGTTTGTTTCCTGAGATTAAGAATTCCTCATATCAGTGAAGTCATATGATACAGGTCTTTCTCTGATTGACTTATTTCCCTCAGCAGAACACCCTCCAGTTCCAACCACGTCTACAAATGGCAAGATCTCATTCCTTTTGATGGCTGCATAATATTCCATTGTGTATATATACCACTTCTTCTTTATCCATTCATCTGTCGATGGACATCTTGGCCCTTTCCACAGTTTGGCTATTGTGGACATTGCTGCTATAAACATTGGGGTGCAGTACCCCTTTGGATAGATGGGGAGAATCTTAATCTTCCTATCCTGTGTCTAGCAACGTTAGCTGAGGTGAACCAAAACAGCTATCACCTTATCAATGAAAACACATACCCCCGTATAGAACGCAGTTACCTAGTTACCTATTTCTCTCTTTTCCAAAAGCTGCATCTTCCTTCTTCAGTGTCCTTTTACTTGTGAAACTCCTACTTTAAAAAAAAAAAAAAAAAAAAGAGGAAGGAAGGGCTTCTGAGATCTGCTCTAGAAGTCACAACACTAATGATCATTTATTAAAGCCTATATATAGTAGGTGCCTGGCTACCCATTACAGAGACTTTATTTACTTCTCTCGACCCATCTTATAAGGTAGATGTTATTATCCCCGTTGTACAGCTAGATGATGAGGTTCGGGGAGCTTATGTAACTTGCTCAAGCAGGTCAGAAGGCCAGAGGTGAAGTGAGGACTCGAAGACAGCCCTCTCACCAGAGCCCGAAACCAACCAGCACACGCACCTGCTACATCCTGAGACACTCTGATGATTCCACTCCCCGGTGTGGCTCAGGGACAAGCGACCCCGAGTTCACCGGTCCTCCCACTTGACAGCCAATAGAGTAAAGCTGCCCCTGATCAGACTGGAAGGTGGAGGCATCGTCCCAAGAACCATTTTCTCTTGACGATTCAGTCTGCAAGAAGCGTCCCAAACTGACTTTAAACTGAAGCGCGCGGAGCCCGCAGTCCAGCCCCGCTCCTCGCACGAGGTCACCGAGATGCGGCCAGAGGACGCCTGGAAACCTCTGGGAACGGAGGCGCGGGCCGAGCTCCGCGCGCGGCCTCTTTTCCGGGAACACTCAGCCACACCGTGCTCCTCGCGTTTCTCGAAAGAACCTCAGGCTTCCGACCTCCAGGCCCGCACTCCCCCGCCCGCCCAGGGCGATCACCTTCGGCCACAATCTTTCCCTTCCGCCTCTTGGCCGCCGGAAGTGACGCACCGGAAGCGGCTTCTCTCCCACGGGGGCGGGGAAGGAAGATGGCGGCCCCCAGCAGCCGGTGAGGAGAGAGGAGGACACGGGGATCCCAGGGAGCGGCCGGACTCTTGCGTTATGGCCGCATCCCCGCACACTCTTTCCTCACGCCTCCTGACAGGTACGGCACCCGTCCTTGGGCACGACTTTGGGAAAATTCTCATCTAGTTGCCACGTGCAACGCCGTGGTTCCAGCTGGCTGCAACCTTGGGAGCCCTTGGCGAGGTCGGCAGGGCACCGGTGGGGGGAAGTGACCTCTGGAGCAGCCTGAAGTGAAGACGCTGGGGAGCTGGGGTCTAGTCTTGCAGGGGGGCCCCAGTGGTCCGCACCGCCTCCGTGCCCCTCCCCCGGGGCGGTGGTGTCCGGGGCTGCTTTCGGTTTCCGAGGGGAGGCTGGTGGAGAGGATCGAGTAGAACCTTGGGGCCCCACGAGTCTCGTGGTTTCTCAGAGCCCCAGTTCCTAGTTACGAGGGTAAGTTACTTGTAAGCTCCCTCGTGAGGACTGGCGAGCGCTTTGCCCTCCCTCAGAAACCTTGTTCCAATACAAAGGGTTGTGCTGACAACGGTGATGTACGATAAAGGTAAAATGATACAGGTGATGACAACTATAGATAGTGGGCCACAGTCCCTCTCAAACTTTTGGCTTTCTACCATCAGCGTGGGCCCTGATAGCATCCTCCCGCTAAAGGCCCTGTGACGACTGTGTGTTAAAGGTGGTAGGTGCTTCCGTGCCTAGGTCTCAGCTCAGGTGGCACCTTTTCGGAGATGCCTACCCTGACCACCCTATTTAAGGTGCAGCCCCCTGCCCCTCTTTTCTCACATCACTCTTATCTCTTTCCCCATGGTTAGCATAGTCTGTAATTGTTTTTGTTTTTGTTTTTAAGATTTTATTTCTTCGAGCGAGCGAGCATGGGTGGGGGGAGGTAGGGAGCCCCGTGCAGGGCTGGATCCCAGGACCCCAGGGATCGTGACTTGAGCCACCCAGGCGCCACTTAATTATTTATATACAGGTTTATTATGTGTTTCTCCCAACCCTGTGAAGGTTAGGGACAGTTCCTCTCTGGCTGGCCTCTGTGCCCCTAGGGCCCAAAACGGTACCTGGTCTGTACTGTTCACTCTTAATAATTGTTCGTTAATCCTATTTGTCCATTCATTTCAGAGATTAATTAAAGAAATGTTAAAGAGGAGGTGGGGAATTGTTTTGCCCTCGGTAGTTTTGATGATAACAAATGGCTGTGTGAGGAATGTGTTGCTGGTGGTCTGAATTGGAGATGGGTAGCAGAAGCCAGGGACTCCTTTTTGGTCAAATCCCGCTGTTGGGTCTCACCTGTCACAAGCTCTCTCTGCAGTGCCTAGCGATGTTGATCACAGTGACTCTGTGAAACTCCTTTCTTCCTTTTCTCTTATCATATTATTATTTTTATGGGTCTCTTTTGGCTGTGTAATCTCAGGGCATATCATTTGTGTTTTCCGGAGTTGAGTTTACTTATCTGTAAAGTGAGGCACTTGAACCAGATGAGCTCAAAGTCCCTTCTGGTTCAAAAAGAGGGGAGGAGTGTGGGAAGTGGGAGCAAGTAGAGATGAAACAAGATTGGCCCTATTTTAATAATTGTTGAAGCTGGGGAATAAGTATTGGGAGCTCATTGTATTCTTACGTTATTGTCTACGATCGAAAGTTTTCATAATGAAAAGTTTTTTTAAAAAGGTCTGTGATTCCTTTTTCTGTCATCCCTGACTGTGAGTGTTCTTTGATCGTGACCCTAGGCACTGATTCTCAGAGAGCTCATCCTTTCTTAGTGCTTGAATTGCTACCTCTGTATGGAGGTTTTTCCAGTGTGCATTCCTCAGCCTAACTGCTCTTCTGCCTTTCAGTCCCAAACTCGCGGCTTCCTGTAAGAACAGTCTCACTTCACTGCTCAGAGTTCCCCAGTTCCAGTAGTGGGCTGCATATGGTTTGGTGCTGGATCAGTCTTTTCAGTGCTGGTACGAAGACAGTTTAGCTTCCTGAAACAGTGAACACAATTGCCCAAAAAATCTGCTAGTAAGTGGTCTGTACAACCTGCTATGATCCCCTTGAAAGATCATTACAAGACCTGATAGGGAAGCACCGTGGCAGGAAGGGGTGGAAGAAAGGCAGAGTGCGACCATATTAGGTATCTGGTGGTTGTGTCTGCTTAATGCAAAGCATTTTATTGCCATTAAAAAAATTCAGAACCTACAGTTACACGTCTGTGCACTACATTCTTAAAAGCTCTACCATTGTGACTCAGTGTGACGTTGAATGGTGGGTATGGTCACGTTAACAGATTTTTAATGTAACTCTTGTAAGCTCTGGGTATCTTCAGACCGACATTTGTTATCCAGGGCTGAACTGTCTTTCAGTTTCTAGGAACTGATTTATAGAAATGGGACATGTTTCGCCTAAATGAAGTGTTTTCATCATTTGAAAGTGCAGTTTCCAGCTGGTTTCTTTTTTTCCTTACTACTATTCTGTAAAATCTCAGTTTGACCCACTTAACCTTGAGAGATATTTTCCGAGGTGGTTCTTTCCCTCCCAGCAACTTGTATTTCTCATTGGACCAAATGACCTCAAAATTTGAAATTAAGGCCCAAACAATAAAACTTTGATGTTTTTTGATGTAATCTTTTATGTATATTATTTTACTTTATTTATTTATTTGAGAGAAAGAGAGTGTGCACATGCACACGAGCAGGGGGAGGGGCAGAAGGAGAGGGAGAAGGAGAAGCAGACTCCCCACTGAGCAAGATAGCTCACAGGGTTGGGGGGGCTCAACCCCAGGACCCCGGGATCATGACCTGAGCCGAAGGCAGATGCTTAACCAACTGAGCCACCCAGGCGCCCCGACATAATCTTTTAATGTTAAAATCCTATCTCCCCAAAGAATAATGTCAGGGCAAAAGAAGGAAAATTGTACACCATCAAACAAAACAAGCAAACCCTTGAGTATCAGGACTCATTTGAAAGGAAATTTCAGAGGACTGATTTCAGTGCTTATTCCCTCCTGTACTATGCATGTGCAGGCAACGCATATTCCCGTATATGGAAAATAAGCATTTCATAATTAACTGAGATTGGAGAGTATGATTCCAGTGAAGAAGTGACTTATCTCTGGTCTACGATAATTGCCGTGTATTCTGAGGGGCACTGATACTTCCAAGTAAGTTATGTAGATGGAAAATCTAGGCAGCGAACATGATTTCCATGTTGCAGAGAAAGCACTCTGTCAACTTTTGTAGCAGAGGTGAGTGGAGAATCTCTGCCCTCAAGGAACCCAAAACTATGATGGTGGAAACAAATGGAAACAATTGGCAGTAAGAAGTTCCATAAAAAAGAGTATAAAGTGACAGAGTAATTGAAAAGAGACTTTGAAAATTTGACAAGCAGAGAGGGGAGGCAAGGCATGGCCAGCAGCAAGCATCCACAAAAACGAACAAATTGTGTAAAAGTGTGGTGGGCTTAGCGGAGAGTGATCAGTTACGCGTCAGTTACGAGTACGTTTCTGGGGAGTAATGTCTATCCTGGGCTTCCCAGAGAAAACCCGTCCATTACAACCCATCCCTGTGTTGCTAGGAGAGCAATTGGCGGTAGGCTTGATGACCCTGGAAATGAGTGAAAGCTTAGGAATTACCCTATAATTGCATTTGCTCGGGGACAATATGTAGTAGAACACGATTGTCTTAAAGTGGCCAGACACGGCAAGAGAAGATGCGTGAAGGTGGTGGAGAATGAGCAATGTTTTGGGTCGTGGAAGCCATGGGACCATCGCTTCCATGGCCTTACACGGAAGCATTGGATTCGTTGTTCGAGAGGTTTGGTTTGATTAAAAGTCAAATTCAGACCACAGCTCTTTTGCTTCTTCCTGCCTACGTTGATAGAGCCAAACTTCACTGAGGACTGTTTCCCCTCCCTTTTGGTTAGTTGTCTTACCCAGCATGGCCAAAGTATTAATCTGAAATGTATTTTCCAGTTTACTGTCACTGAGAAAACCTGTGTTTCTCATTTTCCACTATTTTAAAAGTGACTGAACTGATTGTTTTATATTTTTCTCAAAACAATCTACAGTGTGGTCATTTCAGCACTTCATATAATAAAAGTATAACGATTCTGAAATGAAAAATTGCCCTATCCCTGCTGAAGAATTTACACTTAGTGAATCGAGGGGATTCGTGGCAGTGATGCACAAATCCGGTCAGAGTTCTGACCCTTCACACGTCCCATTGCTTATGGTGGTGGCCAGCTTTGCTTCTGGGTAGACACAGTCAGGTTTTGGTGAGAAGCACTAATCACGTGAACCTTTCCCTTTTCTCCATACAGGTTGGGTAGGAGGATGTGTCTGGTATCTACAAAGAAGAGCTATGCAGGAGTCCCCTCACACATTCGTGCATCTTTTCAGGAATGTCAATAAGCAGTGGATTACATTTCAGCACTTGTCCTTCCTCAGGCGCATGGTATGTTCAGAAGACCATTCTCACTCGGCTGCTGTCTGCCTTTACTTTCTTTGTATGAGGGAATTTGAGAAATTCCTATTAAAAGAAGAGTTGTAAGAAGTACTGCTTGAAAAAGACTTTTATTTAGTGTCCTTTTGGCATTTATCCAAAACTTTAATTCCTTGTTTTGATTATTCTTAACTAAAACCAGAATAGTCCTGGCATTGGAGGTTAAAAGTATGATCTTGAACTTACTGATTAAGTTTGGAGAAAGATTGAAAACTTCTGGCATATTTTACCTAGGAGAAAATTAGGAAAAGCTGAACTGTTATCATATATCTCTTTAAATTCTTTTAAAGTTCTGTGAATATATCAATGATATAGAAATAATTTCTTTAACAGTGTGACCTTCCCGTTTTCCTATATCAGCAGTGCATCTAAAAGTCTTTTAAATGCATGCGCCTCTGCGTAGTTTTTGTAGCAAATTGAGTTTTTAGAATTTGCTAGGCATTTTTTTTAATTTTTTATTGCTGTGTTAATACATTACATCATTAGTTTTTGATGTAGTGTTCCACGATTCATTGTTTGTGCATAAAACCCAGTGGTGCACGCAGAACGTGCCCTCTTTAATACCCATCACCAGGCTAACCCATCCCCCCACCCCCCTCCCCTCTAGAACCCTCTGCTAGGCATTTTATAGTGGGCATTACTCGTACATCCTGGTCCTCTAGGTTGGCTCCATGATATTGTGGGCAACATGGTAGCTTATTCCTAATTACCAGTAAGGACATTTGCCATTAGTTAGAAAAGTATAGAATGGAGATAGTTAAAAACTCATAATTATGATGCAAGCCTGAACGGTTAGCAAGTTCATGATCTCAAATCTGATTTGACACTTCTCTTTTTTTAACTCAGAATGCCCACTTTAACTTAAAATGTAAAATTAACTTAAAATCTTAAACTCATTATTTTGATAAGGGATTTACATTTCCAGAAATGTTCAGATTTCTTACTTTGGGGATCAAGGGTAATGGGTATTTAGAAGAGAAACTCAAGTATGTATAATGCCTTATGTGCACAGAATTCTGGGTTCATTCATGAGTTCGTAATTCCTTTCTAGAACTAGTGTGTGTAATTTCAAGTCTTTGTGATATAACAGAAAAATCACTTAACTGGTTGTCAGAGCAGGTGGCTCCGAGGACCAGGGCCACTTATAACTAACTGATTGTTGACTCTTGTCAGTTACAACTAACTAGTTGTTGACTCTGTCACTTTATTTCTGAGCCTTAGTTTTCTCTTCTGTAAGTTAAAGAAAGAGATACTGATAATGATCCGGCTTCTTAAATGGCCTTTAGAAAAGCACAAATAAGATATATACTTTATAAACTATGAAGATCTATATTATGTAAAACTACACAGTGCCTCACTATGTTAGTAATAGTTAACTGCTGCTTGCTAGTAAGCAATAGAGACTGCCAGACTGTAAAGCTCACATTCTTTCCACACACACACTGCTCTAACGTAACTGAGCCCTGAATTATACCCTACTGCCGAGCCCCCCTCTGCCCTGTTTGCCTAGAAACGTGGAAAGTCAACAGGTTGACTTGGGCTCTTGATGTTAGAACATTTTTTCACTGTATTTGGTGGGGATCATGTTGGAGATCATGCTGGAGGGAATAAGAAATTTATTTTTCTTTCAAGGAACTTAAATGTCCAGGATTTTCTAAACCATAGAATTAAAAACCATCACCGAGGTGTCAGTTATGTTCTCTATACCTCTTAATGTAGTGATTTCCATGTAACAAACACTTGAATATTCATTAATTCAGCATGTATTTACAAAGGTACGGGAAAATCCTTCAAGTGCTGTAACAGACTGATGGGAGGAGTTACCCAACAGCGGTGTAAGAGCACTTTGGGCCTTGGGTTTATAGTAACATGTACTTTCCTTATTTAGTATGTCACACAACTGAACAGGAGCCTCAACCAGCAAGTAAAACGGAAGCCAGACCCTGTGGCATCTCCTTTCCTTGAGAAAACATCTTTGGGTCAAGCCAAAGCAGAAATCTGTGAGATGAGACCTCTTCCACCCCCCAGCCTACCGTTATCCAGAAAGCCAAATGAAAAAGAATTGCTCGAACTGGAATCAGCCTCCATAATTGAAGGCTCACTAGATGCGGGGAAAGAGATGAAGGACGAAAAGCACTGGAAAGAGATGAAGTTGCAGCTGGATGATTTGCCAGGAATTTTGGCGCGGCTGTCCAAAATCAAACTCACAGGTACTTTATTTTTCTGATACACTTAGGTTCTTACTCGAAACTTTATTTTTAGTTAAACGAAATGCTAATTTTAGTACCGCACCAAAAGTGCTATCTTGAAACTATTGATCCTCTGTTAGTATTTTTTTTCTCTCTTCAATTTAATTGGGATTCAAAATCAACTTTTCTGAATTCTGTTTACACAGAACTGTAAATAGTTTTGCGGTAAACATACCGTACTAAAATTAGTCTTTTTTGTTTGTAATTAAAGTAGAATGCTTATCCTGCTTATACCCTTGTCTTTTGTGTTCTTACGCCTACTACCCTTTAAAGATGGCAGTGGGGTAATGAGTTCTGTTTGAGTTCTGAAAACAAAAAGGCCTGCACGCCTGTGGCCACTGGGTCTCCGAGCACACCGCTGGGTTTTGCTTCTTGTAGGGCCTCTGGGATTGTCGCAGGCATGTGGGGATTTAGAGTGCATCTCTGGAAAAAAGGTCTGGAACCAGATTGTATGGCCTCAGCCTAACAAACTGTACCGAATTTTATTGTATGCATTGGGTATTAACCCATAATTATGTCATTCGGTTGTCACCGCCGCCCGGTGAGTCAGGCAAAGTTTTATGGTCATCACGCCATCTCACAGCTAAACTTAGAAGTAGCTTCTGGGCTAACCGTGTTCAGAAGGTATGTTCTGGGTCATCCTGCAGCTTGAAGACCCCTTCTCTCCATTTCTTCTTGGACGAGAATAGGGAGAAGAAATACAGCAAGGGAATAATAAAGTTAAACCAGGTATTCTTTGAGGAAAGAAGTGGAAAGCAATGTTACTGAGTCAAAATTGGGAAATGAACAATGAGACGAGAGGCTTTGGAGAGTAGAGAAGACCAGGGAAAGAGTGGTGTGTGTGTGTGTGTGTTTCAAGACAGTTGAGCCTGAAATCCAAGGTAAAAGGAGATGAAGCAGGTAACTTCTTTCCTCAGTGACCAAAGTCACTTAAAGAAAATCTTTTTGGGGGGTTGGGGGGGGTAGAAAACAGGCATAGGGAGTTTGCCAGATAGAAGAATCATAGTAAGACTTACTTAGTGTAACTCCAGAACAGTGAGGCTAATTCCAGGTGGCATCCTTGAAAATTATGGTAGCTGAGCAAGGAATCACCACATTTCAATGAAAAGTTATCTTTTATCATTTATCATGTTGCTGACATGGTAAGAATGACTGCAGATACGATCGTAAGGATGTCACCCCGAAAATGAGTCCTCTCAGTCTGAAGGCAGCGGAATTGACCTCTGTCAACAGCAGGAGCTGCTTGCTTTGTGTGCATCATCGTTGACCGTGTGTTCATGTCTGTATCCGCCTCTCACTCCGCAGACTGCTTCTCTCTCACCATCCCATTCCTGGCGGTAATACCAGCATTCTTTGCTTCCCCCAGTCGGGAAACCTTAGCATCATCCTTAATTCATCGCTCTCCAGTCACCCTTCATCTCTAGTCCAACATCCAGGTGTTAACACTGGTGTCTTTTGTAACACCCGTGCGATTGCTCATCCCTGTTTCTGAAGCTGCCATCTTAGCTGAGAGCCAACACATAGGAGCCCTCTGGTCACTACAGCAGCTCCCAGCTGTTGTCTCTGCCTCTCTCCTCCTGCTTTACCAATTTTCCTAAAACACTGCTTTCACATATTCCTTACCTACTCAAGAGTCTGCAGTCCTTCCGTATTGCCTCCTGCCTCAGCTCTGCCTGGCTTTAGAGGAAAGTTGTGATCTTGAGTGATCAAATTCTTCCCCATAAATAGACTGCCCCTCCCAACCCTTTCCCCTACCCTGTCCTGCCAATTAGGCTAAGCCTTCCATCCACCATACCCATCCCTCCTGCCTCCGTGGGAGACCGGTCTGCCTCTTTTATATCTAGTTAGAGCCTTTCAAGAGTTCTCCATTAAGCCTTCTCTTGCCTGCTCTTGGCCCGAGTCTCCCTCTCAAAATTTGGAATATGGCTTTGAGGTCCAGCAAAACTTGAGTTCACATCCTGGCTAGGACATTTACTAGTCAAGGGAGCCTTTGGGCAGTTTCTCAGCCTTGTTGAGACAACTTCCTCACCTGTAGAGTAGCAACAATAATAAATCCTCCAAAGAGTTAAATCACATAATGCACTCAAAGTACCCAGCAGCGGGCCTGACACAGGGAGCACCTCAAAGGTTAGTTTCCAAATAAATACAGGTAAACGTTTGCTTGTCTATTTAATGTATCTTCCCCTAAGATGTTCCAGGCCAAAAATCCTGCCATCTCCGTGTTGAGTATTTGTAGTCTGGAGTCCAGTGCTTCTCACTTCGTAGAGGAAACATGATAGATTGAAGTCATCCAGGGTGGGGCAACTGCTGGGAAAGGGGATAGAGAAACCCTGTCCCTTGGGGACGAGATTGTTTGGCTTGAGAGAGAGAAGGGAGGAGGGAGAAAGAAGGCGACGGAAGGGAGAGTGGCCATGTTCAAGTAGCTGTCGCTCCTGTGATTTAAGGGAACAGTGCTGCTGATGTCCAGGCGAGAGGGCAGAACAAGGAGATTGCACGTCCAGCAGCATGGAGAGCTCTCAGGAGAACGATGGGATGGGAAATGGGCTGCCTCTTGAGGAAGTGGTCCTTGTCATTGGAACCATCCAGGTAGAAGCAGATCATCTTTGAGGGAAGTTGAAGGGATTCCTGCACTGTGTAGTGGGTGGAACTAGATGATACTAAGAGCTGGCCTCCCTTCAGTATTTGTTGGGTGTCTACCTTGTACCTTTGTGCAAGATGCTGAAGATACGGAGATACATGATTTCTTTCCTCAAGAGGAAGCTGATCATCTGGTGGAGGGGGGATTTTGTAGGCATACACATATATACAAATAAAACAGCTGTGGTCAGACACCTCTGCATTTCAAACCCTGAACTTTAAGTAACCTTTGTGATCTTGGGTCATTAACCTTAGAATGCCCAGTTTCTTTATCTGTAAGATAGAGATAATCGTACTCACTGTATATCCTCACTGTGAGGATTAAATGAGATAATGCATGTGAGACACTCATGTGCCCAGCACCTGGTAGGTGCTTAATTAGCTATTATTAATACTATTATTCGTACTGTGTCCATATTTAGGGCAGTTGGTGTTATGGGTGTTGTAGCAGTTCTATGTGTTAAGGCAGAGTGGGGACCCAGAGAGGTGAGTGTTGTTTCTGCCTGTGAAGGGGGCTGAGGTGAACGAGTGTTTACTAGGTACAGAAGGCAAGGACTGTAAGCAGAGGGAGAAGGCTTTGCAAAGGCAAAGAAGCTGGATGCATCCTGGCACATTCTGAAAACTGCGGATACTAGGAGTCATTAAGCTGGACCTGCCTGTGACACAGAGGAGACACTCACTGAGAGTTAGGCAGGGCCACAGTACCATGTTGGCATGCATTTCATGCTAGGGAGTTTGGCTCTTATACCCAAGCAGTGGGAAGTTCTGGAAGGTTCTTTGGAGGAACACACAATCACTTTGTGTTCTGTCTCAAATATTTTTTTTTAAGTGGCTGAATTAGTACCTGATTATTATAAACTTATTGCAACGAAAATTCAAATAATACAGAAGCATGTATCTAAAACTGAAAAAGTATGCTTTCCGGCCATTCTAGGTAAAACCCCTGCTTGAAATGTAGCCTCTTCTATATGTGTATGATCTAAAGCCATGGATATGGTTGTACATTTTAATGGAAATAGGATCATTACACACACACACACACACACACACACACACATGGATATGGTTGTACATTTTAATGGAAATAGGATCATTACACACACACACACACACACACACACACACACACACACACACACACACACACACACGGTTCTGCAGCTTGCCACTTTCTCTTAACAGTGTAGCTTTCACTGAAAGTATTTGCCACTCTGTCCCCTTCCATTATGTAGAACTGCCATTGTTTGCTTACCTAGCCGTCTCCGGCTAAACGTGCAGGGTGTTTCCAGCATGTGCAAGTCTGATTCCCTCCGTATTCTGTGCTTATGCATAAGCAGTCTCTACTGGTTTTGCCTCTAAGATAATGGAAAAGGATTTTTATGTGTGTTAGGTTTCATATTTTAAGTCATGATGGGATTTAGCATCTTTTTCTCTATTTTGATCATTTGTGTTTTTTCTTCTATTGTTTCTTATACCCTCCGTCATTTCTTACTGATATTTTTTTGTGATGTTTTGTTGTTTTGTTTTGTTTTGCCCCACTGAGATATTTACCTTTTAGGTGTTCAAATTATTTATTAGTTGGTTTTGTTGGTTTTTTTTTTTTAATGCTTAGAAAGATTTTTTTCTGCCCTGTGGTTATAAAAGCATTCGCTCATGTTTTTTCCTGGTACTTTTCTATTTTTAGCATATTCTCTAAGGTTTGGGGACCACGTTGAGTTTAGTTCCACAGAAGGAATAGGATTGATTAAGAGATCTGTGGTAGCGGCATCATTGAGCCAGGGGTGCCTGTTTTTGTAAATAAAGTTTTATTGGAACACAGCCATATCCATTTGTTCTGTGGCGATGTCATGCTGCATCAGTGGCGGAGCTGAGTGACTGTGATAGAAAACGTACAGCCTGGAAAACCTGAAACACTTCTTCTCTGGCCCTTTAGAGGGAAGAACTTGCTGAGCCTGGCTATCAAGCATGGGCCAGTGAGAGGCAAGCGTGAGGACCAGCACACCAGTTGGCGGTCAGTTGAGACTTGGGCTGCACTAAGGCTGTAGTGGGTCAGGAGGAGGAAGAGAGAGAGAGAGAGAGAGAGAGAGGAGGCAATAGAATGAGCAGAACCTTACGTAGAGATGGGGGAGTGCTGGGAGGCCTGAAATAAAAGGTTAGGGCACAGAGCCGCAGAGAGTTTGGCTGCCACAAAGCAAGCATTCTCCAGGTCTCTGGGCCACGTGCTCCCTGTTACCCTCCACCCGACCCACTTCTCTCAGAGAGAGCATAGTGTGGTGACCTGTGGTCCAGAGTCCCTGCATTCAGATCCTGGCTCTTACAGTGACCTTGAGCAAGTTCCATAAAAAAAGTAAAAACAACTCTGTGTGCCTCGGTTTACCCACCTGTAAACTAGCTAATGATATCTACTTCCAAGGGTTGTTCTGAGTATTAAATGGGATAAAATTTGCAGACTACATAGAAAGTGATAGGTTAAGAGCTATACACTTGTCTCGTAAAAGACAAATTTGTTACCTAGGTGCTGCCACAGGCATTTTGAGTTTGAGATGATTATCCCTGCTCTAGAAAAACTTCCAGCTTTCTGATATGGATCAACGGTAGTGTGAGGCTGAAGAGTCTGAACACTGAAGGAAGAAACAGGTTTGGGGGGAAGATGAATTCAGTTTCGGACTCGTGGATTTTGAATATCCCGGTGGTGAGGTTCAGTGGGCAGTTGGCTGTGGAAGACAAGAGCTCAGATAGAACGTTGGGCTGTAAGACTGAGGGGTCTTCAGCGTGGCGCCAGCCATGAAGATGTGGTAGTGAACAAAGTTGTCTGCGGTTGGTGTGTAGTGACCAGAACAGAAGACCAAGGTCATTTGGGGTGCATCCCCTTTTAAGGATTGGGGAGAGCGTGTAACGGAGCCTGCAAGGAACTAAACAATCAGAGAAAGTGAAACAGGAAAGGGCTTAGTCACAGAGGCCAAAAGAGAAGACACGGTTCGTAAAGGAAGTGATGAACATTTTTTTTCTTTTTTAAGTAGACTGCACGCCCAACATGGGGCTGGCACTCACAACCCTGAGATCACGAGTCGCATGCTCTCCCAACTGAGCCAGCCAGCCGCCCCAAGGAAGTGATCAACACTTAAATGGTAGAGGTCTACTAAGATGGCTGGCCAGAAAGTTATTTTATTTGGCCAGTAGGAAGTCAGTGTTGCCTTGACTGCTAAATCAGGAAATAATTGTCAATGCTTCCTCTTCTTAGAGCCTTAAATGAGGTACTTGAAATGATTCATTTAAAGTAATTCCTTAAGGTTTATTTTCAGAGTGCTTACTTCTTTGGGAACAGAAGGGAAGTATGGTAATTGGTTTAGGATCCTTTTTTTTTTTTTTTTGGTGGGAAGCCACACCTTCCTGTCCTGCATCCTGGCTGTTGTCATGCTTTTCCTTTTACGTACCATGTGGTGTTGTATATCAGAACAGGCATTCCAGCTGCAGGGTTTGATACTGAAAACATGGTGACTGAAATCTAAGGCAGTGATCCAGTTGCTCATTTAATAGTACATAACGTGTTAGAGCGTGTGCGTTGACTCATCGGTTCCCTCATGTCGGCGTGCTAATGAGCATACGCCGCACTCGTGTTCACACGACGCTTCCTGGCCCCCATCCACAGGGATCCTGGTCCTGTAGGCCTGGGGCAGGACCCCGAGGTCTGCATTTCTGACAAGCACACCAGATGATCCGATGCAGGTGGTCCTGGACCACCCTTCAAGCAAGTGAAGTAGGTGTTGGGCAGGAAGAGTGCCGGGCGCAGACGCCTTGGTCTGCTGGATGTGGGGGGCACTGACCCAGTGAGAGCAGAGCAGCCCCTGCTACTGCCGGCAGCAGGAAGAGCCAGCTGGGCAGGATCTGGACCACACAAGAGATGGATGCAAAGCAAGATGCACCGAGGAAAACGGGAGCAACAGCCTCCGCTGCAACCACAGATGGAGAAGTCCCAGGGCAGTAAATTTCCCCTCGTATCATTTTCTATATTCCCTGCCCCAGGTTTCTGGATGAGCTAATTGAATTAAAGTCATTTCCTTCTGCTTATTCCATTTAAAGAGGCAGCACCCTTTGGGTGACCCCTACCCCCTTATTTGACCTTTTACCTCCCTCTTTAGTTTATTACTTGAATTCACACATGCCTTGGAGTCAGCAGGATTTTTTTTCTTTAAGAAAATCCCTGGTATCTATCAATTGATTTCTTTTGGACTCTTAACATCTTGGGCAATTCATTTATAGCTAATGATAGCCGAGGCAGAAATATCTGAGAGTCAGCGATCACTTTTATGGAACTAGTCTTTCTTTGCCTCCCTTGGTTTATAGCTGTAATATACCAAGGATAATTAACTGTAGAATAAGTGAAGGGCCATACAGTGATCCTACTTCTGTTTCATTTGTAGGATATCAGGGTAGCAGCAGATGGATGCCTTGACATGCGTGCCAGGATCTGAGCCAAATGTTTGCTGGTGCTATACCATTTAAGGATTTTTTTTTTCTATGAAAGGAAGTAAGACTGAATTTATAAAGAAGCAATAATAATGTCTCCCTTGAGTTTCTCTTGCCAACTGAGCTATTTACAATATGTTTTTGGAGTTTGTTGCAAGGACCACACTGGGTTGGAGAAATTTTATTGGGGTTAGGATCATAAGAGGCTTTGGTGACTCAACTGAGTTTATACTCAGTATGGGTCAATAAAAAGCAGGGTTTTTTTTCTCCCCCCCGCCCCCCACCAATAACATCTGTACTGAAAAGCTACAGCATACTTTCTGAGACCAGAACACGAAAATAGATTGTTTGTTAGAACCAGTAATTATGCTGTTGACAGGACTGATACAAACTAGAGTCTATCAATGTATAGATTTTTTTTCCCCCTAGAGCCTAGAATGCTTTTTATTAAAAGGAAAAAACCTCACAAGAATAGAGGATACAATTTTATTGTTTTTAAAAGTACACTTACTCCAGTCTTTGGCTCTCAGATACTATATAACGAATCTTTATATTGATTGAGTAGAATTATGATTTCCTGGCTTTTCATTTATATTTTGAAATAATTGCCTTAATGACATGCTTATAAATGTTAAAATAGTATCTTTATTAATTGTTTACTTTTAGGAAACAAAATGGAAAATACAGATAAGCAAAAATGAAAAGAATGTAATCTCCCCTTAATTTCTGCCTTTCAAAATAATAAGCATTTTGATGACTTTGGCATACTCTAGAACTTTTTTTCTATACATCCTATTCATACATATTAATGCATACATAGTTTCTGATGTGTTTGTTTTATAAAAATGGGGTCATAATACACATTTTGTTCAGTTATTTGCTTTCTGCCCTCAATAGTGTGTCACAGACAAGCTTCCTCATCCCTATAGTGAAATCTGCCTCCTATATTTTTAAGATTAGTTGTACTCCATAGTGTGGATACATTGAATTTATTGACCGATTTCCTTTTTAATTGATATTTAGGTAGTCTGTAGCTTTTACTACTAGTAATAATGATTTTTAATATCATCGTACATCTGTCCTTGTACACATTTATTTCTGAAAGAGCCTTAGACATGCACTTTTGCTTTTTTTTATTTCTTTTAAAGATTTTATTTATTTGAGAGAGAGAGGGAAAACAAGCAGAGTGGGGAGGAGCAGAGGCAGAGGGAGAAGCAGACTCCCCGCTGAGCAGGGAGCCCGATGTGGGACTCGATCTCTGGACCGTGGGATCACGACCTGAGCCAAAGGCAGACGCTTAACTGACTGAACCAGCAGGCGCCCAGGATGCTTTTGCTTTTAATGGGTAGATAGCATGCTGTTGCATGGCCGTATCATAATTTATTTACCACCTATTCCCTTTAGATTGTTTTCAGTTTCTATTATTACAAACGGTGCTGTAATATCTCTGGCCATTTTCCTACAGTAGGTGCCTCCAGGGAGCCTTGCTGAATCAAAGGCTATGCAGACTCTGGAAGTTTTTATTTTTTCTGGCAGATTTCTCTTGAGAAAAGTTCCACCAGTCTGTGCTATTATCAGATTAACCAACCCTCTGTACCTTCCACCAACGAATGCTAGATAATAATACACTTTTAGAAATAACTCTACCTATTTGGTGGGTGAAAAATGGCACTGGAGTGTTTAAATCTGTATTTTTAACTTTATGATTTTATATTTTCATTTAAATATTTCCCTTACAGGAAATGTTTTACAGCCAATGGTATAAGGTGGAGATACCCAGTTTTTAATAAGTCATTAACCAGTGTTGAATGTCATACTCACACATTTAAGAGTTTGTGAAATTCTGTCCCTGGTGGACAAACCTCATTGCCCTTAACCCCAAAAATTCTGTTAGTATTTTAATTGGTATTTCTGCATGTTTACAGATTAATTTGGGGATGAATTGAGATCTTTACAGTGTACATCATCCTCGTTTATCCAAATCTTTTATGTCTCTCAAGTTTTATAGTTTTCTTTGAATAGACTGTTCTTACTGATGATTTTGAAACAGTAAAAAAATATATTTTCAGTTGATTATTGAGTTTTTCAGGTAGTCAATCAAGTGATGATCAGGTTGTCTCCTTTTTCATATTTATACCAATTATTTCATTCTCTGGTGTAATTGCCGCTTTGTTCTGTTCCCTCCATTTGCTCTCCTCATTGTAGTTTCATCTTCGTTCAGAAGGAGCCCGTGAAGTGTGTTATGTTCAACACTGATTTGATTTGCTGCTGTCTGCTTCTTATTACCACTCCTGACTTCGAACGTTCTGCTAATGGCAGTTTCTTTTTCTGTATCCTTTTCTTAGCCCTTTTATTCTGTTTCATGGGGTTTGTTTTTTCTGCTTTGTCTACTCATCCTCCTGCTCTTCACGGAGTGCCTGTTATGCCCCAGGTGTGCCCTTCCAAGTGCCCGGGGTAGAGTGGGGTGAGGGCCCCCTGCTCAGGCCCAGCTCCTGGGTCCGACTTCTGTGGGGGAGCTTATACGCTGCTGGTCCTGTGGTGCATCTTCTTCAGAAATATATTTAACCTCTTTTTCTTCCATGCTATTTTTTTTTCCTTTTATGTTGTAGAATCCTTTTTTTAAAGCTTCCATTTGGCCCATTTAATCCATTCCTGAGTGAAGACGACTATTCCCGACAGTAGCCACACCCCCCAAAAGAGTGTAACGTCCAGGAGGACGAGTATTTTGTCTGTTCGCACATTCCTCTGCCCTCCGTGCCTCCGGCAACGCCTGGCACATAGTAGGTGCTCATTATGGATTGATTGAAGGAATGCACGGTTGGCTTTTTCTTCATCCCCTAACACTTAAACTTGGCATTGTTGGGACTTCTCTTGCGTTTTAAGCTGGAGGATGGAGGTTATCGGTTTACATGATTGGTGTAAAGTTCCTGTGGCCTGAGGAGAAGCAGAGGGAGCTAGCTACCAGCGAGGGAACTTTTTCTCGAAAGGTGTTTGCGTGGTGTTTTTGAAATCACAGCGCCAGTGTCTTGCTCCCCAAGTCTGGTTCTTGGTGTAGTCTGCCTCTTCCCTCAGCCTGGCCTTTTCTCTGGTGCTGCTGCCCCCTGAGCTGAAGAATACCCCCCCGCCAGGGTGTAGTGTTAGTGGGTGTCGTGTGATGCTGGATTCGATGTGCGGGAATGTTTCTGCCTTGTCGCCGTGAGAAGGATGTCAAGGCAAGGCCCGGCTTTCTTTTTGGTGTGACCACTTTTCTCTGCCTCTAACTCTGACGCGGCTGCCTCTATAAATATTCCTGCCGGGATGGGGAAGGGACTTTGCATAGAGTGGGCCCATCCCACCCGTGGCCCCCCTGCCCTCTGTCCCTGGCTCCCTACCTCTCCATGTTAGGAAGAAATAATGGGTACTGTCAGCCTTCATTTCCCGTATTTTTCTATTTCCTTATTAGTTGGTACGTAGGTACTCTAATTTTTTGCCACTCGTGTAACGAAAGTAGTAAGTCATCTCTCAGCAACTGTCTTCAATTGAGTTTCCTCTGTGCTATACTTAACAAATATTTCTTGAGGGTTTTAGTATATCCTCTCGGCCTAGTTTATTGCTGATGCAGGTTTTTCTCTGGTTTTTAGTTTTATTCATTCATTTCAGTTGGTTTCTGGTAGGGGTGGGCCATGAAGATGCCTTAGCCAACGTTCTAAGTTAGATGAAAAATACATGTATCTGGGCTATTCTGTTTTCTGATGATTTAATTGTTTTATATCAGTTCGATGTTGATTAAATTGATTGTAAGCATAAGATGCTATGGTAGATGCCAGAGGAACGTAAAGATAAGTTTCATACGGATGATAATCATTCTCAAAAAATACTGACAAATTTGGGGCGCCTGGATGGCTCAGCCCTTGATTTCTGCTCAGGTCATGATCTCAGGGTCCTGGGATCAAGCCCTGAGTTGGGCTCCCTGCTCGCTGGTGAGTCTGCTTCTCCCTCTCCCTCTCTCTCAAATAAACAAATAAAATCTTTAAAAAATATATCAACAAATTTAAAGAAGAGAAACAGGAAAAAAAATAAACAAGGTTGAGAACGGGCTCAGCTGCAGGTAACTGAAAACTTGGAAGAACAGTGACTTAAATAAAGGGTTTATTTTTCTCTTGTTTAGAGGAGTGTGAAATTATGAGTCTAGAGCTAGTGCTGAAGGTTGCTGTCAACATACTTAGGCTGCCGTTACTTCTTTGGCTTTTGTTCTCAAGACCCCAGAATGGCTGCCACCCCCCGTCGTCGTGCTGCACTCCAGGCCGAAAGAATGAAGAAGGGGGACTGTGTGGAAAGGCAGAAACCTCCTTACAAGACTTTGCCTTTTTATTTGGAAAGGAAAGCTCTTGATGGGGACTTCCCCTTAAGTCTCACTGGCCAGTACAGTACAAAGTGGCTACCTCCAGCCACAAGGGAGGTTGTAAAGTCTGGCATAATTCTTACAGAAGTGGAGCATCTAAAATCCAGCCCCGTCAACTGGCAGTAGCCGCTGGGTTGTGTCATTAGGCAGCGCAGCCCCTTCCAGGAAGAGGATGTAGGGCTGCCTGCCGCTCCACGCTCCAGTTTCCCCAAGAAAACCCAACGCCGCCCCATAGTCCGCCCGGGGACCGCCACTGCGCATGTGCGCTTCATACCTAGAGTATTTCCGCACAGGCCGGCTTGCCAACGTGACGTTGGCTTTCCCAGGGCTCCATCCCAGGACCCCGAGACCATGACCTGAACCAAAGGCAAGTGCTTAACCAACTGAGCCACCCAGGCGCCTCACAAGGGTGCATTTTTATCTGTATTTACACTTTGTGATTTTTATTGTGGTTGTTGCCATCACCTGCAGAATTTTGAACAGTTTAGCCTTTTAATTACAAGTAATCGATTATTTTACTCTATTGGAGTAGTCGAATGCTTTGTGGTGCCTGGAAATTGTTGTACCTGAACCAGGTGACTTTAGGTAACTGTGCTTGGTAGTCCCTGGGCCTGCTTTTTACACTGTCGCTTTCACCTGTTGTCATTCTGCACTGAAGTTTTTAACCTGCTACCTTATTTTGTACTCAGCATAACTGTGGGGATGGAAGATAGCCCTACTGTGTTACCCAGAAAGTTCACGGGACTTGTGAGAGCTTGGAAGCTCAGAGGGGCCCTTTGAGGACTCTACTGTGCTTTAATCTAGTCCCCAGCTAAGAGACTTTTTTTTTTTTTGTCTTTCAGATAGGTAGTGACCATAAAGATTATCAATGAGTCATCTATGAGAGCTCACAAAGTCAGTTTCACTTAAAGGGACAGCTGCGTCATTAAGGGAATTCTTCCATTTGTTGATTATCTTAAAAGTATTTCTAAGAGTCTTCATGCTAGAAAGTTGTCTTGAACGCGTAGAATAATGACACAGCCAGCATTATTGCATAACTGATCACTAGGAGCAAATGAAAATTTTCCGTGCAAAAGATCATGATGCATCAATAGACGTATGTATGCATTTAGGTCCAGATACAAAGAACAAGTGAGAGGCCCATTTTATTGACCCGTTAACATGTGTGGCAAAAAATATTCAAATGTAGATAAACACTAAATCCTGTCAAAGTCAGAATGATAACTTAAATGAACCCTTAATCTTAGTTCTTTAATTTAAAGGTTTATCGTAAAATATCTGCTGTCTGGACACTGACCAACAATTTTGAGATGAAAGTGAGAAAAAGCTCAACTAACAGTCCCTTCTTGCCAAATTCATTTTTCAAAAGACAAAGTTCCACTTTTTAAAAGTTTAACGTACATCTGTTTTATGGAAAAGTTTTCTAGTTAATTACAAAGGCTGTAAAGTGTTGTTTATTAAGTATATTAAGAAGAAGTATTTCTTTATTGAAAAGGGGGGAAAAAACCCTAAAAATAGGATGACAAAATAAAAAGCTTAGATGGTTCAAGGAAAAACTAATTCAGAGAACAATTTTAGGATCTCATTCAGTGTTGCATTATTAACTTAGATATAAACAGGTTTTATTTATGTATTTATTTAAACAGACCTGATAGATATTTCATTTCCCTTTTCTGAATGCTGACTGTAAATGCAAACCAAATGCTTCCTGGTGAATTGCCTTGGGGACCATACTTAAATGTTTCATTTTGGTAACAGTATTGCTCAATCAATTTGAAGTATGAGTTTTAATTTGGTCCCAGGATTTTTTGGGACTGGCTTTGGTCGTTAAGTATATGGAAAAAAAGACAGAGGGAAACAGGAAGGCCCTCTTAAGGAAGTTCTTAATTTTGCGGCTGTGTTATTCAAAATCTCTATAAAAAGTCTTATCTTTTAACCAGAGCTGTTATGGTTTGTAATCAGTTATCCCTGATTGATATCCTTTAATGTGGCTGAGCAGAAAAATACCTTGTCTCTCATCAGCTGACTTTTCATCTGAATTTAGCAGTAAGCAGAAGAATTACCACCTTCTTTGATATGTGTGTTGGTAGAGGACTGTGTCAAGAGGTTCGAAGACCGCTGCCAAGCCAGGAAGCCTAAAAAACTCACGTGCATTAGAAATTGAATCATTTGAAGCTTAAGCTGTTAATAGAAACGAAGAGAGAGGAGGAAATCTTAAGTACAGCTATTAAGTAAAAACTACCCGCTCATTTTAAAATCAGAAAAGACTTAATTCCTGCCTCCTAATTAAGTTACATCATTTTGAACCTCGAGATCAGCCAACAGAACGGATTCCATTGCTTGGACACACGCATAAACAAAACCACGTAGAGGTTCATTAACTGCCTGTTCCTATCAGCTTTGTACATGCAAGAGCCTTAAAGAGAATACGTCTCAAATTTGTAGGATTTGGATTCCAGTGTTGCATGGTATCTGCTCTCAGGGGTAATGAGACATAGTAGATCACAAGGATAATTTGAAATCTGTAGAGAATCTCAAACTCTAATTTAGCCAGGGGTTTTAATCTTGTGACAAAATCTTTTACCAGAGTTGATAATTATCCAAATTGATTTATTGGAATTTTGTTTTTCATTTAATTCTTTAGGAGCCCATGCTAAAAAAAAAAAAAAACAAAATTAGTGAGGTTTTAAAATAGAGATAAAATCAGTTGGTAGATGACCAGTTTTTTAATACCATCCTTATAGTTATTTTTAACTGATGATCGCAGGAAATAAAGTGCCTTCATTATGCTTGTGCTCAAAGACCAGTAGTTCTCAAAGTATTGAGCCTTTAAAAAAATCTTCCTTCCTTCCTTCCTCCCTCCCTCCCTCCCTCCCTTCCTTCCTTCCTTCCTTCCTTCCTTCCTTCCTTCCTTCCTTCCTTCCTTCCTGTCGTGCACATACATACGTTTATAATGTTTATGCTATTGTGTATGAATGTCACATATAGCAGAAAAGTGAAGAGTTATTTGTAAATGAAATTCATGTACTTTTATACCAATGCACTGTGTTCATTTTAAGATAAGCATAATGTGTGTTTTAAAATAATTAAAGTCAAATATAAGTGAAAGTTCTCATGGTTTCTTCCCATGTCCCTGAGTTATCCGTACCCTTCGTTTTTTTTTTTTGAAGTGTAGGGCTTTCAAGCTTTAAATACACATAAAAGCACTTTGGCACTGTAAAGTGCTTCACAAACGTAAGTTTTGTTTTTTACTGTTATCATTTTTAGTCCACATTTATGGAAGGACTGCTCTCCAGTCACTCTCCTGGAGCCACAGAGAAATAAGTGGGGTCACAACATAGAGGCCTTCGGAGCTTGTAGGCAGTGTTTTGTTGTCTCTCCAAGTTCCTTAAGGCAATGCTTTGAAATGTTAAGTCTAAGCTAAGTGGCCAGAGACCTGTTTCACCTAGAATTCTAGAAAGCACATTTCAAGAATTACCAAGAGCGCCACTTACTAAGTCCTTTTTTGCTGGGCATTGTACTTAGTGGTTTTGGTACAGTGAAACACTAAGTGTGTCTCTTAAAGGTGTCATGTAGCATGGACAAGAGTCAGAAGTCAAGAGTTGTTGGTCCCTAGGAACACTTAGCTTGGGGAAACCAAGGTGGTGGGATCGTTGCCTTTGGGTGATTGAAGGATTGTGCTGAGAGAGGGGTCCTTTGGTGTCGCTCGAGAAGAGAGAAGCGACAGGGAGGTATTTCAAGGAAGCGGATTTGACTCAGTGGAGAGAGAACTGTCCAGCAGCTAGAGCTCTTCTGTACAGAAGGGAGAATAACTTCCTGTCCCCAGATTTGGAGAGCGCCTCCATCCAGAAGGTTGTCCCGGGTGTTCTGAGATCAGGACAGAGATTACGCTAGTTGACCCTAAGTTCCCTACAGAAGGCCTGTGCCAGAGCCTTCAAACTGCTTATCTGCACCTCTGTACTGTCCTTCCCAGGCCCTCACCGCCTCCCACCCAGCGCACTGCCCTAGCCTTTTCTTGGTCCTCTGAGTAAATTTTCCTCCACTGCAATCCATTCTCTGCGTTGTTGATAGACTGGCCGTTCCTAAATGCCACCCTCCTCACGGTGTGCGCTACTTTTCTTTGCCTGCAAAGCAAGTTACCACAACTTAGCAGTTTTTTTTATTTTATTTATTTATTTTTTTAAAGATTTTACATATTTTTTGACATAGAGAGTACAGGCGGGGGGAGTGGCAGGCAGAGGGAGAGGGAGAAGCAGGCTCCCCACTGAGCAAGGAGCCGGATGCAGGACTCGATCCCAGGACCCTGGGATCATGACCCAAGCCAAAGGCAGACGCTTAACCGACTGAGCCACCCAGGCGCCCTACAAGTTAGCAGTTTAAAGCAGCACACAGTTATTTCCCAGCTTGAAATCAGCACAATGGTCTGGGGTGTGGTTCTCACCTGGCGTCTTCTTCTAGGCTCGCTGTTCCCCTCCAGCTATTGGCCTGGACTGCGCTCCTCTGGGCCCTCCCAGTTCCTTGCCATGTGGCTCTCCTAGGCAGTTCCCATCAGGGACTTTTGCTTTCTTCCAGCCCAAGGGGACAGGTGTACTTGGGACTGTTTCAGAATAAATACATGTTATACAGAGTGTAAGTAAGAACTTCTCTCTGGAGAAGGCGGGCAGACAAGAGAACGTATTTGTTTACTCCTGTGAATGATGGGCTCTGGAAGAAGGCGGGTCTTAAGGCAGGCCTTCTGGTTCGGAAGAGATTGGTAGGACTGCAGCAGACTGAGCTTGGGCCAGAGAGTCAGGACTGCCTATATCCTAAGCACCTTTACGGACTGCCGCTGACTCTCTGTGCATGCCGGTGCTTGTGGTTCACTGGCTGGACACCCACCCAGGAGCGGGAATGGTGGTGGGTTGGGCTTCATGGGGGGTGGGCATATTCCTCCTCCTGACTTCCTTCCAGAGTCATCCCAAGGCTTGCCGTCCAGGGCCCCTGGGCCTCTTATCGGATGGGTCACGCTTCGTTGGCAGCATTGATTTTATGCTTACACATGAAGGGACAGAATATGAGATTACCAAATAAAATATAATTTCAAGTGTTATTAATGAAAGAATATATTACACTCACTTTTAATGAGATCCTGGTGTTGCAGAATGATTCCATGTAATGAATCCCAGGAAATCAATGAAAAGTTTAATTACAGTTGTTAGCAGTGCTGTATGAGAGTATTGCTTTGGTCAATTTTACTTGTACAGTGTATCAATCCTTTCTGCCTTCCTCTTTCTTTAAATTAATTGCCTTGATGAAGTAAGTATAAATACATTCTTTGTTAGAGTTCAGTGTTTAAACGTGTTACAAAATGCAGGTTTCCTCCTCAATAATAATAATTATAATAATAGTGTTGATCAGTTTTTAATGTACATTACGATTTGTACAGTTTTAAATTAGGCAGTGTTTCCATTTTGCAAACTGAGTCATTGTTAGGTCTTACTAAAACTTAGTCCTTTCCCTTTATCAGTTTTTTGCATATCACTTTCTGTCTCTTCTTATGAGTTGACCCGTTAGTCAAAATTTGATGTGCTTTTTGTATCGTTCATCACTCAGTCAAACTCCGGGGCAAGTAAAAAGAAAAACAAGATACTTTCTCCTCTGAACTAACGGTTTTATTTTCATGTAGCTACACAGCCTTTCTGGGTTTAAACAAAGTGAATTTTCTTCTTGCACCATTTTTATCTTGACAGTTCAGTGATTATTGTGCTGTCTCTTCCACTACGGTGGAAATTGCTCTTTCTTTTTATTTGTTTATAAAACACAATACAAAATGTTGATGTGAATATTGAGAGATAGCTAAAGTTACTTTGGTGACTCTGGATTTTACTAATTTTATATTGAGAAAATAATTATGCATTTTCTGTGCTCTTTTAACTCCCATGGTTGTTTACAAATAGTCTACTTTTGGTTTAAGGTTCAAGGCTTCACCATAGAGTCAAGCATTATTTTAGGGGCCCAGGGTGGCTCGGTTGGTGAAGCATCTAACTCTTGATTTCGGCTCAAGTCGATCTCAGGGTCATGGGATCGAGTTCCGTGTTGGGCTCCACGCTCAGCTGGGAGTCTGCTTGGGATGCTTTCTCTCCCTCTGCCTTGCCCTTCCCTGCTGCACTCTCCCTCTCTCTCTCTCTCTCTCTCTCTCTCAAATAAATAAGTAAATCTTAAAAAAAAAAAAATTATTTCAACCGATCAAGTCTATGGGTGGGAGCAATTTACTTAGTTCATTTTGAGAGGAAAAGCCCTCCTGTCTCTTTTCCTTCCAATTCTCCCAGTGACACACCATCAACCTGTCTTCCTGGGTGGTTGAGTTGAGAAGTAACCTGGGTGTTACCAGCCTTTTTTTTCCCACTCCTGGCTTGTCACCGCACACGGTGATAAGTGAGGAGTCGCCTGACCTCTCTGGAGAGCTCTTGAGTTGTGCAGAAGCAAGACGACTCATTCCAGGACACTGGCCTGTCCACAAGGCTTGGTGATTGATGGCGTGTATCTATAAAGAATGAAAAAGCCTCCTCACAGAAGGGAGCTGTTTTGAGTATTCTAAAAGGAGTTTTGTTGCTCTAAAACAGGTGCCTGCCTTAAGAGTCATTATATAAGTGCAGGTATGGCTCGGTGGGCCGTGAAGTGAGGGGCCGTTCTTTCCCTGTCGTGCGTGGGTAGAATGTCCTCTTACTTGAACCTGCAGGGGCTGTGGGCGAGCCTGGAGTCACGTGGCATTTTCTTCTGGATGTAAGTCTCCGTGTGGCTGTTCGCTGGTCTGGACTTAGGTGAGAGTCCTGTGCCCCCCACTCGTGGTACTGGACGTGGGCCAGAGCACACTGCACCCCAGAGCCGAGGACAGGAGTGGGGAGCTGAGCATGCTTCCTGGCCCAGGCTAGCCTCTTTTCTCCTGTTTGCCTTCAGGTCCTAATCTGCTGCTTGCCTTTTTGTAACCTTTTATCCAAACCTGCGTGCCCATTCCTGTACTTGTCCTCCCAGGAGATGTGGACGCACACCACGTTTGGGGACGACATTGTTAAAGGAGGGACTTTCTGGCCAAAGGACATATTCTGGTTTCAGGTGACCGTCTACACACATGTACTCAAGTCACCTTTGCACGTTGTCATTGAGCCCAATCAAAGAAACACAGAAATGCCAAGAAACCTGTGTCCAGTCTAGACATTAAGGGCTTGTCCATATGGTAAAACAGGAAAGAGTTTCTATATGCTGCTGATAAAACTAGATTGAAGGGAGTGCCAACCAATTCGTGATCATTAGGAGGAGCGGTCAGTTTCCTGATCATTTCTTGTTGCCGTCAGTGGTGGTGCCTCTGGTCGAGCTTCCTGGGGTCCCATCACCGCACCTCATCCTCCTGGTTCTTGTGATGTTCTTTGTCTGGGTTTTGTGATGTTCTGTGACACGGTTTCCTTTTCCCCCATCTGTGAAGTTCTGACATTTTTAAAGAGATTTTATTTATTTATTAAAGAGAGTGAGCACGAGCAGGGAGAGGGCAGAAGGAAAGAAACACAAGCCGACTCCCCACGGAGCACAGAGCCCGAGGCTGGGCTTGACCTCACAACCCTGAGATCATGACCTGAGCTGAAATCAAGAGTCGGACACTTAACGAACCGAGCCACCCAGGTTCCCTGAAGTTCTGACATTTTTTTATACACTTCTTTCCACTGTACCTCATTAATTATCTCATCCATTCCCTTGGGCTCAGCCATGGTCTCTGGGAAGGTGACTCGAGAGCCTCGTGCCTCCCTCCTGCCTCCCCAGGCTCTTTCCTGAGCTCTGGTTTCATCTTCCGTCACTTTCTGTACATTTTTACATGGATATCCTGTGGTTCTTCAAAAGCAGCACATTTTGTCAAGACCAGCCAGCTGGATCACCTCTCCTGGGATGGATTTCTTTCTGTTACTGTTATAACGCTTCTCCAAGTCACCCTGTGGTGCAACACTTTACCTTTTATCCTCTTTTGTTGTTATTTTGTTTTGTCTTTCTCCTTCTCGCAATTACCAAGTCCTAACAAGTGACCAATCACAATATCCCTTATATCAATTTGAGTCCCGCTTTCACTCCCCTTAGAGTTGATTAACAGTAGAGCCTCTCCAGTTGTTTCTCTGAAAAACCCTCTGCCTGTAGTAAATCGCAGTGCCCACTGCTTCAGGGCTAACCTTCCAGTGACAGGTCACACCCTTGCATTGGGCTGTCAGTGACTCTCTCCGCCAGCCAGACAACTTGCAAACTACTCAGCTTGAGACCCTGCCGTCTGGCAGCCCCCACTCTTCCTCCCCCATCCCTTCCTCCGGATGTGGCCTAGCCATAGCCCTAGAAGTCGTAGTGGCGAACCACGTAGTCAGCTCCTGCCTGAAGGAGTGTCTGGGGAGGGCCTCCCTAAGATGTCATATTTGAGGGGCGCCTGGGTGGCTCAGTTGGTTAAGCGCTGACTTTTTTTTTTTTTTAAAGATTTTATTTATTTGAGAGAGAGAATGAGAGAGAGCACAAGAGGGAAGAGGGTCAGAGGGAGAAGCAGACTCCCTGCTGAGCAGGGAGCCTGATGCGGGACTCGATCCCGGGACTCCAGGATCATGACCTGAGCCGAAGGCAGTCGCTTAACCAACTGAGCCACCCAGGCGCCCAAGCGCTGACTCTTGATCTCGGCTCAGGTCATGATCTCAGGGTCGTGAGATCGAGCCCCGTGTCAGGCTTGGTGCTGAGCCTGGAGCCTGCTTGGGATTCTCCTTCTCCCTCTGCCCCTTCTCTTCCCGCCCCCACCCCCACTCACGTGCTCTCTTTCTCTCTCTCAAAATAAAAAAGAAGTCCTATTTGAGACGAGATCTGAAGGATATGGAAGGGGGCAGGAACCCACAGGCAAGAAACCTGGCCTGCTTAGAGAGCAGAAGGCCCTCCCGATGGAGAACAGTGAGTGGGCTAGAGAGAGGCACAGGACGCATCCACACGGCAGAGGAAACTTTGCCTTTCAGTCCAGGTGTAGTGTCAAGGGACTTTCGAAGCAGACTGATATGATCGCCTTCTATTTTTAAAATATCGCTTGGTGGACAGCTGGGTGGCTCAGTCCGTTACGCGTCGGCCTTCAGCTCAGGTCATGATCTTGGGGTCCTGGGATCGAGCCCCACATCAGGCTCCCTCCTCAGCGGCGAGTCTGCTTTTCCCTCTGCCCCTCCCCCTGCTTGTGCGCGCGCTCTCTCTCTGTCAAATAAATAAATCTAATAAAGAAAGAAAGAAAAATAAAATATCATTTGGGAGAGAGGCAAGGTGGAAGCGAGGAGGTCACTCAGGGGACCGGCTCTTGCCGTTGTCCAGACAAGATGATAGTTGGACTAGATGACGTGTTTCTCAGCCTCAGCGCTCCTGACGTTT
The DNA here is from genome assembly GCF_037043125.1 of Eumetopias jubatus. NCBI lineage: Eukaryota > Metazoa > Chordata > Mammalia > Carnivora > Otariidae > Eumetopias > Eumetopias jubatus. The sequence goes on along the minus strand of NW_028274816.1, from coordinate 72,303,760 downwards.
TGGGCCAGAAAATTCTTTGTTGTGGTGGCTGCCCTGCGTGCTGGAGGATGTTTAGAGGCATCCCTGGCCAGTGTCTGCCCACCTCCAGCATGACAACCAAATATGTCTCCAGACGTTGCCCAGTGTCCCCGGGGGGCAGAACCATCCCTGGTTGTGAGTCAGTGGGCTTGATGGTGGCATTAGAGGGGGGATCTGAAACACAGTACCCTGCAGTTGATGGGGTGTCGAGCAGGGCAAGAGACGAGAGACTCAGTAGTGCTTCCTGCGTGTTTGGTTTGAAATCCTGGCAGATGGCGTCAGATTCCTTTAGACTCCTGACATTGGTCTTTCTTGCCCCTGCGCCTGTTCTTGGAACTATCCAACCACCTGTGATGTCACCCACCCTACCATTCTCCTCCTTTTCTTACCTCCCCTCGTGAAGGTCCAGTGTAAATGCCATCTTCTTGAAGTCTTCTCCGATCAGCCTACCACTGGTGATCCTTTTTGCAGTGAATTTCTACAGCCCCATATCAGTACCGCCCCTGGACACTTTCTGGACCTGTCGGCTTCTGTAAACCCCCAGCAAAGAAGGACCAGGGCCTAAAGGAAGGACCAGCCTTAGCGGATGCTTGAATTACATGGTTTTGCTTCTATCCCTCTGTTCCCATTGGTGGCTGTACAATTATCCTCTCCCTCTGGTCATCCTCTAACCATTATCTGGATCCCAGAATCATCGTCTTTTACAGGTGAGCCTCTGCTCAGGTGGTCCGAAGCTTGTCCCAGAATTGGGACACTTATTATATGCTGCTCTGTGTTAGAATTATTGATGTATGACACTCAGCTCCCTGTCAAGTAAAGTTCCTGAGAGCAGGAAGGAGCCCTTTCAGACCTTTATCCCATATACTGCCTGATCAGCACAGTACTGATCACGAATTAGGTATTCATTCAGTAAGTGTTTGTTGAATGAATAAGAGAATGTTTGGATCTGGAACATTGATTTTTTTTTTTTTTTTTACTCTTGAGTATAATGGCATTAAAGGAAAATTAGCATTTTTCTATAATGAACACCTAGAATTTTGATAATCAGAAAAAAAAATTTTAATTTTTTTAATGAGAGAGGATTAGCCCGTAGTTTGTGTCACTGATGAAATGGGTTGGTTTCTATGGAAGAGGGCTGGGTTTTTGGAGTTTATAGTCCGGACTGTGCTTCAGTGATGAGACGTCTGCTCTCTTTCTGTCTTGCAGCTCTGGTCGTCAGCACCACTTCGGCCGGATTTGCACTGGCCCCAGGACCTTTTGACTGGCCCTGCTTTCTGCTTACTTCTCTGGGCACAGGCCTTGCATCCTGTGCAGCCAACTCCATCAATCAGGTGAGTGGGCCACTTTTCAGTTCAATCGTGGTATTACTACTTTTTCCTAGACTGTGGTATTGTCACATTTTTTTTAAAAAATGACTTACCAAACCGCATATACAGATGGAGACGTTCCAGGAACTTCGGACACTGCGTCTCCTATAGAGGTCTCTGGGTAGCAGAGCTGATCTGTCTCATCTCTTGAGGTGAATGGTTTTTGGGTGAGAGAGCAGTCGTGTATCTGCTTCAACTGACCAGGAGTCCTTGGGTTAGAAGCGTTTTCAGAGCCGTCAGACTTTCTGCTCTCCTCCGGTTCATGCACATTTCCCTGAGCTTATCATTTTCTGTGTTCTTCTTTCTTTGGTTTGCTTTGTTTGCATGTGTTTACATATACAGCAATGTATTTGTTTTAAGATTTATTTATTTATTTCACGGGGGGCGGGCAGAAGGAGAGAGGGAATCCCAAGCGGACTCCACACTGAGCGTGGAGCCCGATGCGGGGCTCAATCTCATGACCCTGAGATCACGACGTGAGCCAAAGCCAAGAGTCGGACGCTCAACTGACTGCACCACTCAGGCGCCCCAATAATGTATTCTAAACAAGCATATCCAGCTTTTTAAAAAAAGCAGTAATTCAGTATTCAGTAAACTTGGTGTGTGTGGAATCACAGAATATTTTAAAAAATTAATTAGCATATTATTTTTAATGCATCGTTTTGTCCCCCTTTTATTTTAAACATCAAAATTGTTGTCTAAAACTTAGTTCTCCCCCCACCCCTGCCTGGTCATTGTGGTGTGTGCCCCCATGCATCCTTTTTCATCAGATACCAGAGTGAAAAAGTCTTGGCTAAAACTTAAGTAAAGTCGTTTTCATCACCAGAACACCCACGAGGACTTGGCCCGGTTTTAAAACAGGAATTCAACTTACGAGTAGGAAAACAGCGTGGCCGGGTGGATATATAAGCTGGTATTCTGTAAAATACGGGAATTTTAATTTGATGATGCCTCAAATCATTATGCTTTCACAATGTGTAATCAGCTGTTTGGGGAGGGATCAATCCATTTCAAATAAGGTTTATTTTTTGTTACCATTTTTGTTACTATTTTTAATGTCCAAACAGTCTTATAGGGAGGTCCGACTAATCCTGCCACACTCCATACGTACCGTCCCATCTTGTATCTTGTAAACCACCGGGCAGCTCTTCCAAGCTGTTCTTCCTTCTGCTCTCCTCCCTTGTTGCTTGGCTAAGAGAAGAATCCTGGTTTCACAATGAACATGTTTTTAATGAAATTTTGAATAGAAAGCAATATAAGCAAAATGGATTTGTGTTGCTATTTTGCGTCTATTTCTCAAAATATTTTTTAAATTACTACTTTTATTTAGTTATAAATCTAGGTCACGAGATTAAGCGAGGAACACATTCTAGTTTTCAGGTGAAGAGCTGTACTTACCCTTGAGACACTAGCTGCTGTCTCCTGCTTAAATTATATAGATTTAAATAAAAATTTAAAATGAAAGTGTAGACATTTAGAAAAACAGTAACAACTAACTAATAAGCACCAAATGGTTTAGAAGTCCCCAAACATTATAAAAAAAATAGTTTCCTTGAGTTTGAGCTGCTGTCCCTCTCCCATCCCCTGCCCTAAAAAAAGGTAGTTCAAGATCTTATCGTGGAAAAAAAGGTCTGTCACTAGCAAGACAATATCTAGAGAGAAAAAAATAGAATGATTTACATTTCAGCAGAAATTTCCAGAAACCGAACATAAGCTAAGGTGTTAGAAATTTTAAAAGTCTAAATGCGTTTGGCTGCTTTGTTTTATCATCTGTAGGAAGTATATTTGCTACAGGGGTGATTTAGGGTCTGTGCGGCTCAGACTACTGAGAAGACTCAGACTACAACATGATGGGATTCTTTCTGGAATCGACAAATCGCGTTGTCTGCCTCTTTCTGTTAGCATTCCCTTCTTAGGTTGGCTTCCTAGCCCTGTTCTGCACTCACTCACTCAGCTCTCCAGTTCTTCCTTTGGAACACTCCACGCCCTCCTCCATGGTCGCTCATCCCCCGCAGGCTTCTTCGGTGCTGTGGGTGACATGGGCCCTTAATTTCTTCATTTCCTCATATTCCTCATACCGCCTCCTTCCACTCATCCTGGGCTCCAGTTTCCTTTGGAAACATCACAGTACTTAAACATCTCAATGATCACCGTCATTGTTGAGTTCCACTGTCATTATGGTAATGGTAAGCTTCCCGAATTACAATATTTTCTCAATTTTGTTGGAAGGATTTTAGTTCTAGTATTAGTAAGCAGTCACATAAAATAAAGGAAGGCGAGAACATTTTCACTAGGGCCTTTAATTAGTGTAAGCAGAGCGAAGAGCACCGGGCAACAAACCTCTAAGTGAGTTTTGAATAGCAGGTAGATGAAGAAATAGTTGCTGGTGAAAAGCCAGAGCTTGCTGTTTTCTTAGGGAGCTGGTATCCAACTTAAAGAATGCATATATGTGGTTGGTATGGATAAAAGTTTTCAGCTTCTAACAGAGTTCTGTGGGAGAAAAAAAATTTCTGTCTGCATTTATGAAAGGATTCAAATAATATTTCATTTTTTTTTAAAGATTTTATTTATTTATTAGAGAGCGAGTGAGAAACAGCATGAGAGGGGAGAGGGTCAGAGGGAGAAGCAGGCTCCCCGCTGAGGCGTGAGCCCGATGTGGGACTCGATCCCAGGACCCCGGGATCATGGCCTGAGCCGAAGGCAGTCACTTAACCAACTGAGCCACCCAGGCGCCCAATATTTCATAATTTTTAAATACTTCTTTTAGCTGTTATTAATTTAGAGTGCTTCTTCTTTGTACCCTACTTCTGTGATCTCTCTGTGAAAGTAGGAAAAATAAAGCTTTGGAAAACAGTTCCTACGTTTGTTTTCGGGAGAGAAAATAAATGTGCTTCAGCTTCTGATTTATGAAGTAATGACTAGTGCATAAATATATATATATATATATATATATATATATATAAGAAACCACTAACATTAAAATGTGAGAAGGAATTACATCCATGTTTTGTAAAATATATGCATGCTTCGTTTGAAACCATAGTGAGGCCTGAAAGCAGGTGTGCCTTCAAAGGATGAAAGCCATCCATAAAATTTAGCAACTGAAAGATGAAATGTGATAGATGGCTTTGACTGATCGAATCTTGAGAAACAAGTGACTCAGAGTGAAAAGCTGAGTAAATTCAAGTGGAATGAATTTAAAAAATTGAAAAAGATAACTTGTCAGAAAATTATCAGCATAATTGAGTATTTGACATAGTAGATATTGTTATAATAAACTGTATTTGGGATTGTTTTACATATGTTACATAGAGATGATTTTTTTTAATAGAGGTTAGGAGTGGATGTCAATAAATACATTTCTGCAGGATCCATTTTATTGGTGACCTGCGCTTCCTCCTGATGGAGGTGCCCCCCACTTTCGCAATCCATGCTCTGTTGCAGCCTTGGGCTTCTGAAGCCTCCATGCACATTTCTAAGTGTTTTCAGAGGACAAGATAGGAGAAGTGACATGGATGAGGTGAGGGCTGCCAGCCAAAGCATATATGAGACTGATTTCACTTGGAATGTAGGGGCTTAACAAAATAACTAATTGCTGACATTCATGCAGTGTTTTAGAGTTTACAAAGCATATTTACATAAATTATTATTTAAACCTTACTACCCTGTGAAGTAGGTGGAATTACTCCCATTTCTATTTGTAAAAGATTCTGTTTTGCCTTTGAATTATTCTTTTTTTTTTTTTTTTTAGAGATTTTATTTATTTGTGAGAGAGAGAGAGCACGCACAGAGGGAGAGGCAGACTCCCCGCTGAGCAGGGAGCCTGACACGGGGCTCCATCCCAGGACCCTGAATTCATTATCTGAGCCAAAGGCAGTTGCGTAACTGACTAAGACACCCAGGCGCCTCTGAATATTCTTTTTAAAAGCAACATTTAAAACAAAGTGTTATGCAAATAAGATTTCCATTGCAGATCAGTGAGAAAATATAAATAAGCAGAAATAACAATAACATTCTTTATTTTATGTTTTCCTTGTGCCAGGCACTGCTCTGTGTTTCAGAATTACAGCAGAGGACACACGGAAACCCCTGACTTTGTAGTGCTTATATCGCACCACCCAAATAGATTCACTTGTTAACGTTTTGACTTCTATTATTGTCGGCTTTTCTTTTATACACATACAAACTCCACACATATGTTAATTCCTCATAGAAATGATTTATATGTGTAATACATATAGCTACTATATACCCTTCTCCTTTAAGTAATGTATCGTGAACACTTTCCCACATCAATATTCGCTCTGACATGATTGTATATAGGTATACCTTGATTTGTTTAATCAGTCTCTCTTTATTTGACGTTTTAGGGATTTCCACTTTTTTGCCCATGTAAATCATGATGTAACGATGAGCTGAAATTCTTGTAGCTAAATATTTGAGTGTGTCCTTAGCTATTTCTTTCAATAAATTACTAAAATCATGTGTTAAAAGATATGTAGTTTTTAAAATAAAAAGTTAAGGGGCGCCTGGGTGGCTCAGTCGGTTAAGCATCCGATTCTTGATTTCAGCTCAGGTCATGATCTCAGGGTTGTGAGATCGAGCCCCACGTTGGGCTCTACACTCAGCACGGAGCCTGCTTGAGATTCTCTCTCCCCCACCATCTGTTCCCACTCTCTGTTACTCTCTCTTTAAAGAAATCTTTTAAAAAAACAAAAAACAAAATAAAAAGTTAAAATCAAACAAGATATATATTGTAAGTGCAGAGAAATTCCTTCCCAGAAGGTCTTTTGTTTGTGTGTTTGCTTGTTTTAAATCACCATATGCTTCTGTGTGGCACATGTGAAGGGCTCATCCCCAACACTGCATGTTAGGAAGTCTGGGCCAGGTTTGCAGGTAACGTTAGGTGCGTCCTTTTAATTCAAGTTGTTTTGATTACTTAAGAGGTGGAGTTTTTTGTTTTTGGTGGGGGGAGGCTTTTAATGTTCATTGGCCATCTGTGTTTCCAGTACGTTCTAATGTGTGCAGATCGGATTATTAACTCTTTGTCATGTAAGGTCTGAATATTTTCTGCAGTTTTCTTTCGAAGTGCAGATGTTTCATATGTTTCTGCTGGCAGATCTTTTAATTTTTAATATAGGGATTCTCAGCCTTGGCGCTCTTGCCAGCGCGGGTTGGCTGACTTTGTTGTGAGGGGCTGTCCCGTGCTTTGTGGGGTGTCGCCTGGCATCCCTGGTCTTTACCCACCGGCTGGTATTAGCAACACACCCCTGAGTTGTGACAACTGAAAATGTCTTCAGACATTGCCAGATGTTCCCTGGGGATCAAATCGCCCCTGATTGAGAACCACTGCTTTAATGATTTCTACTTTTGATTTCACCCTTAGATCTTTACCCAAGATCCTGGCTCCAATTTCTGCCTCAGGCATTCTCTGGCTCACATTTCTCTCTGTAACTACCCACTGATAGCTGGGTCGACCATATGTCCTCGTTTATGCTTGTGTTCCTGGCATGATTATTAATAATGCCACCTTTTCCCCTCTCCACTGTTCCAGTTTGGACAAGAAATTATATGGGCTCTATTCATAGCCCACCTGTGCCTTCAATCTTTCACTCGAGAGGTGGTAAAAGCACCTTTGTACCCAAAGATCTGGCCTTGGGTTCTCCTTTTCTCCTCACCCGTGTGCGGACTGGACAGGTGGGGGTTTCCTTACTGCAGTGGCCTGCCTCTCCTTCACCGTTACTGCAGTCACAGACAGGATCCACCACTGGGCCGAACTGTGGAGCTGTGTGTGCGAACAGAAAACAGAGCTTAAAGAATCTTCTCCTCCACTGTTCCTCTGTTAGTAAATCGTCCAAGAATGTTGACGATTTCTTTTGTGTTGGATCGCTTTCATTTTTACAATACCCCGGGCAGATACTGCTTACACGGTTATCACTGATTGCCAAGGTAGCTGGTTCCCTAGGTGGGCAGCCCGGCCATTGGAAATGTCTTCCTTATACGGAGCCAGAGTCTGCACCCTCATAGCTCCAACCTGTTGCTCATAATTCTCCTCTCTGGGAGAGCTCAGTGTGTCTTCTTCCATGTGATAGTACTTTCAAGCTATCACTTTCTAACCATGGTTAATAGGCCCTTGTGGTATCGCCATATAATTCTTCATCTGTATCTCTTCCCTAGAGAATTCTCAACTGTTGAGACCCAACGACTGCGGCTTATTTATCATGTACATCCAGCACCTCTTCCCCACAGCACATAGCAGGCCAGTAGGGTGGAGTGCCCGAGGAAGGCATGTTGGGAATAAAGGAATATTGATGGGGGAAGCAGGGAAAAGTAGCAAGAAGTGTTCATCATCATAATAATCTCAGCTAGCACTTATTTAGCACTTGCTATATGCCGGGTAATGTTCTAAGCATTTTATATCAGCTCATCTGCTTAAGTCTAGGTTCATTGGATTTCCCCTCTCCCCCCTGAAATGGCTTTTTTGAAAGATCAAATAAACGATGAATGAATTCATAACCTAGACTTAGCTCTAAGAACCCAGGGACTTTATTTTGGAGAAAATTACAAGAAAGGCACAAAACATAAGTAGACTTTCAGATCTGCGAGGTAGGTTATAATTAGAAAGTAAAGCTGACAAGCGTATGTTATCTCCAGGCTCTAGTGTCTCTGGGAATGTTGAAGAGTTTTTATGAAAGGAAATGAAAGAGATCAAGAGGTGTGAATGAAGCAAGGTCAAGAAGAGACGTGTTTTTTTGTTTGATACTGACAGTACTTGAGAGACTTTTCATGGCTGAAATAAGGTAAAAAGGAAGAGCTTTGGATAAAAAGCTCTGAATTATAGGGTGGGTAGGGCCACAGAAAATTCACAGCCTTTTAAACTCTGAAAGGAGAGACAGATAAAGATTTTTCTGTTTTCCCAGTGAATATGAGATTAATATCTAATACATCTTTCTCCATTCTCCCTTTCTGTGATGTTTCTTTTGTTTTGACTATGCAGTCTGCCTTGAGCAATAGGAATTGACTTTTATCTTCCTTGTTGAACAAAAGCAGTTATTAAACTTGGTGGCGTATTCTAGGAGAATAAGACCAATGTTAGCAAACATCAGTGATGTGATTCACAGAACATCCCATGTGTAAGAAAAATCAATATGAGAAATGTACTTTTCCTCTGAATGTTGTGATTTGTTTGACTTTGATGTTCTAACTGGTGGGCAACTTGCATTCATTCAGTGGCCTCTGAAGTCCATAACTTGTGGCTTATTCAGATGATTCACGTTAGCTACTGCACTAGATCAGATCTGCTGAGAGTCTTTGAATAGCATGTGGGAAAGAGTCTCCAACTAAATATGTTTTTTATATAAGGCAAATGATGAGCATTACTGAACAATGTCCAAAAGAAAACGCACTTTAGATGCAGAGTCTCTTTTCCTGAATTTATATAACCCCAAATAGTTCCTAAATTGCATTTGATTCCCCTCTCCGGAATGATCCATCTAAGTAGAGTGAGTTTGGCATTGGTATGCATAACCAAAATAACTCTAGGTCAAGTTTTGCCGGCAAATGCAGAGATGATGATAATGTGAACATAGATTTGTAGATAGTATTTTGTAATTTACGCGCCACGTTAACTGGCCATTATTTAATTCATTGTATTTATTTTGCTTCTCACGACATTCCGTGAGGTGACATTATTCCAGTCTTGTAGAAGAATATTGATCACATGTCTGAAAGTGGTCAAATTGGGAGCAGAGCCTGTGGACCACAGACTCCAGGTTCACTGTGTTTTCCTCCCAATTGAAATGTCCTGGTCCAGTCACCACTTCAGAATAGGGTTATTCCCCTTAATACGAGTCTTTCTTCTACCAAGCTAACTGCTGACATCGTTGCTACTAAGTGCTAGAGGTGAAGGTGCCATTCTGGACATGGTAACAGAGCCGTCTCTATTCAGAGTGGAGGATTTAAAGCACTTTGCCTTTGGAAAGCTAAGTGCTCAATTAACGGTAGTTGTTTTTATTAATATTAATATGAACATGTGGTCTGTATTTAGCCCACATCTTCCATGCTTTCAGAATCTGGTTATCCATCAGCTGTCTCCCGTTAGGGTCTCAAGACAGAGAATGGGAAGGGAAGATGTGTTAATTTTCCAGTGTACTGAGAGACTTGGGTTCTACTTGCAAACTGTAATATGTGTGTGTGCGTATGGAATATACGTACACACTTCTTTCGAGTGTGCATTTACCTGTATTTGAATTCTTCACATTTGAAAGTGTGGTTACCATTCCGTGGGTGCTGTGGAATGGTGTAGTTGGTTCTGGTAAATCTAACAAGTGTTGGTAAAAATGGTTCATGAATCAAACAGCAGATGTTTAACTGAGACATAATGGAAATAATACCAATTTGGATTTTTGGAGTTAACGATTCTTGGCTTGTGTCTCTGGGTAGTATGTCATGATTAAACCTGGTTTGGGGGACTCAGAGACTTGCCACCTTCCTGGATGTCTCCATGTCGTTCCAACACGAAATCAAGCCGAGTTTCTTCCCAAGTGATCTCTCTCTTCTTTTCTTTTTGTCCTGTTCCTTTCTTTTTTTAAAGATTTTATTTATTTATTTGACAGAGAGAGACATAGCGAGAGAGGGAACACAAGCAGGGGGAGTGGGAGAGGGAGAAGCAGGCTTCCCGCCGAGCAGGGAGCCCGATGTGGGGCTCGATCCCAGGACCCTGGGATCATGATCTAAGCAGAAGGCAGATGCTTAACAACTGAGCCACCCAGCGCCCCATCCTTTCTTTCTCTCTCTCTCTCTTTTTCTCTCTTTCTTTCAGTCTTAGTTATGTTTTGCCTTTCCTGATAGTCGGTTCTTCTTAAACCCAGTAGCCTGTTTGTCTCCTGCTGTGAACTACAGACTCCCCCCCACAACCCGCCATTAGGGGGACTCCCAGCTGACTGAGGGCTGATGACATGGATTCGAAGCTGACTGTGTGGCCCGTTTCCGGGAGACTTGTATGTTACCTTATCTCATATGCACTCTCTTAGCCTTGGTGACAAACTGCTTTTAAGGTTTAATACATGAAAAATTTTGATGTCTTGATATTTGTACTGTAAAGTTGAGAGTCATTCGATGATTCTGAATTCCCTGCTGAGCTCCTAGGCACTTGAAAGGAACCGGAATAGGAATCGGGGTGTCTGGGATGGACAGTCGGACAGGTTGTCCTACCCACGCTCTTTAACCCAGACCAGCTTTGGAGAATTCTTTGTATTGCCCTTTCCAGCCAGTCACGGAGCCCCAGACTGCTCCAGGTGAGCAGTTAGACCTTTAAAAGTTGTGTGTAAGTGAATAAGTAAATCCTAAAAATTCACATTTTCATGACCACCCAGTTCTGTCTTATTGAATTTCTAAGAAGTTTTAGAAAATATTGTTTGGCAAGAAGGGGAAATTACTTACCTGTGTGATTAATCTTAAGGAAAATTTCACTCTGGCATTTCCTTCAGATCCTATGCCAGATTTCTCCCGGAAGCAATGATCACGGAGGAAACAAATTCTAAAGGATTTGAATGATGGAATGTAGAGATAGGATGAAACAAAAGAGAAAACTTGGTAGTTAATAAGATTTATGTATACTTCTAATCTAGAGTGTCCTTATGCCTTAAAATATACAGTGCAACCTTAAAATACTAAGATAATATGCAGGTCTAGCTTTTATTCCAGCTGAGGTTCCTTTTGGAGTAGAAGATATTTACCTGCTAGCTTATAAGAAAGAAGACTAACACTGAAATAAAAATCTAGTAATTTATCTGAATAATGTTATTCTGGTATTGCTTTTGGCGCATGTGTGGTCGATGGTCTAGAATGTGCTGTAGTTCACACTATTGTCATGAGGCGAATGAAGTAAGGAGGATTAACCAGTGCAGCGTGTCATTTCCACAGGCAGCTCACCGAAGCTCCGTGCATAAAGATCCATCCACTTTGAAGTTACTGTTGTCCTTTCCTAATTAAAAATACCTTAAGGCCAGATTCTTAGTTCTTGTAGAAATACTTGGGGATTTGAAAATTGGGGTATTAGTAAAGAACAGAATGTACCGAGCCTGGATTCCCTCCATGATTTTCACTTACTCTTGAGTGAAGGACCGAGTGACTAGCAAAAGAGCTTATTTAAATAAGCATGCGGTTAACCTTGGACAGTTAGGCAGTCCCCTGATTCAGGGTCTGATATGTTTTCTCACAAGAAGGGCAACAGTTGGTAAGTCTTTCAACAGGTAGATACTCAGCCATCCCAACTACCTCTGGGGTAAGTAAAGCGAGGTTACACTGAAAAAAAGAAAAATGACCCTTTTCATAAGTACTTGGTGAACATTCAGGTTTGAAGACTTGGCCTCAATGCCTTTGAAAGACGGGAAAACGTGACTGGACGAGTTCTCACTTGCACAGAGTTTTGTTCATTCTGCGTAGTTCAGGTTAAAATGATTGAGGCAGGAGAAGCTGTTGAAATCCCCTCGACAATTTACCTGCCTGTTGGAAAGAAATTTCGATTCGCCTCGGACCAGAAAGCAAGACATCATTGAAGTAGCGGCAAATGCTGATGCTGTATGGTGGTCTTTTCCTGAAAGTTACTTACAGAAAGGATCCTCATGCATTTATTGATGACTTTTGCTAGTGATGGAAAAAGCTGTCCCTGCCCTGAAGAAGCTGCCAGCTAGTGGAGGAAGACAGACATCCAGGTAAGTACAATAAAACAATTAAATATGCTGGTACTGCTGTAGAAACAGGCAGTGCCTTCGGTGTAGAAAAGAAGGCGTAGGGAGTGGTCATTTCCACCTGTGAGGTCAGGAAGGCTTCACAGAGAAGGGACCGGAGGCTCCGAAGGAAGGTTAGGTGGGTGTTTATCAGGTAGATGTGTGTGAGAGAACTTTCCAGGCAGAGAGAACATCCTGAGTAAAGACACAGCAGATGTGAAATTTTATGAATAGGAGATCTTTTGGGCACCTGCACACATTACAGTGTAGCAGAAAGAAGGCCCATAGTGCCGTGGATACTACGAGAGATTTGGCTTAAGGAGTTAGCGGGACAGGTCATAAAGGGCCTTGCCTGCCTTGCTAAGCATCCAGACTTACCCTGTAGGTATTTTTCTATTAGTCTAAGGATAGAGAAGACAGTCCTAACTTTGACCTACAGACTGCATGGCCTGTTTCTTCCCCAGCCTCTTCTCCTTCCACAGCCCACACCTTAGATCACAGGGTCCGCCTGGATCTCCACTAAAATGTCACCTGGCCACAAGCGTTTCCTGAGCACCTGGTACGTGCCAGGCACTGTGCTAGGCACCAGATATGTCGCTTCTCTCGTGGTGTTTTACATAGGACAGCAAGAGTTGGGCAGTAGGGGCGCCTGGGTGGCTCAGTCGGTTAAGCGTCTGCCTTCGGCTCAGGTCATGATCCTGGACTCCTGGGATCGAGCCCCGTGTCAGGCTCCCTGCTCAGCGGGGAGTCTGCTGCTCCCTCTGCCTGCAGCAACCCCTGCTTATGCTCTCTCACTCTCTCACTCTGTTAAATAAATAAATAGATCTTAAAAAAAAAAAAGAATTGCACAATAAATATATTAACAAGAAAGTATCAAGCGGGGGACAGGACTATGTGGAAAGTAAAAGCAGACAGTGCAGCCATATCAGGGTCTGCACAGACTTCCTGACCCTCCAGCCTGTCCTCTCTTCCTCCTGCGCCACACCGTGCAGCTTTCCTTTGTAGTGCTTTGCATGATTTTAAGTAGACATTCAGGTGATCGACTGTAAGCTCAACGAGGGCAGGGACCCTATTTGTTTATCCACACATCAGGGCCTGGCGCCAGGGAGTTGCTCCAGGGAGTTGCTCGGAGGCCAGTAAGGACCGGAGGTCAAGGACAGCCTCGGGGCAGGATCCGTGTCCGCCCCTTATTCGCCCTGTGACTTTGGACAGTCAACATATTCTGGCCTGACAGACGAGGTTGGTGAGAAAATGAAATGATACGTTTAGTTCTTAGAGAAGGGCCTGGTACTTAGTAAGCATGCAATTAATGTTAATTATTATTACTATTTATTTATAAACATTTATTGAATGAGGAAGGGAGGTGGGAGATTTGCTTTCTCTAAAAGTTGGTTTAGCCATTCCGTGAACCAAAGCTGGAGGACAGACCGATCCAGATAACAAAGTGGGTAAGATCCTGAGAGCCTGAAGGGCATCATCAGGAGACACTCGGAGTTGAAAGGGCCCAGTCAGTAATTGGATGTCCATCCTAGTGAGGAAAAGACAGGTGGAGGCGATTTCGGACATGGGTGGAGGGCCATCCCATGAGGCAGGGGATCCGGAAGAAGGAATGAGTCTTGGCAAGGAAATGATAATTCAGCTTGGATTTGGGGGGTGGGTTCCGGGTTTGCTGTTCTCTCTCCTGGTATATCCAGGGGGAGATGAAGCGAGTCCTCAGTGGCTCCCAGGAGATTTTGGCAGGGGATGGAGACAACAAGCGTGTGAAGGGCTGGCCCCATGAAGCTGCTGGTCGGCAGACAGAGGAGAGTGAACGAGTGGGCGCGAGGAGGGGAGCGGTGCAGACTTAGGGACAGTTGAGAGGACAGGACCCGTGCAGCCGGAGTGGTGGTAAAATCTGTGGTGTTTTCTGTGATGGGAAAATTAAGATACTGGACAAATGGAACGAAGGTTGTGGCACAGGAGTGCGAATGGGTCAGCCTAGAGTAAAACCTGCATCCTTACTTGTGGGTGCTCTGGCCTCGGCCTCCATTCTTCTCCCTCTGGCACCCTGCCCTCCCCACACCAGCCGGCTGCTTCCTTGCCAGCCCCCAGACGTCGAGCACTCTCCGCCGCAGTCTTGCCAGTCCCTGTGCCCTCTGCCTGCGCCTCCCCCCTGCCCTCCTGCCCCTCTCCTCTGGCGTATTCTTTCTGGTTGTTGTCTGTTTCCTAGAATGTCAGCACCGCGAGAGCAGAGCCCTGGTTTTATCCTTCGTTCGTTCCCCAGTGCCTAGAAAATTGTCTGGGGTACAGTAGGAGCTCAGCGTGTGAATGGATGAACACGTGAGTCATGACTGTTGCCCGTTGTTTGGTGGGAGAAATAGGCATCAGTCAAAAACTCACACAGATGCCTACTGTGTGATTGCAGCCGTGGCGGGGGGGTGTGTTCTGGCACACAGGGGACGCCTGACCTCTCCCGCGGGGAAGCGTCCGCTGGATTGATGCCAGGTGGGAGGCCGACCTGGAGACCTGCACTTGGCCCTCGTGACTCACTTTGTGCTTCCTACTGCTGGCTCCCTGCAGTGGGGCAGGGACTCCCTGGGCGCGGATCTAGCCATCCCACGCTCCCTCCCACCCCCCCTCAGACTCTTGACTTTCTAGGACTGTAATTGTGTTTGTAGGGAGCAGTGTTGCTGGAAGATGGTTATGGGCAAGCCTTGGAAATGAGATTTGTTTTTTTTTTAAAGCTATTCCCTGGTCACAAGGAACTCATCTTAGTCACCCTCAGTGACTTTTTCCATTTTCAGAGACGCAGGCTCTCGGCTCTCTTCATTACATGTTTTACTTGTGCTAGAACCTCGACTTCTTCAGTACAAGCTGGACACTTGGATTTTCATGTGAAATTTCCTGAGTTTTAAGTGTTAAATGTTGGCTCAACAACAACAACAAAATTTGCCTGGAAGACCCCCTCCACCACCCCCGCCAAACACACACACACACACACACACACACACACACACACACACACACAGTTCTGGCCTTCGAAATAGGATATATAATTTATCATCATTTACCAAAGTTTTTTTTTTTTTTAAAGAAGAAAGATCTACGTTCTGAAAATAGAATTCTTAATGATTAAATAGTGAAATGTGGTTTTCTCTCATTTTTACCACACCGAGAAGAGTGAGGCACAGACTATCTCAGTAGCTTCCTTAGAATCAAGCCCTGGTGCTGAAATGTACTTTGTGGATTAAACTGCTAGCTTTCTTGGCCCTGTGTGGCTTCTCCAGCTGTACCATGGAGGAGCTCATTATTTTTAAATTAAAAAAGGGGGGGATGGTAAAGCTTTAGCATCCAAAAGGTAAAGGCGAGGAGGGTCAAATAAAAATTACTTCAAGAAACACCTGGAAATTTCAAATGTGTTTACAATTATTTCTCCACCGCTGGCGCGTTATGTTTCAGAAAGTGCCATTAATCGTAATAGAGTAACACATAGCTCTTTGTGAAATTTAAGTCCATTGAGTATCAGTACCTTCAAAGACAATAAAAATCCCAGCCTGCATTTATCTATTCCCCTGTGAGGAGTTACTACAATGTATATTGTATCATTCCATGTGAAATTCTTTGGCTTAATCGTCTCTCATTTATTTGCAGTTGTCTGAGGTCAGCTTTCCATCCCGCAGTTGTCAAATAGCTGTCAAATTAAGAGACCAGATCCTAAACTTCATTTACATTTCATGCCATTCCATATCCATACATTTCTCGGCTTAAGTATTTGAATAGTCATCCACATTTCTTAATCATCCTGCCCCTCAGCCCATTTCTTCCCCCGCAAATGCCTACACACACGTTAAGTGCGATATCCTAAGTATTTTTATTATTTTCCAGGCATCGTTTTAAAAAATTCACGTGAACTTTAACAACAGCAACAGAAAATCAACTTGAATTAGACAGCCAATTTTCACTCACTGCTCTTTTTTGCAAGAAGAGAAAATCCAATCAATTCAAACACGTCACCCTTATTTTCATTGTCATCCTGCTTTTCACCCTTACTTTTATCATTTCCGTATGTTGAAATCTAAATCGTAATTGACCGTAGAATTCTTAATTTGCTTTCTAAATGTCGGCATAGGGGAATGTAATAGTAACGAATTCAGCATTCATTTTTAATAATTCGTTGATCAAAGAAATATTCCTGAATAGGCCGTTGATGTTTTACTACAAAGTATCTCAAGCTGCCAGCAGGTGACATTGACGCTCCACTGCTCTATAAACGAGGTGCAAAAAGATAAACTGAGGCATCTTAAAATCTTGAAGAGTGTGTTTGAGCAACAATAGATTTGAATCGGGCAGCACCAAACCAGAAGTGATTAGGAGCGTACTACGGACAGGAGCCAGGAAAGAGACGGGGAAGCAAAGCAGGGAAATTATTTGGGAAATTATTTGATTGGCTGTAGCTTAAGCGGTTGCCTTATTTGGGAAAGTTGGCTGTTTGTGATTGGTTGCCCTTGGGTTTTTCTTTCTTAACCTTGAGGCGTTTCAGGCTCAGGTTTTGGTTTGCTTCTGTCCTAGCTGCTAAGGTGTTAGAACCACCTCGGTGTAATGGCCTCCTTGTTCAATTGGCCACGCTTAGGTGTCTGAGGGATACTGTTCAGTCATTTGGTAGAACTACAGTCATGTGTAATTGTTAGCTGTTCGGTAGAAAACACCTAAGATGGAAGCTCTTTAAGTTTGGTTATTAGATCAGTAAGTGGTATAGCACAAAAACATTCCCTTGTGAGTTATATTTAACCTTCTGCACTAAGGTCACTTAAACCAATATTTGTTTAGCCCTTGTTTTCCATAAATTTGTGTGTTACACCAGGCTTAACCTTTTCTGGGTTTTGACACATTCTACTCTGATCTCAGAGTTCCTCGTCTGTTTCCCTGTTGCAACATTTATTAAATAGCACATTATGTTTTTACAGATCTGCAGGGTCCACTGGCCTCTGAGCCCCTCTTTGGCTAAAAGGACATATTTTATTTACCTAACTCCCTGGCACTTGGTGAATGGCTGTTGAATAAATGAATGGGAAAATGAGTCAGCAAATGAGAACCTATGTTCCCGGGTTAAAAGAGCCTAAATAAACATTGTTCCTTTGTTATTCTAACTTCATGGAAGCCATTATTTAAAAATGAAATTACATTTTACAAGGTAAAGAGGAAGATAATCCATTGTTTGTGCAAATTTTCTGGGAAATTTATTAGTCATTTTTGAAAAGATTAGCATTGAGATCGTAATGAAACAAGTGAAATTAAAATTGGGTAATGCTAAGCAAGCAGAAATAATTCAGCTAAAGTGAATGACGTAAAAGCGTAAAAGTTATCTACGACGGCAAAGTAGGTTCTTTCACACGATACTAAACAAAATTGTGTATTTATTTCATCTCCTTTGTCATTTGAAGGTTTTTAAAAATTATTCTTCATTAATTGGTCTTCCAAAGTGATTTGGAGATAACTGTTATGAGTTATGTGTTCTCTGTTAATTATGACAAATAGTGAAAACACAGGCCAGTGATACATTTCCTTGTCAGAGACTTCATTACAGGGACGCCCGGGTGGCTCAGTCGTTAAGCGTCTGCCTTCGGCTCAGGTCATGATCCCAGGGTCCTGGGATTGAGTCCCACATGGGCTCCCTGCTCAGCTCAGAGTCCGCTTCTCCCTCTCCCTCCGCAGCTCCTCCTGCTTGTGCTCCCTCTCTCTGTCAAATGAATAAATAAAATCTTTTAAAAAAAAATAAAAAAGAAAGAAACTTCATTACAGAGAACTTAGGTGGGAGATATAGAAACCCGGACTCTCTATATATCCTACTATCTACCCAGTGGCTCCACTTGGATTTCTGCAGGGTAACTGAGATGTAACTTCTTTTTTTTTTCCTTAACTTTTTTATTCCTGTATAGGTAACAAACTGTTATTTTAGTGTCAGGTGTGCAATCTAATGATTGAGCCGTTGTGTCCATGACTCTGTGCTCACCGCCATCACCATCGGTGTTCTTTTAATCCCCTTCACCTTTTTCACCCATCCCCCACCCACCTCTCCTGTCAGACCTGTACCTCTGAAACAAACAATGCAATCTATGTTTAAAAAAAAAAAGATAGTTGGAGGGGAAGAATGAAGGGGGGGGAAATCGGAGCGGGAGACGAACCATGAGAGACGATGGACTCTGAAAAACAAACTGAGGGTTCTAGAGGGGAGGGGGTGGGGGATGGGTTAGCCTGGTGATGGGTTTAAGGAGGGCACGTGCTGCATGGAGCAAACAATCATGGAACACTACATTCAAAACTAATGATGTAATGTATGGTGATTAATGCAACATAAAATGAAATGTAACTTCTGAAACCAAACTCCCGATCTTTTACCTCGAACCTGCTCGGACTGCCTCTCAGCTCCTGTTAACCAATCCTATGTGATGGCTGCAGGTCAGAGATTTTGGAGTCTTTCGTGATCCCCAATGTTCTTTCAGACCCCACGTTCAGTCCTCCAGGAAATTATGGTGACGGCACACACACACACACACACACACACACACACACACACACACACACACACACACACACCCGCAGGGGTTGTGGGGAGTGGCTGGAGGATGTTTGAACTTTCCAGCCAATTCTTATAATCTTCACATTGCCAGGACTATTGTGCCTCGCCTGGGTTTTTTTTTTTTTTTTTTTAAGGATTTTATTTATTTATTTTAGAGAGAGAGCACAAGCAGGGGGAGCGCCAAGCAGAGGGAGAAGCAGACTCCCCACTGAGCAGGGAGCCCGATGCAGGACTCGATCCCAGGACCCTGGGACCATGACCTGAGCTGAAGGCAGATGCTTAACCAACTGAGCCACCCAGGCGTCCCCCTTACCTGGGTTATTGTAATAACCACCTAACTGGTGTGGCTCCTTCTGCCTTGGCCTTCTCCAGTTGGTTCTCAGCACAACATTCAGGGTATGTTCTAAAACATAAGTGGGATCACATCCCCCCTCTGCTGAAACCCTCCAGGCCCATGTGAACACTGTGCCACCCAGCCCCCGATTCTGTTTCTTCACACTAGCAACTCATTTTGTTTTTTTAAGTCGTGAGAAGAAGAATACAATTCGTAATACATACCACATACAGAATGTGTTCATCTACTATTGATGTCGTGAAGAAGTTGGCTTCTGGTCCATAGTTAAGCTTCTGGGGAGTCAAGTTGAAGGTGGATTTTTGGCTGTGCTGGAGGTCAGCACCCCTCCCCCCTGTGTTGTTCAAGCCTGTATATTCAAGCCTTACATTTTTAAATATTCAAAACTGTCATTTTATGATGGCTTCTTCCTTGAGAAGAATAATTAGAAAGACCTTAGATCTTAATGTGTGGATTCTTTTCAAAAATACGTTGTGGGGTATGGACTTAACCTGCTTTGGTTTTAAATTGTCAGCTTCTTATCCTAGGAAGAAATGCCACTCTTGTAAGAGCTACATTCCTATATACTCTGGATTGATGTCTGTTTCCAGAACCACACCCTGTTAAGTAGTGTATCTCTACTCTACACTTGAATATCTGGGAGAGCGAGGCTTCCTGCAGTGCGTTTCTTTTTCAAGACTTCTGTGGTGCTTCTCATTAGTTAATTGTTTCAGATTGAATCATTGTTTTGAAGTCCTTAAAAAGAAAAATTGGGATTTTAATTAGAACTACGTTGTATCACTAAATTTATTTGAGGAAAGTATACATCTTTGCACTATTTCTTTTTTTATTGCAATTATTTTATTTTTTTAATTTATTTTATTTTATTTTATTTGTTTATTTGTTTATTTTATTTATTATGTTATGTTAATCACCATACATTACATTATCTAAATGTACATTATCTATTATCTATTATACATATATACATTATCTATTATAACTAAATCATTAGTTTTTGATGTAGTGTTCCATGATTCGTTGTTTGCGTATAACACCCGGTGCTCCACGCAGAACGTGCCCTCTTTAATACCCGTCACCAGGCTAACCCATCCCCCCGCCCCCCTCCCCTCTAGAACCCTCAGTTTGTTTTTCAGAGTCCATCGTCTCTCATGGTTCATCTCCTCCTCCAATTTCCCCCCCTTCATTTTTTCCTTCCTGCTATCTTCTTCTTTTTCTTTTTTTTTAACATTTAATGTATTATTTGTTTCAGAGGTATCTTTGCACTATTTCTTATCCAAGAGCGTTTCTTAGATTTTAGTCTTAATTTCTTTAGATTTTAAGATTTGTTATCACTCAAGGACAGAAAGGTCCTAATAGAACACTGAACAGCATTAGATCTCCTAATCAATCTGAAGATGAATTCCAGTTTCAGAAACGTTAAAATATAAGGGAGAAAAGCACATATAAGAATCAAATATGCCAATTTTGTCCTGTTGGCTCACGCTATATGTTTTAGTAAAATGCAATTGCTAAAATTTAGAGCTTATATCTTTCCTTTTTTTTGAGAGCATTCCACAGCTTTCTTAGCTCTTAAATTTTTAGTTTATTTAAAATAGTTTCATTTGTCAACCATTTTCTTTTTATACCTGCCTGTGCTCAGGCAGCTTTTTTTCTCCCATACAAGTATGTGGTCTATCTTCCTTTGGTCCTTCTTTTATGGCCATGAGAGTAAAAAACAAATGCTTTCCAGAATTTACTTTTTTTTTTGTTCCTAGTAGGATTTGTTTTTGACCTTACATTCTGCTGCTTCCCACCTTTTCTGTTGGGACGTCTGTCAGTCCTACTGTTTTTGTTCTCCTGTTTATTCAGCCTTGACCTCAGGCGTATTCAGGGGTGGGCCTTTCCACCACTGCAGATGGTGCAGTATTTACTTGAGGCTACAGGGCTTGATGCTCCAATCCTCCTCTCCGCTCCTGTGGTTTGCCACAGTGCATACATTTCTCCCACCTACCTTGATGGTCGAGTCTGTTCGTCTGCCCTGAAGTGTTTTATCTCCCAGTCCCACTTCCCATATTTTGTAGAAGTCTGTAATGTTTGCTTTAGTGAGGCAGTTGGCTCATGTATTCAACTCATGTTCTACTATTTTGTCTTCAGCTGAGCGCCTATTATATATTACCAGTCACTAGGCAACAGCATTCACAGCGGTAAGCAAGAAACAGACACGATCTTTCCTCTCAGTGGACCTAATGCCTCGTGGGGAGTAAGGAGGCGGACAGAAATTAAATAATCGCAAGTACTGTTTGAAAATTAGAAGATGCTTTAGTGAGTGCTGCAAATGAGAGATACTGCTGGTACTATTTGAGTTGGTAAAAGTGATGGAAATGATGCTGGAGCTGAGATCCTACAGATGAGTTGAGTTTACCAGGCAAATTGGGAGGAACAAGGTTCTAGGCAGAGTGAATAACGTGCACAGGCCCCAGGGCAGAAGGGAGTGTGGTTTAGAATACTGAGAGCACCGTGAAGGCACAGGGACAGGGACAGGGACACGGAGGGAAATGAGGCTGCGTAAGAGGACAGAGATCAGACTGTGTGGTGTATGGTCTTAGGGGCTATGTTAGGTTTTTTTTTTTTCTTTTTTGGAAGAGCATTTGGAAGCCATTGTCATGCGTTAGCGGTGAGAGATAACCTGATTGAATTTGTTATTTGAGCCAGAATGGACACAGAACAGCCAGGAGGCTTTGCCACACTCTAGGCAAGAGGTGGTGATAGCTTACACCAGGGTGGTGCTAGAGGGGGCAAATTTGAGAGATTTTTAAGAGAGTAAATGAATAGTCCTTACAGACTGATAAGCAGTGGAGAAAAAGGGGAGAGAAGTTGTCAAGCATGACTCCTGGAGTGTAGCTTGTAAAATCAAGTGGGTGGTGATACCACCTTTCACTACTCAGAGAGGATCTAGATTTGCTGGAAGGACTGTTGAGTCCAGTCTGGAAATGTTGAGTTTGAGGTGCCTTCAGTGTAGCCAAGAGGAAATGTCAAGTAGACAGATGGATATTTAGGGTCTGGAAGTCAGAACAGAAAATGTGTTGCAGTTGGAAATTTGAGAGTCACCTGCATAGAGGTGGTCATTGTAGCTGCGGACATGAGGGAGGTCAGCGGGCTCCGTCCCAGCCCTGAGGAGCCACCCTATTTCGTGGCACGTGGAAGAGAATAACCTTGCAAAGGACACTTAGGAAGAAGGCCAGGGTACCACAGAAGCAGAGGGGGCGGTGGACAGTTGTATAGAGTGCTGCCGGAGGTTAGTGGGCTGGAGACTAAGAAAGTCTCTTGGAGATGGTGATGAGGAGATCATTGGTGATCCTTAGGAAGAGCTGTTTCGGTAGTGCGTTGGATGCGGAGGCCACGGGCCCACAGTGGGGCAGAATTCCAGAAGATGTCGTTCACGTGGGGTCAGAGTGAATGGCACTTGAAGGAGTGGTGCAGGACAGTAACCATGGGAAGCCAGGTTGGAAAGAGAAGTAGAGGGTGATGCAGTGGCCGGTGTGTTATCCCCGTGGCGGGGTGGTAGATGACCCTGTCCTCCGCCAAATGGAGCTCGAGGTCACAAGCAGGTACACCAGCCCAGTGAACCCCGCTGTCTTCCCCCATTGACCGTGGTCCTGTTGGCCACTGGCATGTTCTTCGCCACCTGGTTCTGCGTGTATGAGGTGACCTCCACCAGGTACACTCGGGGTAACTACAGAGGCCCCTCGGGAGATACCTACAGGAGTTCCCTTCCTGCTCCTCTGTGTTGGCATCTGTGCGTGAGCTCCCGAGGGCTCTGACCAGGCAGCTTCCCCGAATCCCTGCTTTTGTAAATTAATTTCTTTTTTTTTTAAAGATTTTATTTATTTATTTGAGAGAGAGAGAATGAGAGACAGAGAGCACGAGAGGGAAGAGGGTCAGAGGGAGAAGCAGACTCCCCGCCGAGCAGGGAGCCCGATGCGGGACTCGATCCTGGGACTCCAGGACCATGACCTGAGCCGAAGGCAGTCGCCCAACCAACTGAGCCACCCAGGCGCCCTGTAAATTAATTTCTTGACCCACTGCTGGAAGTGTCCCACCTGCTGCTCACGATACAGGCAGATGTGTGACCATCAGAAAATAAAAAAATAAAAAAAAAGAGGTGACAGGTGGCGAGTGTGGGACACTTCACAGGGAAATGATGAGTGAAGACCACGCCCTCTGGAATCGCGTCCCCAGGCTTGTCCAGGCTGGGTCTCTCCAGCTGATGGCTTCATATCTATTAAGCTTAGATTGCCCGCAGTACAGAAGTTAGGATGCGGAGAATCAAGATCTCTGTAACACTCCGTCTTCCCGTTCAGGTGTTGGTCGTGTTTCCTTTTCCTCTGTCTTTCTGGATTCTGCGCGTGGTGTCACACTCACTCTGCCGATGACTGATTTCCTTCACAGTGGATTTCGTTCTTTAATGTTTCTAGTGCCGATTTTAGTTCTGTAATGATAGTTTTAAAATTATTCGTTTGTATCTTCCAGCTCCCTTTTTATATTGTGCCTGCCTCAGCCAGTTGCACTTCATCTCACCTTTGATTTCGTGCTTTATGATCTGAATTCTGTTATCAACAGGAATGAATATGACATCCATTAAAAAAATTACATATATTTATTCCCAGATACTTTCTAAGAACCATGACGAGGAAAAAATAATAAATTGCGAAACTTAAGCCAGAAGCAAGGTTAACGGTTAGGGGTTCATATCTCAGTACCCTGCCCCGTTGCTATAGTGGACCCAGCTTAGCCACTTCGGCTTTAAGCAGCCCAATAATCAACATGAAAGTGAAAATAATCATGAGTTCCAACAGTTGGCAGTGTCCTGATAGAGAAGCTAGATAGCATGATGGTTAAGACCACAGCTGTGAGTGGAGGTGTGTGACATGGGGCAAATTAGTTAACCTTTCTTTGTTTTGGTTTCTTCATCTGTAAAATGGAGACAGTATAGTAGTATCTGCCTGTATCATGTGCTGTTATTGGAGACAGGTAAATAGAACATTATTTCTACTCTTGCAACCTAGTGGGATGTGAGCTGTATACACAGGTAACTGCAGTTGAGCATAGAAAGTACATAAGGGAAATGAAGCGATGTAGGATATCATAGAAGAAAGATTCTCTCTCTCACGGTGGAAAGAGTTAGGGCAGGCTTCCAAAGGAGAGGGTGCATTGATTTTGAAGATGATCAGATGGTTTCGGTCAGAAGAAATACCCTGAGCCCAAACGGGCGCTAGAAAGCACATATGCAAACATGCATGTGTATGGTATGGAAGGACCTAGAATGTCGGGTTGCAGAAAGGAAGTAAATGGCCATAAGACTGGAGCCATATTGTTGAGTATCAAAATTGCCTGGTAGGAGGTCAGATTTAATTCAGGAGGAAATAAAGAGCCATTGACACAGGAAAAGCTTGGAGACACGTTGACCCTGGAGGGTATGATTACCACAGCCCCTGTAAGTGCAGGCAGTGGAAACGCAGAAATGATGGTGATAGTAAGGAAGAGGAAATGAATTTCAGGGGAAAAAGGGGGCCTTCCTTCTGAGAAAGTTAATTGACTTTGAGCTCTGACTTTATTACTGTGCAGATGCACACGTTGGCCTGGGTGGTAGCCTGCATTCTGTGATCCGTGTCCTCTTCTTCGAGAACACGTCAGGGTGCAAACACCTCTGCTCTGACCAGTCACTGTCACCCAGTGAAACCAAAATACAACCTGCCATCTGTGGTCTTTCCGAATCCACGCTAGCCTACTTTTTGTAGTTTATCGTGGTTTCTTTGGTAAAGTTTTTTTTTTTAAGGAGTGAAAATCAAGTAAATTTGATACAATTATAAATAAGACTGGTGAGAGAAAGTATTTCTCCGGGACTTTTGTGAAGAGGTATTAGCAGTGGTTTTTCATGAAACTGAAAAAAAAAAATTTTTTTTTTTAGAAATGCCAAACTTTCTATTTAAATTTCTAGTTCTCGCTTATTCCATTAATTAATTCTCGAACTTGTTGCTACCTAGAAATTTCAAAAATGTTAAAATTTGGGTGTATTACAAGTAAAACAAACTTGGCTAATGATCATTTCTTAGAGATTCTTACTCTTACTTTAAGCTCTGCGTTGGTAGTGGTGGGACCAGGAACTTTCTTTAGTTGCTGGTCAGATGACAGTGGCGGTATCCATGGAGAATAAACCCAACCTGTTGCTTCCAGTCTTTCCTTTGGGGTGATTTTTCTCCCTTAGACGTTTTTTTTATTGACACTTGTCCAATTTGCTGAAGGATTGGGTGAGATGGTCAGCGGTCTGTCTCTTGCAAGAGGAAACTCCTGTGTGTCTTTCTGTACATCCTTGAAGCGTGTGAAACCTGATCTCACCAGAGTCGAAATCTTACCATTATCAGAGTTGTAAACAGAGAGCTGCTCCCTTTTCCAGTCCACACATGACCCTTTTCTGTCACGTATGTGCCTGATAATCTGCCTCCACCTTCTATCTGATCTGTGACTAGATTGGTTCCATTGGGTCGGTTCCTGCTTCTGCTGGAACAGCATTAGCGCTCTGTGCCTTCATCAAGGAGTCCCCGGGGCTCTGCGTCTGCACACTGGCCAGGTGGTCCTCTCTCCTCCCAGTCTTCTTTATCTTCTGGTTCCTAGTCAAGTGGGTTATGCTTTGAACTTCCCTTTTGGCTCTGCTCACCGCAGGTAAGCCCTCCAGGTTTGTGCCTTGGGCAACTCACTGATTCCCCTGCTTCTGGCTCAGCCACTCTGTAAATAACCATAATCATTTGATGATGATAATAGAGAGCATCGCTTTAGGTCACAAGGCACTTTACATACGTCATCTGATTTTATCTTCCTAGGCGTTGGTTTCACAACTTGACCATGAAGGAGAAGGATGCCCAGAGAAGTTAAGTGCTTTGCCTAAGATCATTTGGGCAAATGGCAGAGCTAGAAGTCATTCCAGTTTTTATATGACTCTTGAGCTCTTTGTGTCTGGCCTCCGACGTAACCCCCTGATGTCTAACCTTGTTTGACCAAACCTTCACTCACAGTGTCTATTCCGATTCTTCCCTTCCTTTTGCCATCAGATTTTTGGATTTCACCTGTTCCTGTGACGTTTTCTGCTTGATGCTTTAAGGCTTGTCTTGCCTCTGTGTTCTAGCTCCTCGCAGTAGCCCGAGATTTTCCTAGGTGCCAGGCTGACTGAAGTCTTGGTGGGTGGCAGTGACTGTGTTGAGATTGAGGAAGAAAAATGCCCTTGACCAACTGAAAGAGGTCCTGCCAGGTGGTGAATGGCGCTGTGATCCTGGAGAGACTCGGCCTGCTCATTGCCGTAAGATATACTGCCCCGTTCCTTAGTCATCCCAAAAGCCAAGGTACTGGACATTGGTACTGGACTGATCCATTGGCCAAAATACCGTTGCTCCAGGAAACCATGTTAAATTAATATCTTTCATGATTTTGCCTCTGGGGGAGTTGCCTCTATGTGGAGTGGACCTGGTTGAAAAAGGGCTTGAGAGGGGCGCCTGGGTGGCTCAGTTGGTTAAGCGTTTGCTTTCGGCTCAGTTCATGCTTCCGGGGTCCTGGGATCGAGCCTCACATCGGGCTCCCTGCTCAGTGGGGAGCCTGCCTCTCTCTCTCCCTTTGCCCCTCCCCCAGATTCGTGCTCGCTCGCTCTCTCGCTCTCTCCCCCTCTCAAATAAAGAAATAAAATCTTGAAATAAATAGAAAAAAGAAAAAGAGAAAGGGCTTGAGAGCTGAAGCCACGTCCATTCAGTAGTAGAACCAAAGGACATCTTAGAGGGTGTGGAGAGAAGCGGAGGAGTGAGACTCGTACTGTAATGCCTTGCATTTCCAAGCACTTCACAGTTTACAGAGCTATTTCCTGTGGCAGATCTTTGAGGTACATGGGGTCACAAGTGGGCACAGTAGGTTGAGGTATGTGGGGTCACCAAGTGAGCACAGTAGGAAACAGGCTCAGAGGCCTTGTCTTGTACCAAAGCTCAAACTCAGAATCCATTTCTTCTATCACTGAACCTACTGGTTCTTCTGTTGGCTCACGCAGTAGACTTCTGATCTGGGGAAGTGATTCCCAGAATTTCTCTTTAAGCTGTAGATTCAGAGTCTGCGGTAATGAATCTCGATCTCCAGATCATAAATCTCTTCTCAGCAGCATTAACTGAATACTTTTCTTGAGATTATATGACTAGAATGGACTCACGTAGGCAATAGTTGTGAAAATTAAAACTTTCTCTAAGAATTCCAGATTTCCCCCCAGTTGTGGATAAAGTAGCCTGGAGCATAATGGAAACACATGAAACTAATTTGTCTGATTAAAAAGAAAAAAAATTACACAATTTTTTGTGTAATTTGTGTAAACACAAATCATAAAATTAGGAAGGCAGTTTATAATGGAAGGCATTAAATGGAGAACATAAATGTTATTTCTGTGGTCTATTTGGTATTACATTTTAATGTAAATAATGTTCCCCGAAGAAACTGTGAAATTGATTAATAAATCCCGGCTCCTCCCGTGTGAGGCAACCGCGAAGCGGCTCTCTGTCCACGGACAGTGTTCTCAGGCTCACAGGGGCGTGGAGGGGCTGCCAATATGACCAATATAAGAACAACAGGTGTGCGCAATTTATGTGCAAGAGTAGTTTAAGTATCTTTAATCAGTCCGTTTTAAGTCAAACCATATGATGTTCAGACAGAGACATGTTTGCATCCAGGATCAAGTACTTTTCCCTTTCCTCAGTGTTCCCTATTAGTAGTACCCAGCTGTGAAACTAAGCTTGCCTCTTGTTACTTAAAAGCAGATAAAATGTTTACAACAGTTACAGTTGATTGCATGGTGGTTAGTTTCACATTTCTCACTCCCGTGGCTTGACAGTGGGTCTCTAAAGAATAAATCAGGTACCTGCCTCTTAACTTTCTGCTCAGCCCAGCTATAAATAGGTTAGCTGTTGCATCCAATATTGCAGGATGACCACTCTGTTAGACGCACGCAGCTCTTTTCTGGTGCTGGCAAGATCTGCTTTGTCTAAACTTTGTGAATTGTGAATGCACGCTTTAGAGCTATATTTAGGGTTCATGACCCTTCATTGTCATTTCTCCCAGGACAGAGAGGTGGGGGATAGTTGCCGCGAAGTAGAGCCCTATCCTAAGAATAGTCGACAAGAAGCCCCATTCTGGATTTTTCCTGATTTCCATTAACATGGAATTCAGAGGTTAAAGTAAAATTTCCGCAGGACAATTCGAAGTTGGTTATTTTTCTTATTCTGTTCAAATATTAGAGCTCGGGTGTGCTGTGGCTAGTCCTGCTGTTCTTTGTTGGTGTGGATTTGTTCTCACAGTTCATGTGCACATGTAATTTGTTAATGGGCCTCTTGATAATTAAGATGGTGTATTCATTTCATAACACCCGGTTGTTAGGTGATTACTTGTGGGAATTACATAAAGAGGGAAAAAATGACCTGTCATGTTCTTGCCCTCGGTGGTCCAGTGCAGAGAGCCCTCCTCAGCTTCCTCAGCTTTCCCCCTGCACTTTGGTTTCTTGACCTGTCGAAATGTGAAAGTCTTCGTTCCCACCCTAAGGAGGGATGGTGGGGGTTAGGTGTTTTCGTGCTGTGCGAATCCGAGGCAAGTGTTGGGTATCATTTGTTCCGTGGCGAGTCACCATCATTTTATAAATTAAGCTTGAAACACATATCCTGCAATTTTAGAAACGTTCCTTTTTGTGTAAAATTATTTAAATCTTCTTTTTCCTCTTGCATTGTGTGTTTTCACTTCAGTTTGAGATAGAGAATGGCCAGTAAGAGCAGGTGACAAACTGATTTATGAGATGCCGCTTGGGTTCCTCCCCCCGAAATGTGAACAATGAAATGTGAACTTCGTCTTTAAATGTGTTTACACAGGTTGTCACCGATGAACGCGCGTTGGTAAAATAACTACAGGAATGTTTTTACCCTGTCACCTCCAGTTGGAACATTTCATGGAGGCTCTGAATTAGAAGGCTGCAGTCCCACAGCTGACAGGAAGGGACAGCATGGCCTTCTTGCCCACCATTGTCATCTTATTAATAAAAATGTTACGGACTCCTGCAACAGTCTAGAAAGGAAGTTGAGGTTTGTAACGTTTGTAACGTTTGCAGTGTGAAATTTGCTCTTCACTGAAGTAGCCTCATGCAGTATCAAGGGCCTTCCCTGCCACTGAGAGGGAAACACTGGGGCTGTTGAAAAATAAATTTTTACTTGAATCCCGAAAACCACATTGTAAAATTTAAAACATACTCAGAGGCCAGTATTCAGAGCCAGCGGATGAAATGCAGCTCTTTTGAGAGGCAAATAAATTTGGGTACGGATTACAAAGGGAGATGCCCGTGGGTTTAAAGAACTGAACCAGGACTCCTACAAGTATGAGTGGTTGAGGCCTATGTGTATTCACCTTTTTGTATCTAAGATCCCTGAGAAGACTTCACAGCTAATGTTCTGGGTAGTAGAAGGCATCCAGTTAGTTCACTTTCAGTCTTTAAAATACATGTCAGTACTTAAGTAGGGTAGACGGCAGCACTAATCACATTAAGCACAGTGTCTGAACTCACGGTGAATGCATAATTAATGTATTGTTTTAGAGGACCTAATATA